>NC_059327.1:167811066-169123209 GCF_018350155.1 Leopardus geoffroyi
ACTCTTTAAGAAAATCTATTCAACTTCAACCAACTCATAGGCCAAAAAATTATAAATGTATCATAAAATAACTTTTTATGGGTGTCACATAATTCTGGTAAAAAAGAAAACAAAACAAAAATAAACAAAATACAACCATGAAACTGACAAGACAAGCCTCTCCTATCATTCTCAGCTTATTCCTCATAGCAGTGATATAATCACCTTCCTTAACAGACACCACCAGGTGAGGCACACATTTCTTAGTGACAAAAATGGTATTTAATGTTTCATCTTTTAATGTTTGTTTATTTATTTTGAGAGAGAGAGAGAGAGAGAGACAAAGGATGAGCACAGGAGGGACAGAGAGAGAGGGAGAGAGAGAATCCTAAGCAGGCTCCTCACTCATGATGATGAGATCACGACCTGTACCAAAATCAAGAGTTGGATGCTTAACCAACTGATCCACCCAGGTGCCCCTAATGTTTCATTTTTAAAATGAACATTAATAACACAGTTTCATAAAAATAAATGAAAGTGAAGATGTATGGCAACATCAGTTTACAACTTCCTTCTGTTTAATATTACTGCATATTTTAAATTGAAGAGTGTTTTACTCATCATCATGAAATGTTTAATTTATATGAAACTTCATTGAAAAGAGTACCTCTGGGGAAGCAACAATTTATTCTGGGCTATGTACACATATTTTGAATAAAGTATTCAGTTCACAGAGGACTTTGTTGCAAGCATAATTCACGATTGAGCTTAAACTGATCCAGCTCTATTCTAAATAAATAAATTACATATACTTCTCAGGTAACACAAATGGAATTATTCCCAGCCCTTGATTGATCTCCAATTCCTATCAATTCTATTATCATATATTATTTGAATACACTTTCCAACTGATTTCAGCTGGTCACTTCCTATTCAAGAACCTCCTTGTCCTTGCCCAGATCACAGCGGTAATTTCTGATCTGGCCTCCCTGTCTGTTCATCATGCTTTGCAATCCAGCCGGGGAGAGATCACTTCATTTGACTCAGCAGTTTCTACATTTTCTTGTAATTCCTGACCCTTTTTTTTTTTCTCTGCCATTAGAAAACACAATTTGGCCATGTTAATACCGTATTTAAAATGTTCAAGTGACCGCTCCCGTCACTATGCCCAACTTACCTTATATCCTACATATTCTGTTTACATGGGTCTATTTGCAGCTCTCTCAAGTTTTCATAAACTCTGTATTTACTCTGCAACACCTCACATTCTTTCCTGTTCTGAGTAATTCCAACTCAACTTCTTTGTGAAATCTCCCATGATAACTGTCTGATATAGATCCATTTTCTGACTTTCCAAAGAGGTGTATGTATATGTGGCCCCTCACTATTTCATAAACTTGAAGAACTAGGGTTGGGTTTATTTCTAATATTCTGATCCATTTACCTGGATACTACTAACAAAATAACAACTTAAAAATTCTTATGAATGTGCTTTTAGTAAATGTGAACTTTTTAGGCAGCAAAATTAAAGTCTCCAGTTGTGGCCATCCAAACACAAGAACACTGAATAAACACTTTAGGGTGTTTTGGGGAAATAAACACAAACAATGTCAGAAGTAGAAAATGGGGAAAATAGTGGTCCTATTCTTCTAAACATTTTATTATCCTAGGTGGAAATTTGGGGAAATTATGCCAAATCACTAAAATTGTATTATATCCAAGAATATTTAATTCTTACCATCTATCAGATATTCAGGGTTCAAGGATCATTAAGATACCTCCCTGTAATTTTCCTTCAAAAATACTAAATTGAACCATGTGAAACTGCCATTTTAGCAAGTTAAAAATACTTGAGGGCTGACAATTTCATATGGTTCATCAAGCCAATATTACAGAAAATAGGTTCAGAACTTAAAATATCAGAAGTAGAATGAGTCTAGTCCTTGAATAGAATAAGAAGAGCATTAAGAACAGAGAAAAGGAAAAACAATCCTAATTTAGGGTGGGAATTGGGAAAAGCCACAAATAGCAGAAGGACTGAAGTTAGATCATGAAGCATTGGCACCATTTCAACATGAAAATTTTGGAAAAGGCATTTCAGTTACAGGGCACATTTGAACTCTTCTTTTTTTAAATGAAAACTGGCAAGTCTCACTAAGGCTGTTGTGGATGAGAGAATGGAAATATATTTAAAATAGCATAACTAAAGAAAGCTGTATCATTTACCATACAGCCTCACAAAAAGTCAAAGAAAAAAAGTACACCTGGGTCTGATGGGAACTGGAACTATGAACTGAAATAGAGGCTTCTCTCTCCACATCTTGTGTATCTATTGTTCCAGTGTAACCATTTCCTGGGTTCAAATCCCAGCTTAACATCTCTATAGCTGTGTGATCTGAGTAAGGTAAGCCATTTACTTTCTTTCTGTCTCTCTTTCCTCATCTTAAAAATACGGGGAGGAGGCGTGGGTTAGCTGGTTAAGCATCGACTCTTCATTTCAGCTCAGGTCATGATCTAGGGGTTTGTGAGTTTGAGCCCCAGTGTTGGGCTCTGTGCTGAAGCCTGCTTGGGATTCTCTCTCTCTGCCCCTCCCTTGCTTGTGTTCTCTCTCTCTCTCTCTCTCTCTCTCTCAAAATAAATAATCATGAAATAAATATTTTTAAAAAGTATTGCAGATGATTGTAACTTTGGGACAAGTTCAGGATGGCTTATGTAGTGTGTAAAAATGAGTACACAAATTAATGCCCAATTCTGACTATAACTATACTGGTAAGGAATTTCGATTTCATCCCAAAGGTAATAGGGAAGCTTCAAAGACTTTAAGTGTTTTAAGAAGACAACTTTTAAAGAATGTGGAGATAGAAATAAATGGTGCAGAGATAGAAGGATATGACTAGGAAGAACACAGGATATGAATCTAATGTGTGATTTGACCACACCGTCTGCATAGGTAAGTCAGAAATCATGGGGGAACCAAGTTCTATCACTTCATTTCTGTATAAACATGGGTTACCCATAAGTAAGTCTCAAAGATATTCCTCATGTCTAAAAGGTTATGTGTCCACTTCACCTGGGTTACTATAAAGATCAAATTGGACCACATCAATAAGAAACCTATTTATATGATCTATACTTTGCATACATACGTATGGAATTTTAAAACTCTAAAGTATAACTTAAAGACATTTATTAATACCATGTATTATGTAAAACTGGCTTCCCAATAACATCAGTTCCCAAGGATAGTGTTCTGTACTGTATTCAAATGTAGTAGTAGCCCAACCATCACTTGTATTTCTACACTTTAAACTTAGACCCAGGAGACTTGTTGCACAAGTACCAGCTGAAAACACATGTTCCCACTTCTCAACAAAACTTTTCACTTTCTCTCTTCCATCATTGTAGTGGTACATTTAGATTCTCAAAAACACAGATGATTGAGCCTGGCAGTGTAAAAAGAAATATTTAACAGAAAGAGTTCCATGTGATTGATCTGCTGTGACTGTTAAATAAATTAATTTATAAATATTCAGAGTTCAGCTTTTGATAAATCCAAAATATGCCCTATTACATGTAGGATTTCTCCTCTTTCTGCACATCTTTAAACTCCTCAAATAGGACTGGCTGTAAACTCACGTTAAGAAACATTCTAGTGACAATATTAACTCACTCCATTTAGTTCTATTACTGAGTTTTCATGTCCTCATTTCATTCTTTCCATTCTTTGGCATTTTCTTGAAGATAGTACCTCCAAGATGAGCATCTTTTTTTTCACATTTTTTTTCTCCTTTGTCAACATCGTTCTAAAGCAAATTGTTTTAGAAAATATAAGCATTAAAACAAAACAAAACAAAACAAAACAAAACAAAACAAAACAAAACATTTCCTGGGGTGCCTGGGTGGTTCAGTCGATTGAGTGACCAACTTCAGCTCAGGTTATGATCTCCTGGTTTGTGGGATTAAGCCCCATGTTAGGCTTTGTGCTGTCCGCCCAAACCTTCTTTGGATTCTCTGTCTCTGTCTCTCTCTGCCCCTCCCCTGCTTGTGCATGTGCACGTTCTCTCTCTCTCTCTCACTCACTCTCTCCTCTCTCTAAAATAAACATCATTTTTTAAATTTTCTAATATTATCTTTCTAAAAATTAAATCAACTTTAGTATGTGTTTGCTCTAATATTTTATAAAAGATTTGATTACTGGAAGTCAGTGTTCAGGCAACCCACTGTTGATATTTAAATCAAGATAAGGCTGCAAAAGTCTAGCTGGTTTGAAAATATTGGAAAGAATAACTTACTCTTTCAGAGTAAGTGCACCCGTCCCCTAGTGATTGTTGGATACTAATGAAACAGAGATGCTTGCTTCACTAGAAAATGCCCCCAGATAGCAGTCTCAGAATGGGAATAATGCTTCACCTGTTACTCTCAAGGTGACATATAGCAAATGTCTGAGTGACAAGTTACAGATGGCTGGCCATCTTTCCTCAAGGGAAAATAACTTGCCTCTCTGTAGGGGCAGTTTATGATTCAGAAAAATCCCTGTGGGTCAAGCCAAGGTTGCACTTCACATGAGGCAATATCTTCTTATTGCCTTCTCCTCATCTGTCGTGCTTGGCTTCTTTCACATGTAAGCCTTTCGTGAAGAGCACAGCGCCAGTCAATTTCATGCACAAAATCCCTGTCTCAGGCTCTGCTTTGAGGGAACTCAACCAGACTCTTCACTCACAGGATACCTAAAGGATATCTCCTTAACATGTAAAGAAGACACCAAAGGTATATAAGAATTTATATTTCATTTGAAAGTTCCTGAAAGTAATAGGCCTTTGTTAAAATTTCATTCAATAATTATTTATGGAACTATATAAAGTACAGAGTTCTTAAAAGTAAAATCTCCACTAATAATGCCCATTTTTTATCTGTTCCTAGATTCACCCCACAGCAAAATGGTAAGAAAAAGTTATTTAAATGTTTAGCTTATACAGAAATGGAACAAGCATGAATTTATTATTCATGGAACCCCTATGAGACCTCAACCTCACCATAATGCAAGTGATCTTAAAGGATTAGTAGTAATTTGGGGCCATGCAGCTATTATAAAATTCTGAGTTCAAATTAAAATTTTACTACAATGATTTAATGCATCTTCAGGTCAGGAGAATATCGTAGTCAGACTTAGTAGTTATTCTTTTTATCAAGTCAATACTACCATTCTCTCTAATCCTGAATATTTGACAACAGTTGATAAACCATGGTTTCCAATCAGTAACTCATAAATGCGTTTTGTCTAGTGTTTTAAGACTTTGAGATTCCCTGAAAACAACAGAAAAGCTTTATGGTTTCTCCCTGAAAAAAAAAATGTTTATTTGATAAGTTTAATAAATAAGTGGTTTTAACACATTCATTTTTGAACCCAATGCAGAATCTTTATTTTTCTGTCTCAAGAAGACACTCACAACCTAGAGGGTACCTTGAGGTTAGTGACCCAGTTAAAAGTGGCCACAAACCATGTTCTTTGCTAAAGAGTTGAAATAAGTGGAAATATTTAATCTAGGGAAAAAAATAACCTGAACATGAATAATATTATTAATAATTATCACTATTATTAGTATGTAACACATATTGCTTATATCCAATCTGTTTTTGATTCTATGCTTCTTCGATGCAGTCTAAAATTAATAGAGCCATTTTGGTGATATATATACACATATGTACACATACATATGTACATTCACTCATTTAATTCTTAAATTACCCCATATGGTAAATATTATCCTTATTACTTGTTACTTTATTATTTTTGTTCTTTTACAAAGAACTTACAAACTAAGGTATACAGCTAAGGAATGGAAGAATTTGAACTAAGACACTCTGGTTCAGAGTATCTTTTACATTGCTCTGTCTTTCATAGTAAAGCTGTTTAAAATAGCTGAAGTTCTGTCATGTCAAAAGCATAGTAGATTTTAATAAGAGAACAGCTTATGCCAGCTCATTTTAGTTCTTTAACTAAACAGAACCCAAAGAAAGAGGAACAGTGACCTATAGGGGCCAGCCTGTTTTTTGACTGAGAAAGCAGATCAGTAATTTAGGGCAAGGTTGATCAACCTTCATGCAATTGACATTTGGGACTGGATAATTCTTTGTTGTTGAGGCCCCTGTGCACTTCAGGACATTTAGCAAAATCTCTGGCCTCTAGCCCCTATATGCCAGTAGCAACTCTTCAGTTGTGATAACCAAAAATAACATCTTCTGCAGGTCAAAAATCACCCTGGGCTGAGGACAAGGACAGAGATTTTTTTTCCCTCTATACAAGAGAAAAATTACCAGAATAGAAGATTTGAGGTCAAAGCAAAAGACTACAAAAGACAAAAACATATTGAAAAGGGAGAGGCGGTATGTAGCCAGCAACCCAATAAGTAAAAAGTACCAACTGTAACTGATACACCCCAGAAGCAAAAAAAAAAAAAAGTTTTGAAAGGAAAGGCACTATCTCCAATTCCAATGTCTCATTTCCCTCTTCCAGTCATTTAAATCTAAGAATGACAATGACCCAAACTATTTTTCCAGCTTATTAAGGTATAATTCACAAATTAAAATTATATAAACTTAGGGTATATAGTGTGATGATTTAATAATATACATGTACACTGTGAAAACTCCAAACAACTTTTAAGAGTGGAACCTGTCACAAAAAATAAAGGTTCTGAATACCATATACCCATTTATAGAGCAAAATGAGGCTTATCACACCATCTCCCTCATTCTCCACCAAAGACAGCAGATACATAAAAGTGCTGCTTCTCCATGCTGTGGGCATGACAGGTATCATTAGTTGATGGCAGAGCTGTCTTACCAAGCTTAGATACAGCCTCAGATTCCCCCTCAACACTGTATTCAAAGTAGAATCAATCACTAATCAGAGTTGACATGTGAGATAAAATCGATTTTTCATACCTGTTATAGAGGCTGTATTTCCCTTAACAGACTAAGACAAAAATAGCCATTTTGGCAATCACAGAAAACTACTAACGCACAGTGAGTATCTTTTTACAAAATATATAAACACTCTTTCATCTATGTTGCTAAGAAGTTGTACTGGGCATTATGGAATCTTATCTCACCAGAGAAGCTGTGTTTACTTGCATTTAAACCTATCAAGACATTTGAATCAAGTTCCCATGCAATAGATTTCCGTTTCATTTCTAGCTTCAAATCATCTACAAATTTGATTAGAATTTTTTTTATATCTTCATCAAATAACAAAAATTTTCAATGCAACAGATTCTTGTTGCTCCAGAAACCTCACAATTTTATAGTTACCCACCTTCAGATACTATTGATTCTATATGTAATCAACAACCATCTGCTGAGAGGAACTCTTACCAGTTTTTCAAATGATTATGAACTATCCAAGTATAGCTGCCAGCCTATTATTTGATATCATAAATCCTTGTCAAAAGCTTCACTGATGTCCAGATATATTGTGTCTGCTACATTTCCCTAATCTACTCTCAACAACAGAAGAAAGGTTAATATAACATGACTCATTTTTAATGAGTATTTTCTAATGAATCTAGTGCTTTACTTCTTCTCATGGCTCTCAAACTGTAAGTTTATAATACAAAGAGGAATCATGGTGTAAAAGTATGTCAAAAGGGATCTACCAGCCCCTGAAATCTAAATAAAATGTCTCTGAAATTCCATTCTAAACCTTGCACAAGAACCCCCACCCCCACCCCCACTTACTCTCTTTGGATTTCTGGGGAGCTAACATTACTGGGAGATCCCTCTGATTTCTGGGTTTATGCATCAATATCATCAGTTTATGAAGTATCCAGCCATCTCATAAAGACTAACATAAATTAGAAATTGAGGATTCCAAGAGCTTCCTGTTGAAATGACCCATGACCTCCTTAACACCAGCGGTTTCTTAGATCACATCATCCAACAGTGTACTCCTATTGTGGTACTACAAAATCCTTTGGAATTATCATCTCCCTCCTCTATTCCCCACCTCCCTCTTCCTCTTCCCTCTTCCTTCACAGAAAAAGATTTTTTCTCTCTCTCAAATGAACTGTAACTATTTGGTTTGGCTCTTGCCCTCAACATATCCATTATCTTCTATAAAAGCATTTTTTAAATGTAAAAATAGAAATACCAAGAAGAGGATAATGTGAATAAAATAAACTTGATGTCAATAAAAAGCAATGCAAGTCCAGTGACATACAGCTGACACTCTGCTTCAGTGTTAGGATGCTAACAGGAACCGACTGGGACCACAGTGAGCTGAAAAGGGCATGTCCAGTCTAAGGGGGAAAGCTGTAATACTTAGCTACAAAAAGTGTTTGACATATGGGGACACTGATCTGGCCTTTTGTGGAATCTGGAATCCAAAGTTTGTGTAAAATCTCTTAAGTTTAAAATATTAGTTTAGTTTAATATGTATCATTCATGTCATTATATCTGCAGGCTGTCTGGGGGTAACCAGTGGGCAATCACTGTTCTAAACAAAAATGTGTCCTCCTAAGTTAATTCTGGTGCCAGCTATTAAGCAAATACAATTTTCACAAACACCCACATTATCTACGTTTTAAATGCCAGAGCAAGCAGTTCACAGAGAGATAGCTAGTAATTTGTGTATTTCAAACAATATGAAAATGGCCACAGGATTCCCAATTCATTTAATTCAGCTTATTTTTTAGGAATGTAATTTTAAGCTTTCTTTGAAGGTACAGATCAATTATTAGCATTGTTATCACAAAGATGCACTAGCCTGGGCATGAAGCAATGAGGCACACTGACCACTCCTTGACATTTTTCACTGTCACTTCTCTCAGTATTAAACGTTATTGTCATGCATCTGTTGTGGATTTTTGCCCATCAGGATTGCTGCTTAAAAACTGAATGGCTTTTAGTTGTAGTGTTGTGATACGGTAGCCTAATATGCAATTACCTATTTCACTATCACATAGAAGTACAGCTTTTCAAATATACAAAGACTAAAAGATGCTCTTCTATAGTACTTTTCAAAAAATCCTTTTATCACTCCTTCTGTTGTTCTGTGCTTTACCACACGTCCCTTGTCTCTCAGCACTCAATGTGTCCAGTGTCTTCTCCCCTATTTAGTTATCATATGATTTATGGAATGAAAGGAGTTAGCACTCACTTCATGGTAGTTCTCTGCACACTACTTTGATCTTGCTAGAAGAAAGCACTATATGACTTTAATAAATGGGCACATTATGTAACTGGAGTGAACATTTTTTAAAACTTCCGTATAATTTATAATAGCTCCCATCACAGGTCAAGTCGAGGCCAACACTGAACAACTCTTGATATCCCTCTATCTAAAAAAAAAATAATCACACTAAAGATGAATTTGTACAACCACCATTACTTTTTACCTGAGAGTGAAAATGGAAGAAACTTCACAAATACATCTGAATCCTCAGGAGGAAAAAAAAAAAAAAAAAAAGAGCTTCATATCCTAAAATTCCTTCCAGACACACTATTTTTATCCTCTCTTCCTCTCTAAAATATCTTTTGCATTTTTAAGTACACTGATTATTTTTGGAGCTAATAATAATCATAATCATCATAATGACAAAAGTCTTAGGCAGTAAATGAAAGATAAAATTAACTACTGAGTTTCTGGAAAGGGAGTTGATTGTTTCTAGCTAGGGATTAAGAAAAGATTTGTTATTAATAACAATGTTTAACACAGCTATGAACATTTTCATGCCTACCTGCACAGTGCCAAGAGGAAAAGGCAAGCCAAAGGAAAATCCAGTAATGAGGCTAAATTTAATTAAAGTCTCTTTTATGTTTGTTAACATTTTTCCAGGTTTCCACAGAAATTTCTGTGGGTGTGATAATATCAACTACATTACAGAAAAACATTTTAGTTTTCTCTTAGCTGAGTAATATGGTCATTAATTTAAAGACATGAAAATCAGGTATGGTGATTCTAAGTCAGCCTCACTCGAGGCCTTTAGAAATCCTTTTTTCTGAGCCCCTTTGTCAATCTCCTTTTGTCAGATAAATGTCCTAGTCGAACACCTGGGGATCCCATCTAGTGTCTGCGTCCTTATTTTGCATGGTACCTGACAAGAGAATGAATTCTGATTGCTGTTGGACTACAAAAAGGAGCCCTAGTGGTTTTGGAGGTTAATATGCCAGAGAAAAGCCCACAGCTATTTAAGCAGAAGTTATTAGTGCTGTAGCGTAATGGTCTGTCAGGATCTGTCTGGTTCTAGCCTCCACCCATCTGTTCAGAATGTACATCCAACCCCATCGAGGCCATCCTGAGCCTCTCCCAAAGACAGTTAGACAGAGATGGTCAGTATTCCAATAACTCTTCACCCTTAAGCATAGTAGTTGTGGAGATGTGATTAAAAATAGCTGTTTTCTTTCCTTATCCAAGGACTGAATCCTTGTTCGTGTGTTAAGACCCTTCTCTACTACCAAATTTCCCAGACATAGACAAATTTCCTGGAATCTTATCTATTATGTGCTGCCAAATGCTTCTCCTGCCATAGTCCACTAACCAGCCAAGAAAGCCACCTGTCTGTCTGGCTGTCCCTGGACTTTCTTAGTGATGACAATTGACCTATCTGCACTTCTCATCAAGAAGCCCTTGGTGGATGTGATTCCCAGGCTGGCTCATCTCACAACGAATAACAGAGTCTAGACACTACCACCTAAGAAAATTCTGACATTAAATTTCTAAGATGGAGTTGAAAAACCATGATGATTTAGAAGTCTTGCCTCTCAGACAAGACTAAATCTGTGTTTGGCTGACTTAGCAACAACTAAAGAAGAGTCAGCGCTCAGTCCATAATTGATTTTTAAATGTATACACCTTGTTCATAATCTTGTTATAAAGTAACAAGGCTTTCCTTATAAGGTAGTATGACCAGCATTTTGAGAAATG
This sequence comes from Leopardus geoffroyi, assembly GCF_018350155.1. Taxonomy (NCBI): domain Eukaryota; kingdom Metazoa; phylum Chordata; class Mammalia; order Carnivora; family Felidae; genus Leopardus; species Leopardus geoffroyi. The sequence goes on from NC_059327.1 coordinate 167,821,970, forward strand.
TTTATGTCTATTTTGAATAAAAGACTATCCATTAGGGTGGCTTATCTGCCTTTTTTTTTTACAGTCTATAAATATTCTCACAAAATAAAAAATGCATGGATGAGTTCCATGAATACAATTAACAAATTGCAGAGGGTTTTGGAAATACACATATACAGGCTTCCTGAAAATGTCAATATTGGGTCATAGGCAAGAAAATAAACTCTTGTCCTATACTGCCACCAGGTGGATCATTTAAATAAGAGAGTCTAACCACAGCAATTTTGATTCCTTATTAGCCTGCTTCAAAATTTGGATGACCTCACATACCAGTGTGCCTGAAGACAAACCAGTTTACATTCTTGTCACAGCATAACCAATAATAGAACCATCTTTGATTCTCAAAAGATTCCTACTTCAGACGATAATTCATAAATTGGAAAAATAGAGATTTATTCTAAAAGATACTATATCTAGTCCTTGTCGACTCATCTAATCTCCCTTGTTCATTATATTCCAGGCAAACTGGCCGTTTTATTCCTCAAAGATGCCAAGCTTTGCCCCCTGCTGTTTCATCTTTTGGAACTCTTTCTCTTTTCTTCCAGAATGAAATAGGGTTGCTTCCACTTGTCATCCAAGTCTCAGCTCAAATATGTGACTTTCCTCTCTACACTCCAACTCTGCTGCTAGTATCTGCCTTGAATGCAGCAAGACTAATCTCATTTGGCCTTTTATCCCTGTTCATGGCTGTCACTTCAAGAAGCCCCAGATTCCAGGGTACCCATCATCTCTCACACTCTAATCTTCATAGGCGATTAGGGCTACTCTTCTACCATGAGTCCAAGTGGGCCTGAAATGGTTCCCATTTATGTCTGTTGTCTTGGCATATGCATCAATGGTGTCCCTTATACTTTAAAAACTATCTTTTTTAGAAAAATAATTTACATATTCACCCTGCCTCTTCTGTATCTTTCTCTTATCTCAACTCAACTCCAAAATCTTCCCATTGTACCTTCTGGGGTACAAAGATCCTCTATATTCATTTTCAACATCCTCTCTCGAGATTCCCTTTATATTCTTTCTGAAACTGAAATATGTTCCTTCCTAAGGACTCTGCTTTCCTATAGCTAGTAGAATAACCCTTACCACCCCCAGCACACACAGCCTTTGTACTAGTGGGTTTGAAGGCAACATGCTTGTCTTCCTTAGTCCTCATTCCTACTTTCAAAACATTCAGAACATTCTTGATTCCTCTAACCTAATAATATAAGAGCTTTGAATCACATGCCATCAGGTGATAACTCAATGTTGCTGTCATTTACCACTCTAGATTTGTCAAATTTCTCAATAATTATAAATCCTAGCTACCAACCTTGTCCTAGAAATACTTTGACACTTCACCACCAAGAATTCAGTGAGAGTGTTGCATGTTACCTCAAAAGAATCTTTTGTGAGTTATTGTCTTTTGCCTGGGCTATTAAAATAGCTTCCAATCCTGTCTTCATACTTTCACCTCTGTTCACAAAGTTTCTCCTCAATACCATAGATGGAATACTCCTTGTAAAACAGAATTTAGATCATTTCCTTTGAGCAAAACCATGCAACAGTTCCCATTTCCTAAGATAAAAACAAATCCTTAAAACAGTTTATAAAGCCCTTAGCCTTTTAGCATACCCCTCATTCATTGCACTCTAGCCACTGGCCTCAATCATGTCATAAGAACAGACCTCACACAATCACAAACTCTTCCCAAGTGGCTGTTTCCTCAAACATAATGTATTTCCCAACTGTCTGCGAAACAACTCACTATGACTTTGAAGAATTGGCCTAAATCCACTTTTCAATATGCTCTCCTCAATCACCCATTAAAAATTGTAACAACAAGGGTGCCTGGGTGTTTCAGTCAGTTAAGCATCCAATTTTGGCTCAGGTCATGATCTCACCGCCCAGAGTTCAAGCCCTGTGTTGGGCTCTGTGCTGACAGCTCAGAGCCTGGACCCTGCTTCTGAGTCTGTGTCTCCTTCTCTCTCTGCCCCTCTCCCCTTCGCACTCTGTTTCTCTCTCTCAAAAATACACAGACTTAAAAAAAATTGTAACCAACAAATCCAATGCAATCTCCGTCAAAATACCAATGATATTTTCCACAGAACTAGAAAAAAAATCCTAAAACTTGGATGGTACTGCAAAAGATCTCAAGTAGCCAAAGCAATCTTGAAAAAGAACAAAGTTGGAGGTACCGGTCTCCCTGATTTCAAACTATGCTAAAAGGCTATAGTAACCAAGCATTATGGTACTGGCATGAAAACAGACACATATATCAATGGAATAGAATAGCCTAGAATTAAGCTCATGCATAGATGTTCAACAAAGCAGGCAAGAATATACAATGAACAAAAGACATTCTCTTCAATAAATGGTGTTGGGAAAACTGGACAGCTACATGCAAAAGAATGAAATTGGACCTCTATCTTACACCATATAAAAAATAAATTCAAGAATAGATTAAAGACTTGAAAGCTAAAACCATAAAACTACTAGAATACAAAAAAAATAGGCAGTAAGTTCTTTGACATTGGTCTTAGCACTGTGTTTTTGGAACAGTCCTGTCAGGCAAGAGCAACAAAAGCTAAAATAAACAATGAGACTACAACAAACTAAAACGCTTTTATACAGTGAGGAAACCAACACATTGAAAAGGCAACCTACTGACTTGGAGATGTTTGCAAGTCATGCATCCAATAAGAGGTTAATATCCAAAATATAAGAACTTATACAACTTAATATCTAAAACAAACAACCCTTATAAAAAATGGGCAGGGGACTTAAATAGGCTTTTTCCCAAAGAAGATATACAGATGGCTAATAGGCACATGCAAAGATGTTCAATATCACTCCTCATCAGAGAAATGCAAATCAAAACCACAATGAGATATCACCTCACACCCACTGAAATGGCCATTATCAAAAACATGAAAAATAGTAAGTGTTGGTGAGGATGTGGAGAAAAGGGAGCCCCTCCCACTGTTGGTGGGAAGGCACAGTAGTGCAGCCACTATAGAAAACAGCATAGATCTTCCTCAAAAAAATTAAAAATAGAAATGCCATATGATTGAAAATAGCAATTCTCCTTCTGAATATTTATCCAAAGAAAATGAAAACACCAATGCAAGGAGATATGCACCTCTATGTTCACTGCAGCATCATTTGCACTAGCTGATATATGAAAGCAATCTAAGTGTCCATTGATAGATGAATGGAAAAAGATTTGGTGTATATATATATATATATATATATATATATATATATACACACATATATTGTATATATATTTGGTGTATATATATATATATTTGTATACATATATAAGATTTGATATATATATGTATATATATCATGTACATATAATGGAATATTACATAGCATAAAAATTTGAATTTTTTCCATTTGCAACAATATGGATAAACCTACAGGGTAGTATGCTAAGTGAAAAATGGCACATGATTTCACTTACATGTGGAATCTAAAAACAAAAACAACAAAACAGAAACACACTATAGATCTAGGAAATAAACTTTGGTTACAAGGTGGGCAGGGGGAGTGATAGGTGAAGGTAATTAAGAGGTACAGACTTCCACTTATAAAATAACTAAGTCATAGGGGTATAATATTAGCACAGGGAATACAGCCAATAATATCGTAATAACTTTGTAATGAGATGGTAACTAGTCTTATCATGGGGGTCATCTTTTAATATATAAAAATATTGAATCACTATGATGTACACCTGAAACTAACAGTATATTGTATGTCAATTATACTTCAATAAAAAATTTGCAATCACTACAAATATCTTCTACTTACCATTAGCCTATCTCCTTTTCTCTTTCCATGGTACTTTTGAAAATCATTTCTGATATTTATTTCTTTACCTTGATAGAATGTAAACCCCATATGGACAGAGATTTTCATCTATTTTGCCACAGATGTATCCCAAGTATCTAGAACAGAGCCCATGACACTGTAGGCATAAAATAACTATTTTAAAATAGATTAATATAAGAGTACTTAAGCTAACTTGTAGTTATTCTTCCCTAACTACAATTTACCTGAAGCACTCTTATATTAAAATACAACCACAATTCAAATATTTGTTAAATATCTTTTATCTTTTGAATATCATAATAAATCCTACCAATCAGAAATAGAAATGTAGTGGTATTGAGATCAAATTCTGAGGTCCGAAGCTATGCCATGTTGGCTGGCACTGTGTTTTTAAGTTTTGTATTTGAATGCCATTAAGTAATATATTTTTCAACTTAACACAAGTCTGCAGCAACCCATCTTGGTTTTTTGTTTGTTTGTTTGTTTTTAAGTTTGTTTATTTGAGAGAGGGTACACATGCATGAATGGGAAAGGGGCAGAGAGAAAGAGAGAAAATCTCAAGCAGGCTCCCCACTATCAGCAAGGAGAGAATTTAGTATGGTGCTGGGCACATAGCAGGTTCTCAGTAAGTTGTAGTTATTTATAGTATTATATATATTTTCTCTACTTTAAAATCTTCTTATATTGAATTTTCCATCAGGCTTCTGAATGAGTCCCCATAATTTTGTATGTATAAAGAAGGAAATGAAAGACTATCTTTTCTTCTGTATGCTTTTTACTTCACTTCACTTTTGTTTTACTATAGGACTCAGAGGAAATTAAACTGTTACAATTGCAATAAAGCATAAGATTCAAAGAACAAAAGTAAGGGGCCGCTTAGCCCCGTTCTTCTAAAAGCACACCGAATATCAGTTATTAGGGAGAAGCAAGGAGGATCTCCTTCCCTTAAAATAATTTATATTGCCAAAAATTCCTCAAAACTCCACAATGTGGTTACTCCAAAGAAATACACTTTTGAGATATGCTAAGCAAAAATAATTAAATAATACTACTTTCTATTAATCTAAGTTACATTCTGAAGAATTACTTTACTTTTTTAATCAAATAAATATGTGCATATGGAAGACTAGACTTTAGATCTTATACATAATTTCACAGAAACTCATATAAAATAGTTAATTTTGTTACCCAAATAAATTTCTATCAAACTGATCACCATTTTATAGGTAAAATTTTCAAGTGTAGAGTAATGAATGATAATTGTTGGGCCATTTCACTTTAATTGCATCCATATGACAAACTATCAACTTGGTTATTTAGTTTATGAATAATTATGAAAAATTTATAAATCAAAGATTTTTATAATTAAGAAAATACATGATTTGAAAGGCATAGTATATTAAATATATACTCTCTTCTTTATTCTGCTGATGAGTTTGCTGTAACATCATGGTGGGTGCACTGAGATCAAAGAAAATATTACTAAATATTCCATTCACCTTAGGGGATAAATTCACTGATTTCATTAGCTTTTATTAGACATCTGTCCCAACATTTTACTCCAATGATGAATCCAGAATTACTCAACAATAAACATCAAAAATCATTGTAATCTCGTTTTCCTAAAAATACAACAGTCATTACTTTGGCAGAGAGGGAAGGGGGAAAAACATGACTTAGGGAAAGTTGTATTTGTGTAGTACTTGACTGGCAAATCTAGAGAAGGAGACATAATTTAGAATTAAAAAATATTTTCTTGATTTTAGTGGTTTATTCCTGTGTTTGACCTATCTTTGGTTAAATTTCAGCTTGTTTATGTATCCCTTGTTAGTGTGCTGAGTAAAGGCACCATGCTCCTTGATGCAAAGAGTTAAGATTAAGACCAAGAAGAGGAGTGGGAAAATGAGGAAAAGCTGAGCAGGAGGTGGAACAAATGAGTGAATACTCATTAAGTCTCTCCTCAATTTCCCTCTTCCCGTCCTTCACCTACAACCATTGGCTAGCACTCAATCATAACTTTATCTCTGTATCTTACTTGGCAGAATCACTTCTGCTTAGAGAAACACTTGGAATTTCCAAGATTAAAAAAAAAAAGTGTGTGAAGGGATATGGAGAGGTTTAAATTATATGTTACAAACAGGAAATTTTCTTCAAGTTCTTTTCACAGTTGTTAATGTTACAGAACACACAGAGAGGATCTCTTCACGGATATTTTTTGAGCATCTAACTAGTTTTTGGGGGTGAGAAGATATAAAAATACCAATAAGCAAATTCTTGGAAGAGTGAGGTGATCAATGAGAAGAATCTAAACTAGAGAAATACCATTAAAAAGGGAAGGAAAGAAGAAAATAAGGGTATTTCTAAAGTGAAATGGGATTTGTAGAATCACAAACAATTATTGGAAAATAATGAGATCTTTGGAATAGTAGAGAAGGGGAAATTCAGCATGACACCAAGAACAGGAATTTAGGTGATCGATGTTAGCATTAACCAATAGAGGGGATACCTAGGGAGGAGTGAGTTGAAGGGAGAGAATAATCCCTTAGGTTTGGGACATGCTCTTTTATGGGATGATATCCAGGTATGGTGTTCTAATATGGAATTGCAAACACCAGCCTGGAGCCTATGAAAGAATTCGGGACTGTGGTCATCAGTCATTGGGCCAGAGTGACATTTGAGGGGAATCTAAGATAGGCACCGTCCACCTGGACTTCAGCCTGATAAAGGCTAAACAGAAGGGCTCTCTGGAAGTACACTCATGCCAATTAGAAAGGCAACATATTTCTTTAATAAAACACCACCAAAATACAAACAAAATATACTTCAAAAGGATCATTATATATGAAATTCCAATCATACATGAATCATATCTTACTAGAAAATGGTTCTACATTTTAGAATATGAAAGTAAAGTAGATGTTGATTATAGAAAAGTGTGTCAACTATACTTCAACAACAACAAAAAAGAGAGTATCTATATTGTTTGATTTCATCCATTATTATTATTATTATTATTACTTTAAATTTAAAATAAGTCATTTACGGGGCGCTGGGTGGCTCAGTTGGTTAAGCCTCTGACTTCAGCTCAGGTCATGATCAACTCACAGTCCATGAGTCTGGGCCTTGCGTCGGGCTCCATGCTGACAGCTCAGAGCCTGGAGCCTGCTTCAGACTCTATGCCTCTGTCTCTCTCTTCCCTTCCCCAATTCACACTCTGTCTCTCTCCCCAAAATAAATAAACTTTAAAAAATAAATAAATAAATAAAATAAGTCATTTACTCTTGGAAATCTTTTCTTAAAGACTATTACACACCTATAGGTTCTATTTTTTTTAATGTGGTCAAATCCTAATTTTTCCCTTTACAAATTTCTTTCACTGCCTTGATACTTAAAAGAGCTTTCAAAAATTTTATATATTTTTTTAATTTATTTATTTTGAGAGAGAGAGAGAGAGAGAGACAACAGGCAAGAAAGGGGCAGAGAGAAAAGGAGAGAATCCCAATTAGGCTCCATGCTGAATTCATGAATCACGAGATCATGACCTGAGCAGAAACCAAGAGTCTGATGCTTAACTGACTAAGCCACACAGACACCTTGGCTTTCACTAATTTTAGATCAGAGATATTATCCTAGGATTTCTTAATTATTTCATCAGGTTTTTTTTCTCTTACATTTACCTGAAGTAGACTTTTTAAAATGTATAAAGATTAATAACTACTCCAAGCTTCTTCACTCTGCTACCAAAATAATTAACCAGCAGTACTTGTCAAATATTCCTTCCTTTCCTAATTTGATAATACCAAAAAAAAAGGAACACTATTTCTTCAAATACAAAAATGTTAACAGCTTCCATCTATACAGGCTCATATAAGTCAATAAGAATATTATGAATAGTAGAAAGAAAAATGGGAAAACAGGCCACAATAGAACAAATATAAGCAAAAATAAATGCAGAGGGAAAAATCAGCCTTTCTACAAAAATATATAAAAATACATCCTAATTTATGGATTGGGAAAATTACTATTTTTAAAATGCCCATATTATTCAAAGTGATCTACAGATTCAATGCTATTCCCATCAACACTCCAATGGTATACTTTACAGAAATAGCAAAACAATCTTAAAATTCGAATGGAATCACAAAAGACCTTGCATGGGCAAAGCAATGTTGAGAAAGATGAATCAAGTTGGAAGTATCACATTCCCTGATTTCAAAATATATTACAAAGCTATAGTAATCAAAATAATATAGTGCCGGCATGAAAGCAGACATAGACCAGTGGACCTAAATAGAGAGCCCAGAAATACAATCACACATATTCAAGAAACTAATCTTTGACTAGTGCCAAGAATACACAATGGAGAAAAGATAGTCTCTTCAATAAAAGAGACTAGGAAAAGTGGCTATCTCACACCATACCAAAATTCAACTCCAAAATGGATTAAGGATTTAAATGTAAGACCTGAAACCATAAAGACCTAGAAGTAGAGCTTTTTGACACTGGCCTTGGCAATGATTTCTTGAATATGTCCTCAAAAAGTACAATCAACAAAAACAAAAATAGAAAAATGGGATTATATCAAACTAGAAAGTTTCTGCACAGCAAAGACAACAACCAACAAAATTAAAACACAACCTAGAGAACGAAAGGAAATATTTACAAATCATGTATTTGTAATATTCAAAATACATAAGGTACACTTACAGCTCTATAGCAAAATGAATAACTCAATTTAAAAATGAGCAAAGGAACTGAATAGACATTTTTCCAAAGACAATGTACAAATACCAGATATACAAAAACGTACTCAACATCACTAATCATCAGGAAAATGCAAATAAAAACCCACAATATTACCTTAGACCTACTAGGGTGTCTATTATAAAAATAATAATAATAATAAAGGTAAATGTTGGTAAAGAGGTGGAGAAATTAAAATTCTTAGTCATTGTTGGTGAGAATGTAAATTGGTGCAAACACTGTGAAAAACAGTGTAAAGGCTCCTGAAAACACTAAAAGGGAACTACCATATGATCTAGCAACCCCACATCTGAGCATTTGTCCAAAAGAACTGAAATCAGAACTTCAAAGAAATATTAGCACTCTCATGTTCATTGTAGCTCTATTCACAATAGTGAAGATGTGGAAACAACTAAATGTTCATTGACAAATGAATGGACAAGAAAAATTGATATATACAATAATGGAATGTTATTCAGCCATAAAAAGGAAACTCAGCCATTTGTAACAACATGGATATACCTGGAGGACATCATGCTAAGTGAATGAAATAAGTCAGACACAGGGAGACAAATATCACTTATATGAGGAATCTAAAATGGTAAAACCATAGAAGCAGAGTGGAATGGTGGTTGTCAGGTGCTGGGTATAGGGGTATAGGGGTAAATGGGGAGATATTAGAAATGAGTAGAAACTTTTATTTCTACAAAATGAAGCCCTAGAGATCTATTGTAGAGCACAGGGCCTATAGTTAAAAACAATGTGTTATATACTTAAAAGTTTGCTAAGAGGGTCAACCTTAAGTGTTATAACAAAATATTGTAGTAATAATAAATAAGAAGGTGGGAGGAAACTTTTACAGGTCATAGATAGGATAATTATATAGACCATGGTGATGGTTTCACCAGTGTATACTTATTTCCAAACTCAAAGTTTTATACATCATATATAGCATTTCTACATAAAAAAATTAAAATTCAGTCTTTATTTTAATCTAAGAAATTCAAATTTAAACAAAGGATACATTTTGAAGACTATCATGGCAGGAAATTTTAAAATAAGTGGCTAATCCTGTGGAATATGTGAAAACACACAAAACACTGACAGAAACATAAATTTCTACATTATTTCTGGAGGGCAATTTGGCAATATGTATCAAGAATGCTTGTTACTTTTAACCTAGCTATTACATTTCTAGAAATCGCCAGGAACAAATCGAATAAATACACATACATTCATATACATACAGATTTAGGATAGCATTATTTAAATTAGCAAGAAGTTGAAACTACTTAAATATTCAGCAATAGGTATCTCTTAGTAAGCTTTGCGTTCAGATAAAATTTGTTGAACATTTTACAAATATTAATATAGCTCTGAGTAATACTTATTAATTAGAAATATTATAGATATAAGAAAGAGCTAAATACATTCATGCATATTCTAACTAATTTCAGTTTTGCTTAAATAGACCTATATATTTAGGACAAAAAGAATTAAGATTGTAAATGTATGTTCCAAAATGTTAGCAATGTCTGTCTCTGGATGGTAGCATGATGTGATTTTTCATTTAAAATGTTCTACTTTTCTGCCTGATATCAGTGTTCTCTAATATTAATATTTTATACTCAGAAAAATATTACTTTTAAATTAATTTTAAGCCTAAAAACAAAATGGCTTATATAACATAGTAAAAGAATACAACTGGAATTACTAACTCAATATGCCTACAAAATTATACCTCAAATTTTTGTTTGGCAAAGGAACTAATTAAGTCTGCTGAAAGATACAGCCATTGCTGAATACAGGCTGGAGGTATTAAATAGTGTTTTGTTTTTAGTTTTAAAGAAATGGAACAAATGCACATATATACATAAAACTCCCAAGTAACACCAGGATATGAATTAAGGTTATAGAAGCCTTCTATCTACCCCTGGAACATATAATGCAAATAAAAACTACTCCATTCTAGTAAATTAGTTCATTTCCTAAAACAAAAGCTTTTAAAGCAAATATCCTGAATTGTATCATATATACATTTTCCCATACAAGAGTTGGAAATTAGCATAAAAATAACTACAGAAAAGTGCAAGGAACTTCCCAGATAATGTATTGCCTGAAACATTTTACATACTTTTTTGCTACATGAAGTACCACTAATCTCTGCCCTCTTAAACACCTTGCCCCTAGCTTGAGTAACTTAAACTCACACTTCTGGCCCTGCTTTTATTGTTAGTCTCTTCTATTGGCTTACATGTATCTTCTTGGATGAGAATTCTTGCTACAGACTGTCATAATAGCTAAGAATACACATTCCTTTCCCCAAATTGATTATAGATATTATTTTGTTTGTGTATGTGTACTCCTGGGACATAATATATACTCAATAACTACTTGTTGAATAGATAAAAATGAAGGAATCCATAATCGTGGTTTAGAGGTTACCTAACATGACTTATATGCTCTCTTCTGACTCTCACAGCCCTATGAAGTTATCAGTAAAATATTAGTAACTCCAATTTATATATAAAGCCATATGGATAGGGTATTTGACAGAAATGCTCATATACAACTTGGATGTCTATTTTAGTATGGTATAATAATTAAACTATGCTGCCACATTCACTCTTTCCTTAACTGAAAAGTACTTGCCTTTATAAAATGTATTTTTCTTTTACCTATGACAAATACTACAACATGTAACTAGAATGTTTACACCTTAAACACGCTTTAGAGTTCACTTCTCTACACTGGCACTGTTGTGGATAATGAAGAGTTTAGCACATTCTTCTTCCCTAACACTATTTATTGAGATTGGGGTTTCTCTTTTTTTCTAGATTTTTTTAATGTTTTTAGTTATTTTTGAGACAGAGAGAGACAGAGCATGAGCAGGGGAGGGGCAGAGAGAGAGGGAGAAACAGAATCCAAAGCAGGTTCCAGGCTCTGAGCTGTCAGCACAGAGCCTGACGCAGGGCTCGAACTCACAGACTGGGAGATCATGACCTGAGCTGAAGTCGGATGCTCAACCAGCTGAGCCACCCAGGCGCCCCTGGGGTTTCCCTTTTGATTCCTGTTAAAAATCCTGAATCTCTTGGCCACTGGGCCTCCTTATCATCATCACAGCACAGCCACTGAAGCTAAAAATAACTAGTGCTAAAAATAACTTGATTTGATTGTTCAAGCCAGGCCTTGAGGCCCTGAAGCTCACCTCTAGCTTTGATCCTAAGTAAAAACAGATAGTTGTGTACAATACAAAGTGCAGTGAAAGCCTGAATATGCTCTGACTCTTCTCATAATCCCAGACTTGAGGAATGGTGTCTTTAACAAATTGTCAGTTACAACTGCTTCGAGGATTTTTTCTTTCTTTTTTGCTCGCTTACTTGTTTGCTTTTTAGGAGGATGGACCATCTCCTGGTTTTATGGGAACTTAGCAGCTTTTCTTGGCAATGGACTGTGAAAATAAAATAAAGTGCTTAGTGCTTTTACCATTGATCCCATTTGTATCATAAGTAATCAGATTCAAAAACCAATTAACAGTCCTACTGTTATGAGAGGAGGGAGTTCTGCCCAAAGAGTCTTAAGGCAGTGTCTGAACAAGGACATCTAACTGTATAATGTAAAACAATAGAAATAAAGAAAAAAAATTAATGTATCAACTTGATTTTTGCTGAAGGTATCACATGACATTATTTTTAATCATTTTTTAATTACAATTATCCCACCCTGGGAAAAGGAGAGTTAACCTGAAACCATTCTTCATGGATCTGGCAAAAATGCGAAGCTGTAGGACAAATGCTACTGAAACTGTGGAAAATGTGCCCTGCTTATTTAGTATTATTTGTGATAGTGATTTACAGGAAAATTTAGCAATTTCTAGCATAATTAAGACTATGGGTACCCTATCTATAATCCTCCATTTTTAATTTTCCATATACACCCTTGAAAACACTGGCACCTGAACTCAATGAGTCATGTTCAAGGATGCTTATTGTGGCTTTACTTGTACCAATAAATTTGGGAATAACCTAAATGGCAATAGAGAAGATACAATATTATGAAATACAGTATAACAGATAAAAAGAATGAGGTAGGTCTTTATATTCTAGTATAGAAAGATCTTTCAAGATTTATCATTGAGTGTGAGGGGGGCAAGCAAATTTCAAAACACTGTTTTGATGTCAAAAACCAAACAGTAGTCTATTTTCTGCAGTTCCACATATTGTGCAACTCAGATATGAGAAAGAAAAAGACAAAAAAAAAAGATACACAAGAGATGTTATTTCTATAGCTACTTCTGGAGAAGGATGAAGAGGCCCGAGATTGTAGTCATGATAAAGGGGACTTGGATTTATCTGGCATGTGTTAATTATTAATGAAGGCAATGCAATTAATGTGTTACTTATATAATTAATGTAACAGAGTTATTCTAACTATAATTTGAATTTGAATATATCTCTTTGAATAAATGCCTCAGAGAAAATTTTGAGTTGGTCATGAATAATGACCCAATTCAATTTTCTTTTCTAAAATTTGTTTCCTAAACAATATAAAGCAGTTGATCTATTAATAGAACTCTGCTTCTCTGACTAGATCTTGGAAGAAAATAAGAAAAGTCATTATTGTCTAGAGTACTAATCCTGGGGAAGAAGTAAGGGTCAACGGATTCTCCTGTGAAGAAAAAGTGGGATGGGCAAACAGAAGTCAATCAGTGGGCAAAAGGGGACATTTTGGTTTCTCTGGCCACGCATACCCTGAAGGAAAATACCTGCTGGAAATTCTTGCCAAGGTACCAGAATGAGAAAACTGGATGAATAGACAACCTCTAACCTCCTCTTTCACCTTCTTTTCCTTTATCTCTCACTACACTGGAGAAATGGCCACTTTTCCTATAGTGACTATGGTTAATGTTGATGCATGTAAAGAACTCACGAGGGCAAGTTGGGAGAAGCTGAGTCTTCTTACCTTGCTTCCTCCTGTTAACACAAAGAAATCAACTAGGACAAGAATAATTATTGAAACCTAGGCTTTTAAATTACTTTTTTTTACATTTTTACTTTTAGATCAGAATCATCTCATTACATGACCTTTTTAAGCATTGGAAGTAGCATGATGCAGTAGCATGAAATTTAGGAGACCAATCATGTAACACCAAATCATTGCATATTATTTACTGGGAAGCTTAACACTGTCAGGTCACTGAGCTATTTTTTAGTATTTTTCACAAAAGGGTGAGGGGCATTATTCTCTGGCATGATGGTCTCATATGGTCTTTGGGAGAATAAAGCTTAAAAGAGCTTTAAAACTTGTAAATTACTGTATAACTTATAGGAAGTTAAGTCCAGGTGTGTTTTAGAAATGTAAAAATTAAGAAAGGAAAGAGTAATTAAAAATAGAGAGGAGATACTAGGAATGCAATTTTTTTCAAAGAGTAAGAGGGAAGACCATCAACAAAATATATGTTTAAGTCCATAAAATAAAAATACAGAGTCAAACATATTTATTCCATTTAAACAAAAATTTTATAGAGTAACCATTCATTGCCTTTACTTTGAGCAAGCACCTCATTAAGTGAAATACAGTAGGAAAAAAAAACATGCTAATGTGTATGCAGAAATGACAGTGATTGTTTAGAGTGTATAGAGACACCTGTTAAAGTAATAAGATATCTGCATTCCTGTGTTTATCCCAATTGCTTGACAAGAAAAATATCATCAAGAAACATCAAGAAAATTAGACTATGGCGAGTCTTCTGGAAAACTAATTTTAGATGAAAATTTCTAAAAGAGTTTAACTTCTAAGAGATGCAAAGCTGCAATCTGAAACTGAGGAACTGATGGAAAACCACTAGGGGCATAGGCCCTATTTGAGCGTGACCTCACAGACAGAACTTTCCTCTGTCCAAAGAAATGAAGGAAGGGTGATGGCTTTTTGACTGTAAGCACTGATGCATAATCTTCTTAGCTTGACTTGATATAGATGTCACTTTCAGTCCACTGATTCCCAAAGCACAAATTGTCCCTATATGCTAACTAGCTTTGATGACCAGAATATTTTCTCTCTTATTTTCTGTAGAAATGAAAAGAGCAAAAGCAACTGCTTCAACCCAAAAATATTTCTAAATCTTGATAAGCATAATATTAAAAAATTATGTTTTTTATGTTCCAGGTATTATTCAAAGCACTTTAGACTTAATCCTCATAATGATCCTCTAAAATATGTACTATTTTATATTAGACACACATAATGTAAAATCATATATACAAAAACATATGTATTTGTAAAATATATATATATTATTCATATATACATATCATTTATATTTGGTTTGTATCTTAAAACTAATTTTCTTTTCATCACTTAAATACTAGAAATAATCTTTTTGCAAATAATAACATATACTTAAAGAACATAACAAAATCCAATGCCACATTTTTACTTAAAAATGGCCTGGGTTCTTCATTTTAATTTTTTAGCTTTCTTAATAAGCATATACCGTATAGATTCATTGTTTACATTACCTTTTTGTTGACATATGAAAATAATACACTCAGCTCAGGTAATAACTAGGAAAGAGGCTGGAAAAAAATTAGAAATTAGCAATTGGTCAAGTATCTCAAGCTTTTCAAAACCTGAAAATATTTCTTTGTTATCTATTGGTCTCTAAACACTTTTTCCCTCTTTCAAAGAATATTTTTCTCCACCTGAATGATTCTTTATGTGTTTATTGTTAGTGCCTATAATGCATCAGTATCTTGCTAGGCACTGGTGTCTTAATGCACATTGTGAACCCAAAGCTTGCAAAGTGGAGAGGAGACAAGTATGTAGAGTGTTCTGAGAGAGAAGATAATGGAAGTACCAAGTGCCATAGGATGATACAGCAAGGACCCTGAATCCAGCCTAGCGGTCTCTCAGCCTCTGTCTTGCTCTTGGTGTGTGTGTGTGTGTGTGTGTGTCTATAAAACCAATGTCTTATTCTAAAGGTAAATAGGTGAGGGAGAAAAAGCAAGAGGGAATGTAACCAAAGAGCACAGATTGGGCAAAATATTATCTGGTTCTAGGTATAGAACCCTTTTGCCCACACACAGGTGCAGCACTTACCCTGAAAAAGCTGAAGAAGTAAATAAAGAAAGTAATGTGGGGTGGTTCAGAAATGATAGAATCTGGGAAATCCAGGAGTAGCTGTGATAGAAACCATAAAAATCCATATAATCTTGATGACCAGGATCCTAAAATCTCAGCTTTCAATAATTAAATTTTTATTTTAAAATTGTTGGGGAACCTGGCTGGCTCAGTAAGAAGAGCATGGGACTCTTGATCTCGCAGTCATGAGTTCAAGCCCGATGTTGGGTGTAGAGATTATTTAAATAAATAAAAATTCAAAAAAAATATGAATAAAGTAGTCCTTCTTACATAAGGGAATTCTACTAAAACATTATGACAATGAATAAAATATATAGGGAACACTCTACCATAGATGCTGGGATATGGATAAAAAAATGTAGAAAAGGTGTGTGGTGTGTATCAGGATTTGCCTAGTCTCAATTATGTATGCTGAAAAGATTTTTTTTCAAGACAGAGAGAGTGATCAGGGGAAAGAGGCAGAGGGTGAGAGAATCTTAAGCAGGCTCCACACCTGACACAGGGCTCGAGCCCACAACCCCCAGATCATGATGACCCTGGGATCATGACGTGAGCGGAAATAAAGAATCTGACATTCAACTGACTGAGCCACCCAGGCACCCCTGTATGCTAATAAGATAAAACACAGACTCAAATAAAATTTCTGCCATTTCATATCCTGAGCTTAAAATTTTATATTCTTGGACCTCAAACAACTATCACTTCTTAAATTCATATTAAAATTGAATGTATGAGGCAGCAAAAAAGATTTAAGTTGGGAAGATTCATACAAATAGAAATATAAAAATCTATGCAACCTACTGATAACCAAATCCCATTTGAAGGGAGTGGCCAGTTCAAAATAACTACTGTGCACTGTCTAAATACTCTAACTTTCTGAATCTGGTCAAATATATAAATCGGGAGTAGTATACCTCTCAATATGATACATGTTAATAAATGCAGATTATGGTATAAAATGAGAAGGCTGCTGGCATTTTCAAATATTTCTAATTCAGTTTTCAGAGCAAACTCAGTCATTTTTAACCTAGCCCCTGTATCTAGTCTTATTCACTCAAAATTCAGATAAAGTCTGAATTATAAATTAACATATAAATGACTTTGTGTTGATTTAGAAAAACTAAGTTGACCTTCAGGTCCTTTAACCATCAGTGAAGACTAATGAAATAAAGAGCATTATAAGTTATGGGGAAAGTGTCACCAAGTTTTCATTGATTCATTCAATAAATATTCACAGGGCATAGTCCTGGAGAATATAAATTCCCTACACTCAATGTCCCTATCATGTACTTAAAAGTATAAAAGTCACAAGTATAAAATGCTAAGTAGCAATTGTATTAGTCAGGGTTCTCCAGAGAAACAGAACCATTAGTATAGGTATAAATGTATATTAAGAGATTTTTTTGTAAGGAACTGACTCACAATTGTAGGAGGTCCTCAAGTCTGAAATTTGTAGGGGAGGGTAGCAGGCTAGAAACCCAGGTAGCATTTCTGTATTGCGGTCTTAGAGGCAGAATTTATTCTTCTCGAGGAAAACTCAGTTTTTGCTCTTAAGACCTTCAACTAATTGGATGGGCCCCACCACATTACCAAGAGTATTTTCTATTACTTTAAAGTTTACTAATTATATGTTAATCACATACAAATAGCTTCACAGCCAGATCTAGACTAGTGTTTACACTAGTGTTTACACCAAATGACTGGGCACCATAGCCTGGCTAAGTTAACCATAAAATTTAACCATCACAGAAGCTCAAGATAATAGATAAAATTATTATTTCAGATATAGCATTTGATATTGCAGCTCTCCAATGAATTTTAATCATACATAAATCCAAATGAGCCATTATGAAAACTAGAATATTAGACCAATTACCGTAATCCTTCCCTCCAGCGCCAGTTATTTGGGGTGGGGGGGGAAGAGGTGGTGCGGAAGTGCTGGACCACTTATTATAATACAAATATTGTAGGAGTTGGGAAGAATGTTTTGAGTGATCTATAATAAATCTCTATCACTTTTTTTTTTTTGCTTTAGTTTGTTATAGTTGGTGAGTTGGTTTTAAAACATGTCCACACATTCCTTAATTCTCTTACTATCAAGAGATGAAATCTAATTGCCTTGAATATGGGCTAGTCTTAACCTACTTCTAAGGCAAAATTAAATAGAAAACAAGATACAGCTGCCTTCCAGCTCATACTCTTGGGAAGCTTGCCCTGGGAACCTGGCTACCCTCAGATTGCAACCAGAGACCACATGTAGATGTTCTAGACAACTGCTTCCGCTGAGATTCCAGCTACCAGCCAGAATTAGGACAGAAGAAGCCTCGCAAGCCAACATCCAGGAGCAACCGTATAAGAAATCCTGAGCAGAAACCAACTAGCTAAGGCCCAATCAATCCCTAGAGCAGTGAGAAATAAAAATAAATTATTACTATTGTTTTACACCTCTATGTTTAGTAAGACTTGTAATGAATCAAAAGATAATGGACATATTTTACTGGTAATTGAATAGATATTTTAGAAGGTAATTAATAGGTTGAATTTATTTAATAATATGTTGAATAATAAGTTTATTTATTGAATACTTATTGTGTGCTGGAAACTGTTTTAAATACTTGATAAATGTATAAAAACTCATTTAATTATCACCATGACCCAACAGAGAGAGTTGCTGTTATTACCCAGTTTTACAGATGAGGAAGCAGAGGCACAGAGAGATTATGTAACTTGCCCAAAGTCACACAAGGATTTGGGGACCCAGGATTTGAACTCAGTCTGGCTCCAGAGTTCATGCTTTTTCTCTAGAACATCATACATTTTCCAAGGAAACAGGGACGATGACAAAGGGATTTTATTTTATTTCATACATAGGACAAGTCCACAGAAGAAATGGTTACCATTAAAAGCAAAATAGAAAACATTTACAACCATTTAAATGTATATAATCCTACATTGTTACCCTGGGGTATCAACATGTTTTGTGAGGCACAGGAAGACTATGAGAAAAAAGCGTCCTCTGTTACGGAGGCCTGGAAACTCTTAACAATTGCCAGAACTTTAATTTTTTTTAATGTTTATTTATTTTGAGGGAGAGAGAGAGACAGAGCGCAATCAGGGAAGGGGCAGAGAGAGAGGGAGACAGAGAATCTGAAGCAGGCTCCAGGCTCTGAGCTGTCAGCACAGAGTCCCATGCAGGGCTCAAACTCATGAACTGTGAGATCATTACCTGAGCCGAAGTGAGTCGCTTAACCAACTGAGTCACCCAGGTGCCCCAACAATTGCCAGAACTTTAAACAATCCTAGGATAACTTAATATAAAATAAATCAGGCTAGTTTGACTTGCAAACACTTAGATGTTTTAATAACGCCACGATTTTCACAGCCTCCAGTGAGCTGGGATCTACTCCAGAGTAGACATTCAGAGCAAGGCAAACAAACAAACCAACATTCCCTCAGTCTGCCAAGTGAACTGTATCCTTTGCTCACCAATGTTTACCCTGTGAGGTCTTCTCTCAGCTTGTCTATGTGAGGTCTCAGACACTTGTGACATTCATCTTCTCACCTTGGTTTCTGTGTTCCTTAAACACACCCAGCATCACCAAATCAAATTCTTAAGTTATATAGACTCTACATAACAACTAGAAGTAAGGTGAAGTCAAAGTATTCTAAACTGAAAGGCACTGTGGATTATCACCAGCTGATTCTATTTAATAAAGCCCTGCAGGGTGACAAAAGGAGGCTGTGACAAGTGACACATCTTGTATCACTATGAGAGAGAATTATTTATCAGAGAACCATTGACTAGAGGACTCTGCCACTGAAGCACAGAGGCCGAAAGAGCTCCATTATTTCTATTGAAATCTTCCTCATGGCATGGGCAAGATGATAAATGATAAAGGAGAACAATAGTTTTAAAAGAGACATCCTTATCTTTTAGAGATGGAAGGAAGATACAGAAAATAAATGTGAGCAAAATAAAAGCTGTCTTTAACATCAGGTGTTAGCTTGGTACTATTAGCTGGACCCAGGTGTTACGAGGAAGTTACTTGATACATCCAGATCCCAATGTTCTCCTACGAACATAAATAATTTTACAGAACATCAACATCAGACAAAGCCACTCAGTGGTTATGATGAATCAAGGCAAAAAACAAGACTAATCCCTATGTAGGTCTGAACATAAACATTGTCCAAACCATAAAAATAATCCAACATTCCTCCATCCTGGCTCAGATGAATAACTGCTGCTGCTTTATAAATTGCATCATTAGCCTTGGTCTGGTATTCCCTCCTTCTAGATAAGATATATTTAATATACAGAATCATGTAATTACCCACATTTCCTGATAGCATCCAATTCAGAGAAAATCTTTAAACTCTTTTCAAAACCACCGACCATGAGCCCAAATCCTACAATAAGTACTCCCTAGTATATCATTACCAAGATGTTACTCAGTACCCCTTTGCATGCAGTCTCTCTCCTTATGAGAGAAACAAGCCCTAGTTGTTCAAATACACATTCATTCCTGGTGATCTTGAGCAGAAGTGTAGACAAATGCAAGCAAGAAAGAGCTAAGCCTTACATGAATCAAGAATATGGTAAGTCTCAGGGCACCTGGGAGGCTCAGTCACTTTAAACACCCAATTCTGGATTTTTGGCTTAGGTCATCTCACGGTTCATGAGATCAAGCCCCATGTAGGGCTCTTAACTGTCAGTGCAGAGCCTGCTTGGAATTCTCTCACTGCCCCTCCTTTGTGTGTTCTCTTTCAAAAATAAATAAACTTAAAAATATATGGTAAGTCTCTGGTAGATCAAAGAGAATAATCATGGTAACTTTTTTACTAAATTAGATGTCAACAACTGAATAGATGGTTTGCAATAATACACAATATATAGAACCTTTACAAAAATATTTTCAGTAATACTTAAGTATAAAACTGGCTATATTCTTTAACTATAAAATGGCAAAGAGTTTATTTTGGTATTAACTCATAAAAAATTGAATATACACAAATACAAGAGGGCAAACCAAGTTATCACTTTGGCATAAAGGTTGACAGACTAAGTCTTTTGTAATTTCAGAAGCGATATTCTGAGTATAACTCATTCTCAATATAATCATTTGGAAATCATATTTTACTTAAGTGAAGACATCCAGTTTGGGAATTTTGACACTGCAGGCATCCATCTAAATATTTCTTCCTGGCTATCCTTTATCACTGAGAGTGTCCATATTTTGAGTGTATAGTTTACTTCCAGAATAACTACAGTGTTCAGAATGCATATTTGGTACTCAATCCATTACACTAATACCAAGAGGAAAAACCAAGCTCTATCAATTTTCATAACACTTGGAACTATCTCTGTGTACTATAGGCTGTCATCTATGAATAGAGGTTAAAAACCAACTGGTGTGGGGGTGCCTGGGTGGTTCAGTCAGTTAAGCTTCTAACTTGAGCTCAGGTCATGATCTCATGGTTCATGGGTTCCAGCCCTGCATTGAACTCTGCACTGAGTGGGGAGCCTGCTTGTGATTATCTCTCTCCCTCGTCTCTCTGCCCCTGCCCCACTCACTTACACATGCATGCATACTCTATCTCAAAATAAGTAACTAAACTAACTAAACAAAACAGTGTGTGTGTGTGTGTGTGTGTGTGTGTGTGTGTGTGTGTGTGTGTCTGACTATATGCCATCACAAGACCCTGAGTTCTGTGAAGTGTTTTCTGGTTTGTATTCACCCCACTGCTCTGAATCCTCAGGCTCTAGCCAGAGAAATGTGGAAGCACTCAGTGAGGAGCTATAGCCTGACAGGCAATATGCAGATTTGGCAAATGTACTCAGAGTAATTTTAAAAAATCAAACCTCAATTATGGCAATTTTAATGATGTTTTATCATATCGTTTGAAAATATAAAGGTGACAAGGGAAGAGGCCTGGTTGAGTTACTGTGGATTGGCTCAGGGTCATAAGGACCAGATGGAGAAGCTCCAGGAAACCAAAAGAGACATTCGGAGGGAGTGGTATTTACCCAAAGGGAAGCACTTACTCATGAGAGAATCTGGGTGAAGGATGAACTTATGGAAAACAGTGGTGAAAATTTCAGTCAGGTTTCTCCCCAGATGATTTCATAAATGTGCCTCGTATGTCAAAATTGCCTATAATAATTTAGGTTGAAACATTCACTTGAGAAGCAGTGATAGTGAGAAACCTATAAAAATAATGAATATAGAAAAATTCCCAGAATTTTCTTACTCAAAAGAACTCAATCATAAGATGAATATTATTAATTTATGAACATGATTTAATCTTTTAGCTAAAGTCCAACTCTAAACATATATGGAAATTTGTAATAAAAGAAACATTTGAGTATGAAGGAAGTACGCAACTTCTAAACCACAGAATATGCTCAATGAACATCAGAAAGTTCCTTCTGAAGAGACTCAATACACATGCAGTGCAACTTCCCAGAGCCCAAATCAGCCCCAATCATAAGAACTCCTACTGAACAGAAATTCTGTGCATGTGATCAATGTGGAAAATCCTTGGTTGCACTTTGTCTCTTTCTCATTTTCATTCTCACCATTTTTTCAGTTTCTGCAAGCTCATGCTTTTTCTCTGGTTTTTTCACCTTTCCCTCAGCTTTCCAGTCTCTCCCTTACCATTGTACACTGACATACATTTATATATTCAATATCACTTCTCTTTTCCACATAAGTGCTGTATTTTTACTGCTGAGTATTACTTTAATTTGTTTTTTTTTTTCCTATCCTATCCCTTTTTTATTTATTAGTAGAAGGGGAGGGGCATATATTTGTACTTCTTCCATTTTTTTAAGTTTATCAACTTTTTATTTTATCAAGGAAGGACATTATGACAACTACTAAAAGAAAACAAAAGAAAAAAGAAAAGAAAAGAAAACTACAATATCAAAAGTAGGGAGGGCATAATCTCAGAATAAAGAATAGCTTCTTCCCAAGTTAGGACAGTTAGAAAATTTATGCCAACAACACCCACCACCACCTCATACTTATATTTACTCACTTTACCAAAGAATAATAAAACCTTCATCTGGATAAAGTTATCTCTCAAGGGTATTTTGGATTCTATGATTCCATTCATGTTCTATTATATTCTATTTGATATGTTTTATATATACTTTTTTGTATACAGTACAAAATTTACATCTTAATTTACAATTGTCTATCTTCTACACATGGGGTACTGATACTAATTTTCATATCCTAAGCAGGTTCTGCCTCACCCTAGTTATTAATTGAAACTCTTAGTAGATAATTGTAGATTCAAATGCAGTTCTAATGCAGTTCACATTTAGTCATAAAAAATAATGCAGAAGTCCCATAGCTATTTTCTTTATCCATTATAATATTTTGCAAAATACAGCAAGGATATTGAATAGACACAATCCACACATCTTGTTGCAATTTACCTAGTTTTACCTACATTAATTTGTGCAGTGTATGGAAGGGTGTATTTAGTTCTATACATTATCATCAAAATTGTAGGTTTGTGGATCCACCCCAGTCAAGATGCCAAACAGTCCCATCATTATGAGAATTCTCTGTGTTGCCCTCTGATAACCACATTCACCTCCCCCTGCTCAGCCCCCAGCCCTCCTCCTAGAATTATTTTTTCATTTCAATAATGTTACATACATGGGATAATGTGATATTTAACCTTTGGGATTGGTTAATTTCACTTAGAATATTCCCTGGATAGTCGTCCAAGTGCTGTGTGTATCAATGTTTTGTTCCATTTTGTTGTTGAGTAGTATTCCATGATATGTATATACCATGAATTGTTGGCCATTCATCTTTTGAAGAACATTTTCGTAGGTTCTGTATTCTAGCTATTAAAAACAAAACTGCTTTGGATATTTGTATAAAAAACCAGAAGCACAAACAAATCCTTTAAATGGAGTTTTTTCATCATATGAAAGATAGATAGACCATTACTCACATGTCCTGTGTTTATCCAGCTCAATGTACTATTTTCATTCTAGGCACTATTCAAAATGGTTGTAAATCATTTAACCTTCATAGCAATTTTAGGAAGTAAATAGTGCTATATCCCCAGCTATGTATGAGAAAATTGAGGCAGAGAGTGGTTAAATAATTTGCTCAAGGTCACATAATTGCAAGTATTTGAACAAAAATTTAAACCCAGGCAGCCACTCCATAGAACATTATTGTAATCCTATGTTAATACAAAAATCAGTAAAAGCACAAGAACCAACTGAAAAGTAAACTTCTCCCTCTCTCTTTTAGCTATTTGTGACTATTTCCAAGCTTTAATGAAGATGATCATTGGCAAGTCATTTGACCTTACCAGACCTAGACACATTTATATGTAAAATGTGCTGAATCTATTTCATTATGCATATGTGCCCTTCCAAAGCTCGTGCGCTAATTTTCGCTATGGTGAAAGGACTACCTGCCTTTCTTTAGTCTAAGTGGGAGACTTTTAACTTCAAGAACTGGAGAAGCTCAATAATTTCAGGGCACTCAGATTTATATTTGAATACAAAGGAGCAGAGCACCAAATATTCCATAGTTTGTATTTACTTTAAAACAGATTATTTTTGAATGCACTTATCTGTGACAAATACATTTCCTCTTAGAAACATTTAGTTCTTACTTTAAGGCAAGAATTTTACAAACATTTATTCCAACATGTCCTGCAATAGCATTTCCAAAATTTTATGAGCTTTTAAATTTATTGCAAAAAGGGAATCAGAATAAAACCTCTTTTCCATTTTACCCAAACTGAGTCTTAAGACCAATAATGACAACTAAGCATATTTTTCATATCTTCTCTTGTATGCATATTATCCCTTCACTGACAGTAAAAAGACTAATTTTAAGTATCATTTTTTTCCTCACAACTTACGGTTTAAGGCTTTTGAAAAATTCAAAGTTATTTCAATTGTATTATAGACTAAGGTAGAATACTGCACAAATGTTGCATAAATTGAAATTTCTCTACAACACCATGGTAGGCTTTTTTATCTATGTCAAATTAGAAGCATATTATAACCCTGGGGTAAAATGTTACATTTTAAAATTTAATGGATAAGCAAGAAAATGTTCTAAAAGAGCACCAGTAAACTCTATCACAATCTGTACTTCATTGATTTATATTTTCATCATTTTTAAGATAGATATAAAAAAGGAATTTCCCTCTGTCAAAGAAAATAAAGCTTGAAATACAGGTCTCCATAGGGAAGTTCACATGAGGTACTTGCAAGAGGAAGAGTTTTCAAACAAAATTCACATTTATTCTATTCCTGAAGAATCTGATAAATCATTGGTCAGAAGATGGCGTCTCATATAAACGTGTTGAAAAAAAAAACATCATTTTTCTAACAGTCAACAATTTGGCAAACACCATGTAGAAGTTATGTTGGTCTCTAGAGTCTTCTATAAAGTTGTTACTAAAACACACACACATACGTACACAAATCATAGCAATTTTATGCTGTGTGGTTGCAGACACATAAAAAATTGTTTTCCCAAAGGAGACTTTTTATTAAATGCTATGCCCAATTAAGTTCAGTTAATCGTTTTGGTGTAAAATGAGTTGCTGTGGAGTTGTTTTCCCTGAGGGAGTACGCAGCTATCTGGTTTTGTAGAGAACAAACAGCTGAAAGTAACCAAACCATCATTCAAGCTCCACCAGTTTTTTTCTTTATATAGGATCATCTTGTCTCAATACCACTAGCTTTAAATAGGGCAAAAGTGTTTACCTGGATGTGATGTGGTGTATTTTTTTCTAAGTGTATAAATGCTCTGCAGTACAGGTGTCTACAAGGCAGGGGGTCTCACCAGCTTACGGATCTCCTGTTTCTAAGGAGCAGGGTGGGGGTGGGGGCAGTCTTTAACAAACTTCTCTTGAGTGCAAGGAGTGCAACGAATTTAAATATATGTTAATGATAAATGTACTTAATTCTCCTGGGTCCCTTTCTGAACACTAGGTTTTGCATCAATTATAACAAATAGTAATGATGCTACATTGTTTTCAGTTTGTCTAAGAAATTAAGACTCCAAAAACTTTTCAATTATAGGTAGCATTTGAAATGTTCATAGTCACCTTTTTAAATTTTTTTAATGTTTATTTATTTTTGAGGTGGGGGGGAGTGGAGGAGCTGAGAGAGAGACACAGAATCCGAAATAGGCTCCAGGGTCTGAGCTATAAAGCACAGAGCCCGACGCAGGGCTCAAACTCACAAACCACAAGATCATGACCTGAGCTGAAATCGAAAGCTTAACCAGCTGAGCCACCCAGGCACTCCCGAAATGTTCTTAGTCATCTTAACTATAGCAATTAACAGCATAAATTGTTGAACAAGGCATTCAAAGGACTCAAGATTGAAGACAAACTGCACTTTTATTCTTTCAGTGGTGAAAACCTAAATGAGAAAATTCCTCCTGACCATTAAATCTCTAATAAAACAATGCACAATAGACCTCTTCCCACAAGATAGCACATTACTATACAATGCAGAATGGCAGTGCTTTTCCTCGTAATCCCTACTGTGCTACATATAAATTAGAATTTATATGATAAAAGCAAGGTATTAATTCTATACATGGTATTTTTAAGAAATTATAAATTAGTCATCATTCTTCAAAACATTCTGCTGATTTCTCAATTTACGTTCTAAGCCCAGCAGTTGCTGGGACCCTACAAGAGTAAATTGATTTTCTTATTATATAAAGGGACTCCCAACTAATGTTATTTTCATAAAATTATTAATTTGAGACTATTTGGACTAGAATAATGTAGTGTTGGCAACATACAGCAAAATGGTATATAGATACAATAATGGATGTTTAAATTTAACATTGAATTTTATTTTTTTACTGTTTATTTTTCAGAGAGAGAGAAACAGCGTTCAAGAAGGGGAGGGGCAGAGAGAGAGAACCCCAAGCAGGCTCCGCACTGTCAGTCCAGAGCCTGACTCAGGGTTCAATCTCATGAACCGTGAGATTAGGACCTGAGCTGATATTAAGAGCCAGAAGCTTAAGAGACTGAGCCACCCAGGTGCCCCTTAACATTGAATTTTAAGGTATATTGTCATGTAAAAATATTTAGAAAAAAAATGATCAAGCTGTCCCTATCAGAAACCTCAATATTTTTTAATTTGTTTCTTTGTGCAGTAACCAGATGGGAGTGTGAGGAATCACAGAAGTCAGAATCTAAAAGTAACATGGAGAAATCAGAAGAAGGAGGGGCATTTGTGCTAACACAAGGCTTGCACACCTTAGTCAGGTGTGGAGGTAGGTGACACAGTCTCAGAGACAAACTCTTAAGGAGTAATCAGAAGTCAAGGCATGGAGCCTGGAAGTTACACTCTTTGGCATGATTTAGGTGAGGATACACATCAAAAGTTCTGATGGGTCCACGTTTTCATAGGAACTGTTTGGCAGCTAACTTAAATAGAGAGGCAGACTTATTATAAACACACAAATGCTTCTCAGGAAAGTGAAGGGCAGAATTTCAGCTGAGGACAAAGAAGGATCTGGAACCAATAGCTGAAAAGCTACAGGAAAAAAGAAAAAAAAAATCACAAAATCCTCTCTTTCCTCTCTGCTGACCTGCTTCACTCTTCCCCAACCCTGAGAAATGACTTTTATCTGCTTTATAGCATTCATGATAGAGAGCTATCATCACTAATATCCCCCTGCACTTCTTTTCCCTTACAAGTGATGCCAGACTGATTGGAATCACCTGGATTTGGTGTCAAAGTCCTCCTGGAAAAGGCTCACTGGCTTAAATCAGCTGTTCAATTATCTGTGGCTATAGGCACAGTAACAGGGTTATCTGAACAATGAAAACTACCTGGAAATCAAACTTGTAATTTCTGTATTTCTGTATAAAGTAGAACTTTACCAAAAGCATGCATCCTAGGACGGACCTCCAGAACGTGGAGGAAAACTGGTAAAAATTAAGCGGGTCACTTAGTAGGTTTGTAAGTCTGTTCTGCCTGACATCTAAAATATTTGAAGGAGAAGACACACCCACCAAGGACCATCCTTCTGAGTTCTTAAGCATCATCTGCAAATCCAGAAGAAAAAAAAATCACATATTTTCATATTTCCTAGAAATATTTCTCTGAGACTATTATGTTCCCTTAAAGACAGATTATATTGTTATTTTTGATATAATATGTTTAAATTATATGTAGTTAAGTCTACCACTTTTCCATCATGATTTCCTGTACTGATTTTAAGCTACAACATCCTCATATCATCCAGAGATATATCATCCAGAGATATATCATCCAGAGATATAAAAATACTTCACAACTTTTTTTTTTTTTAATTTCTTCGTTGTTGGTTTTCTTTAAACTTCACTGCTAGGAGCCTCAGAATGAAATGTATCACCCACTTTAAGCAACTGAAAAGTCCAGGAAGCCTAGAAATATGTCTTTTTAGTTTAATCTCACTTTGATGACTATCCAAATTTATATTTTACTTTGTATTTCTGTTATATGCATTTCTTGTAAGCCACTTCAAATCTTTTGTCAAAGAGGGGCACCTGGGTGGCTCACTTGGTTAAGCATCCGAACCTTGGTTTTGGCTCAGGTCATGACCTCACAGTTTCGTGGGTTTGAGTCCCCCAATTGGGCTCCGCACTGGCAGTGTGGAGCCTGCTTGGGATTCTCGCTCTCTCCCTCTCTCTCTGCCACTCCCCCACTTGTTCCCTCTCTCTCTCTCTCTCTCTCTCTCTCTCTCTCTAAATGGATAAAGAAACTTTAAAAAAGAAACTAAAAAAAATCTTTTGTCAAAGAAAGGCAGTTTTGGGGGTGCCTGGGAGGCTCAGCAGGTTAAACACTGGACTCTTGATATAGACTCAGGACATGATTTCCCAGTCATGAGACTGAGACCCATGTCAGGCTCTGTGCTGAAGGTGCAGAGCTTGCTTGCTTCCTCTCTCTCTGCCCCTCCACCATATGTGTGTGAGCACACAGGTGCACTCTCTCAAAATAAATAAATAAAAACTTAAACTGAGATAAAAAAAAAAAGGCAGGTTTTGAGTAAATAGTTTCTTTTTTACCTCTCTTGGGTTAAATCTCACATTGTTTTTATAGGCACCAGCAGAGGAAAAAATTATACACTTAATGTAGTTTTTCCCATAAAAACTTTTGAAAGAAATATCAATTTTAGTAAAAAAATTGTTCTTATGTTCTCTATTATATTTTATAATATGTCTTTTAAGCTTACTTTCTTTTTAATGTGTTAGGCAGGGGTGATAGTCAATTTTTCAAATGCCTGTTTGCCATGGGTCTCAAATCAAAATGGATACCAACCCCATTTCCATTTCCATTTCCAAACTGTAGTGCTTGGATAGAGTCTTAGCAGTATCCTGCTATGCCAGCTAGTTGTCCATTAGTTGTTATTTTGGGGGTGTTCAGGATGGTCCTGAAGGAAGGACTATAACTGCTAAGACAGTGGGTGAGTACTTGGGAGCCTGGGGAACTAGACGTTTACTAGATTGTACAAAAGTATTGCAACACTGAATAGCCAGTGTACCCACATCATTGCATATTTGATAAATATTAATATGATGCTACAGATAGGGGTTTGATGAATAAATACATGATTAAAGAGATCTCCTTCTTACTCTGAGGAAATAAGTTTATGATTTGAAGCCCCCTGTTGTGGTTTATGAAATAGATGATCTATCATATCTTTTCACCTTTAGAAGCAAACTTTAAAACATCAATTTTTTTTTTGCTGGTAAAGCTGGATGGAATATGTGGTGACTAGGAAGCCAAAAAGAGTTCTCTAAGGGTTCCAAATGAAGCCTTACTAGTCAGTCACCAGAAGATCCTGGCCTTCTTCTCAACACACTAAATGCAAAGAGCCCAAGAATCCAAAAGGCAGAAGAAAGAGGACGAGTGAGTCTGGCAGACCTAATAGATCCTGAATAATACTCTGTCCCAGATTTCCCCCAGGAATATTAAGAGGCAAATCAGAGCAATTGTGAAAGATGGAGAAGAAAAGGGAGAGAACCAGGAAAGGGTGGGGTGATCCAGGCACAGACTAGCTTTTCCAAATACTATTAGTCAGATAGTTTACTTTTGAGGAGAGCAACATTACACAGATATTGATTCCTTTGAGGAAGTAAAGTGGGAGGTCCCTCCCCTTAAAGGGATTTAATAAACATCAAAGTAGATAATAATTTATAGCTTCATGTAACAAAATCTGGAGCTAGCATAAATGTAGCTTCCTCAACTTTACAAATACATTAAATTCATTAAATTCCTATTGTTAATTCACAAATTTACCTAAGAATTTATAGCAACTACTAAATTAATGTGGAATAGCAGAACGCATTTATTTCTGAACCTTGCAATATGTTGGTCTCATTACTTGCTCTGATTCTCTCAGCTACATAGTAAAGCAGATGTCAAAAGCTCTGTGAACCTCAGCTTTTACACTTATGTGATAATGATAATAACACCTCCCTTTTGAAACAAAAGCAAAAATTAACTATTGGGACCTCACTGAAATAAAAAGCTTCTGCACAGCGAAGGAAACAATCAGCAAAACTAAAAGGCAAGCAACGGAATGGGAGAAGACATTTGCAAATGAAATATCAGATAAAGGGTTAGTATCCAAAATCTATAAAAAGCCTATCAAACTCAACACCCAAAAAACAAATAATCCAGTGAAGAAATGGACAAAAGACATGAATAGACACTTCTCCAAAGAAGACATCCAGGGGGCTCCTGGTGGCTTAGTCGGTTGAGCGTCCAACTTCGGCTCAGGTCATGATCTCACATTCTGTGAGTTTGAGCCCCGCGTCGGGCTCTGTGCTGCCAGCTCAGAGCCTGGAGCCTGCTTCGGATTCAGTGTCTCCTTCTCTCTCTGCCCCTCCCCCACTTGTGCTCTGTCTCTCTCTGTCTCTCAAAAATAAATAAATATAAAAAAAATTTAAAAAAAGAAGACATCCAGCTGGCCAACCGACACATGAGAAAATGCTCAGCATCACTCATCATCAGGGAAACACAAATCAAAACCACAATGAGATACCACCTCACACCTGTCAGAATGGCTAACATTAACTCAGGCAACAACAGATGTTGGCAAGGATGAAGAGAAAGAGGATCTTTTTTGCATTGCTGGCGGGAATGCAAACTGGTGCAGCCACTCTGGAAAACAGTATGAAGGTGCCTCAAAAAATTAAAAATAGAACTACCCTACAACCCAGCAATTGCACTACTAAGTATTTATCCAAGGGATACAGATATGCTGTTTCGAAGGGGCACACGCACCCCCATGTTGATAGCAGCACTATCAACAATAGCCAAAGTATGGAAAGAGCCCAAATGTCCACTGATGGATGAATGGATATATATATATACTATATATAGTATATATATATACATACAGTATATATATATATGTGGTGTATATATACATATATATATATATACACACACACACACACACACACAATGGAGTATAACTCGGCAATCAAAAAGAATGAAATCTTGCCATTTGCAACTATGTGGACGGAACTACAGGGTATTATGCTAAGCAAAATTAGAGAAAGACAAATATCATATGACTTCACTCATATGAAGACTTTAGATACAAACCAGATGAACATAAGGGAAGAAAAGCAAAAATAATATAAAAACACAGAGGGGGACAAAAACACAAGAGACTCTTAGATATGGAGAACAAACAGAGTTACTGGAGTGGTTGTGGGAGGGATGAATGGGCTAAATGGCTAAGGGGCATTAAGGAATCTACTCCTAAAATCATTGTTGCACTATATGCTAACTAACTTGCATGTAAATTAAAAAAAAATAAATTAAATAAAAATTTTAAAAAGTAATGCCTTCCTTTCAGGAGAGATAAACTTACATCAAAAACACTTTGTATAACCAACTCATTACTGAATATTTTACAGAATTCAAACTCAACATACTTCAACTAAGTTAAACAAAAGATGGTGCCAAAATGTGTCAGTAGCATGAACATACTTTGTGATCCATTGATCTGTCCAGCTTTGAAAATATAGAATTCCTAAAATTTGTTGGGGGCTTTTTTGGTTGTAGAATTTGTTTACATTATATAAAATTTAAACATGGAGTGTTAATTAAAATTCTTAAATTATCCTAAATTAAATTTGCATAATTTATATATTTAATGCCACTGAGTTACAAAAATCCAAATACACATACACCATAACCATCCAATTCAGATAACTATTAAAAACAAAATTTAAAAATGAAGGAATTTTTCTTCTGGCCAACACTGAGTAAGAGGCCCCTCTAAACTTTAGACTACTAAAACAACAGGCTGGGGCAGGGAATGCATGAACAATAGGTCTCAAGATATTATACTTCAGGCGACTAAAGACAATAATTTCTGAAACATTTTTGCATGACTTGGTGAGGAAAAGGGAAACCAGGCTCAGCTTAGCAGTCTCCCTGAGTGAGGCAGGTATTGCTGGAAGACAAGAAAGGCCATCGTGGCTAGACAGCTACCTAAGGAGCTGTAGAGATTCATGGAAACTCCCTCCAGAAAC
The DNA here is from genome assembly GCF_018350155.1 of Leopardus geoffroyi. Taxonomy (NCBI): domain Eukaryota; kingdom Metazoa; phylum Chordata; class Mammalia; order Carnivora; family Felidae; genus Leopardus; species Leopardus geoffroyi. The sequence continues at coordinate 167,854,280 of NC_059327.1, forward strand.
TTCAGCTAGGTTACTATCAGCTCCTGCATGTGAAGAAATTACCAAGGGCTAGGAAAAGGCATTAGAGGAAATACTCTCCAGTAGTCCAAGGACAGTTCCTGTTCCCAGCAGTCAAGGAAAGAACCTCAGAAGCAAGCAACATCAAGTAGACTACTCAGAAAAGTTCTCTTACCAGTGTGGCCAAATTAGCCCTAGAGTAATGTTACATACCCTACCTAACTAAGCTTTAAAGTAAGACTCACCAGGAATCAAATCGTTTCCAAGTAAATTAACTGTATCCTAGAACAAAGTTCAAGAATATTTATAGAATACAAAAATATCCAGCACTCAGTAGTGTAAAACATTCATTCACTTTTGCTGAGTTTGACCTCCAGGAGTTCAACCAGGTTCCCACAATGAAGAACTGAGAAAAATACCCTCACATTTCTGTCAGAGAGAGAGGAAAAGGAACCATTTTGAAATGAACCAAAAGACTATTCTTAACAAGGCTCACCCCTCAGTAAGAACTAGTTAACAAAGTCTAAACAGATGGGTTTTTTCAGCACCTACTTGACTTGAGGGATGGGACTTAAGCCCACTCCAGCCCACCTGAGCCTTCTTGTTCCTCCTAAGTGAGGAGAGGGGGAAATGAGAAACACTTGTGAAGTTCACACACCAGAGGGCATAACCTCACTAATAATTCAAAGAGCTGTGAGACAATTTCAAGCAACCAAATATGCATGTAATTTGAGTCCCTAAAAGGGGGGAGGGGGAGCGGGTGGGGTATGACAAAAATTTTTGAAGAAACTATTGCCAAAATTTTTCCAAACTTGAATTAAACTACAGACCCATAGTTCCAAGATGCCCCACAAACCCCAAGTACAGGAGTTGTGAAAAAAAATAAAAACTATACCAAGGCACATCATAATCAAATTGTTTGAAGCCAATGACAAAGATAAACTCTTAAAAGAAGATAGAGAAAAAAAGGTAACAAAATAAGATTAACGATAGATTTCTTATTGGAATATAAGTAAGCCGGAAAACAAAGGAGCAACACCTTTAATGAAAAAAAGCCCGTCAACTTGTAACTCTATATTTTAAAATAAAGGTGAAATAAAGGCTTTTTCAGACATAAGAGCTAGAGAAGTTCGTTGCCAGCAAGTCTATATTATAAGAAATATTAAAGAACTTCTGCGGACAATGGCATAAGATAAAAATCTGGATCAACACAGAGGAATGAAAAAAGAGCTGGGAGCTGACAATGGATGGGAAAATATAAAGAGTGAAAACACTGATTTATTTTTAAAATTAAGTTTACAATTATAAACTAACACCCCCCCCGACCGTCCATCTCACACACACATACACACACACACACACACACACACACACACAATGCTCAATGTTCACATGGCTTCTCAATTTACCAAACATTTAACGAAAAAGTCATTCCAATTCTGCAGAATCTCTTTCAGAAAACATAAGAAGAAACACTATATAATCCATCCTATGAAGCCAGCATTACTGTAATACTAAAACCAGACAAAGACATTGCAATAAAAGAAAACTACAGTCCAATAATTCTTATAAAAATTAATGCAAGAGCCCGGGGAAGATGGCGGCATAGGAGGACGCTGGGCTCACCGCGCGTCCTGCTGATCAATTAGATTCCACCTACACCTGCCTAAATAACCCAGAAAACCACCAGAGGATTAGCAGAACGGAGTCGACGGAGCCAAGCGCAGACGAGAGGCCCACGGAAGAGGGTAGGAAGGGCGGCGAGGCGGTGCATGCTCCACGGACTGGCGGGAGGGAGCCGGGGCGGAGGGGCGGCTCGCCGGCCAAGCAGAGCCCCGGAGTCTGGCTTGCAAAAGCGGAGGGGCCTGACGGACTGTGTTCCCACAGCAAGCGCGACTTAGCGTCTGGGAGGTCATAAGGTAACAGCTCTGCTCGGAAAGCGGGAAGGCTGGAGGACAAAGGGAGGGAGAGCTGCTGAGCCCCCCGGATGACAGAGCTCATTTTGGTGGGGAACAAAGGCGCTCGCCAGCGCCATCTCCCCCGCCCATCCCTCAGCCAAAATCCCAAAGAGAACCAGTTCCTGCCAGGGAACTTGCTCGTTCCGCGCAAACACCCAACTCTGTGCTTCTGCGGAGCCAAACCTCCGGCAGCGGATCTGACTCCCTCCCGCTGCCACAGGGCCCCTCCTGAAGTGGATCACCTAAGGAGAAGCGACCTAAGCCTGCCCCTCCTGCCCCTGTGCACCTTGCCTACCCACCCCAGCTAATACGCCAGATCCCCAGCATCACAAGCCTGGCAGTGTGCAAGTAGCCCAGACGGGCCACGCCACCCCAGTGAATCCCGCCCCTAGGAGAGGGGAAGAGAAGGCACACACCAGTTTGACTGTGGCCCCAGCGGTGGGCTGGGGGCAGACATCAGGTCGGACTGTGGCCCCGCCCACCAACTCCAGTTATACACCACAGCACAGGGGAAGTGCCCTGCAGGTCCTCACCACGCCAGGGACTATCCAAAATGACCAAGCGGAAGAATTCCCCTCAGAAGAATCTCCAGGAAATAACAACAGCTAATGAGCTGATCAAAAAGGATTTAAATAATATAACAGAAAGTGAATTTAGAATAATAGTCATAAAATTAATTGCCGGGCTTGAAAACAGTATACAGGACAGCAGAGAATCCCTTGCTACAGAGATCAAGGGACTAAGGAACAGTCACGAGGAGCTGAAAAACGCTTTAAATGAAATGCAAAACAAAATGGAAACCGCCACAGCTCGGATTGAAGAGGCAGAGGAGAGAATAGGTGAACTAGAAGATAAAGTTATGGAAAAAGAGGAAGCTGAGAAGAAGAGAGATAAAAAAATCCAGGAGTATGAGGGGAAAATTAGAGAACTAAGTGATACACTAAAAAGAAATACTATACGCATAATTGGTATCCCAGAGGAGGAAGAGAGAGGGAAAGGTGCTGAAGGGGTACTTGAAGAAATAATAGCTGAGAACTTCCCTGAACTGGGGATTGAAATCCAAGAGGCACAGAGAACTCCCTTCAGACGTAACTTGAATCGATCTTCTGCACGACATATCATAGTGAAACTGGCAAAATACAAGGATAAAGAGAAAATTCTGAAAGCAGCAAGGGGTAAACGTGCCCTCACATATAAAGGGAGACCTATAAGACTCGTGACGGATCTCTCTTTTGAAACTTGGCAGGCCAGAAAGAATTGGCACGAGATTTTCAGTGTGCTAGACAGAAAAAATATGCAGCCGAGAATCCTTTATCCAGCAAGTCTGTCATTTAGAATAGAAGGAGAGATAAAGGTCTTCCCAAACAAACAAAAATTGAAGGAATTCATCACCACTAAACCAGCCCTACAAGAGATCCTAAGGGGGACCCTGTGAGACAAAGTACCAGAGACATCACTACAAGCATAAAACATACAGACATCACAATGACTCTAAACCCATATCTTTCTATAATAACACTGAATGTAAATGGATTAAATGCGCCAACCAAAAGACATAGGGTATCAGAATGGATAAAAAAACAAGACCCATCTATTTGCTGTCTACAAGAGACTCATTTTAGACCTGAGGACACCTTTAGATTGAGAGTGAGGGGATGGAGAACTATTTATCATGCTACTGGAAGCCAAAAGAAAGCTGGAGTAGCCATACTTATATCAGACAAACTAGACTTTAAATTAAAGGCTGTAACAAGAGATGAAGAAGGACATTATATAATAGTTACAGGGTCTATCCATCAGGAAGAGCTAACAATTATAAATGTCTATGCGCCGAATACCAGAGCCCCCAAGTATATAAAACAACTACTCATAAACATAAGCAACCTTATTGATAAGAATGTGGTAATTGCAGGGGACTTTAACACCCCACTTACAGAAATGGATAGATCATCTAGACACACGATCAATAAAGAAACAAGGGCCCTGAATGAGACATTGGATCAGATGGACTTGACAGATATATTTAGAACTCTGCATCCCAAAGCAACAGAATATACTTTCTTCTCGAGTGCACATGGAACATTCTCCAAGATAGATCATATACTGGGTCACAAAACAGCCCTCCATAAGTTTACCAGAATTGAAATTATACCATGCATACTTTCAGACCACAATGCTATGAAGCTTGAAATCAACCACAGAAAAAAGTCTGGAAAACCTCCAAAAGCATGGAGGTTAAAGAACACCCTACTAACGAATGAGTGGGTCAACCAGGCAATTAGAGAAGAAATTAAAAAATATATGGAAACAAACGAAAATGAAAATACAACAATCCAAACGCTTTGGGACGCGGCGAAGGCAGTCCTGAGAGGAAAATACATTGCAATCCAGGCCTATCTCAAGAAACAAGAAAAATCCCAAATACAAAATCGAACAGCACACCTAAAGGAAATAGAAGCAGAACAGCAAAGACAGAAGAACAGAAAGCAGAAGAAGAGAACAGAAGAACAGCAAAGCAGAAGAAGAGAAATAATAAAGATCAGAGCAGAAATAAATAATATAGAGTCTAAAAAAACTGTAGAGCAGATCAACGAAACCAAGAGTTGGTTTTTTGAAAAAATAAACAAAATTGACAAACCTCTAGCCAGGCTTCTCAAAAAGAAAAGGGAGATGACCCAAATAGATAAAATCATGAATGAAAATGGAATTATTACAACCAATCCCTCAGAGATACAAACAATTATCAGGGAATACTATGAAAAACTATATGCCAACAAATTGGACAACGTGGAAGAAATGGACAAATTCCTGAACAGCCACACTCTTCCAAAACTCAATCAGGAGGAAATAGAAAGCTTGAACAGACCCATAACCAGCGAAGAAATTGAATCGGTTATCAAAAATCTCCCAACAAATAAGAGTCCAGGACCAGATGGCTTCCCAGGGGAGTTCTACCAGACGTTTAAAGCAGAGATAATACCTATCCTTCTCAAGCTATTCCAAGAAATAGAAAGGGAAGGAAAACTTCCAGACTCATTCTATGAAGCCAGTATTACTTGGATTCCTAAACCAGACAGAGACCCAGTAAAAAAAGAGAACTACCGGCCAATATCCCTGATGAATATGGATGCAAAAATTCTCAATAAGATACTAGCAAATCGAATTCAACGGCATATAAAAAGAATTATTCACCATGATCAAGTGGGATTCATTCCTGGGATGCAGGGCTGGTTCAACATTGGCAAATCAATCAACGTGATACATCACATTAACAAAAAAAAAGAGAAGAACCATATGATCCTGTCAATCGATGCAGAAAAGGCCTTTGACAAAATCCAGCACCCTTTCTTAATAAAAACCCTTGAGAAAGTCGGGATAGAAGGAACATACTTAAAGATCATAAAAGCCATTTATGAAAAGCCCACAGCTAACATCATCCTCAACGGGGAAACACTGAGAGCTTTTTCCCTGAGATCAGGAACACGACAGGGATGCCCACTCTCACCGCTGTTGTTTAACATAGTGCTGGAAGTTCTAGCATCAGCAGTCAGACAACAAAAGGAAATCAAAGGCATCCAAATTGGCAAAGATGAAGTCAAGCTTTCGCTTTTTGCAGATGACATGATATTATACATGGAAAATCCGATAGACTCCACCAAAAGTCTGCTAGAATTGATACATGAATTCAGCAAAGTTGCAGGATACAAAATCAATGTACAGAAATCAGTTGCATTCTTATACACTAACAATGAAGCAACAGAAAGACAAATAAAGAAACTGATCCCATTCACAATTGCACCAAGAAGCATAAAATACCTAGGAATAAATCTAACCAAAGATGTAAAGGATCTGTATGCTGAAAACTATAGAAAGCTTATGAAGGTAATTGAAGAAGATTTAAAGAAATGGAAAGACATTCCCTGCTCATGGATTGGAAAAATAAATATTGTCAAAATGTCAATACTACCCAAAGCTATCTACACATTCAATGCAATCCCAATCAAAATTGCACCAGCATTCTTCTCGAAACTACAACAAGCAATCCTAAAATTCATATGGAACCACAAAAGGCCCCGAATAGCCAAAGGAATTTCGAAGAAGAAGACCAAAGCAGGAGGCATCACATCCCAGACTTTAGCCTCTACTACAAAGCTGTCATCATCAAGACAGCATGGTATTGGCACAAAAACAGACACATAGACCAATGGAATAGAATAGAAACCCCAGAACTAGACCCACAAACGTATGGCCAACTCATCTTTGACAAAGCAGGAAAGAACATCCAATGGAAAAAAGACAGCCTCTTTAACAAATGGTGCTGGGAGAACTGGACAGCAACATGCAGAAGGTTGAAACTAGACCACTTTCTCACACCATTCACAAAAATAAACTCAAAATGGATAAAGGACCTGAATGTGAGACAGGAAACCATCAAAACCTTAGAGGAGAAAGCAGGAAAAGACCTCTCTGACCTCAGCCGTAGCAATCTCTTACTCGACACATCCCCAAAGGCAAGGGAATTAAAAGCAAAAGTGAATTACTGGGACCTTATGAAGATAAAAAGCTTCTGCACAGCAAAGGAAACAACCAACAAAACTAAAAGGCAACCAACGGAATGGGAAAAGATATTTGCAAATGACATATCGGACAAAGGGCTAGTATCCAAAATCTATAAAGAGCTCACCAAACTCCACACCCGAAAAACAAATAACCCAGTGAAGAAATGGGCAGAAAACATGAATAGACACTTCTCTAAAGAAGACATCCGGATGGCCAACAGGCACATGAAAAGATGTTCAGCGTCGCTCCTTATCAGGGAAATACAAATCAAAACCACACTCAGGTATCACCTCACGCCAGTCAGAGTGGCCAAAATGAACAAATCAGGAGACTATAGATGCTGGAGAGGATGTGGAGAAACGGGAACCCTCTTGCACTGTTGGTGGGAATGCAAACTGGTGCAGCCGCTCTGGAAAGCAGTGTGGAGGTTCCTCAGAAAATTAAAAATAGACCTACCCTATGACCCAGCAATAGCACTGCTAGGAATTTATCCAAGGGATACAGGAGTACTGATGCATAGGGGCACTTGTACCCCAATGTTCATAGCAGCACTCTCAACAATAGCCAAATTATGGAAAGAGCCTAAATGTCCATCAACTGATGAATGGATAAAGAAATTGTGGTTTATATACACAATGGAATACTACGTGGCAATGAGAAAAAATGAAATATGGCCTTTTGTAGCAACGTGGATGGAACTGGAGAGTGTGATGCTAAGTGAAATAAGCCATACAGAGAAAGACAGATACCATATGGTTTCACTCTTATGTGGATCCTGAGAAACTTAACAGGAACCCATGGGGGAGGGGGAGGAAAAAAGAAAAAAAAAAAAAAAGAGGTTAGAGTGGGAGGGAGCCAAAGCATAAGAGACTGTTAAAAACTGAGAACAAACTGAGGGTTGATGGGGGGTGGGAGGGAGGAGAGGGTGGGTGATGGGTATTGAGGAGGGCACCTTTTGGGATGAGCACTGGGTGTTGTATGGAAACCAATTTGACAATAAATTTCATATAATAAAAAAAATAAAATAAAAATAAATAAATAAATAAATAAATAAATAAAGACTCCTAGAAGAGGGGCGCCTGGATGGTTTAGTTGGTTAAGGGTTAAGTGTCTGACTCTTGGATTTCAGCTCATGATCTCATTGTTTGTGAGTTTGAGCCCTGCATGGGGCTCTGTGCTGACAGTGGAGAGACTGCTTGGGATTCTCTCTCTCAATCTCTCTCTCTCTCTCCCTCTCTCTCTCTCTCTCTCTCTCTCTCTCTTTCTCTCTCTCTCTCTCTCCCTCTGTCTGCCCCTCCCCTGCTGTGTGCTGTCTCTCTAAATGAATGAATGAATGAATGAATGAATGAATAAATAAATAAATAAACTTAAAAAATACCTCCTAGAAGATAACATAGGAGAAAACCTAGATGACCTTGGCATGGCAATGACTTTTTAGATACAACACCAAAAGCACAATTCATGAAAGAAATAATAAGCTGGACTTCTCTAAAATTAAACACTTTTGCTCTACAAAAAGCAATGTCAAGAAAATGAGTATCAAGCCACATGCTGGAAATACTGGGAGAAATATTTGCAAAAGACATACTTAATAAAGGACTATTCTCCAAAATATACAAAAATTCTTCAAATTCAACAGTAAGAAAACAATCCAATTTAAACATGGGCCCAAAACTTTCACAGATACTTCAACAAACAAGATACACAGATGGCAAATAAACATATGAAAAGATGCTCCAGATCATATGTCATCTAAGAAATGCAAATTTAAACAATAATGAGTTGCCAGTGCACACCTATTAGAATGGCTCAAATCTGGAGCACTGACAACACCAAATGCTGACAAGGACATGAAACAATAGGAACACTCATTCATTGCCGACAGGAATGCAAAATCTATAGCCACCTTAGAAGACAGCATGGAGATTTCTTACAAAACTAAACAAATTCATACCATACAATCCAGCAATAGCACTCTTTGGTATTTACCCAAGGAAGTTCAAAACTTACATCCACTCAAAAACCAGCACGGGGATGTTTATAGAAACTTTATTTAAAATTGTCAAATTTGGAACTAAATCCTTTGGTAGCTAAATGGATAAATAAATATAGAACAGTATATTAGCACTAAAAAGAAGAGTTATTATGCCATGAAAAGACGTGGATGGAACTTAAAAGCATATTGCTAAGTGAAAGAAGCCAATATGAAAAGGCTACGTACTATATGAGTCTAACCAAATATCATTTTGAAAAAGGCAAAACTTTGGAGAGAGTAAAATCATTAGTGGTTGCCAGGGGTTGGGTCCAGGGAAGGATGAATAGGCTGAACATGTATTATTAAGGTAGTGAAAATACTCTATATGATACCATAATGATGGATGTATGTCATTATATATGTATTTAAACACATAGAAGGTACAACACCAAGAGTGAATCCTAATGTAAACTATATAGACACTGGGTGGTTATGACATATCAATGTAGGTTCATCAGGTTTTTTTAAAAAAAATTTTTTAATGTTTATTTATTTTTGAGAGACAGAGTGTGAGCAGGGGAAGGACAGAGAAAGAGGGAGACACAGAATCTGAAGCAGGCCCCAGGCTCTTAGCTGTCAGCACAGAGGCTGATGCGGGGCTGAACTCACAGACCTCTGAGTTCATGACCTGAGCTGAAGTCTGACCAGGTGCCCCGTAGGTTCATCAGTTTTAACAAAAGGAGCACTCTGCTAGGGAATGTTGATATTCCACTCTGCTGTGGATGTGTGGGGGCTGGGGTATATGGGAACTCTCTGTACCTTCCTCTCAGTTTTGCTGTGAATTGAAAACTGCTCTAAAAAAATAAAGTCTTAATAAAAAATTAATTCCTAAAAAACTGAAGGACTAACTGATGTCTCTGGCATCAATTATAATAAAGCTACAATAGCCAAATCAGCATAGTATTGGTTTCAATATAGACAAGAGTTCAATAGAAAAGAATACAGAAAAGAGGCAAAGACAATTCTGTGGGGAAAGGCAAATGGCATGTATTTATTTGTTAAAAAAGAAGAATTATTTCAATCTATAGCTCACAACATGTACAAAAGATAACACTCAATAGATGACACATATCTGCATTTTAAAAATAATTATTATTTCAATCTACAGCTAATACCATATACAAAAATTAAATTTAATAGAACATAGGTCTAACAGTAAAAACTAAAACCATAACACTTCCATAAGAAAACATAAGAGAAAATATTTCTGATACTGGATTAGACAAACATTTTCCATATAGAAAAAAAAAAATAATAAATTGGTCATCATCAGAATGAATAACTTCTTGTCTTTGAAAGATACTAACAGAATAAAGACCAAAGACTAGAAGAAATTATTCAAAAATGACATAGTTGATAAAAGATTTATATCCAGAAAATGTAAAGAATCTTCAAACCTCAGTAATAAGTAAACATACAACAAAAATTTTTAAACTGGGAAAAATATTTGAATTAGACAAAAAGATATATGGATGGACACGTAGAAATAGGCACACAAAAAACTGCCCACAACATTAGTCATAAAGTATATGCAAATTAAAACCTCAATGAGATATCATTCAAACCATTCAGATGTCTAATATTTTAAAATAATAGCCATACTAAGTTTTGTTAGTAATATGGAGCAACCAGAACGTTTATATGCTTCTAGTAGAAATGGGAAATGATCAACAAATCTAGAAAAGTTTGGCAATTTGTTTCTTTCCTTTCTTTTGGCACCAAAATTTTTATTTACTTACCTTCCTGCCCTATTTTATTTTATTTTATTTTATTTTTATTTTATTTTATTTTATTTTATTTTATTTTATTTTATTTTATTTTATTTTATTTTTAGAGAGAGATGGAGAGAGCACAAGCAGGGGAGAGGGACAGAGGGAGAGAGAGAAAGAATCTCAAGCAGACTCCACACTCAGCACAGAGCCTGACGTGGGGCTTGATCCTACAACCCTGGGATCATGACCTGAGCCATAATCAAGAGTCGGACACTCAACCAACTGAGCCACCCATTCAGCCTCTTCCAGCTCTCTTTTAACATTATAAACATTATAAACCAAATGAATCTTTTCAATTCAGGGTAGTGATAGGAACCATCATGTTACAAATGGTAGCAGATCTATGCCTGCTTTTATGATTCTCTGGACCCTCTCAACCTCTGGCTGTCACTTCCCTTGTCCTTTTTTGGTTGTCCTTTAACAGTATATTCTAACCCTTGTAACATAGGGAAAGTACTAACCTCATTGTTCTGAGAAATATCTTAAACAAGAAAATGTTCAGCACTAAGCCAAGCTCTCAGGAGCATTCAAACTCCCAATAATTCCTCCCTGCCCTTGATTATAGTTCATGCTCATCTGCCATGTGCTGAAGAAACAGTGAATCAGTAAACTAAGAACATAGGTATAAAGTCCATAGACCAAGGGAGGGTGTAGATGGTAAATTGCATGGGCTTTATGACCACCACTGCTGACCTCCAATCTAAGTAAGGACTGACTGAGTGAGCAATTTCAAAACCCTTGAGCTCATGTTTCCCTGTGGGTGTCTCCTGTGTATCTATACCATGACCAGGGCTTGAGGAGTGGCTTCTCAATTCCTCCTGCTACACATGGAACAGTATGAGGGATGCAGCAGAGGCTAAAGACTGAGTGACTAGCCTGGGAGTGGGGTAGGGGGGACAACAGGGGACATTAGCAAACCTTTCTCAAAGTCAGTGCCAATTGCTCTTGGAGAAGAGAGGTGGGACCTTAGCAAGGCCAGCAGCTAAAACACAAACAACAGGCCTGGTTTTCAGTGGTGGTAATGATCAGGCTTAGAGGGGCCCTAATAGGACATGGCCAGGTACTGGACCTGCTTCTCACTCAGTTTGGTCAGCTTCCCATTCAGCTTACCCACTGGGCTTCAGCTATAGCTTCATGTAGCTTCTTGGGCAGGAAGTGGACCTTGACAGAGTACTTGTCTGGGTGGGGCCACAGCTCTATCTGCACCAATACCTGGTTAGTGAATGAGTTGCTCATCACAAAACTGGGATGGCCCATTGCATAGCACAGGTTGACCAGCTGGCCCTTGGCCAAAAGGCTGATACAGAGCCCATTGTTCAGCCAGTAGCGGTCCACTTGGGGTTTGATGTTCACTTTCTCCACAGTGTTTTCATTCAGCCACCTGACGTCAATCTCTACATCAAAGTGTCTAATGTCAGACATGATGGAATCATCTTTCATCTGCTCAAAGTGTCAGCTGAGGATGATGTCAATACATCCCTTGGTGATGACAAATGTTTCCCTCCTGACAGGCCTCATCCATAGTGGTCACCTCAAAACTCTCCATGGCAGCCTGAAGTGCATTAATGGATCAATCTCCATGATGATGACACAGGCCTAGAAATATCTCATGGCCTGGGCACAGCCTTTGCCCACATCGCCATAGCCAACTACCACTGCCACCTTGCCTGCAGTCATCATGTCTATAGCCTGCTTGAAGCTGTTATGAGAGACTCCTGGCAGCCATATAGGTTGTCAAATTTGTTCTTGGTGACAGAGTCATTGACATTGATTGCAGGCACCTTCCAGATCCCATTGGCTGTCATCTTGTATTGATTGTGGACCCCCTTGTGGTCTCTTCAGAAATGCCTTGGATGCCTGACAGGAGCTGTGGATGTGAATAAGGTTGGTGAGGTCACTTCTGTCATCCAGAATCATGTTGAGAGAAAGTACATCCTTGAAGTATAGCATCTGCTCAATGCACCAGAGGTACTCCTCGTCTGTGTCACCCTTCCTGGAGTACACTGGGATGCCAGGTTAGAACAGCAGTCACTGCATGGTAACTGGGTAGAGAAGATGTTGCAGCTAAGCGACTGCACCTCAGCACCTAGAGCTACAAGGGTCTCAATGAGGACCGCTATCTCCATGGTCATGTGTAAGCAGGCAGTGATGCGGGAACCCTTCAGTGGTTTGAAGACTGAGTACATCTCCTGCATGCACATCAGGCCCAACATCTCATTCCCCATGATGTCCAGGGCCTTGCGTCCCCTAGGAAGCCAGATTGATGTAGCAACTTTGTAGATAAATTTCTCCAACACGCTGGTGGCACATGGAATGATGAACATGGGCAAAGGGGAAAGGCACAGAGTAGACAATACTGGGCGAGGCAAGTTTGACAATTTCTTAAAAATGCGTATCTAAACCTATCATATGAACCAGCCATTCCTTATTAACCCAAGAAAATGAGGTCATATATCCACACAAAGAATTGTGCACATGAACACTTTGTTCATAATCATGATCAAAAGCTGGAAGCAACAAAAATGGCCATCCACAGATGAATGGATGAACAAACTGCAATCCACACACCGCAATACTACACAGCAATGAAACCAAATGAACTATTAATACATGTGATAAAATAGATAAGTCTCAAAATAATTACGTTGAATGAAAGAAACCATACAAGAAAGAATGCATACTAGAATTGTATAAAGTTCTTGGAAGTATAAACTAGAATACAGTGAGAGAAATATAAGTAGGTGCCTGGGGCTGGGGAGTGGGCTGGAAATAAAAAAGAGGAGGGATGATAAAACAGAAGACTTTGGGGGATAGAGAATATGTTCATTATCTTGACTGTGTGATGGTGTCACAGTATATACACATTTTGAAACTTAACATATTTGTAAACTTTATAGTTTGTTATATTTCAATTATTCTTCAATAGGGCTGTAAAAGAAAGGGAGAAAGATGTATAGCATACAGCAGGAAAATTCATTAAGATAAAAAATGGAGATTTTAAAAATATGGGATAATTACTTACCTGAAATTTTCAGTATTTTATTCCAAATGAGACTAAAAACTCCATTAAGTGAGTGTTGTTACATCATAGTTATTTCATATATAAGTAGTATTGAGCACCATGTGTGGCACACGGTAGTTACTTAATAAATATGGGTAAACTGAGTATGTTTACCATTTAATTTACAGAATAAAGAACACTGTGGAAGGAAGCATATTTAAAACTGACTAGCTGGTGATTGTTTAAACACCATCATTAAGCTGTCTCATTTCTAGGTCCTTAGAATGAATAAACAACATCTCTCTCTGTGCGTTGTTGGTTTAAAGAACTTCAAATTTAAGGAATATGATGTGCACTGGGGTGCCTGGGTGGCTCAGTCGGTTAAGCGTCTGACTTCAGCTTGGGTCATGGTCTCACAGTTTGTGAGTTCAAGCCCCTCATTGGGCTCTGTGCTAACAGCTCAGAGGCTGGAGCCTGCTTCGGATTCTCTCTCTCTCTCTCTGCCCTTCCCCCACTTGCACTCTCTCTCTCAAAAATAAATAAATCTTAAAAAATAAAAAAAAGGGAATATGATGCACACTAACATGCAAATTATTTTTCCATTTTGTAGAAAGAAGAAAGTGATTAAAAATTAAGAATTAACTTATTGGAGTCAATCCCTTTAAACATCTTAAATCACATTCATTCTTTTATTCTACTCCACTTCCCAACCCTGCCACGGAAGAGATAAAAAAGTCAAACCTTTTCTTCCCACCTACAATACAGTGGCTATACCAAAAGACCTAAGCAACAAGGGCTCCAAGCAATACTTTAACTCCTCCTATCAAAAACATCTATTTGTTCTGCCCATATTCATTGGATAAATCTCAAATTATACCAATTCAATTGAGATGCAGCTATTTTTAGATGTAAGTATACTTCTTTTATATTGCCTCAATTTCCCACATAAGTTAGGGAAAAGGTAAAATAAAGCAGACCTGCATTTTTCAAATTCATTGTAAATTCCCCATACTCCAATTTACAGTAGGGCAGACTGAAGACATAATTCTTCACAAAATGTTTTCATTGTAAAAAGCATATACATCTATCATGCTTATGGATCCAAAACATGCCTTTATTAACTTTTCAGAAGCTATGTTTGATGTACAAACAGAATATTGCATTTGAAGCAGTCACACCTTCTCTTTAGATGTAATGGATATTTCAACTTTAAGGAAAAAAAAGTCCCTTCCTTCAATTAGGCAAATATATTTAATTGAAGAGACAGAAAATTATGACAACATTTTTGCAAGTGTAGTTTCATTTTGAAGTAAGATTTTCTTTTCTTCCAGAATTAACCTTATTGAGCTGTTTCCCTGTCTTGCCTTTCAACTGAAACTGTATGTCTTCAAGGAATATATTGGTCATGGGTTAAAAAAGAACTGTCAAGTTGGCTTTTTACACATGATGAAATGGAATATTGCAAATCCCTTAAATCATTTCCCAAATCAGAAGAACAGATGGTGCCTCAGAGCAGAGCCCCAGCCTGCCATTTCCCTGGGATTTCAACCAGTGCTTAACTGTGTGAGACAGTAAGTGCCTCATTCTGCTGGTCTGGAGTAGTTTGCTGGGGCTCAGAGAGAACATCACCAACAGTGTCTGGAACAAAGTAGGAAGCTGTGCCCAGAAGATCCATGTTTTTAAGAGTACAGGTTTCAGTGGAGTTTTTTGTTTATTTATCCCTCTTAACTCTGAAGATAACAATGTAGTAAAGAGGACAGCAGATTAGGAATTGGGGGCTTAAGCTCCATGTATGGTCTACCCCATTAATTAGGAATGTGACCTTTCCAGTGGCTTCTTGCCAAACACCTATTCCAAACATATTTGCCTATTATTAGGGCCTTTTCTATGTTTGTCAAATAAAACAAGAAAAAGCCTTTTCTTCAAAAATAAATAAATAAATAAATACATAAATACATAAATAAATAAATAAATAAATAAATAAATAAAACAAGAGGTAAATTAGCAAACTGCATTTCTTTCTTTTCCGCAGCCAACATTTTAATCATGTTTGTTGTTTACGTTTTCTAGTGATTATCAAAGCAAGCAGAGTGAAGTTTGAAAATTGATAATTCGTTGTATATATTTTCATTTAGCATGGCTTGAGACATCTACAGTCTGGAGTCTGGCTCCAGCATCTTGCACACTACAATGTCTCTCTCTCTCTCTCTCTCTCTCTCTCTCTCTCTCTCTCTTTCCAGACTCTTAGTAAGTGAAACTCCTTTTGTCTGAACATCTCTCCTCTCCCCAAGGCTGGCTCTCCAGGATCCATCAGATCTCAAACATTCCCTCACTGTGGGCTTTCCAAAAAATTGTACCTAAAGTTGACTTTCCATCCTTCTCTCTTATGGACCTTATTCTGCCACTTTATAATACTAGTTACAGGAAATTTTTATTTCTATTTTTTTCCCATTAGACTGTAAGCTCCATCAAAGAAGAAAACACATCGATAAGTGTTACAGACTAAATGTTTATATCACACCCCTCCCCCAAATTCATCTGTTGAAGCTCTAATCCCTAATATGATGGTAACTGGAGGTGGAGCCTATGGAAGGTAATGAGGGTGGGCCCCCATGAGGGGATTAGTCTCCTTATAAGAAGGGAAAGAAAGGCTAAAGATCACTCTCTCAGCCATGTGAGGACACAATAAAAGGTGGTCATCTGCAAGCCAGAAAGTGAACCACCAGAAGACAGGGAACCTGGGTTCTTATCCTACACGTAATGCTGGGTAAAGGTCTATTGGGGAAGAAAATTGCAGTTTCCTCAAGCACTAGATTAGACAGTTTAAGTAGATGACTTCTAAGTTTTTTCCAGATTCATAAATCTAAAAGAAATTAGGAAACAATGCAACAGCAATTATCAGATTAAAGAGAATGACCTCTTCATAACAATCATATATATTTAGGCATACATATAATATAGATAGATTGAGACACAAATATATAGAAAGGTATACAGATATAGATAGGTATAGATATAGATATTTCTCTAATTACCACATCAGGGTACTCTAGATATAGCCATGTCCAGAAAACAGAAAAATGAAGAAAAAGAATTTAGTCTTCTACAGGAAGAGAGGGGACATTTAAATCATTAAAAATAATATAACTTATAGATATTTATATTTACAGATATAAATATCTAAATATAAATATCTATAATATCATCTATGGGTATGATTGATTTTTGTTGCCTTCAAAGAAAAATAATCTTTAAGACATAGCCACTTTTGCTAATGATGCTATCATTGCTTAAAACCTTTTTGGAAAAGTCTCCCTTGGACTTGCTTTAACAATCAGCTTAACAACAATGCAAATAAATCACAGTCATTACTTATATTTTTGGCTGCAAATTTTATTGCTTAAAGTGGTCATCTAACTTATTTACCTTATGGCTTTTAAATTATTCCTGAAGTTAAATTTACCCTGAAATAAAAATATGCTATAAATGAAGCTATTCATTCAGCCAACCAGTCATATTTCATTCCATAAACTTACACAGAAAATCTTTTAAAAATATTATGCCACTAGGACTGAAAATTACTTCAAAATAGAAATTGCTTTGTGGTAAACTGTCATAGATTTTTGTTATGTTTGTTGAACCTGGGCCTCCTCTCTTTCCCTCATGTCTCATACTCAATGCATTAGGAAGCCTCTTAGCTTTAATATTAAATATATCCTGAATGTGAATCATCTTGCCATTTCTTTCCCAGCATCTTAGACCAATCTACCATCACGTATTGCCTGTACAACTGCAATAGCCTCTTAGCTGTTGACAGATATTAAAATTAAGATTTAAGCACTGTATCTGGTCTGTATTCTTTTTTTAATTTTTTAACATTTATTTTTAAAAGAGACAGAGAGAGAGAGAGAGAGAACAAGTGGGAGAGAGGCACAGAGAGAGGGAGACACAGAATCTGAAGCAGGCTCCAGGCTCTGAGCTGTCAGCACAGAGCCAGACCAGAGACTCAAACTCATGAGCTGTGAGATTTTGACATGAGCCAAAGTCAGATGCTTAACCCACTAAGCACCCAGGAACCCCTGCTCTGTATTCTTTAAAAATGTCAAAATCAGGGCATCTGGCTGGTTCAGTCAGTTAAGCCCAGCTTTGTCTCAGAGCCAGGAGCCTACTTCAGATTCTGTGTCTCCCTCTCTCTCTGCCCTTCCCCTGCTCTCTCTCTCTCTCTCTCAAAAATAAATAAAAAAAATGTCAAAGTCATTGTATTAGTCATCTCAGACTGCCATAACAAAATACCATACACTGAATGGCTTAAGCAGCAGAAATGTATTTTCCTACAGTTCTGGAGTCTAGAAGTCCATGATAGAAGTGTCTGCTGGGCTGATTTCTAGTGAGAGTTTTCTGCCTGGCTTGCAGATGGCTACCACCACTCTGTGTCTTCACACGGCCTTTCCTCTGTAGGTATGCAGAACAAAATAGAGAAAACTCTCTGGTCTCTCTTCTGTTAAGAACACAAATCCTACTGGATCACAGCCCTACCCTTTGACTTCACTTAACCCTAATTACTTCCTTAGAGGATCCATCTCCAAATACAGCCACACTGGGGATTAGAGCTTCAAGGTATGAATTTTGGAAGAACACAAACATTCAGTCCATAACAGTCAAAAAAGAAAAGAAGAAGAAGAAGAAGAAGAAGAAGAAGAAGAAGAAGAAGAAGAAGAAGAAGAAGAAGAAGAAGAAGAAGAACCATCCTGTATTAAAAGAGATTAAGAGACATGGCAACTAAGGGTAACACGTCATCCTAGATGAGATATTATTGGAACAATTGGCAAAACTCAAATAAGGCCTAAAGAGTAAATATTAGTACTGAATCAATGTTAATTTCCTGGTTTTGACAACTGCACTGTGGTTATAAAAGAGAATATACTGTTTTAGGATAAATAAATATGGAAGTTTGGAAATAAATAAATATGGAAGTATGCAGTTGTGAAAAGGCATCATGCATACAATTTACAAATGGTTCTAAAATACAAACATACACGGGGTGTCCAGGTGGTTCAGTCTGTTGAGCCTCCAACTTGAGCTCAGCTCAGGTCATGATCTCATGGTTTGTGAGTTCAAGCCCCGCATGAGGCTTGCTGGCTTGCTGCTGTCATCATGGGGCCCTTGGGATCCTCTGTTCTCCTCTCTCTCTCTTTGCCCCTCTCCCACTAGCACTTATTCTCAAAAATAAATAAACATTTTGAAAGTAATAATAATAAAATAAAATACAAACACACACATAAACAATAAAATAAAATACACACACAGAAAGAACACAAAGCAAAGAAATGTTAACATTTGAGAAATCTGGGTGAAGGTATGTGAAATATTTTGTACAATTTTTGCAATTTTTCTTTAATTCTGAAATTATTTCAAAATATAAAGTTTGCAAAAAAATGTAATTCCATAGGTCTTCTTTAGTTAGAGAAACCTACTTGATTTTTCACAGCAGGAATGGTAAGTTGCTACAGATAAAGAAGGCATTTGCTAGTGTGGGGGTGAATACAGAAAATTAACTCAGCTGGATTTGTAGAGTTTTTACTTTTGGAACTGTTCTAATAACAAAAATTCAACAGAGGAAATTATAAAGACCTAATTGGCTTTGTTACATTCTTCATGAATCAGGAAGCATTCCATCTAGCAAGTAGATGGGCACTCTGAGGTGTACAAAAATGGAAGGTTTTTATAGTTAAGAGGGTGGGTGAAGAAACTTACTAGCAAAAGAAAAGCATTATTTCAGGCAAGACTTTCCCTTAGAGGAAAAAGCAAAGTGTCTCATCAACCAGGTTACCTTATCTTCCTTGGGGGTACGGAGAGGGCCCCTGTGGCAGACTCTTTGGAGCTGATTGAAAAATTCCTGACTGACCAGTTAAGATTACATTTCTGGGGGAGGCAAAAACTGCATTAGCAGGTATCAAGCCCAAGTTTGAGAACTCAGTCTAAGTGACACCATTCTGGGTCTTCTCTTTAACACAACATACTCCATATGGAACACATACATATTTTAAAAAAATCTTTTAATGGTTATGTTCAATAAATAGGTCATTGATGTTATAACTATAAAAAGTATAATACAGCCCCTGAGAACAAGGTAAACAGTAGAATGATTTGAAATAAAGGAATAATTATACATTTTATTTCTGTGGTCCTCCACCACAGGCAAATTATGTACCCCAAGAGACATTCAACAATGTCTAGAGATATTTTTGTTTGTCATAACCCTGGGGTGGGGAGGGATGCTACTTCCATATAGTAAATAGAGGCCAGGGATGCTGCTAAGCATCCTAGAATGCACTGGGCAGCCACTCCCAACAAATATTTATCTGACCCAACTGTCAACAGTGCCAGGTTGAAAAACCCTGCTTACTCAAGGATCACTAACTGGTTTCTTTTAAATCTGCCCTAGTAAATTTGCAACAAAATCTTGTGTACTATGCCTCTAGATATGTAAACCTTGGAATTGCTGCCATAATCCACCATTTCTACTCAATACTGAAAAAAAGAAATTGTCTTTATTATGTTGTTTGTCAGACTGATGAATTTAGTTTAGCCTTTTAATGTAAATTGTAGCATTCAATGGATCATTTACACCACTAGTTTCAATTCATGACTTAGTCTGGGGTCAACTTAAGCACAAGTCATTATCTTTCCCTGATGATTCAAAGCTCTAAGGGAGAAGCGACCATAATGTTTATTTTCTTTTATAAAAACAAGCGTTACATATGGATACAAGATTTAGAAATAAGTTTTTTAAATGAGTTTTTTCTTTCCCCACTCTGTTTTTCCTCCCATTATTCTAATCCACTAGAATGCCTTTATCCATCCACCTATGCCTCTTCTCAAGATCTTGCTCATTATTCAATTGAATCTTAAATGTCACCTCTTCCAAGAAGCTTCTGGAATTATTCCAATTTGAATTAATGTCTCCCTTATTAATGTACCAAAAGCACAGGTATGGAAAATTCTATTATGACACATCGCATAGAATTATTTTGGATGTTAATTTTTCCCCCTACTATGTTAAAAATCCCAGAGGAAAGGGACAATGTCATTCATTTTCCTATTCTACATGTCACCTAGCATAGTGTCTCAAACACTGTATGTTCTTGGTTAATATTTTTTTATTAATTATTTTGAACACTGATGACATTGACGATATTCAAAGCAGCATGTCAGTAAATGATACACATTTGGAAAATCAGTAGGACAGGGGCGCCTGGGTGGCGCAGTCGGTTAAGCATCCGACTTCAGCCAGGTCACGATCTCGCGGTCCGTGAGTTCGAGCCCCGCGTCGGGCTCTGGGCTGATGGCTCAGAGCCTGGAGCCTGTTTCCGATTCTGTGTCTCCCTCTCTCTCTGCCCCTCCCCCGTTCATGCTCTGTCTCTCTCTGTCCCAAAAAAAAAAAATAAATAAACGTTGAAAAAAAAAAAAATTAAAAAAAAAAAAAAAGAAAATCAGTAGGACAAACAAAAAAGTAAACTTGATAATAGAAATGGGCAAGTGATATGAATAAGAAATCATAGAAGAAATACAAATGGTTAAAAAACATTTTCAACTTCAATGGTAATTTATTACAATTAAAGCAATAATCATAACAAAACTCCTCTTATTCTATGTCAGGAACCACACTAAGCACTTAACACATGTGAACTCAAGGCACCTGGGTGGCTCAGTTGGTTAAGTGGCCGACTCTGGATTTTGGCTCAGGTCATGATCTCATGACTTTTGAGATGGAGCCCTGCATTGGGCTCTGCTCTGACAGCATGGAGTCTGCTTGGGATTCTCTCTCTCCCTCTCTCTCTGTCCCTTCCCTGCTCGCATGTGAGCACACACATGTGCTCTTTCTCTCTCCAAATGAACAAATAAACTTTTTAAAAAAAACATACAGATTCATATAATCCTCACAACTTTATGCAGCATACATATATGATCCTCCTTTTACAGGGAAGGGAACTGTGGCACAGAAAGAACAAGTAATTTGCCCCAACTCTTGTGGAAGTAACAAAGCTGGTATGCAAACCTAGTTAGTCTTGCTCCAAAGCTCAAATACTTAACCAGATTATGCCATTCTGTCTACAAATTTGATAAATATCTATTCAATTATAATATATATAAGAAAACCTAAATACATGTTTTTATATTAGATAAAATTGTTAGATGTTAAATGCCAGGAGAAAGAATCAGATAAAAGTCATAGAAAAACCTTTAAAGCCCAAGCATCTTGTTTTTCATAGGTTGTAGTGGAATAGGGATCAATTTTGATTGAATTAATTCAATCAAATTAATCTCACTTAGAATCTTTATGTCTTATAGTGCCTCTGACAATCTGATTTAGACTGTGAATATCTACATCCAGGCATACTGAGAAAGAAAGTAACAGGAAAGAGAAAGATAACTCTCAACCAAAAAATACAAACACACATTTAAAAAAAGAAAAATTCCTTATTCAGTTTAAGTTTGTGTTTGTGTGAAAGGTTAAAATGAATCAGCCAACTCAACTGCTTTTGGGACTTGGAGAATTCTTAGGTATACACCATACACATAAAGACCAGTTGTCACATTAACCATGACATTCACTCTCTCTGGGATAGTTTGATATATTTAAAGGTTGAGTAATAACTTTGGACTTGAGCATATAGTAATGTTTCACACATAAAAATGTTCCCTATATTTCTGGGGGGGGGGTTGATTTGTCTTGTTTTTAATTGTGAAGTACAATTGCTATTTTTACTTCAAAACCATAAAGCAAATCATAACCAATACAATTGACATTAGATTTTTCTCTTCCCTTTAGAAAACTTTGCCCATCCTAGATACATTGATTGTTATCTGCTTTGTCTGACCCTTTACTTAAGAGTCATCATCTCACATTTAGTTCTCCTACACAGTGTGCAAAAGAAAGTACTAAATAAAAAGGTTAATGTATATAATTTGAGTAGATAATTTGCAAGATTATTGAAGGGGACATTCCGTACTCTCCCCACAGAGAAAGGCAACTAAAAGAACTATTTTACATTATTTTAACCAACATAAATTGTGATTATGTAGGACAAAGTACAAATATAAATCACTTTTCTTTTCCTTGCCAAAAGTTTGTAATTCTGGTACCAAGGTAATTTATCTTCACTATTTCCTGGGAAGTAGAAAAACCAGACAAGCCACACCTCATTGACCTTGGATATTTCTAACTAAAAAATGAATTGCCAACAAGTTGATAGAAATATGAGGAGCTATCACATTGGGCTTATGAGAGAGAATAGCCCATGGTCAAGACAGAAAACCTGAGTTCTGGTCTTTGAAATGCAAACCCATTTTCTCTGAAATCTTGACCAACTCATATAACCTAGCAGTATCTACTTCTTCATCTATAAAATTAGATGACTGGACTCTGTCAAAATTTCCAGAACCTTTAACACAAACAAGTACTTACATAGCAGAGAACAGTCTATACTTTTATTTATTGTTAAAGGTACACAAATATGTGACCAAGAGCTCTTCCTGTATGTTTAAGAAAATACCTTTCTTGGGGTGCCTGGGTGGCTCAGTCGGTTTAGTGTCTGACTTCGTCTCAGGTCATGATCTCGCAGTTCACAAGTTTGAGCTCCACATCGGGCTCTGTGCTGACAGCTCAGGGCCTGGAGCCTGTGTCTCCCTCTCTCTCTGCCCCTCCCCCACTCTCACTTTGTCTCACTATGTCTCTCAAAAATAAATAAATGTAAAAAAAATTTTTTAAACAAAACAAAACAAAAAAAGAAAATACCTTTCTTTAGTGTTTGTTCTTTGAGTACGCTGTTAGTTACTTGAGTTTTTAATCCTTTCAACAATCCATGAGAACGTGAGCAAGCTGCTTGACCCTCCTGTGCCTTAATTTATTTCTCTATAAAATCAAATGATAAATGTACCTCCACATAAGGTTGCTGTCAGAATTGAATGTGTTAATGAATATAAAGCTTTTTAAAAATAATGCTTTACAGGGGCGCCTGGGTGGCGCAGTCGGTTGAGTGTCCGACTTCAGCCAGGTCACGATCTCGCGGTCCGTGAGTTCGAGCCCCGCGTCGGGCTCTGGGCTGATGGCTCAGAGCCTGGAGCCTGTTTCCGATTCTGTGTCTCCCTCTCTCTCTGCCCCTCCCCTGTTCATGCTCTGTCTCTCTCTGTTCCAAAAATAAATAAACGTTGAAAAAAAAAATAATGCTTTACATATATAAAGTGCTCAATTAATGTTAGCTCTTATTTGTATTAATCCCATCTTATAGATAAGAAAACTGAAGTTTACAAAAGTTAATGAACATGCCCATGCCCCAATGTCATACAGTTTGAAAACAGTAGAGGTAGGGCTTGAACCTAGGTATTGACTCCATACCCCATATCTACACACTGCTCTATTCTGTCTCCCTTCAAACATCCTGAACTAAGTAATGAAGAAAAACTATTCTGTTTTGCAGATTTGTTGACAGAATGCAGAGAGAAGATATAAAAGAAGTTACAAATTACTTTAGTAGATATTCTGTTAACAGAAAATAAGAGACCCCTAAACTTGTTTTATAGAATGGAGGCTGAGAAATCATATTCCTACAGTAAATGTTGTAGCTACAGGATTTTCCTTGTTACTGGTGGAGAAACATCCAGAGATGTGAAGAGGGAAGACTGCCATAAATTGAATTATCAAACCAAACCATGAAGAAAATGCCAACAAGCCCTAAATGAATTTTTCTGCAAAGATTTAATAAATGCAGTTTCATAAATACTGTGCAATATAAGGTATAAATTATGCTGCTTTCTCCCCAAAATTAGTTTAAGTGCAAGCTGGAAGGATTCCATGTGCTTAGGCTGATATAAAATTCAGTAAATACAGAAACTTTAAAAGGAAAGAATATAATAAAAAAGACTTCTAAAGATTATGTGAATACTGTAATTATCTGTGCATAAATGAAAGCATTTTATCTTTTTGTGCCTAAACAGGAAAATAAATACCAATAAAATGTGTCCCCATAGGAAAATTATTTCCAAAACCACTTTAAGAAATGGCAGCACTTGGGGCGCCTGGGTGGCGCAGTCGGTTAGGCCTCCGACTTCAGCCAGGTCACGATCTCGCGGTCCGTGAGTTCGAGCCCCGCGTCGGGCTCTGTGCTGGCAGCTCAGAGCCTGGAGCCTGCTTCCGATTCTGTGTCTCCCTCTCTCTGACCCTCCCCCGTTCATGCTCTGTCTCTCTCTATCCCAAAAATAAATAAACGTTGAAAAAAAAAAAAAAAAAAAAAAGAAATGGCAGCACTTCCCATATATAAGTATTTGGACTCTTAAGTTTAAATTTTGAATGTATAACATTGATTTTGACATATACATTTTAATACCCCTCTTTAAAAATATTTTGGATTTCATGTATAAAATTATACATAATTTATACAATAAGTGGAATGTAGATCCACAAAGCTGGTTTAAATAGAAGCTCCACTTTCATCAGTGATAGAAAACGAGATTCATATGGAGACAGTTATGGAATAATATATAATTAAGAGTTAAAGTGGTACTCGGTAGTTAGAATAAAGGCTAATACCAGATTGAACTTAATCAGACTGGGATATACATTCCTGCTCTATTTCTTGCTACTAGCTATATGACCTTAGGCAAGCTGCTTAACACTCTTCATGAGAAAAATCAGAATGACAACAAAATCCACCTGACAGATTTAAGAGAATTAAATGCAGTAATATTTATAAAGTACTGAGAATACCATCTGGCATATAGTTATATATTCAATATATATCAGTTAATATTACTATTTAGTGGTAATATTGATGCCTAAATTAAAAATGCCACATGTGGAAATGAGGTCAGAAGATTTCAAGAGCAGGCAAATTATAAAGTTGTTGCTCTGGAACAGTCATCTAGTATCCACATATACAAAATAGAACAGATAAAACAGGGCCATCACTGCAATGGCAATCACTGGAACTCATTGTATTGCAGAGACCCCAGCTCTGCAGACATGCCCGTTGGGCCCAATCCTTACTGTTGGGTTTTGCTCCCTACAATACCTGCAGCTCATTTTTAAATATAAAGCTACACAATTACCTAGCCGACATCAAATGGGATATATTATTAAGACAAATGTGTACAGAACACTTATTGGAATTATTCTTACCATGGAAAACAAGCTGAATTGTACAAAGGGATGAATCTATTTGAAAAAATAATTAAAGTCATAAATATCTAAACCCCAGGAGGAATCTGGAATCACAGATATCTCAGTGGGCTGCATAAAAGCAAATTGGACTCTACTTTTTGCAAATGAATATCAAGGGATATTCTGAGAAAAACATGCAGTCTGATAATACAAAAGGGTATGTTAATTTTCTTCTTCTGTCTTCTCATCTTTGGAGATGATCTACAATCCCTTGTACATAGCAGGCATTTAATAAACGTTTGTTAAATAAATGATTCCATTAAGTATCCGTATTAGGTTGCTAAGGATACAAAACAAAAAAACACAGCCTAAGAATTTCAGCTGGAAGAAATAAAGATCATTTAAGTGTAATTTGCATGCTCACCATATTAAATTTAGACAGGTAAAGAGAATTATTCAGGGTCACTCAGCTAATTAGTGATAGTGCGGCTACCAGAAATCAAGCCTTAATTCCCAATTTAACTGGGAGACATATGTGATTCAAATTAAAGCTGAAATTGTAAAAACATGTGTTGAACTATAACGTATCAAGGATTTGTCAGTAGGCTCACATCAAGTAAAAGTTATTGAAAATGAAAGTAGTGCTTCTATAACGTTCTACAAGCAGTGGAAAGATCTCTGAAGAAGGCATCTAGGGATCTTCTACTACTGAGGTATAGGTCTATGTGATTCTCAATAATGGGACTGACATGAATAACTCAATCTAATCCCCCCAAAATATATTACATACCCACTATATCTCATGCACTGAGCTAGCAGCTGAGAATATAAGGAGAAATAAAATGCAGGTTATGCTATGATGGACAGATGTATAGCAAGGGGTAAACACATAGACTGTTGAGACAAACTGTGTTGTACTCCTGGCTCTACCATTTACAAGCTACATGACCGTGAGGGTTTATTAAATCTCTCTTGGCTTCAGTTTCCTACTTCACAAATTGGTAATTATGATACGATTATACCTCATTTATAGAGTTATGGAGACTAAGTTATTATGTATATAGCACTTAGAATAAAGCCTGTCATGGTTCTACAAATATTAGTCATTATTATTAACCACAAGGAATCTATAATCTGACAGGGATAATAAGACTATATATGTAATTACCGCAAGCTACCATAATGTTAAGTTACCAAATTAAAGCACAAAAATTTATCATAAGAGTTTAGAAATCACTTCATTTCCAACAATAACAAAAAACGGTGGGAATTAATGGGAATATCATTTTCCTCTGAAGGGTGTAATGATTGCAAAAGGAGAAGGTGAGGAGAAAAGCCAGAAAAAATTAGTAAGATAAGTTATGGAAAGTGACTGTTATGTTTAGAAATATGATGGTCTAAAAGTCATTTTCAACCTGTTGAGAAATTTGTGCCCATGGAAGGGACAGGCAAATTATAAAAAGATTGTAAACAGAAAGATAGTGAGAAAATACGAACAGTAAATATGAGCCACATTTTAAAATTTATTTATTGGGGTACCTGGGTAGCTCAGTGGGTTAAATGTCTGACTCAATTTTGGCTCAGGTCATGACCTCAAGGTCTGTGAGATTAAGCCCTGCATCAGGCACTGACAGTACAGTGCCTGCTTGTGATTCTCTCTCTTCCTCTCTCTCTGCCCCTCCCCCACTCACGCGTGCTTGCTCTCTCTCAAAATAAATAAACATTTAAAAACAATTAATTTATTTATTGACTCACTCGCTCCTAGTTAAATAAAATACAAGGGTTTACTGCAAACAATATTCCCAGCATGGTGGCAAATGTCTACTTCAGAGGTAAACAGCCATATGATCCTGCCTTTCTAGATCTCAGCATGTAGAAGAGGGTTCTCAGGAGAGGAAAGAACAAATGTGGAGGACCTGAGAAGTCTAGTATTAATGTAAATAAAAAGATAAGACCATGCCTTAAAGCACACTATCTATAAGTGTAAGTCATCGTAAGAGAAGCAGGTGCTGGGGCTCAGTTAACTTCAAGAGACGGAGGACATTTATCCGAAAAGGAAATGTGGTGATGGTAAATATGCATTCCTACAAAATATGGTAGAAGGAAAGAAAAGGAAGGGAAGGGAAGAAGGGACTGATTTTAGTTAAATACAGTGAGGTACAGTTGAAGACAATAAACATCGGTGGGGAGGAAGATGTGAGGGCAGAGATGAAAAGGGGAACACAAATAATCAAGATCTACCTGAGCTTATACTAGCAGAACAAGTAGGTGACTGCCAGTGAATAGAATTCTCTTAGGTAATCCCTGAAATCTGTTCCAGTTCTTTGATTCTATGATACCCTCCAAGAAGGGCATAGCACATCTTAGAACGTACAACATAATGTTTCAATGTGTGTAATTAATGAGCAATACTCCATTCTTAAGGTGTGGCCTTAGTGACCCATTTAGATTTATAAGTTTCTGGTTTCTGTAATTAAACATAGCTGCTTAACCTCAGTTGCCAAACCAAGAGCTTCTGGAGACTTCTAATTAACATACCTATTGGAAATCAATGGGAGTTATGACAAGTATGTGCCACTAATTGCCAAGACTGATTTCATCATTTGAGCCCTAGAAAGTAAATTTACTTTTGAGCCCTAGTAAGTAAATTTAGTTTTGAAGAATAAATTTCATAAGAAGATAATCAAATTTTTAAAAATATGTCCTAAAAGCATATGCTGACACTATGATAATAAAGTATCTTGTTTGTAATTGTGATCCTGCATAGCTTACTGGGTCCCCGAGGCTGGAAAAGCTGTTCAATATTTGCCACATACCCAGTCAGGTTGGTCTCATTACAAACAAGCACGATGACGGTCTTGAGTTACAAGGAGCAGAGCACATCAATCTCTTGTCAGAGGGCCATATGCTCTGTATGATGTACAAGCCTTGCAAAGGGAACTTCTGCAAGGCCTAAAGAATGTCCTTAGACTTATTGATAAGGGCTGTAAACCATATCAGCAAAGAATTCTAAGATTTTATTCTCCAAAGTAAGAAAGAATGGGGAAAAAAATACACGATACGGCACACACACACATTCACAAAACTCTACTCGTTAGACTATACAGATGAGAAAAACAGAGAATCTCTTTTACAGAATTGTAAAGAGTATAGCCCTCTTTCTTTTCTTTTCTGAGATAACTATAGAGGCTTCTAGTTCCAATTAGGATGTAACAATAGATTCCATGGAAGACTCTGCTCCCACTGCAAACATTAATTCTGTAGAAAAGAGGAACAATTAACTGAAACATCATCAGGTATCAGAAACAGGAGAGCTCTATGAGGGAGCAAATCTGTTACAAAACATTTTTTTTCTGTAGTAGAGTTACCAAAATCCCTATTCTGTGAGGGCAGTTCCCAATTCTGAGTTTGAGCCGACGATAGCTTGGCCCACAAAGTGGTATTCCACTGGGGGAAAGAGAAACCAGAAAAACTTTTGATAGTCATGCAGTGCTAGAATTATTTAATAATTTGGGAGTGCCATCAATCCTAAACATGTAATTAGATTTTCCCCATGATACATTTATTATCTTTCAGGAAGGAGATAGTGACTTGCCAGGCTTTCAGTACAAAGCCTAGACAGGACACAACAAAGGAAAGAAAATTCAAAGGTAGAGTCTCAACAAACTTTCAATCTATCCCTGATCCAACCGAGGCCCAAGCTAGATTGAATAGTGAGCCCCTCACCCTCCCTGCTTAATAAAGGAAAGCAGTCTTTCAGGTAAAAGATAATGTCATTCGGAGCTTCAACACAGTATCTCTTTAAACACAAAACACATAATACAGTTAAAGAGTACTAGACTTTCAGCAAAGATGGAGAAAGTGTGACTGATAATCAAGAGAAAAACAAAGAACAAAAGCAAACTCAGAGACTGTAGTAGCCAGCTACCAAGATACTCCTCAGTGATGTCTGCCTCCTGGTATTTCACCCTTGTGTAGTGAGTGCCCACCCTGATTAGTGTTGATTTTGTAGCCAACAGAATTTGACTGAAATGACAAGTGTGACTTCCACTATTAAGTCATAAAAGTCTTTATAGCTTCTGCTGTACTGCTTTATTCACTCCAGGGTAAGCCAGGTGTCATGTCATGAAGATTCCCAAGCAGCTCTGTGGCAATCCATGTAAAGCCTCTTGCCATAAGCCAGTAAGGAACTAAACAGTCCTACTATCTGCTATGTGAGAGCACCATCTTGGAACTGGATCCTCCAGTTCCAGTCAAAGCTCCAGACAACTGCAGAACTGGCTGCTAGCTTGACTGCTACTGAACAAACGCTATCAAGTTAGAACTATTCAGCTAAGCAGCTCCTAAATTCCTCACCACCACTACTGTGTGAGATATAAACAATTTATTACTATTTTAAGCTACTAAGTTTTGGAGTGATTTATTATGTGCAACAGATAAACAGATTTTGGTACCTTGAAGTGGAGTTTCTCCATGGCAAAAAAAAAAAAAAAAAAAAAAAAAAAAAGAAAAAGAAAAAAGAAAGAAAGAAAAAAAAAATCAGGAAGTGTCTTTGGAAAGAAGGGAATGCCCAGAGAGTGGGAAGAATCTAGAAGGACTTTGAGAAGAAGGTTAGTGATATCTACAAAGCTTTGAAGAAATAGAGAGTACAAAAGTAATGGCCTTTTCAGAAACTGTCAATAGGGGGAATATAACCCAACTTTCTAAAAATGATACTAATCTGGATAAAGAGCCTGCAGAATTCATTAGAGTCTTCTTCATGTCATGCCTTTGCAACATTTTACAGATTATTTGTCAGCAGAGACCCAGTGTAAGCACATTTCCGCTCTCGCTTGACCTGAAGAAGGGAAACCAGTTCTAAGGTCCCCATGCGGGAGCTACTAAAGGAGCTGCCAAAAAACCCCTGTTTATAAACAGAATTTCATATACAGAATTTCATACAGAGGTCTCTTCTACATTGACTTGCATTTTCCCTAAGTTAAAAAATTGCAAAGTCTTTGAAATAAGTATACTTCATTCTGGGCACTTGTAAAAGTACATTATGGTTAAAAAAAAAAATCTTGAGAAATTTCTTAGTGAAATATTATCTGAAAAGTATTGTTTCTTTGGTATTAGATAATTTGTATTTAAAAGACACTTTGATTGCCTAGTTCATCTTATGCACTTAGTGATGAATAATAAATATACTACTCAATGATTCACTCGAGCCCAATAAACGGACACTAAAGGAAGAAAAGTATACATGGGTCGTTTTCCTATTGTCATAGAAAATGAGTTCATTTTTGGATGTTAATTAGGGACATTAAGAAGCTTACGTTTCCTGGGGCACCTGGGTGCCTCAGTTGGTTGAGTGTCTGACTTCAGCACAGGTCATGATCTCATGGTTCATGGGTTTGAGTCCCATGTCAGGGTCTGCACTGGCATCTCGGAGCCTGCTTGGATAATCTCTGCCTCACTCTCTCTCTACCCCTCTCCCACTCACACTCTCTCTTTCAAAATAAATACATAAACTTAAAAAAAAAGAAGTTTATGTTTCCTAAGTGTAGGCAGAATTTAACATGATACAGTGCTAATTATACCACATGATCATCTTACCAGTGATAGCTGCACAAATAACATTTGATTTGGCCTCTGTAAATATAAAGTGTTAAAATTTTTTTTTCCTGGTAGCCAATTTCATATCCATTAAAAGAGAAAAGACCATATGACAGCAGTGTGAACTTTTGAGATGCAATTATGGTAATGACATTTCGATTTAGTAAATTTAAAATACAGCAGGATAAGTTTAACACACCAACTTCCAAAGAAAGATATACCAACTCTTGCTTTTGTAACTGATTGAATCCAAGTGTGTTCTGCTCGCTGCACAACAGGCCAATAAGTTGAGAAACAAGACGTTGGGCTAAGGAAAATGACTTTATTTGAAAATCCAGCAAACTGAAGAGATGGCCGACTGTTGTCCTAAAACAGCACACTTCAATCACCACCCCTTCCATGAAATTCCAGCTTCTTTTATATTAGGGAAAAGGAGAAGAAGGAGGAGATTGGTGTCAAAAGGTTACAGACATCTGTAGACGTTAAACTGCCTGCAAGGGTCCGAAGAGGGTTGTGAAACTCTTCTGCCCTTAGTCAGTTGACCTTTGCAAACAGAAATCTGGTCATGTCATTTCTGTAAATCTTAAACACAGCATAGTCATTTCTGTGCATACTTCCTTATCTCCTAAGGTAGGTTTTGGCTAAAGAGCATTTTTTTTTCAAATATTAATTGTAACATGCCTCTGTGCAGGGCTAAGCAGAAGTTTCTAAGGTACAGGTCACAGCAGCAAGGGAAATAGAGGCAACATGGAGTCGCACATGCTAAGGTATTTTCCCTTACGTGTTGTTACCTTATAGTTCATGAGAAACCCAGACAATAAGGTAAATAGAAATCTGGAATAAAGAGGAATATTCTCAATGGAAAAGTTTGTAAAATGATCTTGTGTAAATGCATAGAAGTTGAATTATTTCCTCTAATAGACTTATTGAATATTGCACATCATTACAGAATCACAGATTTGCAAGAGATAAGAAATCATCTTGTTGTACTTCATCATACTAGTGATGAAATGAATTTGATAGAAATTAGTTGACTCCAGTTCTGAAATTCAAGCAGAGACAGAATTACCTAACTCATGTTTCCCAATATTTAGTTCATTAGTATCTTCATATTAAGATAGAATGCTTGGGAAACTTAATTTGGAGACTAAGTTTATTCAAAATGCTGACAAATTTTGGGAGGACTTTAGATAACTTTCAAGGTAATATGGAAATAGTGAAGGAGAAAAACAGTTGGTTCTCTGGATGATCCCAGCAGACTACCTGAGGAAGTCTAGCAATCAGCTCTTTGGGCTGGAAGGTTGTGAGTGGCAATGCCTTCTGTTAAACCAAATACCAAAATTCGAACAGACATCAGAGAACAGTAAGTTTCCTACCAGCAAGACTGAAACCTAGATTATCAAGCTCAAAGTGTTCCAATTAGGATGATCCCTGCCCTCCTCCAATATGGAAAGCAGCAAGAAAGCCAGCCAGATTTCCTTCTAGAGCAAAACCTATGGAGTATAGAGCCCCACCTTACCCAAGAGAGAAAAGTGCATTATCAGCCCTGCACCAGTAAATTTCTTTGAGTCCAACCATGCTTCAACAGAAACACAAAGAAGGCTAAAGAAGTCTAATAATAACACACTATACTATGAGATATAAAAAATAGAATATACATGTACTTGCTTATGTAGCCACTTACATATAGAATATGGCTCTAGGGCACACCCAGGAGCAATATGTTTCAGTCCTCCCTTAAGGATATAATGTATTTTGTCTATTTCATATACCAATTACCTGTTTTGATGGTTAATCTTATGTGTCAACTTGACTGGGCTAAGAGATTCCCAGATATCTGGTAAACCATTATTTCTGGGTGTATCCAGGAAAGTGTTCCTGGAAGAGAATAGCATTTGAATCAGCAGACCGAGTAAAGATCCACCCTCACCAATGTGGGCAATTATCCAATCTGTTAAAGGCTTGAATTGAACAAAAAGGCAGAAGGATAAAGTCTCTCTTCTTGAGCTGGGACATCCATCTTCTTTTGTCCTTGGATATCAGAGCTCCTGGTTCTCTGATCTTTGGACTCTAGGACTTACATTAGTGGTCCTTCAGACTTAGACTGAATTATACCACCAACTTTCCTGGTTCTCCAGTTTGCAGAAGGCAAACCATGGGATTCCTCAGCCTCCATAATCATGCAAGTCAATTCCTATAACAAATCTCCTCGTATATATATGCTTAAATATATATCCTCTTGGTTCTGTTTTCCTGGAGAACTAATATACCCATGAATGCACCCGCTACAGTTTAAAAGAAAATATATAGCAATCTGAGGTGGGAATGTGGCATGTAAAACAATGCAACAAACCAGGTAAACAGAAACTCCTGTCATGACAAAACTTTCAAGAAGCATTCAAATATACATTGTTTTCTTATTAAAATACAGGAGTATCTATGTAATTTTTCCTGCCAGTCATTATAGTTTAGAGAGACAAGAGGATCTCATATGACTTCAACAGACAATTTTGGCAAGTACACATTGGAGTAGAATAAATGTCCTTTACTCACATGGATCTGGGTGTTAGCAATCACAAACAAATAGCCAAAGTAAAAGAAATGCAGGTGAGAAAGTATGTATATTAGAGAAAAACTAAAATTGTATTTTACCAACACTAACATAATAAATAACTAGTCTAGCAGGATGATCATCACAGTCCATAGAGCCATTGTGGGGAACCAAAAGATATAGAAGAATAACAAGTAAAATAAGGGTGGAAGATCAATTAAGACAAAGACTAATTATACTGATATGCTTTAGTTCATTCTAAATTAATACCTTTTGTGGTCTTTAGAAGTCCAAATGAGTGTAATATTGATTAATATTAAATTCCCATTCCATTCTCCAATTTTAGGACATTTTAATCACCAACAAAAACTTTACATGCACACAATACTCATGACCATTAGCAGTGGCTCCCCATCCTAACTCATCCATAGACAACAACTGACCTATTTCCGTCTCTAAGCATTTGCCTAAACTATATATTTTACATAAGCAAGATCATACCATGTGTGGTCTTTTATGACTGGCTTCATTTGCTTAGCATAATGTTTTCAAGGTTCATCCAGGTTGTGGCATGCATCAGTACATCATTTTTATTGCCCAGTATTGTACTGCATGGATACCTCTTTTGTTTAGCCATTCTTCAGTTGATGGGCACTTTGGTTGCTTCCACATTTTGGCTAATAGGAATAATTCTGCTATGAACACCCATCTACAAGTTTATGTGTGGGATAGTTTTGAATTCCTTGGATATATAGAATTGCTGTATCATGGGATAACTCTGTGTTCAACATTTGAGTAACAGCCAAACTTTTTTCCAAAGTAGCTGAACTATTTTCCAATCGCACTATCAATGAATGAGGATATCAATTTCTCCATGTTCCTGCCAAAGTTGTTTTCATCTATCTTTTAGTCATATTGTGGGTGTGAAGAGGTATCTGATTGGGGATTTGATTTGCATTTACCTAATAATTAATGATACTGAACACTTTTTTATGTGCATATTAGCCATCTATATATGTTATTCAGGTAAATGTCTACTCAAAATATATTGCCCAAGGGTAATTTGAATTGTCTTTATTCTTGAGTTGTCAGAGGTGTTTTATATACTCTTGATATAGGTCCTTATCAGGTATATAATTTGCAAATATTTTCTCCCAGTCTATGTTTTTTTTTTTCACGTTCTTAATGGTACCCTTTGAGGTACATTTTTTTTTTACTTTTGACAAAGCCCATTTACTCTTATTTTTTCAATGACTTGTTTCTAAGAAACAATTCCCTACCAAAGATTATGAATTTTTACTTTTTTAAAAAAATGTTTATTCATTTTTGAGAGAGAGAGAGAGAGAGAGAGAGAGAGCATGAGTGGGAGAGGGGCAGAAAGAGAGGGAGACACAGAATCCGAAGCAGGCTCCAGGCTCTGTGCTGTCAGCAGAGAGCCTAATGCAGGGCTCAAACCCACTGACCGCAGGATCATGACCTGAGCTGAAGTCCAATGCTTAACAAACTGAGGCACACAGGCACCCTTAAAGATTTACTTCTATGTTTTCTTCTAAGATTTTTAGAATTGTAGCTCTTATTTTGAGGTCAATGGTACTTCTTTAGTTAATATAAGTATATGGTATGAGGTAGCAGTCAAATTCATTCTTTTGCATATAGATATCTGGATACCTTTTCAAAAGTCTCTCTTTGGTTTTGGTTTTTGATAGTATGATTAGAATTTGGGGTGTATCTCTTTGAGTCTATTCTACGTAGAATTCATTGAGGTACTTTGATATATAGATTAATGTTTTTCATCAGGTTTCGGAAATTTCAGCCATTATTTCTTCAAATACTCTCCCCCTGCCCTGCTTTTCTCTCTCCTGTCCTTCTGGGACAACCATAATGTATATGTTGGTGTATTAGATATTGTTCCAGAGGTCTCCAAATCTCTGTTCATTTTTCTTCCTTCGTTTTTTTATTCTTTTTTATTTTTAGCCTACAAAATCTCAATTGACTCATCCACAAGTTGGATGATTCTACTACCTGTTCAAAGTGACTTTGATCTCTTCTAGAGAAAATTTCACTTCTGACTTTCCTGGGCTAATTCTGTAAAGTCTGTAATCTTTGTCATATGTGGCCACTGAAGTCTCTGCTTGGTTTGCTTAATGGTCTGCTAATTATTGACAGGGATTTCATTAAATGTCTTAAACCAAAAAGTATCTCAGTCCTTGCTCTTAGGGTAAGCCTTTACCTTTCAGTATCTTACAACTCTACTTAATCTTTACTTCCTGCTTGTATAGTCTCAGGTGAGTCAGAGATGAGAGATTTGGACCAAATCAGATATTCCTTAAGCATGCACGTGGCTCTGTATGAGAACAATTTACTAGATCCCTTATAAATATGTCAAAGCTTTGTAAAGCCTCCTATGTACATCTAATTCCCCAGATTTTTTTTTTTTTTTTTTTTTTTTTTTTTTTTTTTTTTTTGCCAGTCCCTTGTTATAACCAACTAGTATCACAGTTAGGCAACTGCAATGTTAAATAATGCCACCAACTGTTTTTAACCCACCCTCCTGAGGATAGAGTTTTCTGAAGTGAGTGCTACATTAAGTCAAAGTCAAGCCCAAGAACAGCATTTTCCCAGAGTGCTGCCAGACAAGTCAAATAATGATACATTCCTAGGAATGGGACTTTTGGAGAGCTCTAAAACTGTCTGCCTCCTCCAGTGGCTGCCAGGTTCCTGGTTTTCACAGATAATGAGGTTGTGAAATTGCTGTTTCAAGGCTTCTGTAGACCTAAGGAGAAGAGGATGGGAATAGAGCAAAGTAAAATGCTGCAAAGCTCGACATTCATACCAAGATTCAGACATTGGAGGGTATTATGCTAAGTGAAATTAGTCAGAGAAAGACAAAAATCATATGACTTCACTCATATGAGGACTTTAAGAGACAAAACAGATGAAC
This sequence comes from Leopardus geoffroyi, assembly GCF_018350155.1. Lineage (NCBI taxonomy): Eukaryota > Metazoa > Chordata > Mammalia > Carnivora > Felidae > Leopardus > Leopardus geoffroyi. The sequence continues at coordinate 167,890,850 of NC_059327.1, forward strand.
ATAAGGAAAGGGAAACAAATATAATATAAAAACAGGGAGGGGGACAAAACAAAAGAGACTCATAAATATGGAGAACAAACTGAGGGTTGCTGGAGGGGTTGTGGAAGGGGGATGGTCTGAATGGATAAGGGGCATTAAGGAATCTACTCCTGAAATCATTGTTTCACTATATGCTAACCAATTTGGATGTAAATTTTAAAAAATAAAAAATAAAATTAAATAAATAAATAAATAAATAAATAAACAAATAAATGCTTCCTCAGATTGTTAGAGCTCTTTGCTTAATTTCCAGAGAGAGTTCTGAAATGGTTGGTTTGGGGCATTTTTGCCATTATTTTCATTGCTCTTATGGAGGTGTGGATTTTATGAAGCAATTGCTCCAACAGATTAGAAATGTGGATACAATCACCTTTGAAGACACTGCCTGGGAACTACTTTCTAGAGATCTTTGAAATGAAATTAAAGATCAAAGTGATTGTTAAATACTCCAATGCAGCCAAAGTGGAAGAAACACAAAAGCACCAAGTGCCCCCTGCTATCTTTCTATCCATTTTGCACTTTCTTTGTCCTACAACTGTGGGAAACAAGCAGCCCTTGCCAAAAAGCCTGCGTTATTTGGCTTTCACTCTAGCTCTCGGAAGCAAGTTTACTCTTCCTATTCATTTTCTATTTCTGTTTCTTTGGCAGTAATTGCTTTGGGTTTTTAACTGCAATGGTAAGTTATATGAAATAGTTTACCCCTGGGTAAAATAAACCACTTAGGGCTCAAGCCTCGGCAAAACATATCTCTGCATGACCTTAAGTAAACATGGGATTTGTATCCAAGCTCCATTAAGGAGTAGGTATTAGTTTACCTCCTGTTGCCTTCTTTCTGAAATTTCTTCCTTTGAGAAGAGTGATGTCTTAGATGACAAGGCTTGTTCATTTATGGATAGATGAAGAACTTTCTCATGGAAGACTTTCTTAACCACAGATTCCTGATATTTAATAGCATCCTGATTGCTATCACCCTTGCTGACTTCATTGTTTGTCAGAGCCTTTATCACCAGGACACATCACTTGTTTGCTTGTTTACTGCCAGTCTTTCTCCAAAAGAATGTGACATCCATATGCAGAAGGACTTTGTTTTCCTCATTCCTTTTACAGTGACTAGGAGAGTGTGCACAGTTGGCCCTTTAATACATACTAATGGAATAAATGTTATGAAGATATTTATTTATCAGACATGACTGAACTATGGATACTCTTAAAAGTGAATCTTTCATTTTTAGCATGGGGAGAAATTTACCAAATCTATAGGGAGAAAAGAAACATGTATTATATTAAAAAGAATTGATAATTAGAAAGAAAATTTCCTTATAAGACCTTGACATTTTATGAAATGTTACATATTATTGAATTTATCCAAATCTCACAAACGTAATTTGAAAAAAAACTGTATATAGGAACATCTGTATGTATGAATATATATACAGATGTACGTAATGTCTGTGCTTGTAGGTATAACTATGTTTTTGGTTTTCCTCTTAAACCTTTGAGTATAGTATGTTATATGGTACCTATAAAATAGGAATCTATTTAGAGATATTTATTTCTCAAACTCATTCCCTTTCCAATATTTATAATCAAGAAAAATGAAATCAACCAAAACTCAAGTTTATCATAAGCCCCCAGTGTGTGGATTCCATGATTGATTTAACTAATGTACGAATTCAGGGAAATAAATAGTAAGAGTTGCTGTAAATTACGTTAAGGGGTGACATTTCTTTTGAACAAAGAAGGGGATCATTTATAAAAGAGATCTGTCATTGCTTCCCCTTCAGAGCAAAGGCAGGCAGGCTCTATTTAATCTCCTCGTATACTAGTGACTAGGAAGCAGCAAGGATGAAAAAGAGTTATAGGAAAGAATTATTTGTAAGGGCTGCTTTGCCATTTACCATCTCATGCCCAGATAAAATAGTGTGGGACAACTCCAGGTAGCTAGTGGTTGAGCCTGTCTACAGAGATAAGGCTAATGAGTCCTCCTTTATTACTGTCAGGTGTTTTGTTGTTGTTAAGACCCCTATGGCTTTTGGAGATCAAAAATGAAGCTGCTTCTGATGAAAGCCTTCATTCTGGCTATTGAAACAATATGCCAAAAAATTAAAATACAATATTCTGACAGTTTTTTTTTTTCAAATAACTCAAGCCAGGGGCGCCTGGGTGGCGCAGTCGGTTAAGCGTCCAACTTCAGCCAGGTCACGATCTCGCGGTCCGTGAGTTCGAGCCCCGCGTCGGGCTCTGGGCTGATGGCTCAGAGCCTGGAGCCTGTTTCCGATTCTGTGTCTCCCTCTCTCTCTGCCCCTCCCCCGTTCATGCTCTGTCTCTCTCTGTCCCAAAAATAAATAAACGTTGAAAAAAAAAATTCAAATAACTCAAGCCATATCTACTAGAGTCTCTTGATTCCTTCAGGTCCAATGCCTGAATACATATTTTCCCTGGAGAAAAGCAATATATAGTAGTTAAGGACATACGTTTGGAACTCTCAAATATCTGGATTAAAATTCCAACTTTGTCACTGATTAGATGTCAAATTATTTAATGTCAGTAAACTCTAGTGTCCTTAAGTTGTTGATAGGGACGCCTAGAACAAAATGTACAGCAGAATGAAGTTAAGAAACCACTTTTAAAAGCAGTGTTCAGCACACTATAAAGGCTCAATAAATGTCAACTATTATCATTAGTCCTTGCTTTGCATTCTCTGAGATAGTACATTAGATAAAGCTCTTCTTTGTTAACTCATGAACAGGCAATTGAAATAACCTCCTAGCTAGTATTCTTATTTTTACTTTTTCTCCTCTGTTCACTTTCTTCTTTACATTTACATTCTGTAAGAGCATAATTACAGGAAGAACACAGAGAAAGCAAGAAACAGAATCATAGATCAGAAAGAGCCAAAGAGAGATAAAAAATAATACATAGCATGTATTAAGCACTTATTCTGTAATAGGAACTTTTTAAACACTGTATAGATATTTATAAATTTAATTCTCACAACAGCCCAATGAGATAGATAGATATCAGTTTTATCCCTCAGTTGAGGAAACTCACACACAGATGAATTAAGTAACTTATCCAGGGTCATACAGGTGGTCAATGGCAATATTACAAATATATAATAGCAACATGGGCAATAACAATCAAAACAGAGAGAGAACCATCATGATGTGTATCAGTCAAGTCTCAGCCCTGACCTAATAGATGGTAGAGCTAAACTCAAACTCACAAACCTTAGATTCAGCGCCCATGCTCTCAACAATGCTGCTAGAAATGAGAACATCATTGACAAGGAAAAACATCCTGTAGTTAATGGGATAGTTCAGTTTGTGTTTTGTGATAAGAATGTAATTAGTTTTGGGGCGCCTGGGTGGCGCAGTCGGTTGAGTGTCCGACTTCAGCCAGGTCACGATCTCACACTCCGTGAGTTCGAGCCCCGCGTCAGGCTCTGGGCTGATGGCTCAGAGCCTGGAGCCTGTTTCCGATTCTGTGTCTCCCTCTCTCTCTGCCCCTCCCCCGTTCATGCTCTGTCTCTCTCTGTCCCCAAAATAAATAAACGTTGAAAAAAAAAAAAAAGAATGTAATTAGTTAGATATTTTGAATCATCACACAGTGAGGACACGAAAGAGGAGATTCTTTATCTTTTTTTTTTCAGGAAACTACTATGTATATAGTGAAAATAGCATGCACCTCTAAGTAACTAAGCAATTTCCAACCACACATGAACATATGAATCTGGTTTTTAAGATTTTCTTATAGTTTTTTACAGAAATGCAATAGGAAAGATCTCTAGTTGAAGAAGAAAAAGGCACCTTGTAATTTAATATTGTTAGCATCAAGATAACATATCTTGACAAGAAAAGAGTTTTCTGGAACATGGACTTCCTGATTTTTTTGTTTTGCTTTTGTCAATCAGAAATGAATAACACAGATTAAAGGTGTAATTAAAAAGATACCACGTTGCTATTATTGCCATTTTTTGTGCTACCCAAAGTACAGTGCAGTAGTTCTAGAACGCTCAGAGAGAAAAAAATATTGTTATAGTTATAAAATGGTCAAATGTAGAATTAGAGATTATTTTGGATGTATGATATGTTTTTTTCCAGAAAGTAAGGCATTTTAAACAGAATACCCAATATATATGCACACACTCATACACATAAATTGCATATAAACTCAAATTTAACCAAAGTTAAATAGAACTAACACATATGCTTAAATAAGTATCTTATTTCTTAAACTTCTGAGACTGGCTAGAGGAAGATTAGAAAGTGATTAAAAGCAGAAAGCACTGGTGAAAAACCATTGTGAGTATGTTGGGAACAATCCATAAGGCCCCAGAAACTAAGCAATTGCTAGCTAATACCTTATCTTTACAGGTTACCAATATTGAGTTTGGCAAGTAATTTCCAACATTTATTTAACCAAAAATATACAAAGACCAACAGGCATATGAAAAGATGCTCAATGTCACTAATTTAGGTAAATGCAAATCAGAACCACAATGTGATATCACCGCACACCAGTTAGTATGGTGTCAAAAACAAAAGTATAACAAATGTTAGCAAGGATGTGGAGAAATTAGAACCCTAGAACACTGCTGGTGAGGATGCAAAATGATGCAGCCACTATGGAAAATAGTACGAATTTTCCTGAAAAAATTAAAAATAGAACTACCATATGATCTGGCAATCCAACTGAGGATTTATCCAAATGAACTGAAAGCAGGATCTTGAAGAGATATTAGCACTCCCACATTCACTGCAGCACTATTCACAACAGCAAGGATGTGAAAACAACACAGAGGTCCATCAATGGATGAATGGGTAAAGAAAATGTGGTTGATAAACAGTAGAATATTATTCAGTCTTCAGAAAGAAAGAAGTCTGAAATATACAGCAACTTGGATGAACCTTAAGGAAATATGCCAGTCATAGGACAAATACTGAATGATTCCACTTATATGTGGTATCTAAAATAGTCAAATCATAGAAGTAGAGAGTAGAATTGTGGTTTCCAGGGGCTGGAACGAAAAGGGAAATAGGGAGTTGCTAATAAATGAGTATAAAGTTTCAGTTATGCAAGATAAATAAGTTCTAGAGATTTGTTGTATGAAATCATGCCTATAGTTACAATTACTGTACTGTACACTCAAGGATATTTTAAGAGGATACAGATCATGTTAAGTGTGTTTACTACAACAGAATAAAAAATAAAAATAAAAGTAAAAAAAGGCAAATCAGGAGTGGGGATGAAACCAATTACTTATCCTTCGCTCTCCCTGTGTCAACCTTGCAGTCAGAACTTCTACCCAAATGCCAGGTGACAGAAAAATCCATTTGTAGAACTAAGAGTTACAGAGGTAGTTGATAAGGTAACATTTGAGCTTTTTCTTAGGAGAAATTGCTATTGTCCTCAAATATTCAGTAGTTTAGTTAGCTTTAATTCTTGGTTAATTGTTGTATATATATGATTCAGACTTCAGAAAAAACTTTAAGATAATCATCATTAGCAACATCATTAATATTATTAATTCATGCATAACCCTTAGAAAATTTTAACATGCCTTTATAAACATTTTATCTAAATCATAACTACTGTGAAGTAGAATTATTTCTGATTTCACAGACAAAGATAAGGAAGCTAATATAGACTACACAACTTGGCAAAAGATAACAGCAGATCTGAAGATCTTTTAGCATGAATTTTAAGCTCTTTCCACAAATTTAGGTTGTCTTCTGTCAGGGTCCTTCCTTATATCCATTCCCATTGCATTCCTCTCTTTGTAAAAATAATTCAATATCTTTCTGTTATTCCCTCCCTGCCAAGGATGTTCTTGGCCCCTCTGTTTGAACCTCATGAAGTCCTGCCCTCCAGGCTTTCCTCTACTTTTGCTCCATATAGCATTGCATCTTGTACCCTAACTCATGAGATCACTGCTCTCGGCTACCGAAAAGAACGATATGAGAAAGTATCCATGAGTGAGTGACAAGAGGATGTGGCCTTATGTATTATTCATTCCAGAGTTCACAATGGCATTTTAAGAATTTTCTATGAGCAGAAAGACTTATCATACAGAAGTAATTTAACTTTTAAAATTCTGATAAATGTTTGGGTTAAAACAGTGATTCTTAATCCTAGATGAACTTTCAAGTTATTAGGAATGCCATTTTTTCATGTATTTATTCATGATAATAGAGATCATAATAATCCTAGGATTCAAAGAGTATAAATTTTCATGATTGGCTTTTTGATGCTAAATCATTTTGTTACATAACACACATAAGGAAGAGCCGTATTGATTCTAATGTAGTTCTTAGAAGGCTTCCCATTCTAAGTCTGGGTTCACATCATAGCCTCTCTTCCCCAAAGAGTCTTACTGTAGTCAGCACCAGCACAGAAAAATTATATTCCAGATTGTTGGGTCAAAGACTACTAAGTACAATGACTCCATATGCATCCATCACAAGTGGAGAAGGAAGAAGTAAGATGAAAGAAGTTTGGAGGTATGCATAGAGGAAGAAAAGAATGAAAATCAGGAAAGACATTTTTGTAACTTTATATTTTTCTCATGGAAGAAAGAAATGGGCTCTGAAGACTATTATAATTAAAAGAGTTTTAAAATGAGCTCAATAGTATTTACCTTTCTCAGATTAAGTTTATATCTTCCTCAGATTATAAAAGTTGTAAAATCTTAGAGTTTTGAAGTTGGAGAATGCCTTGGTATGCATACTGTCCAACCTCTCATTCAATATAAGAATCTGTAATATCTGCAATTTGTGATCATTCAGAGTCTAGTTAAGCCCATGGTTGATTTTACTGGATTTGCCTCTCTAAGATATCCACCAGTTTCCCTTAGTTCTGACATCTGAAGCCAAACGGATAAATCTAATCCCTTAATCACATATCACGATTTGAAATGAATCAAGGAAATTACCAATGTCCTCTTACCAAGCTAAAGTTGATCATTTTCCTTCCACCATTACACTCTGCAGTCATTGCCCCCATTTGCATATAGAGACTTCAGAATACTTATTCGAAATCAAAACAACAAAAACTCCTTTCTCTGAACTTAGTCATGGCAACTCCTTTAAATTTCCTAATGAAATAAATCAATAAAGGGTACTCTTGATAACTGTAGTTTAACGTTTAATACAGAAAGACTTGATTGTATGGATTGAGATTCAATTCCTCAATCTGTTCAGGGCTATAACCTTGAGAATTAACTACATTTTGGGAAAGATATAAAGAATCAAAGAGTCAGAAAATTCTAAGTAAACATTGGTTCACACATTTTTTTTTAATTTTTTTTTCAACGTTTATTTATTTTTTTGGGGACAGAGAGAGACAGAGCATGAACGGGGGAGGGGCAGAGAGAGAGGGAGGCACAGAATCGGAAATAGGCTCCAGGCTCTGAGCCATCAGCCCAGAGCCTGACGCGGGGCTCGAACTCACAGACCGCGAGATTGTGACCTGGCTGAAGTCGGACACTTAACCAACTGCGCCACCCAGGCGCCCCGGTTCACACATTTTAATAATAGATATGTCTTGTAATACTAGGTACAATGTGAAATTGCTAACAGTGAAGAAATAACTCCAAAAAAAGGGGGAGAAAGAAAAGAAATGTTTTCACTTTCCAACATACACAGAAAAAGAAGCAAGTTGATTTCTAACTTGACCTTGCCACAGGGAACTTCACAACTGCACAAGAGTTGCCAGCTGAAGAACTTCTGCAAGTATAAGTAAAAAGGCGAATTTTTTCTGGTCAGATTTTTGTTACTATGGAAGTAGAAACATTTTTTACAATCTCTCTTAGTTATGAAAATGTAAATATAATCAAGGTAGGCAGCCTATGGCCTGAGGAGAATATATAACAGAACATTTTTCTCCGATGGCTTCTCAAATGTTGACCTTGAGAAATCCCTCTGAGTGCAGAGATGGGATGGTACAAGGGAACGATATCTGTTTGCCAAAAGGTCCTAGATGCCCTCTGGGTTATTCTTTCTTTTTTATCATCATCTTAGCCACTTTAGAGGAGAGCATTACAGAATATGTTCCCCATGCTTACTGAGCAGCCTCACCAGCTGCCTCTTGCAGTTTGGAATCTAGTCTCTGTCTCTCTTGGTCCAAGTTGGCCTGACTGTGCATTTGCCAGTGTGTTCTTGACAATTTAAAAACTCACAAGTTGTTTAAAGACTTCAACATGAATATATATGGCACAACAGTTTTACAGGTATTCCAAGAGGATGATGAGACCTCCCTGTAACTCCTACTCATTGACTCTTATTTAGTGCTCAGAATTCTTTACTGTAAAGTGGACATAGTATCTTAGTGAAATACTTACAACAATAAATAAAGCATTATATAGAAACATTCTCTAGTTTATTTCTGTTCTATAAAGGTCAATGTGGCTATTACCTCAAGAAGAAAATATTAACATAAGAAATAATTGAAAATCTGGATAATGGCACTTTAGCCTCATTTTTTTAAGTTGCAATTAGACCTCTGACTATTTTAATCCACAGGCAGTGTCTTCCTGACCTATTTATTTTATCTGATTCACAAAACTCAAAATTTCACCTCTGAAAACAGGAACGATACTGAGTTATATAAATCTAGGACTGATTAATATTGCAGTATGTTGTTCAAGTAATTCTACCATAGGAGGAAGTGGCTACAGAGATAAGCATAAAGACAGCAAATAGATCTTCAAAGGTAACATTTTAAAAATACACCGATTGAGAGTCTATGATGTATAAGGTATATATGATTAATAAACATTTTTCCACATTACTTTATAGGAAAAATTCTAGGTAGAGATAATTTAATTAATTTATGGTTCTCAATAAACAAAATTATACCAATTTCAGGTATTAATGTTTGAACTGTACTTTGTGGACAAATAAGCCTGAAAACTAGTCTCACAGTAGCTACCAGCTCTGCAGCTTTGGTGAGAATTTGGGCATGAGTGGCCACTTGAAAAGGCCAAGCTTCCTATCCATTAGGACTTCAAAGTCTTATGTCACATGACAACCCCAGAACATCCTCATCGACTTTGAAAAGTTGACTCTTCTTTCAACCCTGTTTTTAGAAAAGTAGTGATTTCTGGTGTTACTGGGATTCTTTAAGTATTTTAGTGAACTGACTAATCCCATGAAAAAAAATATTATTCAGTATCAATATATTTTTAAAAACTGTCATTCTTTATTTTTTGAGAGACAGGCAAAGAAAGAGAGAAAGAGAGAGAGAGAGACAGAGAGAGAGAGGCAGAGAGAGAAGAAGAGAGAGAATCCCAAACAGGCTCCATGCCATCAGCACAGAACTCGATACAGGGCTGGAACCTACCAACCTGTGAGATCATGACCTAAGCCGAAATCAAGAGTCAGACAGATGCTTAACCGATTGAGACACCCAGGTGCCCCTCAGTATCAGTATTAAACTGATATTAGGCTTTTTAAAAAGTGATTCATAATGAAGCATTTTAGATCATTCAAGATGGCAGTTTATAAGTTTAAGTTATATTTAAAACAGAAAAAGGAATTGTTATTTTATATTCTATTTTATACTCTATATTCTATATTCTAACAGCCAATTCTATTTTTATTTTTCTAAAGTTTTAATTTATTTTTAAATGTTAATTTATTTCTTAGAAAGAGAGAGAGAGAGATGGAAAGCGAGCATGAGTCGGGGAGGGGCAGAGAGAGAGGTAGACAGAGGATCTGAAGCAGGCTCTGTGCTGACAGCAGAGAACCTGACATGGGCTCGAACTCAGAACTGTGAGATCATGACATGAGCCAAAGTCAGATGCTTAACCTACTGAGCCACCCAGGTGACCCTGCAAAGATTTTTTTTTTTAATTCCAGTTAGTTAACATACAGTGCAATATTAGTTTCAAGTGTATAACATAGTGATTCAACACCTCCTTACAACACTTGGTACTCTCTTTAATCCCCATCACCTATTTAACCCATCTCCCCACCCTCCTCCAGCCATTCCTATTTTTAATTTGACTTGATTTCTTCAAATGACAGATTTTTGGAAATGTTTATGTTCTTCCAAATTTAAGAAAACATCTGGCATTATCTGGCACTAATTTCTTACCTGGGATTTTAAAACTTGAATATTAGGGGAGAAACTGAATTTTAATTATTTTAATCCTACTGATTACTGTTTCATCTGATAATTTTTAAAAAATCTATATTTGAAACTTGAGTTTCCTTGACAATTAGGGCCATAGATGTATAGAAACACACACTAACAGATTTCATCTAAAGACTTTAGATAGTTTGAATGGTTGCTAAAAATGACAAAATCACAGATAACCAAGGGAAGAAAAAAGTCACATACTGCTAGATGGGAGGTACACACAGGATCTATGTCTGTGTATTATTTTTGTGACGTCTATACATCAGTCAGTGAGATTCAACATCAACACTGGAAAACCAAAATGCTGGTTATATAGCATAAAGTTCAAGCTTCTTGTTCTTCTATAACCTAGTGATACTACTTTTTATTTTATTTATTCTTCCTATTAAATCTACTCTAAACTAGAGCAAAAATGCAATTCATTGTCCTTGCAAACATTCCCTATGCTCTGCTATTTCTATACCCTGGCTAATGTTTTCCCTCTGCATGGAATGCCTGTCAAATCCACTTATCCTTCAAGAAGTTTGACCAACTGCCCAATTTGCCCAGACTCTCTGGACACTTTTAGCACTGAAAGTCCTATATCCCCGGAAAACTCTTTCTCTCAAGAAAACGAAGGTAGTTCACTCCATACCTTCAAGAGCAAGCCTAATGACCTTCACTCTTCCTCTACTTTATCAGACACCCACTTGTCACTCTTCAAACTGCTTCACGACTGAATGCTTAAAATCCATTCTATCTGCGTTTTAAAAAGTACTATAACTTTTACACTTCCTTACACTAAAAGAAGCCTCATACTCCACACAAATCTATAGTCTTGTCTTTTCTTGCCTGTCCCAGGAGACTCAATGATGTACTTTCTCAACCAGTATCCCTTGCAACTCTGGTTTTTGGATGAGTTCAGCCAAAGAGACATGGTGTCAGAGGGTGAGAGGAGAGCAAGGTTGAAGAATTTATTCTCCAGTCTCCCTGTACTACCAAAGGCCACATTCCATTTTCAATGGCCTCCTCTAATTGTAAAATTCTCATTATCCTCTCTTTCTCTCAGCCTTTCCCTCTCTCTCATTGTTCTCCCACCCCCCACCTCCATCCCTTCCTTCTATAGCCATTCAGGCCTAGAGAAGGTGAGAATTCCCTCTATTGGCAGTCTCTGGGAGCTTTACCATGCTTTTTTGACTGACCAAATATTAGTATATAAACTCTTACCTCTTTTAAGAATCTTATCCATTTTCTACTAGCACCTGGTTGACACATTCATTTCATCCAAACCTATAAATCCTGTTAGCTGTACTTTCTTCCAAACCCAATTAAATTTGAGAATTCACTATTTAATTTTCTTTCTCACCAATATCCTTAACCATCTCGCCTTCTAGTCCTTCCAGTTGTGCCCATTCAGCAATTTCTCTAAACTTATATCAAACCAATCATATTCTTCCTTTTTTATTGTTACCATATTGGTAACACAGCAGGTGAAAAACACACCTTCAAGCAGATCAACAACTCTTCAAGTAAAGAGGTGAGTGAACTCTTCAAATAAAGAGAAATCACTCGGCTGGAGGCCTAAGGAGATCAGTGGAATAGACAGGATAGCTTCTCCCCTGCCCTCACTTTTCCATCATAAAACCCAAACCAACAAACATAGTCATGCACAGGGAACCATCCTGAAGCCCATTTACTAAAAACATGAGCAATATCACAGTCTAGCAGAAAAGACAATTCAATATTAAGCCACTAAACATTAAGAGTGTCCTAGAGCATGAAGCATTGCTGATCATTTAGGTAGGATTTGATGGTGCAAAGGAATAAGGGGGTCATCAGAGAAAGGAAAAAGCAGCAGATAGAACATGGGTGAATTAGTCACAATCTGACATCAACTTCTAACCCTAGATCCTATTTGCATTCTTAAAATAACCGATAAATCAGAGAAGACAGAAAGAAAAACAGATACTACTGGGTGACACAAAATTTAACATATTCCAAAAAGAGCTTACCATTATTTCCAAAAATAAACTAGAGAAAAACTATTTGCTCTCAAATCATAATAATCAAACCATTAGCAGTTTCCACTGGAAAGCACAAGTGGGTAGTTAAGAGGCTATGTATGGTGGAGGGTGGGAAGAGCAACTTTATTGCTAACTTCTGTTTTGAAATTATATAGGTAATCTTCAGGTTTAGGAGAAAACAGAAGAGCAAATATCATTTTTTTGTTGAATTTTTCTTTAAGGAAAATATAGAAATTATATTAATATATTTAGGGTTCAGTAATAAATATATTTCCCTTTTAAAAATATCTAGGAAGAGGAATGAGTAATTTCCCTAATATTTATTAATTTAATAACTAAGAAAATTTGAAGGCATTAAATAAATTAGATCTGTAGTCCTCTGATTGGGGCTTAAAATAATTGAAGCTATAAGAGATGAATCTCCATTTCCATTTCCATAATTAAGCATTGGAGGAGAGGTGCTAGTTATAAGAAGTTTTGTATCTGATAGACAGATGTTAGGGACTAGAAATGTGAGAGAAGGGGAAATTGCAATTGCTAAAAGAACACCTTTCAGGGAGTAGATTGCTATGATGTACATTAGATATGCCTTGAGACCTACCTTCAACACTCTTGACTTCCCTCTTAAAAACGAGAACAAGGCACAACGAGAACACAGGGGCCCTATGCAATGAAATCACATCCCGCATCTGCCAGCCACATATGTCCTGAAGAAGAAGCTTCCCATAGTGGGAGATACACCTCCTTTAAACCCAAGAATGGGAGGTTCAAGGATGGATTAATAATACATTTACTTTTCCTTTAAAAAAATAGGCCTCTTTATTTTTCTGTGCTGTGATTTTAAGATTGCTTAATTCAGTGGAAATAAGCAGGTGTATTGAAAAGTGTTGAATTAAGCTGTTAAAAGTAAGCCAGTCTAGAAGTCATCTGCAACAGTTTACAAATACATTTCTCTCCTCTGAAAATCTTTGCCCTAGAGGTAAATCATTTTTATCCGTATTTTTTAGATACTACACACACACACACACTCCAGAGAATGCCCAATAACTATTATTTCATAGGCAAGTGTCTGACAAATAAGGAAATAACATACAACTCTTTCTGGCACAGCAATGAGAAAGTTGGTTCCTGGTGCAACAAGTAGACACCATAAGTTGCCATTTTTTAAGGTACCAAAACCCTCTGTAGGCTGAACTGTTTGTTGTGACATTCAGAGAAGAGCTGGGGCTTGATATTTTCATTGCAGAGATCATTTTTGTATGCTGTTTTCTGCAAACTTGTTTTCCAAAAGCAGACACAGAGAAGGAGTCTGGCATGCAGGATAACTAGTAGAGCAGTTGGAAAGGGAAGGGACCAGGACTGAGCACAGTGAGTCACTGAATAGCACTGCAGTCCTAGCAAAGCTTTGATTAATGCTGTGCAGAGCTCTAGAGTACATGCAGTCCACTCCTTGGTGGACCAAAATTGCAGGGCCTATATACCCCACCATCAGTCATGTGATGGGGACTACCCTAAGAAAGCTATCCCTTCAGTGAGGCAGCACTCCACTGTTGAGGCAAACACTGAAGGAGCTAACAGTTGGAGGCTGTCTACTGACAGATGGAACAAGTCCTGCCTTGAGGGAGATCTGGCCAGTGCATTTCCATTTCACCACTGTCCTTCTATTTATTTGAAAAAAAATTTTTAATGTTTTTATTCATTTTTGAGAGACAGGGAGAGACAGAGTGCTAGTGGGAGAGGGGCAGAGAGAGAGGGAGACACAGAATGTGAAGCGGGCTCCAGGCTCTGAGCTGTCAGCACAGAGCCTGACATGGGGATTGAGCCCACGAACTGTGAGATCATGACCTGAGCCAAAGTCAGCCCCTTACCTGACTGCACCCCTGTTCTTCTATTTATTAATTGCATTTGTTCTTCAGTAGGAATTGGAATTCAGTAGGAGACACTTCTAGCTATTTTTTTTATCTTCAAGTTCAGAATCATTTAATTTATTGGACCCAAATGAAAAATAAGGATATCTAATCTCAGAGCCTATGGGATGTTTAAATTTCAGCGTTATTCCCCCTTATAATCTACATACATAAATTAATTTATATATTATTCAATTCCAACCAAATGAGGCTTTTAAGTGTGCCTATGACATTTGGAAACAAGTTTAATTTTACTATATAGCTTCTCTGAGCCAACTTGTGGTTTCATATGGTTTCACTGAATCTACTCTTGGCTTTGAAGCCTAGATTTGATTTATCAGGCCTGTCAATTCCAAGATATATATTTCTTTTTAAAAATGGTTCTGCCATGGGGCGCCTGGGTGGCGCAGTCGGTTAAGCGTCCGACTTCAGCCAGGTCACGATCTCACAGCCCGTGAGTTCGAGCCCCACGTCGGGCTCTGGGCTGATGGCTCAGAGCCTGGAGCCTGTTTCCGATTCTGTGTCTCCCTCTCTCTCTGCCCCTCCCCCGTTCATGCTCTGTCTCTCTCTGTCCCAAAAATAAATAAACGTTGAAAAAAAAAATTAAAAAAAAAAAAAATAGTTCTGTCTTGAATGGTGTGTAGATGATGATTTACTTGATAATGTGATCAGCCATAGCCATTGTTGATGCTAACTCTACAGAATTCTGTGTACTGAGGCTTAGGCAGATTTGGCTTATCCCCTTCAAAATTCTGGTAGAACATAAAGAGTCTATGCTCACTGGCTCTCAGTAATTGTGAAACCAACAATGGACTGTAAGGTCACCCACTGAAAATAGCCAAAGGACCTGGATACCATCTTTTAATGGCCTTTTTATCAGAATGTACTTTGATCAAGTAGTTTCAACATAAAATGGGTTTGTGCATGAGTTTAACAAGATGGCTATGTCTTCTCCCTTATTAAGTTTTTATTCTGGTCAAAAAAATTAGACTCTTTTGGTCATTGTCACACTCTACTGTGAAACTTACCCATTCGAGTGGGAGTTATTTCCAACTTTTCCAAACATCTGTCAGTGCACAGCAATACTCTGCCAGTTGTGATTTTGTGCATTTTATTATATTTTTAACTCTGGCAAGTCCATTCTAATTATCCCTGACTGATCAGATCTTGAAAAATTGACACTGTTATAACCCAGGAGCTAATTTATACACTATTGATTAGTGTAGTAATACACTTGGGATTTCTCCAACATCCCTAGTATCCCCATAATGATGTGATGCTTTATTTAAAAAATGAATATTCTTTACATACTTCATTCTCTAAAATATCTGGCCCTATTAAGTTTGCATTTTGGATATAAAATGCTTGAGGGCATTGGAAGGCTGGTAGATGACACCATTTTTTAATCAAATCGAAGATGTCATTGATTGTAACAAGAAAACTAATTTCATAGATGTTACTAAGTGAAAAAACTGCTGAAATGATGCACTTTGCCCACTGAGAATCATCTTTTTCTCAATAGGTTTTAATTAATGAAGTTCTTTCCAGAAATTTTATATGCACAATCTTTGATTTATTGCTGTATATAGGAAACTCTTACAAGGATAGAGTAAAATAAGAGCAGCCTTATGATGACAAATGTATGAGCAGATACACTATGACTAGTCACAAGAGCAATAAAAGTTTCAGTAAATTGCAGAGTCAGCAAACCTAGAGTAATAATGGTTATTACAACATACTTATATGGGGCGCCTGGGTGGCTCAGTTGGTTGAGTGTCCAACTTCAGCTCAGGTCACAATCTTACATTCATGGGTTCGAGCCCTACATTGGGCTCTCTGCCATCAGGTCTCTCTGCCCTTGGGTCTGTCAGCACAGGACCCACTTTGGATTCTGTGTCTTCCTCTCTCTCTCTGTCCCTCCCGGGCTTGCACTCATATTCTCTCTTTCTCTCTCAAAATTAAATAAATAAACATTTTTTAAAAAAAGAATTTACATTAGGGCAACACTACACAAATGTTGGGGTTCTCAGTCAAATAAAAAGCAAGTATATTTATTCTGGTGACAAAAACTGAGTACAGCTAGACAAAACATAGGGCTGAACACTTAAACGTCCAAAAGTTTCAAGAAAGAAGTACTGATACTAAGGAGAGCTCCAAAGAAGTTACTGCTTTCATTAAAAAACATCAACTCACCCTCTGAAAACAGAAAAGAGGAGAGAGAGAGAGAGAAAGAGAGAGAGAGAGAGAGACAGGAAGAGCACAGGGGGAGAGAGACAGAGTGAGAGAGAGACAGGGTCTTTATACTGTTTACAAACCAACATTATAAACCACGTTGTTTGTAATGACCTATAACTATTTTCAGTAAAACAGCTTCCTAGTGAGTAGAAATGTCTCTTCTTCTTCCACCCTGGAGTATTTGGTGTAAATGTCTAGTAAGAAACACATTTGTCTATTTACAACTGCTTTCATGAAACTCAAGATTTTCAGAGACTTCATTGTACATGACCCTGGAAAAGGTATGGTTCTGGCTTCATCATTCTTAGAATGATGCCCTGTCTCTTCAGTACCAGAGCCCTCATAAGAAGTGAGTAACTTATCCTCTGGGACAGGACCATATGCCAGTCTTTAAGGCTTATTATTGAGTTAGCCAATAGTTTAGAACCATGAACAAAAAATGTATAAGCAAAGAAATATTTACCATATATACCAGGAGTAAGAGTCAGAGAAATAGCTCTGTATTTAACTATTAGGGTCATCATTGTGCACCTAGGCAAAAATGATTTGATCTCATGACAATTTAAAGAAAGCCAAAATTCTGTAATAACAAAGTAGATAATTTATCACAATGGGTTATATTTACCTATCACTATCTCATGAAAAGGAAATGTTTAAGGTAAATTTCATAAAGTATGTTATTTTACTTTAAATAAAATGGAAAAAGAAAAATATAAATATCAACATAATAATTGAGAAAAAAGAGGTTATAGTTTAAGACATATGTAGTTAAATCATCTGTCATGAACAACTGAAATCTTCTTTACTGTTCTTTTACAAAGATGTGCGTAAAAATCCTTCTGCCAAACACTGAAGAGAAGTTAGAGCAAAATCATGGAAGCTAAATGAAAGGAGTAAACAGTCACTTTGGAGAATCACTTTTTATAACCTCTACACAACTAGTTTGTGTTTCCAGTTGTCATCATGGTTCGTGTTTTAATACTACCTTCTAGAAATGTCATGCCATGCAGTTTGAGTAATGATGCACCCCTCCCAATACAGTCTTTAAAAAGAGGAACTAGAAAAAGAAAAGAAAATAGGCACTTTTTAAAAATGTATCCCTTCTCACAGAACCTCCCTTCTTTTTGATTTGTGTTCCAATATTCCCATATAAATAGGAAAAGTGAGTTATATTTTTCTATTATACTACTGTTTCCATCAATTTTTTCTGTATAGTATTTACTGCTTTGATATTGTTATTTTATCTCTGAGCATACAAAGGAGCAAATAAAATATGGCAATACATTATTTTAAAGCCAGCACTTACAAGACTTTAAATGGAACACATCTCTTGTGGCAAAGGGGAAAGAACTGTCATAAGACAGTTTACATCTACTTTGCTCATTTTCTGTCCTAATTATGCCTGAAAATATTTGCAAAATAAGTTAAAATACTCATAAGATTTTTATAATAAACCATCTTCATCATTTAATATTTTCTCTTTTTGCTAAACTGATGTCAGGTTTGACAAGTTGATGTACTTTCCAAAGTTACTGAAAGATAATTATATCCAGTAGGTTTTAAATCTTCATATGACAGGGATTCTATCTAATCTAAGCCAATATTTAAACCAATATATCCTTCCCTCTATTAGAGTTTATCAATATATAATAAACACAAGTTTACAGAGAAGGAAATATTGGTCAATCACAATGATGATGACAACAGTGTCATTATTTAAAAATAGTACACCTACTTTATTTATATTTAGCTATTTTTTAAATAAGGCTATTATACTTAAGATATTCTGAATTATTTGATGTGTTGTCTCTCCCATCCCCTTCCTGAACCTATTTATATCAAATCTAAAGAAACCTGTATACCAGCTACCTATGCTAACCCGTCTAAATCATCATTCGTAATCATAGGCAAAAAATGGAGTATCATTAGAGATGATTTGAGGACCTCTTTATGCTAAAAAATAAATCCCAATACGCACAAACACAATAACACAATCTAAACCAAAAGAGGTCATTTGGAGAATAAAATCAAACTTTCAAAAAAAATTAAGTGAATTACCTCAAACCTTAGCTTGTTGGCATGGTAACCAGGACTCTGTGTCTGTTTAGCTCTTAACCAATAGCTATATGCATGCATTCATCTCTATCACATTAGGCAGGCTGGTGCTCAGACAAGCAATTGACTGGGAGCACTACTGCCTGGAACATGTCAACTGCCTGGAACATGTCATCTAGCAAGTAACAAGACTATTGCAGCTTAGGGAAAGTGACTCCTTAAACTACTTTCAGACAAATGTGTGATAGGGAGCTTGCTTCCAAAGTATTGCTTGTAGACATAAAGCCCACATTTACTGATGGAAGTTTGTACTGACACTTAACCACTGTCTCTTCTACCTTAAGCAGCACATCACTGGCAAAGAAAATTCTTCCAGTAACTATGTCCAAAAGCACTGTACCATTGGCAGGAAAATTACTGACTTAGTCTGGGACAGGTTTCACAAATTAGCCAATGAGTTCATAGGTCTGTAAAAAGTTCTTGGTTTTTCACATTTTTTGTGAAAAACAGACTCTAGGTTTAACTCTCACTTCTAGAAAGTCTTGGTTGAATAAAGTAGTAAGTTGAAGTTCACATTCTCCATTTACGTAGGTCCCACAGCTCTAACTAAATTCCATGTCCCTATGATTCCATCCTCACCACACACACCACCCTGGTCATGCATGTATCATACATACCCTCAGTATTGAGTGCCCAATGTACACTAACGTTAACACTCTTATTAGATAGACAGTCCTCCATAACTGCCTCCCTCAAATTTGAAAATGACTTGAATATAGATCTGCCAGAATTCCAGACCAATATTGAATGCTATACTTGCACCCCATTCCCTCTAGCCACATCAGCCTCAGTCAGGTCTGCTTAAAAGCCTCATGATTAATTGCTTTCTGTGGCAAAGGTTTGCAGAGCCAGTGAACCAAATGGCGCAATATTACTCTCACCATAAGCACACAATAAGGACATGAAATGTAACTCTTACCATGTTGAGTTTCACATTATTGTAGTTCCTAAAAATGTTTATTCTGACCTTTCCACAATCAAAAGAAGTATATAATCCAGTTTGTAGATTGATACACCACTGGCTTCCAGGTTACTATTAGTAACCAGGTTGATACTGTGATTCTTGGAGGAGACCTGGCCAAGGCACAGCCAATGTTGAGGACTAGACCCACTTGGATCATAGGTTTGCCCCAGTGTATTCTAATCATGCCTTCAAATATGGATAATGGATTGGAGGAGAGAGAGTGTGCTGGGCAATTAAGAACATCGCAACCCCAGAGAAAGATAATGAGGAATGTGCTGTGTGTACCCTTACCCTTTCTTTGTGTCCTACAATATATCACACCCATAGAACTTTAGCTTCCATACTGAAGGACAATACAACTAGTTAGTTAGGTCGTCTTCATCTGTGATCAGGTCTGATTTTTCCATGTGCGCCTGAAAAACTTTTACCTCACATCTCTGAAATTTAAAGTTTTGTAAGAAACATAATTACAAATCTTGGTGCTATTCAAGTAAATACTGAAATCATGAAACTAGAAGAGGTCTAAGAAAAAAGTAGAAGATTTTTAAAAAGACTTTTTTTATATATTAGAAACATGACAAAAAATTTAAAATTTTTCTAGAGGTTAAAAAATGATAAAGTAAACATAAATGAAGCAAAATTATTGTTCTCCAAGACAGAACTGAGGAAATCACTCAGAAAGCCTCAACTAGGTGTATTAGACTCTATAATGTAAGGACAAGGTTTTTCCCTGCTTCCTATTATATTCACAGAGCTTAGAGCTCAATATTTATTCAATAAACATTTATTAATATATTAATATGTTAATTAACAATTATGAAGCAAAAAAGCAAACATAATGTAAATTATTAAAGTAAGGAGAAAGGAGAATAAATATAGGAAAGACAACATCTGTCTAAGAAGAATCCTAGAAATAAGAATTTAAACGGGAAAAGAAAAAATAAGTTAAAATTTTTTTACATTTATTTATTTTTGATAGAGAGAGACAGAGCACAAGTGGGGGAGGGGCAGAGAGAGAAGGAGACACAGAATCCAAAGTAGGCTCCAGGCTCTGAGCTGTCAGCACAGAGTCCCAAGCGGCTCGAACCCACAAACCGCGAGATCATGACCTGAGCCAAAGTCGGACGCTTAACCGACTGAGCCACCAGGTGCCCCTTAAATATGCATTTCTGAGCTGAAGAAAAATATAATCTGCAGAATGAAAGATCATCCTCTGTTACAAAATATGAATGAAGGGGCACCTGGCTGGCTCAATTGGTTGTGAGTGTCTGACTCTTGGTTTCAGTTCAGGTCATGATGCCAGTCAGGGTCCTCTGTTGGGCTCCAGTCTGAGTATGGAGCCTGCTTAAGATTCTCTCTCTGTTTCTCTGTCCCTCTTCCCTGCTCACACACTTGCTCTCAAATAAAACAAAAACAAACAAACAAAAAACAGGAAGTCAGAAGGTTCTGGAAAAAAAAATTCCTTAAGGACAAGATGGATCCCACTCAACAATCTGTATAATTAAGATCTTGAATATTTTACCAATATGACTAAACTTATGGGCATTTTGCTGCCAGTAAGAACAAAAAAATGGAATTAGAAACTCTTTGGAGAACCATAAGCTATGTAAGAAACCCAAAGATCACATATTGAGCACACTAAAATATAATATGATTTTGAGCACTAAGACCTTGGAATTTGTCTTTTGCTTGGCACAGTTTCAATTATGTAGGATTACATCCCCTTTTTCAATGGGCCCATGACAATATTTGGATTGCAATAATATTTATAAGCTTAATACTATAATAAATAATTTAAATAATATTTATGCATAACATCAATCACATTTACATAATGTTAATATTTTATGAGGTTGATATATTTTCAATTTTTTAATTTTTTTGTAATGTTTATTTATTTTTGAGAGAGAGATAGAGACAGAACATGAATGAGGGGACGGGAGGAAGCAGAGAGAGACGGAGATATAGAATTCAAAGCAGGCTCCAGGCTCTGAGCTGTCAGCACAGAGCCTGATACAGGGCTCAAACTCACAAACCATGAGATCATGACCTGAGCCAAAGTCAGATGCCTAACTGACTGAGCCACCCAGGTGCCCCTGGTTTCAATTTTTAAAATCAACCAATAGTGAAAACACAGGCAAGAACATGAAACTTGAAAGACTGAAACAAAATATGACTTGGCAAATCAAACAATGCTATGTGACAGAATTAAGAAAACACAAAGGTACAGAGAATTAGGAAAAATATAAGTATACTACTTTATCATATGTAATATGAGGTCAATGTGTACTTTTAAATTACATGATTCAAGGAATATTTGTTGAAGAATATTACTTAAAGTCATAGATACAATACTAGAGAAGTTATAAATATTGTAAATAATAATTTGGTACTAGAAAGAAGAAAGGTGGAAGTTAACATGATAATCTAAACTTAGTAGATATTGACAGAAGTTGATAAATCAAGAAATAGAAATAAATACATATAATTTAGAGAAACAGTGATAACCACACATGAAGTGAAAACATTCTTTAAAGTACTCACAACTGCAGATTACAGCTAGAAGTGAAGACAGATGAAGGAAGAAACTTTAATTTTAAAATTTCCTTTCAAACCATCTTAAGATACAGATATATATCTCCATATATATATATGGAGAGAGTGTTTCCTCTTATTGTTTCCTTTCTACAAGAAACCATGATTTCTTTCAATCTCCCCACCCATATCATCAACCAGTTCTTCTCTTCCTCTTGGTTTTATCCTCTAAGTATTATTCTACCTTGTATTTTATAGCATTCTCAAAGTTTCAATGCACATTCATTCTCTCAGTTAACCTCCTAAATTATTAAACCCATTCTAAAATTGCTGAAACTTTGTTTCAGATCAGTTAAATAAGTTCCTCCAATCATTTCAAAAACTGTGTGTCAGAAACTGATAGGCACAGGGAATTCAATGGCCAGGGACATAGATAGTTGAGTGGGAGTGTGCAATGTTAATGACACAAATTAATATACAATTAAAAAAGTAGATAAGTGATGCAAAGGAAAGCAACAGGATTTCAAGAAACTCACAGAAATTAATCTGTTCTAAGTGAGATGAGTAGAAGTTAAAAAGCAAGTAAAGGAGAGGTGCTTTAGAGAGAAAGATACAATGGACAACAGTTCTGAGAGATGAAGCATTGTCTAGTAAATGAAATATGGCTGTAGTGCCTAGAGGATATAGCATAAGAGGAACAGTAACAGAAGATGAAATTAGAGAAATAAGAGAGCCATACTATGCAGGATCTGTAGGCTGTGTTAAAGACTGCTGTCTTTATCCTAAGGACAATAAAAAAAAACATTTAAAGGACAAGGAGACATAATTTCATCGTTTTTGCACTTGAATCTAAAGATTCTGGCTACATTATGGAGGGCTGGAGGGCCAGGGTATCTGTGTAGATATTCAGTCTCCAAGTCCAGTGCTCTTTCTATTAGAACCATTTCTTGGGGCGCCTGGGAGGCGCAGTCGGTTAAGCGTCCGACTTCAGTCAGGTCACGATCTCGCGGTCCGTGAGTTCGAGCCCCGCGTTGGGCTCTGGGCTGATGGCTCAGAGCCTGGAGCCTGTTTCCGATTCTGTGTCTCCCTCTCTCTCTGCCCCTCCCCCGTTCATGCTCTGTCTCTCTCTGTCCCCCCAAAAATAAATAAACGTTGAAAAAAAAATAAAAAAATAAAAAAAAAAAGAACCATTTCTTGAGAGATATCTTCCTATTAAAAAATAAATCACTTATTTGGATATTTTTCTTTTAGCACAACTTCTAGCAAAATTTGAAGAGCTCAACACCATTATCATTGTTACATATTGCCTGGAACACTACCTTATTACTCAAAAGAAGATCAATAAATGCTAGGTGAATAAATGAATATATTGCTTCTCTATAATTTTTTAATATTTACTTATTTTAGAAAGAGAGAGAGAGACAGAGACTGAGTGTGAGTGGAGGAAGGGCAAAGAGAAAGGGAGATACAGAATCTGAAGCAGACTCCAGTCTCTGAGCTGTCAGCACAGAACCTGATGCAGGGCTCAAACTCACAAACCGTGAGATCATGACCTGAGCTGAAGTCAGACGCTTAACCAACTGAACTACCCAGGTGTTCCGCTTCTATATAATTTTTAAAAAATCACTATGCCAAAAGATGACTTCCATATATCTCTTTGACTTATATTTCCCTTCCATGGAATATCAGTTATTTTTCTTTGCCTTTCTCCTCTCCCACACAAGGAAAATGTGTCTTAGATATTGTCAACCCACAACAGTGAAGAGATTTCTGTAAAACACAGAGAAATAGTTTAGGAAAATGGGAGGAAAAGGAAGGAATTCTGAATTCTCAAATGCTCATTTAATCTAAAAAGGACTTATGTGATTCAAAGGGTTATGTGAACTCTGTATGGGGGGTGATGAGGTGAAAGAAGAGAAGCAAAATACTACAGGTATGAGGAAGTAGTAA
The DNA here is from genome assembly GCF_018350155.1 of Leopardus geoffroyi. Lineage (NCBI taxonomy): Eukaryota > Metazoa > Chordata > Mammalia > Carnivora > Felidae > Leopardus > Leopardus geoffroyi. Next base: position 167,914,741 of record NC_059327.1, read on the forward strand.
CAAGGGAGCATGGAATGAAATAAGTTAACAAGCAGGACACGTAAGACACAAACACACAGACACATCCAAGGCCCACACAGATAATAAAACATGAAAACAAGTATGTACATGTTTTCATGTCCAAAAGTATTTATACAAATCTGCACATACACAAACCCTGATATCAGCAGTCAGAACACAGTTACTACACATGTGAAACATCCAAGCACCTAGCTGGATACAGAAGAAAGCTGATATTCCCTATGAAAGTTCGTATGTATACCTGTGTGTGCCTGAGTGTTTCGGGCACACTGTTTATGGCAAGCAGTGTGTTTGTTAGTTTATGGCAAAACTCAACACAAGCGAACGACAGGGGGCATCTTTTTATTTCTACTTAGAGTATACTGAAATCCATCTTCAAAGGCTAACAGCCTTTGCCATGTTAGCACCTGATTCATCATGTTACATGTGACTCATTTATAAGGAATAGCTGATGTAGATACCAATTAATCATTTCAGGAAAAAAAAGAAAAAAAGAACCCAAAACCTCAACACGTTAATTTGGAGGGAAAATGTTTCGAAAGCACCTTACATAAATACTCTGATATTTGCTTCTCAGCTGATGGTGTCTTGACCGCCCACACACACTTAACAGTGTGCCAGAAACTATTACCCTTGTTTTTACCTTCCCACACATAATTCTATCCCTTCTTCCCCTAAGCTTGTTTTTCAGGTTGTAAAGTGATTGGAACACAATGTCTATTTCTATTAGTTTTGAAGACTAAACTAATAATATATACTTCCAGCTGAGAAAATATATTTTAGAAGTTGGTGTCCATGGTTTATAATAATGAAAGCAAGAAGAAAAAGACCAGATCATTTGAAATGGATTTACATTAAAGAAAAAAATTTTTTTACAAAAGAAATACCTTGTACACATTAGTATGTGGGAATCTTTCAGCATATGAAAGAGTCATAAATTCACCAATATTGTTATTATATCAATAGTATATAAGAGACATATTTTGACTTTTATATGCACAGGACTAAACCATGAATATAAAATGCTAACTAAATCAACAATTCTTCTATGAACAGAACTCCTATTAGTAATAAGCCAAGATTTGTAAGGAATGTAGTCTTTTAGCACCCAGCCTGTGATGGCAGGCCCTCACAAAAGAAGAGGTAAAAGGTGCCTCTAGGGCTGGTTTTAAACTCCCTTTCAGGGATCACATGTCTCCCTGAGCAAAATGATTCAGTTGCCTGAGACACTAAGCAACCACAACGAAAAAGGGCTTTCTGGGTTTTTTTATACATATAACACACACATGCATTTTATCCTTGGACATGTGTGCGTGTGTGAAGATGTACCTATTAGGATTGTCTGATGGTGAAGGAAAACACAACTCTGATATACCTAAGAACACAGAAAATTCTGGAAGAACTGAACACCCAGGCTATGAAAAGAGCAAGAACCAGGAGAAGCAAGAGAAATTTATAGACAGTTTTCCTATGTGCTCGTTGGATGATTTAGACAGATGATCTTTTGAATCTGTACATTTCCATGCAGGGATAATACTGCTGGAAGTGACACAGGCTTGTCCTTGGGCAGGTCACCTTTCTACTTTTGTAAACCTATGGGGAAGTGAGTTCAGGGAGCAGGTTACTACAGGATTCAGAAGAGGCATCTCTCCATCGGAAGGGAGAGAAATACCAAAACAGAAGCTAGAGACACAACATGCTGTGCACACAAGCCAGCCTCCAAAATAGCCCATAAAAAACTTCATACCTTTGAATAATCTCCTGTATGTGGATCAGGACTGATCTCTGAGACCAGGAGAATACAGCAGAAGTGAAGAAGTTTTGTGACTTCCAAGTTAAGGCCACAAAAGTCATTGGAACTTCTGTACTGATCTCTTATTTACTCTAGAAAAAGCCAGCTTCTGTGTCAGAAGGACACTCAAGTAGAGAGCCCTATGGAGCGGAGGGCCCCATGTGAAGAGGGACTGAGATCTCCCTTCAACAGTCAGCACCAACTTGGATCCTTGGAAATGGATCCTCCAGATCCAGTCAAGGCTTCATATGACTTCTACCCCAGTTAACATGTGACTGCAGTCTAGTAAGAGGCCTGAATCACAATCTGCCTGGTGAGACTGTTCCAAATTCCTGACCCACAAAAATGGTGAGAGACAATAAATAATTATTATTGCTTTAAGCCGCTAGAATTTGATGTAATTAGTCATAGAGTGATAGATAACTAATAAAGTGACTTTCAGCCACTAAAGAGAAACATAAATTTGAGAGGTTTATGAACAAGTCAAATCAACAGAAATCAGAGCATAGACTTAATCAACTAGTGTTTATTAATTACCTATAAAGTGGTGAGGAGGTATTATATAATAACTGATGGTATGATATTTGGAACTAGAAGACCTATGTTAGTATCCTAACTGCTCCACTGTGTGACCTTCAGCAAATTACTGACCTCTTTGGCAAATAATACCATTTTCTCTAATTTGTAGAATGGATATGCTAAAAATTATATTTAATTTAAAGGTTGATTGTGAATATAATATGACATGATCCAATAAAAGACCTAGAACTTTGGTAAGCATATAATAATGTCTATGCTGTGTAATATATTATATATTATGCATATTATGTATATACCTTCATATATATTACATATATACCTATATATATGTCTATACACACATATAGGCACTGACATACATTCATATAATCTTTTAATTCTTAAAGCAACCTTATGAACTATGTACCATTATATTGTCCATTTTACAGAGAAAGAAACTAAAAAAAAAAAAAGCACAGATGGTAAAGTGTAGAGCCTTGCTTCAAATCCATAGAGTTTGTTATCAGAGTTTGCACTCTTAATTATTATGATATAGAAACTTCCAATTAATTAGGATATGCTCCACAAATACTTGATATTATTGCGAAAGTGTTCTAGTTTATGTTGGAAGTAATACATCTATCATCTTTTTTTTTCTTATTGAGGTGACATTTTAGATGAGAAAATGAGATAATAAGAAAATCAAATATTTTTTAGGAATATTTTGTTTTATAGAAAAAGTAATGTTCCATTATGAAGAATTAAGTTAATATTTATAAAATGGTGTATAAGAACTAGTAATGGGACAATGCCTCCAGATAAACACATTCTTGATAGAATAATTATGTATATACATTTGAGGGCTCTGATATAATGTACACAAAATATAAGTGTGTTTGAGAGTTTTTGACTTTTCCCTCATTGTTAGATTGTCAGCCAGCATTTTTCATTGTTTTCCATGTATAGTCTCAGAAGTCCCCTTAATCTGCCTGTCTGTACTCCTAATTGGCTTTGAATTGAGAAAATAAATGACTATTTATAGTACATTAAGTTGAACAGTATACTCAAAAATTCATATCTACCCAGACCTCAGAATGTAATCTTATTTGGAAATAAGGCCTCTGTAGATGCAATTAGTTAAGGTAAAATGAGATCATACAGGACTAGGGTGCACCCTAAATCCAATGACTGGTGATCCTGTAAGAAGAGGAGGGAACACACAGAGACCTGCAGAAAAGAAGGCTATGTAAATACAGAGGCAAAGATTGGAGTGATGAAGCTACAAGCAAAGGAAAGCCAAAGATTTCTGGGAGCCACCAGACATAGAAAAAGCAGAAGATTGTTCCCTACAGTATTCCTAGAGAGCATGGCACTGCCGACACCAGGATATCGGACTTCTAGACTCCAGAACTGAGAAAATAAATTTGTTATTTAAAGTCATCAGACACAGCAGAGCCAAGGTCCCAATGACAGCGCGTGCTGGAGCTCTCCACCTTCCCGCGCCCGCCAGCCGGAGGCGCCCTCGACCTACATCCACAACCTCCGGGCGGAGGTCACGTGTCAGGACGTGGCTGTCCTGGCCTAAAAGGACTCGCCCCCCGTCTGGGTCTCCGTCCCCTATAAAACCTTAGTCAATAACATGCCAGCTGAGTTTGGTGTCCTGCTTTGCAAAGACCCGTCAAGGTTTTTTTCGTGAATGGGCGGACAGTTGGGGTCAAAAATATTCTTTCATCTGGGACTCACTGTTGCAGGAAGGGGAATTTACCGTGGATCTTCGTACCAAGAGCACCCTCAGAGCTCCCACTTTCAACATCACTGTCCGCAGGACTGCCAAGATGCTAGTACCACTGATGGGCAAAGTGTGTGTCCACGGCGGTATGATCAACACCGAATGTCATGCAGTGGCCTCCCACTTGCAGCGTTCCCAGTACTGACCTCCTCTGTCTCTTTCCCCCACTATTCCCCACTGCTTTTGCACGCCTCTCCTTCCCATACACATACATAACACCATTTTTATTTTGGGACATAACCCCACACCTCTTATTGCTGACAAAACCACATGGGCTAGGGGCTGGGACTGGATGGACAGACACCTCTCCCTACCCATACCTGTGTGTTATTGGAAAACTGTGGTTGTGTGTGTGTGTGTGTGTGTGTGTGTGTGTGTGTGCGCGCGCGCGAGGGGGGGGGGGTCTGAATAAAAACATTCTCCTGAAAAATAAAGTTATCAAATTAAGTGGTTATTTATTAAGGCAGTCCTAGGAAATAGATATGCCAATATTATAGAAATTGTATTAAAAGGGGTTATTAAAATGCAGGAGGGTACCTCTCTCTCTCTCTGAATGTGGGTATAAACCCTTCTTAGGGAAAGCATGCATGTCTGGGGATTTGGGGAACTATTTCAGGAGCCTCTATTATTTATTCTGGGTTCCAACTTCAGAAGCAACAGACTGAAATTGTTGTCAGGAGAGCAAGAGAGACCTAGAAACCAAGGATACCTGCTTTGACAGGTAATAACATAACTAGTCCCTGAGATCTCTTAAATTGTAGGAGAAAATAAATGTGTGATTCTGCCTGAGAATCTCATTACTTGAACCAAATACAGGTAATAATCCAAGGTCAGAAGCACAGCAGAGGGAATAGATTAGCCTCAGTTGGGGTCTCCAAGCATTATGCATCACACATGAGTCAAAGGTCCATGGAACCCCTCTCTTCACTGGTGAATCATGTTTATCAGCAACAGCAGGTTAGATTACAGAAGTTACTGGTGTGCTCTTGGTAGCTGAAAAGGACACTCCACAGTTGAATGTATTTGGAACAAGCTGTTCCAAATCCTATTATTTGCACCTCACTGCTTATTATTGGAAACTTACAAAGAAGCAAAAAAGTCATTTCTATGGAGTTTGGATGTAATTTGACTTCCTTCTATAAAAATAACTAATGTTTCTTATTTCCTGAAATTCTTCAGTTGGCTTTTGATGATTCACAGAATATAATGTAACATGAGAACAAGAGTTTATTCCTCAGGCTTTGAGCAGAGAAAACCAGAGGAAGATGGCTATTGTTCAAATGATATAACTTATGCAAAATGCCAGGAATACAATATAAGTACTCACTAAAAATTAGTTCCTTTCAGTTACCTTAAAACTCTCCTTTTTTGATTTTTTAATTTTGTTTTTTAGTGTAACAATTAGAGAAAGATTGTCTTGGCAATTCTAGAGTCCTACAGCTACATATTAAAAAAAAATTTCCCAAGTTCTTGTCCATTTCCCTTTGAATCGTGATTAGTAGTGCTAGTTCTAACAACTAAGATATATCAGTTCTAACAACTAAGATATATCAGATAGTTTAAGGCAATTAGTGTTCCCTCACTTTTCTTTCTGCCAGACATAAAGCCTCATCCCTTTAGAATTTCTTCATCAGGGGCTTATTGTTGTATTTTTTTTTCTTGTTCTTCACTAGAGGCACCTTAAAAGTTTCACTTTTACATAAGATCTAAAAAAGGAAAACAAAACAAAAACATAAAATGTGGGTGATATATATATATATCTCAAAAAAATATATATAGAGAGAGAGATCTCAAAGAGACACAGGACTCACCTAAAAGAGCTCCCAATGGCCAAAACTGGAACAATTTGAGCAACAAAATAAATAAAGTAGTATTGGATTATAACGCAAAGTATAAAATAAGTATCTCTGAGTTGATACTGATATAAATCACTGAATAAATAAATGCGTAAGAAGAGACTAATCTTCCATATAGAAGAATTTAAAATAATTTATATAGATAACTGTGCCCTCAAGAACTTCTGCCTCTGCCCTTCTGCTGAAGTGTAGGCTACACATAGTGACTTTCTTTCAGAGAATACAATATGGAAAGAGGCAGAAAAGTAACTTAGTGGAGAAGACAGACAAACACTATCTAGCCAGGTGATCAAGGTTAACATTAACCACAATAAATATGTTGATAGTATATAACCTAGATGTGATGTGATCTCTGTGGTCTCCTCCCAAATCCCATAACCCCAGTCTCAGTATTAGAAAAAAGATGAGGCTAACTCAAATTGAGGGACATCCTACAAAATACCTGACCAGTGTTCCTCAAAACTGTCAAGGTCATCAAAAGCAAGAAAAATTTGAAAAACCATCAGTTTACAGAAGCCTAAAGAGACAGGACAATTAAATGTTATATGGTATCCTGAATACAATCCTGAAACAGAAAAAAATATTGTCAGATATTAATAATAGGGGTAAGTGGATGTGAAGTATGTGGGAACTTTACTACCTTTGCATTTTTTCTGTAGATCTAAAACTACTCTCAAAATTTTTATTTTTATATTTAAATTTTTATATATGCTTGGTCTCTATTCTTGGTTTACTAGCTATAGCTAGCTAGCTCCCTCAGGAAGCTCACTCAGTTTAGCACCTAATTAAACCCCACAAAATCCCTATGAGATAGATTCTATCATTTTTACAGGTAATAAACTAGAAAAGCTTAAATAGCTTACCAAAAGACCTATCTGAAATGTCGCAGTGCTAGAAATGGAACTCAGCTTAGTTCTAGAACTTACATTCTTAACCACTATCCTGTACTATCCCATCATATGGCAGTATATATAGAAAATGTAAAACCATGTACATTTTTAGAACTGATAAATTATTTTAGGAAGTTATTGGCTATATGTTCAAAATGGAATAATCTATTGTATTTCTATAAATTTGCACAATAAATTATTAGAAAATAAAAGTATTAATGAACATACTGTTTATAGTAGCATCCGAATTATGAGGAATAGAAAATCTAATAGCAGATGTGTAAGACCTCTACATAAAAAAAATAATAATAAAATAAAATAAATAAAATAATTTAAAAAATTAAAAAAATAAAACAGGGGCACCGGGTTAGCCCAGTCAGTTAAGCATCTGACTCTTGATTTTGGCTTACGTCATGATCTCATGGTCATTTAGATTGAGCCCCATGTCGGGCTCTGCACTCAGTGTGGAGCCTGCTTGGGATTCTCCTCTCTCTCTCTCTCTCTCTCTCTCTCTCTCTCTCCCCTCCCCCCCCAGGATCGTGTGCTCTCTCTCCTTCTCTCTTTCAAAATAAATAAATAAACAAAAAAACAATAAAACGTTATTGAGAGAAATTAAAGAAGATCTAGATAAATGTAGCTATATAGCAGGTTTATTCATGATACTATGAAGATAATTTGATATTATAAAGATTAATTCTCCTCAAACTTCTAAAGAATCAATACAATGATAACAGAGTGGGTGTATGTGTGTGTAACTTTATCAATTATTCTAAAATTTAAGTTGAATCCAATGGACTTATAATAGTCAAGATACTACTCAAGATAGAAGAAGAAGGGGAAATATTTGTTTTAACCCTTGATATATTTACTGTAAAGCAACATTTAATTAATACAGTGTGATATTAATTCCTAAATATACAAACAAACAATGGAAATTGATTTAAAAAGAGCCCAGAAAGGGATCTATGCATATATGGACATTTATTTTAAAATAAAGGTAGCATTGCAGAACAATGCAAGAAAGGCAGCCTTTTCAATACATGGCCATGAAACAACTGGATAAAATATGGGGGGGGGGGAGGAATATATATATATTCACTACTATTTCTACTTCATATCACATATAATCAAAATTTCCTGGCATATAGATGTAAAAGGCAAAACCACAAATTTTCAAAATATGATACAAAATAATTTATCTTCATGACCTTGGAATAGGAAAACGTTTCTTAAACAAGGCACCAAAGCACGGCACATAAGAAAGATTTAAAAATTGTGCTACATAAAAATTAAGAACTTTTATTTTTCAAAAGATATCATCAAGGGGTGCCTGGGTGGCTCAGTTGCTTAGGCATCTGACTGTGGCTCAGGTCATGATCTCCCAGTTCATGATTTCAAGCCCCACATCGGGCTCTGTGCTGACAGCTCAGAGCCTGGAGCATGCTTTGGATTCTGTGTCTCTGTGTCTCCCTTTCTCTCTGCCCCTCCCCTACTCATGTTCTCTCTAAAATGAATAAGTGTCAAAAAAAAAAAAAAAAAAAGAAGAAGATACCATTAAGAGAGCCAAAAGCAAGCCAATGTACAGAAAAAGATATAGAACACATATGGGAATATATAAAGAACTCCTCCTACAAATCCAAAAGTAAAAGCTAGCCAATCAAAAGGGAAAGGAAACAAGAGTGGAATGGGCATTTCCTAGAGAAGATAGCCTCATGCCCAATAAATATATGAAAATGTTTTCAATCTTAGAAGAAATCAGGGAAATGCAAATTAAATCACAAAGAGATACTACTAGAAACCCACAAATAACTAAAATTAAGATCTTACAACCATGTGCTAGCAAGAATGTAGAGCAATAGGAACTAACATACATTGCTGGTGAGATAATAAACTGGGACAACAACTTTGGAAACAGTTTGGAATCAGCATCTAAAATTGAACATATGCACACACTATAATAAGAATCCTACTGCAAGGTATATATCGAAGAAAAATGTGTGCACATGTGCAGCAAAAGACATCTACAAATATGCATACTGGTTATAAACACCTCAAACTGGAAAGAGCCCAAATATCTATCAGCATTAAAATGAATAACAAATTGTAGAATACTCAAACAATGAAAATGAACCAACTCTATGTACATCAACAACAGGAGTGTGTCTCACAAACAGAACATTGAGCAAAAGAAGCCAGAAAAAATGGAACACTCACTGCGTGGTTTGATTTATATGAAGTTCTATAACAGGTAAAGCTATAGTATAATGATTAGAGATCTGTGCTCCAATGGAAAAAATTACAAAGAAAAGAAAGCATATATCACGAAAGTTAAGGAGAGCCTACTCTGGGGGCAAGGATGGAGATCCAGGCTGTAGTAATTGGTAGTAGACATGATTTCCTGGTTCTTCATTTTGTACTTTATAGTATTTCATTGAAGTGTATATTTTTGTTTTATGGTCTTCTCAACAAAATATTTTAAAATATAAATTAATTTATTCTTTCATTTAAATATATTTTATTTCTTAATTTAAGAATTTTATAAGAATAAGGCATACTACAATGTTGTTATGTTCCCATTCCTGTCACAGGCTACACAACATGAGACCTTTAGGATCCCATCCCCAGATATACCTAACTTGCAAAATATTGAATCAAAATGAAAGTAAACTAGAATTTTATACTAGAAAAGAGATAGATTTACCAAGGATGACTAGAACTTTAATTACAAATTACACATGACTTCCAATAAAATCTTCCCCAAAAAGGCAAGACTATAATCACTCTCACTACTATACCATGTCCCCATTGTGCTATTAGACAGGATGGTAATTAGCATGGTCACAACTATAACTGTCAGAAAGCAATGCTGAATGTGTTTCTCACCCAGCTGCTATCAGCATGGGGTAGAAGAACTGAAAACATTGCCAAGAAATCAATCTCTTCCATCGAAACTGAGCCGACTCTGAGCAGTAGTTAAGTAGTTTCATAAGAACAAATAAAACCTCAACTAACTAATCATTGCCCAGAAAATTAACACAGAAGTCAATACAGAAGCCTCTATTCCATACTTTACCCATGGTTTATGTGCAGGTGTTCTAAATGCCTGCCAAGAAAATATGTAAGGTGTTTCAGGAAGCAGAAAAGAAGTAAATAGCATATTCCTGAGTACATGAAGGGAATATGTTAACTGTCAAAACTAGTTACAATTAGGAAAATCCCTTTACTTGCAAGATTTTTTTTCTTTAATTACAAAAGGCTTCTCATTTCTAGAAATTAAGAATGAATTTACTGCAACCCCAAGTGGGCAGTAGTGAGTTAGCAATATGGGAGAAGAAATCAGATGGCCGCATCCTCTAGTAGAATTGTGAGTGTAAAAGAAGACTAGCCAAGAAATTGACTGAATTGGGTCAATTTGGCTAGTGGTTGACTCTAGGGTATGCAGGGCCCCAAACAATTTTTTGTAGTATTCCTTCCAATAAAAACAATTTAATTAAAAATACATTATAAAAATCCATGTATCTGTGAAAGACATAGGAAGCAGGACTACATACAGGAAGAATTTTAACTGCAATGGAAGCCTGAGAAAGTCTTGTCCAACCTGGTGGTGAGTTCTAGTGGTAGTATTAGTTATCATGGTGTTCTTTATCAGGCCAAAATGGCCAGGTCTTAGATAACTCGCTGATCCAGTCACCTGTTGTGGGTTTCCCTAGAAAGGGTATGACCTGGGGTGGAAAAACTTTGGGAAACTGAGGCAAGTCCTGAAGGAACTGAGAGCTGAAGGATGTCTGCTGACTGCAATGCACATAGCTGAGCAGCAAGTTCTTCTCTGAAGGGGCATCTTCATAACACATCTCTATGCCACCATTGCCCACCCCTGGTACTACTCATACAAACTTCGTAAACTTTCAGAGGACAGCCTCTCCACAATTGCTGAAGGCCTCTCTGCCTGAAGGAAAACTTAGAAAAGGGAGGCTATGTAAGTTAGCCTTAGAAAGGCACCCAATGCCTATTGTCTGTCTCTTTTGCTATCCATTCTAGAGTCCCCTTACCCTGAGCTACCAACTCTGTTGACCTTGATGGCTGTCATAGACAGCTTGAGCTGCCACAAGAAAGTGCCAGCAAAGTGACTTAAACAACAGACATTAATCTCTAATGGTTCTGAAGGCTGTGAAGTCCAAGATCAAGGTGCCAGCCTATTCAGCTCCTGGTAGGGGCTCTCTTCTTGCTTGCAGATGACCACCTTGCTGCTATGTCCTCACATGGCAAAGAGAGCTCTGGTATCTCCTCCTCTTTTTATAAAGGCTCTAGTCCCATCTTGAAGGCCCCATCCTCATGACTTCAACTAAACCTAGTTATCTCTCAAAGGCCCTATCTCCAAATACCATAATATCGAGGGGTAGGTTTTCAGCATGTGAATTTGGGGGGTGGGGGGACACAATTCAGCCCACAGCAGTGGCTTGCCTAATGTTATAAAGCACACACCATCTCTGAAGTCTCTGAACCATGGTCATTATGCCCAGGTTGAGGTTGCTTTCACTTCATTTGTAGTCACAACAAGGCAAGAAAGAACCAAGAGGCACTCAAATAGGTCACTTGAATTTATATTTTATCATCTAACCATAGAAAGGGGGAAAAGTGCTGGTACTACTCCAGTGGGTGCCATGGGTGCCTGGACTGCCTGATTATGCAGTTTTTTTGTGTGTCTTCTGAATCTGTGCTCAGTCCTGGGTGCATAACTCTTAATCCATCTTATAATGGATTATTGTTGGTATTACCTGACTTTATGATTTGGTGGGAATTATAGGACCTAACTCCTCATAATTAGTTCTGTCCACATGGTCACTTACAGTGCCATAGTCAGGCCTAGAAGTCTGCCACGAGTTATTATTCAAAAGACATATAATTCCCTGATGCAAATGTTATAGCCTTTTTAAGAACCCCAGGAGCCTATATTATAATTCTACCATTGGTACTTGACATAAAATCAACCTGGTACCTTCACATAGTACTGATATCTCCAACATACTGGTTCTGACAGATTGCATGGTCCAAAAAGCAAGGTTTGTATCACAAAAACCAGGCTTGCCCTGCTAGGCCTTTCACTGTTCTGGCTGCATACATAGGTAGAACAACAACAACAAAAAAAAATTGTCACTCAGTATATCAGCTGAGTGTGAAATATGCTATCTCTGGAACATGAAGAGACCCATCAGGCATTGTGCTTTCTTATTCTGGGAGAAGAAGCAATATTTAATAATTCATCTTTTACTTTGAAAGAGGATATACTGACAGGCCCTTAACCACTGAACCTCTAAAATTTTACTCAAGTGGCTAAGCCCCCTGAATCTTCTCAGGGTTTATATCCTACCTCTGGAGAAAATTTATCTTATCAGGCCTGTAGCAAAGCTGGCTACCTCTTGCTCATCCGGTCAGACAAACACAATGTTATTGATATAATGAATCAATGTAATCTCAGAATATCAAAAATGGTCCAGACATCTTCAGACTGCATCATGACAGCAAGAGAGTTATCCATGGAATCTATATTATTCTCCTCTAGAAAAGACACTATTTATGGCATGGTGGCTGTGATTAGAGCTACCATTTACCTGACTTTCAGTAATCTATGGTAATCCTACAGTATCCATCTAGTTTCAGTCGTGGCCAAACTGGTGAATGAATAGGAGTACGTTGAGATCCTTAATAATAGCTCCAACCTCCTCTACCCACACTCCATTTCCTGTAATGCCTTATTGTTTCTTATTTACCATCTTGGCTGGTGAGGGGTATTTCATTTGGCCATTACTCCACATATGAAAGACTCAGTATATGACAGTGTTAAATGCCAAACACATCAAATCTAATTATATATTCAGGGAATGGATAAATGACCATTAGGTGGGTTTGGAGACTTGGTGGGCCCATCATAAGCTGGACCTTGGCCAGCATTACATTTTTCACATGATCTGATAAGTCCCCACTGTAATAGGGGGGCCATAGTGACAAGAGTATTAAGGTAACTCAGACCCTATATCCAAAAGTTCTCAAACACTGGGTATGCCCCTTTATCTTGGGATCATTGTTTGAGGAAATGGCCATAGGTAATATTGAAAAATAATTAGAGGAATAAGTATAGTATGTATTTGTATCAGTGTTATGGCACATTTCCTTCTGGAGGCTTGATGACTTCTTCAGTCAGTAGATTCTAGATCTGAAAACTGGAATTTTGGAGGGTGATTATCTCAGTCTCCTGCTTATTCATTCTTATTTTCTTTTGATTATATATATTTACCAGTATCTTTACAGAATGCCCATATGTATTTCCCTTTGTAACATTGAATTCAAGTAACCATATCCATAACATTTTTGTGTCAAGCTCCCTGGTTTGCCATTTCAGTGACTTTAATAAATTGAGACTCTGACATCTAGTGGCTAAGCACCACCACCACCTGCCCTCCATTGTTTCGGAGTCTTCTCACCCCCATGGTCATGCAGGAGCCAAGGTGTTATAAGCCCTGGCTACAGGGGGGAGCCACCACGAAACATATTTTAGGGATACTAGTACGTTCAGCACATTCTTTATCTTAGTAAATGGTGTCTTTTGAGTTTTCCTACGGAATGTAATCATCTGGAGAGTTTTCTGGCCATACATAATAGGTTCATTCTAGTTTTTTCCATTTCCCTGAGACTTTTAATCTCTTTCTCCACCATCTGCCACGGCAATTATGGCATTTCAACTTCACTCAGCATAAGCCATCACTTTTTTTCATACTTCTGGGAGCCATCCGAAAGGAAAGTTCTCATCATCCTAAGTCATTTGTCAGTGTTGAATCCTATTTTGGAAAGCAGTCTCAAATTAGTAAATTCTTCCTGATCTAATTTTATGTTAAGGACCTCCTTGATGAAACAATCTCAGAATCCACATCCAAGCAGACTCCCCCAGCTCCTGTCAATATATCAGTTCCAGAATACATCTACTAAAGGTATGCTATAACTTAACCCTAGCTATAGTTATGAAAGAAATGGCCAATAAATGAGAGAATATCCTGAGGGGAGCACATGTTCCCTTATGTACTGTTTTATAACAGGCAGAGTCCTAAAAGAAAGAAATGGACCCCATCTCCAGCCTCAGTGTGTTCAGAGCAGTCTGGGAAAACAAAACCTTGAGGAAAATCCATCCAGATCTCTCCATCCTTTTTGTCAGGGCCCCAAGTTTTCCTAATCAGTGTCCTTATTTTGATATAACAAGCTTGACTTTGTTAAGTTTTTAATCACGTTTAAAGTATAGTCCTTGGTTCTCTACTTTCTTTACTTTCTGCCTGGAAGAGTTGAAGACTTTTTTTGTCTGCAACAGAAGAGGACCTTTGACTTGACATCTAGCTTTCAATCACTTGTTATTTGCTCTCCTATCTTTATTGTCTTTCTGATGAGCACCAGTAGAATCTAGCAATAACTATCCAATCCCATTATCTTTACAGCTACTATTTCCTCTATATTTCAAACTCCTCATACATTTTCTTTCATTCATCATCGCCATACATTTCCTTCCCAATTCATCCCCAGTTAAAATTTAAACAATTGTACTTCCACCTATAATCAGTGATGAGGTCCTCAGCCAGTCAGGCTCCAAAGATCAAGCTCCAAGTGATAAAATCAAGAGCCAAAACTTCACCTTATCACTGGCTTTCTTAGAACACTACTGGTCCCAACTGTTAGAAGTTCAGCTCCTTGGAAACAAATCATCAGATACAGTCTGGAGTTTCAAGATGGTTATTAGGGATCAACACTTAGGAAGGGAATGGGAAGGAAAAGGGACTAGACAGAAAGCAAAGTAAAAACACGATACATCTGGCAAAGCTTTGGCCAATACAACAAAGAACTCTGGAGCAAAAACTGTTACAGTTTTTCACTTTGAGCCAAAAATGCATATATCTAAGGAATGCATGACCTTAGCAGATTTTCCTCCCTGCAGTTGAGCCCGACCTTGAAGAAAATGAGCTGTGAAGGCTCTTGGCTGATTGTATTGCTGACAGCTGGGCAACATGTCCTGCCTTGAAGTAGGATTAAGGTGGCACACCTTCTTTGTCTACAATAACAGATTAAAATTCAGATGTAAGAGTAAATAAGTCCCTAATGTTAAGAACACAACAACGGATTATGGAAGGATAAAATTACTTTAAAAACTAGGAAGACAAGGCAACTTCCTGAATCTGATGAAGGATATTGATGAATAATGCATAGCTAACATCATATTTAGAGATTAAAGTCTGAAAGCATGCCACATAAGATCAGGAACAAGACAAGTATGTTCATTCTTAACACTTCTTTTGAATTTTTGTAATGTTTATTCATTTATTTCGAGAGAGAATGAGAGAGAGGGAGGGAGAAAGAGACCAGGAGCAGGGGAGCGGCAGAGAGAGAGGGAGGGAGAGAGGATCACAGGCAGGCTCTGCACTACCAGCACAGAGCCCAATGCAGGGCTCAAATTCAATGAACAGTAAGATTGTGACCTGAGCCAAAACCGAGTCAGATGCTTAACTGAATCAGCTACCCAGGCACCCCCATTATTAATACTTCTATTAAATATTGTACCCAAGGTTCTTGTCAGGTAAATTAGGCAAGAAAAATAGATAAATGTCATCCAGATTAAAAAAAAAAAGAAATAAAACGCTCTTGTTTCATGGATAATACTTACCGGTTAGAGAAAATCCTAAGGAATCTACCAAAATAACTGTTAAAACTAATAAAGCAAGTTTTATTGTTTATTTATGAACTCATTTATTTATGAACATCAATTTTCATTATATATGCTAGCAATAAACAATCTGAAAATGATATTCATAATAGCATCAAAAAAGAATAAAATACTTAGAAGTAAATCTTATAAAAGAAGTACAAGACTTGTACATTGATAAATACAAAACATTGTTGAAAGAAATAAAAAAATACCTAAATAAATGTAAAGACATTCCATGTCCATGGATCAGAAGACTCAGTGTTGCCAAAATGGTAACATTCCTGAAATTAATCTAAAGATTCAGTGCTATCCCTATCAAAATTCCAATGTCTTTTTTTTAATTTTAAAGTTAAGCATAACATTCATTTGGTTGTAACCAAACCAAATATGGGATATCTATATACACAGTAACTTAATAAATACCACAATTTTATGTTAAATGAAAGATACAAATCGAAAATAATTTGTGCTGGATGTTTATTTAATGAACGCCAAGAACAGACAAAACTAATTTAGGGCAGTAAAAACCAGAACAGCAATTGCTAATTGACTAGAAGCTACCGTGAGGTAACATTTTGGACTGATGAAAATATTCTTTGTTTTTTTTTTTTTTTTTAAGAGAGTGAGAAAGCTTGTGGCCATGTACACACAAGCTGGGTAAGGACAGAGAGAAAGAGGGACAGAGAGAATCCTAAGCAGGCTCCATGCTCAGCACAGAGACTGATACGGGGCTCCATTCTACGACCCTGAAATCATGACCTGAGTGGAAATCAAGAGTCAGACGCTTAACCAACTGAGTCACCAGGCACCCCGGACTGGTGACAACATTCTATAATTTGATCATGGTGTCAGATACGTGTCTGCTAACATTTGTCAAAATTTATCAGCGTGTATTTAAGATCTGTGCATTTCACCTTATGTAAATCATACCTCAGTTTTGTAAAAGGATGAAGCCAATTCACCCTATGATCAATCTCCTGAATGCCAACTCTTTAGTTGTGGGTGGACCTTTTTCTCTCCTTTCCTGAATCTGACTGTGCTATTTCACAGGCAAATCAATGGACTTCCATTAAGAAAGCAGCTATCCCTCTATTTTTTTCACACCTATGTTCTGCACCTGCCCCTCGGAAGCTCAGGTTTCAGACATTTTATGGCAGCTGTTTCACACTAAACAATAGAAAGAGGAGTAAAGGTAGAGCAAGACATGAGGACAGGAGATAGATGACAGAAAACTCCCCTTAAGGGAAGACTCAAGTTGTCACGTATAAAACATCTGCACAGAAAAAGAAAATGCAAAGGTAGTGCAGCAGCAGAGGATGGCATCAGACAACGTAAGAGGAAAACTAATCCTTCAAAAAGCTGGTAGAAAAGAGTTTTAGAAAATGCTTCATCTGAAATCAAAAGAGGACTCCTTGTAACTTCTCTGTTTCCATGTGAGTATAGGAAAAATATCTTGTTTAAAAAAAGCCTTTTTTCAGTTTTACTGTATTAAAAATTTAGGAACTCTTGGAGATTTTTAAAAATTCCCTTTCTAGATCCCCTCATCTCCTTTTTTATAAAGTAAATTTGCAAGATTGATGCTTTTAAAATGTCTCAAACCTTTATAGCTTAATATAATATGTACGGTTTACACTATGTCACACTGTGTATCCTTTTATATCTTACTAGTTTTTCTTGTGATGAAAGTGATGGCATTTCTATTGAGATTTACTTTTACATCTAATTGGCAAATATATATCTTACTTCACTTAGTCTTGTATGAAATGCAGCAAGGCTTTTTTTTTTTTCAGATTTTTGTTTTCTTTTACTTTTTGAAACATATTTTTAGTATGCCCTGACCTGAAGAGACCTTATCTTTCAGAAATTCACACACACAACTAAAAGATGTACTACATCTGCATATCATAATATACTGCAACTTGGATATTTGGGATTTTCTTGGATGGCTAAACAACAAGGAAAAGTAAATTTACTGGGGTGCCTGGGTGGCCAGTCTGTTGAGTGTCCAGCTCTTGATTCTGGCTCAGGTCATGATCTGAGGGTCAGGGGATAGAGCCCTGTGTCAGGCTCTACACTGAGTGTGGAGCCTGCTTAAGACACTCTCTCTCCCTCTGCCCCTCTCCCCCACTTCCACTCTCTCTAATAAAAAAAAAAAATTAAAAAGAAAAGTAGATTAACTACTTTGAGTTTTTTTTTTTTCAGGAGGGTAAACATATTTCACACTATATAAGCAGTATTTGCTACAGCAAAGTCATAATCAGTCATCATTTTCTTCACTTTTTCTATGACAGTCTTTGAAACTAATAAGCTTTAATCAAGTCATCTAGGGATTGCTTAATTTGTTTACTGTTAATTATGAGTAAGCCCTTTAATAATTTAAATGTTTTTTAAAAAGTTGGAATTTAAATAGTAACATTGAAATTTCCATACTTCTACTTTTGTTAGTGTATTGTGCAATTTCAAACACCATAAAATTAAAAAAGCAATAAGTTGGGGGAAATAATTGCAGTAAATATAACAAACCACAATCGTATCTTCCTGAGAAATTTGCAGAGTTTATTCAATTTATAAGAGAATGAAAAATGATCAATAAGCGTATGGAAGAAATGTTCCTCTTGAAACCAATGTATTTTAAAGTAGTATAAACACGATTTTTGCCTAACAATTTGACAAAGATTGTAAAAATGTTGATACATATTGTTCAAAAGGATGCAATAAACTAGCTGGGGAAAAGATAAATTGGAATAAGCTCTATTCAGAAATTTGGCTACATATATCAAGAATCTGAAAATGTGTCATACTCTGTGAAATAGCAATTCCACCTATAGGGACTTAGCCATAGGAATAATTGGACAACAAGAACAGAGGATAATCATACAAATCTTGTAGCAACCTAAATGCCCAAAACTTGGGTATTAAAGTAAATTTAAAAGGTATTATTTTGGTGAAATGTTACATAATCCAAAAATCACATTTTCCAAGACTTCATGATATAAGTAAGTGTTCCTACTTCAGTTCTAAGTGAAAAAAGGAAAAAGAATTTAAGCTAAAAACAAAAACTAACAAAAACCTACATACATAGTTTACCAGCTTTGTGTAAGAGAGTGTGCTACCTCTCTCTCTCTCTCTCCCCTAGAAACTTCAGGGGGAAATGAATTATCCTCAAAAGATCACATTTTAAATCAGCACAGACTGGGTCAGAATACACATATGCAAATCTTCTGAAGGGCTAAAAGCATGCCCATGCCACCAACTGCCACCTGGGGAGAAGGAAGCCATCTCCCCCCCCCCATACCTTCCATCACCAAAATTTACCACGCAATTGAAAACATTGGTTAAAATGGAGAATTAAAAAAATAGATAGATAAACAGACAAACATTCTTTCACCAAACTTTATATGACAAAGCCTAACCCTTATATATAGGTCTGCTGGCTGTAGCTCAGTGCCTTCTTCATGAATAAACCACATACAAAATAAAATATCTGGGGTTTCCAGTACAGACTTCTTTATTTTTTGTTTTGTTGTGTTTTTTTACCGTAAGATCTTTTTATTTTTTTAATTTTTTTAATATGAAATTTATTGTCAAATTGGTTTCCATACAACACCCCTTCTTTATTTTTTTTCAATAACAACACCCCTTCTTTAAACGAAAGGACAACTTAGAGTCAGTTGTAAGGAATATTACTACAAAATCTTTTAATGTTTCTCATTCCTTTTTTTCTAATCATTTACATCTGACTCCCCAATCCTAATTTGACAAGCAATTTTTTAGTAAATTACATTATCATGTATTTCCAAAGGTTTCAAGTTAGTTTTAAAAAGTACAGTAACTACATTTCTCTATCCACTTACATTTCATTAATTTACAGAAATTTAATTTTACTTTGAGTTACTTTATGTCAAAAATCTAGAATGTGTGGCATTAGCTTAGTGGAGAGGAAAGTGAAATAAGAGGACGAAATAATTACAATTCATTTAATGCTGTGCTAAATAGCTTGTTGAAAGAGTAGCAAGCCTAACATACCTCCAAATAACTAAGTAAGCACTCAAAGCCACCAGGGAGCCCCAGAGCCATGATTAATTCTGAAAAATATGGATATTAGCTACAGCCCTGAGATTCGCCATAAGAAACCTACAGATACAGGTATGCTTTGCTAACAGCATTTATTCTTCATTTATAAACAGTTGGTGTTTCTATTCTAAGTTCAGGGAAAAGAATTTAGGATATAATTCAGGAAAGCTGCTACTTTTTAGGACATATTGTTTTGGTTTTCGGCTTATCACTTTCAATAATCTCATAAATTGTTTCAATATCATACATGGTGGAAATGAAAAAACAGCATGTTCTCTCTCTTTGTAGCCCCCTCACCATTCCCCACAGGCAATAGGACCTTTAATCTAGCTGTTATATGTAATAAAAAAACCAAGTAGAGGAAAATAGAAGTAGTTGGAAGAGACAGAATGGAATCCTCACAAAGAAGGCTGACTGGACTTGCTCCACTCCTTTGAAGATCCCAAAAGAACACTTGTCTGTTCTTGGTTGATCGAGATGGAAGAGCCCAATTTAGGCTAACTACATCATATATAAAATAGCTTCTCAACCCAGGTACTTCAATGGTATATGTGTGTGTCACAAGTCATTGGTGGCTATGCATTTTTACAATGATTTTTTTTTTACAATGATGACAAATTTTTCTGGACTACGTTTAGAAGAATGTCTGGATAGCAAACAGCCATGGAAGGCATATATTACATCTGAAGCAGAGGGCAGATTTGTTTGCTGTCAAGTATAATATAGATAAATGTCTCCCTTTAGAGCAAAGACTGGGCAGGTTTGCTTGTTGCTATCTTGTAAGAGACTGGGGTTCCTCACACTTGGGGTTACTTAGCTATGATACAAATACATCATGCACACAAGCATCTACCAGGGCCTACCTCTACATTGCTCCTGTGGCACTTGGCGGGAGTCAGCGCTAGTGGGTCAGATGCAAATTGAAACTCATGCTGTCTGCTATGCCAAGAGTAATAAAATCCTTTGTCTCTGACCAGAAGTCTCTTGTCTTCTGCCCATATCCATGAAACTTTAGAGGCCAACTTGTCAGCCTGCAAGTAGGATAAAATCTCAAATCTTTCACAGTTCTTGATAAACTTCCAAATTTAAAACTAATATTTTGACACATATGACCTCATCTGCCTTTAGATAATTTCTCTATTGGTAATATCTCATAATGTTGCCAGTTTGACAATATAAATGCATTGATTCAGAAGTTTCCTAATTTTAATATAGAAGTTCCCAGTATCATAACCTCCAAGTACTATGGTTTCTTTTCTGAAATACGGCTAGTTGGACAGGCAAAAAGAAGAATGCTGATGGAATATTTTTCTGATATTATTCTCTAGCAAGAAACTTGATCTTTAAGAGGAATTATCTGTTCACTTTCATAGTTTTGTGGACTTTTAAATCTCCAGCATTCAGACAAAAGAAATGAAAAAAGAAAGGTAGTTTGGCCATCCTTATCTTCATCAACTGCAAAGGGACTGTCACCTGGCTCATACCACTGCAAACTCATCCAATTTCAGTTCCTTTCCCTGGCAAGCTGTGCCTGGTTCATTTTAAAGTATACAAGTACACATTGCCCCTGTCAAGACACACATCCACTGCTAAGATCAAAAAAGATTGGTTTGATGACATTTTAGCTTTTATTTCCCATATTCTTTGAGGGATTTAGCTGAACCTGGGATAGGAACATCAGGATGAGGGATGAATCTTGTGGATTTGTCTATGATACGCTTTTACAAATCCTTGAACTGATTTACCTAGAGCCATAAATGTCTCACCCATATTTCTGCTATAGCATCCTAATTTATCTTCCTGATTTTACCATTGCCTTATAATAATCTAGTCTACAAACAGCCACCAGCATACTTTTAAGCATAAATTGTATCATGAAACATTCTATAACCAAAATGATTATTTTGGGTACATATTCTGTAACTCTTAAGTGGCTCTTAATCAATAAATCTGTACAGTATATAAAATCCACTTAGTTACTTTGGCATATATTTGGAGTACATACAAGAAATGAATATTGCTCAAGGTTAAACATTCTATGAGTATTTCACTGGGCTTTTATTTATGGCTGAGGTGAGCATTTTTTTTACACCTGCTTTCAAAACATTCCAAGGTGACATCATTATGCCTCTGCTCTCTGGCCAAAATGTGTGAGCCTCAACTATACATTCATCTAGATGCTGGGTCAAATCCCAAATTATATTTTAACTAGAATGTTGCTATTGCCCCAGATAGCTTCTGTACATCTCCATGCTGAGATACAGGGTTTCTATTAAGACATGTGTCTTTATCAAGCCCCTAAACTTGAAATCTCCTTTTAGCCCCTTTAAAACACAAGGTTTGCACCTAATTAACAACTCAGAAAAGCTGTTTTCCAAGTACTTTTCAAAGAGTATGACCACAAAATCACAGTTGATCAATAGCTATCAAAAACTAGGTTGAAAGAAACTACTTGTGGATGACTGAAGAACAGGTAGTCTATTCATTTGTCTATTTTAAAGTATCTCCCGGGATTGAGTTTGACCATCACAGAACACTGAAAATTTTGGCTTGCTCAAAACCTTATTGTGAGACAAATCCAATTTGGTGCTTAAGCCATTGTCTTCTTTGACATAAATATTTTTTTATGTTTATTTATTTATTTTGAAAGAGAGAAAGAGAGTGTGAGCAGGGGAGGGGCGGGAGAAAGAAAGGGGAGAGAATCCCAAGCAGGCTCAGTACTGTTAGCACAGGCATGGGGCTTGAACCCACAAACTGTGATATCATGGCCTGATATTGGACTGAAATCGAGAGTCAGATGCTTAACCAACTGAGCCACCCAGGCACCCCTGACATATTTTTTAAAATAATAAACCATATTTCAGAAATAATAATAGCTTATTATTATGTGTTCACTATGTGTCAGGAACTATTATAAGAATCATTTGCGCAAGATTTCAAGTAATCCTCACAAAAAATATTTGAATTAGATGCCATTGTTTTCTCTATTTTACAATAAGAAATCTGGACCACAAAGAGATTGAGTAATTTGCTCGAGGTCACTCAGACCCTATACCCTTAATGATTGCAGGAACAACTACTTCTGTAGTTATTTTCACGATATAGTTAGGGATATTTTTTTATTAGATTTATATGATGCCTTCTCTATGAGGACCTGTGGAAGGAATAGCTCCTTCATTTCAGTAAAAAGAAATGCTATTTTCCTTTAGAACCAGAAATTATTCTTTATTTTTAGATATTATAAATTACATAAATGATTATTTATTCATTTTTGTATTGGTACTCAAAAGTTTGGACCTATAGCAACTCATATTTGAGAAACTGACAATTTTATAAACACACACTTTGAGTATTAGAGTCATCAAATTTTCCTTTTGTCTGCATTAAATATAAATATATGCATATATATACATAAAGAGAGAAAGATGGAGGGAGGGAGAGAGGGAGGTGGGTAAACTTAGATGACTTCTCAAGGACATTTAGATAGTTGGTGGTAGTCAGGGGATCTAAGTTGTTGGTCTCCAAGTTTTCTTTCTATTGTGCTGTTCTATATTATTTCCTGATGGAGAAGGGGAAGATAAGTGAAAAAGAAAATTAAGACTAAACATGCCTCCAAAGAGCCGAGTCAACCTAGAGACCACAATTGTGGGTTTTTCGTGGTTAATTCTGAAAAACTAGTATCATTAACTGCAACTCCAGAGACTGTGTGTGTGTGTGTGTGTGTGTGTGTGTGTAGAAGGAGGAAGGGAGGGAGGAAGGAGAAGAGACAGAAAGGAATTTATTAGGTTATCTACTCAATTTTTAAAAATTATTTCTCTTATCACATTTTATGGTTAAGATCAATTAAGATTTCAGTAAAGACACAAGATCATGTAATATCATGTCTTCTCAGTCCCTGTAAGAGGATTTCTCTGTTATGCTTAAGTGACCATGGTTCATTCTCTGTAAATCCATACTTCTTACACTGGAATTGGATCACTAATGAGCACCTGAGAAGGTGCTCAATCCATCAGTCTGTATGTTACTCAACGAGGCTAAGTGAAATTATAAATTTTGTTAATCAAATTTGTCTCTCTCAGCCAATGGTACAGGGGATACAGAGAGACTATGCTGATTATCAGTGGATCTAAAAGTAAAACATACCATGTGGCCGAGTCAGGATGTAGCAAATCATACGTAAATGAAGAGTGAAGAATGGTGTTAGCAGGTAGGCACGGGACTTTACTTTTTATGGAATGATCATGGAGTCCAAGTAGAATTGTGTTGTTCATTTCTGACCAAATATAAATTTATTTGTCAGCTTTGTATATAGACCCTCCATCCTCCCACCTCATAGAGGTCACATGTAGGCAGCTGAAGAAAAGCAAAAATAAAGTCTCAGAAAAGAGAGGTAGCAAGTCCAGAGAGAGAGACAGACAGAGATAAAAATAGGCCAGGGGCGCTTGCGTGGCTCAGTCAGTTATGCATCTGACTCTTGATTTGGGCTCAGGTCATGATGCTCAGTCATGGGATTTAGCCCCATGGAGCCTACTAAGACTGTCTCTCTTTCTCCCTCTGCCCCTCTTCCTGCACGTGTACTCTCTCTCTCAAAATTAAAAAAAGAAAAAAAGAAAAGAAAAAAAAGAGGCCAATCCATACTATGTCGAGGCCTCACGTTTTGCTGATTCTCCCTAATTTCTCTGAAATAACTGGCATAACAAAGAAACAGAAAATTTTAATATCTTTCTAGAAAATTCTTATTTAGCAGATTTGGGAATGTGCATTAAACTATTAACCTATATTTACAACTCATTGTGAATTAGTTTGTCAGACAATTATTTTTCCAGAAGCAAGAAGTTTCTTAACTAATAGTTGATGTAGGTTTAACCAAGAGCAAAATTCATCTCTGAGAAGGATGAGATTCCTATACAGTAGTAGGTCACCATTCAGGCAGAAAAAACGTACAAGCATACTGTGCATCTATCCAGGAGTCCTCAAGATTAGATAAGGAAAGATGGGAGAATGCAAAATTTATGTATCATAGAAAGAATTGGAACAATTAGCTCAAATACCATCAGTTTCCTTCTCTCCAGAAACCACCAGACAATAATCCATTGGTTTCTCAAATTATAATTTTGGAACCAAGGATAAGTTGACTCTAATTTTCATCTGCAGTCCCAGGGAATAGAGTCAACAATTCAAATGGGTTAACATTTCATATCTGGACCAAACCACTATTACAACGAAAGACAAAATTTTGTAGCAATAATATGTCAACTCTCACTGTATCCATGTGAATGCATGAGGCAAGGGTTTCTAAAGAAAAGAGTTTTAACTAACAACACAATAGCCAAGTTCTGTAGGATATAATACAACTGGCAAATATAATCACAGCATACACCCACACTGTTCCTTTCTCTCCAAAGCAATTCAGGCAGGTCCTTTTCTTACCATGAGATTCTACTCAGTTCATTTAAATACTGTGGCTGCTAATAATATTGAGGGGAATTTATTTATTTTCTTTTTTCTTTTTTTTACATTTATTTTGAGAGAGCAAGAGTGCATGTGCATGTGAGTAGGGGAGGGGCAGAAAGAGAGAAAGAGAATCCCAAGCAGGCTCCACCCTGTCACTGCAGAGCCAGGAGCCTGATGTGGGGCTCTATCACACCACCCATGAGACCATGACCTGTGATGAAATAAAGAGTTGGATGCTTCACCAACTAAACCACCCAGGTGCCCCTTGAGGGGAATTTACTGTTCTTCTTTATGTTGATGGAAAAGTCAATAACAAATTCTTTTATAAATAATTTGGCACTTTTTATGAATAACAATTGTTATCAGGCATATATTTTTTCTTTAAATCTTTATAAAGAAAGAATAAAAATTGAATTAAAAAATAAGGAAAGTAATAAAAATAAGATAAAAAAGCAAAAAGAATTAAAAAAAAGCTAATCAGCAGTGAACATATCAGTACTAATGGCTCTTTTCACCACTCACTTTCCATTGTCTAACAAGGATCCTCAATAATTTCTCATCTATGCTTCTCTCGTACTACTGTGCATTGTCAGAATTCTTGATCTTAGCCAAAGTCTTAATGTCTCACCTTGTGCCTCCGACTTTTGCAATATATTTTTATAAAAGCAATTACCCTCTAAAAGACATTTTAGTGCCTGTTCTCAATATTATTTATGACCATGAAAGAATGAAAAAACTTAATTGTTAAACACTACAGAAATAGGCAGTGATAGCCACTAATTATTTTAAAATTAACAGGAACATGGAGTAATTCTTATAAACAAAGGCTGGAGTGAAATGACTGTGAATTCAAAATTGTATCTGTGAAGGGATTGCAATTATTTAAAAATGGGCACATATGAACAATAAATACCTTAAAAGAGCATGAAAATAAACAAACAAACTTATTTAAAATCATTTAAGAGATGGAGCTTTGAGTTAATCTATTTCTTTCAAAGTTGTTAACTCATTATAATTTTCTTTGCCTAATAAATACATATAAAGGAAAATGCGGTGGAAGGGGAGTTACAAAGTAGGCAAGAGTCATTTGCCCAGAGCTGTTCTGGAACCACCATGGACACCTTAGTCTGGGAGAGCCTCAAATGCAGTTTCAGATTGCCCACCTTGACCCCTCCCACCACATACATCTGCTGAAAGGCTGCAGGGATCATTTTAATATTTTTAGATCATCTTCTAAAGGAACAGAAACTTCTCCACTTGTTGCCCATGGTTGGGTTGTTGGATTCATTTCCCCGTTTATTTCTAGCGCTTTAGAGGAATAATTCCTCTAATCTTTCAATTAGGTTTCTAAAAACAGAAACTTACACTTTCCTTATCTACAGAAAATTTGAAGTCACATATATATTTAAACTAAAAGGCACAAACAATTGCTCAAAGCTCAAGTGAAAAGCAGTGAGAAGCCACTTTTCTCCAAAATCCCTGTCAAATGGTGATTCCCATACCTTCTCAACACTTTTCTAGGGTTTTGCTCCATCACTCCTCTTCTGTTCATTCTTTTAAAACCTTCAACCATTTATCTCCCCTTGAATGCCATTTTTTCTGACTTACCAAAGTACTATTTAGAAAAATGTATAACAATTTTTGGCAATTTATTCTCCTCAACTAGACATTCAGGGTGACAGTGGTCGAATGCTTTGAAATCTTAAGATGTGTAACATTAGGATTCCTGTTTGGTAGCCCTTCCAATATAACCTCTTTTCCATGTATTTATAGCAAGCAGTTTAAATACGAAAACATCTCCCTTTACAAAAACTATACTAAAATGAATGTTGGGTGTACTTGCATCATTAAAACAGCAAATTCAGAATTTAAACACTATTTCTCTAAGATTATATCTGATTCAATAGTCTCTATCATTTTTATTTTACTATTTTATCTTTATTTTTGCTGTTTCTCTTTTGACAAACACATCATGGAAAAGGAGGGAGTGGAGAAGAAAGGACACAAGCCTGCACTTACTGAACAGAGAAACAGAACCAAAATAACTTCAGCTATTGTGTTCTTTGTAGTCATAGGCCCTTCCCACCTCCACCAAAGGTGATTTATTTTTGACTAGGAACAATTTGTCTCTGTTTGCTTTAGGAGATTCTCTCGCTTTAACTAAGGAGGGTTAGGGATGGGATGGACATTCTCTTCTGAATGTTTTTGACCAGAATTAGAGTTTAAGCTAGATAACCTAGGAATATACTAGCACTATTCTGCATTTAGCATATTAAACAAAGAGAAAGAGAAAGAACTTCTTCTTCTTTTTTTTTTTTTTTTTTTTTTTTTTTTTGCTTTGCATGCTTCTCCTTCTGTTTGCCAGTCTTTTTTCTAGCAGTGCTCTCAAATTAAAGTTTAAATTTAAAAATTACCCAGGGGCACCTGCATGGCTCAGTCGGTTAGGTGTCAGACTTTGGCTCAGGTCATGATCCCACAGTTCATGATCTCACAGATCATTTCACAGATCACCATGCTGTAGAGCCTGCTTCGGATCCTCTGTCTCCCTCTCTCTCTCTGCCCCTCCCTACCTTGTTCACATGCGTGCTCTCTCTCTCTCTCTCTCTCAAGAATTAATATTTAAAAAAATATGAAAGTACTGATACTTAATCTGAGGACAGATGAGCCTTTAATATTTCATAGCATGCCAGTGCATTTACTTGAAACATAGCTTTATTATAGATTGGTTATGTTTTATGATGCTAGGCTATAAAAGTGTCCAGAACACAGGGAACTCTGCATTTTTAGTTGATGTAGTTACTCTACAGCCATGCTCCTTTTGTAGACATTAATATTGTAACCCTTTATGTATCATTTTACACCTGGGCAAAGTCCATCTCTGAAGCAATCTCTATGTCAAGAGATACCAAATTACCCTGATAGGCTAAAACAACTCTGGAGGATGTAGAAATATGAACACCCAATTCCTCTCCCCCAAACTGCATGGCTGGTACAAATGCTCTGGGAAATGGTCTGGGAAAACAAACATAATATGTAATAAGTTTTCAATAAATGAATAGATAGTCCAACAATAAATAATTCTATTTGCCTGGACACTAATATTTAAACAACTTACTTTTGGAGATACTTTGGTTTTTAAAATTTTGAGCACATTATATTTTATTTTTCCATTGAAGTAAAGTAAATGTAACATGAAATGTACCATATTCAGTGCACAATTCCAACAGATTAAGTTTATTGACAAACTTGTGCAACTATCACCACTATCCATTCCTAGAACTCTGTAGTCATTAAAGAGTAATTCCCCATTCTACCATTCCCCCAGCCTCTGGTAACCTCTGTTATACTTTCTGCCTCTATAAATTTGCCACTTTTAGACACCTTACATAACTGAATACAATATTTGCTTTTCAGTGATTGGCTTATTTCAAGTTGCATAATGTTTTCCAAGTTTGTCCATGGTGTAGCATGAATCAGAATTCATTACTTTCTAGGACTGAGTCATATTCCATTGTATGTATACACCATGTTTTGTTTATCCATTTATTTGATGATGGGCATTTGAGTTGTTAACACCTTTTGGTTGCCTGTGAATAATACTGCTATAAACACTGGTGTTCACATATCTGTTTGAGTCCCTGTTTTCACTTCTTTTGAGTATACACATAGAAGTGCAATTTCTGGATCATGTAATAATTCTATGTTTAACTTTTGTGGAATTGCTATGTTGTTTTCTAGTGGCTCATACCATTCTGTATTCCTATAAATAGGGCACAAAACTCTCAATTTCAAGAAGATGTTTTACTTTTTAAACCCTCTCTCTCCCTCTCCCTCCCCCTTCTCTCTCTTTCACACACACACACACACACACACACACACACACACACGCTTTGACAAGCACTTATTAAACATTTATTATCTACAAGATGCCCAAGTGAGTCACGGATAAATAAGGCAATTGTCAAACGTTCATTGAACAAAACTAATTGAACAAAAATTAAGTCCTAATAATACTGGAGAGTCTGAAATTAAAATTTCATCATATTGTAAAGAATGTATTATTTAGCCATCTAAACTATTTTAATTTATAGTGGTTGTTTCTTTGTTTTACTTCTGTACATATTACTTTTAGATCCTTAGAATATCAAAAAAATGACGCTATATTAATAAGTATGCTTAAGTTAACAGATTGCAAACATTGTAACCTATTTTAGTCTGTTTAATATGTAACAATACTAGGAGAGACAAAAATAATATAGTTATTATAGCTATAATTATTTTAAATGCTTACTATGTGGTAAAAAGTGGGGTAAGTATTTAACATACATAACCCATGAATTAGAGACTATTATGCCCATGCTAGGAATAAAGAACCTGAGACGCAAAGACACTGGGGAGATTTTCTCAAGGCCACAAAGTATGTAGCAAAGAAAAGATTCAGACTCAGCCTGGTCTTACAAGTTCAAAAGTATCAAAAACACCACATTTATTTTGACAGTATTTGATACTTAAGTATAATGCTTATTATGAGAGGAAATATTAAGTAATAATTTTGGGGACACCTGGGTGATTTGGTTAAGTGTCTGACTCTTGATTTCAGCTCAGGCCATGATCTCATGGTTCTTGAGATAAAGCCCTACATTGGGCTCTGCACTGACAGCACAGAGCCTGCTTGGGATTCTTTCTCTCCCTCTCTCTCTGCCCCTCCCCTACTCATGCTCATGTGCACACTCTCTCTCTCTTTAAAATAATTAAATAGGGGCGCCTGGGTGGCACAGTCGGTTAAGCGTCTGACTTCAGCCAGGTCACGATCTCGCGGTCTGTGAGTTCGAGCCCCGCGTCAGGCTCTGGGCTGATGGCTCAGAGCCTGGAGCCTGTTTCCGATTCTGTGTCTCCCTCTCTCTCTGCCCCTCTCCCATTCATGCTCTGTCTCTCTCTGTCCCAAAAATAAATAAACGTTGAAAAAAATAAATAAATAAATAAAATAATTAAATAAACTCTAAAAAAGGAGTAATTTTCAAGTTACACTCTTAACTCCTGCTAGTAATTGACAGTGCACGAAGTGCTCCAATACACAGCTCAAAACAGCTGTAATAAAGTTATATTACTATTATTTATCAACTAAAGATGTCTTATTATTTACTTCGGGGAAATTACATTCCTCCCCAGAATACTGTTTATTTATAATTGTTTAATACATAAAAGTTTAATTCTTTCTATTTTTTAAGAAGTTATGTTTGATGCACAGTATTCTTTTTTTATTTCTTTATCTATTTTTGAGAGAGAATGTGCACAAGCAGGGTGGGGGCAGAGAGAGAGGGAGAAACAGAATCTGAAGCAGGCTCCAGGCTCTGAGCTGTCGTCAGCACAGAGTCCAACACAGGACTGGAACTCACGAACTGCATGATCATGACCTGAGCTGAAGCCAACCACTTAATCGACCGAGCCACCCAGGTGCCCCAATTCATTCTACTTTTGAATATAAAGTCTAGCATAATTGGAACTAGAATACTTAACCAATTTTATGAATTTCAGAAAGTTTAGCAGAAAAACTAAACTAAATCTAAAAGACTTCTCTCCACATAATAAACCTTTCACTGGCTTCCCATTTTCCTTACAGTAAAATCCCAAACCCACTATCTATAATCCATGACATCTCTCAGGACTTATGGCCACCACTGCTGGCTTCTCCATGTTCACGAGACTCCAGGGCTATTGCTCTAATACACCAAGCAGTCACCTTCCTGACAAAATCCTCTACAAAACAGTACCACCTACCACCTCAACTCCCCCAGCCCCCATGGCTTTATCTTCATTTATCTTTACAATTGTTTATTCATCTTAAAAATTATTATTGTTTAACAGCCATACCAGGATGTTGAAAACACTGTGAACAAGGTGTGCAATACCCACCCAAAGCAGTTCTCAAACAGTTTCTCATATCTCCTTATGCTCCCTCTTACCTCAGAAATGTATATTGTTTGACAGCTACCATTTTTTTGCAGGGTGATAGACTTTTTTGCAGGTGATAGATTTTTTTGCAGGGTGGTTCCTGGTTGGTGTTTTCCCTCAGCAGTGGTTGGAGTACTCTAACTCAGAAGTAGAATTCACTGATAAAAGTTTTCAGAGTTTGACCTTGTAGGATGTCAGTGCCCAATATGCCCTCTGATACTGGAGAGAGAAAAACCTCACATTCCCATGGGAGAGAACACCCAATTTTCAGTATGAGAAGGACCTTCCTGACCATAACCACTTACCCTCTACAACCACTGATGGCACTGAGGGGCCAGAAAACTTCTGAGCATTACCATGTATTAGAGTACATTTGCTTGAAAAAATAAAAAGATTACATTTGGCTTCAGTATCAACCAGCGATTTCACATTTATTTCTGGGGGGCTACTGAACAGTGAGCGCAATATGGGGCCTTACCTGGAGGTCATCTTGGCCTGCATCTTACACTTGGGGCATGGGAGGCATCCGTCCTG
The DNA here is from genome assembly GCF_018350155.1 of Leopardus geoffroyi. NCBI lineage: Eukaryota > Metazoa > Chordata > Mammalia > Carnivora > Felidae > Leopardus > Leopardus geoffroyi. Next base: position 167,946,359 of record NC_059327.1, read on the forward strand.
AATAGGACTATATCCCTAAGGTCTCTGCTGGAGCAGGTGGCCCTAGTGACAGTAGGGGCAGATCTGAACTGTTGTTCAAATTTTAAGGCTTTCCACAGATCAACCAACACAGTGTTGGGTTGCAGGCCTATCTTTTCAGGTGGGGTCTCAATCAGCAATGAGGTCAAACCACAATTTGTTTGAGGATTACTTTTACCAGACCCATTAGAGCCAATTAGGATAGCTTTATGGCTTCTTGAGTTCCCTCCCTGTCTTGGGTCTCTCCCACAGTCTATGTCCATTCCCAGAATTTGTCAGTTTCCCCCAGCTAAGCAATGTATTTCCCAATATCATAAATGTCTTATCCTACATCTGGGATTAACATGAATATCAGCATCTTATACCAGGTACTGAGGGCAGACTAGAGGATCCTGACTTTCACTCACGCAGTGAATGTGGCCTGATCAGGGCCTTCAAGGACAGGGGAGTAAATAGCCTGTCTCATTGCCAGATCCCTAAGAACTTATTGTACCTCCTCTATAGAGTTCCAGGGTCCCACGTGCAATGAGAGATCTTCCTCATTGAACCAAGCCTCCCCACAGAATAAAATAATTCACTCTGTAAAGGAATGAGTAAACTGAACTCCCAGAGCACCATGCAGGCACTGCCAGAGGGCGGGTGGTGTGGTAATAATACTCATTTTCTCTGCTTCCTGCCCTGTCAGAGAAAAGCCATCACTCCCTGTATCCTATAGCCACATTTACCATGCCTGGCTGCTTTCCCTGGCCTTTTGCTGGAACTTGGCAGCCATATCAATAAGCTCAGTGGGACTATATTCTTTCATCATGAACATTTCCTCAATTGGGGGCTGCCTCACCAGCTGGGGTTGTTACTGTGTTTTTGCTTTCTATCATATTAGGGGTCAGGTAGCAGGGACATTTCGTCCACTTCACAATCATGACAACATCTTCCTCTTCACTCTGCTCACTTTCACAGGGATTTCCCTACTTAGTGTCCCAATCAGGCTGTGTTACAAGCACTCAGAACTTAATCCACAGTAGTTTGCACCCTCCTAGCTTTGCAAAACAGCAAGATAAGGTCTCTAACTTATTATCCTGCTCTCTCACCTTAACTTCCAGCCCAGAAGCTAGCAGAGTAGTGGGCACCCACACATCCTTCTCTAAACTCAGCTCTTCCTCCAACTTTCTAACCTAAGCTTCCGCCTCCAGTGGGCAGCAGGGGCCAACAGAACTGCCCACAGTAGAGGCTAGCCCACTGTAGCCACCATTCATTTCCCTTCTCTGCCTCTGTACACTCTTCACAGTTCTTCAAACAAATTCATTAAAACGACAAGAGTTTTCAGGACACTCCCTGAAAATTCATGTAGCTATCTGCAAGCTTCTAACATATGGGCCATCCTTCCTCACATAGAGGTTGATGGCCAACCAAGGATGTCCCCCATGGATGTCCCTTTCTCAAGACCCATTTTTCTAGTATTCTGGCTGGCTCCTCAATTGTTAGTTTGCAACCTTGGGAATTCCCTAGGTAAAATCTGAAACTGTCAAGGAGCAGTTCATGAAGGGCAAGGAGATACCAGAGAAAGGGACAGGCTAGATTGGTAGGTAGTAGGTTTAATAAGCAAGGAACTGGCAAAGAAGGCTTATCTTGGGTGGCTATAAGACTAGTAGATCTCTGCACCCGCCTGCAGTAATCTTACGAGTGTATGTAGAGACCTTAACCTTAACTGGGTTTGGTCACATACACTGTCCAGATGGTCTCAAAAACACCTTACTCTCTCAAGGCTGCCTCACTCTCACTGGTTAACCTTCAGTCATATTCTCTCATTGACCTCCTCCAGTGACAGTACACTATCATGTGATATATTCTTTTTTTAATATTTCTATTAGAATAAGGACTTTATTTTGTTTACTTCTATATTCTCTTTAGTTAGGAAATAACTTTCTTGTAACAGATTTTGTTGTTTAAAGGAGGAAAGAAAGAAGGAAGTATGAATGGAGTGAGAATACCAATTATTTTACTGATATTCAGAGAAAACAACATAATGTGTCGTTAAATTTGGGCAATTAGTGGAGCTGACATAGATTTTCTGAAGAACTAGATATATTGAATCAAGACTGGATGTAGTGTTTTCCAGCAAAACTGAGTTTGACAGATGATTTGGATGAGCAGGAAAGGCCATGCAGAGGAAGACAAATTAAGCAGCATGGGGGAAATAAAACAATAGAAAGCAACAGGAGAGGCACATCAGGCTGTCAGTGCTTAGGAGCCCAGCTACCTGCACCCAATCTCAGCATGATCATGGCAGTATTAAAGCATTTTTCAAAGCCTCCGTGAGACTATCACTATGAATTATTAACTGAAAGGCCTCTCCAGAAATAGATGGTAAATGTGGATTTCTCACTCAGATACTTACACGGATACAATTTACCAAACATAATTTTAGGCATAAGCATAGCTTCTGGATTTATAATAAAGCCCCTTTCTCTTCCCCATTTTCCATCACAAGATGGTAAACTCTTAATGTATTTGTTATGATATAGAACATACTCTGTAAAATACAATCTTGTGCAATGTATTGAGGTGTATTTTGTGACTCCGTATATGGTTTATCTGGGGGAATGTTGCACATGCCCTTGCAATGAATATATACTCCACAATTGTTGGATGAAGTGCTCTAACTATCAATTAGGTCAAAGTTAAAATCTTGTAATCAGTAAAATCAGTAAAACTGATTTACATATACTTATTCTATCAAATATTGACAAAGCAAATGTTAAAATTTCTAACTATGCTCATGTGTAAATTTCTCCAATTAGTTCTGGGTTTTTTATGTATATTTATAATTATTATGTCTTCTTGATTAATTGGCCCTTTTATCATTATGAAATGTTGAAATGACTCTCTTTATCTCAGATGATATTGTTTTGAAATATATCTTGTCTGATATTAGTGTAGTAACATCAGCTTTTTTATGGTTACCATTTGCACAGTTTACGTTTTTCTATCCTTTTACTTTCCATCTATTTGGGTTTTATACTTTAAGTGAATCTCTTATAAATGGTATATTGTTGGGAATTACTTTGTTTATCTAGTAGGACAATTTCTGCTTTTTGGTATGAGTTTCCAGCCTATTTTTTTCATAATATAATTAATATGGTTGTACTTAGGTCTAACATTTTCGTTTGTTTACTATTAGTCTGATCTATTTTAGTTCATGCTTCTCTTATTTTCAAGACTTCTTTAAAAATATTCAAATATATTTAGTAATTTATTTTTTAATTTTTTTACATTGTTTAAAATGTTTATTTTTGAGAGAGAGAGAGCGAGTGAGCAAAAGCGTGCATGAGCAGGGAGGGGCAGAGAGAGAGGGAGACAGAGAATCCTAAGCAGGCTCAGTTCTATCAGCGCAGAGCTTGATGTGAGGCTCGAACTCTGAACTGTGAGATCATGACCTGGGCCGAAATCAAGAGTTGGATGCTTAACCAATTGAGCCACCCAGGCACCTTAGTAATTTATTTTTAATTCCTCCTCCAGTGCCTTTTAGGTTTAACTTTTGGTATTCTTTGCTAGTTACTCTAGAGATTACAAAACTCATTTCTATAACAACTTACTTAGAGTTAATATTAGACCACATTATGTAAAATGTACGAACTTTACAAGAATATAATTCCATTTACCCTTTCCCACGTGACCTTTTTGCTATTGTTATATATATTTTTTTATAATTTATATCTATAAGTGTTATAACCTCACAATCGAAGAGTATAAAGTGCAGTAGTCAGAAATCTTTTTTAAAATTTGGAAAAAAAATTTAGTCCATTTACTCTCATTTTACCATTTTTAGAATTCTTATTAAAGCCTGTAGATACAGGCTTACATTTTCTTTACTGTAAAGAACTTCCATTAGCATTTCTTCTACTCCAGGCCTTCTGGTCTTCTGAAACTGAATTATTTCAACTTCTATGTATCTGTAAATGCCTATGTTGATTTGATTTTTTATATATCTGTATTTTTTTTTTAAATTTTTTTTTTCAACATTTTATTTATTTTTGGGACAGAGAGAGACAGAGCATGAACGGGGGAGGGGCAGAGAGAGAGGGAGACACAGAATCAGAAACAGGCTCCAGGTTCTGAGCCATCAGCCCAGAGCCTGACGCGGGGCTCGAACTCACGGACCGTGAGATCGTGACCTGGCTGAAGTCGGACGCTTAACCGACTGCGCCACCCAGGCGCCCCAATATATATCTGTATTTTTGATATAGAATGCCAGGTATAAAATGCTAGATAATTTTTTTTTTCCCTTCGAGAACTTCAAAGTCAGCATTTCATTATCGTCTGGCTCTATTGTTTCCCCTGAGAAGTCAGTGGTAATTTCTATCACTGTTCCCCATTAAGAAATGTATTCTCTCCTACTTCCACTGCTTTCAAGATTTCTTTCCTTACCTTTCTTTACCTTTCTTTATCAATCATCTGACAATGATGTGCCTACTATTGTATGTGTTGTCTTTATGCTGCTTATATCTGTTCAGCTTTATGTTTCCGTACATTGATACTTCTCACCAAATTTGAAAAAAAAATTAGCTATCATTTAAATATTTTTCTCCTTCATTTTATCTCTCTACATTTTGTAAAATCAGTTACATTGCATTAGACAGTTTGATATGTCTTAACATATACTAAGGTTCCTTTTTTTTCACTTATTTTTCTATTCTTCAGATTGTATCATTTCTATCAATCAGTCTTCAAGTTCTCTGACCAACCCTTTTGTGTGCCATTTCTATCTACTGTTAAACCCATCAGCATATTCTGCTTTTCAAATATTACACTTTTAAGTAGGATTTTCATTTTTTTCCTTTTTAAACATCCACTTCTTTGCTGAGATTCTTCATCTGTTCCACATCATTTCCTTACAGCCTTGAACATATCTATGTTAGCTGAAGTCCTTATCTTCTGGGGCACCTGGGTGGCTCACTCAGTTAAGCATCTGACTCTGGGCTTCAGATCACATCATGATCTCACACTTTTGTGAGTTCAAGTCCCCATAGGGCTCTGTACTGGCAGTATTTTCTCTCACTCCCTCTTTCTCTGCCCCTCCCCGATTATGTGCCGTTTCTGTCTCTCTCAAAAAATAAATAAACTTACAAAAAAAATAAAGTCTTCCAATTCCAACTGGTGAATCATCTTAAGGAATGTTCCACTATGGACTTTTCCTTTGATTATGAGCCACATTTTCCTTTTTTTCACATGTGCAGTAAATTTCAATTGTATACTGTATATCGTAGATCATAGTAAAACTCTGGATTCTGAAATCTTTTTCAAAAGAGTGTTGATTTTTGATTAGCAGACACCTAAATTGTTCACTACATATCTTGAATTTTTGGAAGTTTACTTTTATACTTGGTTAGGAAGGGTCTGTTTCAGATTAGCCTTAGCCTTCACCTTAGGAAGAATGCTTAAACCTGAAGAAATAATAATTATTCCTTAGTCACAGCCTTTCTGGGGTTTCAATGAAAAACTCTTCTCATTTGGAAAGATTTAAATGTTAATTCCTGTCACTGCATGTGGTAGGCTGTAATTCAAATCTTCGCTTCATATTCTCAGCCTACAAGCTGTTGTTTTGCCTACATTCCTAGGCATCAGCCCTGTGCATACACAGTTCAGGTTTATCCAAAGATATGAGAAGAAGTTTATACACAGATTTCTGTGGCTTTTTCCTTTTCAGTACTTCCTCAATTTCCAACTGATTTAGCAAACCTAAACTCTAGCCCTAACCATTTAAGCTGTTAGCAGTCTTAGCTGAGTCTTAGCTCCCCAGTACCACGTGGACAAGGATGTGCCCTCAGGAAATAAACATCCTGAACTCACCTAGGGGACTTTCCTTATTTCAAGGGCCAGAAAATTTACAGACTTATTTGCTTTGGGTTGATCCCAGAGTCTTAAAATAGTTTTTTTTTTTCTACCTTATCTAGAGTTTATAACTGATACCTGTGAGATAGTTAGTCATATATTAGGTACCCTACCATTACTAAAACTGGAACTACCTAGAGATTAAAAGGTACATGGCTGAAACCGTGGTGAGAAAAGTCCTCATGGAATCACAGACTTAAATGGGTTTGTTACAATGATGGCATTATTAGAATATCTTAAAGCCTGAACGCAAATTTTAAAAATAGAGGATTTAATAAAATTGCTGGAAAATAGCAGATAATTAACAAGTATTGCTGACAAAGAAAGGTGACTGCTTTTGAATTTGTGAGGAAATAGCCTTAGGAAAGAAAATAATATGGTGAAAAAAACACAATAGTCCATAATGATAATCTAGTCTAATCACTTACTTCTAGATAATCAAGAAGAGGTTACAATTTGTTGAAGTATACCCAGATAGTTAGTACCCCAGGTCCAGGTATAGAACCACAAGTTCCATGATGGTATCTTCTCTCAAGCCCTATATTACTTACGCACATCGTAAACCTATTTCACAGTACACGATATTTTCCCTGTATTCAACAATGTAACCATACCGATGATATCATGTTTCTCTCTAATTTTCTAAAGACCTTTAGATAAAGATGAGCTGCAAAAATTCATGGAGATGTCCATAAATAAGGGGTATTTTGTAGGAAGCCTGAATCACTATACTTAACGTGTATCATTTCTGTATCACTCCATACAGACACTGTTAGATCTTAGAACAAGGTCTACAATGGGCTAGTTGACTTATACTCAATAGAAGAAAGTATAACATGTCTAGAACATAGAATTACAAGTTTTCACAAGTTATGGCAAGTACTAGTTCCATGTGCTGAGACATGGCTTCCAAAAGGATTTTGACAGAAAGGGGGGTGTAGGTACTTCAGGCAAACAATAGGTATCAGAGATCTATTAGGTTTGTTAACAGAGTAAGGGAGGAAAAAAACCAAAGGTTTTTGCCAAGAATGTCTTGGCAGGTAACTGGATTTTGTCCGATGCAGTTCAGGACTATGACTGGATCCAATAAAATAGTCTATGGGGGAGGGGGAACCTAACTTCCACTATTATATTATATTATATTATATTATATTATATTATATATATAGCATATTATATATGCTATATATATAATATAATATAATATAGCATATGCTATACATATATTTATGTATATATACATATACTCATATTCAAATATATATACATATATATTATTTAATCATATCATTTGAGACAACATGATGGACCTCAAGGGCATTATGATAAGGGAAATAAATCAGACAGAGAAAGACAAACACATGATCTCTCTTATATATCAAATCTAAAAACAACAAAAACAAGCTTATAGATACAGAAAACAGATTGGTGGTTATAAGAGATGGGGGTGGAGGACAGGAGAAATGTGTGGAATATTTTTTTTTTTAGTTTAAATAAAATGAATACTTTTTTTTTAAGTTTTTTAACGTTTATTTATTTTAGAGACAGAGAGAGACAGAGCATGAACGGGGGAGGGTCAGAGAGAGGGAGACACAGAATCTGAAACAGGCTCCAGGCTCTGAGCTGTCAGCACAGAGCCCGACGTGGGGCTCGAACTCACAAACTGTGAGATCATGACCTGAGCCGAAGTCGGCCACTTAACCGACTGAGCCACCCAGGCGCCCCTAAAATGAATACTTTTTTAAAACATCTCCTTCTCAGTACTCCCATGATTCTCTGTGCATCCCCTATGAAAGCTCAGCACATCCACCTTACAGTATTAGCTGTTTACTTCCCTCTCCCCCCAGATCACCACTATAAGTACACATAACACTAGACTATGAGGGCCTTGAAAACATGGACTATGCTTTTTATGTATGTATCCCAAAAATCAACACAGTGCTGGATACTAAGTCATTGTGGACAATGGATGGATGGATGGATGGATGGATGGATGGATGGTATCCTAATCAGCTAGGGCCCCTATAACAAAATACCACCATCTGGGTGGCTGAAACAATAGAACTTAATTTTCTCACCATTTTAGAGGCTAGAAATCCAAGTTAAGGTGTCAGCAGGTTTGTTTTCTTCTCAGACCTTTTTCCTTGGCTTGCAGGTGGTCACTTTCTCTCTTTGTCCTCACTTAGTTTGTCCCCTGTGCATGAACATTTAGACATGTGCCCAAATTTCCTCTTCCTATAAAGAAACCAGGCAAATTGGGTTAGGGCTTATCCTAATAGACTCATTTTCACTTAATCATCTCTTTAAGAGCCTCATCTATAAATACAGTCACATTTTAAAGGGTTCAGGCTTTAACATATGAATTTTGTGGACACACACTTCGGCCCATAATGAATGGCACAGAAAGATGGTCTACTTGTCCAGAGTCTCAAAAACAAAGAAACATGCCAGAACAGAGAGCTGTGAACTGAACTTTAGTATAAAAGAGAATCTGCGTCTTGAAAAAGAAAGAAAAGGGAATATTAAATTCGGAAACTAAAGATCTGGGTTCAAGTAGGAGTTAGCTTACAAACTGGACAAATCATATGGATAAATTATCTATTGCTTCTGGATCCTGATTTCCTGACCTTGGGGTTCAGGGGTTGGTAATACTACTTGCTTCATTTCACAGAGTTGTTATGAGAATAAAATGTGTGAAATTCTTTATAGAATGTACCACAAACACTAGTTATTTTTTGTATTATTAAAAGATCTGAGGCACAAGATCAAGGGACACCTGGCTTAGAACTAAGGCTAGACACTGAAACAACACCAAGCCTGAAGATGACAGGTAAAGGGTCAGTGAATTTGAGAGTGAATCTTCCGCCAAAGGCTGGAAAAGAAAAAGAATCCAGCAGCTCCTGAGCCAGGAATCTCTATTCCTTTGGATCCATTAGTTGGAAAAATAGGCATTAATAACATAAATGCATTCATTAAGCAAAACTGATCAAAAGCATGTTAACCTGACCAAAAACGTGATAAAACTTTCCAGGGTGTAGCTTCCCCTTTGTACTTTACAGTGATCTGAAAGAAGAACTTCTAGAACTTCATCCTGCTGTCATAAAATGTTTGATACAACAACAAAAAAAATCACACTTTTTTTGGTTGTTGCTCTCTTTGTCTATCATGGAGATAAAAGAGTAAAAATAGTTTAATTCCCTTTTGTCCAAAAACTTTAAAATCAGACAGATACTGACAAGTATTCTTAAAAAGACAGGAGCAGGGGTGTCTGGGTGGCTCAGTCACCTAAGCATCTGACTTCAGCTCAGGTCATGATCTCACAGTTTGTGAGTTCTGCCGGGCATTAGGCTTTCTGCTATCAGCACAAAGCTTCAGATCCTCTGTCTCCCTCTCTCTGCCTTGCCCCCACTTGAGCTCTCTCTCACTCTTTCTCTCTTAAAAATAAATAAACATCAAAAAGACAGGACCAGGAGGGACTACGGAAATCATGGACACTGTCACCCTCACATTACAAAGGAAAAAACTGAGAGACTGGACCAGGTCCCTAGGGAGGGAAGGACAGAGCCAGAGTGGAACCTTGGCCTTCCTTCCTAAGTCCTCAGGCACATTTATCCATTTCCTTGTACCATGTCTACTCCATTATTCTCGGGGGCCTTGGAAAGCATCCAGTCCAAAACTGCCTCAAATTGGCAAAGCCTTTTTAACTCACCTAAAATACATATATGGCTACTTTGAACATAATTACTATTTAGTTATCTCTGAATAAAATTTTTAGAAAAATCATTGGCTTGGTGGAATCACTTAATTTATCAAGGATGCTAGTTTAATCTGTAGGAAACTGTCTAAATTTAGACTTCCTGCAGAGATGTTTCTTTAAAATGTAAACCACGAACTGTAAGTTATTCAGTTACATCACTTTACCTTTAAGCAACTGATTTTGCAAAATATAGATAAATAGTGACCCCCAGTGGCAAAACTTGTTAGTACCTACAAGCTGAAGAACTGAAATAAAATGAGATGCTATTCATAAGAAAGTTGATTAATAGTCACATGGTAGTATCCAGTAAACCCATAACTTAATTAAAATATAAAAGAGACCAAATGGTTTTCTCTTGAATTTTAATGACCTATCTCTAATAAGAAGTGGTATGTTCTTGTTTCATTATTGTGCTATTAAACAGTGTCATTTAATTCTAATGTGACATATTTTCATTTTGACTATATTCTAAAAAATAATCAAATTGAAAATTGACTTAAAGTTTTGGCTATGAACATAAACTTTTAAACTATGAATATATATTATTTTAAGAATAGCTGACTGTAAACTATATTTTAATGTTAGTGCTACTTCATCTCTTTAGAACCCAGGCAAAACACAATCCATGTTGTAAGCATTCAGTGAGCAAGAGACCAATAGTGAGTGCAATGATTGTATCTTTGCTAAATAAATATTGCCATGTAGCCTGGGGCTATGAAGACTCCTCAAATTCTTAAATATAACACCTATATTTTCCTTCATAATGTATAATAAATAATTATAAACATCTAGCGTCTTTTCACCCTTCGGGATTTTATAAAATAGCTCTAATTTTTTTCACTTACAAAGCTATAGAAATTAATTCTCCCTGGAGCACTTACTGAAATAATATCATGATTCACATTTTCACATTTCTATATAAAACATGTGGTGGACTTGCTCATGACATAACAGCCAAGCCACCACCGAATTTGACTACCTTGTCTTAATTTATACCAAGTTTCTATTTTCTAAGAAGTCATTTTGTAAGATTCTTTACTTGGTCATTATTGTCATCATTAACAAAAACCTTCATTTCCTTTTCAGGTCTATTTTCAATGTAATAGAAATCCATTAAATCTTTGTGTGTGTGTGTGTGTGTGTCTGTGTGTGTTGGGGGGCGGTGCACATGCATGCATACAGATGGATCATTTGCAAATATCAAGGATCTTCTGTAATCCATAAAACTTTGAATTAGTGCTGGCATTTAAAATATACATCAAAACATACACCTTTGGGGCGCCTGGGTGGCGCAGTCGGTTGAGTGTCCGACTTCAGCCAGGTCACGATCTCGGTCCGTGAGTTCGAGCCCCGCGTCGGGCTCTGGGCTGATGGCTCAGAGCCTGGAGCCTCTTTCCGATTCTGTGTCTCCCTCTCTCTCTGCCCCTCCCCTGTTCATGCTCTGTCTCTCTCTGTCCCAAAAATAAATAAACGTTGGAAAAAAAAAATATTTAAAAAAAAAAAAAAAAAAAAAACATACACCTTCACACTCTACATGAAAAGCACACTGCACACATGGCCAACAACTATTAACTCTCATGTAGAGTAACAGGTATCAATACACTTTGAAAGGGAACTGTTGGTAATATAAACAAAGTGATTCAGAGAAAAGCAAGCTAACATCAATTGAAGTCGAATGTTTAAAATATTTACTCTGAGGTCTACACAACAAAGAAAAACTAACTTTGACTTTGACTGTAATTTGTTTACTCTGTTTAATTTACAAGGACTCTTCAATTGTCCAAAATATTTGCTGTGTGTGGGAAGGGACAGATCATTCACATGTGAGGACATATTTACAAATTAACAGAACTTTTTGTTTTGGAAAATCTGGCAAACTGCTACTTGGGCTTTTTAGTTTGGGGACTTCTGTTTCCAACTAAACGGTTTATTCATTGAGCTAATTATCATTAGGGTCACTTAGTTTCCCTGAGATGTTAGCATAACAAACGGATGAATAAAACACATTATGGTTGATTTAACTCTAAGAATATATTCAGAATAAATTATCTCAGTTGTGATGTTCTAATTTCCCCTACAGGACCAACACCCAATAAACAAGTCATTCGATTTTATAACTGGCAAGCAGAACCAGAATATAAAAATTTGTTATTTTTCCACTTAATCTGAGACTATAAATACTATATACTGTTGAAGTAGGTATATTAAATGTCTGTCATGGCAGTATTATATCGACTATAACTTTTTATTCAGGAGCATTTCCATGGTTAGCAGTAACTAAAATCCATATAAGTAACCTTGAGGCCCTGAAACATTCCTCTATATGATCAATGAAAGATTAATTACAATGCCTATTAGTTTTCTGTTAACTAGATAACAAAAAGAGCAGTAACACTGATACTAATAACAGCAGCAACAATAGTTCCATTTATTGAGCACTATGTGCTAGCTATTGTTCTAATGTCTTTATATTAATTATCTTGGCTAACACAATCCTATGAGGTAAAGAAGAGGAAAATCTGCTTAGCAAGGTTATAGACCAATATCATATAGGTGTTAAGTACTAAAGAGTAGAAGTCAAAGGTCACAAAGGTATTTATGTGGTAGATGTCATGAGTCTAAGTTATGGAGAGTCAGTGGTAAAGATTATGTGCCCAAAGTCACATATGTAATAAATGATAGAGGTTAGGTATTCAAGGTCAGATGGGTGGTAAGTAGTAAAGGGTATATGTCAAAGATGACATAGATGGGGAATGACAATGTCTCTCCAGCTTCCCTTCTCTCGTTGGTAACTGAGGGCTTTGGTCTGGGTGACTGTGGAGGACACTGATAGTTACCTGAAATTTATTTTTCCTTTTCTGCATAGTAAGAGAGCTATACCTGACATGGCTGCCTAACCAGGACTCCATTTCCCAACGGCCCTTGTACATAGGTGTGGCTTAGTGACAGAGTTTCACCAAGGGAACGTTAGTTAAAGTGACACTTCTTCCAGGTCTGACCTAAAACAAAAAACTTGCACTGAGGAAAACATTAGATTTTTTATTTTCTTTAAGCCACTAAACTATTTATTGTTAGTTCTCTATGTCACAGCAGACAAACCTTACCTTAATTAACACAGTGAACATTTAAAGACCTTAAATTCTGAAATTCTGAAGTTTAATCAGAAAATTTAAGTGGTGATGAATGTTATGTTCATAAATTTAAAAAACAAAGTATGGTTTAATAAAACTAGAATCCCCAGCACTAGACTTCTCTTACTAAGATGATTTATAATGTACATCACCTGATATCCATTTCCCTGGATTCTAATCATTTAGTCTTTCTTTATATCATGGCATTGCTAAATATAACCTTAACATCATATTTCCTTAGGCTTTTAATCCATACCATAATGTTAAGTGAAAACTGTAATAAAGAGATCATGCTATTTTCTATGGATAAGAAATTCTGTCAGATCAATTTTCTAGCATTTGAAAAACTTTATGCTCAGAATCCATGACTAAACTGAAAGAGATTTTCTCTCTGTAAATCACCGGAATTTTAATGAATATAAAAGAGGACAAAACATTGTGAGAATAAGTCAATTCATTCTTTACCAGAATAGCAGCTTCCAGTAAGTAGTACATGGAATAATTTATATAATGAAGAAGTGTTTTGATATTTTCTTGTTAAAATTAGTTCTGTGGAGATTATTTTAGGTCTAGCAAGATGGGAGCAAGTCTCCTAGCATGTTGCACATTACATAATAGTAGCAGTTTTATCATTAAATCCACAAGTATTTTGAGGTAAGTTTTGAGGTAAGTGCTGTTAAGTGCTCCCATGGATCAGGATGTCATAAAAATGTATCAGACACTTAGAACAAAGCTGGAGGACTTATACTTCTTGATTTCAAAATATATTACAAAGCTACCATAATCAAAACAGTGTGGTCCTTGCATAATGACAGACTTACAGAACAATGGAAGAGATAGAGAGCCCAAAAATAAACCCTTGCATATATACTCAAATGGTTTTCTTTTTTTTTTTTTTTTATTTTTTTTTTCAACGTTTATTTATTTTTGGGACAGAGAGAGACAGAGCATGAACGGGGGAGGGGCAGAGAGAGAGGGAGACACAGAATCGGAAACAGGCTCCAGGCTCTGAGCCATCAGCCCAGAGCCCGACGCGGGGCTCGAACTCACGGACCGCGAGATCGTGACCTGGCTGAAGTCGGACGCTCAACCGACTGCGCCACCCAGGCGCCCCACTCAAATGATTTTCAACAAGGGCGCCATGGCCATTCAATGGGGACGGGTTACTCTTTTCAACAAATTGTGCTGAGGAAACTGGATATCCACATGCAAAACAATGAAGTTGGACCTTCACCTAATAGCATCTACAATAAATAAATAAATATGGGGCGCCTGGGTGGCTCAGTCGGTTAAGCGTCCGACTTCAGCTCAGGTCACGATCTCGCGGTCCGTGAGTTCGAGCCCTGCGTCAGGCTCTGGGCTGATGGCTCAGAGCCTGGAGCCTGTTTCCGATTCTGTGTCTCCCTCTCTCTCTGCCCCTCCCCCGGTCATGCTCTGTCTCTCTCTGTCCCAAAAATAAATAAACGTTGAAAAAAAAAAAATTTAAAAAAAAAAAAATAAATAAATAAATAAATAAAAACTCAAAACAGACCTAAACATAAGATCTTAAACTACAAAACCCTCAGGAAAAAATAAATGAAACATAGGGCAAAAGATACACAGCATTGAATTTGGCAATAATTTCTTGGATATAATGCCAAAGGCACTGACAATAAAAGAAAAAAACAGACAGACTGAACTTCATTATTTTTTTTTGTTGTTCATCTAAAGACACTATCAACAGAGTAAAAGGGCAACCCACAGAATAGGAGATAATATTAGTAAATCATATATCTGAAAAGGGATTAATATCCAGAATAGAGAACTCCTAAAACTAACAATTAAAAATAAACAATTCAAAAAAGGACAACAGACCTCAACAGATATTTCTCCAAAAACATACAAATGGCAATAAGCACATGAATATGTACTCAAAATCACCAAGCACTAGGTAAACGCAAATCAAAATTACATTGAAATTCTACCTTGTGCATACCACAATGAGACATGACTTCACATGTCTATTGGCTATTAAAACAAACAAGTAAACAAACAAACACCAGTGTTGAGGATATGGAGAAGTTAGAACCCTTGAACATTTTTGGCAGGAATATAAAATGGCACAACTGCTGTGGAAATGGTATGGTGAAAAGCTAAAAATATCATTACCATAGGACCTAGCAATTCCATTTCTGGGTATCTAACCAAAAGAAGCAAAAGTAGACTCACAAAGAGTATTTGTATACTCATGTTTATAGCAGCATTATTCATGATAGCTAAAATGTAGATGCAACCCTACTGGTGGATAAATGGATAAACAAAATGTTTTATATACACACAATGGAACATGATTAAGCTCTATTAGAAAGGAAGGAAAGTCTGACATATGCCACAACATGGATAAAACTTGAAGACGTAAGTTAAGTCAAACAAACCAATCACATAGAGGCAGATAGTACATGATTCCACTTATATGAGGCATTTGTAGTAGTTAAAATCAGAGACATAAAGTAGAATGATGGTTTTCAGTTGTGGGAGGAGTTACAGGGGGTTATTGTGTAATTGATAGAGAGTTCCACCTTTCTCCACTGAGATATATGATATTTGGTTTCATGAACAGTGAATCTATCAGAGTGCTTTTTTTAATCATTGGAAATCACAATCTTGGGTCAATAAATCCAGGAATAATTAACTTCATCTAATATTTCCCATCCCAACATTCCTGAGACTGTTCTTCAGCATATATGTATCCCATCCCTCCTTCCAGCATTTGGAACATTCACAAGAAGAGAAAATACTAACGAAAAATATATAACAAGCATAAAGTTAGCACACAGTAAAATTATTTTACTGTAAAAGATTCCAAGTTTTAAATTGTCTTTGTATTCATTCATAGTGGCTAATGTGGTAGGAACCCTTCTATTCTGACCAAACTGGGTAATTTCGACATGCCTTTAGTGTTGCCATGTTCTTGGACTCCAACTTCTTCTTAGGGTTTTAGTATTATGATCACTTTCCAAGTTCTTCAAGTCCCGTATGGATCTACAGTGTTACTCACATGAGCCCTACCTCCACCCTCTTGCCTCTATTCAGCACAACCCCACTGGCCTCTTTGCTTACAGTTATGTGCAGTCATTCCAAGAGCACCCATGGCTTTGGCATTTGGGAAACAGAAAATTAGCGCCTGATCAATTTCTTCTTAACTACTTCTTTTGTCTCTTTAAAATGTCCTAAATTCATAACCAGCATTTATAAAGTACACAATATGTGTCAGGAAAATGTTCTAAGTGATGGAGAAATAAGAACAAATAGGACACAGTTTCTTCCCAAAAGTAACCAACAGTCTGGAGCGCATAAGCCAATACATGCAGTGCAAGAAATATGAGCAGGATACTACAGGGGCATAAATCAGGGCATGACTGATTATACCAGCAGAGTCTAGAAAAGAGTTTATTAAGATGGTACTACTTAAGGAAAATACTGGAAGAGAAGTAATCATATGGGCAGAGAGGGGGACTGCAGGCAGGAGATAAGAGAGGCAGGGACCAAGTATTGAAAAACTGAAGCAACACGAATAAAAATATGGAGACTTTAAACACACGGTACACACTGGAAGAACTGAGGGCTTTGGCTTGCATTGTAAAGAAGTCATAGTGAAATATGACTTTAGGGAGAAAATAAAAGAGCCAGTTCACCCTAGGGAGTAAAATCTGTAGTATATATATTTGAGGAATTATGATATGCCAGTTCTATTCTAGACTTACTTGCATAACCTCATTTGATTCTCTCTCTCTCTCTCTGTCTCTCTGTCTCTCTGTCTCTCTCTCTCTCTTTCACACACACACACACACACACACACACACACACAAACATCAGTTTGATAGTGTTCTTATTCCACCTTAAGCATGAGGAAACTGAAGCGCAGAATAGTTTAGTTACTTGCCCAAGGTCACATAGCTAGAAAGTAGAAAAGCCAGGATTCTGACATAAAAAATTGGGCTCTTAGCAATTAGGATGACTCCCCTCAGCAGTGTGTACTACATTACATTGAAAATGATGAGCCATTAAAGGGTTTTAAGTAGAAGATTATCACTATCTTAATAGTAGAATGATACAGAATTAAAACTGAGATAGAAGGCAGTAAAGAAGGAGAAAATGAAATGCAGAGAAATTATATTAAGGAAATAGAGCTATGATACTCAGAGACTGACTAAATAAAGGAGGCAGTATCCATTAGCTTTTATCACATAATTAACCACTCCAAAATTTAGTGGCTTAATATAACAAGCATTTATTTAATATTAAGTTTATGGATTAGCTAGGGCCAAGAAAGTTTAGAAGAGCCTTGCTTATGTGCCTAAGTCAACTGGTAGGTGAGCTGTAAGATAGCTATGCTGATCTTGGCTGGGTTTGCATATCAGGGGCCTCAGCTGTGACGAATCGCTGGATTCAGCTCTGTTCTATGTGATCCTTTGCGTCCAACAGGCTAGCCCTGGCCTGTTCTCAAGGCAGTAGGACAGAGGTCTAGGTGAGAACAGGAGAAGTATGCAAGGTTGCTTGATGACTAGGCTTGGAAATAGCTCCAACATCTATTAATCAAAATAAGTTACAAGACATCTCTCCAGGGAAGATGTACAAATGGCCAATAAGAACAAGAAAACATGCCGGTATCATTAGTCATAAGGGAAATTCAAACCAAAACCGTAATGAGATCCACCTCAAATCTACTAGGATGGCTATAATAAACAAGTCATACAATACCATGTGTTGGTGAAGATGTGGAGAAAGTGGAACCCTCAGACACTGCTAGTGGGAATCTAAAATGGTAACCACTTTAGAAAACAGTTTGGCAGCTCGTCAAAAATTAAACAGATTTACCATCTGACCCAGTAATTCTACTTCTAAGCATAAACTAAAGGCATAAATGCATATGTCCATGCAAAAACCTGTACATGAATATTCATAGCAGCATTATTCATAGTAGCCAAAAAAGTGGAAAAACTCAAATGTCTACCAACTTATGAGCAGATAAATAAAAAGTAGTGTATATATATGTACACACACACACACACACACACACACACACACACACACACAATGGAATATTGTTTGGCAACTAAAAAAATAAATAAAATCCTAAGATATCATTAATAACCTTGAAAACAGTGTGCCAAATTAAAGAAGTCAGACACAAAAAAACACGTTACATGAGTCCATTTATATGAAATGTACAGAATCAACAAACTATAAAGATAAAAGATAGATTAGTGGTTGCCTTGGATCCAGGGATTGAAGGGCTATGGAGAGTGGCTGTTAATTCACAGTTAACAGGGTTTCTTTTGGGGGTGATGAAAATGTTCCAAAACTGGTTATAATGATAGTCACATGGCTCAATGATTATATTAAAACTTATTTGATTCTACGTTTTGAATGGCTGAATTTTATAATGTGAATTGTATCTCAATAAAGTTGTTAGGTTAAAGGAAGATTTATTGGGCTAAAGATAAAAGGAAACTGGGATGACCTCGGAACTAAAGATTTGCAAATATGGCTACTATACTTGATACTGGAAAAAAAAATTTTCCATATTTAAGGTGTAAATATTTGGAACACGGAAAAATATAAATATATATTGTTATGTATATTATATAATAAAACACACACACACACACACACACACACACACACACACACACACAGATATACTGAACCACCCAGGCGCCCCAAAGGTAATCCATCTCTTGATGGGAGGATCTGTAAGTCATCTCCTAAAGGGTGTAGAGACAGAGAAGAGTAGATAATTGTCACCATTTTTTGAAACAGAACTGATGGATAAGGGGAAAAGAAAATATCAATAATGACTCCCTGGTTCCTGCCTAAGAAATTGAGATGATAATGGTGCCATTTACATAGAGGAAGCCAGTAGGACCCCTCACTGGTTTTTCCCAGAAAGTGAATAAAATTTCCATGCGTGTTTCCAGTAGTCCAAAAGATAAATCCACACAAACAACACAGTGATAGCAACTGAAAGAACTATGGTAGAATATTCAACATAAGACTCAATTTTTTTTTTAAGTTGTTATTGAAAACTATATGTCGCAAGATGCGGCAGTGTAATCTACTGAATTTTATAGCAAACAGTGACAGAATGTGTGAAAACAAGCTATGATTTCCTTTGAGGTCTGAGGCAATATAAAGTCCACTCACATCTGCCAAATCAACCTTCTTGTGGGAATTCACCAAAATGAAACCATTGTCAAGGATGCTATATAAATAGGCTTTATATTCACTGAGCTCTGCTGTTTAAATCAAGTTAAAGGCCCTTCTAGGAATAGGAAAATTTCACATGTGCTATTATAGAAAAGAGCAGAGTGGTTTGTGAGAGAGAAAGTCTTTGGGGTCAGGGAAAGTGACAGAGAGCATTCACTGTCATGAACTAGGACACGCTACTGCAAGAAAGAAAGGATGTCACAGTAGCTGCCATGGTCCCTAAACACACATTCTTTGCTTAGTTCAAAGGAGACTGTCATACCATCAACTGGTTTTATAAATGAGGTTCACTTTTGTAATTCAATCTGCTTCTCATTCCTGACTCCTATGTTTACTGCAAGTTTACCAGGAATAAATAAAAGAAACCCAGTTTTATCACCCTGATATTTGAAGGCTTTCCCCAGTCTTCCCCATTTCATATCCTGACCCATATTTCTCAACCCTCTCTTAAATTTAGCCTGTGCTGGTATCCAAGTGATCTCTGTGCTGTCCACAAACATACTCTGTCCTCCTTTGTTTCTTCACCCTCATTCACCTCTTTGCTGTCTGCCTGTGATTCTTCCTCATAATCTTGACTCTTCCAAAATCTTACCGGTCCTCTAAGTCATGACTCCTGTATCCAACAACTCCAGAAACTTACTATGATTTTTCTTTTTCTTAAACTTCCTCTCCACATTGTATCTCACTCTTGTCACTTATTCCACTCTGCCTTCTACTGAAGTTTTCATCTGTTGCCAAGGGTGGGGAGTGGTGACCCGGGGACAGGGGAAATAGGTAAAGATGGTCAAAGGGTACAAATTTTGAGTTATGAGGTGAATAGGTACTGGGGATGTTATGTACAGCATGGTGAGTTAACAATATTATATATTTTAAAGTTGCTACAAGAGTAGTTTTAAAAAGTTCTGACCACAAAGAGCAAAAATTATAACTCCGTGAGGTGACAGATGTATTAACTAATCTCATTGTGGTAACCGTTTTGCAGATGATATAAATATATCATCATTACATTGTACATCTTAAACTTATACAATGTTATATGTCAATTATAATCTGAATGAAGTTGAGGAAAACATATTTTTAATAAAAAATAAAAGGTTTTATTTGTTTTATCCTTAACTTCCTCATACACTTCCTGAGGATACATGAATTTACTCTTTTTCAATATAGAGTCACCAAGAGTAGGAAGTGTACCGGATGAGTGAGATTAGAGCTTTGCCTCTGCCAATAAAAAGTTCAGTTTTTATCTGTTTTACTTAACAGTCTATAGACTTCCACAGAATACATCATTTGAAGGAAATGTTCTGTCAATTTAAAAAATGTTCAAAAATTTTACTTACTTTTTCATCCTCCCCATTCCAAACACAATCCCTATCCCTTGGTGGTGGGTAGAAATATATATGAGCTAAAATTAGTAAGATGATTAAAATTGTTCTCTACCTGCCAGAATGTTAACAATAAAAGGATATCAAGTATGAGAAAGCTCATATCAAATCAACAGACATATATTATGGATTGCAAAATCATTTGCTGCAAAAACAGAAGTGGCAACTCAGCAGAAAAGCAAGGTGATTGCCAGTGATGAGTTCCACTTGGATCAAACAGTTATAGAGAAGCATGATCAGAACTTACTAAAATGATTAGAACTTCTTAAAATAAGTAGTGAACTGAGATGTGAGCAAGTATTAAATTGTAGTGCATATTCACCCCTGAGCTCTTTACCTAAACAAATAACCATAACTATATGGTATAATTGTATACCACTTACGTCCTCTATCTTTGCTTTACCCACTATGGCAGGCAAAATAATGTGTCCCCAAAGATGTCCATACCCTGATCTCTAGGACCTGTGAATATGTTATGTTACATGACAAGTGGGTTACAGTTGCAGATGGATTGAAGATTGCTAATCAGCCAAAATTACAAAAGAAAATTATCCTGGATTATCCAGGTGGGTCAATGTAATCATAAGGGCCCCTCAAATGGGGAAGAGGGAAGCACTGGGGTCAGAACCAAAGACATAGCATCATGAGAGAGACTCTGCCGGCTGTGAAGGTTGAAGGAGGCCACGAGCCAAGGAATCCAGGAAATCTGGAGAAGCTGGGAAAGACAAGAAAATGGATTCTCCTGTGGAACCTCCAAGGGAGAAATGCAGCCCTGCCAATACTTCAATTTTAACTCCGTAAGACCCCACTTCATACTTTGAACTCCCAAACCTATAAGATAATACATCTGTGTTGTTTTAAGCTATTAAGTTTATGGCAATTTTTAAAAGCAGCAATAGGAAACTAATATTCCCGTGAAAATTATTCTAACCTTACCCAAAGTGCAGAAATCCTCCCTTATCAAATATCTTTTCCTATTTCAATCACTTGTCAGTACTCCCAAACTATCTTTATTTGGAAGATGATAATTATAATCTGATAAGATAGTGACGTTTTCTATAAATTGCTTTGTCAAAACAATTACTAGGAAAGATATTGCCTAAGACTTAATGAATATTTAAGTCATAATTATACACCTATTTTAATTAATGTCATTCAGACACAAATTTAGAATCAAAATATATTTTTAGACCCTCAAATAGCACACAATTTTTATTAGATATTTTATTAGATATTTTATTTTTGAGACAACAAACCTGCTGTTTTTTGTTGTGAGTTTATCTCTTCTCTAAAAACAAACTATTTAAGAAAATTAGGCATTGTGTGTTTAATCTTCCAATAATAGGTATGTAAGTGAAGCATAATAGAAGAAGGAGAATAAAGGTGTTATCTCACTTCTAACGCAATTTCACCAAGATAGTAAAAATGTCTTTAGGTGTCTATGAAAGTCAAACACAGTTGGGAACCGGCAGAACTCAAAGTAATATTCATGGGTATACAGATTGCTTTTATTTCAAAAATTCTCTCCTTTCAGTAACTTTTAAAAAAGTATGAGACTCTTTTTATCTAAAGAATGAAAAATTCATCACCAGATAAGATCTGGCAATGTACTATGAGTCCCTCTAAACCTCAGTATTTCTCTATGAGTTTACCAGGCCACCCCCCACATGGATTAGTTCTGAGGATCAAATGAGATAATGTATTTAAAGCAACTTGTTTTTTTTTTTTTGTTTTTTTGTTTTTTAATTTTTTTTTTTCAACGTTTATTTATTTTTGGGACAGAGAGAGACAGAGCATGAACGGGGGAGGGGCAGAGAGAGAGGGAGACACAGAATCGGAAACAGGCTCCAGGCTCTGAGCTGTCAGCACAGAGCCCGACGCGGGGCTCGAACTCACGGACCGCGAGATCGTGACCTGGCTGAAGTCGGACGCTTAACCGACTGCGCCACCCAGGCGCCCCTAAAGCAACTTGTAATGTGCCAAATCACTTTTCCCCCCTCAGTTCCTACTATAGGTCAAACACCAAGACAGGCACACAAACAAGAATTAGACAATACTGAACAATTAATATACAATATAAGACACAGAATGCTACGAGGATCCATGGCTAACACAAATTGGAAGGGGGATGGTGAGGTATTTCCATTCCTGGGAAATCAGAGTGCCTGCTGTTTGCCAGGTACTATGCATACTGTTTCATGCATATTATATCATTTAATCTTCACGATAAACGAATGAGGTAGTGCTATTTTCTCTTTTAACTGATGAGAAAGATAAGGGTTATGTAAAAATATGCTAACTAATTTTTCCAAGGCCCAAGAAAAATGAAGGATAAGCCATAGGTCATTCATTGTTTTCATGGATTTATCATTGAGCACCTACTGTGTATGAGACATGTTCCAGATGCTGAGGTTACAGTAGTGAAGACAAAAGATAAAAATACCTACCTTTGAGAAACTTATATTATAGAAAGGGAAACAGAAAATGAACAATATAAAAAGTACATACATACACATATATATGTGTATATATATACATATATATACTTTTTATCTTGTGCATTTTGTTTTATATTATTATATTATGTATTACAATATATATATATATATATATATATATAAAGATCATGATAAATGCCAATGAAAATAAATGAAACATGGAAATAAAATAGAAGAAAGTGAGATTGAAATTTTGATTAAGATAATCAACAAATTCCTCATGTTGAACATGTTAAATTTGACATACTTGTTAGGCATCCAAGTATATATATTAGGCATCCAAGTATATATATTGTTAGGCATCCAAGTATATATATTATATATAATATATATATATATACTTGTTAGGCATCCAAGTATATTTGTTGAGTAGGCAGTGAATATACGAGAGAAGGCAACACTGGAGTAATTGCCTAAAGCCAGTGAAGGAATTGGACTTACAGACATTGAAGGGAAAAGTATCTAAGGAAGAATAAACAGCAAACAGAAAGGTGCTGAGATGGCAGGTTGGTGTGGCTAAAGCCAAGTGGGAGGGGGGAAGAACAAGAGTAGATGAAATCTGGATGGTAATGGTGGAGAGGGGCAGCTCCTATACTTCATAGTCAGGTCTTTGGCATTTGTTCCTGATTACAAAAATTGGGTTTTGATCCTGGGAAGACATGTTTTAACAGGATCACTTTGGAGAAGTCAAACACAATCTGAAGAGAGGAAGGAGAGAGGCAGGTGAGAACATGTCTTCAATAGCCTAGGCATCAGAATGTAAAGCCTTGTGTTAGCAACACAGAAGTGGCAAGATATCTCAACATAGTATTTCAAAATAGAGCCAACAGAATTTGCAGATGGACTGAATATGGGGTACAGGAAAAAGAGAAGAATCAAAAATAGCAGCAAGATTTGAAGCTTGAGCAACCAGAAAGATAAGTTGCCATTAGTCTTTGGGAGAAAGAGGTTTGGTGGGAAATACCAGGAGCTTAGGTTTGGATATGGTAAATTTCATATTATATGTACTTGTCAAGTAGGAAGTTGTATATGCCAGATTGGAGTTTAGTGGAAAGACTCTGGGCTGGACAAATAGATTTGGAAGCCATTGACATTCAAATTTAATTCTAGATCAGTTTGATTCCTAAACCCGGCTCCTAACTGTTGAAAGCAATTTTCCATTGCATTTCTACGTGTCTCATATTACCTTTTTAAGGATGTTTACACACCCTACATCCTTAGAAACTGGAGAGAGTGTCTCTCTTCAGGTTGAAAGGACGATTTGTTTCCTGATCAAGATAATTAATGTCTCCCTTGGAAGCAAAGATTGAACAGATTGGCCTGCAGCTTGGAACTCCCTTGTAACTGGTTTCCTAAACTCAGTGTTCCTCAGCTGTGACACAAACCCATTGTATGCACGATGTCTACCAAGACCTGTTTTGCATCACCCACAGGTGATTAAGGGAGCACAGGAGGGACCAATGCAGTTATGAAGTTCGTGCTGCCTGATGCCCCATGAGTAATAAACTGTCTTGATCCACTTAAGCTCAGTGTTTCTTTACTGACCAAATTTATGGAAATGTAGGAACCAGGTCAGTCTATCAACTGAAGTAGTGGCTGCTGCCTAAGGGCTGTTTGACCACTTAACCATAACTATTAAGTAAGAAAAATCATTGAAAATTTTTGTAACAAGAGCAGAACCATGATCTGGCTTGAAGTTTGAAATTAAAATCCCTCTTGTACTGGAGAGAAAATTGGACTGGAAAGACGAAACAAGAGTGGAAGAAGATAAATCAGTCAGACTGCTGTTGCAGCAATCCAAATAAATTATAAAGGCTCAAATAAAGGTATTAACAAATGGATCTGAGAGAAAGGCACAGATTTAACAGACATTTTGGAACTAAAATCAATTGACATTCAAGTCATATTTTTACATCTTTGAGTTAGAATAATTTTAACTTTAAGTAAGAGAAAAATTAGGGAACCCTCACTTCTATAAAAAGAATGGAGATAGGCACAGTTGCTACATCCCTGTCAGAACTCTATTGACTTCTATATGCCTTGCTCAAGCAGCAGCTTGGAACATCACATTCTCAAACAGTAATGCCCATAACAGGAAGGAGAGAAAGGTCTTTCCCAGAAGCCTTAAAGTAGGTTTCCCCTCATGTTGCATTAGCCAGATTGGGCCAAATGTCCATGCCTTAAATGCAAGTAAAGTTGAGAAAATGAAGTCTGGCCCTTTTAGCCTCTATAATGGTAGGTAGGTTCTAATAGCAGTGAAAAGAAGCCTGGGATTGGCTATGGAGAGACAACCAATAGCGTCTTCCAGAGTGGCTGATTAGATATGGAGGCTGAGAAAGAAGAAATTAAAATAACTGCTTAGACACCTGGCTTGGACCATTGTCCAGATGGTACTGCCATTCACTGAGCTAAGCAATGCAAGAGGAACAGGTTTGGGGCAGGGAACACATTCTTTGAAGAACACATTTGAACACATTTGAATTTCTAGTTAGAAAGCCCCTAGATCAGTTTCATAGGGGTCTAGAATTCAAGATTGAGAGTTAAGCTAGAGTTATAAGTTTGAGACAATATAACTGAAGTCACAGAGAAAAAGTGTTTGTCCAGAGACAGTGTGTGAATCAGTTAGAGAAGAGAGCCAAAGAGGAAATCTTGGAAAGAGTATCCCATTTGAGAGATTGAAAAGGAAGGTCCATGAAAGTAATAAAGAAAGCAGGAGAGATAAATATTTTAAGACGGAAGAGAGTTTGATGGTACTAAGTGCTTCCCAGAAATCAAGTAACATGAAGAGTGCCTACCAATATGAGCAACAAATATGTCACAGTAACCTTTGCCAAGAAAGAAAAACACATAGTGGGGTAGTTAGAAAGAAATAGGGTTTTTGAAAGTTATTTCTTATGCTGTTATTTGTTTATGAGGGCAATGTAAGCCCACAGGAAGGAGCTGGAAGACAGGAGAGTATGAATGATCAATAATGGTAATACAATTGTAACATACAACAGCCAGGAAGTGTCTGTGCCTTGGATCACTGTAGAACCAGCACAGTCACCTGCCAAAAACCTGGGATGGTCAGTAGAGCTCGCTCCTTCTCCCCACATATAAAATATTGAGAGTCACTTCTCAGTTCTACCTTTTGCTTTTTATCACTATTTTATATTATGAAGAATGCATATTTATTTATTAAGGTTAATTTTCTTACATTAATTTCCTTCAGTTCATTACTCCCAAAAATGGAGAAAAATGAAATTTAAGGAATAGGCTAACCAAATAAAAGCCAATTCCTGTGGCAGTGATCTGAGACAGAGTCCCAGCTCATGTGGAAGAGTTGCTATTCACAAAACAAGATCCTAAAATTTTATATCACTCTATTTTACGTTTTTCTTTTTCTGTTCTCTGGTAAATCTTTAAAATATTATACATGAAAGTAGATACTAAGTTTTATATTATAGTAAATTTCAGTTTAATGGACTTTTTTATAGTCTCTATTTTCTGTTATGGCTATGCTTTAGAAGGTCAGCCAGAATGAGCTGCTATCTATAAAGAACAGCTGGAAAAAAACAAAACCCACACTATAAGAAAATGCTGCTATCAGCACAGCCTATTGGATATCAGGTTCAATCATGCCCTCTTGTGTATAAGTGGAGCATAGCAGCTCCCATTTTAAATTGAAAAATGATGAAAACTAACACCCACTACGTTGCAGGTTCTATGCTGGGTCCTATGCTGAGGATACACCTGTGGATAAGACCTACAAAGTCCTTATTTTCAAGGAGATTATTTAGGACGTATTTTAATTATTACAGAAGTGTAAATTCTATATGAAAATCTGTGTGTGAAGGTTAAACATTTCATTATATGGTACAAATAGTTGTACCAGTTACAAAAGAAATATTGTCAATAATTTCTTAAGCCTACAATGTTAAATTATTGATTCAGTTTGGCCTAAACTTTTCTCCTTAACTTCTAGTGATAAAAATTTCATAACACACTGACTTAGCATTATAGCTATTATTTACAAAGATATAATCTTCAATAAAGTACGTTGTGATGTTTAATTCTAAAGCTGTTATTTATTCTCAGCGTTAGTTGTCATTGAGAAGTCTCTCAGGCTATAATTTCACAGTTTATAATCCCAGGAAAACTTTCTTTATTATATTACCAACAAGAGACAATACTTTAGTCTATGTTATTAAAACTAAAATTCCCTAAATCTCATTATATGTTCTTACCATCTGCATTTTTATGAATCTAATCTAAAAAAATAAGAAAAATCTCAGTGCTGATATAAATTCCTCAAATCTTATTACCTGGTTTTTGAGGCTTTCAAAAACAAAAGTCCTTGCTTTTATTAAAGGAATGGCCAATCAATTGTGATGGCTACATATTGATGACATATTATGTAGCCCAGAATTAACCTTCCTATAATGAATACAAATATAAGATACAAACCATGGCAGGCATATTTGGGAGAATTTGACTTTAATGAAGATTTAAATCAATACTCATCCATTCTAGCTTTTGATTACACAAAGACAATTTTTTCACCCTTAGCAGTTAAATCAGGAGATTGTGCTGTCATTCCTAAGTGGGAAGACCCACCGGGCATTTCTCATTTAATCAATTGCTCAATTCCTCTTACTCTTACTGTAAGAGTGTTGTCTTAGTCTACTGCAATGTTTTGGGGGAGTATCTAGTTAAGGCTAGTCCTATCAGTGGTGACTTTAATGCTTCTTCGTGTATCAAAGCCCAAATGACCCCACATAAACTTAAATTCTAATTTAAAACAATGAGCCTGCTATGGAAACATAGCTTTAAATCAAGTTCCCCAGTCTCTCTTTACAACTAAATGACTGACTAAAACTACCATTTACATTAAAATATCCAAATACCCCCACTGCCCTCTCAGACCTTGTAAATTTTCTTTAAGAAATGAATGATATGAGCATTTTCCATTTTCCCTTAGGAATGCTTTTGCCCATCTTACTGTTTACATTTAAATATCTTACTAAAATCATGAATGAAATCTTGTCAACTTTTAATGCTCCTGCAATGCCTGCTTTCTCTTTGGAGGTCTAAGTCTTGAACTAAAGAACTTAATTTGTGGAACATTTACTCCTGTGTGATGCAAAAGGGAAGACAACATCTCTGCTTGGAAGTCATGAAACCCACTTCAGCAGGTATTTCCAACAACTGTACAAGTTTTGTCATCATGTTTGAGTGTGGAGGGATCCATACATGATCACATTCTTTCTCCAATGCATTGCAACAGATGTATATCAGTTAGCAATTGCTATAACAATGATGTGAAATAAGCCACCACCATGCCCAATCATATTAGAAAAGGTGCAGATATAAGGGAAGATAGAGAATTGAAGCCATTTCTGCAATCAGTATGCCACAAGATATCCAGTAATAATGACCATAAAATTATCTCCTTTATGAATCAAATCAGACCTTACTTTTGCTTTAATTATAAACTCTAAAATTAAAACACACATGCATGCACACATAAACTTTCTGGGTGCCCCCACCAACACTCATGAGCTCAATCATGCTAATTCCTATCTCTCCAGTTGCTACTTACAGCAAAAGATCATTCAAGATTTAGACTCACTTTCCATGTAAGAGCTTACAAATGTTTTCATGTAATAGGACACATTAAAAAAGATCATACACATACAGCACACTGAAGTAAACTAGAGGAGTTTTGAGGACATTTATGACAAACTACTGGAAAATTGTATTAATTCCTTATATTACATAATTCAGAAAAGAAAAATGGCATATATATAGCATTAAAAAAGATACTAAATTTTAATTTTGTATAAAACTTTCAAATAAAATCTTTTTTATTTTTATTGGCTGAGGAATTTGAACTTGATTCCATGAACATAACATGTTTTTTATTGATTTTTACGTTTAGCTATAAATAATCCCGGTTAATGACTTTCTAATGAAGACGTCTCTGAAAGTTTAATAGTCACTTCTATAGGAAACAAATAGGTTGTCACACTGACAGAAGAAAATGTATTACTTTTCCACTAGCCACAGCAACTCACTTCTCATCATTAGACAGAATTGGAGTAATAAAATTTCATTAAATGGTATTTCAAGGATCCAACCATTCTTTAGAACTAGCTGAGATGGATTCAGAGAGATCTGATTCACCTGATTTACACACAAAAAATGGACAAAATGTACGAAATAACAGCTCTCAAAACACTGCACATTAGTCAATGAAGGACAGTAATCCTGGAGTAATGGGAAACAGTGAGCCCTGAGATTGTCCCAGCTTAATGCCTGGAGAAAATTCCCACAATGTAACACAAGGAAACAGAACTCAGGCGGAGACTCATGGTCTCTTTGTGTTCAGGAGAGAGAGTTGGGAGTCCAAGAAAGCCATTGTAGCCACAGTTGGTAAGGCAGAGTACCAAAGAACAGCAAAATGCACAGAGAACTCAAAAGATCTCTGGAATGTTCCCAGAATATTTAGTTCAGTACCAATCAGTACAAACTTGTGAGGAAACTACCCGAGGCTGAGAACCACCTGAAAGGATTAGAGGGAACCAGGTCTGAAGCATACATAGGAACAGACATAGTTCCTGTTTCCACAACTAGAATAGAAATATCATAATTCATGAGGTAAAGTTATAATACTAATAAGGTTCTTGCTTTACAAGTAGGGGAAATTAACTTTAGTAAAACCCCTGCTCTATTCCTACCTTAGAAAGCTTAAAAGCAAGACCCAAAGGGAGGAAACTATTTCTAAGTAGCTTAGCCATGTCCCAGAACAAATCTCAAAGATAGTTTTAGACAATAGTAATAACCAGCACACAAGAAGGTAAAATTCATGATGTGAAAGTCAAATAAAAATTACCAAGAATGCAAATAAACAGGAAAATAGGAACCATAATAAGGAGAAAAATCAATCAATTGAAAGAGAACCAGATATAACACAAGTGATAAACTTAGACAAGGAAATTAAAGCAGTTATTAGACCTATATTCCACATGTTCAAGAAACTAAAGATTGAAGATGTTAAGTAGAAACATGGACAATATAAAAAAACCCTCAAACCAAATGTTTAGATATAAAATCTACAATGTCCAAATTGGAAAATACCCTGCATTTTGTTAGTTCACAATACATGTCATAACAGACTTAAGAAGTTGAAAACATAGCAAGTATCTTCTCCAACCATAATGGACTAAAACTAGAAATCATAACAGAAGGAAAATTCACAAATATTTGGACATTAAACAATACCTTCCTGAATAATAAAGAGACCAAAGAAGAAATAAAAAGAGAAGTCAAAAAATATCTTGAGACAAATGAAAATGAAAACACAACATATCAAAATACATGGGATGCAACACAAGGAGTTCTAAGAAGGATGTATATAGTCAAAAATGCCTATATTAGAAAAGAAAAAAGTTCTCAAATTTACAACCTAACTTTACACCCCAAAAGAACTGGAAAAAGAAGAATAAATCGAGCACAAAGTTAGCAGAAGGAATGAAACAATAAGTTCAGGTATTTACCTGAACATAATAAAGGCCATATACGATAAACCACATGCTAACATCATATTCAATGGTAAAAAACTGAAAGCTTTTTTTCTAAGATCAGAAACAACACAAGGATGCCTACTCTCACCACTTCTAATTTTTTTTTTTTCAACGTTTATTTATTTTTGGGACAGAGAGAGACAGAGCATGAACGGGGGAGGGGCAGAGAGAGAGGGAGACACAGAATCGGAAACTGGCTCCAGGCTCTGAGCCATCAGCCCAGAGCCCGACGCGGGGCTCGAACTCACGGACCGCGAGATCGTGACCTGGCTGAAGTCGGACGCTTAACCGACTGCGCCACCCAGGCGTCCCTCACTACTTCTAAACATAATACTGGAAGTCCTAGCAAGAGCAATTAGGCAAGAAAAAGAAATAAAAGGCTTCCAAATTTTAAAGGAAAAAGGAAATTATCTCTGTTTGCAGATGACCTCATTTTATATGCAGAAAACTCTAAAGATACCACAAACTGTCAAAACAAATAAATGAATTCAGTGAAGTTATAGGATATAACACCAATATATAAAAATTAGTTGCATATCTTTACATTAATAAAGAACTATCCAAAAAGGGAAATTAACAATCCCATTCTCAATATTATCAAAAAGAATAAAATAATTAGGAATAAATTTAACCAAGCAGGTGAAAGACATACATTTTAAACTACGATAGACTGATGATAGAAGACAAAAACAAATGGAAAGACATCTCATGTTAATGGACTGGAAGATGTAGTATTGTTAAAATGTCCAGACAACCTGGGGTACCTGGGTGGCTCAGTTGGTTAAGTGGCTGAATTTGGCTTAGGTCATGATCTCATGGATCCTGAGTTCCAGCCCCACTTTGGAGATGACCATGTGGAGCCTGCTTGGGATTCTCCTTCTCTTCTTTCTCTGCCCCACCACCATTTACGCTTTCTCTCTTTCTCAAAATAAACTTAAAAAAAAATCCATACAACCCAAAGCAATGTATAGATTCAATGCTATACTCATCCAAATCCCAATGGCATTTTTTATAGAAATAGAAAAAAAAAAACAATCCTGGGGTGCCTGGGTGGCTCAGTCAGTTGAGTGTTGGACCACACTCAAGTCATGATCTTGCAGTTTGTGAGTTCCAGCCCCACTCTGAGCTGAGAGCTCAGAGTTTGGAGCCTGCATCAGTTTCTGTGTTTCCCTCTTTCTCTGCCCCGCCCCCTCTCAAAAATAAATAAACATTAAAAAAATAAAAATAAAGCAAAACAAACAAAAACAATCCTAAAATTCATATTAGACCACAATGTCTCCAAATAGCCAGAGCAATAAGAAAAAGAACAATCCTGGAGGCATCACACCTCCCAATTTCAAAATGTAATACAAAATTATAGTAATTAAAATAGTTTGGAACTGGTATAAGATAGTTATATAGGCAAATGAAACAGAATAGAGAGCCAGGAAAAAAGCCTATGCATACATCACACAGTCAACTGATCTTTAATAAAGGAACCAAGAATCAACAATGGGGAGAGAATAGTCTTTTCAACAAATGATGCTGGGAAAGCTGGATATCCACATGCAAAATCGAAATTTGACACAAAAATCAACTCCAAATAGATTCAAGACTTAAATTTAAAATTTAAAATTGTAAAACTCCTGTAAGAAAACACATAGGAAAAGCTTCTTGACATTGGTTTGGCGATGATTTCTTGGATATACCAAAAACACAGGCAAAAAAACAAAACAAAACAAGCAGGACTCTATCAACCCCAGAATTTCTAGACAGAAAAGGAAATAATCAACAGAATAAAAAGACAGTCTAAAGAATGGGGGGAAATATCTGCAAACCAATTATCTGATAAGAAGCTAATATGCAAAATATATAAGGAACTCCAACAACTCTATAATTAGATAACAAATAACTCACTTAAATAATGAGCAATAGATTTGCATAGACATTTCTCCAAAGAAGACGCAGAAATGGGCAATGTGAAAATGTGCTCAATATCACTAATCATGAGGAAAATGCATATCAAAACCATAATGTGATATCATGTTATACCAGTTAGGATGGCTTTATCCACAAACAAACAATATAACAAATGTTAGTAAGAGTGTAGAGAAATCGGAACTTTTGGACACTGTTGGTGTGAAGTAAAATAGTCCAGCCACTATGGAAACAGTATGCAGATTCTTCAAAAACTTGAAATGTAACTACCATCTGATCCAACGATCTCACTTCTGGATATATATCCAAAAGAACAGAGATCAGAATCTCTAAGAGATAGCTGCAGTCCCAAGTTCATTGCAGCACTATTCAGAATACGTCAAATAAAAAACTAACCTAAAGGGTCATCAACAGATGAATGGATTAAAAATGTGATATATACATACAATGGAATAGCACTGAGTCTTGCAATGAAGGAAATTCTGCCTATGCAATGAC
The DNA here is from genome assembly GCF_018350155.1 of Leopardus geoffroyi. Classification (NCBI taxonomy): domain Eukaryota; kingdom Metazoa; phylum Chordata; class Mammalia; order Carnivora; family Felidae; genus Leopardus; species Leopardus geoffroyi. The sequence continues at coordinate 167,979,263 of NC_059327.1, forward strand.
ATGAATGAACCTGAGGCACATAATGCTAAAAAAGTTAAGCCAGTAACAGAAGGGCAAATACTGCCTGGCTCTACTTTATATGAGGTGTCTAAAATAGCCAAACTCATAGAAGCTGCCTACCAAAGGCTGGGGACAGGAGGAAATGGCAACTTTTTTTTGTTTTATGTTAAGATTTCAGTTATACAAGATAAATAGGTTCTAGAGATGCACTGTGTAATATACTGTGTATAATATTAAAAAAATTATTAAGAGGGTAGAATTCACATTAACTGTTCTAACCACACAAAAAACTAGGGAGCAGGGAAGAAAATTTTTAAAGGTGATGGAATGTTTATTTCCTTGATGGTGATGATGGTTTCATGGGTGTATGCATATACCCAGACGTATCAAATTGTATACATTAGATATGTGCAGTTTTTGTATATCACTCATACCTCAATCAATGTAGTTCTTTTTTATTTTATTTTATTTTTTTTTTAATTTTTTTTTCAACGTTTATTTATTTTTGGGACAGAGAGAGACAGAGCATGAACGGGGGAGGGGCAGAGAGAGAGGGAGACACAGAATCGGAAACAGGCTCCAGGCTCTGAGCCATCAGCCCAGAGCCCGACGCGGGGCTCGAACTCACAGACCGCGAGATCGTGACCTGGCTGAAGTCGGACGCTTAACCGACTGCGCCACCCAGGCGCCCCAAAGAAACAAAAAAAAAAAAAAAAAAAAAGAAACAAAACATAAATACATGGATAGGTTAAAAGTAAAAGAATGGAAAATACTTACCATTTGAACACTAATGAAAAGAAAGTTAGAATGGTGATATTAATGTCAAAGAGATAGGAGAGCAAAGAGTACCACTGTGGATAAAGAAGATCCTTTCATAATGACAAAGTGGTCTATTCACACATTCTAGGTAGTTTCACTATAAGCATTTTCACCACATAACTAATTGGCCATAAGGCAATTTTGCTGTAAAAGATAAAATCATAAAAAAATAAAAAGTCATTCATTAAAAAAGACATAATGAAACACAAAAAGTAACAAAATTAACAAGACTTGTGAAATATGAAATATTTGAATGTACTTAAATGTGTGTAGATTCATGTCAATGTTGTGCAAATAAGCACCGATTTTATTTTGGTGCATTGTAACTAAGCACTTTTCTTCAAAGTCTTTCATTCATAGTACTATACATTTTTTTTTTTTTTTGCTTGTTAATTTGTCTTCTTTTTCAGCATCACATTTTTTTTTTTAGCTCAAATTTCTTCCTTCATTAAGAGAGGTATCAGTTTCCAGATATTAGGATGCATATTTGTAACTTGAGTGTTGTATTGTGCTGTGAAAGTCTTCAATGCTATTGTTTGATCTTGGCATACTGTCATATGTCCATTAATGGGTGTTGCAAAGGTCTGTGGAAAATGTGAGTTCACAGGGTGCCTGGGTGATGTGGTCAGTTAAGCATCTAACTCTTGATTTTGCCTCAGGTCATTATCTCACGATTTGTGAATTTGAGCCCCATTTCAGGCTCTCTCTCTCTCTCAAAAATAAATAAACAGTAAAAAAAAAAAAAAAGTGAGATCGACACTCTATTCTACTATACAGATCATTATAAGGGTTCAGATTTTTATCATACAAAAATGGGAACAGTGTGCTAATAGAGAAATGAAATGAAACCAAACTTCAACCAGTTGATGAAACCAAACTGTCAACCAGTTCTTTTTTTTTTTTTTTTAATCTTTTATGGAAAAATTTCCTTATGGCCAATTCACTGCAATTATTAGTTATGCAGTGAAAATGTGTGGGCATGCCTATGGAAAAGATGCTTACTGTGGAAATACTGGACATGCCTTGAAAAAAGCCACTGAAAGTCCTGTCTGTATCTTGTCAAACTCAGAATTCTCCTCTAGGGCTACAGCTAGTCCTGGGGGGGAAGAGCATTTGTCAAAAACTTCACAGCCAAGTGTTTAGTAGCTTCTGGTTGAAAGACCATGACCAAGAAAAACCATGCCCAAGCCAGGTTTGTCTCAGCAATGCAAGGTATATTTAACATTCAAAAATCAATCACTATGATTCATCAACAGACTAAAATGGAAAACCACACCATTGTTTCAACAGATACAGGGGGTATTTGGTAAAAACCTACTATCCATTCTTGATTTAAAAAAAAAATAATAAAAACTATCAGCCTTAGTGAAATGCCTGATACTAGAGCTGGGGCAGGTAAAATACAAAATGAGCCTAATCTTTCTATGTCTGGATCTTTGTTTCTACAATACAATCCTTGCCATTCTACCTCTTCCTAAAACCCAATCTGTTAGTCTCTTACCGCATTCATAAAGTTTACATGGCTCCCCACTGACTACAGTATAAAGTCTAAGTCCTATGCATAGTCTACGAGGTACTTCATTTCATCTCCATCTCTCTCTCGAGATTCAATTTCTGCTAGTTAATGAAGTCGTTCAGAATTCCCTATGCATCCTTTTTCCTTTTCTGTATGCATACCTTGTGCAAGCTATTTCCTGGGCTTAAAAAGTCCTCCTCTGTATTCTCTTTCTGAAAAAATCCAGTTTACCCTGATCTACTCCTGACCCAACTTCAACCTATATTTTACAGGCATATAGGACAATTTTTGTTTTACATACAAATTTGATCATGGTATACCCTACTAAAACATCCTGTAGCATACAGAAATCTCATAAGCTGTAAATTCCAATATGCCAGTCTGACTTTTAATATATCTATGTAACCTACGTCTTTAATAAAACTTTTACTTAAAGCTTTCCCTCAAGCCCCATTCTCATGACAACAGGAAACTTAATTATTTTCAGGTTCACTAAATTGTCTTAGTATTTACTCAGTCATTTCAAATATAAATGTTGTCCTTTCTGAGTATCCCTCGTCCCTACCTTTGATACAGGATGGCATCTAAGGTAGAGAGACCACTGGTGTTTACATCCATGGAGGCATCTGTAACTGGTGTCATTTTCTCTTCTCTGCCATCCACTAAAATGATAGTCATCTCTACCTGTGTATTTTTAGTCCCTTAGTATATATCCCAATTGATACCTGCTGAAACATTTTTTTGTCCATTGGTCTCCATTGGCATGATCCATGTTAACTAAAATACTACTTCAGGCTCTATGTCAGCTAACCTCAGCTATACATCAGTTACTCAGGATTACAGGTATGACTGTTGCCTGATGCTTTTCTCAGTGCCCTGTAGTAGACCAGTGTTGTCATCAGGCACATTTTCCTGTCACTTACATAGCCACCTCTACTATAATGCTCCTATACTACTGTAAATCTGTCACTTTCCTTGGGTGACAGCCTATTAAAATTTTTCTTCTAAACTCTTCATCCAAAGCCTTGGTTCAGGGGACCTTTCTGTTAATCCTGCCATCCCTTGGGGGCTTTATTTGGAGAAGACACAGATCCTTTCTATGCCCAGGTCATCCCCAAACATAAAGGAATACCTTAATTATAGTCTCATGACCGAGAATACTTGGCCTTTTTAGGATTTACTGGGTGATTTCTATATTCCCACAAAACTTAGTTTACAGCAAGGACTGTGGTCTGTTTTACTCATGTTGGTGTCTGGCACATAATAGGGGGTTGGCAAGTATTTATTGAATGAACAAATAAATAATTCAAATGTCCCTGCCCTTGTCATAAGTAACTTTTCCATTTAGTATTAGGTACTTTTCTTTTAATGGAAGTAACTTCTTGCTTTGATCTTGGTACAAAGAGAATGGCATATGGGTTGCAAGAGGTAAGGAACACCAACTTGAGAGAAAAGGAAGACAGGATATGATATAGGACAAATAAAGTACATTAATCATAGTCAGTACTTAGAGACAGAACTTATTTTTCTAGTGTCAGAAACACATAAAGAAGTAAAACCATTGGGAAAGAATACATTACACAAATATCTTTCTATGTTCCAATAATATTCCCTGAAAAGCTCTTTTTTATTAATTGAAGGTCTTTTTGACCACAATAGATGTACAATAGATTTTGTTAGATGACAAGTAGAGTACTGGGAAGGTGTTAAAATTTGCTTCTGTAAAACAAACTCAAGGCTCTAGTACTAAGAATCTTGTCTTCTGATCAGTTCAGGAAAATCAGTTTCCTGATACCATTGAGAATGCAACCCCACTCTCACCTAAAGAATTTAAGCAAGGGGGCATCATTTGACTCTGAGAAACAGGCTGGATTAACAACCCATGTGCAGAACTTCAGATAAGTAGTTTAGGGACAATTCATTTATCCAAATTTTGTCATGTCCTAGGAAACAGTACCTTGAGTCTACCTGTCACCCCATGATTGTAGTCAGATTGTATTATTCCTAACAGAACCCTAAACAGTGTTTCTAACGGGACATTAATAAGGCCACCCAACCTTCTTTTGAGTGATTGCTGTCTTAACAACAACTTCCCTATCCGTGCTTCCATTATTCCCCATCCTGAACAAAGATCTATGATACCCAGTTCATAGCTGATTCCACTTCCTCTACCCCTCTTAGAATGATTCAGCACAAGTCCATATCCTATTACAGTCTTGTGGGAGCCCAGGACAAGCCGCCTGGAAATGTACCACAATGGTATATTAAATATTTTGAATTGAAGCTACTTGGGGAAAAATCTAGTGCAAGGATACTGAGACCCTCGTGTATCACCCCCAAAGCAGGAAACCACTCTGCCATACTCCTCCCTGTACTAAGAAATAAAAAGACACCTTTATCCCCAAAGATAGGGACTTTAAAGTAGAGAAAGCTGCAGAAATAATCCTTGTTACATTTTGACCAATCTACTACCTCAGCCCCTTAGTAAGCTCCCAAACACCTGTTTTCCTTATTCTGTAAATTCCTGACAATTTTATTGTGTTTGTCTAAAATGTATAAAAACTGCCTGACTTGGTCATTTCTTTGGGTCCCAATTTCTGTGCATGGGTAATAAAACTTTTATTTTTCCTCCTGTTATTCTTTGTCACAAAAATTGAATTCTTAAGCCAGCTAGCTGAAAGACTGTGAAGGGTAGAGGAAGAATTCTGCCCTACAGTGTCCTACAGCTTATTCCTATTGAGCCACTCCAAGGCTTCCCAAGGTATGCGCTTCGCTTTTCTGCAACATGTAACAAACTTAACTTTGATGAGCTTATTGATAAAAGGCTCTTAGCTGTGCGTGCACAGTAAACATTCAATAGCTTAGAGATGAATTCATATTGCCATTATAAGCGACAACTTAAGTAATGCTTATGTATGAGCACTGCAGCCCTACATACTAAGTTTCATAAACCCAAAGAATCTACCTCAATTCAACCTCTGAGAGTTGACAAAAAGAATAGCGGCAAGGTGATGGCCCAGGAACCGGAGAGTCCCAAGTAGGATGGGGCTGCTGCCTCACGGAATTCGTCAGGACCTCAGCACAGCTCATCCCTAGAGAACTAGAGGCACGCGCATGCGCAGCACCCTCAAGCTGCGCTGCCGTTCCTTCAGCGCCTTGGGTTACATCCGGGTCTTTGGGCTTCGCGCTACTCTAGCCGGCTGGGGTCGCTCAGGGTTGCTGGGTGTTGGTTGTTTCCGCTGTTCCAACGTCGGAAGTGCGGGTGGGTGGGCAGACAGGTGAGTCGGGGTGGGGGGGGGGGGCAAGCAGGGGAGTCGGGGCGGGGGGGGGGGGTGGACCGGGTCGGTCGTTGCTCCCCCGAGTGGGATTTGTGCCGAGACGGGGACGCGCGGCCCGGCTGATTGGGGTCCCGGGAGCGTTGAGGCGGGGCGGAGGGTGGGCTGAGGCTGTTGGTGCTCTCCGAAATTGGGCCTCCGGGAGGGGCTTCCTATCTTTGTTTCTCTGGCGGCTTGCTCCTGACACTTGTTAAAAATCAGTAACAGCCATCCTCATTTGTATTCCTTATAGTTTGCGGACAGATAGGGCCCAGCAGCCATGCAGTTGAGGTGGGTTTGCAGCCCTGGCCTTCCGGGCAGGGACCTCAGCCTTCTCTGCTGCTTCTCCCCCATCAGGGATGCGGCTTCCGCGTCCTGCACTTCAGCGACCTTTTCAGGTCAGGTTGTAGGAAACAAGCACAGAGCAGGGATTTTGTAAATTTAGATGCTAGTGTAGATTCTAGACTAACTGTGCAGCCTAAGTCGTGTGGAAGTTACCATCCAGCTCTGAAGTTCTGAGATTTGTATTCAGCTGCCCAGTCTCCAAGTTAATGCACATTCAGAATGAATCAGCACCAGAGGAAAATGAGGGAATGGAGGGGGGTGCCTTGTCATTTTTTGCGTGTTATCTGGATTTGATGTCGGAGAATTGCCCAGAGCCACAGCAGTTTGGATTGATGAGGATTGTCAAAAACTGACAAAAACACATTTTTTAATCTGCATTAATGTGGCAAAAACATTCTGATTTCCTCTGCTTGGGAGGTTTTATTTGAGACTTTTGTAATGAACTCGGAGCTGTCTGAGGAGTTTAAAACAAACAAAACTTGCCTGTACCCGATCTAAGAGACTTAAGAACTTCTTTTAATGAGCTCGATTCCTGTGGTGTTTTTTTTTTTTTTTTTTTTTTTTGAAATTTAGCCTGATTTTAATAATCAACCTGTGAGATTTCTAAAAGTGCAGATTCCCTTGGTCTCATTTCACATCTGTTGAAACACTGTGTCCAGGGAGAGGAGCCTGGGAAAGCTAGATCTTTAAGGAGCATCCTAAGTGATTCTTACATAGCACATCTGGAGCATGGATCTTTCCATCAGAAAGACCCTCTACCATTAATAGCTTTATAACTTAAGCAATAAATTTCTGAGTTGCAGTTTTCTGTATCTGAGAAAAGAGGATGATAATTTCTATCTCAGAGACTATTCAGTGATCCTAAGCCCTTTAATAATAGGGCCCATATCTTAATCATTTTTGTGACTACAGAACTTGGTGGTTGGCGTTTAATAGGCCCTCACAAGTATGTTGAACTGAGAAAAAGAGATCGTATTCCCAGAAGACAGAAAACACTTGGAAAGCTCTAATGCCCTCCCTCCGTACCTTACAGTTTTTTTTTTCCTTTTTATGAATAATGAGTATGCTGAATATTATTAGAAGTAAGTGTATCTCTTGATGGTCATACTTGTTAGAAGTAAGTATACCTCTTTATGGCCAGAAAATATTTCTGATTCTTGGTGTAACTTTGAAATTGTTTCTAGCATTAGATCATTAATGAATTTAAATACAGGCAGAGTCCATTTGTTGAAGTGAATTTATGACTTACTATGTACATTATTGTCTGTAAATGCTATTTGTCTCTTGTTACTGTGCCAGAATTCTATACCATAGTGATCATAATTTCTTGTTACTATTCCAGAATTCTGAATCATTTTGTTCTTAAGAATTTCATTCAGATTTCATATATTCACTGTATATGAGTTGTATATTCATATGAATTGTATATTGTATATTCACCTACTATTCCCATTAATTTCAGGAATTTGATTTATTATCGTATGGAAAGTGTATGGGAACTCAGGATTGCTGAAGCCATTTGTAAAAGGATTGGTGTGGGTGACAGATCCATTTAAATATGAAACGAAGAATTAAATTCTGGAAAATATGGTTATAGAACGCAGTGTAAATATTACAAATCTTGTCAATGTAAAAATAATACATTTTACAGAAATCAGGGGTTGTGAGGAAGTGTAAGAGTACAATTTTCATATCTCTCATGGTAGTAGGTCAGTCTACATTGTCTGAAGTGGAATCATAGTTTTTAAATGACTCTGATCTTTAATATTTGTGCAGTATTTTTTCTTAACCTTAGAGTACTCTCTAAGGAACTAAAATTGCTTTTTTGTTTTTAAGGAACTAAAATTGCTTTTTATGAAGAATTTCTTTTTTCTTCAGAGATCAGCAGTTTTAGTTCACTTTTTCTTTTGTTTAAATTCAGAAAGAATGAAATGTTATGCTTTTTATTAAAAATGGCATGTCTATTATGATCTCATTAAAAATTATTTCTATACATTCTTTTTTTTTTTAATTTTTTTTTCAATGTTTATTTATTTTTGGGACAGAGAGAGACAGAGCATGAACGGGGGAGGGGCAGAGAGAGAGGGAGACACAGAATCGGAAACAGGCTCCAGGCTCTGAGCCATCAGCCCAGAGCCTGACGCGGGGCTCGAACTCCCGGACCGCGAGATCGTGACCTGGCTGAAGTCGGACGCTTAACCGACTGCGCCACCCAGGCACCCCTCTATACATTCTATTTATATGTGTGCATTAAATAGACATCTGGAATGTTATATACGTAATAATAATAGTTTTTTATTTCTGAGTTAGGATTTGGGTTGATTTTTTTCTTCCTCTTGTACCTTTCTATATTGAAAGAAATTTTTAAGAAGTGCAGGCATAATTTTTATAAAAACATTTAACACAGAGAGGTTTGGTTATTATGGTATTTACAGAGAAAGTTCTGGATTTTAGTAAGTAACCTAAAGGTTGCTGAGTAATCATTATTAACATTAACTTGCCTTTAAAAAACGAGAACTGCTTTGTTTGCCTTTAGGTTTGTTTCATGTTGCTTTATATAATATCTGTCAGGACAGTGTGCTATGCTATCTTACAAAGACTTAAATTTGCCTTGATATGAATTCTTTGTCATTTAGTATCTATGTGACCTCAGTTAAATTGTGTGAGCCCTTCTTCTCATCTAAAACTGGGTGTTGTAAATATTTACTTTAGAAGATTGTTGTATGCATTTAAATTACCTAGCCCACTGCCCAGAACCAATGTCTGTTCAAAAGAGAGCAGCTATTATTGCTATTTTAAAAGTACATATTGTATTTATATATATATATATATGCATGTCTTTCTTAAGTAATGTTCTTAAAGTCATTAGTATATTACATTTCTGTTTGAATATCTGCAAATTACTTAAAGTGTTCTACAATGGAATTTTCTCAGGTTAGAACTACTTGTCCTGGAAACTGTTCATCACCATAATGAGGCTCGTAATTCTTGATAACTATGACTTGGCTAGTGAATGGGCAGCCAAATACATCTGTAATCGCATCATTCAGTTCAAACCTGGACAGGACAGATATTTTACACTGGGTTTACCAACAGGTAATACACCATTTTTTCCATTTTAGATACTGAAGGTCATGGGATTGAAGGGTTTCCTTTAGTAAAATATGTTTCCCCTTTATTTCTTGCCATATCACTGATTGAACATGTTAGTGTATACAGCCAGAAATGTGTATATCTATCTAGTATCTGTGTTTCATTATTGTTTCTTGTATGAAAATTGTATATCACTTACCACTCTAAAATGCAAAAGGAAATTTCTTGTATTAAAATTATACATCACTTGCATCTCCAAAATGCAAAAGGAAATATCCTAACTTAAGTGATGGTCATAGTATTTTTTGTACCTTTTTCTAGTAGTCTTTTGTTTTTAGGGATTTTTTTTTTTTTTTTTTAATTCTCAAGTTAGTTAACATACGTACATACATGTAGTCTTGGCTTCAGGTAGTGATTGATCTCTTAAATATGACACCCAGTACTCATCGTGAAGAGTGTCCTCCTTAATGCCCGTTACCCATCAACCCTCAGTTTGTTCTCTGTTTTCAAGGGTCTCTTATGGTTTGCTTCCCTCTCTGTTTTTATCTTATTTTCCCTTCCGTTCCCCTATGTTCATCTCTGAAGTTTCTCAAATTTCACATATGAGTGAAAACATATTAGTCTTTCTCTGACTGACTTATTTCATTTAGCATAATACCCTCCTGACCCATTCACACTGTTGCATGTGGCAAGATTTCATTTGTTTTCATCGCCAAGTAGTATTCCATTCATCAGTTGATGGATATTTGTCCATCAGTGTATCCATTCATCAGTTGATGGATATTTGTCCATCAGTGTATCCATTCATCAGTTGATGGATATTTGGGCTCTTTCCATAATTTGGCTGTAGTTGATAGCACCGCTATAAACATGGAGGAGTATATGCCCCTTCAAGTCAGCATTTTTGTATCCTTTGGATAAATTCCTAGTAGTGCAATTGCTGGGTCTTAGGGTAGTTCTAGTTTTAATTTTTTAAGGAACCTCTACACTATTTTCCACTGTGGTTGCACCAGTTTGCGTTCCCACCAACAACAGTGCGAGAGGGTTCCCCTTTCTGCACTTCCTTGCCAACATCTGTTGTTTCCTGCGTTGTTAATTTTAGACATTCTGACAGGTATGAAATGATTTCTCACTGTGGTTTTGATTTGTATTTCCCTGATGATAAGTAATGTTGAGCATCTTTTCATGTGTCTGTTTGCCATCTGGATGTCTTTAGCAAAGTGTCAACTCATGTCTTCTGCCCATTTCTTGACTGGATTATTTGTTTTTTTGGGTGTTGAGTTTGGTAAGTTCTTTATAGATTTTGGATACTAATCCATTATGCGATATGTCATTTGCAAATGTCTTCTCCCTCTCTGTCAGTTGCCTTTTGGTTTTGCTGATTGTTTCCTTTGTTGTGCAGAAGCTTTTTGTCTTAATGAGGTCCCAATAGTTCATTTTTTCTTGTATTCCCCTTGTGTCTGGAGACATGTCTAGTAAGAAGTTGCTGTGGCCGATGTTGAATGAGGTTTTTGCCTGTTTTCTCCTCTAGGAGTTTGATGGTTTCCTGTCTCACAGGTCTATCATCCATTTTGATTTATTTTTGTGTATGGTGTAAGAAAGTGGTCCAGCTTCATTCTTCTGCATGTCGCTGTCTAGTTCTCCCAGCACCTTTTGCTAAAGAGATTGTTTTTTTCCATTGGATACTCTTTCCTGCTTTGTCAAAAATTAGTTGGCCGTATATTTGTGGGTCCATTTCTGGTCTCTCTATTCTATTCCATTTATCTGTGTCTGTGTTTGTGCCAGCACCATACTGTCTTAATGATTACAGCTTTGTAATACAGGTTAAAGTCTGGGATTGTGATGCTTCCTGCTTTGGTTTTCTTTTTCAAAATTACTTTGGCTATTCAGGGTCTTTTGTAGTTCCATACAAATTTTAGGATTGTTTGTTGTAGCTCTGTGAAGAATGCTGTTTTTACTTTGATAGGGATTGCATTGAATGTGTAGATTGCTTTGGGTAGTTTTGACATTTTAACAATATTCTTGTGATCCAGGAGCATGGAATGTTTTTCCATTTCTTTGTGTCCTTTTCAGTTTCTTTTATAAGCTTTCTATAGTTTTCAATGTACAGATCTTTTACCACTTTGGTTAGGTTTATTCCTAGGTATTGTATGGTTTTTGAGGGATATTGCTTTTCCTATTCATGTAATTAGTAGAATTAGTCTTTTCAATAATCATTAAGCGGTACCAAAAGTATGTACTATTGTCTCTTCATTTCATCTTCTCTGCTTCATATACTCTTACTATCTTATTAGCCCTTTACTATTTCTGTGTGTATTTTCTTTTTATTATAGAAGTATTAAGAGTGAAAAATTGAAGACTGATATGTGTTTTCATGACAATAAACATTAAGTATTAATTTCATGTTTTATTGTATTTAGTTCACTATTAAGGTTTTTCTTAAAAATTAACCAAGTAGTGTTATTGATCTCATGACCTCACTTAATTTGATATTGTTGACTTCCACAGCAAAGGGTATTGGACCTGGAATCAGAGCTGCTACTTTCTTGGTGACTGCAAGGCATATATTCCTCACCCCTGATCTTTGGTTTCCTTACCTTTAAGAAAGATGAGGCTATTAATAGCTGATAATGCTGTTTGAGGCACAGATAAGGTGGTGCTCGTTCCACTCCTTTGTGTACTTTAATACTATGTGAATGTAAGGTTCCCATAAGTGTGTCTTATTTAAAACAGTATTTTTTTCCTTCTGCTCCTTCCCCCTTATGTGCTAACTACATAAAAGCTACAATCATAATTTTTTCCATTTGTATAATTTTCATGAAAGGTATTGTTTAGCTCATTCATTTGTTATTTTGCTTTTTGTCTTTGGTCCAGGCAAAGGAGGGTTTGTAAAAATTGTACACACCAGACTGGCCCCCTCAGCACCCACATTTTTTTTTTTTAATTTTTTTTTTTTTTCAATGTTTATTTATTTTTGGGACAGAGAGAGACAGAGCATGACCGGGGGAGGGGCAGAGAGAGAGGGAGACACAGAATCGGAAACAGGCTCCAGGCTCTGAGCCGTCAGCCCAGAGCCTGACGCGGGGCTCGAACTCACGGACCGCGAGATCGTGACCTGGTTGAAGTCGGACGCTTAACCGACTGCGCCACCCAGGCGCCCCAGCACCCACTTTTTTGATACATGAGCCCCAGTGGTTGAATATGGCCTCTGTATCTGTTTGCTTACTGCAAACCAGGGCTACACTCAGGCTAGTTGCTTTGATTATTCTGTTTTAAATACGATGTATAACTAAACAGTAATTTTAGCTTGGGGGCAGGAAATCTTCAAAGTCATAAATGCAAGCAGTCCTAAACATGCTTTTTTGTGTTTAGATCTACAACTTTTGCTTTAGTTTTAGATAGTCTAACTGCCTAGTAGTGCACTTGCCAAGGAGTATTTTGGAAAACCTTTGTGGATGTTTTTCACTTTCCTCCTTCATTGACCATTGTCAATGTTAATCATGCTCTCTTCTCCTCCTTGCTTTTGAAGTTTGAATATACATTTCTTTTTTTCTTTTCTTTTTTTTTTTTTTTTGAAAGAGAGGGTATGAGTGGGGTAGGGGCAGAGAAAGACTGGAGAGAGAGAATCCAAAGCAGGCTCTGCATTGTTAGAATAGACACTGATGCAGGGCTCAAACTCACAAATCATGAGATCGTGACCCGAGCTGAAGTCAGACGCTTGACCAGCTGAGCCCCCCGGGCGCCCCTGAGTATACATTTCTGTAATTGCAGACAGCATGCTGTATTGTAATTCTCCCTCCACAAAGCACAGTTTCTGGGGAATATCAACTTGGTATTTATTGATGTGATCTTAACAAGCTTCACATGTAAGGGCCTGCATGCTTCCTGCCTCTCAAACTTATTCCCTGATTCTCTTACTCTGAATCATGATAGGATAATTAGACTGCTTATAGTTCAAAGAATAGACCTGAACTTGCTGGCTTTACTTTCACTCATGTTGCTAGTATATTAAGTAATGAAAAATGTGAGCCTTGGAACCAGACAGAATCTCTTGAACCTCTGGCTTCACTTCCGTGTGATATTTGGCAAATTCCTTAATCTTTTTGACCCAATTCTTCAGTCCTCAAAATGGGAAAGATCATGCCAATTTCCCAAGGTTGTGTGATTTACATGAGCTGATGTGTAAAAATACCAGTATAGCTAAGGGGTGTTTGGGTGGCTTAGTTAAACGTTCAACTTAGGCTCAAGTCATGATCTCATGGTTAGTGAGTTTGAGCCCCACGTCAGGCTCTTTGCTGACAGCTCAGAACCTGGAGCTTGCTTCAGATTCTGTATCTTTCTCTCTCTCTGCCCTTCTCCCACTTATGCTCTGTGCCCCTCTCTCAAAAAATGAATAAACACTACAAGAAAATTAAAAAAAAAATACTAGTATAGCTATCATAAGGTAAGCATACAAATGTTATCTCTCAACCTCCTCCCTCTTTTTTCTGTTCTCAATTACAACTCAACCCTATCTTTGACTATTGGAATTCTACCCCTTCTTCAAGACTGATGAAATGTCATCTTGTTTAATCCTTCCTCTAACAAACAAAACTGTAATCTTTTCTTCTTTGATTTACAACAGTTCAGCAAACTTCTTATAGGTTATTTACAACATTTTTATTTGTTATGGTTATTTGTATTTGCCTAATCTTATCTTGTGAGTTTTTTTTAGGATAGAAACAGTTTTAATCTTTGTTTTATCTGAATCATAGTAAACACTTGATAATAATTATGTTAGTAAATTTTGCAAAGTGGACACTAAAATGAAGTTTCTTTAACCAGTTCACTATGTACCATATATTTCATTATTTTTTTCTTCAGCCACTTTGATTAAAAACTAGAAAGTGAACGTGTTATTTTTTTGTCATCACCATTGTGACTTTTTTTTTTAGTTTTTTTTAACGTTTATTTATTATTGAGAGACAGAGACAGAGAGTGAGCAGGGGAGGAGCAGAGAGAGAGGGAGACACAGAATCTGAAGCAGGTTCCAGGCTCTGAGCTCTCAGCACAGAGCCCAACACCGTACTCCAACTCACAAACCACAACGAGATCATGACCTGAGCCGAAGTCGGAGGCTTAACTGACTGAGCCACCCAGGCACTCCTCTTTTTTTTTTTTTTTATTAAAAAATTTTTTAATGTTTATTTTTGAGAGAGAGGAAGAGTTGAGTGAGAGAGGGACAGAGAGAGAGAGGGAGACACAGAATCCGAAGCAGGCTCCAGGCTCTGAGCTGTCAGCACAGAGCCCCACGTGGGGCTCAAATGGAAAACCCTGAGATCATGACCTAAACAGAAGTCGGACACTCAACCGACTGAGCCATCCAGGTGCCCCAACTTCTTACTTTTTTTATTCATATATTCTTAAATTAAGGAAGGAATCCTATAATTATTCTCCTGACACCGAAACAAACACAGATTTGTTTATGCTTCTAGAAAGGAAGAAAAAAAAAGCAATTTATCCATCCGTTAGAGAAGTTTTATATTAGAGGGCCATAGTTCTTAGAGATGGAATTATAAAATTTGACCATTAAATTATTAATTAGAGTTGAAAACAGTATGTTTTCTTTAGTTTTAAGAAATTCTTTTAGACTTCTGTTCTCTGAACCTATATGATGTATTATTGGCAGCCACTTGTATTATTCTTTCATCTCAAGTGAAAGGCAGTCTTTTTACTACTCTATAATTCGCTTTGTATTTTTTTTTGTTGAAGACTGATTACTTCTGTCATATTCTGTCTGCCACTTTAGCAGAAATTTTGTGTGCATGCTGGCTTTTGTTTTGTTTTGTTTTTTGTATAATTTGTTTTATGATGATGAATAGATTAGGAATTAATCAATACTCCAGCTAGGATTGGGAGGGCCAGGTCACTTGTTAAGGATGCAGTCAATCTACCCTTCCAATTTGTAATTAAAATGAAAAAATACAGCAATTTTAAAAACAGAGGCTGTCTTCAAGTGGCTTAATTTATTTTTCTTTATTGTCCATGTCATGTAGCACTATCAAACTGATTTCAATTTTATAAAACCTGTAAAAGAATCACATTTATAAAACAATAAAATCAAGACTCAGATGAAGTATCCAAAGCCACGATCCCATTTCCCAGAAGTCATTTTACTTTATACATTTTAGCTAATACATGCTGAAGATAACACAAAATAAGACACAGAACCTCCAGTTAAAATCATAAAGGCTAAGGTTCCTCAATGAGTCCTTGCCAAGTTCTGAGTCTATTTTGAAAGTGGAGGCAATACTTAAATTTAGCTCTGGTTTCCCTTTTGATTTCATTAAATGGTCAACTTGACCTATTTGTATATCATTCATGCTACAAATCCTTCTCTAAAAAAGCTTTTTCTCAAAAGGTGGGGTGTTTATTTTTCTTTTAATTCACATATGCTTCCTAGAAGTTTCTAATCTTGGAGTATCCATTATTTCCAAATATTCAACAACTCTAGAATCATTTTCCAAACTATAATTTCTTTTGACAGATTTCTAGTTTTCTTTAGCAAATTCTACTTTACTAAGCCTTAAGGTACTTTGCAAATGTGTGTATAATTCAAAAAATATTTGTTAATTGAATATGTATTTAAATGAATAATGGTCTCCCTAGTAAATTAGAAATAGAGAATATCATTAACAGAATAAAGTTAATATAAATATTTTAAAAATATATTTTTCATGTTAAGTTAGAAAATGGAATCTTTTTCTGTTTTAGGCAGTACACCATTAGGATGTTATAAAAAACTAATAGAATATCACAAGAATGGAGACCTTTCTTTTAAATATGTGAAGACCTTTAACATGGATGAATATGTAGGTAAGCTGTGTTGTTTGAATATATTATTTGAATATGTTAAATAAAAAGAATATAGTTTGAGAATTAATACATTATTTGAATTTATGTTTTGAATGTAATATGACTATTTCTAGAAGATAACATACTGCCTTTTGGTGAGGTTGGGGGTTTATATTAAAAACATCTGTATTTTTGGAGGAGGCTCCTGGGTGGCCCATTCGGTTAAGCATCCAGCTTTGGCTCGGGTCATGATCTCACGGTTCGTGAGTATGAGCCTGAAGTCAGGCTCTGTGCTGACAGCTCAGAGCCTGGAACCTGCTTCTGATTCTATGTCTCCCTCTCTCTTGGCCCCTCCCTTGCTTGCGCTCAGTCAGTCTCTCTCTCAAAAATAAATAAAAACATTTAAAAAATCTGTATTTTTGTGATGCCAGCATGATATAGCAGAAGGAATATGGGACTAGCAATCAGAAGATCTGTATTCATCTTGGGCTCTGCCACTCATCAGCCATGCAGCTTTGAGCCAGTCCCTTCACAGTTCTTACTCTTTTTTTTTTCTTTTTCATATTTTATTATTTATTTATGAGAGAGAGTACAAGCAGGGGAGGTGCAGAGAGAGGGGGACAGAGGATCCAAAGCGGACTCCGTGCTGACAGCAGAGATCCCAGTGCAGGGGATCTCTGAAACTCATGAGAAACTCATGAACCATGAGATCATGACCTGAGCTGAAGTCGGATGCTTAACCCACTGAGCCACCTAGGGTTGCCTCCCCCCGCCCCTCTTTGTTTTTTCCTTAAGGCAGAGTTAAAACTGGTTTTGTGGAGATGGATTGAGTACCATGTATGTAAGTAATTAGTAAAATAAAGATTTTTCAGATATAAGTGTATTTATATTCATGGCTGTGAAGATTTTATGATTCATTGTTAACTTAACAGGGAACACAAGAATACATTTTTAATGGTAGCCCAAGTGATAGTCAAAGAACTATTAGGATTCAGTATACTTTGCATGCATGCAGGAAGAATAGATTAGAAACATAGACCAACATTTCAGAGGTATGGCAGATTAATTTCTGTGGATCTTAACACAAATCAGTTCCATTGGTAAAATTTTCTGTGTTTGAGAAGTGAAGTACGGTGATTAAATGCATGTGAACTAGACTTCTGTGTTTGAATTCCAGCCTCTCTGTGAGCTGTGTGGCCTTGGGAAAGTTTACTTAATTTTTCTGTGCTTTTGATGTTCATCTATAAAATAGGAATGATAACAGTATTTCCATAGATGTTGTACAAATTATTTGAACTGATACATACATGTAAGGTGGTTAATACAATGTCTGGAATATAATGAGCATATATTCCACATAAAAATGCCTTTAAATTGAATATGGTTGTAGAAAAGTTATATATTTTAAATAGCATCTGTGGCTTAATCAGAAAAGCAAACTTTGGATTTATTCCTAGAAATACTTACATTTTTATATATTAACTTTTAATTTAGGACTTCCCAGAAATCATCCTGAAAGCTACCATTCTTATATGTGGAATAACTTTTTTAAGCATATTGATATAGATCCTAATAATGCTCATATCCTTGATGGGAATGCTGCAGATTTACAAGCAGAATGTGATGCTTTTGAAAAAAAAATAAAAGAAGCTGGAGGAATTGACCTTTTTGTTGGAGGTATGTAAAACATTTTGTCATTACTCTTACCTTTGTGTGATGCGGGGAACACCTGTAACTGTCTATAATATCCGTACTGATTTTTATTTTTTATTTTCATCAACAGTAATCTTAAGGTTCTAAGTTAGAATTGTTTAAATTATGTCTTGAGAAATAAGTCCCAATGCCTGCTAAACTTTTCTATTATCTGTTTAGAATTCACAATTAATCACATCTTACAAAATGCATGCTGTTTCTTTAACTAAATACTATTCTTACCTTTTACAATTTCTTTACAATTCCAGCCCAGCTTTCTTACCAAATTACAGGGTTGAGTCTCTAAAAGTTTGCATGTGGAACAGATAGATTTTAGCATTTCTGTACTGATCACTTAAATGGCTTCATCTCACTTAAAAAGTCAGTTAAGAATGATATAAGACTTTATCATCACCTTTTAGTTAATATGAACTAAGCTGTATAATTATCTTTATAAACTCCAAATAAATAAATGTTTAATTGGCTAAACTCCACTTAAAATATATATATATGTATGTATACATATATGTGTATATACATATATATACACACAAACATACATATATAATATATACACATGTGCATGCGTGCACATGTGTGTGCATGACGTACCATTGAAAATAGGAGGAATGTTTTTTCTTTAATGTTTATTTATTTTGAGAGAGAGAAAGTGTGCCCACTCGCGTGCATGCGAGTAGGGAAGGGAGAGGGGCAGAGAGAGGGTGAGCAAGAATTCCAAGTGGTGGAGCCTGATGTGGGCCTGGATCTCATGACTGCAAGATAATGACCTGAGCCAAGCCAATATCAAGTGTTGGACGCTCAGCCAACTGAGCCACCAAGGTGCTCCAGAAGTGTCTTTCTTTGTAATGACAACATGGTTTTCTGTAATTATTATGAAGCCTCTGGGACAGCTAATTAATTACCATAAGAATAACATCAACTAAACTGGAGCTAAAATTGATTTTTGCCAGAGTTTTTATTATGCAATTAAACATGCCAAAGCTCTAAGCTAACATTAAGTTCTCTGGATATGTCTTATATTTAATTTACTAGAAGATTGCTTAAAAGTACATGAATTAGATCTTTAGTAGAGCTGTACATTGATGTTAATTTATTGTTGAGGTGGCCAAGTATGGTTGAGGTGGTTGATTGCCCTTGGGGAAAATTTGGGTATTACAGTCAGGCATAAATTTGCATTCTGTTTTGGCCACTTATTATCTATATGACTTTGAGAAATTTATTGAAGTTCAGTATAATTAAGTCATTTGTAAAACAGGAATTAATATTAACCATTCCAAAACTTGTGAGAACTAACTATGTTATAACATGCAAAACGTCTTGCATAGTGGTTGGTACATCAGTCTTCTCTTTCTGAACTGTAGATGCTGAAATAATTGTTCTGTAGTTTTTTGAATTTCCTGCTTTTTTACTGGGTTACTTCTAAGTGTATTGAGTGAGATTGAAATTTTCTCTTTGAGGAAATTTTTATCTCCACATAGCAGAGCTGGTATCATTTACTTTCTTTTATAGATGGGATGGTTGTTCTCTGAGCAAGAATCCAAGCTAGGCTGTTTTGCTTTTCAAAATTGAAAGTTATCTATGTTTTAATAAAATTTGCTAATATTTCAGTATTCCTGGAAAGCATTTGCATTCCAGTTTTGTCCATATGGCTTAATTCTGAGATAATTACCATTTGTACTTGTCAGTATCAAGACTAAGGCAGTTTGTATTGGGGAATGTTGAAGGAATGCATTACCCATGCATTCTTCATATTTTCTAAACTACATACCAAAATCAAGTAGAATTACTATAATATATACCTAATTACTGTAATATAATTATACGTAATGTGTCTATATTTTAGTTATATCAAGACATATTTGCACTCATTTACCGTCATACAAAAAGGCATGGTAGTTATTAGAGGTTCATTATTAAACATGGCTTAATGAAAAATATCTTGTTTACTTTTTCATTTGAATATCTTTTTTCCTGTTAATTTATTTGCCTTACATAAGGATCCATGTGACAAATCCCTTGGGGATTCAATGCTAGGAAATAGAATTTACTGGGGTTGGGGGGAGAACATAAGAACTAAACTCCATTTTCTTTTTCTGTCCGCTTCTCAGAAAGCATTTATAACTTAAAGTGATGTGTAAGGTTGAATGTCCCTTGTCAAAGATTTTTATTTTTTTAGGTTTATTTATTTATTTTGAGAGAGAGAGAGAGAGAGTGGGGGAGGGGCAGAGAGAGAGGGAGAGAGAATCCCAGGCAGGCTCTGTGCTGTCAGCTCAGCGTCCGACGTGGGGCTTGATCCCACGGCCCATGAGATCATGACCTCAGCTGAAACCAGGAGCGGATGCTTAACCGACTGAGCCACCCAGGTGCTCGTATCAAAGATTTCTAGTAGGACTTTCTTCTTTCCCCAAAGCTTTAAGTCATTTCTCATTTCTTTTTAGATTTTGGTATATTACCTTACTATAAGTCACCTTAGTTTTCCATTTGGAACAGATAGAGTATAAATTATAGTTATTTATGTTTATGACTGACTCTTACTTCTAGAAAGAACCTGTTTTCTAACCAATTTTTGTTCTTAAGCTTCCTGTAGTCATTCTCCCCTGCCATATATATATATATATATATATAAAGATGATTTCCTTCCTCTTACATTAACATCTTCACTGTAGTCATGTCATGGTCCATTCAAAGGATGTAATTACTCTGTGTATACAGGGAGGAGGGTTAGCTTATTGCATTTTCTTTGAACTTTCCTATTGGGGATACTCTATTATTGGATGTATACTCATGAAAGAATCTCATTTGATTCTTTGCTTTTGTTGATCTAGGTTTGTTATTGGATTTTCAAGATGAGGCTTGGTATCTGGGTCTTATCACTTACCCTTCTTTTGTTCCAGGGTTTGTTGGTTAATAAAAACACTAAGAACTGAGCCAAATGGGATCAAAATAACAGCCTTAATAAAGGTAAAGTTGGATTAGAGATTTCAGGTTGGGCTTGAGGCCAAAATGGGTTTTCCTATTCCTTACACCTGAATCTGAACTAGTAGGATAAGAAGAGCTTAAGACTATCAACACATCATTTCTTACTCCTGGTAAATAGAATAGGAATTCCCTTTCCTCAGTAGAAAGGAAAAAAGGAAAATGTATAATCTCTGAAGTTCTCATTCTTTCTGTGACGACAGATTTGTTAAGAGAAAGAGCAAAGTGTGTCGTGCAATCCCTTACCTACCCCCAGCAATAAAATATACAAATATGAAATTTTATAAATAAACTAAAGGTATCACTAACTTTAAAATTATTTTAAGGTACTGTTTTTAAAAAAATAAAAATAAGACAGTGGGGAAAACTTTAACCTTCTTCTTTGGTTACATGATTAGATTCTTTGGTTTGAAAGTAACTGTGACTTATTTTGGGACCAAAAGTGAATTAATTGGAATGATTCTAGGCTAACTCACAGAATTTGGAGACAGGTTGAAACAGCCAAGTCTTTGGAAGAACAAGAATGAAGGAGCCTGAGATCTCCAAAGTAGGAACTCGTGGACCCTCTCCTGCAGTGCTATCATCAAATACCTCAGCTCTTTCTTTTCTGCATCCTTGCTCAATTTTCAGAATTTCCTGAGAGAAATTCTAATTGTTTCAGCTGGGGACAAGTATTTATCACTAGACCACAATCATCCTCCCTCAGAGACATATAGAGTAGATTAAGGTCCCCTCCATTGTGAGGGAAGCAGAGCAGTGTAGGAGGAGGAGGGAGAAAGTATACTGAGCATACCAAAGAATAGCAACCATCTGTTCATCTCTTCAGCCATTATTTATTGAGGGCCTCCTATGTGTCCTGTATTGTTCTAAGAGGTAAGGATACAGTAATTAAGTAAGTAAGGTTATAGAGAGAGTCCTTACTCCAGTGAAATTTACGTTCTACCCCACAGAACTTTAGGGACATAGGAAAGGCATGTAATCTAGATCCTGAGGTTTTAGAGATACTTCATAAAGGTGCTAATGTATTAGGTTGACTTAAATACCGAGAATTTGCCATGGTTGTTACATTTCATGATTATTTTAAAGAAAGTTTTGTAAAGCTTTATGAAACATCTGAACACTTTTAAAATACATCAGGAAGATCAATTTCTGATAGTTACTCTTGGTTAGTAAGGGGCTGTATTGACACTACTGATAATTTCAGCCGTACTGTACACTTTTGTATGATCCACATCACCACTGACAACACTGGTGTTGATCCTTGAGGACTTTCTATTTTTTCTGGAACTTTTATTTTCATGGTTCTATCCTTTCTTCTTTATACATAAATAGAAAAATGTAAATATTTGCACCGATGTACACTTAAGAGGAGAAACAGAACAGTTTTACCAATCTAGAGAGAAATTCATATTTTTAATTTAAAAATTTTATTAACAAGCAGATATACACTAATGGAAAAAGTCCATACATATTAACCACATGTAGGTCAGACTTTAGGTCACCACATTAAAAATTTCTAGAATGTAGTGCTTTGGTAGCTTATATCTGCTCCCGTAGATTTCATTTCTTCCATCAAAACCAGGTTATTTGTTGTCATTTTTGCTTTGTTGTAATCTGGGAGAAATTGGTTAGACTTGTAGGTTAAGAGTTGGTAAAATACACATATCTATCATTAAAGTTAATATGAAGAATATAAATGTAACAGATATTTTGACTCAGAACGTATGAGTTTATTTTTTCATTGAGGTTGTCAGAAATCTATTAGAGTACCCATGTGTAAAACTTGATTTATTCATGCTATAGAGATTCTTCATTTTACAAAAAGATTTACTTCCAGTTTCATTCAAATAAGGAATGTCATGTTCCATCTATTATTTAGAGGCGATCCTAGAATATTAGAACTGTCAGTATGTCTGTTTAAAGCAGTGTTTTCAAGTTGTAGTTGTCACCCATTATTAAGTCATGAAATCAATATAGTCATTCACATTTAGCATTTCCCTTTTGTGTGTTTTGCTAATGAAATAGAATTAAATAGAATGGCTCCTAGCAGGGGTAAGTATTGTTTCATGCGTTCTTGTTTTTAATTACTTTGGTTTGTGTTTATGTGTTTACATGTGTACTACTAGATTGCAGTGTCAAATATATTTCTAATCAAAAAAGTCTGAAGCAAACTACTGCCCGGTATTATCCGTTCTAGACATTTTTGTAAGCGAGGAAACTGCTACTGGGAGGTCCAGTAGTTAATTGCCCCATCTAGACTAGAACCAAGCCAAGTTAAAGGATTAAACACCACTGTGTTAGGCATCAGAAGATTTAGATTTCAGTTTTGTCTCAGTATTTACTAAATTGTTATCTTGAATAAGTCATGTATTACCCTTGAATGCCAGAGTTTCTTTGTTTATTTTTGAGAGAGTGCAAGTGGGAGAAGCTTGCACTCAAAGCGTTGAGCTCAAAAACAGGTTGGGGAGATGAGGCAAATAGATAGGCCTAATAAGACTATCTTAAAGATTTTTAAATATGTGTTGTTGAGATGCAAAAATGCTTTATAAACTGTGAAGTGTTATGCTGATATAAGGTAATACTTAATTTTACCGCTATTACAATCATTCTTGCTTAGTGCTAAGCATGTGGAAAACATTGAAATACTTGTTGAATCAAATACAGGAACAAATATTTTCATGCAGCATTAGATATTCGGCTATCAAATAAAACAAGGTGAGCGTGTTTATGACTTTGCTCTTTAAAACAACTTGAACTTTGGGAAACCTTATTTACTTTATGTGTATATGTGTATGTATACTTCTTTTAAAAGGAATTGGTCCAGATGGCCATATCGCTTTCAATGAGCCAGGATCCAGTTTAGTGTCAAGGACAAGATTAAAGACTCTAGCGATGGACACCATTTTGGCAAATGCTAAATATTTTGATGGAGATTTATCGAAGGTGCCAACTATGGCTCTAACAGTTGGCGTGGGGACAGTGATGGATGCAAGAGAAGTAAGAATTAAATATTCTTTGATGTCTATAGATTTTGGAGGAAATACAGCACCAAATAAGTGATATTTTGGTTACATCCTATTCACAATGTAAATTGTTATCTAGCTTTCAGTAGCTTCTGTAAGTCTCTTTGCAGTGTTTAAAATTTAACTAAATTAAGTTTTTGTAGCTTATGTAAACTAAGAATTAGGTACCATCCCTTTTGGAGTACTGCTTCATGTGCCTATTCCTTGCGTTACAGTTTGAGTTTCTAAAATTATACTGATCAAATGGTCTGTTTCTAAGTGAAATAATCTGGTGAAAGGACTATGAGGCTAGTTATAGCCCTAGGCTGTAGATAATTTTGGAGGCTTGGGATAATTCAGTGTAAAGTACATCTTGACTGTAGGAGGATAGCCAGTTAGTTTCCAACAGAAAAAGAACCCGTCTAAGGCTGGATCTGTTCTAAATTTGGTATACTTAAAAAGACAAGAACTCTGGCCAGACCTTCCCTCCTTTTTAATTTTTTTTTTTAAAGAACCATCATGTTTTTTAAAGTTTATTTATTTATTTTGAGAGAGAGAATCCTAAGCAGCCTCTGTACTGTCTACACAGAGCCTGACATGGGCTTGCACCCACAAACTGCAAGATCATGACCTGAGCCAAAATCAAGAGTCAGACACTTAACCAACTGAGCCACCAGGCGCCCCCTAATTTTTAATTTTTAATTGGGCTTTCATTTCCTTCCCTGAGAATAACAGAAAAAATTATAGTCAGCTCATGATTCTAAGTGGCTACATTATATGGAAATTCCTTTCTTTTGTGGCAACAAGATGGGATAGGTTTTGAGTAAAGTGTACAGAAAAGTTATGATGAGTAAGTAAATGATCTTAATGTAAATATGTCTAGACTTTAACGTACACCTAGGAACTGTCATTCAAAATGTAGTTTTTCATGTGGAAGTTATCACTTCCACTATATGAAGAAAGGCCTTTCAAGGATTGAAATTTTATAAGTTGAAAAAAGATTTTAGAGCAATTGTATTTCTAAAATATGAAAGTTATACACATAGATTTCTTCCATTTAATCAGATTAAAGTTACAACGTACTTACATTAATTCTTAGAATGACCAGAGGGTTGTTCAAGTATTGATTTTCTTTTGGTCAGTTTTTCCAACAAGATTTTATGATGCCACTCACTCACCTCACAATTTTCACTCCCAGCATGATTATAAATCATTATGGCAGAACTATTGTAGGACTCTATTATTTTCCCAGGGGCCTTAGTACTTTGATTTTTATAGCATTCTTTTGAAATAAATATCATGTCATGGTACTTAATGATTTTCTTATGTTTAATTTTAAGGAGCTTAATGTGTACAGATTTTCATTTGCCAGTGGTATTAGCTGTGATGTAAGCTGCTCTTCAATTTCAGTTTCATTAAGAACAAATACATGTAAGGAGTGCCTGACTGGCTTGGTCAGTAGAGCATGCGACTCTAGTCTCAGGGTTGTGAGTGCAAGCCCCACGTTGGGTGTAGAGATTACTTAAAAATAAAATATTTTAAAAAATACACTTACGGGCGCCTGGGTGGCTCAATCGGTTAAGCGTCCGACTTCAGCTCGGGTCACGATCTCGCAATTTGTGAGTTCGAGCCCTGTGTCAGGCTCTGTGCTGACAGCTCAGAGCCTGGAGCCTGCTTCTAATTCTGTCTCCTTCTCTCTGCCCATCTCCTGCTTTGTGCTCTGTCTTTCTCTGTCTCTCAAAAATAAATAAATAAAT
The DNA here is from genome assembly GCF_018350155.1 of Leopardus geoffroyi. Lineage (NCBI taxonomy): Eukaryota > Metazoa > Chordata > Mammalia > Carnivora > Felidae > Leopardus > Leopardus geoffroyi. The sequence continues at coordinate 168,004,632 of NC_059327.1, forward strand.
GTAAAAAAAAATTTAAAAATACACTTAATAGAACTTTGAATCAATGTATGGGGCAGATGCTACTGTTAAATGGAAAGTACATTTGAATAGGAAAGTAAATTCCTAAGTGGCTAATTAGTTCATCACTAAGCAGCGTCATTTTGGCAACTTGGTTAATGAAGACCTCTGTACACACCCTGGAGGTGACACCCTGGAAGTTATTACAGGTTTCTTTAAGATTGGGAATTGTCAACTAGATAAGGAACCACACCCGTCACTACTTTATCACTCTTTCCTTGGCTTGAGGCCTTCACACTAATGGTGTGTGTGAAATGCTCTACTTTTCTGGACCTTGCTTAGCTGAAATGGCACCTTGCAGTTTTCAACATTCAGAAACCCCTTTCTTAACCATAATCTTCATAATCAGAGTTACTTTTTTCTGTTTTCTCTCAGACCATTGTTCTTTTCCTTTATTTGCACTTTTCACAATTTCTGATTGTTCTTGTATGTTTACTGGTTTAATATCTTTTTTCTTACTAACTTACAATCCTGTGAGTTTATAGGTCATATATATCTAGTACCTTACAATGCCTGCAATATAATAAGTATTTAATAACTTTGGGGAATAGTTTTAATGCATTATGTTCATGATTCGTGTTAGACAAGGTTAGTTCTATCCACAGCTTGGTTATTTACTAGAACCATCAGATCTGATTTTTATTGACTTTTGGCTCTTTGTCAAAAGCTAAATCTGCCTTCAAAGGATTCAAATTTGTTTTTACTGAGGTATATTTAAAGATATTGTCATATGTTCTAAAGGTAATTTCAAAAGAAAAGATAAATTTTTTCACCGTTGTAACATTTATATTTGTTATATATTATTGTAATGCTTTAGATATTTATTCTTAAGATGACATAAGAAAAACTAATAAAACTTAAAAATCTGCTTTTGATTTTGTTGCTTTACTGGAAATCACTGACGTCACCAGTGATTTCTTCATTGCTAAAACTGGCATCTTCTCTGCAGTTCTGGTCCAACTGGGTATCTTTCATCATCTACGACTGTTGACCATTCCTTCCATCATAAAACTCTAGCATTCTTCTTTCTTTCTGAGCATTCCTTCTCAGTCTGCTTCCCAGGCTGTTCTTCCTTCATCTGCATCTTGAATATTGTTGTTCCCTAGGGTTTCATCCTGGAACTGTATATCCACTCTGCATGCTTTAGAGCATGACTTTTTTTTTTTTTTTTAATAAGTCAACAGCAGTAACTCTTTGTAACATTCTTTCTGTAGTTTTATTACTATTCCAAAAAGATAAGGTACTCTCAGTACAGTAATAATAATACATATCTTTATCTTAACTTTCTGAAGGTTCAAGTTTCATATTTCCAACTTCTAGCTGACATCGAGATGTTTAAAGACTCCTTATATACTTACACTGTCCAAAACTTAAATTTATCTTTCTACCAAATTTGCCTTTCTCTTCTGAATATTCCGTCTCTTGGTGAATAACAGCACTCACCATGAAGATTATCTGAGCTTGAATCATGGGTCATTCTCAGCATCTTCTCTACATCTAATGAGTCACCAAATTCCAACTATTTAATAAACTACTTAAAGGTAAATAAGGATCCTGCCCTCCCTCCATCACCACTGCCTATTAAGCCTATATCAGTTTTTTCAAGAATTACTGCAAACCCATTCTAAATCATGGCTATATCCATTCTTTATCACGTTCTATGTGTTACAGTCTGAATTATTTTTTTTCAAAACCATAGTTGTTTATTACTTACCTGTGTAATTAAGAGTCTCTGATGCCCTATTATTCTATCAAAAAATGAAGCCTAGCCTCTCTGCCATAAAAAGATTCTGTATTATCAGATCTCCACCAGTGCTCAAGCATTTCCTTTCATTTTCCTATACTCCAGCCTTATCAAATTTCTAGCTTTTTACTGACCACCCCATAACTGTCTGACATGCCCCCTGTGTGGAGCTTTCCTGCTTATCTTTAAAGACTTGGTTTCAGATAGGAGCTACTCTAAAGCTTTTTCATGTGAGAAATACTTTCCTTGAGAATACTGGAGTGCGTAGAGTAAAACTAATCACATATCACCTTCAAATTACATTCCAAGAGCAACATTTTTTTCATTTCTTCTAGATATTTCTTCTTAATTCTCAGTTAAAGGTTATGTATGTCTTAGGCTTGCACACACACTAATGAGTAATTCTTCATCCCACACCAGACTTTTCAGCAGCTTCCTTTCATTTCACTCTTTTCATAATACTGTGTATTTACCCTTACTCATTGGTAAATATTTGTCTTTGTTTTTTCACAGTATACATTCAACATAGAAATTTGTTGCCACTTCTCCCATTACTATTTTACATTATTTGCTTCAGTAATGACAGTTAGCTCATATTGTCTAATTGGCAGACCTTTTAACAGTTTCCTTATTTCTCAAGAGACAATCTAATGTAGTTAAGGATATAGACCCTGGAATAAGACTTGTTTATATCTTAGTCTTACAGGAATATTGGGCAAGTTACAGAATATCTGTGCTTCTATTTCATTGTCTGTAAAATGTGAATAAGAACAGTATCTCGTGTTGTTTTGAGGAGATAAATGAGGTAATTCAAGGAAAGTGCTAAGTTCAGTGTTTGAACTTTGTAACCACCAAATCATATTTTGACGGTGTCTTAAAACTTGAGAAAGTATCCTTTATGCCGTAATCACTAGATTTAAGAAAGCATGAAAGAAACTTGGTAGAGACTTCTCAGGTGTTAGTCTAAGGACTTCTGCCAGATTGCTTAATAATCACTTAGGGGACCCTGGTTCCTGGGTCCTAACTCCAAAGATTATAAATTGAAAGACAGGATGAAACAAAGAACCTGTATTTTTTTTTTTTTTTAATGCCTCTATAACACATATATTAATCTTAAGAAACAAAACACTGGTTAATAATATCCAGCAGGGAAAACTAATTAACAAATCTGTTAATCTGTGTTATGCTTACCTTATTATATCAAATACAGTTTTTTGTTTAAAAAACAAAAGCTAGGGGCGCCTGGATGGCGCAGTCGGTTAAGCGTCCGACTTCAGCCAGGTCACGATCTCGCGGTCCGTGAGTTCGAGCCCCGCGTCAGGCTCTGGGCTGATGGCTCAGAGCCTGGAGCCTGTTTCCGATTCTGTGTCTCCCTCTCTCTCTGCCCCTCCCCCCGTTCATGCTCTGTCTCTCTCTGTCCCCAAAAAATAAATAAAAGTTGAAAAAAAAATTAAAAAAAAAAACAAAAAAAAACAAAAAACAAAAAAACAAAAGCTTTTATGTGATGATGCTATAATGAATTTTCCACTAGCCTAGATCTTTATACTTAAGAACAAGAAATCTCAATATGAACATTTGTAGAAATTCATACATATCTCTCAGTTCATGGGCTCTAATAGTAATGAGTATATATAGCTTCAAAATGAAAAGTATTAAATCTTGATAAAATAAGTATAGTATCTGTTTCATTAATCTTTAATTTCTTCCTAGTTTAGAAGTGTGGTTTTAAAATAGGCAAAGCAGAATTTTTATGTTGTTACAATATTTTTGAATTAAAACCACCTTAATATTCATTTTTTAATTAACCATTACAATGAGAAAAAATCATGTTTAAAAGATTACATATATTGTTTAGATTAACTTACAAAATAGGATTGATTTAGTGCTAAAAATGGTAGGGATTCATTCTGATGAATAGCCACTTTCATTTGCACATGTTCTTTGAATTATAGGTTGTAGGAATTGGGGACCAAGAGCTTGGATTTTCTATAGTTCATAAGGGTATTCTCAGTCATGTGTGCTTGAAGGGCAGTTCTTGCATTTAAGTAGATCCCTAATCCTTTTTTTAAATCTAGTTTTTGTTTCAAGACAATTTTAGATAGCACATGTTCAATGAAATAGTCTTTAGGCTTCTTTCTCTTACTTTCAAAGTAATATCTACTGTATTGCTTGTCTGGACTAGAGCAATTGGTATATCATTCTTGGTTATATAAATTCTTTGCTGACTTGTAATTCTGCTTTTGCAAAACAGCCCTTTTCTTTCTTCTTCATTCTCCCAGGTCTCTTCTGCACGTCAGTATTTAATATATTAATAACTATGCATTATGGTATATTCAGTAATACTCTATAATAAGATACTATTTTACTTTCATAAACCAGAAGAGAGATACAGTTTATGCTTTCCTTTTATCTTGAACAGAAATAAAACTCTTGAACTGTGAAGAAATATGTAGCTATTTATTTTTGTTTTGCCTTCAGAAGAATATTGGTGCTAGCATCTTTGTTTCTTAAAAAAAAAAAAAGCTTTTTCGTCATTTGAAACATGTTTTAAGAATTAATATGTAATGGTCATGATTTTCCAGGTAATGATCCTCATAACAGGTGCACACAAGGCATTTGCTCTCTACAAAGCAATAGAAGAAGGAGTAAATCACATGTGGACTGTTTCCGCTTTCCAGCAGCATCCCCGAACTATTTTTGTGTGTGATGAAGATGCTACTTTAGAATTAAGAGTTAAAACTGTGAAATACTTTAAAGGTGAGCATTGAAATTTCAGAAGCAGATTGTGAGAACGTTCCATTATAGATGACAGTTAAAACTTAATGAGACTGTGGAGTTACATCCTGCACTGTGCCTATTGAAAACTGGCTTTTTACCAACACACTAGCCAGTTTTTTTTTTTTAAGGAAAATAGAAAAGTCTCACTGCAGATAATAGTTGCTTTCAGAATATTTTCCTATTTTTTTCATGAAGAGAATCTCTTCAATCTGTATTTTCAGTGAACAATATTTTTCTTGAATCCAAATTTAATAAAATATTTACTTTCATAATAGTATATGCAAAATTAAATAACCCAAAAGGAAATGTATATATGTTCTGATTTTTCCATTGTTTCCCTGTTCCATCTCCCTCGCCAAGCTATGTTTAAAATAGAACCTAACCAGCAGATAGGTTGGGTCACCCACTATCTCATCTAATCTTCACAAATTCAAACTATTCCCATGTAGTTATAATGGTTCTGTGTCAACAGTATGGAATAAACTCTGCAAGTAAGCAGGGTTTGACTGCCCAGACTTCTGCATGTAGATTTTCCTTTTGACTCTTCCTGCCGTCTAGTTCAGTAATTCTTAAACCTTGCTGTACCAGGTTTTATATATGAAACCACAAGGGCTTGATGTAATGGGTGATTTAACAGGTTTTCAAGGACTATACTGTTTAGAACCCGTTCTCTGCTTAAGAGTGAATTCCACATATACACATAAAAAGCTGTATAAAATAGGTGCTCTTTATAAAGTACCTGTAGCTGATACGAAAATATAACTGGTCATATATATAGAGACACACACATGTCAGTAATTCACAAAGTATGTAGTTATGTGTAATACTGTTATTACATGAATGAATATGTATTTTTAATTTTCTTACTCTAGTAACTAGGTATTTAACATGTATTAGAAAAAATATACTGAACCAATCAAACCTATATTTCATGAATATAATTGCTTTGACAGGGCTAAAGAAGTTACCGTATTTTATTGCCTCTAAGACACATCTTTTTTCATCTGTTTTGTCTGAAACTGGGATGTGTTTAAAATTCGTGTCACTGTCAGTTACCTGGTAGCATTTTTTTTCTTAATGGTACATAAAATAATGTGTGTCTTATAGTCTTCAGTGTCTCATTCATGAAATATAGTATGTAACTTAAATTATGTCAATTTAAAGGAAATTTTTAAATTAACTCCATAGTTCATGTAAATGTGTGAATGTGGCAGAAATCTTGAAGGTGATGCACTAATGATGGAAGTTGGATGAACAGTAAACAAACACAATTTTGATGTTTATATGGTTTGTATTTGTACTTAACTGTTGTGAGCATTTTGCTATTTTACTAAATATTCTTCAAAAGTAAATTTAATGACTATATAATAGTCAAGTAGATGTATCATAATTCACTTAAACATTTTCTTATTATTTCCAGTATTTATATTTTCATCAAAATTACTTTTTTTTTTTTTGCCAAGCCACACAGATATCAAATTAAACTGAAAAATTTCTGTTTAATAAGTTGGCAGGTAAAATCAGAAATATCTGTCATGAGTTGTGAATATGACAGAGCTCTTGGATGGAATTTTACCCATGTATGTAGTCTTTTGGATTTCATTACAAATACTAGACTCCTTGAAAAAATTAACAGGAGGAATCCCCATTATCCACATATTTTATTTAATGCCGGTTTTAAGGAGATTCAACATTCTCATATTTTAATATACCAGCAGTCCTCAAACCCCTGTGCTTATCAGACTTGTCCATTTGTTTTTTATAGAAAAAGTTTACATTTTATGTGAAGTAAATATTTAATAAAATACTCAATAGCCTATAATAATTAAATGACCAGTCACTATTCTAAATGGATTATACTTGATTTACTTAATTTGCACAATTCTATGAAGTGGCTACTCTTATATAATCCCATTTATAGATGAGTTAACAGGCTTAATAGAGATACTGTCACCCAAAGTCAGTTTGTATGTGGGTAGAGCCGGTTAAGTAATAGCACGCTTATCTGGAGTCTAGGCTTTTGTCCATTCTTATACTGCCTCATAGAATAGGTATAAATTGGCTATCTAAACCATATTTCTGTTTGTTTGGGTTGTTTTCATACTATAACAACTGCTTCCAAAAGCAATTTTCATTTTCATACTAAAATAATTGCTTCCGACCTATTTTAAAAGTAATTTAAAACAGACAGGAGGTAGGTGATTATATATATTTTGTTCTTTTAATTCATCTATCAGATTGTAAGCTCTTCTGAAACATCTTGAAGTGTAGACTATGAGAAAATCACTGCACTGCTCTTTTGAAGACACTGTATTTTGTACCTCAGGGGAGCTGCATATATTTCTGAAGAGGTTCAGGGTATCAGCCTCAGTCAGGGTGCCTCCAATATGGAGAAAAATGGAATTGAGGTTATATAGTTCAGGTTATATCAGACCTCATTTCATAGTACGGTATTTTAATACAGGGTAGAACTGAATATTCATAGACTTATGCATATTCAAATGTAATTTTATATATTTTCCATATCTTCATTGAGTTATTCTATCACTTCAAGATGTACTGGAGAATATGAATCTTATGGTTACCGTCTATAATTCTTCATATTGTGTTCACATCACTACTCTTTCTTCTACCATCACTAAAAAGTGCCTAAAAGGGTTCTAATTATTTAGCTCTCTGAAAATCTAGGTTAACTGCATCTAAAATAAAAATCATTAGTTAATGGAAGTTTATTTCAGTATACAGGTATACCTTTTAAAAGATAGCAGTAAATCACAGGAAAATATAGTTTAATATTGAATGTTTTCTGATTTGTTTTTGCTAATTTTATATGAAACTTATTTTATGTTAAGAGAATATATTTTCAAGACATCATCATCATAGTGAACATTTTTTTGGCTTCATCCTTTGTAGGCCCTGCTCCAATAGATTGACAGAGGTTGAATGAGTTCAGATTGAGGCAAAACCATAAAACTGACATTTAGAATCTATGACATTTCACTTCTTCTGGCAACATGTCAGGAAGTCTATACGTTTTAGTATTCCGTTTATTTTTGTCAGTGATTTAAATAGCAATGATTTGTTTCTATCAAATTCTTGTATTGAAAGTTGTCAGTTTAACCTTAGGTCATAGTAAATTCTTTGTGTCCTCCAAAATGCAAGTAATAAAATTTTCAAAATAATTTCTAGTTTGGAAACAGCCTTAAGTTTAAAAGTTACAGCCAATATATAGTTAAATCTTATAGAGTTGAACTTTTGTTTATTTTGTTTTGTTTTAAATCTCTAATGTATTATCTCCATGATCAAAGCTGTAAGTAAATAAATGATAGATGAATTGTATCAAGTAGAATGAACTTTATTATAGCTACTTCTCCATAAGAGAATACATCTTCTAAACAAAGTGGCTAAAATTACCTTTGTCTTTATTGTTCCCTCTCCTGGCTTTCTCTAGTCCCCATTTTACTGCTCTTTACATATTGGTTGTTGAATTAAACTTTTCAGTTAAATCCTATTTTAAATAGGAGATATCATCTGATAGTTTTTATTAGCAAAAATTTCTTCTGCACTATACACATTACCTTTTAGTGTATATTTTTGGTAAACATAAAGTATATTTACCAATTAGTGTCATCAGCCAAGGGGCTTAAGTGCCTTCAAATACATAGTCTCCCATAGTGTTAGCAAAAAGAAATGTAACAAGTATCCCTATCTGCAAGTAGGTGACTCAGTATCATAAAAAGTTGGCTCATTAAGTGATTTGAGAAAATAAAATGTATTTCATTAAAATAAAATCTCCATAGAAGTGGGGACTTAAGTTTTGTTCACTGCATTATTTCACTGTCTAGAAGTCTGCTTGGTATACTGGAGGCATTTGATAAATGGTGGATAGTCGGATAGGTAGATAGATGGGAGAACACAAGACTATGAAACCATCTAAGCACTGAATTCTATAAATAACCCCATGAAGTCCAAAGGATATTAAATAAGGAGAAAGAGTTAAATAGCATAGTTTAACTTCTAACTTGATAGGATTCAAAGCCCCAGAAAATGGATAGTAGCATTTAGATTGGGAGGAAATGGCAAAAGCAATAGCACAAATGTAAGGAAGAGCTAACAAAGCAGCAGAAAAAGTTCCTGTTAATAGAACAGAGAACCATTAAAGTGTATTGATAAAATAGGGCTAGATTATACTTTTTTTTTTTAATCTCTACACCCAACGTATGGCTTGAACTAAACCCTGAAATCAATACTCACCTGCTCTTCCCAACTGAGCCAGCCAGGCAGATTATACTCCAAAAATTTTAAAGCAAAATGGAAGGTAGGGGTTAAGAGCAAAAAGAAAAACCAGGGTTCATGTCATGGCTCTTCACTTTCTGGGTCATGGGCCACTTTGAAAATCCGGTGAAGAGACTGTCCTCAGAAAAAAATGCACACATGCTCACACACATTCGTATATTAATGTGAGAGATTCAAAGACTCCTTGAACCGTCTCTAGCTCTGTTACATCCTAAGAGTTGGGGCTATACTTGATTTCTGCCAGGTGGGCAGCTTCCAATTCTCAGCGTTTGGGAGTCAGAGATGGCTCAGTACTGACTGCTCTATTTTTTTCTTGTATTCTAAGTTTAACTCTTTTGTTAACGTATAAATATGGATTGTCCAACTTTTTTTTTTTTTAATGTTTATTTATTTTTGAGACAGAGAGAGACAGAGTGCAAGTGGGGAAGGGGCAGAAAGAGAGGGAGACACAGAATCTGAAACAGGCTCCAGGCTCTGAGCTGTCAGCACAGAGCCCAACGCGGGGCTCAAACCCACGAACCATGAGATCATGACCTGAGCCGAAGTCGGACGCTTAACCGACTGAGCCACCTAGGCGCCCCTGGATTGTCCAACTTTTTAATAGTACCTTGGATTTTTTTTTCACTAACTTCCTTCAGTGTGGCTTATTACTGTAAACACACACGCCAAAATAATGGAAAATAATTTGCCAGATGAATGAATAGGGTAATACTATCCTAGTGTAACAACAGTTCTGTCCCTAGCTGGAGTCTGGTAGAGGAAATGCCAGAGGATCAAATTCAACACACTTACAGATACAATTAAAGTGTATTCATCAAGTCAGTATTCACATTTGTTATTTTTGTCATACTTAAGCTCTGAAGACAAGAACTGCTTCTACTTCTGGTTACTCCCAAAGAATCTGTACACATCCTAGATCTACAGCTCCATAAATACTGTAAATTGCTGTTTGCTAGGTAGTTACAACTAACCATTATAGAACATTTCTATTTTCATTTTTCAATAAAACTTTATTCTGTATCAGACAGGAAATGATATACTTATTGTGTCTTATAAACGCTTCTATTTTCTAAAGTAAATGAGATATAATTCAAAATTAAAAATAAAACTAGAACTGTGCTTTTTTTCTTTAAGGTTTAATGCATGTGCACAATAAACTTGTGGATCCACTATACAGTATGAAAGAAGGAAATTGAAGGAGATTGGAGCAAAATTCTGCTTGAATGAACAGAACACTTTTATAAGTAGATGAATTTTCAGCTATGCAATATGATAAAACATGGGGATTTTTTGAAGACTGTCATTTTTGAAGTCCAATACCTATATGTTAAACATTCCATATTTACAATGTGTCCATTTTATACTAAGGTTTAGGAGAAGTAGTTGGCTCCCACAAATAGCTGTTATTGTAAAGTACAGAAGCCACACAGCCACTCTATAAAACAGTGCAGAAATGAAATGTCTGTTTAAAAATTTCAAGTCATTTTAAATGTGAAGAATATACATCAAGTATCATTCATATGAATCTGGTGGCATTCTCAAGAATTTTATTTTTTAATCACATAAAGACACTCCACCTTTCAGATATCAAAAAATCATTGCAAACCTTTAGTTTTGGAATGTAATCTTTGTATTTTCTGTGCATCACACACAAGCTTTTCTGCACGTGGTTGCCTTAGCCCCTTCCTGCAGTGGCATCTGGACATGAAAAGTCCTGCTGTATATTGTTGGAACAGAAAATCTGAAGAAATGACAGTGCCTAAAAGTACAGTTTACGTCCTTTTGGAAAGTATGTATAAGTGCATGATTTTTGTGCACCACCTTCTACAGCACTTTTTTTACAAATGTGCTCTTATTTTTATTTAATGACTTGGGTTCATGCTTTTAATAAGTATTTTGGCAATTATGAACTTTATACCTAGCAACACTCTTAAGGAAATTCTTTTGAAGACAATTTTCTGATTATTGTTAAACTTCATAAATGATTAGCTTTATTCCTTACTTATATGTCTAAAAAGATAACATGATAAAGTATATATAAAAGGAATTACTGTAAACTATTTTAGATTGCCATTAACAACTTGCATCATTAAACTGCAAATAAAACTATATTGTTTTCTATCTTTAATTCAAATAAAGCTTATAATAAACAAATGCTATCTAAATTTTATTTCCAGAAGTGAAACTGAATACACACATCTGAGAGATTCCAACATTAATAGTTGTATTGAGCCTGCATTTATTTTTGTTTGTTGCCATCATGCATTTGGGGAGATCTAAGTGAAAAGGCAATGATTCTACCTATAATTTCTTAGTCACTCCTTGGGGAATAAAAAATGCTCCCTTCTGCATATTTTGCACCTAGAAGAACATTATTTAACATACTTAATTAAGCATACCTTCATTGAAATGTGATTGAAATGTATTAACAATAAAAATTAAAAATAAATATAACGTTTAAAATAAAATATGCTCCTTTAATTACAGGTAATGCAGTTATAATAACCTTAAGTGTTACAAATGGTCTTTAAATGACTAGTATGTCAGTATAATCTTCCAGTCACACACCTGGTAATAAAATTGTACCGTTTACTACAAACAATCTTAACTAAGAATGTCCTAGTATTATAGTGAAATAGCTAAAGATACCTGTTTTAGTACATGGTTCAGTAGTTAACTTCTGTGCTTTAAATGGGATAGCTGAAACACAGTTTAGAAGATCTTTCCATCACTGCCCCTGATGTTAGGTGCTGGTTTTAGGTTCAGGTCCTCAAGCAAACTGATTTCTGGTGACTCTAGCTCCCTAGCTCAGAGGCCAAGCTGCTGCTAAGTAAAGAACTAAGAAGGTTAATAGATATTTCCACAAGGCAATAAAATATGGTAGCTAAGAACTGGTGGGGTTTGGATAAAGAAACCACTGTTTAAATCCTAGCTCTGTCAATGACACTGGCAATGTGGGAGTCTGAGCTTCTTGCCTTGTAAGATAGGATGGTAATAGTATCTGTATCTTGACTGTGTGTAGACTGAATGACGCAATGCCTATGGAGCTCAGCTCAGTGGCTGTCACATATTAAACTCAATAAATGGTGGCTATTCTAATACTCATTTACATTATTGTAGTATCTGCAAAAATCTTAGTATAGCAAGGTCCTATCAGGGATACACTTAGAAGGCACACAACTCTAAACCATGAAAATCATCTGTTTGGTAGAATGACCAGGGGAGAGAACTTAAGCTTATATTAAAAAATTTGAAAAATATATTTTATTACTTTAAGTAAAATTGCTTCCTAAAAAGTCAGAGCTTAAAGGAAGAAAATTAAATGTGTCCAAATTCTATGCCTACTAATAAAACACAAATATTACATAGTACACACATGGTGTATACTTCATGTCAGGTACCAACTTCTTTCTCCTGAAAGTAATGGTGGAACAGAACACTCTATTAGAAATTATATGTAAATGCTCTTCTAGTTTCAAATATACTGCCATTTTCCAAAATACTGTTACAGAATTTCATATTTCATCTGTTCTAATACAGCTAGAAGAGATAGGAAAGATATCTAAGGTTATACAAGGATGAAATCACAGGTAATTAACTTCTATACACAATTTTAATAAATCCTATCTTATGTAGAATTACTTCATAATGTAATAACCTTAGTATAACATGTATCAATAGTCTTATCCCCAAAAGACATTTACGTCATTCAGTACATTCAAGGTAGAGGACAAGATTAAATAGCTAAATTATTTCTCTTACTGTAATACCATCTGCCCTCTCATTTGTTCATTAACTTGGTAAACATGGTAGTTAAAAGGACATATTTTAAAGCATGACAACCATTTACTGCCTGTGTGACTTCAACTAAATTACTTAACTAAAGCCCAAATTTTCAATTATGAAATCTAGCAATTAATATTATTAATACTGCTGCTAATACCAAATACCCATCATTTTGCACCAAATGCATTTTAATTATAAAATTAAGACAGCTCCTACCCTTAATTTTAATTTAGATGTGTATATAAATTGTCTAGTTCCAAATATTTATAAAAATTTTAACAAAAACTAAACAGCACATGTCCAGCTAGTATGCTATTTGACTTTATTTAATAACTCCTATAAATCTAAATTTAATCAAGCTAACAATAAATTGATAAGGTGATTTTGAGGATATCTTGGGGTTGAACTAGAGAGAATCTTAAGTATGGGGCCTTTCAGTGTAAGAAAAATACTCATGGGGCATCTGGGGGGCTGAGTCAGTTAAGCGTCCAACTCTTGATTTCAGCTCAGGTTATGATCTCAGTTTGGTTCGTGAGATGGGGCCCCATGTGAGGCTCTGCCCCAACAATAAGGATCCTGCTCAGGATTTTCTCCCTTCCTTTCTCTCTGTCCCTTCCCTGCTCATGTGTGCTTGCTCTCTCAAAATAAACTTAAAAAAAATATGCGTGAAAACAAAATAGTTAAGATTCACTAAGTACATACTATTGTGTCATACACTCTTCTGAATATTCTAAGCATACTATCTGATATAATCTTCCCAACAACCTATGGAAGTAAATAATAGTATAATCCTGATTTTACTAAAGAGTAAACAGAGATTAGGTAACAATCTACCTTGCCAGTGAGTGGCGGAACAGAAGTTTGAAACCAGACAATATGGCTTCAGAATCCAAGCTCTTATCCACCTACTACTTCCTTTTCAAAGAAAAGCTAATAGGTTATTTTTTTTTTTATTTTTGAGGGGGCGGGGTGGGGAATGAGTGGGGAAGGGGCAGAGAGAGAAAGAGAATCCCAAGCAGGTTTTGAGTCGCTAGCACAGAGCCCAATGTGGGGCTCGAACTCACAAACTATGGGATCATGACCTGAACCGAAATCAAGAGAATGACACTTAGCCGACTGAGTTACCCAGGTGCCCCTGCTAATAGGTTACTTAAACCCAAAAACCCTGAAAGCAACAAGCAACTTTTGTAATTTTCACTCTGTTGTCAACATATACAGTTACTAAGAAAAAAGATACACAAATTTTAATTTATGAAAATTCATTATATTTTTTTTCCAGCAATTACTTATCAGATTGTGTTTTTAGAACTTTTATAAAAGCATCTCTTGGAACTTCAATGTTGCCAACTTTCCTCAGTTTTTTCTTTCCTTCTGCTTGTCTCTTCAAAAGTTTCATTTTTCGGGTAATATCACCACCATACTGAAAAATATTTTTAAAAATTTGAAGTCCAACAAATTACTCCATAGAAAATTAATCATACAATTACATACAGACATCAACACAACTACAATAACCTTACAATTATTACCCATGAGATACACATCTGCAGTTACCTTTCTAATCCTTTCATAGATCTTAATTTAACATCTTCTCAAAGAATGATAAAGGCTTTATTTATATTTTGGATGAGATGAAACTCACCAATGAAATCTAGTACTATGTTATGCATGTCAAAGAAGAATTATCAATCCTCTTACTGATTCAAGTCTTGAAATTTTGCATCATTTATCTATAGTCCAATAAACTCACATAGGCACAAATGTGCCAGTCCCTATGCTAAGGATTTAGAAAAGGCATTTACTGGTTGATTCTCATAACTGAGTTAAGAAAACGTTTTAACAGAAAAGACACCTCAACAAAGCAATGTAAGAGAGGTGGATTTCAAACTGCCATACTCTTCCCACAGTCATTGTCTTCAAAATCTCTCCTTGGAAATTAGGTCAATAATGTTATCCTGATCTTAACTGTTACAAAATACTATCTTACACAGTACTTAATATAAGGAAATTTTTATAAATAAGATGGAATAAGAATGTTATCAAAATGAATATGTTAGTCAACCTGAGATTTCCCTATTTAAAAAGAAAACTAGGGGACCCTGTGTGGCTTAGTCGGTTAAGCGTCCAACTTCGGCTCAGGTCATGATCTCATGGTTGGTGGGTTTGAGCCCCATGTCCAGCTCTGGGCTGAAAGGTCAGAGCCTGGAGCCTGCTTCAAATTTTGTCTCCTTCTCTCTCTGCCCCTCCCCTGCTCACACTCTTTCTCTCAAAAATAAATAAACATTAAAAAAAAAAAAAAAAAAAAAAACCTAGAGATGAAATAAAAAGTTATTGTAAAAACAATGGAAACCAATATATTTATACTGCTTTTGACTTTAAACCCATAAAATAGATCTATTATTCAAAGTAGAATACAGGTAGATACGTACACATTTTGCCAAAACATTTTTCCTATAGGCTTTCACACTGTAAAAGAGGAAATTTTATATAAGAATTACATAATTTCATTACACTCTTTAAAAGTACTTTATTTTCAAAAACAATCTCTCCTTTACTAAAGATTTAAATGATCATGTTATACGTAACTAAAATTAGCTCAAATGCTCTTGTATCTATTTGGGTGTATTTGACATAAAATAGAAAATGAATTCAGCATGAACATCAACATAAATTTTATTAAGAATAAAAAAAGGTCAAGGCTTGTGTGTAGTCTTGATTAGGCCAAATTCAAGCCTTAATTATATGACCTTAATTAAAAGAATTATACAAAGTAATTTCTGGCTCAACCTAAAACTACTACTAAGCACTACTACCAAAAAATTTAAAAATGGTTATCATCGCATCACTAACTCTACCAAATGTGGGTTAAGAGTGACTAGGAATATAAAGAATATATTATTTTTATAAAACTCTTTTCTGGGAAAACTAAATAATTTTAATATATCCACTCAAGCAGTTATAAACTAATCTCTCTATAGTGCTTCTAAAAGGATAAGAATTAAGAAATTTCTATAGCATTTGGTGGAAGACAGGAAATTTGAAAAAAGCTCCATTTATATATATTCGTAGGATATAAAAATCTATTTTTTTCCTTTAAGGTATTCTACTTCAACACACTTACGTTAGAATTATTTGATATTTTAAATTGCACTTTCCAGGATGTTCCCTGGTTATCAATTCCTGACCAATCTCCGGGTATTCATGAAACTCAAAACAATTAACTAAAGCAAAATTGCGTTAAGAAAGAAAAATTCGTTACAAATACAGGCATAAAATTTATCCAAAGACTATATAAAAATGGTGGTTGTCACTTCACCACTACTGACACATGCAAGTTTGGGTTTAAACTACAACTGAATAGCAATTTCCAGCTAAGCAAAGACTTCTGATTTCCCAGAAGTCAAGGAAAGAAATATGCTACCAGATAGTTCTTGCACTTACTGTTACTAATAGAACAGCTTATTCCATGTCCCAATTTATAGATCACATATCATAAAAAAGACCAGTTTCCTACATAAATTAACCTATTTTCCATGTCTACTGAATCACATAATCAATCTACAATGCAAAGCTTAATACATTAGCATTCTTCTCTCATCTTTCTGATTTATAATTCTGCTAACTCTGAGGAAGTAATATTAAGTGCTTTAAGTAAAAAATCATAATTTAATTTTGTCTTTTGGAAGAATATCTCCAACAATTCTTTTTTTCAAAACTTCTTCAAAAGTTTCAGTTGCTAGTAGCTTATGCACTATTCCTAACTCAGTAAATTCAGTAGTCATTCAGTAAAATGAGTGGAAATAAAGCAATTCCTCAAACCAATGTCCATTATGTTAATAATTATACATAATATAGCTTAAAATGTTAAATTTAAGTAAATCATTATAACAGTCATCACTTAATTAAACGGAATTAAAAACCAGTTTAGTATTTCCCCGAGTAGGAATAAAGCTTAGGCCAATGAGAAGTTAAATTTTTCAGTATTATTTCATTCTTAAGTCTTATCATTTCTAACCATCTATCATTTCTAAAACAGGGAACAAAAATGAATTTCAACTCACGTTTCTCTTGCAATGATTCTACTTCCAATAGCAGCTTGAATTGCTATCTCAAACAGTTGCCTAGGAAGAGAATCCTTCAGACGTTCACATATGGCTTTGCCAACAGAGTGTGCTTTGTCTCTGAGAGAGAAAATGCAACTGTTTACACATCCTAAATACAAACATTTAAAGTAGCTTTCTAGGGGTGCCTGCGTGGCTCAGTAGGTTAAGGGTCCAGTGTCAGCTCAAGTCATGATCTCATGGTTCACGGGTTCAAGCCCTGAGCCCTGCATTGGGTTTTGCGCGGACAGTGTGGATCCTGCTTCAGATTCTTTGTCTCCCTCTCTCTCTGTCCCTCCCCTGCTTGTGCAAGCTCTCTGCCCCTCCCCAGCTCATGCTCGCTCTCTCAAAACTAAAAATAATAACAAAGTAGCTTTCTAGCCTATATGTATAATAAACATAAAGGTGATTTCTTTCTTTTTTTTTGGATTAATCCATTTCTTGTTTTAAGTAGACTCCACGCCCAGTGTGGAGACAAATACGGGGCTTGAACTCACAACCTGAGCTGAGGAGATCAAGAGTTAAGAGACTGACCTTGGGGCACCTGGGTGTCTCAGTCGGTTGAGCTTCCAACTTTGGCTCAGGTCATGATTTTGCGGTTCACAAGTTTGAGCCCCACATTGGGCTCTGGGCTGACAGCTCAGAGCTTGGAGCCTGCTTCGAATTCTCTGTCTCCCTCTCTCTGTCCCTCCCCTGCTTGCACTCTCTCTCTCAAAAAAATAAAAATAAAAATAAAAAAGAGAGAGACTGAGCCGCCCAGGTGCCCAATAAAGGTGATTTCTTCAGGAGGTTCAAATGGAACTCATCTGTCATAAACATCGCTTCTCTCTGAATGATAGGACTTCTCTGATTGCAAAAATAACATGACCTATTACAGAAAATCTAGAAAAACATACATAAAAACCATTCCCCTCACCCATAGAAAACCAATGTTAAACATTTTAGAATCTCTGTGTTAAACATATATCCGTCCAGCTATTTTCCTGCATACATATTATATTTGTTATTTTACAGTTTGGAACATAATGTATATATGTTTGGCTTTTTATTTAGTAGGCATTTTTGTCACTTAACAGTACTCCACAATATAGTTTTAGAATGGTTTAACATAACATGATTATTAAACAAGTGCTCCATTATTTTTATCAATCTGCTATTTGTTCAATGTGTAAGGTATTTCATTTTTCATTAAACATTTTTTATGAAGATAAAAACTTGTTCTCAATTCTAAACCTATCATGAAGTTTAAAATCATTTATTTTGTCCTATTTTGGTAAGGAAAACATTTCTTTCCATGACACTATCCTTTTTTACTATAATTCTCTTCTTTCATATTTAATAGTTTGGAAAAAAGAAGCATGGAAAAAGAATGGAAGGAGAAACTAGTACAAGGAAATTTAATTAATTACTTTTAAGTTTTCAAAATGTCATTGTCAAATAAAAATGATCAATAATTTAAAAACATGTCAAAAGTGGTTACTTTCACATTCCACGAATGCTAATTTCTATTCAACTTACTTGTGAACAATAGTTACCAGCTCCTCTACAATATTTCCGTTCAGCAGAATATCCATTTTTACAAGTTCTGCAGTCTGGTAGCCTGCATCTTCATAATCAAAACTATGAAGGAAAAATACCCAAGTGGTAGATAAACATTATACTTCCCAACAGATTATTTCTCTTTACAAAACATCTTTTTTCTTCCCCTATCCTCCACCCAACTTTCTATCAAAATATTAAACATACATTTCACATAAACAGATCTAAATGACCAGAGTGAGAAACAAACTCCCTCATCTTTTCACATTTATGAAATGAGAGGCAAAAGCAAGGGGAACATGCTTTATGAGGGAAAGGAAAATAAATTGGTAAGCCAGTCTAGGAAAATGGGACAATGAAGGCAAATGTCACATTCTTCCCAATGTTTCCTCCCAACAGCTGCTTGCTGGCTGTAGACAATAGTATATATTAATTCTCAGAATTTCACTAAGTTTGGGTTTCTGTTTAGTTTTCTGTTGCCAGTTAAATAAATGTTATGGCTTTGATAAAGAGTCGTCATAAATAAGACTTTCGGACTTCATATATTGCTATTCAGTTTGAATCTGCTTTTTTAGGGATGAAATGAATTAATACATATAAAGCATTTGAACAGTACCTAATAAAAAAAAAACAAAAAAAAAAAACCAAGCTATTTAGAACAGAGCCTAACTTAGCACATAGAAGCACTTGGTTAGCATCAGCTGTTTACTATTAAACAATATGGTCAAAGCTTATCATGCCAATTAAAACAGAGTTAACTTACAAAACTGAGGTCTAATGAGAAAGAAAACTTTAATTATGCTTGCATGTCTTTTCAGTTATGGATAAGAACGTGGATAGTCCTAAACTGTCTTAACTGGAAAACGAACTCATGCCTAGAGTTGCAAATGTTTGGTTTCTAAAGCTTTTAGCAGGAAGGTGACAAGTTGATACTCATACTCTCTAAAACCAGATTATTATCAAGTTTTGCTAAATCCTTTTTCTTCAACAAACATTATTAAGCATTTATTATATGCCATCATAAGTACTATGCAGAACACAAACAGAGGTAAGAAGACCTAGACATAGTCCCTAGATATCACCTGTTTACAACTTTAAAAATGTTCTGTGCTCCAAATTTACAATTTCTTCACTCATTTTTTCAAAAGAAGCCATTATACAAATGTCTGTATTTCTTTTTTTTTTTAATTTTTTTTTCAACGTTTATTTATTTTTGGGACAGAGAGAGACAGAGCATGAACGGGGGAGGGGCAGAGAGAGAGGGAGACACAGAATCGGAAACAGGCTCCAGGCTCTGAGCCATCAGCCCAGAGCCCGACGCGGAGCTCGAACTCACGGACCGCGAGATCGTGACCTGGCTGAAGTCGGACGCTTAACCGACTGCGCCACCCAGGCGCCCCCAAATGCCTGTATTTCTAAGCCAGCCCAATGGAAACCTAACCTCTATTCAAAATATTCATTCAAGTGTACCACTGGAATGAAGGAAACACATTTAGAATTCCAAAAGGCTACTTGGGGTTTGAGGGCAAACAGGTCTATCAAAGTTAAGTGTCAGAAGCAGCTTCAATATAGTCTTTATATAAGAAAGGAATTTCCTCCTCTGACCCAGCTGCAGAAGATTCTTGCCACTTGGTTTAAGAGAAATTGTTCCTAATCTCAATCCATGAGAAGCTGATAACCTAGGCTATGATGGATTTTTTTTTTAAGTAAGGAATTGACTGCATATAAAAAAGATACATTTTGAACATAAGAATTACCTCAATTCTGGAAGCTGGCATTATTTTATTTTTACATAGTTCAAAATTAAACATGTTCTCTCATTTAATCTGAAATTTAAGTTTCTAAACTAAAAGATTTTAAGATCACTTAATTCACACAGTGATGTATTCAAATGCAAACTACAATTGACAGGCTTTTGTTTAAAATGTTATTTATAACCACTTAGCTTAGTGATCTTTTAATTACAGTAATTGTTTAATAACATGCTGCCTCAATTCATTTTAGTTTAAATCCCATTGCCACTTATTTAAGTTCTTGTCTGAAAGAAGACAAAGAAGAAAAATATTGGGTGACAAAGCAGAAAAAATAATTTCTCAATACAAACGCACACAAAGAATACTCCTTTGTATCAAGGGTTATAATGACTTTTTCATTAAAAAGCTCCTTTCATAAAGCTAAATTTCCAGGTCACTGTAGCATGTTCTTTGAGTATTGTAATTTTTCTTTGAATGTGTTTTTTATAGATGTGAATATTCATTTTCCCTTCTATTCCCCCAGCATATTCTATATTTTCTTTGTATTCCAATATATTTATATTCTAGTAATTTATATATTTATAATTAAGTTAAATATATTAAATTTATTTTATATTTAAATAATTTATAATTTAAATAATTAAACTTAAATTAAATATATACAAATTAAATGTATATATATTTATAAAAATATATTTATATTCCAGTAATTTAAGATTTCAGGATACTCAGGGTATCTAGAGTTATTTACCCCAATATATACTATTCCCAAAATGCTATGCATTGACTTGTTACTTAGTATTAAATCTTCCTTCACTTCTAGAGGGCTGTTCCTCCAGGTACTCCTGGGGATGAGACCATGGTTTTCACAATGTGGATCACTTATTCCAGGGAAGAACAAGTTATTAAAGTGTTCACAGATACAAGGGCACACCAACCATTTTTTACAGACTAAATATGTACTTCTGTTTTCCAAATGTATAGAGGTGCTCTTAGGATTACATAACTACAAATACATATTAAATGTGCCACTGAGATCACAGTAGCTTTTTTTTTTTAATGTTTTATTTATTTTTGAGAAAGAGAAACTAAGTATGAGCAGGGGAGGGGCAGAGAGAGAATGAAACACAGAATCTGAAGCAGGCTCCAGGCTCCGAGCTGTCAGCAAAGAGCCCGACACGGGGCTCAAATTTACGAACCTCATGACCTGAGCCAAAGTTGGAC
The DNA here is from genome assembly GCF_018350155.1 of Leopardus geoffroyi. NCBI lineage: Eukaryota > Metazoa > Chordata > Mammalia > Carnivora > Felidae > Leopardus > Leopardus geoffroyi. Next base: position 168,025,910 of record NC_059327.1, read on the forward strand.
GCTTAACTGAGCCACCCGGGCACTCCATCATAGTAGCTTCTTGAAATTACATATAATTCTAAGGGACTGGGGGAGTACACTCTTTTTATCAAGGGGATACTACTTTTTTTTTTTCCTAAAAGCAGGGTAATAGCTTGATGAATCAAAGGAACTCATTCTTCCATAAGCAAATTATGAGTACTCCCTAACACTTACAAGGTTGCTCCAAGACTTTCTATCCTTAGAGTGGTTTCTCAACTATCCTCAAGAGAGCAGAGATTATTAAATAAATAGAGTATTAAAATACTCATGCTGGTCAATATTTCAAACAAATTGTCCAGGTATCTCAATTTCTCATAAAATTTTTACCTAGCATATCCAGAAGACAGGGATTTCAAAGAATCATAAAAATCCACCACAATTTCATTCAAAGGGAAAAGATATTTAAGCATAACTCTATTTTGATCAATAAATATCATATTCTTCTGAACTGCTCTTCGAGCCTAAAAAAGAAAAAAAATGTGTTTAATGATAACCTATTTAAATGGTTTAAAATGAATATAGAAAGAGGTTGATTACCAATTTAAAAATTTCCTTACAAATCCTAATAAAGAGTGGCAAAATGAAGGAATATTTCTTTAATGGTCTACTAGAATTCTGAAAACAATACTTATAATACAGAGGACTATTTTGTATATAACATATTTACTACTAAAGCTTTTAATACTTTGTCTTTATCTAAGAATTTTATCTTTTTAAAATTACATAGTATGCAAAAATAAACCAAATGTAATTATAGATAAAGTAAAAGTTCTAATTTCTTGGTTTACAAATAAAAAACTTAGGCCCAAAGAAATTAAGTGACTGACCAAAGTTTTCTAGTTTGTGAATACAGAATTAAAGTGCAAGTCCACTAGTAATCATTTTAGAATTCTTTCCAATACAGGTCAGAGTATTTCAATAGGTTTGTCTTGAGGACTGTGATTTGTGGATTAAGTCATTTATTACAATGTGGCAAAAACTTGAGTCAAAAGTCTCAAATATTATAGTTATCCTTCAAACTATCCTCAATTTCAAGTACTAAAAAGGCTAAATTATTCTTTCAGCTAGTCAATATAAATAAGCATCAAGTTTCTTTCCTTTGCTAAACTATCAACTCAGTAAATTAAGACAGATGATCAAAATTGCAATTCTATTTTCTCTTACTTAAAATCACTGATTTTAAAAGTATAGATATCTATACACCTCTCTCTTTATATATACACATGTAGATAAGACCTTTGTGAAAATTTCTTATAAATTGAATGTGCTCTGCAGAAGGAAACCTTTCAAAACCTGAGCAGGAACCAGTTAGGGAGGACTATATTTACTTTTTTTTTTTTAATTTTTTTTTTTTTTAACATTTAATTATTTTTGGGACAGAGAGAGACAGAGCATGAACGGGGAAGGGGCAGAGAGAGAGGGAGACACAGAATCGGAAACAGGCTCCAGGCTCTGAGCCATCAGCCCAGACCCTGACGCGGGGATCGAACTCACGGACCGCGAGATCATGACCTGAGCTGAAGTCAGACGCTTAACCGACTGCGCCACCCAGGCGCCCCTAAATTTACTTTTATATTAAATTGTATTACATTTATACCTGGCAAAGCATCATTACTTTCCCAGTATATTCATCTGGTGTGATAATGGTACCCAAAACAACAGGCTCCAAATATTCTGTTACTTTTGATTTTTCAGGGAATTGTGCAGGATTGATGATTGTAATTTCCTTTTCTCTGTATTCCTAAAAATAAGAAAACCACCAATAGCTAAGCAAGATTTTAATAATTACATTTGAAAATTTTCAATTTTTACAGTATATGCTAGCATTTATTTTGTTATTGCACTTGTTGAATAAAAACAAAATAATTCCTCAAGGTTAGACTATTACCTTAACATGCTTTATATTTTAAAACTATCGAATTATAACCACTTAGTAACAATTTTTCATAAGTAATATATTCTGTTCATCGACATTTACTAAATACATCTCATGTACCACTTAGAAATAGTATGATGTAAAAGTACATTTTAATCTGCCCATTATAAGGCATTAGCTTCCTAAGTTAATTTTGTTGGAAGATATTTACAGATGCCAATGTTAATATTTGTTTAGAATGAATATATTGCCACTTAGATGGAATACAGTATTGTCTCTATCATTAACCTGAAATCTAAAATTTCCTACAGCCAGATAGCAATAAATGCTTCACTTTTCATAAGATAAACTACTTATGACCAAAATTATATTCTTCATTTTTGTGCTAGATTTTGAACAGTATTTAAATTACTAATTCTACTTTTTACTCTCAGTAACAGGCTAATATTGACAATATACAGATTTTTATCAGGTTAAGAAAAATACTGCATGGATTAGTTAAGCGGCTTCTTTATCATTAGTCATAAGGTAATTCAATTTTTAATGTCTACTAATCAAGAAATAGCTCACATAATAGCTACTCAGCTAATGGTGTACTAAAAAGTTTCTCTTGCATTCCGCATACACACACACACACGTATTTAGTTTTCCCATGTATGCTGGTTCACAACAGTACCTTTATCAATTTTGCTGATGAAAGAACAGCTTTATATGGAACAGTAGGGGTTGTCAAAATTACAGAAGCATTATATTCTTGTTCTAGTCGCTGGTTAAAAACTTCCATGTGCAAAAGTCCAAGAAATCCCAACCTGGGAGAGAAAAAGCCAAGCTCCAAATATCTGTCTCAGGGGTCTAGTTCCTTTGATGAACATAGTCTTACTTTGTGGAGGAAGGGTAGAATCAAAAGTCATTCAAGCAATTCACATCATAATTAAATGCTGTTATTAAATAGGACTCAAAATTTCCATTGGGATTCTATTTAAAATTGCTATAAAACTTACCCACAGGACACGAATACAGGGTGAAATAGGCAGATGGTTGTTTTAGTTACCTTTACACTAACAAGAACTTATCCTCAGTAATCAAATGTACAGGAGCAATAAACCACTTAAACTTCATTTTTCAATAAAAATCTGACACTACGGTGTAATAGAATCTTACCTCCAGCCAGCACCTAAGGCAAGGCTACTATCTCGATGAACCGTCACACTGGAATCATTTATAGTCAGTTTTTCTATAGCACTCTTCAGATTATTATATTCAGATTGGTCTATAGGGTACATTCCTGAGGACACAATGATTTCTAATTATCACATGTGAAAATATGCCTAAAAGCTAAATATACAATGCTTCCAAGATCAAAATTAATCATTTACCTTTTAAATTACTTCCCTATATTTCACTGACCACAAGAACTGGCATGCTAAAAAAACTGAATGTTAAGTTACATTGGCTTTAAATATCTTTAAGTTTCAAAGCCTTATGAATTTACAACTGGATTCACACTCCAAGTGATTTTTTTATGTGTTTGCACAAATATAATTAAAATAAAGAAGAACCATGAAAATTAAACCTATTGTAAGAAAAATATATTTCAAGAAACAAAAGTTAAAGACATTCCACAGCTACAAATGAAACTCCATTAGTAGATAAAAAAACAAGTAAAAATAAAAACTACACCAAATCCTTAATTCTTCAGGGCAGATAATCTATTAAAACCAAAGATATGATTGACTTTGCCTAAAAGTGGGCATAAACAAACTTCCTACTTCCCAGTGCAAGATCCTAAATGGAGAAAACCAAACGCTAGATACCCAGCATAGAGTAACTTAATGACGTTCAATCAGGTGTTTCTTTTTCAAACGTCTGTAATACCACACAGTAGTAAAAGGTTGTGAAGTTATACACAGGAGGGGTAACACTATCCCCACTATCCACTATCTACACTAGCACTGTACAATATATTTTTTTTAAGTTTATTTATTTTGAGGTGGGGAAGGGGCAGACAGAGAAGGAGACAGAATCCCAAGCAGGCTATATGCTCAGCATGAAGCCTGATAAGGGGCTTGATCTCATAAACAACGAAATCAGGACCTGAGTGGACATCAAGAGTCAGATGCTCAACCAACTGAGCCACCCAAGCACCCTCAGCACTGCACAGTATTAAAGAAAGTCCAACTAACAGGAAGGCACTCAGTAAATGTCCACTGATAATTAGTGATAAAAACATCCTAATTAGAAAAATATTCTAGGGGCTCATGGATGGTTCAGTTAAAGCATTCCACTGTTGATTTTGGCTCAGGTCATGATCTCCTAGTTTGCGAGTCCAAGCCCCGTGTCAGACTCAGCACTGGCAGGCAAAGCCTCACTCTCCCTCACTCTCTGACCCTCCCCTACTCATGTTCTCTCTCTCCCACTGCCACCAGCAACAAGTAAATAAATACACTTAAAAAAAAAAAAAGAGAAATATTCCAAATGTAATGACTTACTCTCTAGGAAAACAAGAAGGAGATTCATATTACTATGCTCTTTCATACATCAGATAGCTTATTTCTTAAGCGCTTGTATTTTTTAAGTTCTAAAAGTTTAGGAAATGATTTCCTACATAAAGTTTCACTACACATATGAAATTAACTAATACACATAAATAGCACACAAAAAATCTAAAAGAAGCAGAGAATTCTAGTTTAGCTGTTATTTAAAATGAGTATTTCTAGTAATTTTTATTTCAGTTTACACAACAAATTGGCCCTCATCCTTTGAATTTGTGAGCTCCTCACCTGCAAATACCATTGGTTTCGCTGATTTAAACCCAGGCAAGGGCTCCACTGGTTGTTTATGTAAATACAATGTATCTCCTATTTGTGCTTCAGTGACATCTTTCATCCCAGCAATCAGATAGCCCACCTGTCCTGCATATCTAAATAAAATTATTATATGGAAATATTGACTGCTTTAGTGTTTCAAATGCAAACTCATAATTAGCTCTACCTTTCCAGGAAATTATTACACTTTCCAAACAAAACCTTGTCTAATTCAAAGTAAGTATTACATATCACAATTCTCAATGCTAAGGATTGTCAGCAAAAAAAACATACCATGCTTTACAATCCATTATCAAGGACCTCTGCAACACAACAAGTCTATGGTCTTCTTCATGACTCTGCCCACCTTTGCAAATTAAACAACAGCTTCTAAAATATAACGTAAACACAGTAAAACTAAGTGCAAAAACACCAAATGCTTCCTATAGTGTAAAACACTATTTTATTAGTGACTTGTATCACAAATGTACTTAAAAAAAAAAAAATAGATTTTTAACCAAGCAGAAAAATGTGAACTCTTAAATAAATCTGACGTCAATTTGATGTTCCTCTTATAGGAAAAGAGCAGATCCCAAAATTTCAGAGTTTTTACCTTAGTTCTAGTTCTTTTTTTTTTTTTTTTTTTTTTAAGAAAATTTCCTACATGATAACAAACTAATTTACATTTAGGATAAATACCAAAATCTTTAGTGAAGATACAGTAATAGTCAATGTTATGATCTATATGATGTAACTGAGACCTCAATTTGAGTAAAATTAAAATAGATTTTATGACTAGGGGGGTCATGGGTGGCTCAGTCAGCTGAGTGTCCGACTTTGGCTCAGGTCATTATCTCATGGCTCAGGGGTTCGAGTTCTGCGTCTGGCTCTGAGTCTGACAACTCAGAACCTGAAGCCTGCTCCCAATTCTGTCTCCCTCACTCTCTGCCCTTCCCCCGCTCATGTCCTGTCTTGCTCTCTCTCTCAAAAATAAATAAACATTAAAAAGAAACTTAAGGAGCGCCTGGGTGGCTCAGCAGGTTAAGCATCCAAACTTCAGCTCAGGTCATGATCTCACAGCTCGTGAGTTCGAGCCCCGCGTCGGGCTCTGTGCTGACAGCTCGGAGCCTGAAGCCTGCTTTGGATTCTGTGTCTCCCTCTCTCTCTCTACCCCTCCTCCGCTCATGCTCTGTCTCTATCTCAAAAATAAATAAACATTAAAAAAAAAAAGAAACAAAAAGAATAAAAATAAAATAGATTTTATGACTCAATTAAAAAATGTAACGAGCAAAACAGTGCTAGTTTTAGACATACAAGATTAAACGATCAAGTGTGACTATATACCCACTTAATTTACTACCTTAATTTTTACAGATGAGGAAACAAAGACCTTAGAATGCTCCAAGTATGTACCAGGTGATTTATCCCATCAGTACCCAGAATACTGATGGAGTAGGCAGGCAAATATTTGTAAGTGAACTCAGAATTCAGTTTTTCGCTAAACCCCACATGCCATGGATCCCAATCAAAGTTTTACCATGAATTCCATACTAAAGAAAAGAATTACCAAATTTTCTTCACTACTTTTATGTTGAAAAATCTAATTATAAAAAATTAAGTATCAAAACTGATACCCAGTATAATGTGGATATATATCGGTGACAGAACCATCTCTTTCACTGTCTCATCAAATATATCAATATAGGAACCAATGTGCACTAGGATCATAAAATTTGTCACAACTAGTCAAAAGGAATAAAAATACATCAAATTTATACTGTCCTTCACACATGAAATTCCTTTTGCGAAAGCATTTAATATTTAATTGCATTTAATGGTAAGTTTTTTGTTGTTTTTTTTTTTTTTTTGTCTGAGTTACGAAATTGGGACTAAGGATACCAATCTAAGAAAGGCAGAGATAGAAACACATACAAATGTATTTTAATTACTATTGTAGATTACTTACAGTTTATGTGCTGGCTGCTCATTAGGATTCAGAACTCCTACTTCATTAACTTCATGTATCTTTTTAGTATGTGCAGATACAATTTTATCTCCTTTGGAAACCACTCCATCAAATAACGCTACATTGGCTATCACGCCCCTATACTGGTCAAAGGTGGAGTCAAATACCAAAGCTCTCAGGGGGTTTTTGCGATGTACTTTGGGACTATTAAAAATAAGGAAAAACACACACACATAACAAATTTAAAATCTTAATAAAATGTCTATTTTCAACTCAAATATTATGCTTAATTTACTCTTATACCTGAGAAAAGCTGATAACTGTCAAGATAAAAACATCTTCCCATAAAGTACAATGCCTATTTTTAAATCAGTTTTAATTCAACCTTAAGTTTTAAATGAATGACTGTTTTAAAATGATTTATGAGGGGATGCCTGGTGGGCTCAGTTGATTAAGTGCCTGACCCTTGAGTTCAGCTCAGGTCATGATATCACAGTTAGTGGGGCTCATGGGATTGAGCCCTGAGTCAGGCTCACAGCATGAAACATGCTTGGGATTCTCTATCCTTCTTTTTCTGCCCTTCCCCAGCTGGCATGCACCCTCTAATTTTTTATTTCTAAAAAAATAGGGGCACCTAAGTGGTTTAGTCGGTTAAGCGTCCAACTTTGGCGCAGGTCAAGATCTCACAGCTCAGGAGTTCGAGCCCCAGGTTGGGCTCTGTGCTGAAAGCTCAGAGCCTGGGGCCTGCTTTGGATTCTGTGTCTCCCTCTCTCTCTGTTCCTCCCCTGTTTGTGCTGTCTCAAAAATAAGTAAACATTTAAAAAATGGTAATAAAATTAAATAATAAATAAATAAATAACTTATCCTCTCCAACCACAAGAATGGGCTAATCTAAAATAACACATGGGTGGCACCTGGGTGGCTCAGTCGGTTAAGTGTCCGACTTCGGCTCAGGTCATGATCTCGCGGTCCGGAGTTCGAGCCCTGCATCGGCCTCTGTGCTGACCACTCAGAGCCTGGAGCCTGTTTCAGATTCTGTGTTTCCCTCTCTCTGACCCTCCCCCGTTCATGCTCTGTCTCTTTCTGTCTCAAAAATAAATAAACGTTAAAAAAAAAAAATTTAAAAGAACACATCAGACTGACAGTCTTTATACCATTAAAGACAAACAAACTACAGATAAATAGCAAAATACTTACGGAGGTATTCTTTCAATGACTGCCTGAAGAACTCTTTCAACATTTGTTCCAAGTTTAGCAGAAATCTAAATTTAAAAAAATAAGCATTTAAAGACTATTTTTCTACCTGGTGACTGAGTTTTATGATCAGAAAAAAGAAAGAATTCTAACAGTTATCAATTTAAAGAAAAGTAGTAAAAGGAAGCACAAAACTTATACTATACGTCAAGTGTCCTTCCATTACAATTGGGTGACTCTATAGTTCTTTAATTAAATTACAAAAGCATTCTGATTATGGTATTGAAAGAACAGTGGTCTAAGAGTTTTAAAATATCTGAGTAGTTATGACTCTGTATGGAATGCATGACTTTGACCAATACGTATTTCTTGAGCTGCAAGTTCCTCATCTAATAAATGATTATTTATATTTTTCCTAAATCTCAAGATTGTCACGTGAAGAGAATAAACAATATATGTGGATGATAAGTATGGCATTCTACCTAAAACACCACAATTTGTTAAACGAATATCCATGACAACACCTGTCTTATTCAATTATTTACTATGCTTACTTCTTTCTTTACTTATTAAATGACTGTCTCCCCAAGGAGAATGTAAATACAATGAGACATTTTTCTCAGAGAGATGCTATGATGCAGAGTAAGTTAGGGAGGCCTCTCTGATGAACTGAGACAGGGGTCTTGTCTATTCTGCTCACTGCTGTGCTCCTAGCTGACACCTACCAAATAAGTACCTGAATAAATTTTGTAAAGATGCATTAAAATCAGAATAGTTGATTACACTTTAATAAAACATAACCCAAGTTATGAAACCATAATTCCAGGACTGCTTTATGAGGTCCCTCTTTATAATAAAAAACATTAAATTCTGTGTATGTGTATCTGTCTCTAAGGAAAAAAAAAATACTGCTTTTCAGTTATTACAATGTTGTATGTAATCAACCACTGTGTTAAGGTTAAATAGATAAAAAACAGTTATCACCTGAAATATGCCTTTTCAAAAATTAAACAAGACTGAAAGTGGAAGCTAAACATTACATTGTTGCACTAACATAGTTACTACACAAGCACTAGCACAGCAGTTTGGTTGTGGCTATTCAACACTTAAATCATCATTTGAAAATGAAAATTCAAATTGAAACTAGTATCAACTTGGGGCACCTGGGTGGCTCAGTCGGTTAAGCATACAACTTCTGATTTCGGTTCAGGTCATGATCTCGCTGTTGGGGAGACAGAGCCCCAGGTTGGGCTCCACACAGCATGAAGCCTGCTTGAGATTCTCTGTCTCTCTCTGCCTCTCCCCGACTTGTAACACATACAAATGTCTTAAAATTGGTTTGAACCTGCTCATCAAAGGAAGTATTTCCATAAGGACAAAATGGCTAACAAGAAATACTACTGCAATCAATTGCAGAAGGCCTACATTTTAGTCCTGGCACATTAGCTCTCTAGATCTTACTCTTAAGAATGGGATAAAATCTTTGACCCTTAGTTCTTTCAACTGTATCTCAAGTGGGACGCCTGGGTGGCTCAGTCGGTTAAGCATCTGACTTTGGCTCAGGTCATGATCTCACAGCTTGTGAGTTAGAGCCCCACACTGGGCACTGTGCTGTCAGCTCAGAGCCTGAAGCCTGCTTCAGATTCTGTCTCCCTCTCTCTCTCTCTCTGCCCCTCCCCCCCCCCAAAATTAACATTAAAAAAACATTGTTACAACTGTATCACAAGAAAATTCCTATCTGTCATAACCACGTAACAAGGATTTCTGGGAGGATCAAATGAAATATGAAGAACTTTGTAAAACTATGAAAACTTTATATAATGATGGACTCTCAAATACTATGAAATTTCACTAGGCCAATACCTGAGATTTTTAAAAGTATAACTATGTCTTCACAAAAAAAAAAAGGGGAGGGGGGTATCTTACCTTAATACATTCATCACTTGGAATATCAAACACTTTTTCAATTTGTTTTTCAACCCTTTCAGGATCAGCATTCTTCAGATCGATCTTTAAAAAAAAAATCATTATGCCTTACTTAATGCAGTAAAAATAAAATGTATTACATATTAATAGTATTTGGAAATATTTAAAAGCATACTTATAAGCTAATTGATCCCTCTATTTTTCTTTTCAAAAGGGTTAAAATAACCTAGATACAGGCAATACAATTTTAACAAGTATAGCCATTGAAAAACAAAGGGCAGATAGCAGGGCGTGCAAAAAATTTAGGCAGCTGGCAACTCAAGGCAGGAGAAGTGTTCAGTAACAATTTGTTAACTAAACTGTAAACTGACTCTATAAGTTAGATATAACTTATGGCAACAAACTGTCTTACCTGTAAGGCAACTTTGCCTCTTTTAAATTTAACTCCAATATCAAAAAATTCAACTAAATGCAATGCAGATTTTTAAATTAAGATTCTTTATTAGTTTTAAAACATAAAAGTTAAGGTTTAACAACAGTGCTCAGTTTAGCACTTGTTATGTTTCATGTATTACATTATTTCCCCGAAGATTATAAGTGCCTTTTCTTTTCCTATCCATGTTTTATTTTTTTTATATTTATTTTTGACAGAGACAGCATGAGTCAAGGAGAGTCAAAAAGAGGGGTAAACACAGAATCCAAAGTAGGCTCTAGGCTCTGAGCTGTCAGCACAGAGCCCGACAGAGGGCTCAAACTCACAAACCATGAGATCATGACCTGAGTGGAAGCGGGAAACTTAACTGAGCCACCCAGGCACCCTTCCTATCTATGCTTTAGTGTAACAGACATATTTTGGCTGCCCTGCCTGTATTCCTTTCCTGCAGAAATAGCCCTCAATCCCTCCATGTAATTCAGGGAGACTGTCTTCTAAACTACATGTAAGGATACAGGAATTTGAGCTGCAATTCTATTCTGTGCAAATTCAAAGAAGTAAATCCTACCAATATATTTAATATAGAGTTGAAGATCCCTCATATAAAAATAGTATACTAAATAATCAAACACTAAATTTACTTTTAGAAGGTAAAATAGTAAACAGCATTGTTGTCTCATTGGAATTACCTTGTTTATAACTGGAATTACCGATAGCTGTGCTTCAAAGGCAAGAAAGAAGTTTGCTACAGTTTGGGCTTGAATACCCTAGAAATATCAAGACACAAGATACTGATATGACCATCTACCAACTATCATAAAACTTGTAATATAATACCATCCCACACATTTTCCCCAAAAGCAGAGGTATAAACTATGGTATCTATACTTCCATGCATCTGGATGATTCCTTGTGAAAATTCCTTTCATTTCAGGAAACGTTTATTGGAGGACACTGTTAGGACTAGGGACAAAAACGTGAAACATGAACCCTAAAAGCTTACCAAAGAACACATTCATGCAGTGCAGTTTATAAAACCCAGTACTATACATATAAGGTAGGCCTTGACCTTCCCTGAAAAGATCAAGAAAGGTCTAACACAACAAATACCTTCGGGTTTAGAATGAAAAGTTTATGAGAAGCTGAAATACATCAAAAGCTTACTTTAAATAGTGTATCACAACTCTTACATCATCACTCAGTATGTTTTTATGTTTATCTTTATACCACAAAAGAACTTAGTAATGTTATTGGCATGTTTCTTTAAACCTAACATTTCCCAAATTATTACCTTAAAATTATCCAAAATGACTTCTAAAATAAATTCATTTTCAAGGTCTGCTAAAAATTAGTATTAAAACCCCAAATTAAGAACTACTACAAACTGAGTTTTTGGAAGGATAAATCTCTTAACAGTTCTGATCAGCATAGAATGTTTAAAATACGGACTAGTCCATTCCAGACTGCTTTAGTGCAATAAAACTTCAAATTAACAGGACCAAAGCATATGATTTTGGTTAACTAATACAATAAATCTTATTTTCAAGCGTAAACATTCTATTTCCAAAATATATTTTAAGGAAAATCTCTTGAACAACCAAGGAGCACGTCACACCACATAAAATTAAAAGTACCTACCTCATTTGCATCAACCACAAGTAAAACACCCTGGCATGCAGAGAGGGACCTGGATACTTCATAACTAAAATCCACATGGCCCTGAGGAACAAAAATTATTGATACTTCTGAAGTTAGCCATAATTATTTTTTTATGCCAAACCTACTGACTCCACTTGATAGAAAGTTAAGTTTTTTTTTAGTGGACGCTTGTGAAACAAGTTACTCAAACATAAGCATACTGAGGAAACAAAAAGCAAAGTTAAATGTTTATTTAATGTTCAGTTCAAAAACTGAACAAGGATTTGTTTGCACTCTTAATACAAGGCTGACTTTAGTAATAAAGACAAAATTAATTCTCAACTTACCGGTGTATCAATGAGATTTAAAAGGTACTGCTTCCCTTCCCAATTATAGAAAAGAGATGCTGTCTGTGCTTTAACAGTGATTCCTCTTTCTCGCTCCACTTGCAATTTGTCAAGAACCTGCTTATTATTTTTTGTTTTATCAATTGTGCCTATAAATAGAAATAGTTATTGGTACTTCTAAGAGCTTTTAAAAAGACACAATACTGGATACAAAATTAAACCAGTTGGGGCACCTGGGTGGCTTAGTCAGTTAAATATCCAACTCTTCATTTCAGCTCAGGTCATGATCTCACAGTTTGCGAATCCCCACTTGGGATTCTCTCTCTGCCCCTCCCCTGCTCAAGCTCTTTCTTTCAAAACAAATAAACACTAAAAGTTTTTTTTTTTTTTAATAAAAATTAAATTAAAATAAAACTTCAAAAAGCATGGTAAAAATAATGATTAATCACTCATGGCCATTTATAAAATGAAAATACCTGTTAGTTCCAGGAGCCTGTCAGCTAAAGTACTTTTGCCATGATCCACATGTGCAATGATACTGAAATTTCTAATATTTTCAACAGAGAATCTAGACATGTCAATTTTTTCCTAGAAAGAAGAGAGAAATGAAACATTTACGAGTATACATTTTGCATGATAGGAAACATACTAATTCAAAAATGTTCCTTTTGTCTTCTTTGAACAATTTCATTTATAACATTTATATTATTCCTCTGACAATAAAGAGATATACAGCTAAACTCTTACTACAAACAATTTATTAACATAGCACTCATCAAATACATGAGTTTCACTGTTAAGGTGATAACTTAGCTAATTAAGAGTCCCTTATAAATATTCCCACCACTGAGAAAAGGATTTCATGAATGAAGAACCCAAGACACCTAGAGCTCCTGAAAAAGCTTAGAGCAAGCACCTTGTCTAACAAAACCTCTTGAGGCCAAAAACAAAAACATACAAACAAAAGCTACAGAAATGTTTTAAGGAGAAAAAAGAAAAAAAAAAAGGAAATTCTTTGCCCCCATAATACATTTAACCAGCAATCATATCTAGTTAAAAACCTGTGCTCCTAATATTATCTTCAAAAGTTTTATTTAAATAAATTTTTGTTGTTGTTGTTTGGCAACTTATTTGGACAGAGAAAAAAGTTTTAACATCCGCAAAAAAATCTCAAAAAACAAACAATAAAAACTCTTATCACTTAAAATTTAAAAACATTTTAGAATGTGACTCCTTAGTTTTAGTTGCATACATCATCTTTAATGCTTTAGGAAGACTCACTGCAACCTGCTAAAAGTGGGTATACAAGTAGAGTATGTCTGGTTTTTTGTACCCTAAATATTTTATTTTTCCAATCAAATCTGTATTTCATAACCAGCATTAAAAATAGGAAAACTACAGTGAAATCCACAATAGTTGTGACCTTTATAAATGTTCTAATACAAAGCAGACAATGAAGGTGCAACTTACATGTGAAAGAAATTCTAAGAAAAAAACTAAACCTAATTTTTTTGCCCAGTGGATTCCTCCTCCCCCTCATCTTTCAACTGGCATTCAATTAAAAAGATATACAGGACCATACCACTTTTAAGAACTTGAAATTGCAACATAAATTCATTTTACATTCCCCAGGCATTTTAGAAAAGGGCAATTAATCATATTTACGTCTTATTTTTTCCAATTACTCATAACTTGCATCCAGTTACTCTATTTCTCTGCCTACACTGTATCTCTTCATAGTTATCAAACAGTGCCTTCTCCACCACAAGAACAAAGGTTCAGAAAACAAGTTTGGGGTCACATAAAATAAACAATAGTTACCCACATTACAAACTAGGAAAGTCAGAACGTGACTTGTCCAAGGTCACATTGGGGAGTGGTGGAGGATTCAGAACCCAGAGCGCACCTGGAGCTCTCAGCTTTGCCGCCTTTAAAGAATCGCAACCTGCGTCCACAGGTAGTTTAGGAAGCCCTTCACGCTTCCAAATCCGCCAGGAGCGCCCTCCCAAGTTTTAAAACAGAGTTAATTAGAGCCGAATGGCGGTCACCTTGCGCTCAGCCGAGGTGTAGAGCCTGTCCCAAGCCCTGAACTCGGCAGGGGCCCCACGGGTCGGCGTGGGAAGAAGCTCCAGGCGCCCCCGCTGTGCGGTCCCTGCGGCCCACACTGCCAGCGCGCGGCCGTGCGACCAGCCCCGACCCACAAGAGTCCACATCCCTTCGCGCGACGGAGGCGTCAGGTCTGCACCTCGAGACAGTTCTGCGCCATCGCCGGTAGCGCGATTTCCTACAAGATGCCCCCGGCTAAGATCCGGCGAAAAAGACCTAAACCGTTTCACACCGGCTGAGAAGAAAAGCTGCCGGGGACAACTCCGCCCAACTAGTGACTCCGGTGCGACACAGAGGACGCAGCGCCGCCGTTCGGCGCCTGCACGTCGCCCGACGCCGTGACGCCGGCGTGCCTCCGCGCGGGGCTGTAAGGCAGTCACGTGAGGGGAAGCGCTCTCCAGCAGTGTCAGTCTGGAGCTCGAAACAGCGTTGACATTTAGCTTCCTATCAAATGGCAAATAATATTGCAACTGTTTTTGAAAGTCTGAAAGTCGAAATAGAGCCCCCGTGTCGTTAGTGATATTGCTAATATTTTAGTGCACCTGTAAGGAAACGGGTGGTAAAATTGATTGCAATAATGTATCCTGGGAAAGTTTGGGACAGGAGAGAAGGTGAAAAAAAGTTACACACTGAACTCCCAGAAGTCTCCATCATCTTCAAGTTACGATGTCAACAAATACTGACCTTGCAGAGGGCAGAGCTCTGGCTAAGTAAGGTGGGTGGTAATGATAAGAGATAATGAGACCAGTGTCTGTCCCGCACTATCACCTTTGAGCTTTTTTGGACTATCTAGTGTTCGATACAGAGGAATGGTAACAGCAGCTGTGTTGAGTTCACCGTTGTATTGGTTCTAGTTTGTTCTTGGATTCCTATTAATTAACCAAAACAGTACTTGTTACAACACTAATTACTACTGTCACCTTTGTTAGAGAATAAACTTTACAGGTACCTTGAAGTACAATGAACATGATAATTCATGGTACTTTACAGAAATCAGTGTTGCCCAAACAGCAGTAATTTGAATATTATTCTCATCGATTTCACCATATCTTTATACTCCTTTTATATACTTAATATTTTTCTTTAAATCAAATTACCTTTGATAATTTATTTTAAAAGAAAAATTTATATCATTACTATAAATAGAAAAAGCAGAATGACCTGTCATAAATTAAAACAGTAAAAATAAGTGTAATTAATTTTTTAAAAAATGTGATTCAATGCTAACATCTTACCTGTGAAAGCCTCTGAATCTCTCTTGATTGAAAACATGGATTAGCAGGCATTACAGAAGAATTTAGAAACATAGCACTAAACAAAGATTTTTCTCCTTGACTTAATTAGCAGTATTGAAATAAAATTGGAAGAATTTTCTCTGTATGATTCAGTGTTCTGGATGCCATGTCTGTCTCACCTAAAGTCATCTTGGTACCTCCATTAGTCCCACATTCTGGGAACACTGCAATATCTTATGGGGTTGATGCTACATTCCTAAACCCACGGATGTGTATTCATTAGAAAAAATACTCACTGAGCATTTGTTGTGTCAGGTACTGGACTTGATATGGGAACTCGAAGAAATTAAGCAAACTGTCTGAAATCACCTAATAGGTAAATGGAAAAATCTGTATTTGAAACCAGAGCTCATCCCTCTGCAATATCTTTGGCAGCACAAGTTTATTTAGTTTTCAATCTGGGGAGAAAGGGAAGGTTGAGTCAATAAAGTTTCAAAGTGGAGGTATATTATCCTCTGAGCCTGGAAGGATAAAAAGTTTTACTATAGTTTAACCAAGCAGAGGGATTGTGGACAGCATAATTTTACCCACTATGTTCCCAGTACTACTCTACACAACTTTGTTTTTATCAACTTGTTTAAGCCTTACAGGGCCCTGGAATGCAGGTATTCTTGTGACTATTTTTTACAGACATCTGAGAAAAATGTGGCTTTTTAAGAAACTTCCCACAGTTACACAGTTAGTGATGAAGTGGGCTGTGACCCCAAACAGTCTAACTCCAG
This sequence comes from Leopardus geoffroyi, assembly GCF_018350155.1. Lineage (NCBI taxonomy): Eukaryota > Metazoa > Chordata > Mammalia > Carnivora > Felidae > Leopardus > Leopardus geoffroyi. The sequence goes on from NC_059327.1 coordinate 168,042,238, forward strand.
AGTCTGCACCCTTAACCATTCCATTAAAGTCTGTTGAGCAAGGGAAAATAAGTAAAAACATATGAACTATTGATTTCATGGTCGGTAGAGGGAAATGGGCAAGACTTGGGACAGTGGCATTTTGAGGCAAGGACTTCTGAAGAACTCACATAATTAAAATCTGACATAAATCAAGAATCCTCTCCCCCATGAATAACTATATAATAGGGAGATTACATCCTTAGTATTACATCATTTGGTTACATTGGATTGGTTACATCAATCCACAACTATTGTATTTATGTATATTGTATACATGTATTTTAAAACATGTTTAAAGGGCTTCTCAGTGTGCTAGGGCTGCAATAACAAAGTACCACGGACTGGTTGGCTTAAACCATAGAAATGCATTTTCTCATAGCTCTGAAGTCTAGAAGTCAGAGATCAAGGTGTCAGCAGGGATGGTTTCTCCTGAGGCCTCCTCTCTCCTTGGATAATAGGTGATTGTCTTCTCCCTGTTTCTACATGGCCTTCCCTCTGTACCTCTTTGTGTCCTTATCTCCTCTTATAAGCACACCAGTCATTTTAGATTTGGACCAGCCCTAAAAACCTCATTCTAAATTACCTCTTCAAAGATCTTATCCTCAAATAGAGTCACATTCTGAGGTGTACTGGGGTTAGAACATCAACATATGAATTTGGAGGTGGGGGAGGGGCAATTTAGCCCATAATAAAGGGAATAATAAATAAAATCCTAATACGTAAATAATTCTAGCACCTCTAAATTTGCTTCAAAGTTACTGTGAAGCATTTTAACCCTAGCATACTGTTAATAATGTTTAGGATGACATCACAGCAGTCCTCACAAGCACATGCCAGAACTTTAAAAGCGTATTTAGGGGACGTTAACAAAGGACCTCCAATACTGTTAGGCAGCTAAAATGGTGCCACCGTGTGTCTCCAGTGAAAACTACAGCTTAGAATTCATTTTTTAAGTCAGTTTTTAAAACCTGTGATAATTTTTAGAGTTTCATGTATTTTCGAATTAGGGCTTTATAAATACTTTCATATTACAAAATAGAAGTTATTTGAGGAAAAAGGGAGAAAAGTGGCAGGAGTTATGTGTGGAAAAAACAATTTCAGTCAAGTTGGTGAAGAACTTTGAAAAAGGTCTTGCTAGTTAGCATTTCACCATTTTCCTGCCCAGAAGCTATTGTACTGTATGCAAGGAAATAACACATCAGGTTTTTGTTTTTAGAAGCCTATTGTAACAGAGGTGTGTAAGTAGACTGAAGAGGAAAGCAAATGAAGTGATGAGAGAGAAATGGAGACAGAGAGAGGGGAGGCTCTGATTTTTATAGTCTAAGTGAGACACGCTAAAGGCCTGAATGAGTCACTGGCAGAGAACAGGGATGAAAGAGTAATTGGTGGGTATTTTGGAGACAGAATTAACAGGGTTAATTTGATGTAGAAAGAGGTAGGAGTCCAGGATGACTTCACATTTTCTAGCTTTGGTATACTGGAAAATGAATTGATGTTTACTAGAATGTGACTCTTAGATATTCAGTATCTAACAGGTGCTTGGGAAAAAAGTTCAGGGCTAGAATTTTGCAAACCATACATAAAAAGATGATGACAACCACTGTGGGAGTTTTTGAAGTCAGAGGGTAGTAAATAAACTAGTTGAGAAAATAACTTGACACACTAGGATACTCTTTTGTTAAATGAGAGAAACAGTTCACAGTCATGGAATAGTATGTGAGGTGCGCATTTACATTTTTTTTAGAAATTCCGGTAAGTATCCAAAAGCACAGTATTAATTCAGGGTTGCAAAAATGAAATAGATGTGGTTATGGTACCGAAAGGATTCACCATCAAGGGAAGAAAGTCATTATATGAAAGATAATTGTATTACAATATTGTAATTGCTATGATAGAAATGTGGATAGGTTGTTGCAGGAGAACGGAAGGGAGGCACCTTTCATAGTCAGGGAGTGGAGGTCTCAGAAGAGTCTTCATGTGAAAGTGAATTTATACACACTTATAAGGACTTAGTATGTGCCACATATTCCTCTAAGAATTTTATAAATACTCTCTCAATTAATCTTCAATACAACTCTATAATCAGTATTATATCCCCTATATTAGAGATGGGGAAACTGAGGCTTTAGCAGGTTAAATAGTTTGTTTGAATCCACATACATAGTATGTAACAAAGGGACATTCAAACACTACTCTGATAGATTTGAAAATCATTCCATCAACCACAAAATTATGCCACCTAAGTTGGTGTTCCGATCTTAGCTAGGCTGATAATTCAAAGTGGAGCGTGGCATTCCAGATCCTATGTGAGGAAAGGTATGATACATGTAGGAAACTTCTAGCACTTCTAGGTTGCAGGAGTTTAGAATTCAGAAAGAGATGAAGCTTGAAAAGAAATCAGAAGCCAGACCATGGAAGGAGGAGTGTGGCCTTCATGTTGTAGGTGGTTACAGCCACTGCTGGTTTGGAAAGGTTTTAGGCAAGGGGAGTAACATGGCTAGATAGTGTTTCATGTAGGTCAATCTGACAGCTGCTTGAAGGCAGGTTAGAAGTTAGGTTTGAGAGATAAATGATGATGGCTTATTAGGGCAGTGGTAGGGTAGGGATGGAGAAGAAATAAATTTGACTAAAAGATAAAATTGGCCTGCCTTGAAAACAGAATTGAATATGAAAAAGGCAACTTTTAGAACACCAAAGTAAAAAAAAAAAAAAAAAAAAAAAAATTTTTCCTATTTCACACTTGAAGTGTATCAACTGGCCTGTGGTTTTCATTCATCACAGATATCATCTATTGGTTTAGAAGATTAAGAATACAAGGGAAGAGGCACCATTTTGTTTTGTTTTGCCCCAGTGAGACTCTTGTGACTGCCTTTACAATTCAACTACTTCATGGTGTATTAGTCTTTATGATTTAAAAAAAAAAAAAGTTGGGAGTGGGGCGCCTGGGTGGCTCAGTCGGTTAAGCATCCAACTCTTGATTTCAGCTCAAGTCATGGTCTCACAGCTCATGGGTTTGAGCCCCAGGTACCACTCCATGTTGACAGTGCAGAGCTTGCTTGGGATTCTTTCTTGCTCTCTCTCTGCCCTCCCTCTCCTGCTTGCACTCTCTCTCCCAAAATAAATAAACTTATAAGAGAAAAAAAAAAAAAAACACCTTAAAAGCAAAGCTTCTGGTTCACAAATTCCTCCATGAAACTTATTGATTCAGGGATTTAGAAATAACTGAAATGACTTGTCTTTGGATTCCTATATTTATTGTTTGGGTATACAAAAACCTGTTTGATGACCTAGCCTAATGTCTTGACCTGCTGGAATGATATAGTACTCATGCACCAAATTATGTCACACATGAATAGCCTGGCTGCTGTGTCCTTCAGGCATGTAGCTTTCATAACTACAAGGGAATGCTCAACAATGGCTGTACTCTTTGGAATATCATATATTTGGGAGCACAGATCTTCACTAGTAAAACTATGAAAGCTATGTCTTTTTCCAAAAGCTGTATCAGTGAACATTTGTATTTTACTTAAAGAAAATACTGAATTAAACATTTTAATCGATTTTGTTATAAAAAGTTAAATTCCTAAATAAGTAATTTATTATGGATGTTAATGTGTAGTTTTTATCCTCCTAAAATATGGGGAGGCATAAGGTTGGAAGTGCAAGTGTTATGCCCAGAATTTGTGATCTCCAAAGACCACCAGGGAGCCGAGTCTGATGCAAAAGCAAAGAGCCTTTATTGGAGCTAGCTGGAGCTCAATCCCCTACCTGCACCAACGCAGCGGTGAGATGCCGGGGAGAGAGAGAGAGTTTCAAAAGCACAAAGTTTTTATTGGGGCCTAGGGGCAGTTGGTGAGGTAATGGCTGTGGCCTCAGCCGATTAGCTGGGGCTGGGGAAGGGTCGGAGTCCTGTTACAAAGGTCTCCAGGCGTGTTTTGATCGGAAGTTTGAATGGGTGAGCAGGAGGTTACTCAAGGGGAGGAGGCGTGGTCAAGGTGAGGGACACAGAACAAGGTGGAGTCGGCCGGTGTAGGCCCACCGTTTCACAAGCACCATGCTCAATGTGTGGCTTGAACTCACGACCTTGAAATTAAGACTCATGTGCTCTGTGCCCCAAGATTAGAAGTGTTTAAGAGAGTATCAGAACCCAAACTGTACAGCAATAGCTAAGTGAAGGTTACTGTAGTGTTTCTCCCAGAGAATGTGCTGTCATTCTGGTCAGAACCACGTGGCCCTCAAACCTCAGCAGGGAGTTCTCCCAAAGAAAAACTAGGTGCTGACAGTAAATGAAACAATGGTGGATATTGGTGTTAATAAATGTCTCTATAGGCATTAAAGGATTAGTAAACAATCCTGGAGAGTGCACGTCTAAGAGCAAGAATGCCAAGGAAAAATAGATTTTTTTTCCTTAAGGGAATTAATTTTTTGTGACTTCATTTGTCTTTTAGAAAATCACTTTAGCATCTGCGTCTTACCTACGTTATTTTTTGCTTCTCTGATTTTCTTTTGTAAATTATTATTTGTACAGTGCTGATTATTTTTCCTCTTCTAATTTCTCTGACTTTTATCATTAGTTTTAGATTCATTAAACACCTCATAAATATTCATTTATTTCAAAGTGCGTTACCATAGGGAGTATCATTCAGTTTTGTGCTTATTTCTCTTTGGCAGTTGTGGAATTTTTTTTAATCTTTATTTGTTTATTTGAGGGAGAGAGGGAGGGAGAGGGAGGGGCAGAGAGAGAGGAGAGAGAGAACCCCAAGCAGGCTCCACACTATCAGCCCATGACCCAACTCAAGGCTCAATCCCATGAACTGTGAGATCATGACCTGAGCCGTAATAAAGAGTCAGATGCTTGAGTGACTGAGCTGAGCCACCGAGGTGCCCCTGTTGTGGAACATTTTTTTATTTCTTTCTTGCTCTGAAGGAAAGGAATTGTCACTTCTAGAGTAACGAATATGAGGAATAATTACTTTTTTTTTACTAGTTTTATTTATTTATTTATATTTGAATTTACATCCAAATTAGTTAGCATATAGTGCAACAATGATTTCAGGAGTAGATTCCTTAGTGCCCCTTACCCATTTAGCCCATCCCCCCTTGAACAACCCCTCCCATAACCCTCAGTTTGTTCTCCATATTTATGTGTCTCTTCTGATTTTTCCCCCTCCCTGTTTTTATATTATTTTTGTTTCCCTTCCCTTATGTTCATCTGTTTTGTCTCTTAACGGCCTCATGTGAGTGAAGTCATATGATTTTTGTCTTTTCCTGACTGACTAATTTCACTTAGCATAATACCCTCCAGTTCCATCCACATAGTTGTAAATGGCAAGATTTCATTCTTTTTGATTGCCAAGTAATACTCCATTGTGTGTATATATGTATGTATATATATATATATATATATATATATATATATATATATATATATATATATATATATACCACATCTTCTTTATGCATTCATCCAGCGATGGACATTTGAGCTCTTTCCATACTTTGGCTATTGTTGATAGTTCTGCTATAAACATGGGGGTGCCTGTGTCCCTTCGAAATAGCACACCTGTATCCTTTCGAGAAATGCCTAGTAATGCAATTGCTGGGTCATAGGGTAGTTCTATTTTTAGTTTTTTGAGGAACCTCCATACTGTTTTCCAGAGTGGCTGCACCAGCTTGCATCCCCACTAACAATGCAAAAGAGATCCTCTTTTTCATATCCTCACCAACATCTGTTGTTGCCTGAGTTGTTAATGTGAGCCACTCTGACAGGTGTAAGGTGGTAACTCACTGATGATGAGTGATGTTGAGCATTTTTTTATGTGTCAGTTGGCCATCTGGATGTCTTCTTTGGAGAAATGTCTATTCATGTCTTTTGCCCATTTCTTCACTGGATTCTTTGTTTTTTAGGTGTTGAGTTTGGTAAGTTCTTTATAGATTTAGGATACTAACCCTTTATCTGATATGTCATTTGCAAATATCTTCTCCCATTCTGTCAGTTGCCTTTTAGTTTTGCTGATTGTTTCCTTCACTGTGCAGAAGCTTTTTATTTTGATGAGGTCCCAGTAGTTCATTTTTGCTTTTGTTTCCCTTGCCTCTGGAGACATGTTGAATAAGAAGTTGCTGCGGCCAAGATCGAAGAGGTTTTTGCCTGCTTTCTCCTCGAGGATGTTGATGGCTTCCTGTCTTACATTGAGGTCTTTCATCCATTTTGAGTTTATTTTTGTGTATGGTGTAAGAAAGTGGTCCAGGTTCATTCTTCTGCATGTTCCTGTCCAGTTTTCCCAGCACCACTTGCTGAAGAGACTGTCTTTATTCCATTGGATATTTTTTCCTGCTTGGTCAGAGATTAGTTAGCCATATGTTTGTGGGTCCGTTTCTGGGTTCTTATTCTGTTCCATTGATCTGAGTGTCTGTTCTTGTGCCGGTACCGTACTGTCTTGATGATTACAGCTTTGTAGTATACCTTGAAGTCTGGGGTTGTGATGCCTCCTGCTTTTGGTTTTCAAGATTGGTTTGGCTATTTAGGGTCTTTTCTGGTTCCATACAAATTTTAGGATTATTTGTTCTGGCTCTGTGAAGAATGCTGGTGTTATTTTGATAGGGATTGCATTGAATATGTAGATTGCTTTGGGTATTATTGACATTTTAACAATATTTGTTCTTCCTATCCAGGAGCATGGAATCTCTTTCCATTTTTTTGTGTCTTCTTCAATTTCTTTCTTAAGCTTTCTATAGTTTTCAGTGTATAGATTTTTCACCTCTTTGGTTAGATTTATTCCTAGGTATTTTATGGTTTTTTGTGTGAGGAATAAATACTTTTAAAGTTGAACTAGGAATATGAAAAAAACAAGTGTCCAAAAAAAAAAAAAAAAGCCTAGAGGCTCTACTCGAAAGAATCTCTGTGGATTGCAGAGGATTTAAGTTTGCAATAAAATGTGTGAGCAGAAATTGTTGGCACATTCAGGCTGTACATCCAACAACTTTGCATTAAAGATTATAGTCTCTTATCAGAAGCTTCTGGAGTGGCCACATCAAGAATGTAGCATCTTTTTAGATGCACTTATTTGCAATATTTTAGTAGTTATGGGAGGTGTTTTTATACATCATCATATAATCCAAAAACTTCATTTTATTGATAAAAAAATGGAGATCCAGGGAAGCTAAGTAAATTGCCTAAGGTCAAATGGGGGAAGAAGCCATCTTACATTATTGTATGTATGCCTGTGTCTGAAGGAAATGATGACTAGGGAAATCTCTGAGACAAAACTCTGTGGTGGTCTTAGTGAAGGAATTTGATACTGTCCTTCCCTCTAGAAAAAGGTGAGCTGTAGGTCCTCCGGTATCATGTAGGTTTTGTTGGATGAATCTCATATCTCCCATTTCCCTTCTTCATCATAACAGATGATTTAGGGAGAAATAGCATGAGTGTCTGACATCTAGAAGACACATTATAGTAGATACTGTTTTGCCTTGCCAGATGAATTATATGACTTTCTTAGAAAAGGAGAGTTTCATAAAATTGGCATGATTTTTATGAAGATGAGTTTTGTTCATTTAATTAGTTGCTTTTTGTTTTTTTTAAGAACTTACATAAAAGCAGTTTTACTGAAAAGGATCTTTTATTATCTATTGTTACAGAGCAACACACATTCATTATCTCATAGTTTCTGGGTCAAGAAACCTCACATGGCTTATTTGGGTCCCCTGTTTTCACAGCCTATGAAGGCTGCAATGAAGGTGTTTGAACTAGGAATCTCATCTGAACTAACATCTCATCTGAAGTTGCAGCCAGAGAAGGGTCTGTCACCAGGCTCACTCAGTGACTGTTGGCAGCATTCAGATTGGGTTGACTGAGATCCTCACTTCTTACCTGTCTATTTACTGGAGGCCTCCCAGTTACATGCCTCCTGGGCCTCTCCCACAATGTAGCTCATATCATCAAAGTGTGCAAGTCATGCAGACAATAGATAGAGTCTCCCAACAAGACAGAAGTCACAATCATTTGTAACTTAATCATGGCCATTACACCCCATGACCATTGTCATGTTTTACTGATTAGAACCAAGCTACTTGTCCAGATTACACTCAAGGAAAGGTATTATACAAAACATGAACACCAGGATGCTGGTATCAATCAGAACCATATAAGATGCTTCCTACAACAACTGTAAAGCAACCTTTCCAATAAGATCTCTCAATATCACTATTATTCTGTGAGAACTATAGTATGATATCCACAGCCTAAAATTCACAGCTTTAACAGTTGCTTGGCAGGATATTTCCATATAAAAACACTGTCCTGCAACCCTTGGAGATCACTGGTCTTTAATGTGTTCATAGTTTTGCTTTTTCTAAATATCATATGGTTGGAATTATAGAGTATATAACCTTTCCAGATTAGCTTCTTTCACCACGTAATATATATTTAAGTTTCCTGCATATCTTTTCATGACTTGATAACTCCTTTCTCTTTAGTGCTGCATATTTCATTGTATGGATGTATCACAGTTTATTTATCCATTTGCCTACTGAAGACCTGTTGGTTGCTTCCAAGTTTTGGCAGTTATGAAGTTGCTATAAACATCAACGTGTAGCTTTGTTGTAGACATACATTTTTCAATTCCTTTGTGTAAATGCCAAGGATAGATGTGATACGTCTATTTCTTAATAGAAATGTTTGTCATTAATATTTGCTAAGCAATTAATTTATCACTATGTTATGCTAATTACTGTGAGCTATTACTGTTTCTAACTTCATGTATATAGGAACATATATGTAAAACATATATAACACTGTAATATATGTATTTAACTAAAACGAACTCATGTAAGTTCTAAAGGCTATTACATGATTTGAGGAATATATGTAAAATGGTCAGTCCTGAAAATCAATTCTGCCAAATGAATTTGAGAGTATATTTCTTTTTTTTAAATGTTTGTTTGGGGGCGCCTGGGTGGCGCAGTCGGTTAAGCGTCCGACTTCAGCCAGGTCACGATCTCGCGGTCCGTGAGTTCGAGCCCCGCGTCGGGCTCTGGGCTGATGGCTCAGAGCCTGGAGCCTGTTTCCAATTCTGTGTCTCCCTCTCTCTCTGCCTCTCCCCCGTTCATGCTCTGTCTCTCTCTGTCCCAAAAATAAATAAACCTTGAAAAAAAAAATTAAATGTTTGTTTGTTTGTTTATTTATTTATTTATTTATTTATTTAGAGACAATGAGTGGGGGAGGGGCAGAAAGAGGAAGAGAATCTTAAGCAGGCTCCACACTCAGCATGGAGCCTGACACGGGTCTTGATCCCATGACTCTGGGATCTTGACCTGAGCCAAAATCAAGAGTCAACTGCTCAACCAACTGAGCCACTCAGGTGCCATCTTCCTCACTAATTTACTACCCTAAGCCCAGACTTCTTTGTCTCATCAATTCTTCACAAATCTATTTTTTTTTGGCTTATGTCAATTTAATTATTAGACCAACCAAAGCATCTGGAAGGAAGAAGAGAATTTTCTGCCCCTATACCAATTCCACACACCAAATCATGTTCTACTTATTTATTGCTGTATTACAAACCACTCCAAAATGTAGTGGCTTAAAATAAGAACCATTCCTTTTGCTCATCTATCTGCAGTTTGGGCAGGACTTGGCAGGGATGAGTTATTTCTGTTTCCTGATAACTGTGGCCTCAACTGGGATGACTGGAAAAGCTGGAGACTTGAAATGCCCAACATCTCTTTTTCTTTTGGTTACAGGACCTCTCCATGTGGTGTCCTCACACAGCCTCTCCAGCATGACAGCCTCAGGATAGCTGGTCTTATCATATGGCAAGTGGTCCAAGAACGAGTGTTGCAAGAGACCCGAGCAGAAGCTGAATAGCTTCTTCTTTATTACCCAACTCTGAGAATCCGAGAACACCACTTCTACCACATTTTATTGGTTAAGCAAGTCACTAAGGCCAGCCCATATCCAAGGTGAAGAGAAATAGATCCCACTTCTTAATAGGAGGAGTGTCAAAGAATTTGCAGTTATCCTTAATGGGCCTCAAACCACAAAGTGTTCAGTTGCAGAGGTGTATCATGATTTATTTAACTAGTCCCTTAGACATTCAGGCCAGTAGGAGATTTTACTTTATGTGTGTCCCTGATTACATTCTTAGGATAAATTCCTTCCATTGGATTTGATAAGTCAGGTAACATACAAGTTTTATAATATGTTTCAATGCCTAATTACCTGCTATGGATTTTTAAATACAATGTACACTAAAATAAATTCTAAGAGAGTTCTGATTGCCTTCATATTTACTAAAACTAGATGTTTTCACTTAATTTTGTCGATGTTAATTTGATGGGTCAAAGTTAATTCTAATTTTAGTTTAAAATTATTAATACTTTAAAATTTTGCCTGTTATTAATTGCTCACTTCTTTGCTATTCTTTTCTCTTTCGTTTTAATCTCTTTGTCCTTTTCTTCTGAATTAGAAGGTAATATCTTAAGTGTATTCTCTACAGCCCTAATTAAAATTTCTGAACTATCATTTACACTCTATCATTTCCATTGAGGATTTAAATTATTCTGTTTTACTAAATGGCTTCTTTACATGCTTCCTAAATAAGCCAACTCCTTTTTGGTATCAGCTTCCTCCTCTTATGTTTTGTTCTAATTTGTTGTCTTCTCATTTAATCTGTTCTCTGACTTTGACTTTGAAGACATGTGTGATCTTGTGAGGAAAATTTAAGTTAAACACAAATCCAGTCCATTACTCTATTTAGTGGGCATTTATAAACCACAATATGTTGCTGTCCTGCAAAAGGGAAGGGGTGAAAACGGGTACTCCTGTCAACCCCTCTAAGCTGTGGGCTCCGACTCTTCCCTCAAAACCTCACTAACACTGCAGATGAGCCCTGGAAAAGAAGGAGGGTATAGTATAGATTTGTATACAAAATGCTGGTAAAGCTTAATGTTTGTTTTTCATTGGATAAGAATAAATACAAATGGTAGTTCTTCTGTTGGATTTTTATAGTAGGCTGGATCCTCAGATTATTCAGCGAAAGTACTGTGTGACATGAAAAGCTCTATTCCCCCAATATAAATTGTCACTAAATACCTCTTATCTTTGACACTACCAATAGCTGCATAGAGGGGAGACGGTAGTTCCAGGATGCATCAACCTTGACAATCAGCAACTTCCACCCCAGTGCTACTGCTGCAACTCCTCTTCATGGTATTCCCCAACACCGAGCCTCCTTCTCACTAGAAGAAGCCTTCTCTAAGTATTATCAGCATACAAGCAGGTGGCCAGATTTTGCCACTGGCACTCAAGCAGAATCCTGGGGTCTCTGGGGCGGCTCAGTCAGTTAAGCGTCAGACTCTTGATTTTTGGCTCACAGTTGATGAGATCTGGCACCGCATCAGGCTCTGCACTGATAGCGTGGATCCTGCTTGGAATTCTCTCCCCCTCTCCCCACCATGTATTCTCTCCCCCCTCCCTCACTCTCTCAAAAATAAATAAATAGACATTGGGGGGAAAAAAGGCAGAATCCTTACCATAATGGCATGGCTGCTTTTTCTTCTAATATGTATAAAGCCTAGGACTCCAAGGATCTCAGGAATCTACCTCCTTCTTTTCATATGAATGACTGTTGTCCTGCGTGATGCGAAGAATGTGATAGAAGTCATTTTTCTCACTGCAGACTCATCAAGTTTATCATAGAAATTCTACCCAGATGCTGGCAGTAGGCTGATTCCAAACATCACTTTTTGGGATTGTGGAGTATTTATCTTTTTCTAAACCCCCATGAGCATCTTGTTTAGAAATTGTGGGGCAACTTTCTAGCCTAGTGCCATTTTAAACCAAAGACCCAAAATATTTTTTCTTTTTTTCAACGTTTATTTATTTTTGGGACAGAGAGAGACAGAGCATGAACGGGCGAGGGGCAGAGAGAGAGGGAGACACAGAATCGGAAACAGGCTCCAGGCTCTGAGCCATCAGCCCAGAGCCTGACGCGGGGCTCGAACTCATGGACCGCGAGATCGTGACCTGGCTGAAGTCGGACGCTTAAACCGACTGCGCCACCCAGGCGCCCCCCAAAATATTTTTTAAAAAGAAACAAAATTGTATTAAAGATATCGTTTTGTCATTAAGTACACTAATTTTCCTAGCTCAAGCTTGTGAATGAAAATATAAATACTTCAAGGTACAGAGTTGTTTGTAAAAGGACACCTATATATTAAGGCAATGTTTGACTAAGTGTCCACTAAATTAAAAATTTAAGCTGTAGGTAATGAGTGATATCCTAGTGCCAAAAAGTGGAGCTACTGTTTTATGAAATAGAATTTCTATGTTAAGAATTACATTTAAATATATATATGTATATATACATATATATGTATATATACATACACACATATACATATATTTATATATATATAAAATATTTGGTCAATTTTTCAAACTGCTGCAACTCCTTTTACCCACTCAGTGGGATGGAATACCTTGAAAAAATCTAATGCTACAATTGCAAAGGTAGAATTATGGCAGAGCATGGGATAGATTTTGCCTTTCATTGCTGAAAGAAATATAGATAAAATATGCTTGCATCATTACTGATTGGTATCTGAGAGAGTTTAATCAAAATATAAGTGGTATACTGGCAAGAAAGTCCATTCTTAGTCTGTCATTAAAATCTTTATTTCTTTCTAAAAAATAAGAGATAAAAGTTGAAGTAATCTTTCATGTGTAATCACTATTTGTGTACATAAGATACCCATCACCTTCTTTTAGTGAGATGGATTTTTTCATGTAGATTTATGTAATAGCAAAGAAGAATTCATTAATAAATATTTATGTGGTGAATTACTATAAATATTGGACAGAGAGTGAATATAGTTACCTGTTATTCTCCAACTTTATTTCCACCTAGAAGCATAATCATAACAGATAATATTTACTGAGCATTTACTATTTGCTCCACATTGTGTTAATTATTCCTGTTACAAAAGTCTGTATAATTTAACTCATGTTTTATACACAAATTTATTTATACTCACACATATATACTAATGTGTGTTACATATATGTATTCATTTTAATAACTTAGGTATATTATAAAACGTGGAAAAATAAAATGAATTTGATAAGATAAAATAAATAGTCCCTAACAGGTAGGTATAAATTCTATTCATTTTTTTTTTTTTTTTTTGAGAGAGAGAGAGAGAGAGAGAGAGGCACATAAGGGGACGGGGGACAGAGGATTTGACTCGGGCTCCTTGCTGACAGTAGTGAGCCCATTTTGGGCTTGAGCTCACAAACTGTGAGATCATGACCTGAGCCGAAGTCAAACACTCAACTGACTGAGCCACCTAGGTGTCCCTAATTGTATTCTTATTTTTCAGATGAGAGAACTAAAGATCCATGTGGTTAGATACCTTGTGGAGGAATTTATGTAATTAGTAGGAAAGATTTCCTATAAAAATTAATTTTATTGGTCTGCTAAATGTATATAAATTGGATTTTGTTATTACATTTTAAAAAGATTTCATAATAATATGGTTACTAAGAATGTATAACTCAACTACTACTCACATCAACTTTGATAATTTCAGATGCAAATTATCTTCTTGCTAGTGTTTAATTATTACCAAACTAAAAACCTCATGCGTTCAGTAATAATTCTGCTCGATTCCATTTTTTCTCGGACAAAAGTGGAAGCTAACAAGAAATAGCCAAATTGGAACACAACAATAAATTATGACAACGTTAATGAGGGAAAACCTTGTAGTTCTATCTTCTTGCATAGAACACATTGAGCTCTTTAAAATTCATGCATTGGAACAGAATTTTATGCCCATTTTCATTTGACTATGTAATATTCAGGGCTGTGGTTTCAGACTTATAAAATAGAAGCAGCATGGTTTTCAATGGGAACATGATCAGAAACAGATCTTAGGTGGTATTAACAAAAGGAGCATGTAGAGAATACTGACCAAAATATAGTTTTTAAAAGAGTAACGGAAATAAACTAAAAAAAAACAAAAACAAAAACAGGAGTCTGCTGGGTGCCTCAGTCAATTAAGTGCCCGACTCTTGGTTTTGGCTCAGGTCATGATCTCATAGTTGGTGAGCCAGCTTGGGATTCTCTCTCTCTCTTTCTCTTGCTCTCTGCCCCTCCCCCACACTCCCTCGCTCCTGCACAGGTGCTCTCCCTCAAAATAAATAAGCTAAAAAGAAAGTAATGGAACACAGGTTGTATCATATTATTTCTACCTTAATAAGAATAGTAATTTATGGTTACAATGGAATCATTCTACACTAAATTGCAATACAGACTGCCAAAATTAAGTAATTACTTGATAAATACTGGTAACAAACAATCCATTTCTTTGTCTGCAGGGGTAGAAAATGATGATACATTTTTCTTGTCGTCCTTCAGTGGCAGCTCTGTTCTGCCAATATTTTTTGAAGCCTGCACATAAATATCATTTAGTGTTTCCAAAAAGGTACGTTTCTAACAACAGTATTTTGGACATCCACAGATAGTCTTTTGGGAGAAACAGTTTGAGAAATGAAGGAAAACAGGGCTGGATGTGAGAATTGGTGGTCCAAGCTAGGTTCTGTCACATACTAGGTGTGTGAGTTTGCAAGGGTCATGTAGCTTTCTGAGCCTCTGTTTTTATACCAAAGGATCACAGTAAGGATGTCATAATCTTATGTGATTCTTAAACTGATACATACCATTAGAAATCCTGGGCTCTAAGTATGCAAATTTAAAAGTAGTGATTGTTATCCGTCCATCTAAGTATTTATCTTCTAATTTAACACATATATGTTTGCCTAATTGTCAGATACAGGGTGAATTGTTTCAGGTAAAACTGTTGATCATCTCACAATCTCTTTAACACCTGACAGATCACCAGAAACAGAATAAGAAATTATGGATGAAAATTCTCCTTATTCCCACTGTTAATTGCAGTCAGAAACAACCAAAGAGACCCCTCCACCCCCCCTACCCCCCCCCGCCCCCGATTTTGGCAAGTCACTATGCCATTAAAGGTACAATTTCAATAGTCTTTATGATGTAAACTTATTACAATCTACCAATATGATATTTTAAAAGGGACATCTCACTTTTTTGTGTTATTTTTTAATGTTTATTTATTTTTGGGAGAGAGAGCAGGAGCAGGGAAGGGGTAGAGAGAAAAGGAGTCACAGAATCCGAAGCAGCCTCCAGGATCTGAGCACAGATCTGTCTTCCAGATCTGTCTGCACAGAATCTGACATCAGGCTCCAACTCACAAACTGTGAGATCATGACCTGAGCCAAAGTCGGACATTCAACCGACTGAGCCATCCGGGTGCCCCATCACTTTTTGAAGTAATTACAAACAGAAGTCCAAGTGGGAGAACATGGTGGCTTAACCTACAGTGATAGTGGAGATGGAGAGAATTGGTTAGTGGAAGATATATTTTAGAGGTAGAATCTGTAGCATTCATTGAAGAATTAGATGATTTCAGAGTTAAGTGAGTAAATGGTTTGCAATTCCATTTCTTGGAATGGAGGAGAGAGTATTCAGTTGGGGAGTGTCGAGATTTTTAAAAACGAGTTTGGCTAAAATCAGTTATGGCTATGAGATAACAAATGGTCTGGGGCTGTGAAGAAAGGTGAGCGCTGTGTATGACTTCAGGAACTGTCTATACAGAGATGGTGTATAGGGCCAAGGAAATGGATAAGATCACCTTAGGAGAGAGTTTAGAGAGAGAAGAGAGGAAAGGGAGGGAAGGATGGAGGGAGAGAGAATGGGAAAGAGGAAAGGAAAGAAAAATAATTGCAAGCAGAACATAGTGCTCTTTGCATCAGGTAAGAACCTTTTTTCATATTATCCCATTTTTTTGATCACTCAGAGCCCAGAAATAATTACTTAAGTAGTTGAATTAAAATAATTAACTGATGAAACTGTGACTATTTATAATATTGATTTAAATGTTCTCTCTGGGCATCTGGATGGCTCAGTCGGTTAAGCATATGACTTTGGCTCAGGTCATGATCTCACAGTTTGTGAGTTCGAGCCCCATATTGGGCTCTCTGCTGTCAAGACAGAGCTCATTTTGGATTCTCTGTCTCTGTCTCTCTCTCTCCCTCTCTCTCTCAAAAATAAATAAACATTAAAAAATAAATAAAAAATAAAATAAGCTTTCTCTCTCTGTATTGGAGATATGTATGTATATATACAAATACTCTATATATTAGATGATTCATTAATGGAAAAAAATTTAAATGCATATTTTATGCACATACAATGTTACATTTATAAGAGTAGCTTCACAGTATTCTGGCATATGTATTAATGGTTCATTAATGCAGTTACCAGGAGAATGAAGTCATTTGGTTTATAAATGTTTCATGGCTTATAGTTCACTTGAGGCTTAGATTAATTTCATTTTTATATGCCATTTTTGGTCTATGTATTTCTGCAGTTCATTTAATCAAGCTGGTTTTTCATGAAGGAAAACTAACTTGAAAAGCACAAAATCACAAAATAAGTTTAAAATTTAAATGGACTAAAATTGAAAATGTTATCTTTGGTAAACTTGTCAGTGAATTTGTATGTCAGAAAAAAGAATACACTGAGTCCTTGCTGTTACAGGAGGGAACTTGCGTTCTCACACAGAGAACTTTGAAAGAAGGAATAGAAAGCATGATGATCTAAATTTGGCTACTATATAACAATTTGGCCTTTTCCTATGACATTAATACATTAGTACGAGGAAGCTGTCAGAATTCTGATGTCAGAAATCATCTTCAACAATTGTCCCTCTCTTTCCCCTCCTTTTCAGTAGAAGTTGAACCCTAACAAATCTTTCCACATATCTTTTCAACCTGTTCAGTCCTAGCTCCATGGGACCTTATCCACTTAGAACAGCTTCTCATTTCCCCAGAATGAACTTACTTACATGCCTGCTTCACCCTTGGCTCCTCCAATTCGTCCTTCCCTCAGCTGCCAAGAATCTTCTATCAGTTTCTCCCGTGCCCACTGCTGTCCTAGTCCAAGCCACCTGTGCCTCATGCCAGTGTTACTGCCACAACATCCTCCTAAACAATTTCTGCAAAAACAGATCATATCATCCCATTGCCTAAAATCCTGCAGTGGCTTTCCACTTCAAATTTAATACAATCTAGACTCCTTACCATGTCCTCTATGATCTGGCCTCTGCCTATGCCACTGACTTCCTTCCATCTCCTTCAACTTTTCTCTAATTCAAAATGACTACCACCTGGCTCACCTTCTAAACCACAAACTGCAAAATTCCTTGCCACCTCAGAGAATTTGCTTTAAATCCTCTTCACATAGTCTTTCAAATGGCTTCTTTCTTAACAACCAAGTCTCAATCCAAATGACCTTTTCAAGATGCCTTCACTGAATACCGAATCCCTCTCCCCTTTGCACTTTCCATCTTAATGGCATACGCTAACTTCTTGACAGAGTTCAGTTGATTCCTGAAATTATCTTGGATAATAATGTGGGCTCTGAGCTTAGCATAACAGGTTTCAAACATTGGCTCTTCCACCTGCTAGCTTCCACCCAGGAAAGGTGTTTAATGTCTATTTCTTTTCCTCTAAAACGGGATAATAATACTTCATAAGCTCGTTGCAAGACCTAAATGATTTAAACCTAAAGTTCATAGAACAATGCCTTGCTAGTCATTTTTATTAATTGCAGATACAGTAGAATCTATACTAAACTATATCTCTTTAAAATACAGAGTCTAGTCTGTCCACTTCTGTATGACATCTGGAACACAGTCTGGCATTAAAGAGTAGATCCTCAATAAATGTGTGAGCTACTGTTACCTAAGTAGAGACCTAGTAAAGGGCAGCTCTGATCAGAGAAATTCAAACTCCAAATGTTTTAAAATAGTGTGGGGAAAAATTATTTATTTACCATTCTTGCCTTTGGCTCTAGTTGAAAATTTCTAACTGCCAAATATATTTACCCTTGAATACCAGATTTCAGTTACTGAGGTCTGGATACATGTGAAGTCTGAGTCCTAAAAAGGGAAATCAGCATGAAGCAGATCGTAAACGAACTTGACCTCCAGCCATGAAGTTGATATTAGAAACAAAACCACCAGGTCCAGATAGAATTGGGGAGTATTAGCCAGGTTACCTGGGTCAGAACTAGGGAGAAGGTTCCTGGATATGACCTGCAGATATAGAGGGAACCAACTCAGGTAGCTTCTCGGGATGGAAATGGGTCTGATGCTTTCCGGTGGTCAGGATTGGCTCAGAACATGCCCTGCAAATAAGCACTACTGGATCACATTAGTGTATCCATGATGGGCTCTGCTGGAGAAGTAAGAGAGAGGGAAGAAATCAGATTACAGGGAGCTTTCCTAAATGTTGCTTATATAAATTGGTTCAGATGTGGATAAAATTGACAACACCCCATTTTCCGATTGTTGCTAAGATTGCTAGTTAAGGTATGTAGCATGTATTGATTTTTACTGCTTATCATTAGGAAATCGTGACTAGGTTAAACGTGTTATATAGGCCATGAAGCAGGAGGATTATTACAGCCTCTTGTTTGCCTCAAATTAATGATCTTAAATCAGAGTTTGATGGCACATGTACACAGGAAAATTGAATCTACCTTTTCACTTTATCAAATTGTATGTCCTTATACCATTCACTGTGTTTGTAAACTTTAACAAGTTCTATAAGATACTGGATACTGTGTTTGGCCTTGGCAGGCTTTTTTTTTTTTTTTTTTTTTTTTGGCTGTAGCACCTGCTCAGAGTGTCAGAGTACAAATTTAGAAACCTATAGAGAGCCAGAGGGTCATCATTTCACGAACTGATTTGTTACAAATTTCTCAAGTGAAACTACGTTGCCTGGAAGACCTCTTGACATAAACAATACGAAGGTATGTATCTAATCCTTCTGAAAAACTTGGCATTTAAACAAAACACGAAGCTGAGTTACATAAGGACTCCAATACCAATAGTCATGTTACATAAAGTGTTATTAGGAAACCTTAGTGTATTCTCCTATGAAATTACTCTCTGTGCTGCATAATAACTTGTTTTCATGGACTGAGAAAGTTATGCTATTAAATTTTAAGTCCTTTAAATTATAAGTTGTTAAAAGATTTAATATTCTTCTAGTCTCGATTTGGTTTACATAATTCATAGCTACTTTTATACACATTACTAATGAAAAATTTTGATATATGAAGTCAGATGTATGAATTGCTACATCTAATTTTAGAAAAGCTTTCTGTATTTCTACCAAACTGAAAACAATTTGATGTATTTGACAATTACTTGAATATTTGTGAGTAATGAAGCCCTTTAGAGCTAAGGCTGTTTATACAATTTCATTCAAAACTTATTAATAGCAGTATTCTATAAGTTATTATATTGTGTGGATTGCTCCTCATGATATTTAAATTCACTCCTTGAAATAAAATGTTTTTCAAAGAAAAATAAAGATTAAAATGTTGAGTTGAATAACCCTATCTGTCCACTGGAAAAGATTCTTCATTCTGTAGTTTTTATCCAAAGAGCCATTATTACTTTGCTATTACTTTCTTCCCCACCTTTTTCTCTTTTCAAGTCTTTCTTCCTCCCTCTGGTATTTCTAGCCATTTGGTCTAAGATCACACACTCTACTTTGCTCCCTAAGTGAGTGGAAACTATATAGAAAGTGTGTATAGAAAGATAGACTCCTCCCTTAACAGAACTGAGTCTTTCTCCCTTTTGCTCAGCCAGAAGCCTAGGAGTAGCAGGAAAGGCAGAAGAAAAAGAAAACATGTTCCAAATACATTTAAGGAATTGGAAAGCAGAACTAGGAAACTGGTTTGTAGGATTTGGGTGTTTTGTTGTTTGTTTGTTTGTTTGGCAGTTGGGTTGGGAAGGCTATTAACACACTTCAAAACTCTAAGGAAAATGAAACTCAAATAGAATTATCAGTCATTTGTTTTCTGGCTTTACAACATGGTTGCATGCATTTAAAATGAGGAACTAACATTGTTTAAGAGAAAATCTAGATGTATACCAATTTTAAAACTTTTTCTTTTAAATTGCTAAGAATGAAGAATTTGATGAAAAATGCTAGTTCTTTCACATCAAAGTCAATTTGGTCGAAGTCAGAGTCCTAGTGAGTGGAGAAAAAAAATTCAGAAAAGTTCATTGAAGATACACATTTTTAAATGACTTTCTAAATACATTTCCACCCCCTTCCCCAATACTTAATTTAACCCATCCAAAGAATACGTTACTCTCTAATAGGAATCCAGCCATAATAACATCATCAGTTAATCCTTGCTAAATGTCTCAAAAGAAATTTTACAGACTCAAAATTCCCAGTAAAAAACATTCTTATTTTTCAGGATGTCAAACTTGGGACAATTTGACTCTGATTTTTACCAATCTAATTATACTATTGATAATCAGGACCAGAGTTCTGAAGATTCTAATGCCTATGGAAATCTTTGTGGATCTAGACAGTAAGTATGCTTTCACTTTAAGAAGTCATAATATTTTAACAAGGGAGGGCTTCCTTGGGGAAAGCCAAAGCTCTCTCCAGCATATCTTGGTAAAATACCCGAGAAGAAATGCCAGGAAAGGTCAGGGAAATTAATTCACTTCACTGCAGGCCCATTTATAGGTGGGTGGCTTGTCTCCTGTTTTCAGAATATCACTTAACAGGGAGCCTGAATACAGGCCCTGGACAGAACAGAAAACAATTTTCATTTTACATGATATTTTCTGGGACACTGATCAAGAAGTAGATTTTATTTAATTAATAAACATGTATCAAGTGCCTGCTTGTGTGTTAGGAATTAAGAAGGATGCTACGGACCCAAAGATAAAAAAAAAAAAAAAAAGTCCATAATCTTTTCCCTCATAAAATTTAGGAATTTATGTTGGAGAGAGGGCTATTAAATATGCAATTATAATACAGTGTGAAAGCTCTTAAATGGAATTAAAATACACATATTTCAGAATGTGTTAGTTATTTGAGTTGATGGTTTAACTTGAGTTGAAAATTAAAAAGACTAAGAATTTAGTATTTACCCTCACTAAGGTAAATAGGGCAAGAGCCTTTAGGGTAAGAAGAATTTGTTTCAAGTTTTGGCTCTATCCTTTGTTCTTTGTGATATTGGGAAACACTTTAACTTCCCTGAGTATCTTAAACTGAGAAATAACGGCATTAATAATACCTATTTCATGGAATTATCATGAAGAAGAGTTGTGATAATGTGTAGGAAATTGTGTTGTATGGTAGAACCATAAAATAAATATTAGTTTTTTCTGTGACTATAGCTTGTCACACCAATGGACACTTTATTGTCTAAAGTCATTTAATCTCATTGTATTTGTTTTTACAGTTGCTTCTTTGGATGTTCTTTTGTGAGTCTAGATTAGGGAATTGTGAGAGGCATCGGACCTTTCAACTTTCAAGATATCTAAAAGTTATTGAACTCTTACTGTGTGTTAGGTACTGTTGTGAACTGTACATGAGTTAGCTTATTGGATCTCCAAACAATCCTGAGATGAGTGCTTTTATTTTTCCCCACTTTACTTATTTTTCCCCTGTTTTACTTATGAGAAAACAAGGACCCAGAGAAATCCAGGAACTTTTCCAAGGTCACACAACTAGTAAGAAATAGGGTTTGGATTTTAGTCCAAGGTTATTGATTAGACCCATAACTAAGGTGGGCACACAATTTATTATAAAATCAAGACATTTTTAAGAGTAAAATGCATGCCATTAATAATAATTGTGGTACAATGGGATTAAAACTGGACCATCTTAGGTGAACTGGGATATGTGGTCACTGTTTCATTCCAGCAAGTTTAGGCCAAATATAACCTCATAAGAAATATTTTTAGTTTATTAATTCTTGAGTGTATTTTTCTAAAAGCAGATAAGTATCATGAAAGATCCAGATGAAGGAGGAAAAGATAGAATAAATACAACAGACAGTGGGTATGCCCAGAACAACTTAGAAATTGTTTCCACTGGATGATCAGTCCTGAAGACAGACAGATAGGTGCTGTTTTCTACCTACTCCTGCTGAACCACTTCTCTAAGGCAATAGGGAAAGGTATTGGTATAAAATGTTTTTAAAACTGTTAAAGTTTAATATCTGGAGTTTTATCTCATTCACATCCCTATTCTATGTTATCCAGCTTCAGTCAGGTTACCATAAGCATTCCTTAAAATGAAAAACAATCTATACCACTCCCTCCCTCCTTCTCTCTCTGTGAATATTATCATTAGGCAAATTAGGATATTTAAAAAAATATTTATAAGAAAAAAAGGACAAAAGGATAAAGCTATAGAATTGGCTCTATCATTGCAGAATCTACAAAAAATAACTTGATTTTATTTAATTTATGATTTATACTTTGGAAGGCCAAGAAAAAGTGTTTGGTGTCAGAAAAGTGTTAATCAGGCAGAGGGAGTAGCTTGAACATTAAAGTATTACAGGATGGTAACTCAAAATACATAATCCACAGTGAGAGCCATCTGATAGGATTTTTCTGCTGTGTTCTCCTATTTTAGTGACAGAAACGAGTCACCTTCTGTTTATTTTCTCCTTTCTCTTCTCCAGTTGGAATAAAACACCTGGGTAGTATCTACAGTCTACATTTTCAGACTAAACTAAAAAGCCCGATAAAAGTGAAACAAAGCTTTCTCCTTATGCAGGGACTCATGGACCACAGCTTTCTTCCCGCCAACACCACCCAATTTTCTTTCTTCATTTGATTACATATGTCAACATTGCCCAGAAATCAAGATGACAAAGAGATGGAAGTTAACATAACCACATGAGAAAACTCAAGATTATATTGTATTAGGTTGATGGCCTGGCCTGCTTCAGTTGCTTAGCATTTAAATCCAAGTCTTGATTTGGCTGCAGCAACATTTAAATTCCAGTCCACACTGCAAGTCTCAGGAATTAGAAAAGGGCATATTAGGTATGGTAGTTTTATGAGGTACATAAAATATGGAGTCAAGTCAGCGACTTACTAGTGTACATCAAACTCCAGAGATTTGATCTTTTATTCATACAGTGAATTGTTCAATTAAAATACACCCCAAATCACAGTAAAGATGCTGACCATCCTGGCAAAAGACACAGGAATCCAGGGGATAGCTATAATCAGTTAGTCTCCTTCTGTCTCTGTTCACCCCTTCCCCCATTAATGGAAACTTGTTTTAAAAAGCTTGCTCAGTGGCATACTCATCTGAAAGCTGGTTGACTATGCTTACTAAGACAATAAAGATATTTGTATTTAAAACAAAGTTTCTTATTTGAGAATGAACAAGGAGTTTTCTCATCTTAAAAAACTATTCAGTCAGGGGCACCTGGGTGGCTCAGTCAGTTAAATTTCCGACTTCGGCTCAGGTCACGATCTCAAGGTTCATGAGTTCAAGCCCCACATCGGGCTCTGTGCTGACAGCTCAGAGTCTGGAGCCTGCTTCAGATTCTGTGTCTCCCCTTCTCTCTGCCCCTTCCACACTCATGCTCTCTCTCTCAAAAATAAGTAAACATTAAAAAACATATATTTTAAACTATTTAATCATTCAGATAGGCATTATTTCCAATCACCTCTCACCAGTTATCTAGGCCATATTTTCCCACTACATTTTTCTTTTTTTTTTTTTAAATAGAAAATCTATTCAAATTATTTAGAGCAAGAAAGAGCTACTTCTGCAGAAAAGGTGACAACTAGACAACTCCCTCTGAATGTTTTAGTAGGGCTTTAACAGATGGACTGAACCTCAGCTTTTCTGAATCCCCAGACCTGATCTTCCTCTAGTATCTCTAACATAGTTAGTGTACTGCCAGTGGCACAAAGTCACTGTGCACCCAACAGCTCAGCCAGAATCCGGGAATGTGGTATAAGTCAACTCCCCTGCCCCCATTCCTTAAACCACACCATCATCCAACTGATCCTGTATATTTTGTACTGACCGAGATTATTTGTTTGTTTATGTATGTAGTTAGTTAGTTAGTTAATTTATCTATTTTGAGACAGTCAGAAACAGTGCAAGTGGGGGAGGGCCGGAGAGAGAGAATCCCAAGCCGGCTCCACACTGCCAGTGAGACCCCAATGAGGGGCTCAAACCCATGAAGCCATGAGATCATGACCTGAACCGAAACCAAGAGTTGGACAGTTAACCGACTGAGCCACCCAGTTGCCCCTGTTCTTACCAAGGGTATTTAGAATGCCTCATTTTACTGGCTCAACTGGAGACTTACATAGATAAAATGATTCTGGGAGTACAGACCAATGTTTTTTTTTGTTTGTTTGTTTTGTTTTGTTGGTTTTTTTTTGTTTGTTTGTTTTTGTTTGTTTTTTAAACCAGCAGGGTATTTTCATTGTAGATCTGTCATATTGTTGTCTCAGGCTATTTCAGGTGATAGTATTACAAATTCTGAAACCTTCATTGTCTCAAGTCTTTGGAAGCATGCTGTGTCATCTGGCTCTATGAAATATACCCACACCTGAATATTAGTTAAATGTGCAGTTAGACTTTCAATGAATTGTACTTACCTGTTGATACATTTTTTGCCACCTGATTTATACTCTAACTCTCCATATGGCACTGGGAGTTAGCTCAACATCTACATGCCTTCTGGATCAGACTGACAAAGGAAAGCAGCTCAGATGACTGTTGTAATGAAGTCCATACCTACAGTTTTGGAAAAATGAAACTTAGTAAAATATGTAGCTAGTGACTGTGTAACAGGATGCAGAAAACATATTGCTGGAATCACAAGAAATTATTACTGAGTCTTTTTTTTTAATGTATTTTTTTTTTTTTTTTTGAGAGAGAGAAACAGAATGTGAGCAGGGGAGGGGTAGAGAGAAAGAAAGACACAGAATCTGAAGCAGGCTCCAGGCTCTGAGCTGTCAGCACAGAGCCTGATGTGGGGCTTGATCCCATGAACCACAAGACCATGTCCTGAGCCGAGGTTGGACGTTCAACCGGCTGAGCAACCAAGCACCCCTTACTGAATATTTTACCAATGATCTTCTATTTTTGCATTGCAAGGTGAATGTTAAGTCCTGTTTCCTCAGAGGTAAAATATTTTCCCCAGCTGGAGACCATGCCTTAACATGACATCATCCATCTGGAGACTAGCTGGAAGTTTATAAACCCAGGTATGCGTGGTGAAAAAGGAATTACTGAAGAGATGGTGAAGATACAGAGGATTTTTATATAGACCAGGTGTGTGGCCATTGCTTTATTGCTTAGAGACAGGTGTCTTGGCATGCATGTAGTGGAGATTCTCCTGGTAGGAAAGCACAAGACTGGTGGGGTGTTGGTGAAGTCAGTTTGGGTGTTCCAAGGAAGCCAAAATGGTGAAAAGCTAAAGGTGATCAGCACAGAAAGCCTCCTGGCCTCCTATTAATGTTGTTTTCTTTGAGAAAGACACAACTATTTACAAATAGAGAAGGAGCTGTTCCAGGATGTGTGCTTTAGTCTAGAATGCTTTAGTGTAAGCCTCAGGAAGAAAACAGCATACAAATACTTAGCTAATGCTTATTGATCATGTTTTGGGTGCCCAATATTATTCTAAGTGCTTTACTTATTTCAGCTAATTTAATTCACAATAACCTTATGAGTTCCATTATTATTGTTATTCTATTATACAGAATTTTTTTTATGGCTTGGATATATTGGTAGAAGAACATTGAGCCCTGTTGAGCTTTGATATTGACTAATTTTTTTTTAAATTGGTTCTTAATTGGTTCATACTTTTTGAGGTATAATTGGCATACAATGTTATATTAGTTTGAGGTGTACAATGCAGTGATTAGATAATTCTATACATTAAACTATGCTCATCAAGATAAGTGTAGTTACCATCTGTTACCATGTGTTCTTACAATGTTAATGAGTATATTCCCCATGCTTTGTCATTCCCATGACTTATTTATTTTAAAACTGGAAGTTTTGGGGCGCCTGGGTGGCGCAGTCGGTTAAGCGTCCGACTTCAGCCAGGTCACGATCTCGCGGTCCATGAGTTCGAGCCCCGCGTCGGGCTCTGGGCTGATGGCTCGAAGCCTGGAGCCTGTTTCCGATTCTGTGTCTCCCTCTCTCTCTGCCCCTCCCCCGTTCATGCTCTGTCTCTCTCTGTCCCAAAAATAAATAAACGTTGAAAAAAAAATTTTTTTAAACTGGAAGTTTTTAGGTTTGAATCCCCATCACCTATTTTGCCCATCCCCCAACCTCCTCCCCTCTGGTAACCACTACTTTGTACCATGAGTTCTATTATTATGCTCATTTTACAGATGAGAAAACTGAGGCACAGATATGACGTAATTTTCCTCAGATAAGGAGACTGGGACTTGAACACAGGATTTTACTCCAGAGGCATGTTTGCTAACCACTCTACTTGGTTTGGAATAAATTCTATCATTAGATTATTTCTGCAAGAGAAATGTAATCCCATGCAGTCAGGAAGCGAAAGAAGAGTCATGTGACTAGAATGTTGCCAGTGGTTCTAAAGGGATTTTTTGCAGTCATCTGACAGTTGTTTTAACTTTTTATTTAAGTATTTATTTTTACAGGAAGAAGAGATGCCTGCTAACAAAGTTAATGTTTAAATTCTACCAGCCGGAATCCAGTGTTTTCTTGGTCTAATTTAGTTGACATTTGTTTCATCTGGAATAATGTGCTGAGTTAGAAATCATCAAAATTTCAATATGCATCTTCTCATAGAGCTAATTAAGATGCTGTGCAATCAAGGAGAAGAGGAATATTTTGTTGATACACTCTGCACAACTCCCATTGCTATATGGACTGTAGATAGGATAGACCCTTACCGTCTTAACTATTGGTTACACTAATTTAACTCATGCAATTGCCTTTAATAGGTTAATAATTCAGTGCTATGGGCTTAATAAAGCAATTAGGAAATTGTCCAGTCCATTCTCCTTGAATGACTTTCATGAAAGGATACTGTAGGCTTCAAAGATATCACTGAAAATATAAGAGAATTTTGTTAGCATAGCCATCAGAGTTAGCACCATCTAATATAAAAGGATAATGCTAGAAAATGTGGGATTAAGTGTACATTCAATATATATGATTAAGAGTACACTTATGATGAGCACTGAGTAATGTATAGAGTTGTTGAGTCACTGTAGGATACACTATATGGTTACATGAAATTAATATAACACTATGTTAACTATGGAATTAAAAAAATACTTAATAAAAGAAAAAAAGGATGTATGGTTAAATAAAATTAGCAATTTTAAGAAAAAGGGCATGAGAATTGGGTTATGTACAGAGTTTGTTGGGTAGAACTGTGAACTAATAATGCAACTATATTGGTATCACTTAGATTTTATTGAGATGTAGGGTTAAATCTCAGAGTCAACATGTACAAAGTTATAAAAAGAGAGAATTTTAAATCAGATAGTGATAGGAGGTGACCATGGTAATTTTTGTTAGATACAAGGTTTTGAGGTTTCCTTTGTAGGACATATTTTGAAATTATACTTTCTTAAACAAGTGGTGGGAAAATTTTAGTATTATGCCAAGGACAACAGAGGCCAAGCTCCTGATGAAGAAATTTTCTGGATGAAGGAGCAGAGAGGGAGGGAAAAAAAAAAAGGGGATGGGATTTAGCTGGTAATGGGCTCTTTTTTTTTTTTTTTTTTTTTTTTTTTGGCAAAATGTTTTTCTCTTTGCAGGGATTGGGTCAAGGTAGCCAGCCACCTATGCCAAATTTCTCCCCATTCATGGAGATTGCTTTCCAGGGAGTAATTGTAAAAGTTACCTTTCCTCAAGCCTGGTTAATCACACCTGGGTATGGGTTTTAGTGAGGCCAGGACAGTTTGTCAGTGCAATAATCTTGGTTAGATGCTAGTCCATTAAGTCCACTCTATTTTCCCCCTTTTATTCTACATTAAAAACTGTATAGATCAAGGGGGGTTTTCATCAACCAGCATGCCCTTCAGATTATTATAATTCATTTCTACCAGTACTTTAAAAAAAAGTTTATTTATTTTGAGAGAGCACACATGTGAGCAGGAGAGGGGCAGAGAGAGAGGGAGAGAGAATCCCAAACAGGCTCCATGTGGACACAGCACGGATCTCACAAACCGTGAGATAATGACCTGAGCCAAAATCAGTCGCTGCTTAACCCACTGAGCCAGCCGGGCACCCCTTTGCCAGTAATTTTGATAGTGCATCTATTTTGGTGAGAAAAGAAAAAAAAAAGATTAAGAATATGCCTCATGGCTAAGTGAACAGTAACAGTAATCAACATATGCTGTTGGGGATTCGAGAAGTATTGCATGAGGTCCTGGCCCTAAGGAGCTTACAGCTGAGTTAACGAATGATTAAATGCATGTATCTTTATTTTGGCAGCTTTTTTTTTCCCCCAGAGAAGGTTATTTTCTCTGTCAGGCTTACTCGTATAAGGAAAGTTAAATATGTTATTCTTAGACTTCATATTAAGATTAATGTTGGAAGGAAAGTACCAAAATCCATTCTGTAAATATTTTAACACAAAGAGATCAGGGAGCTGCAAAGTTCAGAATCCTGGGCTGTATTTTTAGCTTAACCTAAGGGGCTCTGATGAAAGAAACTTAAACATGTTAATAAGGACAGCTCCTTATGTGTCTCCCCCTTCCTTCAGGTAAAAACAATTTTAAATGACCGAATAACCTCATATAACTCTTTTTCCCTTCCTTCTTTTCTCTAGCTCTAGCAAGTTATGTACTAAGAGCATTGTTTTCCAACTTTCTCATATAAATGGTGAAATAAAAAACAAAATCATAGTCAAAGAAGTATTGAAACATGATGTTTCAACAAAACTAAATTGCACATTTGGAAAGAAGGACATTAACCCAGCCATTGAATCCTTTTAGTGAGTTATTCAAAGATAATTCAGTTGGCAGTAATTGTCTGGGAATGGCCAGAGCTAGAAAGTCAGTTTATATATTTGTTTTTCATATGAGTTGACTATACCATTAAAATTGTGAATTTTACCCATTGCTTCCAAAGATTTGTAGGAAATGTCATGTTTGGTGATTGCCCCTGAACAATGTGAAAAAACAACATCGTATCAATGGGCAGAGATGCTGGGACAGTTTCATTTAGGAGTCCAACACCAGCAGTGCTGCTGTGTGACCATGGACAAGTCCTTCAGTCTCCATGAACCTCTATTTCTTTACCTGTAAAATGGGATTAAAGTGACAATTTCTACCTTACAGAGTATTAATTATGTGGGAAAATGTGAGGGAAAGTGTCCAGCACTTGTACATAATCAATAAATATTAGTTGGTATGGGGATCTTTCTTCTGGAACCTTCTCACGACCAGTTACTTCATTTGTTTTTATTAAAGTTAAATTTTAAGCAAGTTCTGTCTTTCATGGGTAAGTACTCATAAAAATTAGGAGAACTCATAGAAGAAAAATTGTAGCTTCCTTCAGTGATTTGTCATGATACCCTCTGTGTGTGTGTGTGTATATATATATATATATATATATATATATATATATATATAATCAGTATTCTCCTTTCTCTAGACAGCAAGCCAGTGAGCAACCCCAGGCTGCCTTTGTCCCACAAGAGATGCTCGTGTCATCGGGTTACGAGGGACAATTTTTTCAGCCAGCATCCAAACCGGATTATTATTCACAATCTTCTTACATTGACAGTTTTGATGAAGAGCCTCCTTTGCTAGAAGATAAGTTAAGGGAATGCTATTAATGTGTGTACAGCTAGAAGAATAATAGCAATAATCAGCACATAATGTGCACTGTCAGCATGCTGTGTACTGTGTTTTATGTGTGATTATCCCATGTTTAAACAACAGTCTGCCAAACAAAGGTGCTTAAACCGTTAAAAGTTTGTCTCGTGTGTGTGTGGAGGGGGGGTGAACTGGAAGTAGATCTGTACTATTGCCACACTATTACTGCTGTTATTAAATGTTTCTTCAGTGTGTTAGAGTGCAGACTCCCTTACCATGTGTAGACAATAGTGAACATGTCTTTTAGCAGAGTGGTTATAGCAATGACCCTTTCCACCCCAGTTAACTTGTATCTTCTGCTATGATGCCTGGGAGCCAAGGGGGTAGTTTCTCAATATTCTTTTATTGTCATGGATACAACCCATTTTTCTTCTTTCCTGGGTCATATGGGTCCCCTCATCTCAGCTAGGTATGGCTAAGTGGGGAGGAATAGGATTCCAGTAAATAACACTGTTTGTGGCAGGAAACCAGTGGACCCTTGCAGTTGAAGGTCTCAGGGATTTCAAGGGATGTTCCAGCCATTGATTTTTTTTTTTTTTTGGTTCAGCTACACTACATCTGCTGCTTTTGCTCTTGAAGAAAATCAACATATGCTAGAAGCATAGAGGCTAGAAAACTAAAACTCAAGTAGATTTAAATTTAACC
Organism: Leopardus geoffroyi; assembly: GCF_018350155.1. Taxonomy (NCBI): domain Eukaryota; kingdom Metazoa; phylum Chordata; class Mammalia; order Carnivora; family Felidae; genus Leopardus; species Leopardus geoffroyi. Next base: position 168,072,682 of record NC_059327.1, read on the forward strand.
ACAGGGAAATACTAATAAGTTAACTATTATGCTCTAACCCCTTTGTATGTAGTCAAGTGAAAAGGGATAGATTAAAATTCCCAATATTTTACATCAAAAGATAAGTGTTTGTCTCGTATAAACACAGTCAACCACTTGGCATTAAAGCATTCCCTCTTTGTCTTCAAAATTCAAAAAGGGTGAAAGATTTAAACCACTTAGAAAAGCATAGAGGCGCATAGGTGGCTCAGTCAGTTGGGCATCCGACTTCCACTCAGGTCATGGTCTCGTGGTTCATGGGTTCAGGCCCTGCGTTGGGCTCTATGCTGACAGCTGAGAACCTGGAGCCTGCTTTAGATTCTGTTTCTCCCTCTCTCTCTGCCCCTTCCCCACTCGCCTCTGTCTCTCTCTCTCTCAAAATTAAACATTAAAATAAGAAGTTTTAAAAGAAAAGCACAGAAAATTATGTAATAGTTTTGTTGGCTCTTTAGAAGCCAGTTAGATTTGGGAATCAGTTATGTTTAACCAATTCATTCTAGTTTGCCTCTGAAATAGTAATCAACACATGAAAGTTATAAGCTATCCTCATTACACATTTTCCTTGATTCCACCAACATATCTACTTTAAAAAAAAACTATCAGTTGTGTTGTTATCTATGTTATGATAAAAGTTATCTATATTCAACATAGAAATTTTAAAAATACAGAAACATATGAATAAAATTATGAGAACCACCTAAAATTTTGTCTCTATGACATAACTACCATTAATGATTTGATGTATTTTCTTCCAGCCTTTATTCTATTTTTCTGAGTGTGTGTGTGTGTGTATAAAATGCATTTATGTATGGGGCGCCTGGATGGCCCAGTCAGTAAAGTGTCCAACTTCGGTTGAGGTCATGATCTCACGGCTTGTGAGTTCGAGCCCGGCATTGGGCTCTGTGCTGACAGCTCAGAGCCTGGAGCCTGCTTCTGATTCTGTGTCCCTTTCTCGCTCTGCCCTTCCCCACTTGTGCTTTCTCTCTGTCTCTCTCTTAAGAATAAATAAAACATTAAAAAAATTAAAATGCATATATGTAAATATTTTACGTATATATGTATATATTTAAGTATATATGCTTAAAGTGAAATGCTATATTTTTGAATATGTATTTATGAATACTCAAAAATGAAAGATCATACAATGGCTATAAAGTTTTGTACTTTTTTTAATGTTTATTTATTTTTGAGAGAGAGACAGAATGCAAACCGATGAGAGGCAGACAGAGAGGGAGACACAGAATCCGAAGCAGGCTCCAGGTTCTGAGCTGTCAGCACAGAGCCTGACACGGGGCTTGAACTCACAAACCGCAAGTTTATAACCTGAGCCAAAGTCGGACACTTAACTGGCTGAGCCACCCAGGTGCCTCATAAAGTTTTGTACTTTTTAAAGTTATCTTATATCAAAAGCATTTCTCTACATGCATTCTTTAAAGTCATTGAATATTACTTCAAAATATGATTTAGAATGGCCTAATAATATTTTGTCATATAAAAGTACTATAATTTAAACTCACCTAAAGGTTGCTCATTATAGTAAGTAAGGCTTTGTTGAACACCATAGTGAACAACTTTGACCTCTACAGAGTTGTCCTTGGATTGGTTCCGTAACTGGGATTACTGGATCAAAAGGTACTTACATTGTCAAACTGATCTAGAAAAAGGATGACCTACTACACCATCATCATAGAACATGAGATGTCTTAGTTAATTTGATGGGCAAAAAGGAGTGCTTTGTAGTTCTTGGTTACTAGAAATGTTAGACATGATTTTCCATGTTTATTGACTGTTCTTCCTGTTTTTCATGTTGTCAGATTTCTTATTGGAATCTTAAGATTTTTCCTTTCCTTGTTTATTTATAGGGATATTTGCATGTTTTTATTATTTTTATTTTTTTATTATTTAAAAACATTTTTTAACATTTATTTTTGAGACAGAGTGAGACCCAGCACGAGTGGGGGAGGGGCAGAGAGAGGCGGGGTGCCAGGGGAGACACAGAATCCAAGGCAGGCTCCAGGCTCTGAGCTGTCAGCACAGAGCCCTAAGTGGGGCTCAAACTCATGGACTGCAAGATCATGACCTGAACCGAAGTTGGATGCTTAACTGACTGAGCCACCCAGGTGCCCCTAGGGATATTTGTATGTTAAGGATATTTAATGATTGCCTGGAATATGTGTTGCAAACATTTTTTTTTCCTAGATGGTGTTTGCCATCTAATTTGCTAATAGGAAATTAAAGCATATTGGAATTTTAATATTTATGTTTTCAAGTCCACAATGTTTTTCTTGGTAAATTTTCTTTCTGATTGCTCTTTTGTTTATAATGTATTTCTCCAGCTCTGAGTACTGTTTATATCCTCTTGTATATTCTTAAATTTTTTAATGATCTTTTTTGTTTTGCACCTAAATTTTTGATTCAATAAAAATTACTTTATGTTTGTATGTGAAGTAGGATTCAGCCTTATTTTTTCTTTAATTATTAACCAATTTTTTCCTGTAACATTCATTGAAAATAATCTTTTCTACTTGTCTAAATGTATCTATTGTGGTATTCTAAACTCTAATGCATCCTTCCTTTATGTCTTCTCAAATTAAAATAGGAAATACCCTAGATTTCCCCTCCCACCTTATGCAGCTTAGAGAAAATTCTTAGATTTTTTTTTTCTTTTTGTGATTATCCCCACCGAATTGCTAGGGTATTAGAAGAGATTGCACCTAATATAATTCGGCATTTTGAATCTGTGAAATTTCTAGACTCTGATTCAATATGTTCCTCAGGCTGGGTGACTGAAAGCTTTCAGCTTCATCTGTCTCAAAGATATGTAAAAACCGTAGGCAGGGTTTCTAGGATAAGGTGATAAATGGTTTTCGCTAGTTTTTATTCAGCAGACACCAAAACAGCCTATCACATTATGAAGCTATAATAATTAACAACCCTTGCACAAAATATGTTATTTGAAAATGTGCTTGTTTATTCCTTAAATTCTTTGTTATCTAAAAGACTCATTTGGTGGTTTTATGTAAGAATGATAACTTTTGCAATTTGATAATGTACAATCAATATGTTAACAAATGTATCTCGAAGAATAATAGTCAATTCAAGTCTGTCAAACCAGAAGAATTACTGTGATATTCAGTACTTATATATGTAGCACAGCCTGATGTTTATATTTGAAAGGCCAGTGCCACAATTTGCATACAAAACAAAGATATTAATTCATTTTTATAGCATATATATCATATACTTTACTACCACTAGATGACAGCAAAACAATAAACTTTACATTCAAATTTCACAACAGCTTCATCTTTTATCTATATAACAAGGTATTATATTAGGATATCTACAATTAATAAATAGTTATAATCTCATTTGCATACATTGTAATAAATTTGGAAACAAAATGTTATATTTTGGTAGAAAACACATAAACTCTTTTTTGATATGACAGAATGTAGCAGGTCTTATGTTCATTCACTGGTTAATGACTCGATGTTGAAACATGTGCAGAAGTTAATTATGCCATAAAATAAATGTCTAAAATCAGTAATAATGTCTCATAAAGCATTTTTCATCGGAGTTTCCTCAGGAATAATTGTTATGCTTTTTGAGGAAAAAAGGTATTTTGAATTAAAGGGCACTTTGTTGTAAATACTGAAAACATATTGCTAACATAAATGTCTTAATTGAAAATATAGTTTGCAAACAACATAAGGCTTAGATGAAATTAAAGTATAGTATTTCTCAAATTTTAAAATCTGCTAATTTAAAAAATCATAGTAGACATTCTAACCTCATTTTAAGCTCATCTTCTCCAAAGTGTATGTTCATTAAGAAATATATAAATAACAGTGTGATAATAAAAAGGATGCAACATGGAAGTTGAAATGCACATGATTTACTCACCATTAACCAGTCAAATTCTTTTCAAACTAGGGATAGCAACTGTCAACCTGACTGTCAAATGAGTGAAAAAATATCCTTACTATCCCAGTGTAGACCAATGTCTGGCCAACCTTTTGAAAATGTCTAGGTCCCTGTTAGAGCAAGACCCCTCTTATGTCATGGAAGTCATTAAAAGTCCATCTGGTATTCTGTGTATAGAATGTCAGATATGCAAGATGTTAGGTGTCATGTGCTGCTGTAAAAGAAGTTGAACTATGCCCTATATGTGGTGAAAGACAGTTACTAAATCCTAGGAAGGGAAGTTGAATGCCATGTACAGATGATTTAGGGAGAGAATCCTTCACATGGGAGAATTGAGCTTAATTAAAAAAAATACAGCTATTATGAAATGAGATGCACATTGAGAACCATAGCTATATTATTAACAATAAAGGTTTTTTTTGGCTTTTGTTTTTTGTTTGTTTTGTATGTGGTATGTGTGTGTGGGCAGGCATGTGCACTTGCCTTTATACCAGTCTCTTCCTATTTTTCTCACCCTCAGCCCCTAGCAACCACTTTTCTACTCTGTTTCTATGCATTTGACTTCTTTTCTCCTTGATTTTAGAATCCACATATAAGTGATTCTGTACAGTATTTGTCTTTGTCATAATGCCTTCAAGGCCCATCTATGTTGTTGCAAATGGCAGGGTTTCCTTCTTTCTCATAAATGAATATTCCGTTGTATGTATGTATCACGTATGATCATATGTATGATAGATCTATCCATTCATCCATTGACAGACATTTAGATTGTGTCCATATCTTGGGTATTGTGAAAAATGTTGCATTGATCATGGGAGCGTAGATCTGAGATACTGTTACCATTGCCTTTGGATATATATCCAGAAGTGGGATTGCTGGATCAAATAGTAGTCCTATTTTTTTTTTCTTTTTTCTTTTTTCTTTGTTTAAACTGGCCAGGTTCAGTGTTCAAGTCATAGCCTCTCTCTGCCATGCATTGCTGCCCTGGGGATGTATCCACTGGGCTCCTTGCTGTAGCCACTGCCTCCAGGAGCCCGTGCCCTCCAGTTGTAGGTAGACCTGTGGCCAGCCTGGCCTGGTGAGCAGCCACAGTGGGAGCAGTGGAAACGCCAGAGCCCTATTTTCCCTTTTTTTTAATTTTTGAGGAACCTCCATACTGTTTTCCACAGTGGCTGCATGAATCTACATTCCCACCTACAATGCAGAAGGGTTCCCTTTTCCCCACATCCTCACAAACACTTGTTATTTCTAATCTTTCTGATAATAGCATTCTATTATCAAATAGATAATAGGTGTTAGGTGATACCTTTTTGTGGCTTTAATTTGAATTTCCCTGGTGGTTAGTGATATTGAGCACCTTGTCATGTACCTGTTGGCCATTTGCATGCATGTCCTCTTAGGAAAAATGTCTATTCAGATCCTCTGCCAAGTTTTTAATTAGATTGCTTGTTTTTTTTTTTTTTTTTTTTAATTTTTTTTTTCAATGTTTATTTATTTTTGGGACAGAGAGAGACAGGTCATGAACAGGGGAGGGTCAGAGAGAGAGGGAGACACAGAATCGGAAACAGGCTCCAGGCTCCGAGCCATCAGCCCAGAGCCCGACGCGGGGCTCGAACTCACGGACCGCGAGATTGTGACCTGGCTGAAGTCAGACGCTTAACCGACTGCGCCACCCAGGCGCCCCTAGGGAGGAAAGCATGGGGTCTTGAGTCAGATTCCTCAGTGTTAAAACCTAGATTTCTGTTACTAGCTCTGTGGCTTTGGACAAATTACTTAATATTTCAAAACCTCAGCTACCTGATGCACAAACTAGGAATAAAATACTAGTACTAGCTTCATTACATGTCTGAGAGACCAATGCGTACATATCTTGTACAGCTCACAGCAAAATTCAGTGAAAGCATTCAATAAAAAAAAAAAAAAAAAAACAACAAAAAAAAAACAACAACACATTTAACTCTTTTTAGTTGAAATGCATGTTCTTTACTGTATTTTATTTCTAGTTTTTCTGGGTCTCTGCCTTACTCTTATTCAAATTTATAATGATACAAGCAGGGTAACCAGCTTGATTATTGGTTCTTAAATAGTAAAGTCATGTTCTCCTTTTTTAATGTTTTGTTTTTTACTACTCAGGATACATCTTAAAGTTTATAGAGGTGATGAGAAAAGAAACTAATGTGGTGTAAATATTTATTTCTGTATTTAGTGAATGTCGAATGGCTGGGTGGATTTATTTTGTTTTGTTTTTTAAATAAAAATGACGTAAGAGAATCAGGATCTAGCAGAAGGGTCTGTGAGGTGGCAGTCAGAATTATTTGAAAACAAGGTATTGGTGAAAAATAGATATTTCTAAATGAGTTTGGACTTATGGACACCGAGCCCCACAGATTTTGGATATTTTATTCTACCACCACCACTCATACAAGGGAAAGGTTAACTTGTCTCAAGAATTTAATCTGTGAGTACATAAACCCAACCACAATAGCACTGACCTTATTAAAATATGGGTGCAAGAAGGAGTCATTCACTTTCTCCTCTGTGGAGTTTTAGGCAGTTAGTGTAGAATTACTCTTCTCATCAGGCAGGGCGGAAGTAAAATCCCAGATCTGGGCTAAATATCTTTAGTTTAGACAATGCTGCTAATTGAAAAATTATACCATGTTTGGTATAAGCATATGATTTCAGAAGTATTATCAAGGGAAAATAGGGAAAAAGGAAATATGTAAATAGGCAATAGAATAGGACCTTTGGTCTGTTAGCTACCATTTTATTTTTTTTACTGTAGAACATCTGTTTCCCAATTTTCAGACTTTAAGCTTATATTTAGTGCATAAGGCAGGGAAATTTTTCTGTGATGTAATTATTTATCTAAAATATATCTTTTAACTCATTGGGAACAAAAAAATCTTTTTTTTGTCATTTTTGTTTTTGAATTACTATATATGACATAGAACTTTAGATTTTGAAAATACAACGATCAAAGTGCTAAGTAAATTAATCAGATATGTTAAATTTAATGAAATAATATTGTTCATATTTATAAAATGTTATAGTACCTCTTTTTTTTTCTTTTTGCAGAACTTGGAATTAATTTTAATCACATATGGCAAAAAACCTTGACCGTGTTAAACCCACTGAAGCCAGCAGATGGCAGCATTATGAATGAAACGGACCTCACTGGGCCCATCCTGTTTTGTGTCACTCTGGGAGCCACCTTGCTTCTGGTAATAGACAGCAGCAAGCGCCAGATTTTAATGTGTGCCCTTCCAAATGTTGTTTTTGAAGAAGTCTTTGTTAATACAGAAGAAAATGTGTTACTTTTTAAAGTGCAAATTGTTTAATTCATCACTCCTTTTCTTTTTTTTTTTTTTTTTTTTTTTTGGTGAGAGAGATGTAGTTAATTGAATCATAGTGACAAAGTAACTACCTTCAAATATTACAACAGATAACATATAAATGTAAGCAGAATTTCAAAATTCAAATCATTGAGAAAATTTTCAACAAAGCACGAGATCCTTTATGACTTTCTTGTTACTAAGATTGTCAATCTGAAAACGTTAAAGGAACACATGGATTTGGGAAATACAGGCCCAAATTTTATTTCTTGTTTTCTGTGACATTTCTGTCGTGACACCACAGAGATCCCTTCTCTTTGCTCATAATTTTCTTCGCTGGGGTGTATCTCTAGATTTCAAATAGTCTGTGAGGTATGAGATGAGTCTCCTTGTTTCGGGTTAGGTTATTATGGATATATTAACTTGCAATGATAACCAATAATTTGTTTATTCAATCTGTATATTTCTTTATTATTTTGGTTTTCTGCTTTTTATGAAGGCATTTTGCTCCCCTGACTTTACCATTTGTCTTATGTATCGACCACTTTCATTCTTTAAATCTGGGAGTGATGAAATTGAGCCACCAGAGAAATAAAGAAAAACGTATTTCCACCTAAATTAAGTTTAGAAGCCATTCTAGCTGATAATTTAGCAAAATGTTTCATTTAAAAAAAAAGGGAATAAAAAGAGAAAATGAGAAAATGAGAAAAGGCCTATGATTTTAAACAAAGGAGGTAATGACCATAAGTTAAAAAAGGGATGAAAAAGATAGTCATGCCAGTCTGAAAAGTATAGTTTCATTAAGGAGCAAAGAGATAAACTTGGCAGGAGAAAGAATACAGGAAATTAAAGATTCTGGGGAAAGCCCTTAAAATAACGATTTAGTCCACTTCTCCCTCTTACAGCTATACACTTTCCATAATTGGTTTTCCTCACTGTAGCCACAGTTCTCAAAAGTAGATGTAAAATGTATTTGCAACTAAGTAAATTTTTACTTTTTATTTATTAATTGACTTTATACCAATCAAAATACTGATAGAAATCTAGTTTCTAGATTTCTAGAATGACACATGACGATGTGGTCACATCATATTTATCCAATATGCTAGTATTTACTGATAGCATCTTATTTCTTCCTTTGAACTACAGCAACTGAAAGTACTCAAGTGCTCTGGAAATCAAACACTAGATCAGCTAGAGTTTTAATTAAGTCTCCAACTTCCCTTCCATCTTTGTCACAGTAATTTGATAATCTTAGCTACGCTAGGTAAGACTACATCAATTAATCAAACAGTCAGAAACAATCCATTTAATATATTAACCCATATTTTCTTTTTCAAGTGATTTATAATATAACAGCTGTTTGTTTTCCTGTAGAAAATATTACCATTACCATCCCTCAAAGGAAAGCATTAATTCCATTAAGATCTTTTTGGGGTGCATGATATTAATTAGAATTATTTAAATATCCTCTTTTTTGTTTTGTTTTGTTTTAAGTACAAAGGAATATAGGCAAAGAACTCATCTGGAAGTGAGAAAATTGGATCTACCCCTAACTTAGCCTCTAGGTATGATCTTGAACCTTTTGTTCCCTATTTCTAGGCCTTCCTTTCTTCATTTTGAAGGTGAAAAAGGTTTATAAAATATTTCTTAAGGTTCCATTCAGTTCTAAAATTTTGGGAGAATATGTGAAAATGCATATTTCTGAAACTTTTAGGCAGACATTATCATTTTAATTTTATCATTAGATGTGTTTACTTCAGAACTGGTTCTGATACATGTAGAACCATAATGACCACCAACAACAAAAAATTACCCAAGTGTATATATTAATGAAGTCAGATTTCACTCAGAATCCATTTGAGGCTAAGCTAACCCTGCCCTGGATATTTAGTGTTAAAATGTAAAGGAGAATTTTGTGGGCTGGTATATGCATTGTACTAGAGAAAGCAAAACTAAATCCAAAGCAATATTCCACTTGTTCATTCATGGTCACATACTTATCACTTTTATAATGTATGTGGACCTAAGGCATGACACAGTATCTTTTGTGGACTTTCTTCATGTAGAAGGAGGCAAACCAAAAAAGACAGCTTCAAATAGTTATTATAAACTTAGTTTTACTTATTCTTCCTCTCAAAACTATTTTCACCCTCCAAACGAGGAAGATGAGTGGCTCATCTATGGCTACATTTAATTTTTCTGGTAGGTCTTAGAGTATGATCTAGAAAAGGACCATGCATGACCAATGTAAAAGCATAATCAGAAGAATAGTATTTCAAATCAAGATATAGTAATGAGGGTGGAAAAGGAGGACCTGAAAAGTTTTGAGGTTAAAAATAAAGGGAACATTTATTTTCCATTTCAGTTACAAGCCCTTTTTAGAGTTTGAAACAAATCTAAAAAATGACAGTGGCCCCTGCCAAATGGAATTACAGCTTAAATTGGATAAACTAACAGGAAAAGAGATGAAGAGAGAAGTCAGCAATTGATATCCAAAGGGGCAATTTTACTATCGATTAGTTTTATCCACCTTCTATTCACCCCCCCCCCCACCATTTATAAAACTTCTTGGGGTCAGGAAGGTATACCTCTTATTCTTTGGATGTGGGGAAGTTGCCTTTCACCATTACAACTTTCCCTACCTCAGAGCTATCTCATCCAATCAAAATATTAAGTAGAATCTTTCTCTAATACATGAAAGTGATTTGAAATTGTCACTATTTTCCAAGTGAAGCAAAATCACCCAATAGAGCAATGCATAACTGATGGGGTTCTTTAAACATGTCTGCTAGCATTATTAGCATTATTTCACAAAAGAGCCGAAAACACAAAAGGTCCTCAGTAAGAACTTATTACAGCTAATGCAAGAGAGAATTCTGCAAGCATAGCCCCAGGGACATTTTGTGAAAGGACTTACTTGGTAGTGACCAATCTCCCCAACTGTGCTGAGGAAGAAGAACTCAAAATCGCTAGATAGTTTTGAACATTAATATGGTCATAACACTGTCCGCTAACTAATTATGAAGTAAATACCTTTTTACTCTGTAAGACATAAAGACTTTATAGATAACAGCCGTGGAGAAGAAAACATGACATCTAAAAAGCTCACCCTCTGAACCTACCAGATCCTTCATTGTTTTGCATAATTCCCACGAAAACCAGAGTCAGTCTATTTAATATTTATCTAGAATTTCTAACCAGCTTAATGTAAATAAAAAATTAAATGTGTTTCTTTCCTGGAGCTTTGGCATCCTCAGGTAGCCAACATTAAAATATCCCCTGTTGAATCGGTAGGAGACTGTGACTTTCCCTGGGTGAGTTTAATGGGAATATTTCTGCCCCCAGTCCATAGTGCCTTGTGGGAGATGGCTGTTTTTATGAGTCCTCAGAAAAATCAGTGTTGTATCCTGAACACTACTGACTTTCTTTAACAGTACGTAATTTATGATTCATTGCCAGTTGGTTTAACAAACCAGCTTCTCATGAAGTATGGTCAGTTAAACTGGTAATAGGCCTTATGAAAACAAAGGATTCTGTGGTCGAATAAGTTTGGGATATGCTAGGTTAAATACGGTTAAGCAAGTCCCATTATTTTAAGACTTGTTAGAGCTCCTATAGATGTCCAGGATCTACTTTCAGAGCCAGACTTCCTAGGTTCAAAGCCAACTTGTACCACTTAACATTATTTTACTTTGGGCAAGTTACATTACTTTGGTGCATCTTAGTTTCCTCATGTGTAAAATGAGTATAATAATGGTACCTATCTCATAAAGTTGTTGTAAGAATTAAATAAGCTAATAGACATGATATGCTTAGAATAGGTCCTAACATAGTAAATCCTATAGATATTAGCTGACATTAATAATTTGCCTTGTAAAATCTTCAAGACTAAATCGGATTTTTTCATTAATTTATTCATTCATTTAATTATTCAACAAATAGGGGGAGAAAATATATTCTTACTTATGTCTGGTACTTCTAATAGGTGATCTATGATTTAAAAAAACGACTAGGAATTTCTCATCTTCTCTGTGGCATGCTTATGCCTCCCTAAGTATAGTCGGGGATGTTTGTTTTCAGGACCTGAATTCATATGACAGCCACCATTTTCTTCTGGAACTCCCGGTCTCCGATGACATGGAACGGTGTTGAGCTGACTGATTCTAAAATGCTCTCTGCTTTGCTGATATTCCAATTTCCACCTGATGTTCCTTGTGTGTTCTAATGGTTTTCTTCCCATCCTTTCAGGCAGGAAAAGTTCAGTTTGGTTATGTGTATGGCATGAGTGCCATAGGTTGCCTAGGGATTCACACCTTACTGAACTTGATGAGCTCTTCAGGGGCGTCTTACGGCTGCGTGGCAAGTGTACTGGGTTACTGCCTGCTCCCCATGGTCATCCTGTCCAGCTGCTCTATCTTCTTTTCACTGCAGTAAGTGCCTGTGTGTGCTGACTGCCCCCACGTGCACAGTCATCTGTGAAGCTTGCCACACCAGTGGAACAGTTAACCTCTTTCGGATCTTTTTGGTAGTGGAATGGGGGAAACTATTAACGGCTACAGACGGACCCAGGAAAGTAGGTCAGTTTGGGCTCAGGCACTGTTCCTATTTGGATGATTTAAATAATAAATTCAACCAAGTTATCTTTGAAACTGGCACTTTGTAAGTTGTCACATTCTTCAATATGAACTATTGTCCGGGGTACCCTAACAACTGCAGGAAATTCACTTGTTTGATTTTGGAAGAGTGAGTGCCTGGTGAACACTGACAAATTGCTTCAGTTCCCAAGCACTCTGCCTTCTAGGCAGGAAGCAACTGTTCTTTCTCAGCTGGGCTCCTTGCAGTGGAAAATTCCCAGGAACCCTGATGAGGATATTTATGCTAGAGAACTTTATAGCATATATGTTCAGCCAATAGATGTTTTTCTTTTTTTACTTCCTGGGCAGATAGTATTTGCAATTCAAAACTATTAATGAGGATCCAGTAGGTATTTTTCTTTTGGGCACTTTCCCAGGGGATAGCACATCACTACCACTGGTTGGGGAGAGCAAGTAATTACATAGTCCTTTGTCCCCTACATGCCCTGAACCCAATAAATGTTTGCCATCAGTGCTCATTCTTCCATATCCAAAGGAGGCACAATTTGCATTTTTTTCTTGGATGATGCACATTTTAGGTTATTAACACTATATTGGATAGTATATTACATGAAGAATTTACCAATGCCAAAGGTAGGCATTTTAGGAGAGCATTTAATAATTTTGTTTAGATATCTCATAGTTTTTTTTTTTTTCAGAACATTATTGAGAATGACTGAGTTGGAAATGTTTCTTTGTTTTAATATGGTTTTATTTTTAATTTTTGTTGATGTTTGTTTTTGAGAGAGAGAGAGAGAGAGAGAGAGAGATGGGGTGCAACCAGGGGAGGGGCAAGAGAGAGAGGAAGACACAGAATCTGAAGGAGGCTCCAGGCTCTGAGCTGTCAGCACAGAGCCCGAACTCAGGAACTGCAAGATTATGACCTGAGCTGAAGTCAGATGCTCAACTGACTAAGTCAACCAGGCACCTCAATATGGTCTCATTAAAAAAATACATATTTTTAATGCTGATTTATTTTTGAGAGAGAGAGAGAGAGAGAGACAGAGTGTGAGTGGGGGAGTGGCAGAGAGAGAGGGAGACACAGAATCCAAAGCAGGCTCCAGGCTCCACGCTATCAGTGCAGAGCCTGATGTGGAGCTTGAACCCATGAACCGTGAAATCATGACCTGAGCCAAGTTGGATGCTTAACCAACTGAGCCACCCAGGCTCTCCAGTATGGTTTAACTTTTAAAGTGTCATTCTTGAGAATAGCTTAGAGCAGACAGTTTATCAACAAGTATTCAACATTAAGGAAAGAAATGTAACAGAAAATGGACACCTTGAATGTGTAAATACAATGTGAGTTACAGGTATACTTACTGAGTTTTAGCCATGGAAAAATGCCCCTTTTTGTATATCATGTTCTTTAGCAAGCTTTCCTATTTATTAAGTTGTTTGGTTTAGACAGTTGACAAGTTAATACAGAGTTTAGTCCTGCAACTTCTGTTCTGTTTAATGCTTTTACCAAAGAATGCTATAATGATATACCATTTAAAAAATTTAAGGTTAAAACATTATTTCCAGCCAAGTTGAGGTTTGGGGCATCTGACTCCAGATTATTAGGGGAAGAAAATAAAACTGAAATATTTTGATTTTGAGAATCATCAGAAGTCTGGACCTTTTTTCATTAGATTTTCATTCTGAATTATAAAGGACGATTTAGAAATCTTTTAAATTATATTAAAGGAGAGTAAACTCTCTGACCCCGAGGACTGTTAAACTGAATTTTCCCTTTTGGGTATATTACTATATCACTCAAATCAATCATATATATAATTTTATACTTTTGTTCATAAAAACCTGTATATTAGATCAACCTGTAAATTACTCCTAATAGATATTAATTAAACCAAGGGATATAATATTCATTCAAGAGCATTTTAAATGCTTTTGGTTTATTTATAATCTAAGGCATTATAAGCTACATTGTAGTTTTCACTTATTTTTCTTTGGTTCAGTTTTGAAACGTAAGTATTTTTGTCTTTGTTGCAAATGGTAAACAAAATTCTCAACTTCAGAATACCAGGATCGAGTGAGACTACAATTCGTTGGTGAAAGGAGCTATGTGCCAGTAGGAATTAGGAGATCTTGACCTAATGCCCATTTTACATGCAATTTTCCTCGTGTCACTTCACTGATCTAAAGCTGGGGGCTAGAGATCTCCTGATCTTTCCTAGCTCTTATAGCTTATTTTTCTAAATAACACATTCTGTTTTGCACATATGGAAAGAAATTCACTCTTTACTATCCACACCTCCTCTTTTATCCCCAAGGTGGCTAGACTTAGCCTTATTTGCCCATTTCTTCCTAAAGAGCCAATTGCTTCCACAGTTATTTTTGAAGATACCAACTTGAACAAATGCATTCCAATATTCTAAAAGACCCACAATACACCTACAAAAAGAATCTTCAGAGAAGAGGTGGGAGGCCACATACATATATGTGTTCCCTCCTTGAATGTCAGGCTTTGCTGTCTCAGATAGGAACCTGAGAAGTGGACCCGGGAGCAGTGACCGGGCACCCTACTGGAGTGCAAATCCAGTTGTCTTTCTGCTCACACCGGGAATAAATTTGGGAAGAAAGTGTGGGAAAAGGAATCTGTAATTATAAAAGAAGACCCTAAACATATTTTATATAAAAGGTTTTCAGGAACTCGGATTTGAATGTTGACAGATGAGAGTGACTGCAGGTGAATTTTTGTATTTCTATTAGTTTAAGCTTTACCAAAACACAAAATGTTTACCTCCGACGGGGAATTTGACTCACAGATTTTCAAGCTGGGCAAGGCCTTTGAGTTCATACAGTTCCTCATCCTCATTTTACAAATGGAGAAAGTAGTTATAAATATTGTACCAAGGACATTTCAGAAGCAGCTCTGATTCAATAATCTCTTTTTCCTCTTGACATAAGGTAATCATCTCTTTTGTCTTTGCTATAGGGGCACCTTTGGAACTGTGTTGGCACTGGTCATCGTTGGCTGGTGTAGTCTCTCAGCTTCCAAAATCTTCATTTCAGCCTTGAACATGGAAGGACAGCAGCTTCTCATTGCCTACCCTTGTGCCTTACTTTATGGACTTTTTGCCCTCCTCACAGTTTTCTGAGGAGTATTTGAGATGATGTTTCAAGATTCTATTTGTTTCCTGTTCACATTATCCTGGAAATGTGTTAGCATTCATATTTGGTGATGCGATTTCTGCTTTATTACTATTGAGAGAATAATAAGCAAAGTGACAAAACAGCACTTAAGGATGGTGCTCTAATAACTTGTTTGGTTTGAATGATGTTTTTGCTTTTTGCTTTGATACATTAAAACATTTTAAAATACTTTAAAATAAAAGGGGATATTGTTGTTATGGATGGACCCTGCCTTTCTCAACGGATCTATTTTTAAGAAATTTTATGTACATAAAATCATTTAATGACTGCACAAAGCAAATCAATGGTGAGCCTTTTGAGAAACATTCATGACAATTCAAGCTATGTTCACATGGTGAAGGTCATACTGTCCAGTACCTTTGGAGAATTTCAGGGGAGGGTTATATAGGGTTTTATTTACCTGAGAACTCAAAGAACCTCCTGTTTTTCAATTCATTTACTGTAACAACTGTTTTTTGGTCCCATTTGAACAATCCACTAATTCACCACTTTTCAAGCCCTCACTTCCTTCTTTCTTGGTTTAGATGCCATGGTCCATTATCATAATTTCTTTCTCTCATGTGTCCTCAGTAACCTTACCATTTGCTCTCTAAGTATATAAATGTGATGAGAGGAAATCCCACTTGTCTCACTTTAATTATATTTCTATATCCTAAATGGCTCCACAGTTCTGCCTTTTGAATCCTACTACATTACCCTGCTGCATTTGTTTTTACACCTTCCGAGATGATTATATCACACCATTTCTTCACTGCTTACATCTCCAATACTCCTTCCTCATTTCTCACTGTTGGTTGATGACCTTTCTTCACATTTTATTGAAAAATTAAAACATCCAGAAGAAAAGTGCTGCATCTTCCTACCACCAGATCTAACAGCCTACATGCAGCTTTGCATATATATGTATGTGTGTGTGTGTGTGTGTGTATGTAGATACAGAGAGTGTGTACACACACACAAGCGTATTCTACATTCCCTCCTGACACAGTCTCCTCTCTTCTCAGCCAGACTTTCCACCTATGTAACTAATGTTTTCCTCTTGATCTGTTTAAATTCTGACTCCAATTCCAGTGTGTAGGGGTTTAATCCCACTCCACCAAGCAATGTTCCAACACCAGCTGGTGCCTTCTAATTTGACTCAGTTCTGACACTATCCACCTGGCGAGAGTGTCAGATCCCATGGGTTATAGGCTCAGTCCCACAAGTCTGCTCTCAGCCCCCATTTCAGATGCCAATTGCAATTCCAGGTTGTCACCTCTGTTTCTGACAAACTGGTTATAGATTAGAGGTTCCAATGATCTCCTCCTTGGGCTCGATTAATTTTGCTGAGCCAGCTCACAGAACCCAGAGAAACATTGTACTTACTAGATTTACCAGTTTATTATAAAAGGATATAACTGAGGAACAGCCAGGAGGAAGAGATGCAAGGAATGAGGAAAGGACACCGAGCCCCGGTGCTCTCTCAAGGGGTGTCATTGTCTCAGTAACTCCACAGGTTCACCAACCCAGAAGCTCCCTGATCCTTTTGAGTTTTTATGGAGGGTTCATTCCATAAGCATGATTGATTCAGTCACTGGCCATTGGTATTGAATTCATTCTCCAGTCCCTCTTTCCTCCCCGGAGCCTGGGGAATGGGAAGGACTGAGAGTTCAACTCTCTGTTCACAGGTTTGGTTCCCTTGGCATCCAGGCCCCAGTCTGGGGGCCTCTCCAAAAGTCACCTTATTAACATAACAAAAGACATCTTTAGGAAATTTCAAGGGTTTTAGGAGTTTTGTAAGGAAACAGGAGTAAAGACCAAATGTATA
Source organism: Leopardus geoffroyi (assembly GCF_018350155.1). Classification (NCBI taxonomy): domain Eukaryota; kingdom Metazoa; phylum Chordata; class Mammalia; order Carnivora; family Felidae; genus Leopardus; species Leopardus geoffroyi. The sequence continues at coordinate 168,089,562 of NC_059327.1, forward strand.
TTTCATAGGAGAAATTACAGTTTCATACCTGTCATTCATATCAGAACATAAACATGTCTCATTATCTCTTATCTTTAAATAAAAATCCTTTGAGGGGCGCCTGGGTGGCTCAGTCAGTTGGGTGTCCGACTTAAGCTGGGGTCATGATCTCACACTCCGTGGGTTTGAGCCCCGCTTAGGGCTCTGTGCTGACAGCTCAGAGCCTGGAGCCTGCTTTGGATTCTGTGTCTCCCCCTCTCTCTGCCCCTCCCCTGCTCATGCTCTGTCTCTCTCTGTCTCAAAAATAAATAAGAACATTTAAAAATTAAACAATAAATAAATAAAAATCCTTTGATTCACTATCATTTTCCAGTTATGACCAATTTCTGTAATAAAAATCTTTGAAAGAAGTGTCTATTGTCTCTCCCACCATCCATTCTCTTTCTTACAGTCCAGCCACGATTCAGTACCCTATTCATCAAGGCCACCTTTTTCAAATCAGCAATAACCTCCATATCTTGCAAAATCCAGTGGTCAATTCTAATTCATTTTATTTGGACTCTCACAGGTATTTGATTATTCTCCTCATCAATTTCCTTCTGCCCCTGTGCCAAAACACTTCTTCACTAGACTTCTGGGGGCATCTGACGTTCTTCCCCCCCCCCCCCTTTATGTCCCTGGTGGCTCCTTCTCCATCTCTTTGGGCTTTCTTCCTCTTCTGAATCTCAAATCACTTCTTTCTATATACTCACTTACTAGATGAGCTCATTTAATTGCATAGCTTTAAAACCTAATGACTCCCAAACTTCCATCTCCTCTCTAGCAGTCTCCCCTAAGCTCTTGACAGGAACCACGAATCACCCAGTTGCTCAGTCTAAAAACTAGTAGTCTGTCTTCATCACCCTGACTTTTACTTCCAACATGCAATCCACCAGAACATCCTGTTGACTCTGTAATCAAAATGTATCACTGCATGCCCTATTTCAAGCCATGATCATCTGTTACCTAACTGAAGCGATCTTCTTATTGGTCTTTAGCTTCCATACTTTCTCCCCAATAGACTTTTCTACAAACAGCAGGCTTCGTGGTCCTTTAAAAAGGTAAATCAGTTGTTTATCCCAACTCCAAGGCCCTTTTATGGCTTTACTTCATATTTACAATAAAATCCAACAGTTTTCTCATAGCGCAGAAGTTTATTATTCAAAAAGAGGTCTTCAGAACAGCAGCATTAGCATCCTTTGAAATATTGTTAGAAATTCAGAATCCCAGCCCTTGCCCCAGACCAACTGAACCAGAGTCTGTGTTTTAACAAGATCCTAGATGATTTGTATGCACCACAAGTTTGCAAAGCACTACTGGAGAGATGAAGGACTTCACTGCATGACCTGATCGTGTTTTGCCTTTCTGGCCTCATCTTCTTCCATTTTCTCCTTTGTTCCCTGGTATTATTGCCACTTCTTGGACCACCATGTTTATCCACCTCAAGATCTTTACTGTTCAGTCTACCTGCAATATTTTTCCCTCTAAATCTTCCATCTTAGTCAGGTCTCTGTTCATGTTTTACTTCCTTGGAGAGACCTTTACCGGCAATTCTTTCTGAAACAGTACACTTCCCCACTTTGCTCAGTCTATTCTATTGCCTTACACCCCTACAGTTCTTACAATTACCTGAAATTATGTTATTATTTGCTTGTTTGCTTTCTATCTCTAAACACTTTGAGGCCAGAGACCTTGTCTCCATAAACAACAGTTCCTAACAAGAATAGCAGATTAATACATATATATTGAATGAATGAATCAATCAATCAATGAATCAATGAATGAGACTGGAGTTTGGTATTTATCCTCATAGTAAAGAAGACAACCAAGTTTGTTCCAGCCGTAATAGAAATTACAGTGGCAATGGGAGTGGGGTGGGGAATAGATAATAAACAAGTAAACAAGAAATAAACAAGACAATTACAAAGTGTGAGAAAGATACTAAGGTACCTCTTTCTACAAAGAAGGCGGTACTTTAGTAAATGTTGAGCTTTTGTAGTTTATAACCAATTAATGGACCTGTTAGTGAAGTGTGGAATTCTCTCAGTTCTTACTCCTTCTATTTGAACTGAGATGGTCCTGCGGACTCTTTGTTTAAGAGACATGGAGTAAGCATGCTGTTTATTTAAATGATTTATTTATAAAATCGACCTATTGCTTAGTGGTGCATTTACATTACAGACTTCAAACTTATTTTTCAAAAGTGCTTTTACTAAAATAAGTTATAGGTAAAAATTGCTCTAAATTCAGGATGTGAGCCGACATTTTTCTAGGCATAGAAACAGTCATACACAGAAAAGGTCTGATGTTTTTACTATGACAAACTATAACCTCCTTATAAATAGCCACAAAACAAAATACTAAATATTTCATAACAGCAAGAAATAAGAATAAATTCTATTTAATAGTCCCTAATGGCAAAATTATGAAATACATGAGAATTAATGTTAAAATAAAAATATATGATTTCCATGAAAATAATTACAAAATACAAGATTCACTTTTTAAGAAGACCAGAATCTGCAGATGGATATGCTATAGCCCAGGACAAGATACTGAACTTTGTAAAAGAATGTCCCCAAAATAACTGTATAGACTTAATATAATTCCAACTAAAAGGGGCGCCTGGGTGGCGCAGTCGGTTAAGCGTCCGACTTCAGCCAGGTCACGATCTCGCGGTCCGTGAGTTCGAGCCCCCCGTCGGGCTCTGGGCTGATGGCTCAGAGCCTGGAGCCTGTTTCCGATTCTGTGTCTCCCTCTCTCTCTGCCCCTCCCCCGTTAATGCTCTGTCTCTCTCTGTCCCAAAAATAAATAAACGTTGAAAAAAAAATTAAAAAAAAAATTATAATTCCAACTAAAATTCTTAGAATATTTTTCTTGGAAGTTGGCAAAGTGATTTTAAGATTAATCTGAAAAAAAAATAAGCAAATATATAGCCATGAAGAGTTGGAAATAATCCAAAAATGTATTACAATAGGCAGTGAGTTAAATCAATTATTTTTCATCTCTATGGTTGAATGCTAGGTAACTATATAAAAATAATTTTGAAGAATTGTAACATGAGAAAATATATGTATTAAATTCTTATACTTCTGATATTAACTGAGGACTTACAATGGACTGACTTAGATGCTTGACATTATAAACTCACTTACTCTTTACAGTAATTTTAGAAGTGCTCTTATCATCAGGTCCATTTTACAGATGAAGCTACTGAGTTACCGAAAGACTAAATCACTTGCACAGGGTTATTTAACCAGCAAGCAGGATTTGAATCAGGGAAGCCTGACTCCAGAGTGCATAACCACAACACCACAACATAATATTGCCTATTACTGAGCAAAAACCCTCACTGCATCTTCATGGTCACCAACACGTCTACTATTTATTCTACTCAGATTTATACTTTCCCTTCAACCTTGGTCAACTAGACAGAACCAAAAACCTTTACCTGATGGAGAATAATAGTACAGAAGAAGAATCCAGAATGTTTGAAAGAAGTAAAACGTTAATTGCATGACTCCTGGGTCCACTTCTGAACTCTAGCAGGAATATGCTGTGCATATGCAGATCTAGTTAGCATTTAGATAGGAAAATCTCAGAAAACATAGGCCTCTTCACCCATTCCAATGAGTGAGTGTATTATATGGATTTGTATGAAATAGCAATATTTTAATTTTCTAATAAATGGTGAAATTTATTTATTTTCAGTAGAGTATATGTTACAGAATAAATGGTAAAGGGAAAGGAAGCACACTCGAGATGCACAACTAGAAATATATGTTTTTAGTTTAATGGACTCTGACAAACCTTTTCACTTTCCCTTCTCGAATGCTTTCAAATTCTTTTATCTGAGAATGTAACATTTTCCCACTTTTCTGTCTTTACTGGTTGGATAAAAGTTACAGACTATGTGCAAAGGGTAAATGGCACATTTGGAGTCAAGAAATGGCCTTCATTTTTACAGGAATGATTGGGGACATGTGCTGAAAATAAAAGTCCTGAATTACTTAGACTCAAATGCCCCAGTTCACAACAGTTTAACTAGGGCAGTGGCCTTTGCAACATTTGAGGGCAGATGTTTTCCTACTCTGCTCTGGTTCCCAGTGAAGAACATCAACTGTGAGACCACAGTGACAATCTCCTGCTCCTCTCTTCCTTAGAGCACTGCATGCTTTGTTTTGTTTTGTTTTGTTTTTAACATGATTTATTGTCAAATTGGCTAACAGAGCATTGTACGTTCCATACCATTTCTCAGCGACTCAGTCAAGGATTCGCAGCTTTTCAAATCAGTTTTCATTTCTAAATGGAAGTTTGGAATGATTTAAAAAAACAAAGTTTAAAAGCCAACCAGACTATGTCACAGGGAATCCATGATGGTGGTAACCGACTACATATTTTCAGGGAAAAAAATAGTTTTTTTCATGAATATAGGATTCATGGGCTTTTACACTGCTAATTATCCATGCAAAGTGGTAAAAATACATACAAGGACATTGATGTCAAAGAAAGAAGAATGAAGGAAAGAGGAAAGAAATATAAAAGGAAAGTAGAAAGGGAGGGAGGGAGGGAGGGAGGGAGGAAGGGAGGTAATGGGAAGGAAGGAAGGAAGAGAGGGAGGGAGGAATCCTAGATTCTGGTCCTGGTTTCTGCAGGTAAACAGCTTGCTGACTTTTTCACACGGAAAATGGAGTGAATGATGCAGAGTTTGTAAGGTCCTTGTGAGGTCTAGATAAGATGTTGCACATAAATTACCTAACCTGGTGCCAGGAACATAGTAATTAGTAAGTGGATACTTGTGCCGGCTGTAATAGATCCTCCAGGATGAGCTTTTAAGATAGACTATTTGCTTTTCCATTAAATCATGAATAAAATTATGAGTAAAGGAAGATGACCTTAACTGATATACATACTTAGTGGAAAACAATTGTTTTGAAATAGTAATGCAGTTGATGAGGGGATCATGTCAAGGCTAACTAAAGTTTTTTTTGAAGTGTTACTAGAAATATTAACACAATTTTATGAATTCGAAATTAAGGTCTTTGTTGAAGTAGAATTATTTGTCTACCAAGCAGCTAAACCTCTTTCTTATATTCAAAGTATCCCCCCACCCACCGCCATCTGCCAAAGCAGGCAGTTCTAGCCTCTCTCTCTCATTCCTGGCAGCTAGTGGCAAGTGAGCCAGGATCAGCCAGTTAGATCGTGTTGTTTAGCACTTGGACTCCTGATAAACTGGTGCAAAAGCAGGGGGACAATTAAGGAGTGCTAAAGAACAGCAGGCAAAGGCAGAGCAGGCAGAGGGCCTTCTTGCTGACCTCGTGACCTCATGCAAGGTGTGCACAGCCTCGGTTGCTGCCCAAAACAAGGTGCAGTGAGCTCACTGCCTAAATAGGCCCTGCAATCTGTCTCGCTCTTTAAAATATGGAATCTATGGAATTTATCCCTATTTAATAAAAAGTGAGGGCCACGTAGATCAGTGGCCATCATGAACTCCCCTCCAAGGGTCATCTGTGGAACAGACGAAAATGAGAGAGAAGCCAGTACAAGTACAAGCAAGATTGTTCTTTTGTCAAAAGTGTATTAGAGGAACTTTTACAGAATCTTTCCACATTTCTTGGATTCTCGCAGAATTTGATTATTTGTAGAGGCCCCAAAATGCTGTTTAGTGGTTTTATGTTTGATATTCTTCATTTTCCCAGAAGAACACTGGGAATCTCTACTACTGTGGAGAGTCCAAAAAATATATAGAATGTGCAATGATATTTTTATTCCTAGCATTATTTCTGTAAACACTGACCACAAAAGCATTTATTTTATATCTACTTGGATATGACCCTTGGTTTGTCCCTCTGCAAGGAACCACAGAGGCTGGTGTAATACTCTGCACATCTGTAACTTATATTTACCTTATTTATCTGCTCTGAGTCATGAGTGCTATTAAGAAACAATGCTTGGGGAGCCTAGGTGGCTCAGTCGGTTAAGCGGCCGACTTCAGCTCAGGTCATGATCTCACGGTCCGTGAGTTCAAGCCCCGCATCGGGCTCTGTGCTGACAGCTCAGAGCCCGGAGCCTGTTTCAGATTCTGTGTCTCCTTCTCTCTCTGACCGTCCCCCGTTCATGCTCTGTCTCTCCCTGTCTCAAAAATAAATAAACGTTAAAAAAAATTTAAAAAAAAAGAAACAATGCTTAATTAAAATGATAAATCAGAAATATAAATAATTCCTCCCTGGTCTGAATTAATGCTTACTTATCTTATTAGAAATGCCACTTCCAGGAAGATTTCCCAAATTAAATTCCTTGCAGCATACACTATTCCATAAGTCTTTTCTCATGTATGAACTTTGATAAAATGGCTCCCTTCAATAGCCATTAGTATTTACTTAAACATTTTATTTTCATAAATTGTCTTAAAATAATGAAAAATTCTATGTGCTGATCTTTGCTCTCAACCACAGTTTAAACTAACCTTGAGGAGATTCTTTTTGAGCAGAATAAAGTAATCCAGAATACTTTAACATTGTCACCAGAAACATCCTGGATCATGTGCACAGCTGCACAGAACTTCAGAGCCAGCAGTCCTGGGGTGGTGAACCATCTTCTCCCTTAAGTGACCTACATCCGCCAACACCAGGTCTCCATTGCAACTCGCATCTCTAGGACTGGGTCAGTAGAGGTGTTTGTTTGTTTATTTTCCAGATTCTTCCACTCTGGCTTTCTACTTTTTTTCCTTCCCTGGGTAGAAGAGGGAACAATATTATGTATGTATACAGTAGACTGGAAGTATCTGGAAGAACTAATATATGGTGAGCATCTATCATATTTCAGTGTTTTATATCTGAAGTATATGTTTATGTATCATCGGAAAAAGCAATGAGACTTTATGCTAATAAAAAAATATAAAGTAAGAGAATCCAAGCCATTTTTATATGTTTCCATGGCATCCTGTATCTACTCCTGTTGTAGGTATTAAAGATGCATGTTTATTTGTCTATATCTTCAGTGGAGTTAAATGTCTTGAAGATACTGATTGCATTGCTTTGTTAGGGTTGCTATCATGAAGTTGCACAGACAGGGTGTCTGAAGTCCAAGATTAAGGTGTTAGCAGGTTTGGTTTCTTCTGAGACCTCTCTGGTTGCTTTTCAGGCGGCTGCCTTCTCCTCATATTCTCACATATTCTTTCCTTGGTCTGTTTTCTATGTTTTAACGTTCACTTCTTTAAAGGACACTAATCATACTGGATTAAGGCCCACCCATGTGACCTCATTTTACCTTAAAGGCCCTATCCACAACTACATTCATATTCTGAAGTTCTGCATTTTAACACTTCAGCATATAAATTGGGGAGAGGGGAGCACAGTTCAGTCTACAACACTCTCCATGTCTAATCATTTTTATATCCTTGTATCATTTTTTATGCCAGAAAGGTAGTGCTTGTTTCTATCATACCATCTTCTCATCCAAGTAATTTTCTAATCTTCTCCTCAACCTGCTAAGAACAACTATTTTTCTATACTCCCTATAACACACCCCTTCCCCATCATCACCTCCCCCTTTTATAGGATCTTTAAGGAAATATGGCCACTGCCAACAGTTCCTTCCCTCTCTGTACACATGTGTTACTTCACGTCTTGAATTTGGGCTACTTGTGACTTACGGTGGAAATGACCATCATGGTTCTGAGCCCAAACTTTAGGAGGACTAGCTGCTTCTGCTTTCTGGCTCTTGAAACCTTGAGCCACTGTTCAAGAAGTCCAGGCTGCTCTGTTGGCATAAGACACTACACAGAAGAGCACTGAAGTCCCGAAATGGTAGTGATGAAGATGTCTTGGACATATAGCTCTAACCTTGAGAATATGCTGATAAGAGCTCAAGCTAAAAGCACTGTCTCTGCCTGACCACTGTCTTTTGAGGCCATAACTGCCTTTGTGTATGTTTGATTCACTGAAGCCCCTGCCCCCATTTGACCACTTTGAAAATGGATGGATTACCATTACCTTGGAGAATTACTTCACACGAGCCCAGTACACAGAGGAGGCAATAAAGGCAATCTTGCCTTCTGTCCCTACCCAAGAAGTTAACTGACTCTGTCCAAAGGGAACTCCAAGCCTCTAAACAATTTAATAAAATTAATGTATTTTTAGGACAAACTCTTGCACTTTTAACATAAAACCAATTTCACATAATTTGAAATCTATTCACTGGAGCAACCATCCACAGAATGGTTCTCAAATATCCTTGAACCTGAAATGCCTGTTAAGGTACAATTGGTTCTGTCAACATTCCCTGCACAATTTTAATGAGAAAAAAAATTAAAAGCACACTTCTCTGTACGGCCAGTCATTAATCACTGCAATGATAGCTGGGAAGTAAATTAACTGATAGTATAACCTCTTCCCCTTCAGAAGCTAAGTAATCATAAAGGTACCGCAGGAAAATTGGTTACATCTGAACAAATCTTTTAAGAAGTGATGATAATTAAAAATGTTAAAATCAAACTTGTTTTTTTTTGTTGTTGTTTTGTGGGTTTTTTAGTTAAAAACAGAACTCTGAGGACTTCAAATATGGAGGCAGCACTGCAATTCTTGTCTTTTTCCCACTGTCATGTCCTGCATGCTTCTCAGGCCATGCTTTTACCCTCTTTCTTGTCACCCTATCCTCCAGGGGACCCTTTTGTATCCACTGAGGACTTAGGATCCTTACTGTGTCCTGCTCTTTTCTCAAGGGACCTACATACCCACGTAAATGGTGTATCCTGGACTCCAGGCTCTGAGGTCCTGGATCACTGCCCTAGCCTTTATTTCTCTTCTGTCAAGTGTGTCACTATTACAGCCACACTTTGGACTTTGCTGTCACCAGAATTGTTCCGTCTCAAAAGAAAAATTTCATTAGTGTCATCTGTTCTTCAATTCTTTCCTTTTGTATTTCAGTATGCTTTTCCCATCCTGAGATACTTCACTCTGGTTACTATTCAGGCCAGATATCAGTGTCTTATCCTCAGCTCCCTAAGTCCTCTGCACCTTCTGCCAACTTGCTTTGCTCAGCTGCATACAACCTTGGTTCCACACCAACTCTTGGTTTCCTAATTTCTTACTTGGTCTTGTGGGAGCAGCTAGAAAACTGGAGAATCCCGCAACTACATTGATTAGTTTGGTTTCAAGTTTATAAACTAAAATATCAAATGGGTTCTCAAAGCTACTCAATTTTTATAAGTGTAAAACATGTTTATTACACAACTTATGAAAATAAACCAAAAGCAAACTGTGGAGAGAAAATCAACCTATAATATCGCACAGAAAAACTGCCATTAAGATTTTGGTGCCTTTCTTCCCAACCTTATTTCTATGTACATAAAAGACAAATAGTACATATTATTATCACAAAATGCCCATAAAATGCATTTAGTCTATGGCATGGAACTTATTTCCAATGTCTAACTTTTAATGATATCATAATATCCTGCTTTTTAGACATGTTACAATTTATTTTTAGTTTTCCCTTACTGGTGGATAGTTAGACTGCTAGTGACCAGCAACTCAAAGTTTTTCTCTAGAATGAATTCCTAAAAAAAAGAACCTACGAGCTAAAGAAAATAGCAGTTTTGATGTTCTTAATGTACTTTGACAAATTGTCTTTGAGAACATTGAGAACAGTAGATACCAATAACGGTGGAAGTAACAACTATTGTCCTACATTTGGGACACTGAGTCACATACATAAAAGTAGCACTGAGAGCATCTAAAAGGCTTTGTTAAATTAAGTGACCAAAATTTATGTGTATTTCTTTGACTATTAGTAAGATCCAACTTTTTACTTTATAAATTTCTTGGTATCAATGAATTACCTGTTCCCATTTTCTAGACAATCATTTGGACTATTCCTGGCCATCTCACCTTATCCTTCCTTTTAGTCTCTCTCAATAGTCATTGTTGTTGTCCAATAGTCACCCACTCCAACTCCACACCTTCCCAATGTTGCTTTTAAATTATATTGAGTTCACCTGCAAAAATATTCCTTCCACTTTGCCCCCACACTCTGTCTCATGTACCGTGTAGATTTGTTTACTGACAACTCAGGACCATATTCCCCTTTGTGTGTGTTACTTTGCATCCCATGGGCTAGAAACCTTGGAATTACATTTACTGAAATTCCCCAAGAGTATTCCAGGTAAGATTCCAATAAGTCTTTCATGCAAGATGTAGCAGGCTGAAAAGAAGCAGAAAGCATCATTTATCCTAGGCAGTGGTAGGCAAACATGAGCTTTGGCAGAAGACAAATACAGATGCCCCCCAACTTAGGATGATTTGACTTACAACTTTTTGACTTTAGGAAAGTGTGAAAGTGATACACATTCAGTAGACACTGTACTTCAAGTTTTGAATTTTGATCTTCCCAGGCCAGCAATATGTCTGCAGTACAATACTCTCTGATGTTGGGCAGTTGCAGCAAGATGCAGCTCCCAGTCAGCCTGTGATCGTGAGGATAAACAACTATATGCTTATAACCTTCTGTTATAACTATTCTGGTTTTCACTTTCACTACAATGTTCAATAAATCATGTGAGATATTCAACACTAATATAAAATAGGCTTTGTGTTTCACGATTTTACCCAACTGTAGGCTAATACAAGTGTTCCGAGTACATGTAAGGTAGGCTAGGCTAAGCTAAGATGGCAGATGGGTTAGGTATGTGCAATGCATTTTCAACTTAGGATATTTTCATCTTATGAAGGGTTTATCTGGACAAAACTCCGTCATAAGTTGAGGAAGATCTGCATGAGGTTTTCCCACCTTCGGGGTACTCTCTCATCGGTCATCCAATTTGATGCTATGGGCAGTAAAGGTTATTACTGGCATTTCCCCACAATCCCCATATAAATCAAACTCTCGAATTCTAGAGGCTTTCCTGTTAGGTATCCAGCTCCAGACCAAAATCCTATGTGATTATGCAGTCTGGACCCCAGGCAATTACAAGGCTTTGCCAAGCAGGCCTCTGAGCGGGAAGCTGCCCTCATCATACCAGGCTTGCTGCATAGCCAGGGCATTGAAGTTCATTGGAGGGAATGATAGTCAAGAAGTCAGGCTCCTCTGGGCCAGCCAATGTTCATATACATATTGCAAACGCTGTTATCAGGAGGTGTAGGGTGTCTCTGCACTTCCCAGACTTTTCCGCTGCTAGCTCTTCCCTAAGTCCTGCTTGCCAGCTAACGGGTCCATATAAAAGGTAAAGCTTTTTGTTCAGAACTCCTCAGTAGTGCCATCCTTATCACATCCACCTGACCCCTGCCCAGTGCCAGTCCTGGAGGAAAAATAGAACGCTGGGAAGCCAGTGTCTCCTTTTGTTTCTGGCTTGCACTTCTGGTAACAAATGAATAAAGGCTTGACTAATTTTTCAGTTTGACTTGTTGCCATAATTGATCATATCACACCTGATCACTGGACCCCCACATCTTTGCTCTCCTGGTCCTAACACCCTGTGTTAAATCCCTTCCAACATCAAACACCTGGGGTTTCTTCTTTTGTTCTGACAGAATCCTTACTGATACATGTAACCAGTTTTCTTCTTTCTCTCCTGCTTTCCAGGAAGAAATGTTACATTTCCTGCTCAGGGTTAATAGTTCCCTTTCTCAGTCATTTATTAACTTTATCATTTAATCATATTTATTATGCATCCGGTACTGTGTTATTATCCCTGGCACTGTGTTAGTTCCTAAAAATATAAGATGAAGACAGTCTACACCCTCAAGGAGTTCATTGTCTTAACTCTATGACGCAAATGGACAGATGATTGCAATTCAAAAGTAATCACAGGGTACTATAGGGAAGTGTAGTCAATAGTTATGTAGTCAATAGTTATGTATTCACACAGCAGGTGATATCTTGGGTCAGAAAAAATCATATAATAAAAATTTGTTGAATAATGCTGAATAGAAATCGGGGTTTGTAAGAGAGTATGAGGCTGAGGAAAATAGGAAGGGGGAAAGACACCATGGCCAGAGGACAAGGGAGATCTTTATCTAAGAAAAAGAAAAGAGAAACACTGTGTGTGTAGAAAACTACAAGTAGCCATGTGTTGTTTGATCATAAAGTGTGAAGGAGGGAGGGGAGGAGATGACCTTGGAAATCAGGTGGTGGTCAGCAAATATAATGATTGTATTCACTTTAAGGAGGACTTTGTGCTTCATCTTGAAGTGAATCAGGAGTTACTGAAGAATTCTATGAAGAGAAGTTGTCAACTAAAAAATGAGTTCCTTGAGGAGTTTTATGCACCCGTCACAATTAAAATCATTCTGTAACATGGTCTAAAACCTTTCAAATTCTTGGAGGCTTCTTGGCAGCTTCCTATGAAGAAGCAGAGGCATATGTAAGCATGTAAGCCAAGACATGTATAGAGTACATAGCCAAAGACCTTGCTTTCAGATTCATTGGTAACCAAATAAATAAACTAAAATTGCAATTCTATGCTATATTCACTCCTAAAATTAGCAAAGATAAAAATGAATGTTAATACTTATGAAGGTGTGGTAATGTAGAAGTTCAACTGTAGTAGTCTAAATTATTACACATTTTTCTGGAACTCAGTTTGACAACATTTGCCAAAAGCCTAAAAATGACCGTATGTTTTGACTCAGTAATTCCACTCTTGTGGATAATAATTGCAGACAAGAATTATTTTAACACTGGAAAACAAAATGGCAACAACTTATTATGCTGTGAAGAATAAGTGAGATAATGCTTGTAAAACACCTGTAACACTTCCAGAATATAGAGGAGTTCAGTAAATATTAGGAATCAGTCTTATTTTGCACCTTGATTTAAAAGATGCTTAGGCAATAAATAGATGAGTGAGCAAACCACAGTATGTGTTGACTTCCCACTATGTGCCAGGCCCTATGCTTATTGCTGAACATACAGTTGTGAATATTGTGGCCCTGGTTCTTACATACACACATATACACATACATAAAGAAATGAACATGGTACAGTAAGAGAAAAATAGGAGATTAAATTTAGAGAGGCAAAGTCAGGACAGTACTTGCAGATCAAGTGAGCCTTAACTGAGGACCTTATTATGGTCTGAACAGTTCCCCCACCCCCCACCGATTCATATGTTGAAGGTCTAAGCCCTAATGTGACTGTATTTGGAGACAGCGCCTTTAAGGAGGTAATTAAAGTTAAATGAGGTCATAAACGTGGGGCCCTAATGCCATAGGACTTCTGCCCTTATAAAAAGAGGAAGAGGCATCATTCTCTGTGTGTACACAGAGAAAAGGCCATGTGGTGACACATCAAGAAGAAGCCATCTTCAAGATGAGAGTGGTGTCACCAGAAACTAACTCTGCTGTTAACCTCAGTCTTGGACTTATAGCCTCCAGAAATGTGAGTAAATTAATTTCTGTTGTTTAAATCTTTTGTTATGGCAGCCTGAGCAAACTAACACAAATCTGAAGGATGGGAGGATATGGCCATGTGCAAGGTAAGGGGACAAGCATTTCCAGGAAGAGGGAACCATAGACACAAAACTCAGGAGGCTGAAAAGAGCTTGATGTGCTTGGACAACCAGAGGAAGAACAGTGTGACTGGGGTCCTATGGATCTGTTGTGAACATTGCTTTTTTTTTTAAGTTTATTTTTATTTATTTTGAGAGAGATAGAGAGCAAGCAGGGGTAGGGGAAGAGAGAGAGAGAGAAGACAGAGTCCCAAGCAGGCTCCGTACTGTCAGCACAAATCCCAATGTGGGGCTCAAACTCACTAACAGTGAGACCATGACTTGAGCCGAAGTCAAAGTCAAATGCTTAAGCGACTGAGCTCAACCCAGACACGCCTCTCCATCATGAATATTTCTGAGATATCATTGTGAAATGAGGCTGACATGACATGATGACTAGTTATGGAAATCACAAATGGATTTGGGGTCTGGTAGACCTGAGTTCCCGTTCTAAGGAGTAAAATGTGATTGATGTCGGAGAAGAGACTGAAGTTCCACATGCTGGCAGTGCCTGGGGCACTAGTTACCACTGGGTATGTTCAACCTTTGCATGTGACAAGATGTCAAAACCAAAACAGAGAGCAATGAAGACTACCAACAGGGATCAAATAGACATGCAAGATGCTAGCTAATGTCAGGCACATTTAAGAACCTAGGTCTCCTATATCCATTTCAAGTGTTTTAAAACAACCCCATTAAATGAAATATTTCTCACCCCAAATTGATATGTCATAATTGGACAATGTCACCAATCCTAGATTTCTAGAAAAGCAGTCTCCATGGTATCTGAATAATTTTAAGGAACATAGAAACTGCAAGCTAAATGCATTAACTGTTAATGCTCTCGGCAAATGTATTTGTATCTATAATCTTAATAGTACTGACCAGGCACTGTTTGAAGGTATAGGGTGTGCAGGTCCTGGATCTGCTGCATATGTTGTTTATTCACATTGCACTATAATCTCCAAAAAATCACTTGCATAATTGTAGTAATAATAATATAATGTATATTTATTGACTACTTATGATATACCTAATAGGTGGCTAAATGTTTTATAAAACATATTTTGTCCATAAGGTAGGCATTTTTAGGTCCAACACATGAAGAAAGTAAGGGAATATGTGGATAAATTCCTCAACGTTATCCAGCTAAAAAAATAAAGTTGCTGAAAATGAACTGGCCTGCTGATAAATGCTTAGCAATTGGGTCTCTGCTAAAACAGGGAATCATTGATCGGTAGCATTTGTGAATTTCTGTGGTGTTAATGCACTCACCATGGTTGAGTTCAAGCTACAAGGTGATACCACTGAGTTGGGAACAGACACACGGTAGCACATCATTATACAGCACGACCACCATATCCATCCATTCTCACAAGCCTGGGTAAGCCAATTCCAGGACACCTCTGTCCAATAGAAGTGTGACTTCTAAGAGTTTGTACACGTAAAAACCCTGCTCTATTTTCTCTCTTTGACACTGGGCTTTAAAGGTAGTACAGTAGGCACAACGGGACAGGTATTGGTAAGAGACTGGTTTATGATTATTCTGCTTTTTTTCATGTTCCATCTCTTCAACTTTACAGCAAGAAGTATATAAGTTTCTTTCTCACCGGTTGGTAGTCAAAAATTGGATCCAACTGGAAAGACATTGGCTTCCTTTGGGAATTCCCAGGACTTCAGAGAGTAGATTGGGAAATGGACCAAAAAAGGTCAATAATCATATATTTAGAAATGTATGGGGTCTAGAACACTAATTTTTTAGAGAGTATGTAGGTAAAACAGGTACTTGCTCACCCAACACTTATTGCCAATCTTCTCCCTGAATGCAGAGCCTGAATTTCACCTTTCCCCGTATACTTTGGTACATCTTTGTGGGTCAAGCCAATAATCAAGTCCCATAACTTTTGCTCATGATGGATTTTGGTTTGGGCACATCACACATTTATGCTCAATGGGATATGAAAGGATGTCTGTGAACCTCTGAAAAGACTTCCTAAGTCTTTAAATGCAAAGACAAAAAAAACATAGTCGCTTTTTCCACTTCCCTTTAAAGGCATAGGGGTATTTGATGCCAGGAGATACAGTTGTGTTACAATAGTGAGGCAGGCTGACTAGCTGATTATGACTGAGTGGGAAGATGGCAAAAACCTGATTATTGCTGCGAAAATAATAACCCTGGAGGGGCACCTGGGTGGCTTAGTCGGTTAAGCATCCAACCATGATTTCAGTTAAGGTCATGATCTCACAGTTTGTAAGTTGGAGCCCTTGTGTAGGGCTCTGCACTGACAGCCTGAAGCCCCCTTGGGATTTTCTCTCTCTCTTCTTTCTCTGCCCCTCCCCCACTCTCACTATCTCAAAATAAATAAATAAACATTTTAAAACAGAAAAAAGAAAATAATAACCCTGGAGTTTCCCTTCCTCAGGGCTTCCTGCTCTGTGAACTAATAAAAATCCTTATTTGTCATTTGAATGGATCTTCCGTTTCTTGTACCCTTAAATCTAGCCCTGTACTATCTTTCCATCCCATTTTTTTCAGTCTCTTTCCTCTGGATTATTTGTTAGATCCTATATTAAATTTTCATAATGGAGTACTTGGCTGAAATTTGACCAAAGATTTGTGAAACTTGGAACAAACTAAGAAAAGAAAAAGTTTACATGAAGTTTAATAGTTTATTTAATAAAAACTAAAAAATAAAAGCCACAAATAATTTTCACCTCTCAAGAGCTGGAGGCATCAAAAATCTTTTAAAATAAATTATCCTTAATTTAAAGAAAGTAAATAAATGGTATGAGTATTTTATTTACATAATGTAAAGGCAGTAGCCACCTTTATTCTTGGGATAAACTAAAGAAACAAGTCATTTGTATGTAGCTCTTTTAAACTGAAAATTCTTTCTGCAACATAAATTGTTATTTTGGATGAATTAATACTGTGCCTACATAGATTAGTTTGTTTGCTTGTTTTGGCTTAATTTGGAAGTGGGAGGATTATCTCTTTATTTTTTTTTTCCCTCTGTGAGTGTTGGATGCGCTTGCATTTAAAGTTTTGCATGCTCTTATGGAGATGTGTGTGTGTGTGTGTGTGTGTGTGTGTGTGTGTGATAACCAGGTACTTATAAATATATAAGTTATGATGTAGAGAAGTACTGGAGGACCATGTGAGCCTGAACTTCACCTCATTCTGAAGGAGGGTATATAAAAAATTTGTCTGACAAGACAACTTGCCTAGAATTTTCTCAAATGCCAATATCCAGAAGGACACACATACACACATAAAGGATGAGGATCTGTCTTAGATTAATGGAGAAAAATGAGACATGACTGTTAAATGCAATGTGGGATCACCAATTACATTTTTAAAATCCATGCAGACCACTCTTGAGACAATTGGCAACATTGAATACAGACTGTCAAATTTCCCAAATGCAGTAAGTACATTGTGATTTTGTCAGGAAATGCCTTTGTTCTTAGGAGGTATATCCCAAATGTTTAGAGATGAAGTGTTGTTTACTGCCTGCCATCAATTTTCAAATGGTTAAAGAAAAAAAATTATATAGAGATAAAAAAGAGTTGGCAAAATGTTAACAGCTATATCTAGATACAGGGTATATTGATCATCGTACTATTTTCTAGCAATTTTTTTTGTAAGGTTTGAAGTTTTTTAATTTAAAAAATTGGATAAAATATACATATAATAAAGGGACTTGAGTTTGTGGTCACTCAACCTGGATTAACTGCTGATATTTTATACATGGTGAATAACAGCGGATATTTAACTGTGGGGAATAAGCTTAGGAATCCCCCAGGCTCACACCAGTGGGTTAACAAGGCATATAGAAGTACAAAGCCATAGGATGCTCACACAAGTTTGGATTAACAAACAGAGTTTGGGTAAACAAGATTAGGTGAATAAGGATAGAGAAGGGGGGCTTAGGCCCCAGAATAGAGTCAAGAGGGGCCGGCATCCCCAGAATAAAATAGGGAGGTACAAAGTCACCCAAAGTAGGGAGGGGCAAAGGTCCCAGTATAGAATATAGGTATATGAAATAAACAAGATTAGATATTCAGGACGGAAGTGCCCTCCAATTTAGTAATATACCAGAAAGCTGCTTTCACAGGAAGAAAGGACCAAGTTAGGTAAACAAGTAAATTGGGCTATGAACTGCTGCTCTGCGATGCAAGGCGAAGATGCCCAGAGCTGAGATGATTAACAAAAGAAAGGTGCCTTGTTAACTCTGAGGTCACGTGTCCTACCTGTCTCATCTCCTAGGCTAGCTAAGATAAACAGAGGTGGTGCCTTATGTCTGCTGTAAACATCCTTCTGCCTGACCACCTGGCTCTAGGATTTTATTTTGTATTAACCCAAACCCCTAACCCCAAATATCTTCAAGAACCCCTTTCCCTCACATCCACAAGTTAATGTTCACAGATTCATTGTCTCTTTGTGCATGTCCATCACCATGTTTGTAAGCCTTCTGATCTAAATAAAAACAGGGCAAGGAGCCTTATTCGGGGCTCTTGTCTTTTCCTGGATATTAGCCATCTCTCGCTTTTCATCTTGCATCCCACTCTCTTGCTAGACAAGAGAGAACTTTAGACTTAGAGTCTGCAACATTGAACCACCGTGGTTTGAAGTGATTATCTAGTTGTGAATACAGAGGAAGGACACATTATTTATGATTCTAGGGATGGTATTTTCTCTGAACAGAGCAAATAGTTCCTCTGTAAGTTTTCCTGGAAAGAAGTGTAAGACAGGAGAAGAAACGAGAACTTGGAAGACAGACCATCCAGTGGGAAGGATGAATATGGGAGGTAGGATCTGACATTTTACAAAAGGTGCTACTATAAGCAGGTTTTCGTGGGGTGAGATTACACTGGCTCCTGCCACAAGGAATCACCCTTCAGCCAAGCCTGGAAGTGCTGTGTGAACTGTGAGCTTATGGGTCTGAAAGGCTCATGCAAAGCCAGACTGAGCTCTGCTATGGAAATATATGGGTAGACCCTTCACACCTCACCCAAGCCAAGTGGTGATCGTAGTAGTGCCTGAGGAAGATCATGTGCTCTCAGGAAGGACGCTGGAGGCGTGATTTGTGATTTGGCCATTAATGGCAATATGATTTTAATAGTAGTGTTAGTCTTGGTTTATATCTAATGTTTTTATTTAAGCAAGTGTCCTATCTCCCCTACTAGAGTATAAGGTTCTTTAGGATAGCAATCACCATTTATTTTTCTTCTTATCTCTTACTGCTATTGTTTATTATGGTATAGCAGCTATACATTGACAGTTGATCTCCTTGACCAAACTTTAGATAGGATCCTCTGAAACATCTTCTCAACTAGGTCCTGGCCTTTGGGCTTCTCTGTTCCTCTTTGCATCACCAAGTTTTAGCAGAAATCCTGCTAAGTCAGTTTATCCAGAACTCACATCTTCCATACCTGATCACCTTGAATATCTAATCATATTCCTTACCCCCCTCAACTCCTCAGGTAATATATGATCACCCTGGTCTGCCTTCAGCAAGAATCCCATCAGGTTGTTTAGCCAGAATCCCTCTTTAGCCCTGACTTTTCTCTTAGTAATTTTCCATCCACTGACTACCACCCTGATCCTTGACTATAAATGCCTATTTGTTCTTGTTGTGTTTGGAATTAAGCCCCTTTCTATAGTGAGGTGTCTTTTCCCCTATTGCAGTAGTTCCTGAATAAAATATATTACCACCTTAACTACTTTCAGGCTCTGTTTTTTCTTGTTCAATGAGCACTGGTGATGAATGGAAGTGTTGAATCACTATATTGTACACCTGAAACTAATATTACTCTGTATGTTAACTAACTTGAATTTAAAGAAAAACTTCTAAAAAGTATTAAATAGGGGCGTCTGGGTGGCTCAGTTGGTTAGGCGTCCGACTTCAGCTCAGGTCATGATCTCAGTCTGTGAGTTCGAGCCCTGCATCAGGCTCTGTGCTGACAGCTCAGAGCCTGGAGCCTGCTTCAGATTCTGTGTCTGCTCCTCCCCTGCTCATGCTCTGTCTCTCTCTGTCTCAAAAATAAACAACAACATTAAAAAAATTTAAAAAGTATTAAATAAATATGTGTTGAATCCACATTACATTTCATAATAATACCACTTCCATGATAATTGTAATGTTAAAGTTTGTTCCAAAACTTTTTGACAAAAAATTCTTAAAATTTATAGAAAATTATTTTTAAAAATCAACATGTTAACCTCCACTTTGCATTTACTACTATCTATAAACACTATTTTAAATACCATAACATCCTAAGCCATCTTCTTTTCTCTGAAAACAATGCCTGGGCCTCACTGCCATGCAAGTAATCATATTCTGATTTTTCAGCCTATACCAACATTTTCTGAATAACAGACTCTGGAAAGGTGGTTTTCTTCCATGCAGAGTCTCTACCTATATCCCTGAGTTTGCAAGCTGAATGTTGATGGAGACTTCTAAAGCCTGAATGAGAGCTGAAATGTCTGCATTGATCAGAACGCCTTTTAGAGTGCATTTACTGTTTCCTGATGACCTTGTTGGCAAGGTATCCCTGTGTTTGAATTATGAATAGTACTTATATGAGAAACCATGCCCTTTATTTATAAGTTGCATTTCAGCGGGGGTATAATAAATGTAGGATTTGGCTTGGTCATGCATGGTGTTTCATTGAGGATGATGCAGAGAGCAATCACTTCCAAATTTGGGGTCAGTGTCAATACTGCCCCTCTGCCAAAGGATTCTCATATCTTCTGCAGGCTATAGATACCTGATGATGCTGTTAAGAAGTACACTTGCACTAACCCACATATTCATCCAAGTTTTAGTTGTAGATGAAGCAGAGATAATAGTATGGCCTAATCCTGGCATATATTTGGACGTTATAACTATAAACCCTTAAGCAGTTTCTTTCTGTTAAGTACTTTCTACTCTAAGATTGACTGAGAGGCCCTTAGCATACACATTTTACGAAATTGGTCAATTGACATTAAGCTCTTCAATATGCCCCAAAGTTGGAAGTACAGATTCTGCTCAAATTCCAGAGGGGAGACAATATTCAGTTGTATCTCATTCTATAATCTAGCTTTAGTTTTAATAGAATTTTGTTCTCTTTGCAAAAAGATTGTGTTTCTGTGAACTAATGGTGGAACTTGACAAAACCATGCTTATTTTCAGAAAAAGATAACCTGGATCAATGCCACCCTATAAGCCTCAACAGTAAACCTCAACAACCAAGTGATTTTAATGCAGACAAAATTACACGGAGCATTTAACTTGAGTAACATACGTTATAAACTTCCTTATATAGTGATTCTAAAAGGAGCATTCACTTGACAGGCACTGAAATTCTGATTTCTTTTTGTATGAGGACAGGGTTCCAGCTTGTGTATGACTAATTTTCAGTTTCTTTCCTTTTGTTATGGGAACACTTTCTTCAAATAGATTCTTTCAAGTGGTGTCTGATTTAATTCATGGATAAGAGCTCAACTGTTTAGATACCAAGTAAACAAAATATGTGTATGTTTGCATCTCTATCTGCCTGTCTATCTATCTATCTATCTATCTATCTATCTATCTATAAATCATCTATCTATCCTCTATTTCCCATCATTTCCAAGGTCAAATACTGAGTAATTAAAGTGTTATAAAGCATGATGATATAATAGCAATTATACATATACAAATATATTTATAATAAACTTGTTTAAGAAAAATCTGTGCATGCTAGAAAATTTTTGAAATGTTATTTATCAAGCAGAATGCCACTAATATACTACATAGAACCAAATAAATTTTGATTATGTCATTAAAATCATACTTCAGGAATGAGAGTATCGATTTGAAATAATTGTACCATTAATGTAAGAGAAAAGGTAAATATGCAAATCTTATATCTCAATTTATAATTTGTGTGTTTCTGACTTCTGAGAAGATAAGACAAAGGAGAATATGGAGAGATTACAAAAAATACATAGTACTATGTATGCGTTTGAGTGCATAAAAAAAAAAAAGACATAGTTCCTCCCTGTAAAAGGCTGACAATCTATGCAATGGATTCTTGCTTATAAATATAGAATAGAATTATTTGGTTGGTTGTGTGAAATATAACACTATATGAATTACTTAGCTGGTTGTATGAAATATAACAGTATCTGATGACTTTGTCACTACCTATTCCTAAGTGAAAATGAGGGATTCTCTTCTGACTTTCCAGGCTAAATATATATTAGTTAATTCACTGAGATTGATGAATTAGATAGAATTCTGCAGATGTTCTTTAGTTGAAAGATCTTTTAGTTGAAGGAAACAGAGACTCACTCAAGTTGTCTCAATAATGAGAGATTTCTGGTAAGGCAACAGGGCAATTAGAGAGACTGAGCTGGAACAAGATTCCAAGAATGGAAACCATAGTTCAGCTGGCCATCATGCAAATGGAATTTGATCCAAAGCAGCACTAATAACTTCAGCAGCTGAAGTTCATGAATTGTCAGGAGCTTGATAATGATGCTTGTTCTTTGTATTGACTTGTGTATTCTTTCCATTACTCTGTGTTCTAACTGCTTCCTCAAAACTCTGGCTATGACCCTTGATAAACTTCACTCTAAATTCTGACTGGCCCCATCTAATCTTCATGGCCTCATTTTCTTCTTTTCAACAGCTATAATTCTCAGGGTTAATTGCTTAATTTTCTTAGAATTTAACAGATAAAATTCTTGAAATATAGAATTTTATATGACTTTTCTACTAGGATGCTTATTTTTCTTTTATTGATTTTAAAACATTTTAGTATATCAGAGTAAACCCAGGCTTTGATTTAAAAATAGCTTTCCTGGATGCCTGGGTGGCTCAGTCAGTTAAGCTTCTGACTTCAGCTCAGGTCATGTTCTCATGGTTCTTGAGTTCTAGCCGTGCATCGGGCTCTCTGCTGTCAGCATAGATCCCACTTGGGATCCTCTATCCTCCTCTCTCTCTGTCCCTCCCCCACTCTCTCTCAAAAATAAACATTTAAAAAAATAAGTTATAAAAAATAAATAAAAACTGTTTTCCCAAGACAAGTACCATGTGATTTCACAAATGAGCAAAAGGTAAAGAGAGAGCGAGAAAGAGAGAGAGAGAAACCAAGAAAGAGACTCTTAACTACAGAGAACAAACTGATAGTTACCAGAAGGCAGGTGGGGGTGGGGCGATGGGTGAAACAGGTTATGGGGATTAAAGATTACACTTATCACGAGGAGTACTAAGTAATGTATAGAATTATTGAATCACTATTTGGAACACCCGAAACTAATATAACACTGTATGCTACCTATACCAGACTTAAAATAAGAAACTTAATAAAAATATATATTTTTTAATGAAAAATAGTTTCCCAATTTATTATTTGTTTTTTAATTTGGATCAATGTTTTCTGCCATACTTTAGTTTTAAATTTTTGTTAAATATATCCATCTCTTCTTCCTAGATTTTGCTTTCTTATCAGACTCAGAAAGGTCTCCCCTTGTACAGCATAATGTGATTATTCTCCATCATCTCCAACATCTCCAACATCCATCTGCAACATCTCCAGTGTTTTTGAATTGTGGTCTGTAGACAACCTCACCAGAATCACCTGGTTTTACTTAAAATGTGCATTCCTGGTCTTCTACCCTAGGCTTATTAGATTTCTTTTCAAAGATTTATCCTTTTCTATATTAGTTGAAATATTTTTCTAGTACTTCATTAAGATTACAATTAAAAAAATTGTACATGTTTCCTGTCACAGTGAAATTTTGGTTATGTCTTACAAATTGAGACTATATGATCTTGCAGATCAGTACTTTGTAAACTTACATAAATTCGTTTTTATTTTGACAGAGAAATCTCACAAAAATTGGAAAATGGATTATTTAATCTAATGTAAGTTTTTTTCTCCAGAAATAATACTATGTTCTAAAGCTAATAATAAGGTTATTTAGGTATATTGCATAAAAATTTTAATGTAGGTTGCTTATTTTATTTAAAAATAATATATAGGGTGCCTGGGTGGCGCAGTCGGTTAAGCGTCCGACTTCAGCCAGGTCATGCATGATCTTGCGGTCTGTGAGTTCGAGCCCCGCGTCGGGCTCTGGGCTGATGGCTCAGAGCCTGGAGCCTGTTTCCGATTCTGTGTCTCCCTCTCTCTCTGCCCCTCCCCCGTTCATGCTCTGTCTCTCTCTGTCCCAAAAATAAGTAAACGATGAAAAAAAAAAAAAAGAAAGAAAATTTAAAAAAAAAATAAAAATAATATATATCCAAAGAAAATATTGCAAATTATTTATCATAACATGACTTGAAACTTAGTAGTAAAGTTATCCATATTTTATTTTCTGTCATGCCAAGTTCTTTGCAAATCATTTAGGGTATAAATTACTTTTAGAAATTCTGGTCTTGTGCAGTTTGATGTTGTTGATAAAATTTTCAAAAGACATTGAATGTCCTCAGAAGTGGCAGTTTCATGTCAAGTGCAAAAAAATACATGTTAATCTTAGATGACAGTTTGTCTTTTATCATGGCTTTCCATATATTACTGAATTTGAATTTAAAGATAAGCAAGCTGTCTTATGCTATTGTTTGACTAGGAATTTACAGTCATTAAGTACAGAGCAATGAATTTTTTCTTCAAAATTTAATGTAGGCTTTTGTTTTCATATTTAGTACTATTTTATTATAGTATTTAACTGGATACTGTGATATTGATTTTCCAGTGATTTATAATCAACTAATTGAAATAATTTCTTCACTTTTTTTCCTCTCCTTATCAGTAATTACTTTATTTTTATTTTTTTTTCTTTCAAAATCAAACACAGCTTTATTTTATTTATTTTTTTTTAATATATGAAATTTATTGTCAAATTGGTTTCCATACAACACCCAGTGCTCATCCCAAAAGGTGCCCTCCTCAATACCCATCACCCACCCTCTCCTCCCTCCCACCCCCCATCAACCCTCAGTTTGTTCTCAGTTTTTAACAGTCTCTTATGCTTTGGCTCTCTCCCACTCTAACCTCTTTTTTTTTTTTTTTTTTTTTTCTTTTTTCCTCCCCCTCCCCCATGGGTTCCTGTTAAGTTTCTCAGGACCCACATAAGAGTGAAACCATATGGTATCTGTCTTTCTCTGTATGGCTTATTTCACTTAGCATCACACTCTCCAGTTCCATCCACGTTGCTACAAAAGGCCATATTTCATTTTTTCTCATTGCCACGTAGTATTCCATTGTGTATATAAACCACAATTTCTTTATCCATTCATCAGTTGATGGACATTTAGGCTCTTTCCATAATTTGGCTACTGTTGAGAGTGCTGCTATAAACATTGGGGTACAAGTGCCCCTATGCATCAGTACTCCTGTATCCCTTGGATAAATTCCTAGCAGTGCTATTGCTGGGTCATAGGGTAGGTCTATTTTTAATTTTCTGAGGAACCTCCACACTGCTTTCCAGAGCGGCTGCACCAATTTGCATTCCCACCAACAGTGCAAGAGGGTTCCCGTTTCTCCACATCCTCTCCAGCATCTATAGTCTCCTGATTTGTTCATTTTGGCCACTCTGACTGGCGTGAGGTGATACCTGAGTGTGGTTTTGATTTGTATTTCCCTGATAAGGAGCGACGCTGAACATCTTTTCATGTGCCTGTTGGCCATCCGGATGTCTTCTTTAGACAAGTGTCTATTCATGTTTTCTGCCCATTTCTTCACTGGGTTATTTGTTTTTCGGGTGTGGAGTTTGGTGAGCTCTTTATAGATTTTGGATACTAGCCCTTTGTCCGATATGTCATTTGCAAATATCTTTTCCCATTCCGTTGGTTGCCTTTTAGTTTTGTTGGTTGTTTCCTTTGCTGTGCAGAAGCTTTTTATCTTCATAAGGTCCCAGTAATTCACTTTTGCTTTTAATTCCCTTGCCTTTGGGGATGTGTCGAGTAAGAGATTGTTACGGCTGAGGTCAGAGAGGTCGTTTCCTGCTTTCTCCTCTAAGGTTTTGATGGTTTCCTGTCTCACATTCAGGTCCTTTATCCATTTTGATTTTATTTTTGTGAATGGTGTGAGAAAGTGGTCTAGTTTCAACCTTCTGCATGTTGCTGTCCAGTTCTCCCAGCACCATTTGTTAAAGAGGCTGTCTTTTTCCATTGGATGTTCTTTCCTGCTTTGTCAAAGATGAGTTGGCCATACGTTTGTGGGTCTAGGTCTGGGGTTTCTATTCTATTCCATTGGTCTATGTGTCTGTTTTTGTGCCAATTTTCTTCATTTTTAAAAATGTAGTATCTTGCACCTAATCTCTATATACGTTAGAATACATGTTTTAATTCAGGGACTTCTGACTGTTCGCTGAGACTGTGGAATTTATACAAAAGAGAACCCATGGTTATTGTCCTACACCAAATATTTATCTACAGATTTTTCTGTTCTTACCATTGGGTTACATCCTGATAAATCTATTGTAAATTGAAAATATCAAGTCAAAAATGCATGTAATACACCTAATCTACTGAATGTCATAGCTCAGCCTAGCCTACCTTAAATGTGCTCAAAACACTTAATATTAGCCTGCAGTTGGGTACAATCATCTAACACAAAGCGTATTTTATAATAAAGTGTTGAATATCTCACGTAATTTATGGACTATTGTGCTGAAAATGAAAGCCGGAGTGGTCGGGTGAGTACTCACCCTTGTGATCTCTGCTCACTGGGAGCGGTGGCTTCCTGCTCCTGCCCAGCATCACAGAGGATCCTCAGCCCTGCACTTTGCTAGCCTCGGAAAAGATCCAAATTCAGGACTCCAAGTGTGGTTTCTACTGAATGAGTACACTTTTGCACCCTAGTAAAGTTAAAGAATTGTAAGACCATCTTAAGTTGGGGACTATCTGTACTTACAAATATGGTTCTGTGACCAAGGGTTCGTTGTTTAGATTTTCCACTTCAGTGTCTATACTTACTCCCTAGGTAGTAATCTCATGCAGCCCCAGGGGTTTAGATTTAGTTTATGACTCCCAAATTTCCCAGGCAATTAAGGGCTGAGTAATAAATGCTACATTCTACTCTCCCCGCTCCCTGGGTAAAGGACCTCAGTGAGAGCCCTTCGTGAGAGTATTGCTGAAGAGGCAGAAACTTGCCATTGGAGAGACTTGCCAAGTTCTCTTGTGGGGAGAACTGACTGAGAATGAAACCAGCACAGGGAAAATCACTGCGGAGAGGTGGATAAAGATGGATTTTCGATTAATTCATTTGAGCACATAAGCCCAAACAAGCTTATTCCTGGCCTTTTCAGTAACCTTTTTATTCATACAACCCCCAATTTACCTTTATTTGCTTAAGCCTCTTTTAATTGGTTCTGAGTTCTTTGCAAATAATCAATGACACAAAAGATACTTAAATAATAGTAACAAATGGTAAAAACTCACACAATTTTAAAATTTCTAATATTTCAGATAGCAAAACATGCAAAGAAAAAATTTAAAAATGTAATTCTCTTTGAGAAATATAATTACGAGTGCTTTTAGTTAGTGGCTTTCTTAATCTTCAAATTTTCTACAAGAAGTATCTATTATAATTGGAAAAACTGTAAATCTACTTTTATAAAAACTAGTCTTTCCATTATTATGGATGGTGTTGTTTCCTCAATATTATTACTGACAAATATTATCTGTGCTTAAATATGGAATTGCTTCAGAATTTAATTGAACAGATTTATTTTTATTGGATTCATGATTTGAGTTCATTTTAAAAGAAGAATGTATACCGGGTGAATGGCTTGATCTCAATTCATAAAGATTTTTGTTTCCTATTTTATTTTATTTTTATTTTTTTAAATATGAAATTTATTGTCAAATTGGTTTCCATACAACACCCAGTGCTCATCCCAACAGGTGCCCTCCTCAATACCCTTCACCCACCCTCCCCTTCCACCCACCCCACATCAACCCTCAGTTTATTCTCATTTTTAAGTGTCTCTTATGTTTTGGCTCCCTACCACTCTAACCTTTCTTTTTCTTTTTTTCCTTCCCCTCCCCCATGGTCTGCGGATAAGTTTCTCAGGATGCACATAAGAGTGAAAACATATGGTATCTGTCTTTCTCTGTATGACTTATTTCACTTAGCATAACACTCCCCAGTTCCGTCCACGTTGCTACAAAAGGCCATATTTCATTCTTTCTCATTGCCACGTAGTATTCCATTGTATATATAAACTACAATTTCTTTATCCATTCATCAGTTGAAGGACATTTAGGCTCTTTCCATAATTTGGCTATTGTTGAAAGTGCTGCTATAAACATTGGGGTACAAGTGCCCCTATGCCTCGGCACTCCTGTATCCCTTGGGTCAATTCCCAGAAGTGTTACTACTGGGTCATAAGGTAGATCTATTTTTAATTTTTTGAGAAACCTCCACACTGTTTTCCAGAGTGGCTGCACCAGTTTGCATTCCCACCAACAGTGCAAGAGGGTTCCCGTTTCTCCACATCCTCTCCAGCATCTATAGTCTCCTGACTCTGACTGGCGAGAGGTGATATCTGAGTGTGGTTTTGATTTGTATTTCCCTGATGAGGAGTGACGTTGTGCATCTTTTCATGTGCCTGTTGGCCATCTGGATGTCTTCTTTAGAGAAGTGTCTATTCATGTTTTCTGCCCATTTCTTCACTGGGTTATTTGTTTTTTGGGTGTGGAGTTTGGTGAGCTCTTTATAGATTTTGGATACTAGCCCTTTGTCCGATATGTCATTTGCAAATATCTTTTCCCATTCCGTTGGTTGCCTTTTAGTTTTGTTGATTGTTTCCTTTGCAGTGCAGAAGATTTTTATCTTCATGAGGCACCGATAATTCATTTTTGCTTTTAATTCCCTTGCTTTTGGGGATGTGTCAAGTAAGAAATTGCTGCGGCTGAGGTCAGAGAGGTCTTTTCCTGCTTTCTCCTCTAGGGTTTTGATGGTTTCCTGTCTCACATTCAGGTCCTTTATCCATTTTGAGTTTATTTTTGGGAATGGTTTAAGAAAGTGGTCTACTTTCGTCCTTCTGCATGTTGCTGTCCAGTCCTCCCAGCACCATTTGTTCAAGAGACTGTCTTTTTCCATTGAATATTCTTTCCTGCTTTGTCAAAGATTAGTTTGCCATACGTTTGTGGGTCTAGGTCTGGGATTTCTATTCTATTCCATTGGTCTATGTGTCTGTTTTTGTGCCAATACCATGCTGTCTTGATGATTACAGCTATGTAGTAGAGGCCAAAGACTGGGATTGTGATGCCTCCCACTTTGGTCTTCAAAATTCCTTTGGCCTTTTGTGGTTCCATACAAATTTTCGGGATCTTTTATGGTTCCACACAAATTTTAGGATTGCTTGTTCTAGCTTCAAGAAGAATGCTGGTGCAATTTTGATTGGGATTGCATGGAATGTGTAGATAGCTTTGGGTACTATTGACATTTTAACAATATTTATTCTTTCAATGCATGAGCATGGAATGTTTTTCCATTTCTTCATATCTTCTTCAATTTCCTTTATAAGCTTTCTATAGTTTTCAGCATACAGATCTTTTACATCTTTGGTTACATTTATTCCTAGGTATTTTATGCTTCTTGGTGCAATTGTGAATGGGATCAGTTTCTTTATTTGTCTTTCTGTTGCTTCATTGTTAGCGTATAAGAATGCAACTGATTTCTGTACATTGATTTTGTATCCTGAAACTTTGCTGAATTCATGTATCAGTTCTAGCAGACTTCTGGTGGAGTCTATCGGATTTTCCATGTATAATATCATGTCATCTGCAAAAAGGGAAAGCTTGACTTCATCACTGCCAATTTTGATGCCTTTGATTTCCTTTTGTTGTCTGATTGCTGATGCTAACACTTCCAACACTATGTTAAACAAAAATGGTGAGGGTGGACATCCCTGTGGTGTTCCTGATCTCAGGGGAAAAGCTCTCAGTTTTTCCCCGTTGAGGATGATGTTAGCTGTGGGCTTTTCATAAATGGCTTTTATGATCTTTAAGTATGTTCCTTCTATCCCGACTTTCTCGAGGGTTTTTATTACGAAGCGGTGCTGAATTTTGTCAAAGGCCTTTTCTGCATCGATTGACAGGATCATATGGTTCTTATCTTTTATTTTATTAATGTGATGTATCACATTGATTGAGTTGTGAATGTTGAAGCAGCCCAGCATCCCAAGAATGAATCCCACTTGATCCTGGTGAATAATTCTTTTTATATGCTGTTGAATTTGATTTGCTAGTATCTTACTGAGAATTTTTGCATTCATATTCATCAGGGATATTGGCCTGTAGTTCTCTTTTTTTGCTGGGTCTCAGTCTGGTTTAGGAATCAAATTGATACTGGCTTCATAGAATGAGTCTGGAAGTTTTCCTTCCCTTTCAATTTTTTGGAATATCTTGAGAAGGATAGGTATTATCTCTGCTTTAAATGTCTGGTAGAATTCCCCAGGGAAGCCATCTGGTCCTGGACTCTGATTTGTTGGGAAATATTTGATAACTGATTCAATTTCCTTGCTGATTGTGGGTCTGTTCAAGTTTTCTATTTCTTCCTGTTTGAGTTTTAGAAGTGTGTGGGTGTTTATGAATTTGTCCATTTCTTCCAGGTTGTCCAATTTGTTGGCATATAATTTTTCATAGTATTCCCTGATAATTGCTTGTATTTCTGAGGGATTGGTAGTAATAATTCCATTTTAATTCATGATTTTATCTATTTGGGTAATCTCCCTTTTCTTTTTGAGAAACCTGGTTAGAAGTTTATCAATTTTGTTTATTTTTTCAAAAAACCAACTCCTGGTTTCATTGATCTGCTCCACAGTTTTTTTAGATTCTATATTGTTTATTTCTGCTCTGATATTTATTATTTCTCCTCTTCTGCTGGGTTTGGGGTGTCTTTGCTTTTCTGTTTCTATTTCCTTTAGGTGGGTGTGCTGTTAGATTTTGTATTTGGGATTTTTCTTATTTCTTGAGATAGGCCTGGATTGCAATGTATTTTCCTCTCAGGACTGCCTTTGCTGCATCCCAAAGCGTTTGGATTACTGTATTTTCATTTTCATTTGTTTCCATATATTTTTTAATTTCTTCTCTAATTGCCTTTCATTCTTTAGTCGGGTGTTCTTTAACCTCCATGCTCTTGGAGGTTTTCCAGACTTTTTCCTGTGATGGATTTCGAGCACTGGTTGATTTCATAGCATTCTGGTCTAAAAGTGTGCATGGTATGATCAATTCTTTTATACTTATGAAGGGCTGTTTTGTGACCCAGCATGTGATCTATCTTAGAGAAAGTTCCATGTGCACTTGAGAATCAAGTATTGCTTTATTTATCTGTTGCTTTATTTATCTGTTGCTTTGGGATGCAGAGTTCTAAATATATCTGTCAAGTCCATCTGATTCAATGTATCATTCAGAGCCCTTGTTTCCTTATTGATCCTGTGTCTAGATGATCTATCCATTACTGTAAGTGGAGTATTAAAGTCCCCTGCAATTACCACATTCTTATCAATAAGGTTGCTTATGTCTGCGATTAATTGTTTTATATATTTGGGGGCTTTCATATTCGGTGCATAGACATTTATAATTGTTAGCTCTTCCTGATGGAAAGACGCTGTGATTATTATATAATGCCATCTTGATCCTTGTTACAGCCTTTAATTTAAAGTCTAGTTTGTCTGATATAAGTATGGCTACTCCAGCTTTCTTTTGACTTCCAGTAGCATGATAGATAGTGCTCCATCCCCTCACTTTCAATCAGAAGGTGTCCTCAGGTCTAAAATGAGTCTCTTGCAGACAGCAAATAGATGGGTCTGGGCTTTTTTTTTATCCATTCTGATACCCTATGTCTTTTGGTTGGTGCATTTAGTTCATTTACATTCAGTGTTATTATAGAAAGATATGGGTTGAGAGTCATTGTGATGTCTGTAGGTTTCATGCTTGTAGTGATGTCTCTGGTACTTTGTGGTCCTTGCAACATTTCACTCACAGAATCCCCCTTAGGATCTCTTGTAGGGCTGGTTTAACAGTGATGAATTCCTTCAGTTTTGTTTGTTTGGGAAGACCTTTATCTCTCCTTCTATTCTGAATGACAGACTTGCTGGATACAGAATTCTCAGCTGCATATTTTTTCTGTTCATCACATTGAATATTTCCTGCTGTTCCTTTCTGGCCTGCCAAGTTTCAGTAGATAAGTCTGTCACTAGTCTTATTTGTCTCCCTTTATATGTTAGAGCATGTTTATCCCTAGCTGCTTTCAGAATTTTCCCTTTATTCTTGTATTTTGCCAGTTTCACTATGATATGTTGTGCAGAAGGTCAATTCAAGTTACGTGTGAAGAGAGTTCTCTGTGCCTCTTGGATTTCAATGCCTGTTTCCTTCCCCAGATCCGGGAAGTTCTCAGCTATTATTTCTTCAAGTACACCTTCAGCCCCTTTCTCTCTCTCTTCTTCTTCTGGAATTCCTATTATATGGATATTGTTCTGTTTGATTGCATCACTTAGTTCTCTAATTCTCCCCTCATACTCCTGGATTTTTCTTATCTCTCTTTTTCTCAGCTTCCTCTTTTTCCATAATTTTATTTTCTAATTCACCTATTCTCTCCTCTGCCTCTTCAATCCGAGCTGTGGCCGCCTCCATTTTATTTTGCACCTCATTTATAGCATTTTTTAGCTCCTCCTGACTATTTCTTAGTCCCTTGATCTCTGTAGCAATAGATTCTCTGCTGTCCTCTATACTTTTTTCAAGTCCTGCGATTAATTTTATGACTATTATTCTAAATTCATGTTCCATTATATTGCTTAAATCGTTTTTGATCAATTGGTTAGCTGTGGCCACTTCCTGGAGTTTCTTTTGAGGAGAATTCTTCCATTTTGTCATTTTGGATAGTCTCTGGAGTGGCACGGAACTGCAGGGCTCTTCTGTGTTGTCTGGAGTAACTTGCGTTGGCGAGCAGGACTGCCGTCAGACCTGATGTCTGTCCCCAGCCCACCACTGGGGCCACAGTCAGACTGGTGTGTACCTTTTCTTCCCCTCTCCCAGAGGCAGGACTCACTGTGGAGTGGTGTGGCCCTGTCTGGGCTTTGCACACTGCCAGGCTTGTGGTGCTGCTTCGATGGGATCTGGCATATTAGCTGGGGTGGATCTGCAAGGTGCATAGGGGTGGAAGGGGCAGGCTCAGATTGCTTTGCCGTAGGTGGTCCCCTGTGGGAGGGGCCCTGCAGCACCAGGAGGGAGGCTGACCTTTTGGAGGGAGGGATGAATCCACCGAAGCACAGCGTTGGATGTTTGCGAAGTGCAAGCAAGTTCAGTGAACTAGTTCCCTCTGGGGTTTTGGACTCTCCCGTGGGCCTCTTGTCTATGCTTGGCTCTGGAGAATCTGTTCTGCTAGTCTTCTGGTGGCTTTCTGGGTTATTTAGGCATGTGTGGGTGAAATTTAAGTGATCAGCAGGATAAGGTGAGCCCAGCATCCTCCTACACCGCCATCTTCCTCCAGCTCCTTTGTTTCCTATTTTAATTGTGTACTTTTAAAATGTATAATTCTTACCTCTAAAATTCCAAATTTTCTCCTCATTTAGTTGCCTATCGATTTTCTTTCTACTGTTTGTTTTGGGACATTCTAGTGCATATATTTCCTATTTCTCTTTGCCTTTTAGAATGTGACACAAATGTACTTTCTTTTAACTGTAGCTTTAAGTGCATTCAAAGCAATATCTTGTGAATATCCACATGAATAGTTGTGATTGAAGTGGACAGTAATTGCTATTTTAAGTGCTCATACTACTGTCCGTGTAAAAAAAAAAGGTTTTCAAGCCTTTGTGTTTTGAAAAGATTGTAGAAGATCCAAGCATGATATGAGTTGGCTCCTATTTAGCTGATAGCCACAAGTTACTTAAAATTATCATATTAAAATGTAATCTAATATTGAATAAATTTTATATCTAAATAGATGGAGACTGTATGATTCATTGTAAATGAGGTTTGTACACTATGTAGGTATTGGAAATTGCAGTATGTGTTTAGCTAATACATAAATGTCTGTGAAGCATTAATAAACATGAGGCATTTTGATGTTAAAATGCCATGCAACAACAGAATTGTTTTTCTTTCTAGTATTGGGAAAAGAGTTTTATTTAGCTTATGAGTTTTTTTTTCTCCCAAATACCTTCATACCGCACTTACGAAGGGAGCTGTCTCTGGGTATTGTCAGCCAGCTGCTCAGGAATATTTGGCCAAGGTGGAATTGGAAAAGAATAGCATCTATGGAGAATTTGTCAATCTACATATCTATGTTAGGGTTGCAGGAATGCAGCTGAGGTTTCCAGAGCAAAGTCAGTTGGATCAATTATAGAAGAGACTGAGAATTCTCTGAAATCTGTATAGAAGCTCTTATACAAGGAAGTAATTAGCCTGACATGAACCAGTTTGGGAACAGAACAGGGTTAGTGGGTGGTTAGGAAAAAAAAAAAAAAAAAGGATAAAAATAGCAGAAGCAGATCTGGCCCAGACCTGGGACAGAAAGATTTGCTTGAGGGCTCTTAAGAGTTTCACTGTGTCTTAGAACCCAGGGGCTGATCTTTCACACTAGAACTGTATATTAGTCTTAACTGTTTTGATGTTGTTATCATTGTCATGCTTAAAACTACACAGTGTGTTTCTTAATAGTTGTTCAATTCTTCTCAACTTCCCCTCACCCACAACAAGTTAATAGAGCTTCAGAGATTGCTACCAGAACAAAAAGAACTTAAATTCCATTCAGTTTAGTAGAATGATATTTAAGGACCTAGTAAATGTCAGGCACACTACTCAGTGAGGAAAGTGAATAAGATCACTTCTCACGTAGGGACACACAAACAGCATAATGTAGTAAACTAAGTAGTATGAAAATGAGCACTGCAAGGTCACTCTATCCAGACCTCAGTGAGGCAGAGGTCAAGAGCTGGGGGACAGGTGAGGCTTGCTCAGGAGGTGATTCTAGAGCTCAACATTGAAGAAGAATAGGATTGTGTTATGCAAATGGTAGAAATTGTCATGTTTCAGATTGCAGCAGGGCAATGGGTAGAGGAATATTTTAGAATCAGAGAATGGGATTAGCGAAGGCATGTCATTGGAACAGAACAGATTAGCAGCATGGCTTCTGTGACTCTGTTTCCTAATTTTTAAAGATGAGGAGCATTTATTCATCTTGATTCAA
This sequence comes from Leopardus geoffroyi, assembly GCF_018350155.1. Lineage (NCBI taxonomy): Eukaryota > Metazoa > Chordata > Mammalia > Carnivora > Felidae > Leopardus > Leopardus geoffroyi. The sequence continues at coordinate 168,124,240 of NC_059327.1, forward strand.
GCTCTATTAATTTCTAATGTTAGAAGTTTTGCTTTTTTTTAAAATAACATATTTCTTACATATTGGAAGGCTGGATTCAATAAAATATTAATGGTTTATAATCATTTGGTCATAAAATCACCTGCAGTTGAAGATTCCTGGTTAATATCTTTCTTATTTTCTTGAGGCATGAGTTATTTTTCTAATTTTGTATTTTTTAAGTTGTGCTTCATATGTTTTATCCCATTTTATTGTAATGTCTACTGGTCTTTATAAATCAAAGTATATGCTTTAAAATTTTGTCTTTGGGGGCACCTGAGTGGTTCAGTTGGTTACGCATCCAGCTTCGGCCCAGGTCATGATCTCCTGGTGCATGAGTTCCAGTCCCACGTCAGGGTCTCTGCTGTCAGCACAGAGCTCACTTCGGATCCTCTATCCCCCTCTCTCTCTCTCTGCCCCTTCCCTGCTCACATGGTTTATCTCTGTCTCAAAAATAATAAATAAAAACAGTTTAAATCTTGTCTTTATTTTTTTTAAATAAAACTGTTGGTTAAACTTTCGGAATAAACACATTTGCAAAAGGTGTTAGAAGCTTAACAGATAAACCAATTGCCCAATAACTATAAACATTAATCTGTTTGAAGTATAATTTTGTACCTTCAAAAACGTGGAAATATACTCTTGATGCCATATAATGTATTTTCTTTTTTTTTCAATATATGAAATTTATTGTCAAATCGGTTTCCATACAACACCCAGTGCTCATCCCAAAAGGTGCCCTCCTCAATACCCATCACCCACCCTCCCCTCCCTCCCACCCTCCATCAACCCTCAGTTTGTTCTCAATTTTTTAAGAGTCTCTTATGCTTTGGCTGTCTTCCACTCTAAACTCTTTTTTTTTTCCTTCCCCTCCCCCATGGGTTTCTGTTAAGTTCCTCAGGACCCACATAAGAGTGAAACCATATGGTATCTGTCTTTCTCTGTATGGCTTATTTCACTTAGCATCACACTCTCCAGTTCCATCCACGTTGCTACAAAGGGCCATATTTCATTCTTTCTCATTGCCACGTAGTACTCCATTGTGTATATAAACCACAATTTCTTTATCCATTCATCAGCTGATGGACATTTAGGCTGTTTCCATAATTTGGCTATTGTTGAGAGTGCTGCTATAAACATTGGGGTACAAGTGCCCCTATGCATCAGTACTCCTACCCCTTGGGTAAATTCCTAGCAGTGCTATTGCTGGGTCATAGGGTAGGTCTATTTTTAATTTTCTGAGGAACCTCCACACTGCTTTCCAGAGCGGCTGCACCAATTTGCATTCCCACCAACAGTGCAAGAGGGTTCCCGTTTCTCCACATCCTCTCCAGCATCTATAGTCTCCTGATTTGTTCATTTTGGCCACTCTGGCTTGAGGTGATATCTGAGTGTGGTTTTGATTTGTATTTTCCTGATAAGGAGCGACGTTGAGCATCTTTTCATGTGCCTGTTGGCCATCCGGATGTCTTCTTTAGAGAAGTGTCTATTCATGTTTTCTGCCCATTTCTTCACTGGGTTATTTGTTTTTCGGGTTTGGAGTTTGGTAAGCTCTTTATAGATTTTGGATACTAGCCCTTTGATATGTCATTTGCAAATATCTTTTCCCATTCCGTTGGTTGCCTTTTAGTTTTGTTGGTTGTTTCCTTTGCTGTGCAGAAGCTTTTTATCTTCATAAGGTCCCAGTAATTCATTTTTGCTTTTAATTCCCTTGCCTTTGGGGATGTGTCGAGTAAGAGATTGCTATGGCTGAGGTCAGAGAAGTCTTTCCCTGCTTTCTCCTCTAGGGTTTTGATGGTTTCCTGTCTCACATTCAGGTCCTTTATCCATTTTGAGTTTATTTTTGCGAATGGTGTGAGAAAGTGGTCTAGTTTCAACCTTCTGCATGTTGCTGTCCATTTCTCCCAGCACCATTTGTTAAAGAGACTGTCTTTTTTCTATTGGATGTTCTTTCCTGCTTTGTCAAAGATGAGTTGGCCATACTTTTGTGGGTTTAGTTCTGGGGTTTCTATTCTATTCCATTGGTCTATGTGTCTGTTTTTGTGCCAATATCCTGCTGTCTTGATTATTACAGCTGTGTAGTAGAGGCTAAAGTCTGGGATTGTGATGCCTCCTGCTTTGGTCTTCTTCTTCAAAATTACTTTGGGTATTCGGGCCTTTGGTGGTTCCATATGAATTTTAGGATGGCTTATTCTAGCTTCAAAAAGAATGCTGGTGCAGTTTTGATTGGGATTGCATGAAATGTGTAGATAGCTTTGGGTAGTATTGACGTTTTGACAATATTTATTCTTTCAATGCATGAGCATGGAATGCCTTTCCATATCTTTATATCTTCTTCAATTACCTTCATAAGCTTTCTATAGTTTTCAGCATACAGATCTTTTACATCTTTGGTTACATTTATTCCTAGGTATTTTATGCTTCTTGGTGCAATTGTGAATGGGATCAGTTTCTTTATTTGTCTTTCTGTTGCTTCATTGTTAGCGTATAAGAATGCAACTGATTTCTGTACATTGATTTTGTATCCTGAAACTTTGCTGAATTCATGTATCAGTTCTAGCAGACTTCTGGTGGAGTCTATCGGATTTTCCATGTATAATATCATGTCATCTGCAAAAAGGGAAAGCTTAACTTCATCTTTGCCAATTTTGATGCCTTTGATTTCCTTTTGTTGTCTGATTGCTGATGCTAACACTTCCAACACTATGTTAAACAAAAATGGTGAGAGTAGGCATCGCTGTCATGTTCCTGATCTCAGGGAAAAAGCTCTCAGTTTTTCCCCGTTGAGGATGATGTTAGCTGTGGGCTTTTCATAAATGGCTTTTATGATGTTTAAGTATGTTCCTTCTATCCCGACTTTCTCAAGGGTTTTTATAAAGAAAGGGTGCTGAATTTTGTCAAAGGCCTTTTCTGCATCGATTGACAGGATCATATGGTTCTTCTCTTTTATTTTATTAATGTGATGTATCATGTTGATTGATTTGCAAATGTTGAACCAGCCCTGCATCCCAGGAATGCATCCCACTTGATCCTGGTGAATAATTCTTTTTACACCCTGTTGAATTTGATTTGCTAGTATCTTATTGAGAATTTTTGCATCCATATTCATTAGGTATATTGGCCTGTAGTTCTCTCTTCTTACTGGGTCTCTGTCTGATTTAGGAATCAAAGTAATACTGGCTTCATAGAATGAGTCTGGGAGTTTTCCTTCCCTTTCTATTTCTTGGAATAGCTTGAGAAGGATAGGTATTATCTCTGCTTTAAACGTCTGGTAGAACTCCCCTGGGAAGCCATCTGGTCCTGGACTCTTATTTGTTGGGAGATTTTTGATAACCGATTCAATTTCGTCGCTGGTTATGGGTCTGTTCAAGCTTTCTATTTCTTCCTGATTGAGTTTTGGAAGCGTGTGGGTGTTTAGGAATATGTCCATTTCTTCCAGGTTGTCAAATTTGTTGGCATATAATTTTTCATAGTATTCCCTGATAATTGTTTGTATCTCTGAGGGATTGGTTGTAATAATTCCATTTTCATTCATGATTTTATCTATTTGGGTCATCTCCCTTTTCTTTTTGAGAAGCATGGCTAGAGGTTTGTCAATTTTGTTTATTTTTTCAAAAAACCAACTCCTGGTTTCGTTGATCTGCTCTACAGTTTTTTTTTAGATTCCATATTGTTTATTTCTGCTCTGATCTTTATTATTTCTCTTCTTCTGCTCAGTTTAGGGTGTCTTTGCTGTTCTGCTTCTATTTCCTTTAGGTGTGCTGTTAGATTTTGTATTTGGGATTTTGCTTGTTTCTTGAGATAGGCCTGGGTTGCAATGTATTTTCCTCTCAGGACTGCCTTCGCTGCGTCCCAAAGCGTTTGGATTGTTGTATTTTCATTTTTGTTTGTTTCCATATATTTTTTAATTTCTTCTCTAATTGCCTGGTTGACCCATTCATTCTTTAGTCGGGTGTTCTTTAACCTCCATGCTTTTGGAGGTTTTCCAGACTTTTTCCTGTGGTTGATTTCAAGCTTCATAGCATTGTGGTCTGAAAGTATGCATGGCATAATTTCAATTCTTGTATACTTATGAAGGGCTGTTTTGTGACCCAGTATGTGATCTATCTTGGAGAATGTTCCATGTGCACTCGAGAAGAAAGTATATTCTGTTGCTTCGGGATGCAGAGTTCTAAATATATCTGTCAAGTCCATCTGATCCAATGTATCCTTCAGGGCCCTTGTTTCTTTATTGACCGTGTGTCTAGATGATCTATCCATTTCTGTAAGTGGAGTGTTAAAGTCCCCTGCAATTACCACATTCCTATCAATAAAGTTGCTTATGTTTGTGAGTAATTGTTTTATATATTTGGGGGCTCCCGTATTCAGTGCATAGACATTTATAATTGTTAGCTCTTCCTGATGGATAGACCCTGTAATTATTATATAATGCCCTTCTTCATCTCTTGTTGCAGCGTTTAAAGTCTAGTTTGTCTGATATAAGTATGGCTACTCCAGCTTTCTTTTGGCTTCCAGTAGCATGATAAATACTTCTCCATCCCCTCACTTTCAATGTGAAAGTGTCCTCAGGTCTGAAATGAGTCTCTTGTAGACAGCAAATAGATGGGTCTTGTTTTTTTTCCATTCTGATACCCTATGTCTTTTGGTTGGCGCATTTAGTCCATTTACATTCAGTGTTATTATAGAAAGATATGGGTTTAGAGTCATTGTGATGTGTGTATGTTTTATGCTTGTAGTGATGTCTCTGGTACTTTGTCTCACAGGATCCCCCTTAGGATCTCTTGTAGGGCTGGTTTAGTGGTGATGAATTCCTTCAGTTTTTGTTTGTTTGGGAAGACCTTTATGTCTTCTTCTGTTCTAAATGACAGACTTGCTGGATAAAGGATTCTCAGCTGCATATTTTTTCTGTTCATCACATTGAAGGTCTCCTGCCAATCCTTTCTGTCCTGCCAAGTTTCAGAAGAGAGATCCGTCACGAGTCTTATAGGTCTCCCTTTATATGTTAGGGCACGTTTATCCCTTGCTGCTTTCAGAATTTTCTCTTTATCCTTGTATTTTGCCAGTTTCACTATGATATGTCATGCAGAAGATCAATTCAAGTTACGTCTGAAGGGAGTTCTCTGTACCTCTTGGATTTCAATGCCTTTTTCCTTCCCTAGTTCAGGGAAGTTCTCAGCTATTATTTCTTCAAGTATACCTTTAGCACCTTTCCCTCTCTCTTCCTCCTCTGGGATACCAATTATGTGTATATTATTTCTTTTTAGTGCATCACTTAGTTCTCTAATTTTCCCCTCATACTCCTGGATTTTTTTATCTCTCTTTTTTTCAGCTTCCTCTTTTTCCGAATTTTATCTTCTAGTTCACCTATTCTCTCCTCTGCCTCTTCAATCCGAGCCGTGGTCATTTCCATTTTATTTTGCATATCGTTTATAGCGTTTTTCAGCTCCTCCTGACTATTCCTTTGTCCCTTGATCTCTGTAGCAAGAGATTCTCTGCTGTCCTCTATACTTTTTTCAAGTCCTGCAATTAACTTTATGACTATTATTCTAAATTCACTTTCTGTTATATTTTTTAAATAATTTTTGATCAGTTCGTTAGCTGTTGTTATTTCCTGGATGTTTTTCTGAGGGGAATTCTTCCGTTTCGTTATTTTGGATAGTCCCTGCAGTGGTGTGGGACTGTGGGGCACTTCCCATGTGCTGTCCTGAATAACTTGTGTTGGTGGGCGGGGCCACAGTCAGACCTGATGTCTGCCCCCAGCCCACCGCTGGGGCCACAGTCAGACTGGTGTGTGCCTTCTCTTCCCCTCTCCTAGGGGCGGGATTCACTGTGGGGTGGTGTGGCCCATCTGGGCTACTTGCACACTGCCAGGTTTGTGGTGCTGGGGATCTGGCATAATAGCTGGGGTGGGTAGGCAAGGTGCACGGGGGCAGGACGGGCAGGCTTAGCTCGCTTCTCCTTAGGTGATCCACTTCAGGAGGGGCCCTGTGGCAGTGGGAGGGTGTCAGACCCACTGCTGCCGGAGGGGTGGCTCCGAAGAAGCACAGCGTTGGGTGTTTGCAGGGAGCGAGCAAGTTCCCTGGCAGGAACTGGTTCCCTTTGGGATTTTGGCTGGGGGATGGGCGAGGGAGATGGCGCTGGTGAGGGCCTTTGTTCCCCGCCAAACTGAGCTCTGTTGTCCTGGGGCTCAGCAGGTCTCCCTCCCGTTGTCCTCCAGCCTTCCCACTTTCCGAGCAGAGCTGTTAACTTATGACCTCCCTGATGCTAGGTCCTGCTTGCTGTTGGAACACACTCCGTCTGGCCCCTCCACTTTTGCAAGCCAGACTCGGGGGCTCTGCTTGGCCGGCAGGCTGCCCCTCCACCCCGGCTCCCTCCCGCCAGTCCGTGCAGTGCGCATCGCCTCTCCGCCCTTCTTACCCTCTTCTGTGGGCCTCTCTTCTGCACTTGGCTCCAGAGACTCCGTTCTGCTAGTCTTCTGGCGGTTTTCTGGGTTATTTAGGCAGGTGTAGGTGGAATCTAAGTGATCAGCAAGACGCGCGGTGAGCCCAGCGTCCTCCTATGCCATCTTCCCTAGAATCCCATATAATGTATTTTCAAAAACAAGCAGACCTGACTCATTACAATAGAGAGGGAGAGACAGCAAAAAGAGTTGGAATAAAGGTCTATAACTGGGGCATTTTTGTAATGCTAGTGAGCCAAGAATGTCCAGAAAATATGTACTTCTGAGTTTTCACAAAGCAACAAATCTTTCAGTCTCAGTTTGTCTTTTGCTGGGTTCTGTTTGTTTCCTTTTCTTTGCTGTCATCTGATAGCCAGTACACAGGACATAGAACCTTAGGTGTTTCAGAAATTCACAGCTTTCTGTGGGGCTCTTTTCAGATAAAAATAATTTTCTCTGAGAAACACTGTGGAAGAGGAAATCCTCTATGGCACTTGAAAATTAGAATCTACCAGAATGTTGGCTACTGCTTTTTGTTCAAACATTTCTCTTAAGGCCTCAAGTTCTATTTCTTGAAATATTGTAATTTAATTATTTTGGTACTATAAAAATCTCCATTGATTAGCATTTGGTCTGTGATTTTGTGACTCTTTGGAAGTATATTGAACTTAATTACAAACAAATAAACTCTCTTTGTAATGTGTTGTCATCAGGACTCGCTGTCTTCAGCGATGCAGAGTTACACTAAATGATTCCACAATAGTGCCTAGATTTTTTCTTCTCTTGTCCTTCCTATCTACAAATAGGCAGACAAAAATTAATTTATACAGTTTTATAGTTTCCCATCTTTAAGGTTAAATTTACTCATTTCCTAAGCCACTTAACATAACTCCATTTCTTTATTCATCTTTGCTCTAGCCCAAATCCCTGAGTGTTTTATTTTCTTACTTTAAATGGATTGGGGGGTTTTCACTAACAATAGGTTACCTTTATTGACTATATTGTTTAAATTATGATAATTCCCCCACTGCGTCTTCTGTGAACTTGCCATGGTTGTATGGAAAGGGAGAAAGTAACCATATTTACTTCAAAAGAATAAGATTTTTTTGAGTATTTTTTTATAGCAGTGTTCCTTCTGAGTTTTACATGGTTGCTTTACTATTCTAGAATTATTTAACCTTGTGTTTTTCGAAAACTGAAGACCCCGGCACAGAATTTGTTTTTGACTACAGTATTACAACTAAATTATTCAGCTTGAATCACTTTACCCCGCCCCCTACTCTTTGAGAGAAGATTCAGCCTAGAATTGAATAAAAATGAAAATTTTATCTTGCTAGGGTCTGGAGATCATTTCTGATAGCACCTTTTCAATGGTCTTTACATTAAAAAAAAAGCTGAATACATTTTGATTTGTAAGAGTTTAAGGAGGAAGAGATCAGAGACATAGGACCAGGGAAGGTGATGAGGAAAGGAGATCATGCAAGAAGGTGATGGAAGATGCAGATAGTTCTTGAACCAGAAAAAAGAGAATTATCCTATAATCATGAATGGTGGTCATAAAAATGTTGGAACCTATAGTCCTAGAGAAGAACAAATGAAGGATAATATTTTCCTATACTTTGCTCTAGTCAAGTACTCAGAAGTAGTGTTAAGAAAAGGGCTAGCTCTAATACCAAGGCTTTTATCAATCTGTCTGGACAAACTGTTGATCATATTATTGAAGTATATTATTATTGAAGTATATTGTCCTGCCTATGTCTTAATAGCTCACTCAGCCTTCTTCAATCGGTGCATGCATCAGCATCCTACTACTGTTTTAAGTTCTCCAAAACTAACGTTTAGGATGTCTCATGTATACATTCCAGGCATTTTAGTTGTCTATTTTGTTTGTCACTCTATGCCTATTGCCAAGCTTAATGCATTGGACAGAGCAGGTGTTTAATAAACACTTGTTGAATGAGTGAATGAATGATGAATGAATGGCTCTTTGGGTATCTTGATTGGTGGGAAAAGGCAGAAGATCTCCTACTTATAGTTTAATTTGGGCCCTTTCCTTACTCAACACACATACATATATCTTTTTACATCCCTCTCTTTCCACTACAGTTTGGCACAGACTCCTGCAACTTCATGTCTGGACTTTCCCAGAAGGACCCTCTGGCCTATATCACTCTCTTCTATTGTCTATTTAATTAACATATGCAAAATATTGTTAGTGAAAATCTTACAACCTAACTTACACTGACATAAAACGAGTTTAATATGCTAGCTTATGTAGGTGTAGGAGGGATTAAATTAAAATTAAAAAGATGAATTTTAACAGAAAAAATTGAGAGCTCTGAGAAAAATACTTGAGGAAGAAGTATATTCCAAAATCTTCAAAATGTATTAATGTTTTTAACTTATAAGACTATAGTGTATCTTTCAGTATTCTATTACTGTGTACAAAGTCACCCAAAAATATAATGGTTTAAAATAAAATGTTAGTATTATTTCTCACAGTTCTATTGGTTGACTGGATCTAGCTGGGCAGTTCCTACTGAGCGTCTCTCACATGGTAAAATCGGAATCATTAAAATCTTGACTAAGTTAGATATTCAAGATGGTTCACTCACAAGGCTGGCAGGTGATACTGTGTCATCTGGGAGCTCAAGACTAGAGCTCCTACCCATGGATTCCACTTACAGTATGGGCTTCTCCCAGCATAATAGCTCAGTTCCAAAAGGGAAAGTCCCAAGAGTGAGCATTCCAAGAGGCACAGAAAGAAATGGCCTCAGAAGTTTCCGAATATCAGTTCCATAGAATTTTACTAGTAGGGCAACAGAATCTAGCTTGATTCAAGAAAAAGGGAAATAGACTCAAACATTTCATGTAGATGTGATATGTGAGTACAGGAAGGAATAAAATTGATGGTGGATATATTTGGAGACAACTTGCAACTGGGGGGACATCAGATATAAATAAACTTAAGTTTTTACTAATTCATCACTTCTACTAATGATCACTCAAGTTTGGCAGTGGTTAGAACTACCCATTTACATATAAATAAAATTGCTTAAAAAATAAAGGGCTGCCATTTATTTATTAATTTATCCTCTTAACAAGTATTTATTGTGACATAAAGTTTTAGAGCCTAGACTCTTAACATTCATAATATATGGTAAAAAGATCAAAAAGCTCACTCTGAAATATTCACTTATATCATTTGGTGCGCATTCTTCTAGACCCAGCTATCTCTCTTTTTCTTGTTGTATATATAAATATATCCATATTATCTATCTAATATCATATATATATATATATATATATATAACCATGTTATTTTATAACATTTTTAAAAAGAAATGATGTACGTGGAGCATATTCCCATGTCAATAAAATTATAGTGTATTCTTTGGACTTCTGGTCATTCCACAGTCAGCTTAGTATTTGTGGAAGAAAAATAAATAAAATTAATTTGTTTTCAAACATATTGTAAATTTGAACTCTAAGATTGATTATGATTTTCATAGAAGCCTTATTATGTCCTTAATAAAAATTAATGTTCCCAAGTGGTGTGCATATACTTAGGGCTGTGTTAGTTACTTGTTTCAGCTTACATTAAATTAAGTATAATTCCTGGAGAAATTATTTTCATAGCATTTGCATATTAATATTTCTTTTATTAACTTTGCAAGATTCATTGGTTACAACAGACCAGTGGGTCAAAAGTATTCGTTGATGGGTAAAAGAAATGATGAAAATAGGAACAAAAAATCTACAATTTAGAATAATATAATAATTTTAAGTCCAGTTATTCAGTGCATTGTTGTTGTTTTCAAACTCGATCTGCCTCTTTATAGTTGCAGGGAATATACTTGAACAAGAGAGTGGGAAGACTCAAAGGAACTGTACAGAGGGCGCAGTGTAAGAAACTGAGATTTTTGGAGGTAGTTCAGTTCCAATGATGCAAAGGTCTGGTGAAGTAAAAAGAAGGTCATTGGATCTGAGAAGAATGTTGATACCACTGATAATGGTGCCAGAAATTTGGAGTGTACAGGAATATTCTGAGGTAGGAGCTTAAATGCAATTGCTTTGAATAGTTCCTCTAAAATAATACTAAATAATATTGATGATAAGGAAAACGCTGTTTTATTTCTAACTTTAGTAGACATGTTCCTAAATATAACCCTTGAACATGGTTCTAAGCATTCGTTTGCAATATACCTGTTTATCTGTTTATGATCTTTTTTTTTATTGTCAAATTGGCTTACATACAACACTCAGTTCTCATCCCAAAGAGTGCCCTCCTCAATGCCCATCATTCATTTTCCCCTCTCCCTCATCCCCCCATCCACCCTCAGTTTGTTCTCTGTATTTAAGAGTCTCTTGTGGTTTACCTCTCCCCCCACCCCCATAACTATTTTTCCCCCTTCCCTACCCCTATGGTCTTATGTTAAGTTTCTCAAGATCCACATATGAGTGAAAACATATGATATCTCTCCTTCTCTGACTGACTTATTTCACCCAGCATAATACCTTCCAGTTCTATCCAGGCTGCTACAAATGGCATGATTTCATTCTTCTCGTTGCTAAGTAGTATTCCAATGTATATATAAACCACAATTTCTTTATCCATTATCAGTTGATGGACATTTACGTTTTTTCCATAATTTGGCTATTGTTGAAAGTGCTGCTATAAACACTGGGGTACAAGTGCCCCTATGCATCAGCACTGTATCCTTAGGGTACATTCCTAACAGTGCTATTGCTGGGTCATATGGTAGTTCTATTTTTAATTTTTTGAGAAACCTTCACACTGTCTTCCAGAGTGGCTGCACCAGTTTGCATTGCCACCAACAGTGCAAGAGGGTTCCCGTTTCTCCACATCCTTGCCAGCATCTGTAGTTTCCTGATTTGTTCATTTTAGCCACTCTGACTGGTGTGAGGTAGTATCTCAGTTTATGATGTTTAAAAATTTTTTTTCAACTTTTTATTTATTTTTGGGACAGAGAGAGACAGAGCATGAACGGGGGAGGGGCAGAGAGAGAGGGAGACACAGAATCGGAAGCAGACTCCAGGCTCTGAGCCATCAGCCCAGAACCCGACGCGGGGCTCGAACTCACGGACCGCGAGATCGTGACCTGGCTGAAGTCGGAAGCTCAACCGACTGCGCCACCCAGGCGCCCCAGTTTATGATGTTTTTAATAAGTATATTATCCCCACTTTTAAAAAATAAACTTTTTTGACATCTCATTATAAGTTCATATTTTTCCTCTCATGATCTTTTCATATTCATTAATACTTGAAATATATTGACTCAATATAACTTCCTATTTTTCTAGCTACTTTCACTAGTTGTTTAACTCCAACAATCTTTTAATCCCCACCAGGACCTATAAGACATTGATAAGGCCACCTTTTCCATGCTCATCAACCCTCTATATCATCAGTACGTTCTTTAAATTCCATAGAAAATATTGTTATCACACCCTTACTTACATGTTCAACTTCCTTAGTCTTACTCCATCCATCACACCAGAATGGCAAAATGTCAGCCAGTTAAAAGCAGATGCAACAATATTGATATTAATAAAATAAAATTAAGAGAAAATGCTAGTCTTAGAAAACTGTGCAATAAAACAGTGCTTTTGTAAATCTCAAAACAAGGAAGACCAGTTATTTAAGAATTCATTTATATTTTGGGGAACCTGGGTGGTTCAGTAGGTTAGTTGTCAAACTCTTGGTTTAGGCTCAGGTCATGGTCTCTTGGTATGTGAGTTTGAGCCCTGCGTTGTGCTTTGTGCTCACAGTATGGAGCCTGCTTGGGATTCTCTCTGCCCCTCCCCCACTCATGCTCTCATCTTCTCTCTGTCTCAAAAATGAATGAATAAACTTAAAAAAAGAATTAATTTATTTTTAAAAACCCACAAAAGCAGGAGAATTATAATTACAAAACTCAAGATGTGGCTGGGGTGAATAGGTAGAGGAATGAGTTAGGATAAAAACACATTATTGGTAATGTTCTATTTATTTAAGTGGTGGGTCCATAGGTTTTTATTTATTGTTATGAATTATAATTTATATATATCTTACATATTTACATATAGAAAGACAAAATATTTAATATATTCTGGTATAGTTTTGAGAGAGCTTTGTAAGCCCTTGTTAAGGGTTTGGGGATTCATTTTACATATAATATGGACTGTTTTAGGAATAGGTGTGAAATATTTATATATGTACTTTCAAGATACTGTATCACTCTGTCAGCAGTTTGGAAAATGAACTAGAAAGGGTAAGAATGGATATGGAAAGACTCAAATTTGTTGGAGTAGTGTAGGAAAAACTAGACAGTGATTTTGAAGATAGAAGTGGTTATTATGTTTATATAATTTCTAGTTTGAATTATATTTCTGCTACTAGAATGAAGGAAAGTTGTTCATGGTGATTTATTTGTTTAATATACTACTGTAATTTATTTATGAGTGTTTATTTTCAAATTGTGCATATATACAGAATTAAGTAATTTATACTTAGTTTGCATTATCTTTGTGAGATTTTAATATTGGAGTTATATCACCTTTATTGATATATTTAAAAAAATTTAATGTTTATTTATTTTTGAGAAGAAAGGGAGAGTGTGAGTGGGCGAGGGGCAGACAGAGAGGGAGACACCGAATCTGAAGCAGGCTTCAGGCTCCAAGCTGTCAGCACAGAGCCAGATATGGGGCTTGAACTCATGGATCATGAGATCATGACTTGGGCTGAAGTCAGATACTTAACAGACTGAGCCATCGAGGCACCCCTTTATTGATATTTTTAAAAGAAAACATAGTTATGATCAGAAATTATTTAACTACATAAATATTTTTGAAAGGCTTGAAATAGTCCTTTAAGCACTATTTTCAAAGGTAGCTATTTGCCTACATTTTATGTATTTTGGCATATTTAATTTTTGCCTTTTTAAGTAAGGTTGCCAAATAAAATACAGACTATCCAATTAATGTGAATTTCAGATAAACAATGAATAATGTTTTGGTATAAATGTGTCCCAAATATTGAATGGGACATATTTCAATAAAAATTTTTTATTATTTGAAATCCAAATTAACTTTGCATCCTGTGTCTTTATTTGACTAATTCTGTCAACCCTATTCTTAGATCAGTTTTGTTATAATTTGATCATTCTTAGATCAATAATCTACTTCATCCACATTTCAAAATTTATCATTGAATAAATGATAAAAATCATTTAATCATAAATCATTAAAAAGAATTCTCAGACAAGCATTTCAAATTTCTTTTCATCTGTGGGTATTTATACATGGTTCTTTCATAGTTATACTTCCCACTTTCTAGTTAGTATACCTGCTGTTTTATCTTTTGCCCTCTTCCCCAAAACTACTACATCAATTTTTTCTTGCTTGTCAGTCTTCTAACTTATTTATTCACTTTTATAATTTGAATTGCTCTTGTGCTTGCCTAGGTTTATTCTCTTTTTTAATGAGAAATAAATAAGTCCATATTGCAAATAGGATTGGGGGAATATCAGAAACATGTTTCTCTAAAAATAGTCTGATTAAACATTTTTTGTAAAAGGAAAATGACACATGGTAGTCATCTTTAAAATTTAAGGGGTTTAGGTAAGGAAGAAGTAAAACTTTCACTATTTGTAGATGACATGATACTATATAGAAAACCCAAAGGTTTCCACACACAAAAAAAAAACAACTGCTAGAATGTTACATGAATTCAGTAAAATCACAGGATACAAAATCAAAATACAGAAATCCATTGCATTTCTATACACTAATGAAGTAGCAGAAAGAGAAACCAAGAAAACAAGTCCATTTATAATTACACCCAAAAGAATAAAATGCCTAGGGATAAACTTAACCAACGAAGTGAAAGACCTATACTCTAAAAACTATACAATATCGATGACAGAAATTTAAGATTACACAAACAAATGGAAAGATATTCCATGCTCTTTGATTGAAAGAACAAATATTGTCAAAATGTCCACACTACCCAAGGCAATCTGCAGATAATGCAATCTCTTTCAAAATACCAACAGCATTGGGCTGCCTGGGTGGCTCAGTTGATTAAGCATCTGACTTCAGATCGGGTCATGATCTTTTGGTTCGTGAGTTCAAGCCCCACATCAGGCTCTGTGCTGACAGCTCAGAGCCTGGAGCCTGTTTCACATTGTGTGTGTGTGTGTGTGTGTGTGTGTGTGTGTGTCTGCCCCTCCCTTGCTTGTGCTCTCTCTCTGTCAAAAATGAATAAACATTAAAAAAATTAAAAAAAATACCAACAGCATTTTTCACAGAACTAGAACAAGTAACACTAAAATTTTTTTTTTTTTTTTAATTTTTTTTTTCAACGTTTATTTTTGGGACAGAGAGAGACAGAGCATGAACGGGGGAGGGGCAGAGAGAGAGGGAGACACAGAATCGGAAACAGGCTCCAGGCTCTGAGCCATCAGCCCAGAGCCCGACGCGGGGCTCGAACTCACGGACCGCGAGATCGTGACCTGGCTGAAGTCGGACGCCTAACCGACTGCGCCACCCAGGCGCCCCAATAACACTAAAATTTGTATGGAACCTCAAAAGACCCTGAATAGACAAAGCAATCTTGAAAAAAGAAGAACAAAATTAGAGGTATCACAATTCCAGATTTCAAAATATACTACAAACCTGTATTGCTGAAGACAGTATGGTTCTGGCACAAAAACAGACACATAGATAAATGGAACAAAATAGAAAGCCCAGAAATAAACCCATGATTACAACATTAATTAATCTTTGACAAAAGAAGCAAGAACATGCAATGGGAAAAAGATAGTCTCTTCAAAAAGGGTGTTGGAAACACTGGACAGCTATTTGCAAAACAGTGAAACTGGACCACTTTCTTACACATACACAAAAATAAACTCACAACAGATTAAGGACCTAAATGTGAAACTTGAAACCATAAAAATCCTACAAGAGAGTACAGGCAGTAATTTCTCTGACATTGGCCATGGCCACATTCTTCTAGATATGTTTCCTGAGGCAAGAGAAACATAAGCAAAAATAAACTCTTAAGACAACATCAAAATAAAAAGCTTCTGCACAATAAAGGAAACAATCAACAAAACTAAAAGACAACCTACTGAATTGAAGAAGATATTTGCAAATGATATATCTGATAATGGGTTAGCATTAGTGTCCAATATATATAAAGAACTTCTAACAGCTCAACAGTAAAAAACAAATAATTCAATTAAAAAATGGGCAGAAAATACGAACAGACATTTCTCCAAAAACAGACAGGCAGATGGCCAACAGACACATGAAAAAATGCTAAATATCACTCATCATTGGGGAAGTGAAAATCAAAACTACAATGAAATATCACCTCACACCTGTCAAAATGGTTAAAATAAAAAACACAAGAAACAACAAGTATTAGAGAGGATGTGGAAAAAAGGAATCTTCTTGCACTGTTGGGAAAGCAAACTGATGCAACCACTCTGGAAAACAGTATGGAGATTCCTCAAAATTACAGATACAATTACCATATGATCCAGTAATTCCACTATTGGACATTTACCCTAAGGATACTAAGTACAAAAACATTAATTTGAAGAGATATATGCACCCCTATGTTTATTACAGCATTATTTACAGTAGCCAAATTATGGAAGCAGCCCAAGTGTATTAATAGGTGAATGGTTAAGGAAGATGTGGGGTGTGTGCATGTGTGTGTCTGTGTGTATGTATGTGTGTGTGTATATATTGGAATATGTATATTGTGATATACACATGGCTATAAAAAAGGATGTAATGTTGCCATTTGCGATGACATGGATGGATCTAGAGAGTACAATGCTAAATGAAATAAGTCAAACAGAGAAAGACAAATAACAAATACCATACAATTTCACTCATATATGGAATTTAAGAAACAAAATAAACGAGCAAAGAAAAAAAGAGAGAAACCAAAAACAGACTCTTAATCTATACAGAACAACTGATGGTTATCAGAGGGGAGGTGGGTGGGAGAGTAGATTAAAAATGGAAGGGGATTAAGAAGACACTTATCATGATGAGCACCGAGTAATGTATAGAATTGTTGATTCATTATATTGTACACCTAAAACTTGATGTAACAGTATATGCTAACTATACTGCAATTAAAATAAAAAACATAAAATGTAAGGAATTTAGTTAGTAACACAATTTGAAAATAAGATTTATCTCTTTATATTGAGTGAAAGGGAAATTATACTCCTACACCCACATACATACACAGAGTTTCTCTCTTGCTATATCAGGTAAGGATATAGTTAAATGTAGTCTTACAAAGAAATTTCTTTGATTAAGCAATTATTTTTTGTTTTTTGTTTTCTATCAATTTGCTCATAGCTCATATATGGCTTAAAGGAAGCCTTATAAATCACAGTAACATTGAAAAAGTATTTGTAAATCCATGGTAGAAATCTTTGCCTTAATTGATTTCCAATAATCAAAGCTGGGTAAAAATATTCACAATTTATTTAACTAAAGAGAGAATGGTATTTTTAACTTCTATAAGTTCATGCTTACCAATTTTATGGTCTTATTTATTAATGAAAATTTCCATAATTATAAATGTTTCTATAAGTGTAATGTTAGCCACAGCCCATGTTTTGATGTTTAATATTCTTTTTATAATCATTTTCTAAATAATTTGCAAGTGAGGTTTTATATTCTTCTTGGCTCCAATATTACTTTAAGGAAAGACATTTTTCTTAACATTTCTAAGTGGTTGTGTTGGGTTGTTTATGTCTTTTTTATGTGTAGATTAATTGCACTGTCATCAGCAAATATAGTTTGCAAAAAAAAAAAAAAGGAAGAAAGAAAGAAAATGTAGTTTGCATTCTATTTGGGGAATTACTTGATATTTTCTTTGTGTCCTATTATAGGGTCAATGTTTGAAATTTTCTATAAACAATTTTAAAAGTATATTTTTATGTGATACGAACTTTTCTCTCTACAGAGCTATTTGAAGAATCTGTTATTCAGATTTCTATTATTTCTTGGATTATTTTGCTTACTTGTTTTATCAAAGACTGAAAGAAATGTTTTAAATTATCCTAGCAGTAATACTTTTCTGTGTTCCTTTTTTTTTCTAGCAGTTTTTATTCATATATTTCGATTGCAAAGTAATTTATCCACTTCAATTACTAGATTTTATTTGCTTTAGTATAAAAATAGATATATTTCCAATACAAGATCATAAACACTTCCAGAGAGACATGTGGCTTACCTTTTCATCTCTGGTACCATTATGTCTTGCCAACAATAGATAGGAAAAGTTTAAATACTTGGTGAATGGCAATATTTTAGGGTCTAGGTTTATAGAGGATGAAAACTGGTGCCCTCTGGAGTTTATGCTCTTGGAGGACATAAGGCACAAAACATGTTTGCTAAGTGATGAACCCTCTTCTTCCACGTAGTACCAGCCATTAAGTCACAAACATCTTGCATCTATACCTCCTCTTTTGAACTCTTTTTAAATGATATTCACAAAATATCTTGTCTCATGAAAATAAGGATATAGACTTACAGTAAACTCTACTGTGAGTAAACTGCTAGGAAAACTTCCCAATATTCAAAGAGCAAGAAACTGGCCTCTAAGACAGAAAGATGTCCCATTTTAGGAGATGTAACATCAGGATCTATAATTTATGCAGTTTATTTTTATCTATAGTATAAACTGTTCTTTTGGAAACTGTTTAAAACAGTTGATATATTGCCACTATTGTAATCATTATTCAATATTTACTTACCATGTGCCAGGATCTGCTCAAAAATTCTATATCCTAAGCATACTAAACAGAGAAAACAGCAGTGCTCAGCCAAATATTAACTGCTATTCCCCTTACCTTGGAATCTTACCAAGGCTTTGGGAAAAGTCATAATTTGTCTTTAGTAATATATCTGTACTGTTTAACTAAAACCCACTTAAATTATTTATCGATGAAGTAGAAACAGTGAGTTAGGTTCTCCTTGGTAATTAATGATGAAACTTTTAAACTGGATGAATATGATATGCAATAAATACTCTGGATGTGAAAACTAGCAAAAGCTTTCTCACACATCTTTTCCAAGGTAGAGACCAGGTTGGCATGCAGTGGATTAATAAAAAAGTTTATTCTTTGTACACAACAAGTAGTCTGGATGTGGGAAGTATGCAGTTGTGAAGTGTCTTCATGTCTTCTTCATTAATATTCTGAATCTTTTTATTTTCCGGGTGTGCCCTCCTTTGTGGAAGAAGTTTGTCTTCTTATTGCCATCTAACTACAAAACGGAGGAAACATCCTCAGCATGCTAGCTGTTTTAGGACCAAAAAAGAAAAAGGAAAGGAAGCAGAAAAAGTTGGCAATTCTACAAATCTCATACACTCCTAGCTATAAGGTGGTTTGAGAGGCTGTATGTTTTTAACTGGACATATTGTCTTCATGAATAAATCTAGGTTTTCTTAGGAAGAAGGAGAATGGGATATCTGGTAATCATTAGCAGTTTTCCACAGGAAACCTTTTTTTTTATTTTATTTTTTGAATTTACATCCAAATTAGTTAGAATATAGTGTAACAATGATTTCAGGAGTAGATTCCTTAGTGCCCCTTACCCATGTAGCCTATCCCCCCTCCCACAACCCCTCCAGTAACCCTCTGTTTGTTTTCCATATTCAAGAGTCTCTTCTGTTTTGCCCCCCTCCCAAGTTGTATATTATTTTTGCTTCCCTTCCCTTATGTTCATCTGTTCTGTGTCTTAAAGTCCTCATATGAGTGAAGTCATATGACTTTTGTCTTTCTCTCACTGACTAATTTCACTTAGCATAATACCCTCTAGTTCCATCCATGTAGTTGCAAATGGCAACATGTCATTCTTTTTTATTGTGTGGGGAGCTGGGCCCCAGTCCCAGGCTGAGACCAGGTCGAGCAATGTTCCCTGTTGACTTAGCCAACCTGGTGGTTCCCTCTTCCATTCCCCCACTTTCAAGGGCATACGAAAGCCTTGTCAAGGCTGAGAAAGTTAATTCCTGAAGCCTGTGGTCTGCAGGTGTTGGCAGTAATGCTACCTCCCTTTTTCTACCCCGAGTCAGATAGAAACAAACATGGGAATTGTGTTTTGCTAGCAATCTTATCAACAAGGTCTTGTTGTGACCCGTCTAGAAAATGCACAAGAAACACAGAACTAAATGTTTTGGTTGGCAGCGATTATGTGAAACCTGTTTATTCTTAGAATGGCCTGTCCCATAAGAGTCTGGATATAAAAGATTGTGTACAGCAACAATAAAGCCGTCACTTGGGCCATCAGCCCAGGGGACTCTCCTGTTCCCAAACTTTCTTCTCTCTCTTTTTTCTTGCATTCCCCTACCCTCAGGACCCTGACCTCGGTGTTTGTCGCGCCGGTCGTGACAGATTGCTGAGTAATACTCCATTGTATACATACACCACATCTTCTTTATCCATTTATCCATCGATGGACATTTGGGCTCTTTCCATACTTTGGCTATTGTTGATAGTGCTGCTATAAACATTGGAGTGCATGTGTCCCTTTGAAATAGCATACCTGTATCCCTTGGATAAATACCTAGTAGTGCAATTGCTGGGTTGTAAGGTAGTTATATTCTTAATTTTTTTGAGGAATCTCCATACTGTTTTCCAGAGTGGCTACACCAGCTTGCATTCCCACCAACAATGCAAAAGGGCTCCTCTTTCTCCTCATCTTCGCCAACATCTGTTGTTACCTGAGTTGTTAATGTTAGCCATTCTGACAGGTGTAAGGTGGTATCTCACTGTGGTTTTGATTTGTATTTCCCTGATGATGAGTGATGTTGAACATTTTCTCAAGTGTCGGTTGGCCATCTGGATGTCTTCTTTGAAGAAGTGTCTATTCATGTCTCTTGACCATTTCTTCACTGGATTCTTTGTTTTTTGGGTGTTGAGTTTGATAAGTTCTTTATAGATTTTGGATACTAACCCTTTATCTGATATGTCGTTTGCAAATATCTTCTTCCATTATGTCGGTTGCCTTTTAGTTTTGCTGATTATTTCCTTCACTGTGCAGAAGCTTTTTATTTTGATGAGGTCCCAGTAGTTCAGTTTTGCTTTTGTTTCCCTTGTCTCTGGACTGTGTTGAGTAAGAAGTTGCTGTGGCCAAGATCAAAGAGGTTTTTGCCTGCTTTATCCTCGAGGATTTTGATAGCTTCCTGTCTTACAATTAGGTCTTTCATTCATTTAGAGTTTTTTTTTTGTGTGTGTGTATGGTGTAAGAGAGTGGTCCAGGTTCATTCTTCAGCATGTCGCCGTCCAGTTTTCCCAGCACCACTTGCTGAAGAGACTGTCTTTATTCCATTGGATATTCTTTCCTGGTTTGTCAAAGATTAGTTGGCCATACGTTTGTGGGTCCATTTCTGGGTTCTCTATTCTGTTCCATTAATCTGAGTGTCTGTTCTTGTGCCAGTACCATATTGGCTTGATGGTTACAGCTTTGTAGTATACCTTGAAGTCCAGGATTATGATGCCTCTAGTTTTGGTTTTATTTTTGAAGATTGCTTTGGCTATTCAGGCTATTTTCTGGTTCCATACAAATTTTAGGATTATTTCATCTAGCTCTGTGAAGAATGCTAGTGTTACTTTGATAGGGATTGCATTGAGTATGTAGATTGCTTTGGGTAGTATTGACATTGTAACAATATTTCTTCTTCCTATCCAGGAGCATAGTATCTTTTTCCATTTTTTTGCGTCTTCTTCACTTTTTTTTTCATAAACTTTTTATAGTTTTCAGTGTATAGATTTTTCACCTCTTTGGTTAGATTTATTCCTAGGTATTTTATGGGTTTTGGTGCAATTGTAAATGGGATAAATTCCTTGATTTTTCTTTCTGTTGCTTCATTGTTGGTGTATAGGAATGCAACCTATTTCTGTGCATTGATTTTATATCCTTCAAATTTGCTGAATTCATGAATCAATTCTAGCAGGTTTTTGGGTTTTCCATATAGAGTATCATGTCATCTGTGAAGAGTAAAAGTTTGACCTCCTCCTGGCTGATTTGGATGCCTTTAATTTCTTTGTGTTGTCTGATTGCAGAGGCTAAGACTTCCAATACTATGTTGAATAACAGTACCAAGAGTGGACTTCCCTGTCTTGTTCCTCACCTTAGGGGGAAAGCTCTCAATTTTCCCCATTAAGGATGACATTAGTGTTGAGTCCTTCATATATGGCTTTTATGATCTCGAGGTATGATCCTTCTATCCCTACTTTCATGAGGGTTTTTATCAAGAAAGGATGCTGTATTTTGTCAAATGCTTTCTTTGCATCTATTGAGAGGATCATATGGTTCTTGTCCTTTCTTTTATTGATGTGATGAATCACATTGGTTGTTTTGTGGATATTGAACGAGCCCTGCATCCCAGGTATAAATCCCATTTGGTCGTGGTGAATAATTTTTTTAATGTATTGTGGGATCTGGTTGGCTAATATCTTCTTGAGGAGTTTTGCATCCATTTTCATCAGGGAAATTGTTCTGTAGTTCTCCTTTTTAGTGGGGTCTCTGGTTTTGGAATCAAGGTAATGCTGGCTTCATAGAAAGAGTTTGGAAGTTTTCCTTCCATTTCTATTTTTTGGAACAGCTTCAAGAGAATAGGTGTTAACTCTTCCTTAAAGGTTTGATAGAATTCCCTTGGAAAGCCATCTGACCCTGGACTCTTGTTTTTTGGGAGATTTTGATTACTAATTCAACTTCTTTGCTGGTTATGGATCTGTTCAAATTTTGTATTTCTTCCTGTTTCAGTTTTTGTAGTGTATATGTTTCAAGGAATTTGTCCATTTCTTCCAGATTGCCCATTTTATTGGCATATAATTGCTCATAATCTTCTCTTCTTATTGTTTTTATTTCTGCTGTGTTGGTTGTGACCTCTCCTCTTTCATCCTTGATTTTATTTACTTGGGTCCTTTCCTTTTTCTTTTTAGTCAAACTGGCTAGTGGTTTATCAATTTTTTTAATTCTTTCAAAGAACACGCTTCTGGTTTCATTGATCTGTTCTAGAGGGTTTTTTTTTTTTTTTTTGGTTTTGATAACATTAATTTCTGCTCTAATCTTTATTATTTCCTGTCTTCTGATGATTTTCAGTTTCATTTGCTGTTCTTTTCC
Organism: Leopardus geoffroyi; assembly: GCF_018350155.1. Classification (NCBI taxonomy): domain Eukaryota; kingdom Metazoa; phylum Chordata; class Mammalia; order Carnivora; family Felidae; genus Leopardus; species Leopardus geoffroyi. Next base: position 168,146,866 of record NC_059327.1, read on the forward strand.
AGCTCTTTAACGCATAAGGTTAGGTTGTGTATCTGAGACCTTTCTTCCTTCTTTAGGAAGGCCTGGATCACTATATGCTTTCCTCTTGACCGCCTTTTCTGCGTCCCAGAGGTTTTGGGTTGTGGTGTTATCATTTTCATTGGCTTCCATGAACTTTTCACTTTCCTCTTTAACTTCTTGGTTAGTCCATTCATTCTTTAGCAGGATGTTTTTTAGTCTCCAAGTATTTATTACCTCTCCAAATCTTTTCTTGTGGTTGATTTCGAGTTTCATAGTGTTGTGGTCTGAAACTATGCACGGCATGATCTCGATCTTCTTGTACTTGCTGAGGGCTGATTTGTGTCCCAGTATGTGGTTTATTCTGGAGAACGTTCCATGTGCACTGGAGAAGAATGTATATTCCACTGCTTTAGGATGAAATGTTCTGAATATATTTGTTAAGTCCATCTGGTCCACTGTGTCATTCGGAGCCATTGTTTCCTTGTTGATTTTTTTTATTAGATGGTCTGTCCATTGCTTTGTGATTAATTGATTTATATATTTGGGTGTCCTACATTTGGCACATAAATGTTTACAATTGTTAGGTCTTCTTGGTGGATAGACACCTTAATCATGATATAATGCCCTTCTTCATATCTTGATACAGTCTTTATTTTAAAGTCTAGATTGTCTGATATAAGCATGGCTACCCCTGCTTTCTTTTGTTGACCATTAGCATGATAGATGGTTCTCCATCCCCTTATTTTCAATCTGAAGGTGTCTTTAAGTCTAAAGAGGGTCCCTTGTAAATAGCACAGAGATAGATCTTGTTTTCTTATCCATTCTGTTACCCTATATCTTTTGATTGGAGCATTGAGTCCATTGACGTCTAGAGTGAGTACTGAAAGATATGAATTTATTGCCATTATCCTGTAGAGTCAGAGCTTCTGGTGGTGTTCTCTGGTCCTTTCTTGTCTTTGTTGCTTTTTGTCTTTCTTTCTTTCTTTCTTTCTTTCTTTCTTTCTTTCTTTCTTTTTTTCTTTCCTTCTTTCTTTTTCATCTTTTCTCTCCTCAGAGAGTCCCCCTTAAAATTTCTTGCAGAGCTGGTTTAGTGGTCACAAGCTCCTTTAATTTTTGTTTGTCTGGGAAACTTTTTATCTCTCCTTCTATTTTGAATGACAGCCTTGCTGGATAAAGAATTCTTGGCTGCATATTTTTCTGATTCAGCACATTGAATAATATGTCCTGTCACTCCTTTCTGGCCTGCCAAGTTTCTGTGGATAGGTCTGCTGCAAACCGGATCTGTCTTCCCTTGTAGGTTAAGGACCCTTTTTCCCTTGTTGCTTTCATGATTCTCTCCTTGTCTGAGTATTTTGTGAATTTGACTATGATATGTCTTGTTGATGGTCAGTTTTTGTTGAATCTAATGGGGGTCCTCTGTGCTTCCTGGATTTTGATGTCTGTGTCTTTCCCAGGTTAGGAAAGTTTTCTGCTATGATTTGCTCACATATCCCTTTTACCCCTATTTCTCTCTCTTCCTCTTCTGTGACCCCTATGATTCTGATGTTGTTCCTTTTTAATGAGGCACTGATTTCTCTAATTCTTAAATCATGCTCTTTTGCCTTAATCTCCCTCTGTTTTTTCACTTCATTATTCTCCATAAGTTTGTCCTCTATATTGCTGATTCTCTGTTCTGTCTCATCCATCCTTGCCACCATGGCATCCATTCTAGATTTCAGCTCAGTTATAGCATTTTTTTATTTCATCCTGACTAGCTTTTACTTCTTTTATCTCTGCAGAAAGGGATTCTAATGTATTTTCAACTCTAGCTAGTATTCTTATTATCGTGATTCTAAATTCTGGTTCAGACATCTTGCTTGTATCTGTGTTGGTTAAGTCCCTGGCTGTCATTTCTTCCTGCTCTTTCTTTTGGGTGAATTGCTTCATTTAATCATTTTGAAGGGAGAAAAGGAATTAATGAGGTAAAAAATAAAGTAAAATAAAAATAAAACTTAAAAATATTAAAATTGAAAATTAAACACACACACACGCACACACACACACACAAATCGAATAAATGATGCTAGATCCTAAGTGTGTTTTGGGTGTTAAAAGGAGCTTGATAAATTAGAGACAAAAGGGGAAAGAAAAAAAAAGGAAATCGTTTGAAAATTTGAAAAATGAATACACTGAAGTAGACTAAAATGCAATAATGGAACTAAATAGAATTTGAAAAAATTTACACAAAAGTAAAAAATATAGTAGAAAGAAATTTAAGAAAAATATTTTTAATAAAAACTGAAAATAAAAATGAATTTTTCTCTTTCAGTATTCAAGGAAAGAAAAGAAATGAAAAAGAAAAGAAAAAAGAAGAATAAAGAAAGAAAATTGAATAGATGGACCGGCGAACAGACTGAAATATGACTGAAATTACATCGTTTTTCCCTAGAAGTCAAACTATGAAGCTCTTTATAGTCCATTAACTAAGCAAGCAGAGAGACTTGTGTTCCTGAAGAGCAAGGTTGGCCCAGTTGGGCGGGGCTTAGTGTAACGGCTCAGTTCTCCACTAGATGGCGCTGCTTAGCTTACTGAGGTGGATTATTGTGGTGCTTGTAAGTGCGTATGCGCATGCGCGGGGGTAGTGAAAATGGCGTCACCCAGCTACCCAGTCTCTAATATCGGAACTCTGTTCTCCCTGATCAGCAATTGCACACCCGTCTTTTTCTTCAGCTTCTGTCCACTCCCCGCTTTTACACAGTCCATGACCAAGCCCCAGGTAGCACCTCCCTCTTGAGTATTGTCTCCGATGTGGCTGTTTTTCCTGACCCCTTACTCTGAGCAACTGAGGCTTTGACCCGTTCTGCCTCTCTGCAGGAGGTTCTCAGGGAGCAATGGCCTGGTGCTGGCCACACCCAGGAACGTTTGCGGGGCTGTGCTGCTGCCGATGCCCAGATCCTGCAGCCAGGTGCCAGCCCGCCACTGAAAAAGTTCACGAGATAGTATAGCAGAAGCATTTCAGGGATTATGGAAAATCACAACACACGTCTGGCACCAGGCTTCACCCTTAATGACCTTGTTCCAGCACCAGCAAATGTGGTTGTTTTCCTGGGTCCACTGGGGCCTTGCCTTTGGGGTACCCACACAGCCTCTACCAGGTGTCTTCCCAGCGGGGAAACCACTTCTCTCCATGTGGCCTGAAGAACACCAGATTCCACTCTGCTCCTGGGGATTCTCCCTTCCCACCAGAGCACTGCCAGGTATCGAGCTGCAGAGTTTCAGACTCTGTGCTCCCCCTGTTTATAATCTTAATGAAATTTAAACCCTCTCCTTTCTCCTTTCTCCCTTTTTAGTTCAGCCCCTGCAGCTGTTTCCACTTTTCCACTTTTCCACTTTCTCTCCAGCTGCTTTGGGGGAAGGGTTGCTTTTCCCATATTCTCCCACCCATCTCCATCCTCTCTCAGCACACAAGAGTGGCTCCCTGCCCTCTGTGGCTTCTCTCTCCCTCAGTTCACCTGTCCACACTACTTACCTGCTGAATTCTGTGGTTCAGGTTGTGCAGATTGTTGTGTTAATCCTCAGATCAGTTTTCTAGGTGTGCAGGATGGTTTAGTGTTGGTCTGGCTGTATTTCATGGACACAAGACACACAAAAAACTTCCATGCTGTTCTGCCATCTTGGTTCCTCCCTGGGATCCTTCTTTTCAGATCAGGCAGATCACTTCCTAGCATTAGGTAACTATTTCTATCTATGCTCTTATGGAAACAGACAGGAAAATGGGGTGCCTGGGTGGCTTAGTTGCTTAAGCAACTGACTTTGGCCCAGGTCATGATCCCACCATTCAGAGTTTGACCCCCACATCTAGCTCTGTGCTGTTCACTCAGAGCCTGGAGCCTGTTTCAGACTCAATGTCACCCTCTCTTTCTGCTCTCCTCCACATTCCCCTCCCCCTACTTATGCTATCTCTCTCTCTTTCAAAAATAAATAAACATTAAAATAATAATAATAATAACAATAATAAAAAGAGACAGACAAAGCTGTTGTGAGTTCATAGGGTGTCTTTGTGAGAATTTGAAAAAACTGGAAATTCTGAAGGAATGCAGCCCTATGTTGTAACACTGACTTTGGGGTATGGAGCGTGACTTAGATTCCAGCCTCCATTTAACCTGCTTGTCAAGATAACTGTGTGCAGTGAACAACCAATACAGCCATATGTGGCAGAACTAGGGACAGGAAAGAAGTAGAAGGAGATGATTAGTGATCAGCGTTGGCTTCTTTGACATAGATGCAGTTGTTTCTAATGTTTTCTGCCCTTCTTTGGAAGCAAAGGTAATCATGCTCAATAATTTCTATGTACTAGCAGAAACTGGGAAGCAGATGTACGAAATTTTCCTGACGGCTTGTAAACATTTGATAGCTGATGAGAAAGGGAGGGAGAATCTACTTCCTGGGGATATTTAAGTAAAACCTTAAATCATCAAAAGGAGTTGCCAGTGAGTAGGTTATTAAACAAATGTGAAGAGTTATAATAATTATTATAGGAGTATATAAAAGGCATATCCCAAGGAAACAATATTCTCCTGTGCAACTAGGAGGATATAGTTAACACTGCTGAAAAGGAGAATACTGAGGCTAAGATCATCTGTCTTTCAGTGTCTTTCTGCTGGATTTAGGATACTTTTCCCCCTCAGTGTAGAATAATGTAACAATCCCAAAAAGGAAGCACACATGGTGTCTCTTCACTATAATTGTATTTACTCCATCTCTCCTGTTTCATCTTGATAAAGATGCTGTTGCCATCATTCTAAACGTGATGGTGTTTGCAGAACATAAGATATGATCCCTCTTTAAATAGAATGCTTGCCAATCATCCTTAACTGCTTTCTCTTGAGGCACTTTGTCTTCTGGGCAGGGTTATCAAGAGTAAGCTCAGTTCTTTCTTGGAAGGTGCCAGATCTTATATTACCTCATTAATCCTTGCCCTGTCCTCAATTCTGCTTTGGATACTTTGCCCTGTTTTTTATTTTTTATTTTTCAATTTAACAATTAGAATACATTCTGACTAAGTGAATAGCCTACAAGGTGCAGGCTTTATTTATATAACATATCAAAGCATCATAGAAAAGACTTTAAGAAGCCACCTGGCTCAGCTTTTATCCCACTTCGATCATTTGCCAAATGATTGAAATCTAATAGCCACTCTTCTTGTTTATATTTTTATACAGCCCACAATCTTTCTTGATATCATTTTGTGTCAATCATCCTTGTGTACAAAATTTTCCATATGTCCATTCGCTTGTTCATTCATTATTAATTTCTGGTTTTGTTGTATTATGTTCAGAAAATGCTGCTTGTAGCAATTCTACTTTATGGAATTTACCAATGCTTTATTTTTCATCTGATAGAAGTTGATTTTTGGGAGTGTCTCTTATGCATTTGAGATGAAGGTGTGTTCTTTTCCATTAGAATGCAAATTTCAATGTGCATTCATAAAATCTACCTTACTGATTGTTATTATTGTTCATATCTTTCATTAGTTTTGGTATACTTGGTCTGCTGAAAGTTATGTGTAAAAGTCTCCCAGAAGTTCTTTTTCCTATGTCTCTGAATCTCTTGTAGTTTCTGCTTTACAAAAGTGGTTGCCATATTATTTCATATATAGATACTTGTAATGGTACATATTTCTTATGTATTTTGGCTTTCAGCACTAAAAAGTGTCCTTTTTCAGGCTTAATTCTTTTTGGCTTGAATTCTGATTTGGTTTACTTGATATAAATATTGAAACTCCAGTTTTCTTATTGTTTTCCTCTTACTAATATAATTTTAACTTTTACTTTGTTTTTAGCCCCCCTGATTTTTTTGTTTTAGGTGTGTCTCTTATACATAACATATAATTGAGTGTTACATTGTGAGGCAAATTGATACATTTTTTTTTTACTAGGTAAGGTAAGCCCTGTTCTCATCTATTGGTTTGACTGATATTTTTGAACTGAACTGTCATATCATTTTATATATCTCTATAAGATGGGTTTTCTTTTATTGAAAATTATTTTTTAGAAACTTTTGTAGTTTTATTTCAGGAGTTACATTTGTGTTTATACTTTATACTTTTTAATGTTCTTTACTATGTTTTTGTGTTTGACCACATACCATCTGGGTTGTTGATATTTACTGTCAGTTTTTAGTGACACCCATCTATTGCCTATACAATAATCACTGAATTTATTCAACTTTTCTATTTCCATTTTCTTAGTCTCAAAAAGTTTTTCAAAGCATACATTTATGTAATATTTTTTCAATCTTGTCTCCAAACTTGTTTTCATTTTAGATCTGTAATTAAATATATAATTTCTTTATCACCAGTCCTTTTGCCAATATTTCTCCAATTATTTCTTGGTTGAATGAAGGTCAGTCTTTACTGTATTTCTGAAGAGCTCGTGGGTACAGAACTCTCAGTTATCAAATGTTTAGCATTGTTATTTATAGTCTTGATACTTGTAAGACAGCTTAGCTGAGAATAAAAATCCTTTAGTCATATTTTTTTTACCTCGAATTTCTTGAAAATGCTGCTTCATTGTTGTTTTGTTTTGAATGTTGCTTTTAAATATTTTTTTGAATATTTATTTTTGAAAGAGAGAGAGAGAGAGAGAGAGAGAGAATGAGTGCAGGAGGGGAAGAGAGAGAGGGAGACACAGAATCCGAAGCAGGCTCCAGGCTCCGAGCTGTCAGCACAGAGCCCAATGTGGGGCTCAAACTCATGAACTGTGAGATCATGACCTGAGCCAAAGTTGGACACTCAACTGACTGAGCCACCCAGGCACCATTTGAGTGTTGCTTTTAAAGTCTGATGCCAGTATAAGGGCCCAGAGCAGGCCGCACTAAGATGGGTCACTGGCATAAATATTATTTTGATTTAAAAATAAAAACCCGGGGCGCCTGGGTGGTGCAGTCGGTTAAGCGTCCGACTTCAGCCAGGTCACGATCTCGCGGTCTGTGAGTTCGAGCCCCGCGTCGGGCTCTGTGCTGACCGCTCAGAGCCTGGAGCCTGTTTCCGATTCTGTGTCTCCCTCTCTCTCTGCCCCTCCCCCGTTCATGCTCTGTCTCTCTCTGTCCCAAAAATAAAATAAACGTTGAAAAAAAAATTTTTTTAAATAAAAACCCAGCAGGTGCAGGAAAATCCCCCTCAACTGCTTAAATCTACTCTGGAAAGAAGAGTCTGGAACAGGAAGAGAGCTATTAACAGAGATTCCTCTTTACCTAAGGAATTTATCTACATAATGGGGCAACCTTGTTTTTCCAAAGTCTGCTTTCACCTTCTTGCAAATGAGATTTCTTTACTTTGCATCCTCCGACCCTCTCCTTAGCTCATAAGCATCATGTTGTCTCACTGTTTTTAGAATTTCATTTCTGTGTGGATTCCCCATACATATGCCTAATGAGTTTGATTTTCTCCTGTTAATCTGTCTCACATCAATTTGATTCTAGGTCCAGTTAGAAGGACCACAGGGCAGAGGAAGTTCTTCCTCTCCAATGCCAGTCTGATTCTCCTCCCTGTGAAATTCTTTGGTAATATTGATGGGGCTTTGAGAACTTTACTCATCTTTAAAGTCCAATATTTTAATAGTATAAAACACTGAGTAGATTGCTGCAGGCAAAATATCCTAGCAACTTTGTAGGCCCTTTCAATATGTAGATTTAGGTAGTTTTTTTTTTTTAATTTCTGGAAGGTCTGTTTGGATTATATTTTTTTAATATTAGTTCTGCTCAGTTGTTTTGTTTGGCTGAAGCCAATAATTATATAAATAGCATATAATTTATATGTAATTAACATATATAATTATAAATGCTATATAATTACTGACTGGGCAATCTATCTGTTGAATTTTCTTTGATGTCTTGCTCTTTTCTCTTCCTCTTCTTTATTTTATTTTAATTTTTTAAATTCTTTATTTTTGAGAAAGAGACAGCAAGACAGAGTGCAAATGGGGGAGGAACAGAGAGACAGAAACACAGAATCTGAAGCAGGATCTAAGCTCTGAGCTGTCAGCACAGAGCCTGATGCAGGGCTTGAGCTCATGAACCACAAGATCATGACCTGAGTCAAAGTTGGATGCTTTACCAACTGAGCCACCCGCGTGCCGCAAACCTCTTCTTTTTTTATAAACTTACTTTACTATTTCATTTTTATCCTTTTGATTATTTTCCTCCTTTTATTCAATGACTGATATTAAACTTTCTTTGGATTTATTTTCCTGTGAACATATCTTGCAATTGTTTCATTTTTATGATATTTTTTGTCTTCAATTTCTTTCCTGTGTTTAATCATTTGTCATTTCATTCCTTCCGTTTTTATATAATTCTGTTTTTAATTTTTGCATTTATGATTCAAGGTGTTTTAGTTTTATATCCCCAATTTCTTTTTATAAGGCTATTTCAATGTAGAGTGTTGTTTTACAGTTTTCTTCTACTTATTTATTTATTTTTTTTTTAGGGGAGAAGGGGTTGCTTACTAGCAGAAATGTTTAATTCCCATTGTTTTTTTTTTTTCAACGTTTTTTATTTTTATTTTTGGGACAGAGAGAGACAGAGCATGAACGGCGGAGGGGCAGAGAGAGAGGGAGACACAGAATTGGAAACAGGCTCCAGGCTCTGAGCCACCAGCCCAGAGCCCGACTCGGGGCTCGAACTCACGGACCGCGAGATCGTGACCTGGCTGAAGTCGGACGCTTAACCGACTGCGCCACCTAGGCGCCCCTGTTTAATTCCCATTGTAAAAATTTATTCATTTTAGTAGCTTTGTATAATAAATACTGCTTGCATCTCTATATTTCTTAGACTGGAGTCATAGTTTGGGGCTCCCTATGCAAGAACACATTCTGTCATATTAAAAGATTGCAGTCTCTTTAATGATTTTTTTTTTTTTGTCAGTCAGGATAGAGTTATTTTCTTTGAAATATTTGGTTTACTTTTGCCTTGACCTACTGTAAAGATTCCCCTCTTGCTTCTTTTACCCACCATAACTCATTCTTCAAAGAGTATCTCTCCTTTCAGTTTTACCTGTAACACCCTAGAATTATCAGGTTTCCCAGACTGACTCCTTGAATTCTTGTGTGCACTTTTAAAGCCCTTACCCATAGTCAGTGTTCTGATGTGCCAGGACTCTTTCTCAGTATTTTTGCATGTAAGGAAGGCTTTCTTTTTCTGGGAGTGATTTTATCTTAAACTTTTGTTCTCTATTTAGCATAGTTTTTTTCTGGGCCTCTTTGCCTTTCTGCAAAGACTTGCATCAGGAGCTTGCTAAATAGATATGCTGGGAATTGATATTATTTTAATTTAACTTAATGTCTTTTTAAATTTTAAAGTAATTTTAAGTTTGTTATGCTGAAATAATGGGAATTGCATGATTTATTTCCCTTTTGTTTGTTTATGTGTGTACTCTTAGATGATGGCTAGAGGGATTTGGATTTAGAGAATTATGCAGCTAGCTAGAATACCTCTATTGTCTCTGTTTTATAGATGAAAAATCCATGAAACGGTGAGTGCAAATAATTACCAAAACCCAACTTAAATGTCATATAGTCACTTGACCACTATCTATACTGCCTATGTAATGACACAGTATTGTTAAAAATTTTCAGGCATCCAACCACCATGTGTTATTTATAGTAATTACCACAGGAAGAAAAATTGCCATGGTAGCAGAGAAGGGTATCAAAGTGTCCAAGCTCTTTAGAGAAGAGCGTTATATTTTTTAAGTTTATTTATTTATTTATTTATTTATTTATTTATTTAGAGTGTGTGTGTGTGTGTGTGTGTGTGCGCACAAGTGGAGGAAGGACAGAGAAAGACAAAGACACAGAATCTGAAGCAGGCTCCAGGCTCTGAGCTTTCAGTGCAGAGCCCAATGAGGGGCTTGAACCCAAGAACTGTGACATCATGATTTGAGCCAAAGTTGGACACTTAACCAACTGAGCCACCCAGGCCCCCCTAGGAAGCAGCTGTAAAATGATATGGTCCAGGGGCACCTGGGTGGCTCAGTAGGTTGAGCTTTTGGCTCTTGATTTCAGCTCAGGTGATGATCTCACGGTTTGTAGGGTTAAGCTCCGCCATCAGGCTCTGTTCTGACAACATGGAACCTGCTTGGCATTCTCTCTCTGCCTTTCTCTCTCTGTCCCTCCTTCACTCTCTCCCTCTCAGAATAAATAAATAAAAACTTAAAATATAAAAAAATATAATTATATGGCCCACACTTTAAGAGAGAATAAGTAGGTGCAAGTCAAAATGAACAGATTAACTATGAAATTAGCCATGTGAAATGGACAGAAGTATACAATGGAGGAAAGCAACTTTAGCAATAGTGGAGAAGTGAAAAAGGTGGTGAGGTTAGGAGGGTGCAATTTGTTTCCAGGGAGAGAAATCCATGTAAGCACTAACTTAAGTCCAGGATAAATACAATTAGGGAGATAAATTTACATTTTCCTGGAAGCTTAAAAGCCAAATAAAATTAATGGGATATAACCATTTTTTTAAATAATTCTCACCATTATTCTCATATAAGAAATTAAGATTTGCTATTTGCTTGAATACATGTGATCTTGTTCTGAAAATGGCAGGTTGTATTTTTAACGAGTAGTCATTTTCAAATATTTGAGGACTGGAAAAATGAAGCTGTATACAGGACAGATAATTACCACTTGAAAGCTGAAAGGAAGTGGATCCGTGAGCATGCAGAGAGATAAGTGCCTCTGGAAGAACTAAATGTTCCCAATAATACATTGCATCTCTGGGCCTTAGATTGATTCTGAGAAATGGCAAGTCTAACCTATGGATTTAGGAGATGCTTAAAGTGAAATAAGTGGGCATTCAGGATGTTTCTCAAGAAATCTTGCTCTTCCAAGGTATTAAGAGACTACACAACCAGTCTAAAACCACATCTGCCTAATGCCAGCCTGGTATGTCTCTGGAAAACAGGCCTAAAGTTTTGATGTTATGGTTATTTGTTACTTTCATATTCTGCTCAGAGGGAATGTGGCCTGTGGAGTATGCAGACAGCCAGTAATTCTGTAACCTTTAGCCGGTTTTATGTTTTGGTGCTTCATTTTGTATAAAGAAAATGTTTCCTCTCTGCACATTTCTAAAATCAGTGAATGCCTCACTCGTAAAGAACAGAGATGCAATTTTTTAGTGGGTAATGTAATTTGGGGGAACATCAGCAACATTTAAAGTTGTTATTTATACACAAATGAGGGCACAAGATTTTACTGGGAAGATATACAGAAAATGTATCGAAATTTAGAGACAACATTTCTTGCAGAATGTTATTTCCTTAGTGAAATAAGTCATTTGTAGTATATGGTCATCTACTTAATTTGACATTGATGATTGCTCTCTCCATATTGAAATTCTGCTTGCATTTATACTTTCACAATTTCTTTCTCTCTTTTTTTTTCCTCTTGGAGAAAATGGTGTATTTATTTTTATTTTTACTTTAACTTAATTTTTCTTATTTTGATAAAATACCTATAACATAGTGTTTACTGTCTTAACCATTTTTAAATGTACAGTTCAGTGATATTAAGTACATTTGTATTGTTGTGCAGCCATCACCACCATCCATGTCCCGAATTCTTCGTTTTGCAAAACTGAAACTCTATACCCGTTAAATAATAACTGCCCATCTACCCACCCCCTCATCCCTTGACAACCACTATATACTTTCTCTCTCTATTTTGACAACCCTAGTTACCTCATATAGAGGAAAATTACAACATTTGTCTTTTTGTGACTGACTTACCTAGCATGTTTTCAAGATTCATCTGTGTTGTAGTGTATCAGAATTTCTTTCCATTTTAAGGCTGAATAATATTTCGTTGTGTGTGTATACGTATACACACACCAATATACACACAGCATATTCTAATCTCTTCATCTGTCAGTGGACACTTAGATTGTTTTCATGTTTTAGCCATCGTGAATAACACTGCTTGATCATATAGTAGTTTTATTTTTAAGTTTTTGAAGAACTACTATATTGTTTTCCTTGTGGCTATACCACTTTAAATTCCTACCAACTGTGCACAAGGGTTCCAATTTCTCCACATCCTTGGCAACACTTGTTATTTTCTATGTGTGTGTGTGTGCATGTGTGTGTGTGTGTGGGGGGGGGTGTATTTTGATCATAGCAATACCTAGTGAGGTAATTTCCTGTTGTGGTTTTTATTTGCATTTCAAAGTTGAGCATTTTTCATATGCTTCTCAGCCCTTCATATATCTTCATTAGAGAATGTCTATTCAAACGCTTTGTCCATTTTGAATGGAGTTGTTTGTTTTCATTGTTGAGTTTTAGAATTTCTCTATATATCCTGGATACTCATTTTGTTCTTTTATTAACATTTCTTCCTCTGTACCTCACTTAAATGAGTATCTCTCTAAATGTGGTCTGCAAAATATATTATCAGAATCACTTAGGATTTGTATTTGGAACCCGCAGTCTCTGAATCCACCACTGTACCTATTGAATCAGTCATTAGACTAGGGACCTTGGATGGTGCATTACAACTTTTTGAAATTTTGAGAACTATTTCCTATAATATTGGCTCTTTTTGGGGTTTCTTGCCCAGGTAATTGTTCTCAGTCTCATGGTTTAAGTGCAACCTAGTGATACACTGACAACTTTCAAAGGTATTATTTGGGTCCTGACCATTTATTTTCATATATTCAGCAGACCTAGGCACCTCAAAGTCAACACATATAAAAGATTTAGCATCTTTCCCCACAAACCTGCTCCTCCATCTATAGTTTTCATCGATAGCACCATCATCCATGTAGTCACTGATGTTAAATAGTTGGAGAATTGGAAATTGACTTTCCCCTCTTTTACACCCCTCCCTAACCAATCAATTAATACATTCTACAGATTTTACCTCCAAGTATTTCTCAAACATTTTTCCTGCTTCTCTATCTCAATTTTCATGAATACAGTTTAGTCCTTGACCTTGTCTCAGCTGGGCCATCATCTTCTTTACGGCCTTCAGTTTGGCTTATCTAAATGCAAAGTGTATCAGCACAGGTCCCAATAGGAAACAAAGGGTATTTTCCTAAGATAATTCAAGGAAACTTTATTTACAAAGGGACAGTTTCCACAGGTTTGGTTGTAGGAACAACCACAACAGATGCTGTAATAATCTGGCCTAAGTGTGATCACCTTTAGACTCCATGAGATGAGGTAAGGGAGTGATTACTGGTATATTGGAAAATTAAGTGGGTAATGCTGTCTAATTTGAAAGAGCAGAGGTCTTTCAGTAGCCAAGGGACACCCCAAGTCAAGGTATGTTCAGACCATACAAGATAAATACCCTATCCTCTCTTCCACCCCCTCTCTGATCTCCTGAATGGGCTCCCTATTAGCCAAACCCATTTGGAAATCAGAAGTCAGGAGAACTCCTTCATGTAGTTTATACTGGTTAGTCTCCAGGGCAGAGCACAGAATTGAGGAAGGTGGAGAATGGATCTGGAAGAGCATTGGAACAATCCAGAACACAGATCTTACAACATAGCTCCAGTACTTGCAAACATTTTGACTCCACATCTCTTATTAGGCAAAATTTATCTCTTTAAAATAAAACACAAAATATTCCTCAACTCCTCATTGCTTCTTTGTCTGGCAGTCTCTGTTTGGCTCACCACATTATGGAATACAAATTGCTTGTGGTTGCATGTTCACCTCCTAGTGTTTCTCACTTCCATCTTTTGATTCAGGCCTTTCTTTCTGGAGGACATGCTCTCTTCCTCACTCCCAAGTTCTCCCAAGATAAAAGCTCACCTGTATCCTCAACTAACATCCCTCTCCCTATCTTTTACAAACATCCTGACTTGGCTAGTTTCTGATTCTCGGTATTGTGTGAATCTCTCTATCGTTGCTTTTACAACATTGTTTCATCGTCTTCTATTTCTATGTTTGTCTCCCCAACAAGACTCTGAATTTCTTGAATAAAGAAATAACATCTTATACATGGTTATAGTCCCAGAGATGAGCCCGGTGCTTATTTGCTGTAAGAAAAAATGAATTAATAATTTCTCCTCATCTCTTTTCTTTGGCTATGCATGTGCTAATAGTCAAAGGAATCGCTTTCAGATTTCTAACAAATGGTGTGCATCTAAGTACCTCTCAGTGGGGCTGCAGCCAGCATTAATATTGAAGTGGTAAGTGATGGCCAATTTTGTTTCCTCTGTAATGGGAATTGATGGAAGGAAGGTTCACTATGGATAATTAGATTGATTTTAGTTTTACTACTTTAATATCTAGACAGTTCTTGAAAGTGATTGTTGTAATTACAGAAAGACAAGCTGATTCAGAAAACCATTCTTTATTTTTCTCTCTCCAATCTAGACTCACTGAACTGGTAAAAAGACTTTCTCAATTCTTCCTCTCTTTCTCATTCTCTGCACACTTTCCTTAAAAAAGTTGTATTTTTATCTTTAATTAACGTCTTATCAGATAAATATAGATTGAAATGTGGAAGATGGAGGTTATAGTAAGGGCACAGAATCAATCAGTGTAAGAAGTGATTTTCATTTAACGTCTTTGGGGCATATACCTTGATTGTAATGTGACAGACCAAGAGGTGTAAGGCAAACATCCAGTCTGCCTTCCAAAACCTTACAACAAGTTGCCTCTGTAAAAAGGTGGATGGATATTAGAAGAGAGGCACCTTTCACAAAATCCTGCTTTCTGCTAGGAGGGATTTTTCCTAAGCAGGCTCTCATTCTTCTTAACCTCTTTCCTCCTACACTGTCGGCCTCTGAGGATCATGTGGTGCATCAATTGTTTACAGGTGTGGTTAATTTGAAACAGAGAGCTATATATGTCTCAGAAAGGCTTCAGAATATAGGGGGATATCCGCCATCCTATTTGTGATATTTAGAATGGGTAGAGCCTCTCATTCACTGTAATGCTTTCGTTAAATAAAGGGCCAAGGAAATAAATGCTGGCATCCACACCACAATCAATTATTTTTTACAATGACAGTGTTTTCGGTGCTATTCAAAATTTTAGTTAGAAACAGAAAACTCTTATTCACCTGTCTTTTTTCTTTGCTATGGTGCAAAGCAATAAAAATATGGTTTATGAAGGAAGCCATCTCTCATTTATATTGGGCAACAAAACAAATAGGAGAAGGAAAACAGGAAGCTCACTTAGAAAATAATAAAATTACTTCGGTGAATAAAAATGACAATAAGAAATCACAACATAAGGCATTGTGATATCCTTGAAGATAGAATTTGTATTCTCTATTGTTCTGGGCACAGTACTTTGCATATTATTAGTGATTAGTGAATTTTTTTGAATTGAACTTAATTAATTCAAAGCATGTTTCTCTGTGGTTCAAAAATTGTTCATGAGAAAGTCTCAGGAAGGAGCATATTGATTTAGGCATCACACTGTGTATTGACATACATGTAAATATATTTCCAAAATTATGAGGTACTTTATTAAAGCTAATTCTGTTTGGGTTTTAATGAATCTATATACATTGTTCTCTATATGAAGACCACATATTTTGCTCCGCAACGAAGGTTCTGATAGCTTGACATGGTTTGCCAGTGAAAGGGATTGGATGCACTGAAGTGCTTCCTTCCTTGCTGACACCCTATTAAAGTTTGTTCACATGGTTTTGTTATAATTAGCAGTTAAAACAAGTAATGCAAAATTTGGAAATAACATTAGCTTTTAAATACATAAGCTATAGTTGTTAGGAACATGGCCACTGGAGTTAAATCATGCAGTTAGATTCCATGCCAACTCCGTCCCTCACTAGCTATGTGACCTGGGAACAAGACACTTAGCCTCTTATGCCTTAATTTTCTCATCTGAATATATGCATAGTAACACCAACTCTTTTTGAGTTTTATAAGAATCAAATGAGATCAAATATATGAGGTTTTTGCATGGTCTCTGACAGACTGTAAGTACTCAATAATTATAGCTAATATTATAGATAAATTATGGAAATTAACTTGTAAATGAGCAATAATGTTTTTTTAATATTTTAAAAGTTTATTTATTTTGAGAAAGAGAGAGAGAGAGAGTATTAGAGGGGCAGGGAGAGAGGGAGAGAGAGAGAATCCCAAGCAGGCTCCAGGGTGGAGCCTGATGTGGGGCTCAAACTCACAAACTGCGAGCTCACAACCTGAGCCGAAATCAAGAGCCGGTCATTTAACTGAGCCACCTAGGCACCCCATAAATGGGCAAAAATTTAAAAGGTTTATCGAAAACTTTCCTCTAATAAAAAATAAAGATATACCCTAAGGTGAAGCCTGGCTATTTTGACATTTCTAAACATCTTGAAGACTAAAACTGTTTAAATTAATTATTTGTTCATTAATGAATTAATATGTTTAAAAACAGAATATGTCAATATAAATAAGGGGAAATGAAAAGAACCATAGATAGTGACCATATAGAAGTGGGAGAGGATGGGCCTTCTGTGTTCCAGACTCATCTCCTCTCTTTTACCAGCCAACTTGCATCCAAGCATCACCTGCTTTGGTAAACTTCCTTGTCTCTCTAGATTACATGTAATTCCTCATAAATGTGTTGCCTTCTCCATAACTATCTGGGGTTCCAACAAATAGCTCTCTCTTCCTCTCTCGAGTTTTGAATCAAATGAAATTTGATAAAAGGTTATGGCAAATGGAGACAAAAGGGGACAGACGGACTGCATGTCTAATTTTTTTCTCCTTTTAGATAAATTTACCTTTCAGAAAATTTACTCCTCTTCCTTAGGAGACAAATGAGTGAGAGACAGAAAATCTGAGATTATGCCTGTCTTGGAGTTCTGCCCACATGGAAAGAAATATTGGGAGTAGGAAGTAAGTCTCTCCCCCAGTCCCACCTAACCACTAATAATTGTAATTATTTGATACATTTCCTATCAGAATGTAAGTTATGTTAAAGGAAAACATAAGTTTGATTGATTGTTCTATCATTAATACCAAGTATAATGAATGACTTATGTTAGGTGCTTCATTGATATTGAGGAATCACTAAATAAAAGAATGAATGGACCCACCTGCTCCAGTCTCTTGGCTACAATTGCTCTGCTGTGCATTGTATTGTATACATCAGGCTGTTATAAGCCATATCATTAATTGTTCAAATGATACTATATTTTTGCACATTTACTTGTGCAAGAAACTGTTATAAATATTTTACGTATATTAATGCATTCAGCTTTCACAACAATCCTAGAGGTAGATTTTATCATTATTGCTATTTTTCAGATGTATAAACTAAGACCAAAAAAAGTGATTTATTTTCAAAAGTCACATGCTAGTAATTACAGAGCTAATTACTGTGATCAGTACTCACAACGTGATTACAATTTGGCTTCCATATCTTACAGAGAAAGAGTGGGTGGACCATAGGACAGGATATCTGTTTGCTTGTTTTAATTATTATTCATTATTTCTATTGAAGTATAGTTGACACACAATGTTATATTAATTTCAGTTGTACAACATAGTGATTCGACAAATCTATACATTATTCTATGCTCACCATAAGTGTAGTAACCATTTGTCACCATACAGTATTGTTACAATACTGCTGTCTATATTCCCTATGCTGTACCTTTCATCCTGAGATTTATTCATTCCGATAACTGGAAATCTGTACCTCCCACTCTCCTTCACTCATTTTGCCCATCCCCTCACCAGCTCCCCTTTGGCAGCCACCAAGCTTTATTTTTAATTACTAATTAGTATACTAGCATCCCTCTGTAGAAAAATTCCTTGGTAGAAATTTGTCTCCAAGACTCATTGTCTTCTTTACATAAGTTGTCAAGATCAAAAATCCTAGCCAGTTAAATAAGAACTCTGTTGTGTCTGTTTTACCAAGTTGATGCCAATCTGTGGGGTTTCTTGGTGTCCAACTAACTGGTTTTTCTCTGGTAACATAGGTATTTCTTTCCCAGTCTCTATAAAACATCAAACTCACTGAATATTTTAACTAATGTTTCTCTATAATTCTGGCTTCTCTACTGTACTACTGCATCCATTATAAGCAGGCACTGAATCTGATTCATCTCTGTATTGTTAGTTTCTTATGCTGAATTCAAGACAGAGAATTTATTCCATAAATTTCTGTTTGAGTGAATGAGACATCCGTATTCTTTAGTCTGAAATGGCTGTTTGGAATTTGGGAATAGTCTCAGAGTTGGAACAGAGTTTAGTTTTCTGCAAAACACCTTGGTTTGACAGGAATATATGTATACCTTTGACTTCTTATTCTAACAAATGGACCAATTACCACATACATAATTTAAAAGACATATTTGATCTGACAACTCATTAATCAAATAACCAATTTTGAACATTTGTTATGTACCTAAGCTGGCTAAAGAGGGACCAAAAATGCTTATAGTTTGGACAAATGAATACAGAAAAATGTCATACAGTTTATTATCAAGAGCTAAGATCCAGGTAAAGACCATAAATGCAATGGAGTCATTTGGTTAAAAAAGTTGACTAAAATTCCCCAAGAATTAGACTTTGGTTTCCTTAAAGAATTGGTGGAATAAGATAGGTTAAAGAGATAAGAATCCCAAGATGTCTGGAAAACATGAAGAAGAACATGAAGCATGAATAAGGGTGGCATATGTGGAGCAGCTCAGTCAAGGTAAAGCATCACACATACACATGTCACAGACAGGCAATCCGATTCTGCCAGGTGTTCTCACAGCTCATGGTATCTAGTACCATAGTCATGTGATTTTCTTCTATTCACACCAGTTGGAGAGAAACATACCCTTTTGCCTTACTCTTTTTATACTATATAAATATAAAGTATTCTATGAGCTGAGATTATAAAACATACTTTGTTTTTCTGAAGGCATATAAGTGGGAACTGTAGCATAAAGAGAACATGCATGGATAGAGAAAGCAGTCCTAGGTATGAATTCTGACCTGGACACCTGGTATGCAACTTTGGTTACGCTAATTAACCTTCTCATCTTTTTTTTTTTTTTTTTAATGTTTATTTTTGGGAGAGGAGAGACAGAGTGCAAGTGGGGGAGGGACAGAGAGAGAGGGAAACACAGACTCCGAAGCAGGCTCCAGGCTATGAGCTGTCAGCACAGAGTCCAACACGGGCCTCAAACCCACAGACTGTCGAGATCATGACTTGAGCTGAAGTCCGACACTTAATTGACTGAGCCACCTAGGCATCCCTCATCTTTTAAATAAAAGAAAATTCTGATAGTTATGCATAGAGTTATAAAGATTAAATGAGAAAAAGATGGTCATAAGTGCACTGTTAACACTGGCTGTCATCTGGTTGACAGTTGATGACTAGTGGCTACTAATATTATATTGTTTAATAACCCATAGCACCTATTATTATGCTGCTTTACACATCCTAGGGTGCCAAGAGCTAATTTACTTCTTTACTTCACTTTCCCCAGTTGCCTGTTATCACTCTCCCCCACACTTGAGCTATTGTGGATGCTTGCTCTTTCTTCATATGACACAAAGGTGCTTTTCCAAATCCAAAATATGAAAGTAGGTAAACATCATTCTACCATGAATTACCCAAACCATTTCTTTCTTTCAGCTTACAGGTCATAAAAAAAAAAAAACAATAACAACAATAACAAACATTACTTGGACTGATAAATCATACAGCACCCTTGTCCTGTGTAGTAAGGAATTAGGAAAAAAAGTTCTAAAATATCTGGATTCAAGTGTTATTACTTACTGCTATAGAACTTTGCTGGAGACTCTTTTTTAAGTTAAAAAAAATAATATCAAAGATTGAAGAAGGTTGTTAGTAATCTCGATGAATCAGAACCATGTTTAATTCCATTCATTATAATATATTTTTAAAGCAAGGGTGTCACATAAATAAATTATGTACATAAAAATACTATGTGCTGAGATGGGCACATTAATTTACTTTCCATTAGGAAGGTATTGGTGAATTGTCTTACAACTAAACGGTATCATTTTAGGTTATTATTTCCACAGTGCCTCAAAAGGACTTTCATGTTCTCTGCAGCATGGAAGAATTAAAGTACTTCCTTTAGCTCTTTGTTAGCTTTTCACAGCATATAAATGGGATATCTAAGCTTAAAACGTAATGTAGTTGCTTTATTATTTTTTTGAATGAGTGGAAAAGAGAATGTGCTTTCTGTTTACACATTTTGTTATGGACTGAATTGTGTCCCCTCAAAAATTTACATGTTCTAGCCTTAAGCCTCAATGTGACTGTATTTGCAGATAGAGCCTTTATGGAGGTGTTTAAAGTAAAATGAGATCATAAGGGTGGGGTCCTAATCTAATAGGACTGATGATCTTGTAGAAGGAGGAAACGACACCAGATCTCTCTCTCAACCTCTCTCTCAATCTGTCTCTCTCTCTCTCCCTCCATGCATACACAAAGAAAAGGCGAAGCGGAGACAAAGTGAGAAGGTGTCTTTCTGAAAGTCTGGAAGAGAGGCTTCATTAGACACCAACTGTCTTGGCATCGTGATCCTGGACTTTACTTTCCAGATTATGAGAAAAGAAATTTCTGTTGTTCAAGACACCTAGTATCTGGTGTTTCTTTTATGGAAGTTTGAGCAGGATAATAAATAAATAAATAAATAAATAAACACACACACACACACACACGTATATAAATTAAATTAATTACATTTAATATATATTAAAGCATGTTTTAGCTTAAAGTATAGTTTTAATTGGTATATATAATTAATATCAAATTCTGTTGTTGTTTTTTTAATTTTTTTAATGTTTACTTTTGAGAGAGAGAAAGAAACAGAGTGTGAACAGGGGAGGGGCAGAGAAAGAGAGGGAGACACAGAATCCAAAGCAGGCTTTAGGCCCTGAGCTGTCAGCACATAGCCTGATGCGGGGCTTGAACTCACGAGCCATGAGATCACGACCTGAGCCGAAGTTGGACACCCAACCAACTGAGCCACCCAGGTGCCCCTCAAATTCTGTTTTTTTAATGTCCACTTCAACAGCTTGTTTTAAAATGATGTGTTTTTTATTTTACAAAGTCTAAATATCTTCATACTGCTTAACATTAAAAATAGTATTTCTGGGGGAAAATTTATAGAATTTGATATTTCACAAGGGTCAGTATGCTTTATTATTTGTTCATGGAATTACTTCATTACAACTTGACTTCATCTAATAATGAATTAGGTGTCTATTATCATAATTGCCACATAGCACAATGTTATGTTGATGTTAAATTTCATCTAGAGCCAGTACATGACTGAAACACTGTGACTGTTTTCCTAATGGTACATGATTATAATTATAATAACTTCAATTTGACACATTATCTTTTCATGAATTCATGGCAGAGTATTTATATTATCTTCTTTACTGTAGTTTAGGTAATAAATCTCAATGCATTACAAGGACCAATTTGCTTTAGAGAGTTTGTCTTTGTCTTTTTGAAGGTAAGTAAACCGGCAGCCTTCTTAGCGATGTCCAGGAGACAAATGCTCACTATTCTAAATAGATTTGCCTCATGTTTCTTCAGGATGTGCTTTGGCTGAATAAGATTGCTGCTCCCCTCTTTTTTTTTTTTTTTTTTTTTTAGTTTCTATTTAAAGTGCAGTTAGTTAATATACACTGTAATATTAGTTTCAGGTATACAATATAGTGGCTCAACACTTCCATACAGCACCCAGTGCTCATCACAAGTGCATTCCTTAATATCCATCACATTTTAACCCATCCCTCCACCCATCTCCCCTCTAGTAACCATCAGCTTTTTCTCTATTGTTAGGAGTCTGTTTTTTGGTTTGCCAGTCTCTCTCTCTGCCCCTTTTTCCCCTTTGCTCATTTGTTTCTTAAATTCCATATATGAGTGATATAATACGGTATTTGTCCCTCTCTGCCTGACATATTTTGCTCAGCATAATACTCTTTAAGCTCCATCAACATCGTTGCAAATGGCAATACCTGATTCCTTTTTATGGCTGAATAATATTCCATTGTGTATATATGACCCATCTTCTTTATCCATTTATCTGTCAGTGGACACTTGGGCTGTTTCCATATTTTGGTTATTGTAAATAATGCTGCTATAAACACCAGGGTGCATGTATCCATTTGAATTAGTATTTACGTATTATTTGAGTAATTACCTAGTAGTGCAATTGCTGGATCATAGGGTAGTTCTATTTTTAACTTTTTGAAGAACCTCCATACTATTTTCCACAGTGGCTGCACCAGTTTGCATTTTCACCAATGGTAGGATTGCAGCCCTTTTAAAGAACAGCATTGCAGTCAATGATTGGTAGTTAGCATAAATGTGTATAATAAAATGATAATTTTCATTTAGTTTTAGAATAATGCCATAATAATAACCAGATCCCAAATCAGACCTTGAACACTTACTCTGTTTCCAATCCCAGAGCCCTCTGAGGTTACATCATTTCTAAGTGCTCTACAAGCCAAGAGTTGGGGGAGTTCTGTAATAAGAAATCCACAGACAAACCCTGTGTTTGTTCTTCATTCTGTTTCTTTGAAGTTCAGTTCCAATGTTGTGGGTGCCTCTGGCTCCTTCATGTGCTTCTGTCAAAACACTGAAAGGACACTTAAATTCCCAAATGATAATTCACGTTATTTCAGGTGTTTCTAGGACATAAAATGAAAGCAATATAACACAGCAAAAATTCTGCTTAGCTCCCGGTGTGTAAAGATTTGTGGTATTTCTTTCAGGGCAGTCCAATAACATGTCAGGAACTGAGAACGAAGGGGTACCTATTGTCCTTTAGATAACCCCATGTCATCTCTGAGGATTTCTCTAATAGTTCTCACCTCTATTCAGATTCAGCTCCTGTCTCCACTTCAGAACCTGACAGTTGATTTCCTGGACATATAAAGACCATATAGGCTCATGTATTAAAGAAAAAGAGCTATTACGAGGCCATTCTGTAGGAACATGGAAACAGGCAGTGGTTGAAGCGTAATTTAAACCTGTTTCCAGAGAAAAGATATGAGCAAAATGTTATTGCATGGGTTCAAGATGGCAAAAGAAGATTAGTATGAAAGGACAACAGCTAGTTCCTAAGCATTGGTCCTCTGGGGCTGTTTATAGAGAATGCTAGTCTTGAAACTCTAAGTCCTAAATGTAGGGGTGAAAACTTTGGCCTGACCTCTCCACTGCCTCACCCATAACACAAATTCAGCCTGACTTTTTCAAAATCTTCATTTTGCAACGGTACCCTTCAACAGGAGCATGGACATGGATCTTGCTAATGCAATTCAATTTCCAGCTTTTTATCAAGAGTGGAAGAAATACAGATAAATGAAGTATGAGAGCCTCGGCATCCACTAGCCCAAAAGAAAGCATGTTAAAAAAAAAGCCAAACAAAATTTGGAGTCTATAGGAATATGTCTACACTTTCAACTCATCCTTTCCAACTTTCAAGAAAAAGTACAATTTTTTAATCAATACTTTATATCAGGGATTGAAAAGCTTTTTCTGTAATGGGCCCAGATAGTAAACATTTAAGGTCCAGGCTTTCTGGACCTTATTCTCTCTAATTGTAACTACTCCACTCTGCCATTAATGGCTTCCAAAGAAGCCATTAGTACTACTTAAATGAATGAGCATGGCCATGTTTCAATAAAATTTTATTTATGGATACTGAAATTTGAATTTAATATAATTTACACACGCATAGAATACTAATGTTCTTTGACTGTTTTCATTCACTAAAAATTATTTTTAAAATATTAGCTTGAAAGCTGCACAAAAATAGTTGACTAAAGTGATTTGGACTAAGGCCACAGAGAACTGACCCTTATATATTGATTCATTCAGTGCAAAGGTAGAATTGCTTCTAGTCATCTCCTGCTCTTGGATATGGAGGTTTGGATAAGTGTATGATGCTTTGAGATCATTGAAGTCATGCCTTACTTTTGTGGGAACAGAGGAGAAAGTAATAGGGAGCAGTTAAATGCCAACATGTGGAGGTCTCTGACGGCCAAGTCCATAAACTTCTGCTCACCTACACTGCATCATTGTTGAAATTTGAAAAAGCCATCCTCTCTGAGCAGACAGAGTAGAAAAAGGTACCATTTCTGGACAAGGAAAGTAGAAAAAGGAGTCTCCTGTAGACTAATAAAAATAGAAAAGAACTCTGGGTAGATCCACTGTGCCCCTTTCCTGTGAGTGCCCTTCATGCTTGGATCACAATTTTTACAAGTAAGGAAAAAGCAAAATTTCAGCTCCCTCTTGCCCTTTTCCAACATACTCAGGAGCTCTCCAACAATATGCTTACAAACTGTCTTTGTTCTCTCAAATAGACTTGTTCAATTTCCTTAGAAAATAACGTTACTCTTTGGAGTAGAAGCCTCTTCTTGAAGTTTTGAGGGATTTGTGGGAGGGGTTGGAGGTGGAAGGGACCTACTATTGCATGAAGAGACTTTCAAATAAAGCTTGTTTCTAGTAAACCACAACTCATTCTAAGCCTTCATTGGAATTGAAGTATTTGAAGTTTTTCATGGAAGACAGACTACTTCCCTGTTGGAGAATTTTCCTTACATGACTCTGTCAGGTTTTATGAGTATCAGTTAGCAATAGCCTGATTTTCTTTCCCATCAGTCTGTTTACATCTCTCATTGAGAAGCGGCTTCCCTCATTTTTATTTTGTTTATAGAAACAGAAACTTCTATTTTCTTTTCATTTTAGAGAGAGAGGGGGGAGGAAAGGGGTTTGTTATCTTCATCCATGGAACGAGAATTTTCTTTTTGAAGTTATCAAACTGATTACAATGGAAGCAGATTGGACCACTTTGAGAAACATTGCTTAAGTGGATATGAATCCCATCTATCTTTCTGTGCCTCTCTCTCACCCAGAGCATAGGTTAGAATTTTATCTAGACTGTCAGCTTCATCATTTTTTTTTGCTGTGAGAGATTGCACACTATTCAAAGTAATTTATATTATCTTATTTAAACCTCACAAATAAAGCTGATAGTATTTGTGATTTTCCCCATCCACAGATGAGGAAATTCAAGTTTGTCAAGTTTGGCCAATTTAAATAAGACATTTATGGTTAGTGTAGCATATTACAATAAATATCCTATCATTACACTACATTATTTTATCTTATTACTTTGTTTTGAGTGTCAAATAGGAAATAAAGGTAGAACGTCTACTCAGCAAACAAATGGTACCCTTTTAGAAAATTATTAATCTTAAGCCTAAAACATGAAACTTGTACCTAGCCTTAGCTGTTGCTTTTCCCCACTTACTCTTCTATCTTCTGACTACTTGACTGAACCCTATTCCTGCTCCAAGATGGTTCCTTCCCTAAAGGCTGTTCTAACTAGTCTGAGTTCTGTATTTGTTTATTCTCCCAATTATCATATTTTCTTTAATATTAGGGTAGTGTTCATTGTTACTTTTTAAAAATGTGTTTTAGTTAGTATTAATACATTCTTTTAATGTAGAGTCATATAATAAATTTCTGGTGTTCTTTTAAGAGCATAGAGAAAAGGACTAGGCAGAGATTATGCGTTCAAATATGTATTGATAGAAGATTTGATTAAGTACAACACCTATAAGGCTCCCAAATTTACTTCTTTGGGTGTTCTAGAGAGCAGATGTATGTTTGTCATGTGACATTAGTTTTCCAGGTATTTAAATATGAATCTGAAAACCCAGAATATATATATTACATGTATATGTAATACATATATTAAAATGTATATATTACAAATATATATATTACATACATATATATATATATATATAAATGTTTAAGTATATATATGAACTGATATCTATAATAAAGTACTAAGAGTTGAGCTTTATAGTTACCATGCCCTTTTTCCATTCTTCATTCTTAATTTTCCCACTCCATTAATATATTCCATTAACATATTAATTCTTTTTCTGCAGTATCATGGGAAGAGAAAGAGAGAGAGATATTATACTTGATACTTTTCCATCACTTACCCTCTTTTTTTACTTCCAGGGACAAATTTGACAATTGGCTCCATTTTCCCATGCTCACCAAAGAAGAAAATTAACAGGGAGGAAACACTGCACAACTTACAGCTTTGTTGAAAAGCAAAAGTGAACTACTGGGACCTCATCAAGAAAAAAAAAGCTTTTGCACAATGAAAGAAACAATCAACAAAACTAAAAGGCAACCAATGAAGTGGAAGAAATATCAGAGAAATGAAATATTGATATTGCAATGAAATATCAGATAAAGGGTTAGTATCCAAATTCTCTAAAAACTTGTCAAACTCAACACCCAAAAAATAATCCATTTTTTTCTTTTCCAAAGTAGACATCCAGTGGCTAACAGACACAAGAAAAGATACTCAACATCACTTATCATCAGGGAAATACAAATCAAAACCACAATGAGATACCACCTCACACCTGTCAGAATGGCTAAAATTAACAACTCAGGAAAAAACAGATGTTGGTGAGGGTACAGAGAAAAGGGAAAACTTTGGCACTGTTGGTGGGAGTGCAAACTGGAGCAGCCACCCTGGAGAATAATATGGAGGTTCCTCAGAAAATTAAAAATAGAGGTACCTCATGACCCAGCAATTGAACAACTAGGTATTTATACAAAGAATACAAAAATGCTGATTGAAAAGGGCACGTGCACCCCCATGTTTACAGCAGGACTTTCAAAAATAGCCAAATATGGAAAGATTCCAAATGTCCATCAAGTGATGAATGGATAAAAAAGATGTGGTATATATACGCAATGGAATATTACTCAGCTATCAAAAAAGAATGAAATCTTGCCATTTGGAATAATGTGGATGGAATTAGAACGTTTTATGCTAAACAAAATAAGTCAGATAAAAACAAATGCCATATAATTTCACTCATGTGGAATTTAAGAAACACAACAGATGAACATAGGGGAAGGGAAGGAAAAATGAAATAAGATAAAAACAGGGAGGCAAATCATAGGAGACTCTTAAATATGAAGAACCAACAAAAGGTTTCTGGAGGAGAAGTGGGGTGGGGAGGATGGGCTAAATAGGTGATGGGCATTAAGGAGGGTACTTGTTGGGATGAGCACTGTTATCTGGAAGTGATGAATCCCTGAATTCTGCTCCTGAAACCAATACTGCACTGTATGTTAACTAAATTGAACTTAAATAAAATAATAATAATAATAAAATAAATCTTTGTTAAGAGCAATGTAAAAGAAAGTTTGGTTGATGGACATTTGGGCTGTTTCCATAAGTTGGCTGTTGTAGATAATGTTGCTATAAATATCAAGGTGCATGTATTCCTTTGAATTAGTATTTTTGTATTCTTTGGGTAAATACTTAGTAAGGCAATTGCTGGATCATAGTGTAGTTCTATTTTTAATTTTTTGTGGAACTTCCATACTGTTTTCCAGAGTGGCTTCACTAGTTTTCATTCACACTAAGTGCATCTGGGTTCATCTTTTTCCCCAACTTTGCCAACACCTGTTGTTTCTTGTGTTGTTGATTTTAGGCACTCTGACAGATGTGAGGTGATATCTCATTGTAATTTCAATTTGTATTTCCCTGATGATGAGTGATGTTGAACATCTTTTCATGTCTGTTGGCCATCTGGAAGTGTTCTTTGGAAAATGCCTGTTTATGTCTCCTGCCCACTTTTTTTAAATGTTTATTTATTTTTGAGAGAGAGACAGAGACAGTGCAAGCGAGGGAAGGGTAGAGAAAGGGAGATACAGAATTTGAAGCAGGCTCCAGACTCTGAACTTTCAGCACAGAGCCTGACGTGGGGCTCCAACCCACAAACCACAAGATCATAACCTCAGTCGAAGTTGGACACTTAACCAACTGAGCCACCCAGGTGCCCCATTCTGCCCACTTTTTAATTGCATTTTTTTTGGGGGGGGTGTTAATTTTTATAAGTTCTTTATAGATTTTGGATACTAACCCTTTATCAGATATGTCATTTGCAAATTTTTTTTCCATTCTGTACATTGGCTTTTAGTTTTTTTGATTGTTTCCTTCCTTGTACAGAAGCTTTTAATTTTTATGAAGTCCCAATAGTTTATTTTTGCTTTTGTTTCCCTTTCCTCAGAAGATATATCTAGCAAGAAGTTGCATGGATAAAGAAGTTGTGGTACGCACACACACACACACACACACAAAGGAGTATTACTCAGCCATAAGAAAGAATGAAATCTTGCCATTTTCCATGAGACGGATGGAGCTAGAAAGTATTATGCTAAGTGAAATAACTCAGAGAAAGACAACTACCATATGATTTCACTCATATGTATAATTTAATAAACAAAACAAATGATCAGGGTAGGGGGAGGAGAAAGAGAGAGGCAAAACAAGAAAACACTCTTAACCATACAGAACAAACTGATGGTTATCAGAGGAGAGGTGGGGGGGGGATGGGCTAAGTAGGTGATAGGGATTAAGGAGGGCACTTGTGAAGAGCACTGGGTATTGTATATAGGTGTGAATCACTAAATTGTACACCTGTAAGTAATATTCACTTATGTTCACTAACTGGGATTTAAATGAAAACAAAACATGAAGGACAGTTTGGTAAGGGACAACAACACTAAATTCTCAAAAACTAAACTGGACCAGAGAGAACATTAATGCTTATTAATAGAATCCTTTGAATGTTTAATTTTTACATAAAGATCCAAGTCAGTTTTCCTTATTCAGCAGAACCAAATTTATCTAAGTCTCACCTTAATTAATGGGACTCCCTAAAAGAAGCCAGAAAGAATGAATGGTAATTAAATGCACAGTTTTTGCACAGTTAAAATTACTGCAAATTACATGCAAATTGGAAAACACAATCAGTAAAGGATCTTTCTCTGTGAAATTCCTGGTGCCATTGTCTGAATTTATTTTATGTTGTATTCAGAGAGCATAGTCAGGACTTTGGGCAGAGAACAGCCTGTCATTTCAAGGACTTGGAGTTCACTGTTGTCATGGCCAGTAGTAGGCTTGGTTGATAAAAACTTGAAATAACAGTAATAGAAAAGAGAGAAGGAAATGAATATAAAGATGTTTTGAGGCAGAATTATAACATTTGCCGGTCAAATGAACAAAAGCAAAATCTCTAAAAGAGAAACCATGAAATGTGGGTTCTGTAGATGGAAGAAAGTCACCTTAATTTAAACAATTTTAAAAAGCAGTGATTATTACCAGGGAGAGAATTGAGCCTGGTAAAAGTGATGCAAATTTTGTACTTAAAAATTTTCATACAATATCTCTTCAACTTCCATGCCAATGTAGCCAATTTTAGTAATTATGAGCCTCTTCTAAACAAGTCTTCATTTTACCAAATATAGGTCTCTCTTGCTGTTTTCTGTTTTCCTCTCAGGTGATGAAGTACCAAGTACTGAGCAGTAATGAGTATTAGTTATTTTCCATTTGTCTTTCCAGATCAGCATCTGATCCCACCCTGCTCTGGGTGCTAGGATTCTGATGTCTGTAGACTCTATCACATACTCTCTCTTGCCCTCTGTTCAGCCAATCAAGGCACCAGCGGGAGATTGGTGGATGGGAGGAGAATGAAGTCAGGTATGTATTTTTGCCTCCCATTTATTGGGCTGTGGTTTGGCAGTGGCTGTGTTCCTCTACCTAGCACCACAGCTGCTACTGTTGCAGACCCTCTACCACCATTACTGCTCTTGATGATGTCCTGTATAGCAACATCTTTTTCCCTCTCCAGAATGGAAGTGGGAACAGCTTCTGGCTCTTGGAGTCCTAATGCTTCTCCTTCCCTGGTTGGTCCCTATAACCCTCCCCACAATTCTGTAAATAGTTCCTTCATTAAAATCGTTCAGTTATCAAGTCGATGTATACAGCCAAGGTAATGATTAAAATGATTCATATTTTTGAAGCAGTATTAAACCACTATTTTTTTCTTGAGTTAAATCTAAAGGTAATGGGTTCTCACTTTTTTTTTAATATGAATTTATTGTCAAATTGGCAGAAAACATGAATAGACACTTCTCTAAAGAAGACATCCAGATGGCCAACAAGCACATGAAATGATACTCAACATCACTCCTCATCAGGGAAATACAAATCAAAACCACACTGAGATATCACCTCACGCCAGTCAGAGTGGCTAAGATGACAAATCAAGAGACTATAGATGCTGGAGAGGATTTGGAGAAATGGGAACCCTCTTGCACTGTTGGTGGGAATGCAAATTGGTGCAGCCACTCTGGAAAACAGTGTGGAGGTTCCTCAAAAAATTAAAAATAGATCTACCCTATGACCCAGCAATAGCACTGCTAAGAATTTACCCAAGGGATACAGGAGTACTGATGCATAGGGGCACTTATACCCCAATGTTTATAACAGCACTTTCAACAATAGCCAAATTATGGAAAGAGCCTAAATGTCCATCAACTGATGACTGGATAAAGAAATTGTGGTTAATATACACCATGGAATACTACGTGGCAATGAGAAAGAATGAAATATGGTTCTCACTTTGTAAAGTCACTGTTGGTACAGACTTTGAATGGCAACTAGGAAAACTGGAACTCAATAAATGCTTAGCAAATATCTGGCAATGAGTTCCCCAAGAGAGGACATAGCTCTGTGGCACTAATGGTATTTTAGGATAGGTGGATCATCTCATTACCATATAACATCATGGTTATGAACATCGTCTTTTTGCCCAGACTACCTTGTTTAGATGTGGTCTCTACCATTTGCACTAGTAAGTGACCTTGAAGATAACCTTTGTGTGCCACAGTTTCTTTATGTATAAAATTGTGGTTATAACACTACTTATTTAATAAGTCTGATGTATGGATTAAAAGAGTTAAAATACATAAAGTGCTTAAGACTGTGTCTGGTATATAATAAGGCTACATAAATAGTTTCTACTAATTTTTATGGGTCTTATATAATATGTGAGGAGGAGAGAGTTAAAGTATCAAATTTATGGTAAGCAAATAGGATATTTCAGAACTAATTGCAAACTAGGCATAAATACATCATTACAATCTTAGTTCCTCCATTAAGAGTCTTGAAACACATAAAATTGATAACATGGAATTGTTGGTCAAAAATTTAGTCTATTGTTAAGCTCTTAGAATCCAGCAGAAGACCTTATCTTTTTCTTGGGCAGTGATCACAAGCCACGAGGTAACGGTCTTTTAAAATGCCTTCCACAGACATTCAATTTCAGGTAGCATTGTGTTATTATAATTAGTAGAGTATTTATATGATAGTCTTCCTTTTTTCTGAGTATTTGGGAGACACCACACTTTGGTTTCCTGATTGTGGTTGATATTCACTAATTTTCCAGGGACTTTTGAGAAATTAAAATAGGAATATGGACAAGGATTCTGGATGCCAAATTCATCAGCTGTAATCATATTATTCTAACAGCTTTTTCTATCATTAGTGGTTAGTAGCAAAAGTTTTGAAGTCAGACTTTTTGGATTTAAATCTATTTCTTTTACTAGCTAAATGACCTTGGACCGATTAGGTAAACTCTGTTATTTGTTTGTTTATTTATTTATTTAGAAACTATTTTCCATCAACCTTATTTCCATTTTGTTTGCCTTTGTGGAAGAGCAGCTTAAGACCACTCAGTGGTTGTTCCAGCCCATTTGGTGGCCTGAGCAGGCGGAGCTGCAGACCAGTCTTCAGTGGCAGGCTGAGTGCTCTAGCCTTCAGTGGGGAACTGCTGAATAGGCCCAGAGTGCACCTCCATGCCTTTAGACCAGTCTGCGACTTCAGGATGAGTAACAGTGAACTCAGGAGCTGGAACAGTCCATTCACCCTGAAAGTCCTCCTTGGTCACAGCCTTTTCAGTAGCAGCCTGCTCGTCCTTTTCAACCTCTTCAGGATCTCTGTAGAAGTAGAGAACAGGCATGACCTCCCATGGGCATTCACAGGAAATGGTACCACATATGTGCAGAACTTCCCAGGCAAGCACCCACCACATCAGACACACTCTTGTTGCAAGAGATGGCAATGTCCATATAACACAGAGGAGAGTCTGTGTTATACAGAGCAATGGTAAGCAGGTAAACATAGGACGTTTGCAAGAGGCTTGTGGTCGGCTCTGGGATCAGTAACCATCAGAAATCTCTTCCCTTGAAGGCTTCCTGGATCTGGTTAGTGAAGGTTCCAGGAGTGAAGTGACCAGCAATAGGAGTGGCTCCAGGAGCAGCAGCAAACTTCAGCACAGTTCACTGGCCAGCATTCCTGGATCATATGGCACTGACATCAGCTGGGTTTTCAATGGCGATGATGGCACAAGCTACCATCAGAAGCTTCTCCCAGGTTCTCTTCAGATTTATGGCATAGATGCCATCACTTTTCCTTTTGTAGATGTACTGTTCCATTTGGAAGTCAAGGTTGGTATCACCTAAGTGGGTTCCTGCTGCAAAGAATTTGAGGACATCCTTCATTTGTAGGAGGGGCTCCAGACATTGTAAAAGTTTCCCTTTAAATTATGACATGAACACAAAACACTACATGGACCCCTCCTTGGGTAGCACAGAAGGTATAATTCTTTTACATATAAAATGGAAATTCTTTTATATATATTTAATATATATATATTATACATATAAATTCTTTTATATATATAATTCTTTTATATATAAAATTAATTCTTTTATATATAAAATGTTTTTATATATAAATTTAATTTTAATTCTTTTTATATATAAAATGGAAATAATGGTACCTACTTCGTAAGGCTGTTACAGGAATTAAGTGAGGTAATCATATAAAGCTCTTAGAAAAGGGCCTGGCACAAATTAAGTGCTAAAATTGGCAAATACTATTGTTTTATTTTTAATAGACTTTGAGATAGTTCCACAGCAACTATTGATTTGAAAGAGTAGAGACAACCTATCAATGTAAAATTTATTTATTTGTTTGTTTGTTTGTTTGTTTATTTATTTATTTTGTGGTAGTGTTTAAAGGTAATATGTGCTTTAAACAAGACTAGAGGGTTACTTTATCTTCCCTTTCAGGATGACTGAAAATGTGATTTAGATCTCCCTGATGGATCAACATTCTCCCTAATAATACCTGAGGGAATTATTTTAACTCTGGGCAGTAAGACCACAGAAAGATTAATAGCAAGAAAATCAGTTCTCTCAAAAAAAATGCTCCATAGTTATTTGACAGCAATAATTTTTCCATTTTTTTAATTAACATATTATATGTATATATAAACACACACACACACACACACACACACACACACACACACAAGTGGAACCTAGTCAGGATGCATCAGGTAACATTATGAATCTAGTTCCTCCTCCTTTTTGGTTGAACTATTCCTACCCTGCCCTTGAATCTATCATGCAGACATTTTTACCCATATTGGTTACAATTATTTCTGTGTGTGTGTGTGTGTGTGTGTGTGTGTGTGTGTGTGTAATTAGACTCCATATTGAGTGAGGGTGTGGAGCCCAACATGAGGCTCCAACTCATGACTCTGATATCAAGACCTGAGCTGAGATCAAGAGTCACTTAACTGACTGAGCCACCCAGGCACCTCAGTCACAGTTATTTCTTGATTTCTTTTTTTTTCTTTTTTTTTTAACGTTTATTTATTTTTGAGACAGAGAGAGACAGGGCATGAACGGGGGAGGGTCAGAGAGAGGGGGAGACACAGAATCTGAAACAGGCTCCAGGCTCTGAGCCATCAGCACAGAGCCGGACGCGGGGCTTGAACTCACGGACCGCGAGATCATGACCTGAGCCGAAGTCGGACACTTAACCGACTGAGCCACCCAGGCGCCCCAGTTATTTCTTGATTTCAATGTTAGAGCTTACAGACTTATTGTAGAGTTCTCTGAGACTGTTCAAATTTCAGTCTACACTGTAGAATTTGCCAGTTGGTTTTATGGCACTGTTGGGATTCTGTTATGTATTACTGTTACTATGCAAAACTCTGCTACTTACTAATCTAGTGCCCTTAGGAAGTGTGTCTCCATCCCCTACCTCTAAAATGAAGTTAATAACCGTACTTAGCTTATAAGGATTAAAAAATTTAACATTGTTAAAACCTTTAGAATACGACTTAGCACACAGTAAGCATTATATCAATATTTGTAAAATAAAAAAAGAAAAACAAAGATGTGTAAGACAGAATATAGACCCTAAAACATTTGATGATAGGGAAGTGACAGTGAGTCTTCCAATTTGGGGGGTGACTTGAGGTTCTTTTGGTTTGTAAGGTACCAAACCGAAGGCCTTCAGTACGGTTGGTTGATTTAAGGGGCATAAAACTGGTTGATTTAAGGGGCATAAAACTGACTTTAACATATATAGAAAAGTAGATTCTAAGCTACTGGTACAGGTGAAGGAAGCATTTTAGAAGCGATGTAGACAATCCCCTAAAGAAAGTGGTCCTCATGTGCTTTCAGGGCCAAAAAGTCAGCACAGTGCCCAGGGGTATAAGAAAGGAATTAGAAACCAATCAAAAAACCTGGGAAAGTGTTCCAGAAATGCAATCGGGCATTTCATGCTGGTCTATTGTAAAGATCTTGGGCAAACCATTTAAGGTCACAGGGTCTTGGTTGCTTCATTTGCAAAATATGTGCATGTTGCTACACGTTTACATTGTAAGATTGTTGTAGGGATTACATGATAGGGAATGTTCCTGTACTGTGTTCAATGTAAAATAAACTAACATAATATTGTTACTATTCTTGTTGTTAATAAAGAAGACCTGATGTTGCCGTTTTATCTGACAGTGATGATTCATTTCCTTTAATTCTTAGTATATTTTGACAACCTTAGGGAAGAAGGAAACCAAACTTGAGAAGATATTAAATATTAGGGAAAGACTCTTCCTCCTTCTACTACTTCCATTACCAGCCTCTGAAATAAAAAATAAATAAATAAATAAACTAAATGTGTAAATTTAGCTCAGGGAGACTAAAACATAAGGAAAAATGTAAAGAATATCTCCAAACTTGTAACCTTACCTGTAACCACAGTAATAGGTCATGACGAATTTATTTAAACTTCTAAAAATGTAAATCTTTTCCTAACTCTGTATTACAGCTTTGGTTATTAAAAGTCCATCGTTTGGGGCACCTGGGTGGCTCAGTCGGTTAAGTGTCCGACTTCGGCTCAGGTCATGATCTCGCGGTTCATGGGTTCAAGCCCCGCATCCGGCTCTGTGCTGACAGCTCAGAGCCTGGAGCCTGCTTCGGATTCTGTGTCTCCCTCTCTCTCTGCCCCTCCCCTGCTCACGCTCTGTATCTCTCTCAAAAAATGAATAAACATTAAAAAAATTTAATAAAATTTTATTTATTTATTTATTTATTTATTTATTTTATTTATTTTTGAAAAAGAGAGAGTCCAGAGCATGGACAGTGGAGGGGCATAGAGACAGGGAGAATATGCTGTCAGCACAGACGCCAATGTGAGGCTGGAACTCAAGAACCATGAGATCATGACCTGAGCCAAAGACAGATGCTTAATTGACCGAGCCATTCAGGCACCCCTATATACCATATATTCTTTATGCATTCATCAGTTGATGGACATGTGGGCTCTTTCTCTAATTTGGCTATTGTTGATAGTGCTGCTATAAACATTGGGGTGCATGTGCCCATTTGAATCAGCAGTTTGGTATCCTTTGGATAAATACCTAGTTGTGCAATTGCTGGGTTGTAGGGTAGGTCCATTTTCAATCTTTTGAGGAACCTCCATACTGCTCTCCAGAGTGGCTGCACCAGTTTGCATTCCCTCCTACAGTACAAAAGTTTTCCCCTTTCTCCTCATCCCCACCAACATCTGTTGTTTCCTGAGTTGTTAATTTTAGCCTTTCTGAAAAGTGTGGGGTGGTATCTCTTTGTGGATTTTATTTGTATTTCCCTGATGATGAGGCATTTTTTTTTTTTTTTTTTGACTTGACAATGATAGCCACAAGGCATTTATTTACATTTGCCTACCCCAGTCTCCCTGGGACCAAATCAAAGGTGACTGGCCCAGAGAGTCTGCTGACCTCTGAATACCGGGGAGGCCCAATCAGGCCATCAGCAGCCCTCAAGGGCCCAGTACCAGGTGGAGAGAGCCATGTACCATTGGTACTCCTTTATCCCTCTTCCCTCATCCCCAAGGGGTTTCCCTAGTCTCACGGCCTCTGGAGGCTGGCTCACTCATGTGTGGCTGTAGCTCCTGATGGCCATGGGCAGGCGGTACACTTCTAGGTTGATAGGGCAGCTGTAGTGTGCCTCCGGGCAGTGCTGCCACCAGGCTGCAGCACATCACCATTCTGGGACCAAGACTGCTGTTACCACTTGCCCCAATGGTGGTGGTGGTTGGTAGTGGGGGGTGGGGGGGTGATTCTCGGATGCTTTTCAAAAAATATTCATATAGAACTGTAAATGTATTTTCTCTTCCTTATGGTTTTCTGAAGAGCATTTTCTTTAGCTTACTTTATGGTGAGAATATAGTATGTAATACATAGAACATACAAAATATGTGTTGACAGTTTATGTTATTGGCAAGACTTCCAAGCAAGAGTAGGCTATTAGTACTTACATTTGGGGAGCATGGTCACTGCCCAGTCCCCAGGTTGAGCGTGGTCGCTGCTCAGTTCTCAGGTTGTTCAAGGGTCAACTTTATTTCAGCCTAGATGGTTTGACATACGACAAAACCACCTCAGTGAATTACCTTGATTGATTTTCAAATATTGAACTGACTTTGTAATCCTGGGAGCAGTCTTCCTTGATCGCAATGTTTAATTATTTAATATAATATTCAACACAAATTTAAAAATTTAAAAATTTTTTTTTCAACGTTTATTTATTTTTGGGACAGAGAGAGACAGAGCATGAACGGGAGAGGGGCAGAGAGAGAGGGAGACACAGAATCGAAAACAGGCTCCAGGCTCTGAGCCATCAGCCCAGAGACCGACGCGGGGCTCGAACTCACGGACCGCGAGATCGTGACCTGGCTGAAGTCGGACGCTTAACCGACTGCGCCACCCAGGCGCCCCATAAAAATTTTAAAAATCATTTAAAATAGTTTAAAATAATTCCTAGATTTTTTTCAAGAATTGATATCTCTTCCTTAGATCAAAATTCACAGGTGAAGCAATTCGCTGAAATGTCCTTTGTGGAAAGATTTTTAACTACAAAGTCAAATTCTTTAATAGATATAGACCTATTCTGATCTCATTTTGGTTTCTTGAGTGAGCTTTGATAGTTTGTCTTTCAAGGAATTTTTCCATTTCATATGAATTAAATTTATTGGCATAATTTTCAGAATATTCTCTTACTAATCTTGAATATTTGTAGAGTAAGGATGTTGTTTCTCTCATTTCAGATATTGGTAATTGATATCTTTGCAGTTCATTTTTTCCCCTGATTATATTTTTCCAAGTTTATTACCTTTCCCCCATTTTTTTGATTTTATTTATTTTTCTCAATTTCTTCTTTGTTTTCTGTTTCATTGATTTTCACTGTTTCTCCTTTTCAGTATCTGATCTATCTTGGTAAATATTTTTGAAAATAATATATGTTTTGCTATTACTGGGCAGAGTGTTCTGTAGTGTCAATTAGATTAGGGTGATTAAAAGTGTTACTCAAAGCTTCTCTGTTGTTACTAATATTCTGCTGACCTGTTTATCAATTACAGAAAGGTGTATGTTGAAATTGTCAACTATAGTTGTGGATTTGTATATTTCTCTTTATAGTTACATCAGTTTTTGCATCATATATTTAGAAGCTCTGATGTTACGTGCAGAAATGCTTAGAATTGTTACATCTTAAAGAATTGATCTGTTCATCATTATGAAATTAATCTCTTTATCCCTATAATATTCTTGCTCTGAAATCTTCTGTGATGTAAATCAGCTTTCTTTTGATTAGTATTAGCATGGTGTAACTTTTTCTGTCTCTTTTTTAAACCTATCTGTGTCATTATATTCAAAGTAAATTTCCTTTAGGCAAATTAGTTGGGTCTTGATTTTTTTTAATTTATTTAGTTTTTATTAAAATTTATTTATTTACTGTGAGAGAGACAGAGACAGCGCAAGAGGGAAAGGGGCAGAGAGAGAGGGAGACAGGGAATCCCAAGCACGTTCCGCATTGTCAGCGTGGAGTCAGACGCAGGGCTTGAATTTACAAAACCATGAGATCATGACCTGAGCCTAAACCAAGAATCAGACCCTTAACTGACTGAGCCACCCAGGTACTCCAGGTCTTACTTTTTAAATCCAATCTGCAATTTCATTTAATTGGGTAATTAAGAACTAGTTGATTCTTGATATATACAATAGTTGTTATGTGAAGTCATCATGATCACTGGATTAGTGAATAACCTAAGTATCGTTCCCTTGGGAAATACAAAGTTCTCTCCTAGAGGCTCTGGCTATAACTTATTTGTTAACCAATCAGTATATAACCTTGTTTCATGTGTGTTTCTTGTTAGAGATACCTTACTGAATATATATTGTTGATTCATTAACATTGAGCTCATAAGCAGCTCATGCCCAGATGAAATTTGTCTAACACACTCATTGTCATGGTAAGGCACAACCTTCTTATGCTTAGGAACACTACATACGTTTTGAGTATGGTGCTTGGGGGTCATTTTAAATACCAAAATCACCAACCACAAGCACAAAAAATGGAAAAATGTGGCACTAAGTAGACTACAAAAAGGACATTTGTTCATAGTAGGTGAGCTGAAACGAGAAGGCAGAGTGTTGCCTTGTTTGACTTCATCTGTGAACTTGCATGTCTGGCACTTACATTTTTCACTGCTTTGCACAAGTCCATAGATTACTGACTGGAAAAAGACAGCAAATACTGATTTTGGGTGTTACAAATAAATGTTAGTAAGTACACAAATTTGCAAATACAGAATCCGCAAATAATGAGGATTGACTATACACTTAATGTGGTTATTGAATATGATATTTAAATCTATCATTTTTCTTGTTTTTATCGTATTTGTCCATTTGTTTTTCTTCCTTATTTTTTTGCCTTCTTCTGTATCATTCCACATTGTTAATATATCTTCCTGGATTATTAGATATAATTGTTTTTTTAATCTTAAATTTTGTTTACTGGTGGCTTTGGAATTCGTAGTATATACTTTTAATGTATAAATACCAATATTCATGTGATATTATAAAACTTCATACATAGTAAATGTATATTTTCATTTCTCTCTACTGGGCTTTTATGTTATTGTTGTCATGAATTTTACTTCTATGTATATCATAAAGCCGACAGTAAATTGTTATCATTTAATCCTTTAACAAATTGAAATAGAAAAAAGGTTTTTACCGACATAATTACCATTTCTTATGTTCCTTCCTCATTCCTTTTCATGGACACAAGTTTTTATCTGGTATCATTTTACTTCTCCTTTAACATTTCTTTAGCATAGATCAGCTGCTGATGAATTCTTCCAGATTTGCATGTCTGAAAGTATTTTCATTTCACATTTGTTTTGAAAGATATTTTCCATGAGTAAAAATTTTATATTGATGAAGTTTTTTTTCTTTCTGTTCTTTAAAGATGTCACCCATAGCTTTGTAGCCTTATTGTTTCCATCAAGAGATTTGACATTGTACTTAGCAACCTCTTTCTACATATGTCTCCAGAGGCAAGGGAGATAAAAGCAAAAATAAACTATTGGGACTTCATCAAAATACAAAGCTTCTGCACAGCAAAAGAAACAACAAAACTAAAAGGTAACCAACAGAATGGGAAAAGATATTTGCAAATGACATATCTGATAAAGGCTTAGTATCCAAAATCTATAAAGAAATTATCAAACTCAACACCCCCCCCAAAAAAAAACAAATAATCAATTTAAAAATGGGCAGAAGACATGAACAGACATTTTTCCAAAGAAGACACAGATGGCCAACACATACATGAAAGATACTCAACATCACTCATCATCAGGCAAATACTAATTGAAACCACAGTATCACCTCATACCTGTCAGAATGGCAAAAATCAACAACACAAGAAACAAAAGGTATTATTGAGGATGTGGAGAAAGTGAAACAATTCTGCACTGTTGGTCAGAATGCAAACTGGTACAGCCACTCTGGAAAACAGTATGGAGTTTCTTCAAAAAGTTAAAAATAGAACTACCCTATAATCCAGCAATTGCACTACTTGGTATTTACCCAAAGAATGAAAAAATACTAATTGAGAGAGATACACGCACCCTGGTGTTTACAGCAGCATTATCTACAATAGCCAAATTATGGAAACAGCTCAAGTGTCTTTTGACTGATAAATGGATAAAGAAGATGTGGTATTTACACACGCACACACACATACACACACACAGAGGAATATTAGCCATAAAGAAAATGAAATCTTGCCATTTGCAATGACGTGGATGGAGCTAGAGTATTATGCTAAGTGAAATAAGTCAGTCAGAGAGAGACAAATACCATATGATTTCACTCATATGTGGGATTTAACAAGACTAATGAGCAAAAAGAGAGAGATAAAGAGAGAGGCAAACCATGAGACAGACTAGAGTGAGAGAGAGGCAAACCATGAGACAGACTCTTATCTATAGAGAACTGAGGAGAAGAGAGGTGGGTAGGGGGATGGGTTAAATAGATGATGGGGATTAAGGAGGGCACTTGTGATGAGTACTAAGTGATACATGGAAGTGTTGAATCATTATATTGTACACCAGAAACTTATATTACACTGTCTGTTAACTAACTCAAATTTAAGTGAAAACATAAAAAAAATTAAGTAATTTATTTTTCTTCCTCTGTGTGTCTATTTTCTCTGGCTGCTTTCAAGGTTTTTCTCCTTATTATTGGTTTTAAGTGGTTTTATTATAATGTGCCTTCACTTAATTTTCATTATGTTTCTCTTTCTTGAGGTTCATTGAGCTTCTTGGATCTCTGAGTTCATAATATTTATCAAATTTGGGAAATGTTTAGTCATTATTTATTCAATGTTTTTCCTCCTTTTCTCTTTTGCATTTACATTTATTCATATATTAGGCTGCTTGATATTATCCCACAGCTCACTGATTCTTTATTCTTTTTTAAACATCCTTTACTCTCTGTATTTCATTTTGGATGGTTTCTACTGCTATTTTCAAGTTCACTAAGTTTCTAATTTTCAATTCATCCCTGCAAGGGTAGGTTTAATTTCAAATATTGTAGTTTTCATCTCTAGAAAGTCAATTTGAGTCTTTTGTATATCTTTGATGTCCCTTCTAAACATGTCCAATCTTTTTGAACATATGAAATACAGTTATGTAACTTTTAATATGCTTACTACCTACTATCTCCACCATTTGTAGAATTTCTGGCTTTTTATACATTTTCCTCTTTATAGTCTTATTTTTCTTCTTCTTTTCATTCTTGATAAGTTTTGATTGGATGCCAGACATTGCAAATTTTACCTGTTGAGTGCTGGATGCATTTATATTATTAGAGAAATTTTGCAGTTTATTCTTAGATACAGTTATTTGGAACTGTTTGATTCTTTTACATCTCGCTTTTAAGCTTTTTGTATCAGATCATGGGAAGTTTGGCAAAAGACTTCTGAGTATGCCATCTATACCCTGTGAATTATATCATCATCCACTCTGGTTAATAGAAACAGGCAACTATTTCAGTTCTTGTGTGTGTTCCAGAGATTATTTCCTCTAATCCTTTAGGTACTTCTTTTCCCCAGCCTTGGATAATTTCCTCACAGGCTTCTGCTGATCAGAATCCACCTTAAGACTTGAAGTAAAATGTCTTTAGGTCTCAAGAGTACTCTCTTTACCAGCTTTTTGCTCTCTGGTATGCTTTCTTACAAACTCTTGCCCTGACTCTCAGCTCTGTCTCCTCAACTCAGGAATATGGCAAGTTTCTCTGCATGGGTTCCCCCTTTCCTAAGCTGTAGTCTGGAACTTCTCTGTGTGGTAAGCTTGGGGAGTTTCAAAGTTCATTGTGTTTTTTCCCATTGCTCAGAGCTCACTCTTCTTCATTGTCAGATTTCCAATGACTTGAGACCTATTTCTAATAGGT
The DNA here is from genome assembly GCF_018350155.1 of Leopardus geoffroyi. Classification (NCBI taxonomy): domain Eukaryota; kingdom Metazoa; phylum Chordata; class Mammalia; order Carnivora; family Felidae; genus Leopardus; species Leopardus geoffroyi. Next base: position 168,188,860 of record NC_059327.1, read on the forward strand.
GGCTAAATCCTTTCCCTAATACTTTATTTTGACCAGAAGCAAAAGAAGTCCGGCATTAATGTTTCAATTTTATTGGTTTTATGGCTTTGTATTTTGCTTATAATTTTAATTTTATAGTTATACAATACCTATGAACATAAGGACTAAATCACAACTTCAATATTTTTGAGAAACAGAATATAATTACTGAAGCTACCTGTGGGATGAGGAACAGGGAGAGAAAGAATGTCTTTGTTCTTTATAAGGTGTCCACATATTGTTAAAATTGTGAAACACAGGTTCAGTTTGAGGCAGAATATGGTATCAGTGTGTTTTAGCCTTAAATGGATTTATATTTTTAAAATGACTCCTTTAATTTGTTGCCATGCTATTTGCCTTAGAATGCCTTCCCACACTTTTTACTTCTGTGGCACTTGTAGTCCAGACATGCACTTTTCTGTGTGGGGTATATTATCTATAAATGCTAGGATTTTCACTTACAGAGACTGAGCATTAAAAGCACATGCCAGATTTAACACATAAGGTAATGAAACTTTTGAGATGGCTGGTAGTATACTGAATAGGAACAACTTAGGCGTATAGAAAACCATGGATAGTAGGAAAGCAGAGAAACACCAGTAAAGACTTCATCCTTAAATTTTCCAATTCCTGATCCCCTATCGTTGGTAGGTTGTCATAGCCATGAAAAATGGGAGAAAGGTAGAGAAAATATTGAATCATCAGGATTTATAAAACTGTTATGGAAGTTTCTTTCATTGATTCTGGTTTAGGACAAGATATTTACTTTCATTATATTGGAATATCCATGGGAGTAGCAACTATGTGTATCTTGTATCTTGTTTATTGCTGATACCAAAACTTAGAACAGTGTCCAGAAAAAATGCTCAAGAAAAAAATATGCTGAATATTCTAGAAATCCTAGAAATAATATCAATACAATTTTTTTCAGATGAAAGAAATCAAAAGTATCTGTGTCTTCTCTAATTACTTTTAGTTCCCTACGAGGCCAAGACTAGGGTAAGTGGCATCTGTAAAACACGCCAGGAGCAACTGACAGACATACTAACTGAACTCTAGTTGAGTATTGCTGCTTCCATTAAGTACTGGAAGATCCAAACTATAAGTTCCAAGAGCAAACAAATTATATATCTTTTGTTTCTTCCTATAATCTGAGGGCCTTAGTACCTGTGTGACACATATATAATAGATTCTCAATACAAATGAAAAAATTATTATTTATGATATGAGATGACTACAAACCATCCTTTGATCCTGAAGGGAATCTGAGGGAGTTGTTCCTTATCATCCATTATCAAGAGAGAAGAGTAGAATTCAGATACAGGATGGATGAATCCAAACATAGCAGTGGTGTAAGAAAGGGAAGGATTATTTTTCACTTACTATATATGTATATATTTTCGTCCTACTCAACACTTGCTTCTACTTAGTTTCATTCAGCATGTTCTTCATCATCTTATCAATTCCTCCAAATATATTAAATTTAAATCTTGCCCTTTAAAGTACTCGTTATTTTCCATATTGATTGAAAAAGTGACCTTGAATAAGTCACTTAAATGTTTGATTCCTATGTAGGCCACTCCTATTTTCCTCCCTAGGGTGGCATGCGTATTAATATTTGAAATGCTCTATCTTGTATTTGGTCTGGCCAAAGGGCCAAGATGACTTTGATAGTTGATTAAATTCCAATGACAGTCACAGTGAAGAGAAAAAAGGGTAACGCAAACAACCGAGTGGTAGAATTTCAGCAGAGAAAAGGGCATGTCAAAAGTTGTGTTAAATTATAAAGGATGAATTAGATGTGGTGAAAAGAATAGGGTCTTTCATCTCTACCTACCTATCATCTAGTCTTTCATTAAACAAATATTTAATGCCTACTACGTGCCAGATACTTCTTGAGGTAGTTTTTTACACCAGTGAACAAATGATTTCTGCTCCCATCATACTTCCTTACATTCTATCAAGAATGGGAGCAGGTAGGGCGCCTGGGTGGCGCAGTCGGTTAAGCGTCCGACTTCAGCCAGGTCACGATCTCGCGGTCCGTGAGTTCGAGCCCCGCGTCGGGCTCTGGGCGATGGCTCAGAGCCTGGAGCCTGTTTCCAATTCTGTGTCTCCCTCTCTCTCTGCCCCTCCCCCGTTCATGCTCTCTCTCTGTCCCAAAAATAAATAAACGTTGAAAAAAAAAATTAAAAAAAAAAAAAAAGAATGGGAGCAGGTAGAAATGAAGACATACAAAAGAATGCAGTAATCCCCACTTATCTATGGTTTCACTTTTTGCAGTTTCAGTTACCTGGCGTCGATCATTGTGCAGAAGCAGATGATCCTCTTCTGACATATTGTCAGAAGGTGAATAGTAGCCTAACACTAGGTCATGATGCAGGCATCATTCACCCCACTTCATCTTAGGCGTTTTATCATCTCACATCACAAGAAGGCCAAGTACATCACAATAACATATTTTGAGAGAGAGAGAGACCACATTCACATAACTTTTATTACAGTATATTGTTATAATTGCTATATTTTATTATTAGTTATTTGTTGTTAATCTCTTACTGTGCCTTATTTTTAAATAGAACTTTATCACAGGTATGTACATATAGGAAAAATATAGTGTACATGAGGTTCAGTACTACCCACTGGTAGTACTGGTTTAAGGCATCCACTGTTTTTTTTTTAATTGTTTATTTTTGAGAGAGAGAGAGAGAGAGAGAGAGAGCGAGCAGGGGGAGGGGCAGAGAAAGAGGACCAAAGCAGGCTTCATGGTGACAGCAGAGAGCCCAATGCAGGGCTTGAACTCATGAACCATGAGATCATGACCTGAACTGAAGTCTGATGCTTAACTGACTGAGCCACCCAGGTGCCCCTCCACTTGAGGGCATCTCTCACAGATAAAGGAGACTACTGTAGTAGGCATAATGAATGAGTGCATGAATGAATGGATGAATGAATGAATAAATGAATGAACAAATAAATAAATTATATTTTATGATATGTTATAGGATGATATGGGCTTCAAGAAAAAGAAAAATAATAGAGCAAGATAAGGAAGTTTAAGGAATGATAAATGAAGGGATTGATAACCGCAGTTTTAAGTAGGTGAGATTTGAACAAAGGCTTGAAGGAGCTGAGAAAATTAGATGTCTGTGGAGAGACCTTCCAGGAGGAAACAACAGCTAAGAAAGTTAAGACCCACGGCTGAAGGCTGCTGGTTTGTCAACGTGTCCCAGTGTGGCTTGAACAGACAGGGAGAAAAGTTGAAAAGAAAGTGAGGGAGAAAACAGGGAGCCTGATTATATGCAGCCTCTTAGGTCATTGCATAGAGTTTGGTTTTTTCTTAGGAAATGGGGAGCCACTTCAGGGTTCTGAGCAGAGGTGTGAGATGATCTGATTTTGGCTTTGAAAGTTTACTCAGACTGCTGTGTTGAGAATAGACCTTTAGGTATGTGGGGCAAATGTAATAAAAGAGATATCTTTTAGAAAGTTTTTGCAATAATTGATGTGAGAGATGGTGGTTTTGACCGGGATGGTGGCAATACAGATGGTAAAAATGGTCAGATTCTAGATATAAAAATAGGGCAGAACTTGCAAATAGATGGGATGAATGCTGCTGAGGTTTTAAGTCTGAGCATTTAAAAGGATGTAGCTTCCATTAACCAAGATGAGAAACTCTGCAGATAGAGAAGGATTGAATAACTGTGACTACGTAAGCCGTCTGCACATCCCTTTGGTTCCTAATCTTTCTCATATGCAAAGCTGACCACATTCTTAGCTAATTAAAAGATTACTTTGGATTATCACTTATTTTAGGATAAATTCCAAGTTTCTTAATGTGATATCATTTAATTTTTGCATATTTTTTCTTCCTGGTTTTTACTCCCATACTCCCCACTCTCCTCACACAGGCTATTATCAAGACATATTTTTTCTTTCCATCTCTAAGACATTCAACTTCCATTTTGCATTCACCCTGCATATGTCATCTTAGATGTTACTTCTTCAGAGAAGCTATTATTCTTGAAAACTGCAATCCATCCTCTAAATATACCCCTACATTAAGGTACTGGTCATATTAGAAAAGTTTTCACATTATATTATAATTGCTTGTTTAATTTTATTTATCATTCAAGCTTTAGAAGGATACAAATCTGACTTGTATCTCACTATTCCAGTTAGCTATGGCTGTATAATAAACCACCTCCAAACACAGAACCTCAAATTTTAAAAAAAGTTTATTTTTGAGAGAGAGAAAGAGAGAGAGAGAACAGGGGAGGGGTAGAGAGAAAGGGAGACAGAATAGGAAGCAGGCTTCAGACTCTGAACTATCAGCACAGAACACAACCCGGGGTTCAAACTCACGGACCACAAGATCATGACCTGAGCCTAAGTTGGACACTTAACTGACTGAACCACCCGGGACGCCCAACACAGAGACTTAATATAGCAACGATCACATATTTAGCACACAAATATATAATATAGGCAGTCTCTGTGAGTGTCTGCTCCATGTGGTATCAGTGGGGGTGGCCCAACTCAAGCTACACCCAAGGATCAACTTTAAGATGATTCATGCCTGTGACTGGCATATTGGTACTGACTTCAGTTCCTCTCCATGTGGGCCTCTTCATGAACTTATTGATTCCAAGAGCAAGGTTTCCTAAAGATTCAGGCAGAAACAATATCGCCTTTTGTGACTTAACCTCAGAAGTTATATAACTTCACTTTTACCGTAATCACAAACTTGCCCAGATTCAAATGGAGGAAACATCAACACCCAAATCTCTATGGGATGAATGGCAATTACATTTTAAGAAGACTTTGGAGAACAAGAACTATTGTTGCCACATTTTTGGAACATCCAGTTTGCCATCCTTACTGTTGTGTCTTGCTACACAGCAAATTGTCTGGCATATATTAGAGGCTCAATAAATATCTTTGGAATAATTAAAATGTCTTTCTCAATAGCTTCCTTTTCTATCCACTTTTTTTTAATATATGAAATTTATTGTCAGATTGGTTTCCATACAACACCCAGTGCTCATCCCAAAAGATGCACTCTTCAAAACCCATCACCTACCTTTCTCTCCCTCTCACCCCCCCATCAACCCTCAGTTTGTTCTCAGTTTTTAAGAGTCTCTTATGCTTTTGCTGTCTCCCACTCTAACCACTTTTTTTTCCTTCCCCTCCCCCATGGGTTTCTGTTGAGTTTCTCAGGATGCACATAAGAGTGAAAGCATAAGAGTGAAAGAGTGTCTGTATTTCTCTGTATGGCTTATTTCACTTAGCATCACACTCTCTAGTTCCATCCACGTTGCTACAAAGGGCCATGTTGCATTCTTTCTCATTGCCACGTAGTATTCCATTGTGTATATAAACCACAATTTCTTTATCCATTCATCAGTTGGTGGACATTTAGGCTCTTTCCATAATTTGGCTATTGTTGAGAGTGCTGCTATAAACATTGGGGTACAAGTGCCCCTATGCATCAGTACTCCTGTATCCCTTGGGTAAATTCCTAGCAGTGCTATTGCTGGGTCATAGGGTATGTCCATTTTTAATTTCCCGAGGAACCTCCACACTGTTTTCCAGAGTGGCTGCACCAATTTGCATTCCCACCAACAGTGCAAGAGGGTTCCCGTTTCTCCACATCCTCTCCAGCATCTATCATCTCCTGATTTGTTCATTTTGGCCACTCTGACTGGTGTGAGATGGTATCTGAGTGTGATTTTGATTTGTATTTCCCTGATGAGGAGCAACATTGAGCATCTTTTCATGTGCCTGTTGGCCATCCGGATGTCTTCTTTAGAGAAGTGTCTATTCATGTTTTCTGCCCATTTCTTCACTGGATTATTTGTTTTTCGGGTGTGGGGTTTGGTGAGCTCTTTATAGATTTTGGATATTAGCCCTTTGTCTGATATGTCATTCGCAAATATCTTTTCCCATTCTGTTGGTTGCCATTTAGTTTTGTTGGTTGTTTCCTTTGCTGTGCAGAAGGTTTTTATTTTGATGAGGTCCCAATAGTTCATTTCTGCTTTTAATTCCCTTGCCTCTGGGGATGTGTCAAGTAAGAAATTGCTGCGGCTGAGGTCAGAGAGGTTTTTCCTGCTTTCTCCTCTAGGGTTTTGATGGTTTCCTGTATCACATTCAGGTCCTTTATCCATTTTGAGTTTATTTTTGTAAATGGTGTGAGAAAGTGGTCTAGTTTCAACCTTTTGCATGTTGCTGTCCAGTTCTCCCAGCACCATTTGTTAAAGAGGCTGTCTTTTTTTCCATTGGATGTTCTTTCCTGCTTTGTCAAAGATTAGTTGGCCATACTTTTGTGGGTCTAGTTCTGGGGTTTCTATTCTTTTCTTTTGGTCTATGTGTTTGTTTTTGTGCCAATACCATGCTGTCTTGATGATGACAGCTTTGTAGTAGAGGCTAAAGTCTGTGATTGTGATGCCTCCTGTTTTGGTCTTCTTCTTCAAAATTACTTTGGCTATTCGGGGCCTTTGGTGGTTCCATATGAATTTTAGGATGGCTTGTTCTAGCTTCAAGAAGAATGCTGGTGCAATTTTGATTGGGATGCATTGAATGTGTCGATAGCTTTGGGTAGTATTGACATTTTGACAATATTTATTCTTCCAACCCAAGAGCATGAAATGTTTTTCCATTTCTTTATATCTTCTTCAATTTCCTTCACAAGCTTTCTATAGTTTTCAGCATACAGATCTTTTACATATTTGGTTAGGTTTATTCCTAGGTATTTTATGCTTCTTGGTGCAATTGTGAATAGGATCAGTTTCTTTATTTGTCTTTTTGTTGATTCATTATTAGTGTATAAGAATGCAACTGATTTCTGTACATTGATTTGTATCCTGCAACTTTGCTAAATTCATGTATCAGTTCTAGCAGACTTTTGGTGGAGTCTATCGGATTTTCCATGTATAATATCATGTCATCTGCAAAAAGTGAAGGCTTAACTTCATCTTTGCCAATTTTGATGCCTTTGATTTCTTTTTGTTGTCTGATTGCTGATTCTAGAACTTCTAACACTATGTTAAACAACAGCGGTGAGAGTGGACATCCCTGTCGTATTCCTGATCTCAGGGAAAAAGCTCTCAGTTTTTCCCCGTTGAGGATGATGTAAGGTGTGGGCTTTTCATAAATGGCTTTTATGATGTTTATCTATGTTCCTTCTATCCTGACTTTCTCGAAGGTTTTTATTATGAAAGGATGCTGAATTTTGTCAAATGCTTTTTCTGCATCTATTGACAGGATCATATGGTTCTTATCTTTTCTTTTATTAATGTGATGTATCACGTTGATTGATTTGTGAATGTTGAACCAGCCCTGCATCCCAGGAATGAATCCCACTTGATCCTGGTGAATAATTCTTTTTATATGCTGTTGAATTCGATTTGCTGGTATCTTATTGAGAATTTTTGCATCCATATTCATCAGGGATATTGGCCTGTAGTTCTCTTTTTTTGCTGGGTCTCTGTCTGGTTTAGGAATCAAATTGATACTGGCGTCATAGAATGAGTCTGGAAGTTTTCCTTCCTTTTCTATTTTTTGGAATAGCTTGACAAGGATAGGTATTATCTCTGCTTTAAACGTCTGGTAGAATTCCCCAGGGAAGCCATCTGGTCCTGGATTCTTATTTGTTGAGAGATTTTTGATAACTGATTCAATTTCTTAGCTGGTCTGTTCAAGTTTTTCACTTCCTCCTGCTTGAGTTTTGGAAGTGTGTGGGTGTTTATGAATTTGTCCATCTCTTCCTGGTGGTCCAGTTTGTTGGCATATAATTTTTCATAGTATTCCCTTACAATTGCTTGTATTTCTGAAGGATTGGTTGTAATAATTCCATTTTCATTCATGATTTTATCTATTTGGGTCATCTCCCTTTTCTTTTTGAGAAGCCTGGCTAGAGGTTTGTCAATTTTTTTCCAAAAAAACAATTCTTTTTTCATTGATCTGCTCTACAGTTTTTTTTAGATTCTATATTGTTTATTGCTGCTCTGATCTTTATTATTTCTCTTCTCCTGCTGGGCTGTGGTGTCTTTGCTGCTCTGCTTCTATTTTCTTTAGGTGTGCTGTTAGATTTTGTATTTGGGATTTTTCTTGTTTCTTGAGATAGGTCTGGAGTGCAATGTATTTTCCTCTCAGGACTGCCTTCACTGCGTCCCAAAGCGTTTGGATTGTTGTATTTTCATTTTCGTTTGTTTCCATATATTTTTTAATTTCTTCTCTAATTGCCTGGTTGACCCATTCATTCTTTAGTCGGGTGTTCTTTAACCTCCATGCTTTTGGAGGTTTTCCAGACTTTTTCCTGTGGTTGATTTCAAGCTTCATAGCATGGTGGTCTGAAAGTATGCATGGTATGATTTCAATTCTTGTATACTTATGAAGGGCTGTTTTGTGACCCAGTATGTGATCTATCTTGGAGAATATTCCATGTGCACTCGAGAAGAAAGTATATTCTGTTGCTTTGGGATGCAGAGTTCTAAATATATCTGTCAAGTCCATCTGATCCAATGTATCCTTCAGGGCCCTTGTTTCTTTATTGACCGTGTGTCTAGATGATCTATCCATTTCTGTAAGTGGAGTGTTAAAGTCCCCTGCAATTACCACATTCTTATCAATAAGGTTGCTTATGTTTGTGAGTAATTGTTTTATATATTTGGGGGCTTTCATATTCGGTGCATAGACATTTATAATTGTTAGTTCTTCTTGATGGATAGACCCTGTAATTATTATGTAATTCTTCATCTCTTGTTACAGCCTTTAATTTATAGTCTAGTGGTCTGATATAAGTATGGCTACTCCAGCTTTCTTTTGGCTTCCAGTAGCATGATAAATAGTTCTCCATCCCCTCACTTTCAATGTGAAAGTGTCCTCAGGTCTAAAATGAGTCTCTTGTAGACAGCAAATAGATGGGTCTTGTTTTTTTTTATCCATTCTGATACCCTATGTCTTTTGGTTGGCGCATTTAGTCCATTTACATTCAATGTTATTATAGAAAGATATGGGTTTAGAGTCATTGTGATGTCTGTAGGTTTCAAGCTTGTAGCGATGTCTCTGGTACTTTGTCTCACAGGATCCCCCTTAAGATCTCTTGTAGGGCTGGTTTAGTGGTGATGAATTCCTTCAGTTTTTGTTTGTTTGGGAAGACCTTTATCTCCCCTTCTATTCTAAATGACAGATTTGCTGGATAAAGGATTCTCGGCTGCATGTTTTTTCTGTTCATCACATTGAAGATTTCCTGCCATTCCTTTCTGGCCTGCCAAGTTTTAGTGGAGAGATTCATCACGAGTCTTATCAGTCTCCCTTTATATGTTAGAGCACATTTATCCCTCACTGCTTTCAGAATTTTCTCTTTATCCTTGTATTTTGCCAGTTTCAATATGATATGACGTGCAGAAGATCAATTCATGTTACATCTGAAGGGAGTTCTCTGTGCCTCTTGGATTTCAATGTCTTTTTCCTTTCCCAGATCCGGGAAGTTCTCAGCTATTATTTCTTCAAGTATACCTTCAGCACCTTTCCCTCTCTCTTCCTCATCTGGAATACCAATTATACATAGATTAATTCTCTTTAGTGCATCACTTAGTTCTCTAATTTTCCCCTCATAGGATTGGATTTTTTATCTGTCTTTTTCTCAGCTTCTTTTTTTTTCCATAATTTTATCTTCTAGTTCACCTATTCTCTCCTCTGCTTCTTCAATCCGAGCTGTGGTCATCTTCATTTTATTTTGTAGCTGATTAATAGCATTTTTTAGCTCCTTCTGGCTGTTCCTTAGTCCCTTGATCTCTGTAGCAATAGATTCTCTGCTGTCCTCTATACTTTTTTCAAGCCCAGCGATTAATTTTATGAATATTATTCTAAATTCACTTTCTGTTATATTGTTTAAATCGTTTTTGATCAGTTCATTAGCTGTCTTTATTTCCTCGAGTTTTTTTTGAGGGGAATTCTTCGGTTTCGTCATTTTGGATAGTCCCTGGAGTGGTGGGGAACTGCAGGGCACTTCCCCTGTGCTGTCTTGAATAACTTGTGTTGGTGGGTGGGGCCGCAGTCAGACCTGATGTCTGCCCCCAGCCCACTGCTGGGGCCACAGTCAGACTGTTGTGTACCTTCTCTTCCCCTCTCCTAGGGGTGGAATTCACTGTGGGGAGGGGTGGCCCATCTGGGCTACTTGCACACTGCCAGGCTTGTGGTGCTGGGGATCTGGCGTATTAGCTAGGGTGAATCGTCAAGGTGCACAGGGGCTGTGGGGCAAGCTCAGCTTGCTTTCCTTTGGAGATCCGCTTTGGGAGGGGCCCTGTGGCACGGGGAGGGAGTCAGACCCGCTGGAGGGATGGATCCGCAGAAGCACAGCGTTGGGTGTTTGCGGGGTGCAAGCAAGTTCCCTGAAAGGAACTAGTTCCCTTTGGGATTTTGGCTGGGGGATGTGTGAGGGAGATGGCCCTGGCTAGTGCCTTTGTTCCCCGCCAAGCTGAGCTCTGTCATCTGGGGCTCAACAACTCTCCCTCCCATTGTCCTCCAGCCCTCCCGCTCTCTGAGCAGAGCTGTTAACTTACAACCTTCCAGATGTTAAGTCCCACTTGCTGTCAGAACACACGCCATCAGACCCCTCTGCTTTTACAAGCCAGACTCGGGGGCTCTGCTTGGCTGGTGGGCTGCCCCTCAGCCCCGGCTCCCTCCCACCAGTCCGTGTAGCACGCACCGCCTCACCGCCCTTCGTACCCTCTTCCATGGGTCTCTCATCTGCGCTTGGCTCCAGAGTATCTGTTCTGCTAGTCTTGTGGTGGTTTTCTGGGTTATTTAGGCAGGTCGGGTGGAATCTAAGTGATCCACAGGACGCAGTGAACCCAGCGTCCTCCTAAGCTGCCATCTTTCTCCTCCCAACTCTTCCTCTATCCCACTTTAAGAAACTTTCCTTCATTATGGATAGCCTAGTACATTCTTTGTATTTTGGCTTTGTTGTATTTCTGAACAGCATACTATTCACAGGGAATAGGTCCATGTAACTGATTCTATGGGTTTCACCTGAATAGAACTTTTATTACTTCCATTGAAACCATAATTTCTGAAATTATTACAAGAAAATTCCCAATATTTTTTAGTTATTCTTCATTAGGATATTACCATATATATTTGAAAAATGTTACACAAAACAGAACCATCATTATACTAAGCAGCATTATTTTATGGAAACCAATTGACTAGCTTTTGTACACTTGGCCTTTCTATGAAACTTGGGACTAGACATTAATGTTTAGCTATTACAGTAACAAAACTAATACACATATTGATTTGTAAGGTGCCTGTCCTCTGCAAAGTCCAAAGTCTTTACTTAAAATATTTTTTGTGTTGTTTTATTTAAAAAAATTTTTTTTTCAAAGTTTATTTATTTTTGGGACAGAGAGAGACAGAGCATGAACGGGGGAGGGGCAGAGAGAGAGGGAGACACAGAATCGGAAACAGGCTCCAGGCTCTGAGCCATCAGCCCAGAGCCCGACGCAGGGCTCGAACTCACGGACCGCGAGATCGTGACCTGGCTGAAGTCGGACGCTTAACCGACTGCGCCACCCAGGCGCCCCTTGTGTTGTTTTAAAGTAGTAAATTAAGAATCTTCTTTGTCGTTCATGAAATGGTAGCTATTATAATTAAATAGGAGTTGTATTACCAAGCTTTCCAGAAAGTATTATTTCCAATTTGCAAACAGTATCTTCTTTATATCTACATCTGCTCAAATAGATGGATTTTCAACATACCATAACAGGATGAAAATCTAATCTCCTCATTTCCTAAAGATTTGTAAGATGGACAGTGACATTTACTGAACTCACTGGAACTCTATACTATGTGATTTACAAATATACAGATCTCAGAGTCTCAGGTTGTAACTTACTCAATATTTTTCTGATGTTATAGTCTGTCCTCTTTCCACTATGAAGAAGCTATTTTTTTCCCAAAGCCATACTTAAAAGTCCTTCAAAATTCTATTCATAGTTGCTTCTTTTAACCAGAGGAATGAGAGAAACTGGTCACATGATACATGTTTTCTTGGTTATTTGCACGTGTCTTTAGAAATAAAACTTTAACATGAGGTGCCTGGGTGTCTCAGTCAGTTAAGCAACTGACTCTTGATTCCAGTTCAGGTCATGATCTCATGGTTTGTGAGTTCTAGCACTAGGTCTGGCTCTGGGCTGACAGTGCAGAGCCTGCTTGGGATTCTCTCTCTTCCTCATCTCTCTGCCTCTCCTCCACATGCATGCATGCTCTCTTTCTCAAAAATAAATAAATAAACATTAAAAAAAGAAAAAAAATTAACATTTGCCAGGAATATTTTCTGAATTTCCCTAACAAAAACAACCCATTCCTTATCAATGTTCCCATAATGACCTTGGGCCTAATTTTTACCATAACATTTTCACTTAATATAATAAATATTCTTAAAAATCTGTCTTACAAATCTAGGTAAGAGCTAAAAGTAAAGAAGAAACTAGATATTTTTATATTGATACATTTTTTCGTAACATTTAGCACAAAGCCAAGTATATGTTTCCATACCTCAGTTGGAATAACAGACTTAGCTTCGTATATTGCCAGAATTCATACCCTGATCTTCTGTTCATTAGCTCAGTTCCTGTAGAACTTAAGTTTGTACTTATCTTTCCAGTCTTTAAAAAGGAGTCCTACCTGCTAACTGTAGACTTTCTGATTATACTCCTGTTCTTGCAGCCAGATTTCCCAGTAGAATTTGTCTATGATCTTCTCCATCATATTTTCTCTCCTTTTCCCAGCCATTGTTTCAGCCATCAGCATCAGTCTGTACCTTCTACCTTCTGGTCTTTGGAATTTCCCTAATGGTTTGTCTATTTCTGCAGGTCCATCTAGGGTTTTTTTGTCCCTGCCACCTTTGATGAGGATTGCTCTGCCTCTCTTCCAGCTGTTGTTCTGAGACCCTCTAGCTTAGAGCCTGGTCCTTTATTGGGGAGTCTAGGTAGCTCAGCCGATTAAGTTTCCAACTTCGGCTCAGGTCATGATCTCATGGTTCCTGAGTTTGAGCCCCACACCAGGCTCTGTGCTGACAGCTCGGAGACTGGAGCCTGCTTCGGACTTTGCGTCTTCCTCTCTCTCTGCCCCTTGCCCACTCACACTTTCTCTCTCTTAAAAATAAATAAACATTAAAAAAATTTAGAACCTGGTACTTTATGGCAGAAAAAACAAACAAGCATAACAAAACACTACTCACGTGACTTTAAAGTTTAGCATATAGAACTGTGCTTTTACCTAGGTGCCCAATAAGTGCATTGAATGAGTGCCTTTCCAAGTTTAAAACAGATTGCATGGAAATCACTTTAACAGTCTGAAAGAACAGATTTAAAAAGTTGAAAATAGAAAATGAAAATAATTCATAGTTGCCCTTCATATTGAAAAGGTACTTGTGAGGTGATTACTATTTGCCATTCTGTCTCAGAGGGACATGTTGGCACAAAACCTTTGTTTAGAAAAGCCCATCCATTTCTTTTTTTTTTTTTAATTTTATTTCAATCTAAGTTAGTCAACACATAGTGTAATAATGCTTTCAGGAGTAGAATTTAGTGATTCATCACTTACATACAACACCCAGTGCTCATCCCAACAAGTGCCCTCCTTAATGCCCATCATCCGTTTTGCCTATTCCCCCCACACACCTCCCCTCCAGCAACCCTCAATTTGTTCTCTGTGTTTGTCTCTTAAGGTTTGCCTCCCTCTCTGTTTTTATCTTGTTTTCCTTCTCTTCCCCTATATTCATCTGTTTTGTTTCTTAAATTCCACATAGAAGTGAAATCATATGGCATTTGTCTTTCTCTGGCTGACTTAGTACGTTTAGCATAATACATTCTAGTTCCATCCATGCTGTTGCAAATGGCAAGATTTCATTCTTTTTCATCACCAGGTAGTATACATATAAACTACTATATATCTATATATCTATATATCTATATATATATACCACATCTTCTTTATCCATTCATCAGTCAATGGATATTTGGGCTCTTTCCATAATTTGGCTATTGTTGATAGTGTTGCTATAAACATTGGGGTACATGTGTCCCTTTGAATCAGCATTTTGGTATCCCTTGGATAAACACCTGGTAGTACAATTACTGGGTCACAAGGTAGCTCTATTTTTAATTTTTTGAGGAAACTCCATACTGTTTTCTAGAGTGACTGCACCAGTTTGCGTTACCACCAACAGTCCAAAAGTGTTCCCCTTTCTCTGCATCCTTGCCAACATCTGTTGTTTCTAGAGTTGTTAATTTTAGCCATTCTGGCAAGTGTGAGGTGGTATCTCATTGTGGTTTTGATTTGTATTTCCCTGATGATGAGTGATGTTGAGCCTCTTTTTGTGTGTCTGTTAACCATCTGGATGTCCAAACCCACCCATTTCTGATTGCTTCACCCCAGGATCATTGTGATACTGATGCACAGACCCATCGTGCCTAGAACAAATATGAATAATTATCTCTGGCAACACAAAACACTGCTTTCAGAAGATGCTGACATACAGGGTTAGGTAGTTGTAACAATGATAAAAGATGCCCTTTTGTTTGCCTTCGAGACAAGTGCTCCAAAGCATGTCCAGTTTTCTGAAGACCAATGCCAGTTTGATCAGTTGAGGCTAAGAGTGCTGAGCCAGATGAAGCCTGGCTAGCTTCTGCATAGAAGAGCTGCTCCAAAGCCTAAATGGACCCCACTAGAGTTCTTCACTAAGGAAGAACTCTGGGGATATGAGAGACATGCCGAATGCTGAAGAGAGAAAACAGTCTGATAGTCAGGAGACATTCTATTGATCAAGAATTTGGCTGTTAGAAAATGCCAGATTCCTATATTCTAACGTAGTCTCAAAAAAATAAAATAAAATTAGTTAGAAGGCTTTGTCCACAGACAATATCTCATTGTTTATCAATTCCAAACTCTGACCTTGCATGAGTTGATATATCTTTGTGTTACTGCTTTTTCCTTCTTAGACACTCTCTTCTAACCTCATTGGCAGCCTTCTGGCTCCTTGGACAAGCCAAGCAATTTTCTGCCTCAAGGAGTTTTGCACTGGTACTTCCTTACAGGCTCAGCTCAAATATGACCAAAGAGGTCTACTCTGACTCCTGATTAAAAAATTCTATACCCCATCTCACTCTGATCCTCCTCATCCCACTTTATTTTTACTTTTCTATGTACAGTTTGGTTTATTACACATGTATGTATTTGTTTATAGTCTATCTCTCCCCACAAGGCTTTAAGTTCCACAAGAGGAGAGATGTTTGTTTCACTTAATACTACAGTCCCAGACCACAGAGCAGTGGCTGGCACAGAATAGGTACCCATTACATATTTGTTGAATGGATAAATTTTAAATTTGTTCCTTCACTGTATAATGCATTCTACTTTGTTGTTCTAAACTTCCACTGAAACCTGCTAACCACACAAATATGCTTAAATGTCTTTTAGAGGACAAATCAAGGAACAGAGGTGATTTCTCCCTTTAGACTGGCACAGGCAACAGAGAAGTGAATGGCTCTGAGGGGATGAGACATAAACGGGTCCAGGATTTCCACTGCTCTTGGAATTTTTAGCTAGAAATGACTATAAATATGTAAGTTCCCTACCAAACTCACAGAAATCTTTGAAAGGACAGGATACAGAGTAAGGAACTCAATCTAATTTTATTTAAATTCTAAAAAATAAGATGACTTCAACGGACATCTACATTATAATTGACGATAATGGCTGCTCTGTATTATCTGTTTTATGTTCTGTGGTTTGGATCAAGTGGAGTGGCGGTAGGGGAAGGGCAAATCAATCAATGAATAAGAAATGTCACTATCATCCATTCTGCTTGTTGGGTTTCTACAGTTGTTTTTTTTATAATACTTAAAACACACACACACACACACACACACACACACACACACACACACAATGAGAAGAAGTATCAAATATCAAAGACCACTGCCTGCTAATTTCAGTGACACAGTACTCCTTTAAAGACATTAGTCATTCCTGTGAAAACTGCATCTATTCTGCCTCTCCAGCTGTGATGCGACCTTCTTACAGATGCAGCACATTGCAAAAAGGCTGATCCCCGCTAGTGGCACATGAGTACTTTCTCTTGCTTCGCTGACACATGTAATATCCCCGACCCAAGCTCTTCAGGGATGAAATCTCATAATCAAGCCACTCAGTAAAAGAATTTAAGCTTACCCTGAAAGGCTTTATTTTAAATGTCTGGCGAACATTTGTAAGCAATTACCTAGTCATCTGAGGCGTTATAAAATCAAACTGCTTGGGTTTCATGTGCTTTTCTCTAGAAGGAAGAATTGTTCTCGCAATATTTTCTAAGTTTTCCAGTCTCTTAGATACCTTGAACATTAATGAAAATAAGTTCTCAAATGACAACTAAGATGAGCTGTGAAATGTTACACTTCTCTCCTGGTCCCCATTAAGTCTAAAACTCTTTAGTCATGATAGTCAAAGAACTGTGATAAACAATTGAAAATAGAGTAAAACCTTGGTTTGCAAGCATAAGTCATTCCAGAAACATGCTTGTAAACCAAAGCACTTGTAAATCAAAGCAAATTTCAAGAACCAAGGGCTCAGTTGTGAGCATGTGACATTTGGGGTCAAGTACTACTCACATGCGAGACATCACTTGTTTATCAAGTTAAAATTTATTAGAAATGTTTGCGCATCCTACAGACCACTCACAGAACATGTTAATCGCAATTCAAGGTTTTACTGTATATAAATTAAACACCTTACAAATCCAAATGGTTGGATATTTAATAATAAGTGGCAAAAAGTGGCAATTTGAACATCACAAAATAGCATTTATCAAAAAAGAAAGAGTCCAAGATTATAAATCTATCAATGTATTCACAAGGAGGTTTAATATAAGCCTTTACTCAATAGTACTTTGAGCATAAATGGAAGACACTGATTCTTTAAGACCTGGAGTCTCAATATTTATCAAAGTAAAAGTGAGTCAGATCCCCAAAGCTTAATATTAAATCAGCAGCAACCAATTGTAATTCAAACCATAGATGTCCATGGAATACTTTTTTTTTTTCAGTTTAGAATTTAGAGACAGCTAAAGTGAATGCTTATCTCTGCTTCCACAGAACCAGATTTAGAGGTAAGTGCTTCATGCATAACACATAGAGATACAATTGGAAATGGAATGCTCTCATTGGCCATTTGCATGACTAAGTTAAGTAGTGTTGTCTTTACCAAGACTGCAGAGTCATTCTAGTGAACATTCTTCATGTACAAAACATGACTTCCTGATTTATCTCTCCAGTGCCTGGCAAAAATCTTGGCGTCTTACAGATTAGTGCTTTATTTCTCTAAGCAAAGTTTAGGATTAGTCATATGTTCATCAGAAACAGCATACCTGTGTGGATTAGAAAAGTGGGCCCTGAGTCACTCAAGATGGTACATCAGGAAGAAGTGGTGAGGGACCATTGGTGGTACCTAGGTTATGGTATCAGGATAAGAAAAACAGTGAGTGGAGATTCCAGATTCCCATTATGCCACTCTGACCTTAGATGTAGCAAGATCAGCAAAGTTACTTCCTCAGCTAACCACATTTCTTCCCTATCTCTGCTCTTATCTCCTCCTCTCCCTCCTAGAGTCTTTCAGTAATCTTCAATAATACCTCAGTAATAAAACTTTCAGACCCTTAACGGCATGAATGAATTGCGAGTCTCCTATTTAAATAAACATCATCTTTTTCAGAATTGGTTCCTGATATTGCTCCTTTTGGTACTGTAAGTGGAAATTTGGTAAAGGACAAATTTTTCCATTGCTGGATTATTGCTTGTTATGTTTCTATGTGCTGATACTAGCTTTTTGACAAACTTGCCCCCCACCCCCACCCAAACTCATTAATTTTGTAGGGAGACTGAACAGAAGAAAGGAAAAGACAATTTTTTTAAAAATCTGGCTAGGGGCACCTGGGCGGCTCAGTTGGTTAAACGTCTGACTTTAACTCAAGTCATGATCTCACAGTTCGTGGGTCTGAGCCCTGCATTGGACTCTGTGTTGAGTCCGTGGGATAGCTGTCAAGCTTGGAGCCTGGAGACTGCTTCAGATTCTGTGTCTCCCTCTCTGCTCCTCCTCTGCTCGTGTTCTCTGTCTCTCTGTCTCTCTCTCTTTCAAAATACATTAAAATTAAAATAAAAAATAAATTAAAATAAATTAAAAACATCTGGCCAGAGGTTTTGGGGGAAAACTGAACTAGAAGTGAGCATTAAGACCTTTAGATCATTTACATAAAAACCCTTTGAAACTCACCTGGAACACAAATGTAAAGGATCATCATGGACAACATTCAGTTTTCCTTGTTATCTTTTTTGTGTGTCTTCTACTATTATTTAATGGAATAATCTGAAGACAATTAACTTGTCTCCTTATCATATAAAAGTGTCTGCTATGGGAGGATCTACTGTTCATCACGTGGGGCCAGTATTGGTGGTCATCACGGCTAAATAACCCAGCTTCATTTTATGAGTCATATTAGACAAGGGAAATTGACAGAGCGATTTCAGGAAGAGAGAAAAAATAAACACAATGCCAAAAACAAAACAGAGATACACATTGAAGTCCCTTGAGTATTAACCGTGGAGTTATTTATGTCAGGGTAAATTGGTCCTGTGAAGCAAATATGATATCTGAGACAAACATGGAGCTTTCTGAGTGGTCCCTCTTGAGGGCCCTCCCTGTTTTTCCTACAGCTACCCTGGGAAGGAAGGCCCATTTACCAGGAATTGATGTCTCTTTAGTTCTAGTTATTAAGACAGCCTTCAGCTTGGGGACCTGCCTGGGTACTGATTTATAACTCTGAAGTTTTCACAAGTTTATTTTTTTTATTTTTTTGTCTCTCAATCCAGTATGATTTTAGCAGGTAACTCCTGTGTCTCTTCTAAGGTATGCTTAATAGTAGACTTTTAAGACAGGACTGTTCTCCTTTTTATGGCTGGATAGAATATACTTCCCAATTGTGTGCTTAATCTCAGAGTTTGCTGAGAAGTGTGAGGGTTTAGCTGGCCGGCTGAATAAAGCCTTACAACACTCAGAAAGGATTAAAAAGTACAGTGAGCCCTGTTTCCATCTCCATACTCCCATTCTGAGGACTAAATTGATTCCCTGCTCATCTGAGGTGGAATATTTTTTTTCTCATTATGTCCCTGATATCAGAGTGTTATTTTTTATTCCCAAAGGCAAAAGTTATGAAATTCTAAGGGAGAAAATTGTGTATTTATTCCTAACTTCCTCCAAGATTTTACTATCTTATCAAAATAAGTATTCTCCAAAAACTGCCATCAAAATGAGAAAACTTGTGAGTACTTTCAATATATGTTTTTCCAAAAAAGAGCTATGGCGAGTTTCCTTTCGCTCTCTAAATTGCAGGATTACAAAAGATAACATCCGTGGTTCTTGAGGTCACACACTGTTTAGCATAGATATCTCTGGGAAATAGAATGGGTTATGGGAATCTCTACTTATTTTAGGCTCCTCCTGATTCATGCTCCAGAGAAGATATGGGCCAGGATTTTTGCTAATGGTTATTGCACCCTTGTAATATGAGCAAATTTTGCTAGGTGTTGGTGACTGCTAAGTAGGAGACGTGGCAGATAGGAAAAGGCATCATGGTGGAAGGAGCATTGGTTGTGTTTTCATAGTCATCCACTTTTTGCCAGGTCACCCTGAGCAAGTAATATCTTGGACCGCAATTTCCTTATTTTTAAAATTGACACAATAAGAATTATAAGAATTGTTCTGAAGTTTACAAATTATTTATGTAAGGCAGTGGTGTATGGTTGGTATCTAGTAAATGGTCACCATTATTATTATTTGGTCCTTGAACTCTAGGAAATTACTATACACTTAAGGAAAGTGATGGTACATACCAAAAAAAAAAAAAAAAAAAAGAAAAAGGTGACCTGTTCAAGGCATTATATATTAAATTTCCATGAGTGATGGAAACACTTGATTATCCTCGGGAAAGAAGAAGCTACTAGGCTGTTTTAGTTGGGAAATCTTCAAAGAAGGGTGAGGGCTTAGTTATGATTTGTCTTTAGAGTATCACCAAGTGGAAAGTAAGATTGTAGAAAGAGTTATGGGAGGGAAATATTTGAAGATAGGAGCAGGAAACCTAGCATAACAGTGAGTTTGCTTGAAAAAAACACCAAGATTAAAAAAACACAACTTAAGAGGTTTCAAACTCCAATTTGAACTCAAAGAATATGATCTAGTAGAAATACAGGTATACATTTATTCAGTGTTTACTAAACTCTTGCTATATGCCTAGCTTTACGTTGGAGTAAAGTGATGAATAATGACAATGTGATTCCCTTTCTCTATAATTTATAGTATAGTGAGGAAGTCAACAAAAAACAATAAAAAAACAGAAATTTTACAGTAAAAGAATATAATGATTCTATCTATCTATCTATCTATCTATCACTTAACTATTTGTCTATCTAATATGTAGCTTCATATATTTAGATATATACCGGATAGGTGGTATAGTAAGGGCTTTTTGAGGAAATCAATTCTGAACTGAGACCTGAAAAGTTAGAAGGATCCTACATGCAAAGAATAAGAAGGAAGAATTTTTGAGAAGGACAAAACAAGAAAAAATAAATAAAAACAATAAAAAAACCCAAAACACAAGATCTGAAAGCACTTGTTGCTTAAAGATTGATCCACAGATGAGAAGCATTACCATCACTTGGGACCTCATATGCAAGGCAGAATCTTGGGTACCACTTCACATCTACTGAATCTGCATTTTTAAAAGATGCTCAGGTGATTCATATGCACATTAAATTTGAGAAACAGACATAAAATTAACTTTTGAATTAAGCCAAATAGAAGTCTTTGGGTGCCTCTAAGGCTATTTCAAACAAGAGGGGTAGAATCCAGATGGGAATGGGCTGAAAAATGGCTGGGATAGTAAGGGTTGAACACAGCGTGTGTGTGGTTTGACTGGGATGAGAACAGATGATAGAGGCAGTAGCTAAAAGGAAATACAGGGTCAAGAATGAAGTTGTTTAAGATGAAAGATGTGTATTTGTGTCTGTAAAGGTTATACTTAGATGAAAGGGAGAGCAATAATGAGAATATAGAGAGAATTTCTGAGGATGAGGTTCCTTGAGAATGCAGGACAAGGATGCAGCATGGCAAATTAGCCCATGATGGGAGATGTGACATGTCCTACTCTAGAGCTAGAGGGAGGGTGGAAAGTGCACGTGCCCTGTGGATTTATTGATGGGAATGTGAGCAGCTTCTGGCACACTAATTGGCTTTTGTCAGAGAAACATAAGGCATGACCATCAGCTGTAAACAAGGGGGACACAGAGTGTTGGGATTTGAAAAGTGAGAAGTTAATGAACTAATCTCTGCAGAACAAACTGAAGGGAAAACAGTGGTAGGATTACCAGTAGTGATAACTAGATGGTGTTCAATACCTATTTAAATCCAGCAATCAAAATATATAATAAAATCTGCCCACTTACATGATTTCTTTTTTTTTTCTTTTTTCCTAACTGTGCTCACTTTATGAACACTGGTGTAGAGAAAGCAGATGGCTCGGTTCATGTAAGGTTGGGGTTAATAATCAGAAGTCTTCCTTTAACACTGCAATGTGTCTAAATCCAGTTCTTAGCAACTGTTTCTGTCTACAGAAGTTAGAGGTTAGGTGCAGATATTTAGCTCAAATTATAATGGCATGGTGCCGATTATTCACCTTCACTGTGCTCAGCTTCTGCATGCATTTCCTGTCAGTTTTATAGCTATGCTATGGCTTAGATACTAACAGCCCCACTTTACTGATGAAAATAATATAAAGAGGGTTCGGCAAACCTTAATTATGTTATAATGCCAGGAGGCACATTAAGATCTACTATTAAGGTCTACTTAATTCCCATCACAGAGTGTGTCATTATAATAACGAAAGGAATTTTTTTAAAAAGGAAAAATAAAAAGATTGGAGGGGTTTTTTTGTGCTTTTTTTTTCTTTTCCTCTTTTATCTTTTTGATTTAAAGCAACAAACTATGGGTTTTCATTGGATGTTTTTCTCCTTCCCCATGGTGTTATGAAATTGAGTGAAACATGACATGTGTTCTCTCTTTAATAACATATTAGCAAACAAATATACACCCTTGGAGACCTTGCCTCATATTTCCTTACCACTGAGTAGGAACTCTAAGAAGGTGCAAGTTAAGCACCGGATAGGGAATAGTGTGGGAATAGTCCTTATAAGTGTTTGAGAAGTCTACAAAGGATTTATCTTGTTACTTCTTTCCTTGTACAATATGAAGGATATGACATTTTTTTGACTGATTTAAATAAAAGAAATGGTTTTAAACAATAAAATTCCTTGGGGCGCCTGGGTGGCTCAGTCGGTTGAGCGTCCGACTTCAGCTTGGGTCATGATCTCACAGTCTGTGAGTTTGAGCCCTGCGTCGGGCTCTGTGCTGACAGCTCAGAGCCTGGAGCCTGTTTCAGATTCTGTGTCTCCCTCTCTCTCTGACCCTCCCCCCGTTCATGCTCTGTCTCTCTCTGTCTCAAAAATAAATAAACGTTAAAAAAAAAACAATAAAATTCCAAAGTAAACATCAGACAAAGTAATCAGATAACAAAATTGAATGCCCATAGAGCTTGGAAAGAAGCATAAAGGAGTAGAGAGGGTTGGGCAAAGGATAGTCAGGGCTGGGGCTCCATGCAGAAATTCCATCTCAGTTGCTGAATCTTATTATCCAATAGAAAACAGATAATCCATAATTTTGTGAAATGCAAACACCTTAAAACATTTGTTGGTAAAGTCAAACATATCAGCCAGCATGGTGTTAAAAGATAAACTGAGGAATATTAAAATTTTTAAGAGTTTACTTGAGCAAACATTGATTCCATTAGGCAATGCCAAACTGTAAGTGATTAGGAATGCTTCAGAGATAGGAGCCAGGGGAAACAGTGCTGAAGCAAAAAAAAAAAAAAAAAAAAAAAAATATATATATATATATATATATAATTTGATTGGCTATAGCTGTCTACTTGGCTGCTTGTGATTGGTTATCTTAGCATTTTGATTTCATAACCTTGAAGAATTCAGAGGCTTAGATTTTGATTTGCTTATACAGGTCACCATGACATAAGCCCATGGTCCTCCGGTTTGCCACTTCTGATAGAGATATTTTTAAATCTATGACAAGGATCACAGATAACCAATTACCAATGTTAATTACCAATGTTAATAAGCCAGATACCTATTAAAAACCTCTTTTAAATGGTTCATTTGAGAAATATGATCTACTAGGTATAATTATAATTAGACATCTTTTAATTTATTTTTTAATTTAGAGAAGTTACTTGAGATAAAGAATTACCTTCAAACCCGATATAAGAGAAAGTAAGAAAAATATTTTCTTTGTACAAAGTCATGGGCTTCTCTTTAATGAATGGGTTATCGGTGTATAGGCAGAAAAAAAAAAAAAGTAGGGACTATCTCTATTCAACAGTGGTTCTCATTTATGCACCAACGAGTTCACAAACTTAATCAATTTATCATAATGAACTTCCCAGGAGTAGTCAACAAGAGCATTATAAGCACAGCAGGTAAGTTTTCTAACAATAATGATATGATGCTTCTTTCTGCATAAAGAATAATTTTAGTAGCTTTGTGCTTCAGATGTTAAGCCCATAAATACAAAGAAGCCGCAGTGACAAAAATCATAGCCAATTAGCTAAGATTCACATGTGATATTGTCTAATTTTATCTCAAGAGTCCTGAAAATGTGAATAAGGTTCACAACAAAGTGAATTTTTTTTTGCTATTTCCTGAAAATACCTCAAACATTTTTGTGATTCCGCCTCTCGTGTTGGATTTCTTTCCCCTTAACCTAGCCCTAGGTGCTTGTCAAAATTCTTTCTGCCTGCCAAGGCCAGGCTCAAAACAGCTCCCTCTCCCTTGATTCCAGTGAATGAGGGTCTCAGCTATATATGTATCCACTGCAAATTCAGGTAGCTAAGGTAGGTTGGTACAGGTACGGAATATAGATTGTAGACATTCTTTTTGGTAGAATGCAAAGAGTTTAATGGAAAAGAAAAACTGACTAAACACATTGGATTTGGTGGCTAATCCATAGAACTAAGACTTCTAAGGGTTTAGGAATAATGACAATGCTTTAACCTTTCATGTTTTGTCCATGACAGCATAGGATCTGAGAGACCAACAACCCTACATAGCAAGGGACATGGGGCAGAATCAGTTGACGGAGTAGTCCTGGAACTATCAATCTGTGTTTTGACTAGTCCCATTTAGAAACTAGGGCCAAATTCCTTGGAGTGCAATAAACAAAAAGAATAAAGTAACTAAAGGAGCTTTTGCTGTGCACTAAGAAAGAGCCTGTGGTTACGTGAGAGATCTATCGCTTTAAAACAGAATTATTAATTTCTATGAATATGATCTTTTTGCTAGCTTGATTGCAATATTGGCTTTTGTTAAATTTGTAGTTAACTAAGGCCTCTGTGGTAGGCTAATCTTCAGAACCTGTGAATATGTTACCTTACATGCAAAACAGACTTTGCAGATATGATTATCTACAGAACAATTGGTCTCTCTTCTTGCATGCTTCCCCTTTTAGATTCTATTCTCCATGCATAAGCTTCAGTATTCTTTTACAATGTACATCCGATCTTGTTTACCACCCTCCCTAACCCCCCTCCCCTCCCCCAATGGCATCCTACACACACACAGTAAATTCCAAAGTTCATACTTTCACCCACAAGGTCCTGTGTGATCTGGCCCCTCAACTCCCTCTCCAGCCTTTCTCCTACGAGTTTGCTCCTTTTTTCCCTATGCATCACTCACCTGGAATTCCTTGATATTCTATAAACATGTTATGTGTATACCTTCTTTAGAACTTTGCAGTTGCTGTTCACTTTGCATGAAATACTTTTCCTTCTGATATTCATATGGTTTGCTGAGTCACTTTGAAATTTCTTCTCACCTAATAGCACCACCATATCTAAAATAACATATTTCCATTTGCTTTATCTTTGACCTACCTGACTTTACTTTTTGTCATAGCACTTGTTGCTATCAGCCATCATATTATATATTAATTTGCTTATTTGATTACTTACTGACTTCATCATCAGAAACTTTGCCTATTTTATTCATTGCTGTGCCTCTTGCACCTGAAACAATGCCTGCCCTATAATATGGTAGGTAATGAGTTCATATTTGTATTAAATGTACTGGGAACTGGTTAATCTTTCAAACAGTTCCCCCCACTCCACCTTTAAAGTTAGACATATTGGATGTATGCACTGAGAATGAATTTTGATTACTGCTTGAAGTTTCTTTTCTTAGAACATCAGGCCTAGGAACGTCTTTGTAAACCAACTCTGTCTCTGGATGGTAGTGGTCAGTTCACTGCCACTCCCAAGATTACTCCAAGTATTTTGAAATAATCGGCTAAACTTAGAATTTGGGCCAAACCGTACGCTGACTTTACAAAAAGAAGGAAACATTTCCTCCACAAGTCCAAACCCTACCTCATTCAATGCCTTCAGATTGGTCTCTTTCAAGGACAAGTGACACTGGAGACATCAATTCATTTCTTGGATAGCCCTACTCCTATACCCAGGATATACCCAGGCCTCCTATCTTAGGACATATATTTATATAAGGACATTTCCTGAGTCTGGTTGATTTGACTTTCTAATTCAGATTTTGCTCCATCAAGACTCTTCCTTCTTCCCAAGCCTTGCTCCAGAATAAAAGGAAGGGAAGATGAGACTGGCATACAGCTCTTGCTATACTTCTTTGCTCCCTTCTGTCTCATCTGAGCAAGTGCTTCATTAAGAAAATGTTATCTCCTGGGGCGCCTGGGTGGCGCAGTCGGTTGAGCGTCTGACTTCAGCCAGGTCACGATCTCGCGGTCCGTGAGTTCGAGCCCCGCGTCAGGCTCTGGGCTGATGGCTCGGAGCCTGGAGCCTGTTTCCGATTCTGTGTCTCCCTCTCTCTCTGCCCCTCCCCCGTTCATGCTCTGTCTCTCTCTGTCCCAAAAATAAAAGAAAAGAAAAAAAAAAAAGAAAATGTTATCTCCTGAGATAACTTTCGGGTAGAGAGCCCATGTTTGGAAAAAATATATAGATGTCTCTAAATCAGCTGGGATATAGATCTGTAAATATATCTAATTCATAAGACTGAATGACACATTTAATATCTCAGGCTCAATCTATTTGATGTATTTTTCTTTATTTCGCTTAGGGCCTCTCCAAAAATATTAGTTGGGTACTTGCCTTACATACTTGTAATCATAAGGAACCACAAAAAAGTCCTATTCAGATCAAAAGAAAAGTATTCCTCCATTTGAGGTCAAAATTATTTTTAATGTTTAATCTCAAAAAAAAGCATGCAAGGACATCTCCCTGACCATTTATTCCTTCTGAGGGCAGCATTACCTTGATACCAAAACCAAAGACATCCCCCCAAAAGAAACCTACAGGCCACTATCCCTGATGAACATAGATACAAAAATCCTCAAAATATATTAGATAATCACACTCAATAATGCATTTAAAAGAGCATTTACCATGATTAAATGGGATTTTTTTTTCTGGGGCTGCAAGGATGGTTCAATATTTGTATATCAACATGATACACCACATCAATACAACAAAGGATAAAAATCATACAATAATCTCATTAGATGCAGAAAAAGCATTTGACAGATTTCAACATCTGTTCATGATAAAAACTCTCAACAAAATGAGTTCAGAGGGAACATAGTACAAGCCAAATATGAAAAATCTATAGCTAACACCATATTCAATGGTGAAAAAATGAAAGCTTTTTCTGTAATATCAGGAACAAGACAAGGATGTCCACTCTCACCATTTTTCCTCAACATAATATTGGAAGTCCTAGCTGCAGCAATCATATAAGAAACAGAAATAAAATGCATCCAGATTGGTAAGGAAGAAGTTATAACATCGCTATTTGCAGATGACTTAACACTGTATGTAGAAAATCCTAAAGATTCCAAACTATTGGAACTAATAAATGAAGTTAGTAAAGTTGCAGGATAAAATTAATATACAGAAATCTGTTGCATCAACTAAGTAACAGGAAGAGAAACTAAGAAAATAATCCCATTTAAACTGCACACACACACACACACACACACAAAACAAAACAAAACAGAACAAAACAACAAGGAATAAATTAAATACCTAGAAAAATCAAAGAGGTGAAAGACCTAGCCTCGGGAATCTATAAGATGTTGAAGAAAGAAATTGAAGATGAGACAAAAAAAAAAAAAAAAAAAAAAAGGGAAAGATATACTCATGGATTAGAAGAATTAATGGTATAATTATCCTCAAGACAGGGAGTTTGTCTCCTCTTCCTTGAGTGTGGCTGGACTTAGTGACCCTTCCATTGAATACAATGTGGCAGAAATGAGGGATGTCACTGCTGAGATTAGTTTATTGAAAGATTGTGGCTTCTGTCTTGGGTTATCTCTCTCTCTCTCCCACCCCCACCCCCACTCTCTCCTAGATCATTTGCTCTGAGTGATGCCAGCTGTTCTGTCATTTGAGCAGCCCAATGGAAAGACTCATGTGGTGAGGTAATGAAAACTCCTTTCAACAGCCATGTGAGTGAGATTCAGTGGACTGCAGCCCTGGCTGAAAAATTGCAGGAAAGCTGCCTCCAGATTTTTGACTTTCTGAAACTGTGTGAGATAGAAAATGTTGATCATTTTAAGCTCCTAAGTTTTGAGGTGTTTTGTAATATAGCAGGAGATAACATACTGATATAGTGTTTGTATTCTGTTTATTACCTTTATCATATTAGTTTTGCTTTGTTTAAGGTGATAGTCACTAGACATATGTGGCTATTGAACAATTAAGCCATGGCTCGTGTGACTCGGGAACTGAGTTTTTACTTTTAATTAATTTAAATTTAAATTTAAATCGCTACAGGTAACCAGTGGCTAACATATTACCCAGTGCTTTATTAGTCTACCTACTTTTTATGTCATTTACCATCTGTTTCCTCCATCTAGAATTTAGGAATATGAGTTGATTTAATGAAGAGGTTTTTGTCTATTTCTTGACTAATATGTCCCAAGTGCCTAGAATAGTGTCTGACATACAGAGGGAATTCCACAAATATTTGAAGAGTGAATTAATGATGTGGGATGTACATTTTTTAATCTCATTTCTCATATCTCTTATATAATTAACTTTGCAACCTCTCCAGACCTTCGTTTTCCTGGATTTAAATTTGACAGAAGGGAATTGAACTTTAATTAAAACCTTTTCTACACTTAAAAACTGTGTAATTCGGTCTTCTCTGGAGTGACATTTTTAGCAATATTTTATCAGCTGTTATGGCCTTAGGTGAATGAAGCATCTAGCTTATGTCCATATAATTGAAGTCTCCAACTACTAATACTTCTGCTCCAGGGGCGCCTGGGTGGCTCAGTCGGTTAGGCGGCGGACTTCGGCTCAGGTCATGATCTCGCGGTCCGTGAGTTCGAGCCCCGCGTCAGGCTCTGTGCCGACAGCTCAGAGCCTGGAGCCTGTTTCAGATTCTGTGTCTCCCTCTCTCTGACCCTTCCCCATTCATGCTCTGTCTCTCCCTGTCTCAAAAATAAATAAACGTTAAAAAAAAATTCTAATACTTCTGCTCCAGCTTTGCTCTCTTTATTAGGCAAGTAACAATCATACTCTGTCTGACTGACTAAACTGTCCTGAGTGTGTCACCATAATGATACCATGTCTCCTTCCTTTCACCTAATCCACCTGCTTTCAATCTCCCTTACACTGTTAGCTTTGTGAGTTTTTATACACGTATCTCTTTGGCACACAGTTCTGTATCCCACTATGCAACCATCTTTTAAATTGGCATACATTCAGTTTTTCTGGCAACCATGTATCCCATCACCAGGACCAGATGATTTTTGTGGGACCTGAATTACTTTTTTTAATTAAAATTCATTATAGATAAAGACATCCAAAGCTTTGTTTTCCTTTTTCTTATTTCTTTCAAGGATTTTTAACTGCTATCACATTGTTCTTTTTTTCCTATAATCACATCTACTTTTCATTACAGAAGGTTTTTAGAGTTTTTTGTTTGTTTGCTTGTTTGTTTTACTTGTTTATTTGAAATTTTTCCTTCTTTTTCTATTTGTAATACACTGGACCAAATTGTGATGCCTTAGGTGAAGATGTTATATTTTAGTCTTTATGATATTACCACTGACCATCTGATTTTCTTATATGAGAATAAAAAAGAAGCACTTTTTGACAAGTTCTTTTTAGTTTTCTCTTCACACCTTCTGTCAAATTATTTTCCAAGTCTTCAATTAAAAAAAAAGAGAAAAAGCTCCCATATATTCTCTTCCCTACCAAGAACTTCGAGATCAATAGGGATATAGTTCTTGTTTATTGTGCCTGAATTATGAAATCCTTTATAAGCTAAAAGAAGCAGAGAATGGTGGCGTTTTGGCATCCTTTCCATGTGTTTCTGGTCACAATTCAGAAGGTAAAATCCCAGATTTTCTACTTTATCTTGCTGGTTTCACACCTTTTAGCATTCCATGTCTTACGCTTGTATTCAAAAGATTTATTATAGTCGATGGTATATTTGAATCCTCTTTATTGTTGTACAAGATATGATATCAGAAGTTCTGAATCAATGCTGCCTGGGAAGAGGCCATAACTTCCATTTAGCTAAAATGGTCCTAAATTAATTTTCTTCTTTTTCTCTTTTTATCACATTGTTCTACTTTTCAACTTCTTGATGCCAGTTTTAATTTCTATTCACCACCTTTGAATTTCCTTGACTTTCTGGCTTCCTTCCCAGATTTTGTTTCTGTCTAGAATCTTTTCTATTGTTTCTAGAAAGGCAGAGCCTTTTCAAGAATTCTTCCAGCATTTATGTTTTCTTGAATACAAATAACAACTTGCATCAGTAACATAACTAGTGACTTCCTCCAGCAAGAAGTCAAACATTCTACTCTCAAAAAGGTCACACATGAACTTGCAGGGTCAGTTTGCACTACAGTTTTCCCTAACTTTCCCATAACATTCCACTGCGAAACCTGCTTCTTTGTCATACATTTTGCTGCTGGGTTCCTGAGAACCTGATCTGGAGATCTTCTTGGTCATTCTCCATAATACCTCTGTAACCTACATAGTTATTCTATGTTATGTCAGTGGTTATCAAACTTGAGAGTATATCAGAATCATTTAGAGGGTTTTTCTGTGGGTATAGGGTGGAGCTCGAGAACATACATTTTCCAAAAGCTCCCAGGTGCTATGCTGCTGGTCAAAGACAACACTTTTGAGCATCACCGAATCATGGGATCTCGAACTCATCAGCATACCATGCAATCAGTGGCACTATCATGGAGTGCAGGAGAATCAGCAGTGCTTCCTAATGACTGCTGAGTTAGTGAGTATTTTGTGACTTCTGCCACAGAAGTCTGGTTTCCATATTTCTTTGAGCATTTGGAGGTAGTTTCTATAACTACATTCTTTTTTAAAAAAAATATTTTAATGTTTATTTATTTTTGAGAGAGAGAGAGCGAGAGCATGAGTGAGACAGAGGCAGAGAAAAATAGAGACACAGAATCCGAAGCAGGCTCCAGGCTCTGAGCTGTCAGCATAGAGCCCCATGCAGGGCTTAAACTTGTGAACTGAACCTTGAGATCATGACCTGAGCCTAAGTCAGACACTTAACTGACTGAGCCACCCAGGCACCCCATATAACTACATTTTTAATCTTCCTGTAATCTAATAATTTCAGTAGGTCAATTTAAAATTTTCTTTCTTAGCTTCAAGAAGTACAGAGGAGGCAGGTATATCCCATTGAGAAACATTCTCAGTCCTTTTCCAGCTCCTGTGTATATTTGGAGCCACCTCTATTCCTAGCTGACTTGGTTTGTAAGTAGGAGTCAAACAAAATAATATACTCACAAACTGACCCCTTACATTCATTTCATTGCAAAATGTCTTACTCACTTTTCCTCCAAATTCCAGTATTAGCTTTTGACAGCTTTAGGCATATGTGTGTGTTTGGTGACTTCAGGGATGTATTAATACTAGCAAACTCAAGCAGTTTGTATGCAATTTGCATTCTAGAAAACTTCACAGAGAATTTCATTATGGGTCTGACTTAACTGATTTAGCCCCAGGACAGTAAGTTCAAGACTCAGCTAGAAATCTACCTGAGAGCTCCTTCCATAAACTAACACCAGCAAATATAGGAATATTTTATTGAGAGATCAAGAGCTTTAAAAACTTGAAAAACAGTTTGCAAGACTTGCAAACAGCAGCATCAACTAATGTAGTGAAAATAGTCATATTTTCATAATTCTGTTTATTTTTATTTTGAAAAAACTGAAAGCAGTTTTAAAAAATTAGTGAATCAGTCATAGGTAATAAGAGGGCTACCATCGTCTATTTTCTCTATTTTTTATTGCCCTTTTTTTATTAGAATGGCAGTAAAAGTTACTAATGATCCATGAGCATTTATTATTAGCAGAGATTCTCGCTAAGCAATTTGTGTGTATTATCAGGTAACCCTTATAAGAATCCTACAATGTAGTAGATCCTATACATGTGTTGCAGGTGAAAAATCTGAGACTTAGATTAAGTAAATTGCCCAAGGTCACAAGCTGCTAAACAGCAAGCAAAATAGCAAAATGGGTTGAACCAGATCAGACTTCCAACCTCAACCTTTAATCTCTTTGCTGTGAGCCTCACAGCAGCATCCCTGACCACTCTATCAATTATTTGGCACAGCTTCCAGGCTTTCCTAGGGTTCTTATATGGCAAGAGCCAAGACATGTGGAGTATATTTGGGTTCCCCTGTAGTTGAAGCCATAGTAGGAACCAGGCAATCAATGGCACTGGATAAATTCTGGAGTGCAAGAGAATTCGCAGCAGTTCCAAATAAGAAAATCCTGATTCTGGGTATTTTGTGGCCACAGGAGCCTCAGATACCTTTGAGCATGTTGGGGAGGTCCTATAACTATGTTCTCAATCTTTCCATAATCTAACAATTTCTGTAGGTCAACTAAATTTTTTTCTTCCCCTATTATTTCTCCTCTTCTCTCTTTTTTTCCCCTTAAACAGATAACCACTGAATTAAAACAACTGAGAATTTAGCTTATTTTCATTCAAAGCTATTTTGTTTTGCCTGCCTGAACTTTTATCATTTAACCTATTCTTATTTTGTCTTAATGATTTTTCTCTCTGATTGAAGCCAGAATTATACGAATTTAGTTATAGCAGCAGTTATAAAATTTAGAAGTGTTTCACAACATGATTCCTTGTATAGATCAACTATTTCTAGTTTCCAACAATAAGATCAAAGTAGCAATAGTCCTTCCTCAATCTCAGTAAACATAAAGGGCTAATATGGTGCAAAACTGAGTATTCACATCCCTGAACAAAAATGGAATGGTACTTTTTTGTTTGTCATATTAAAAGAATCTTAAGAGGTGAAATCCTGTTTTGTATTTTATTTACAAATCTCAAAGGTAGAGAGACCTGTAGTATACTAGACCCACCATTGAAGGTGACATGAATGCTGATTTACCAATAAACTCTAAGTATGACATCATGATGGTATTGAAAAAAGACTTGGCATTCCATTACAAAGTACTTTCACATATATTTCCTGATTTGATCCATTTGATCCACTTGAGAATAGATCTATTTGAGAATAGAGCTATTTACAGAGAATCTGATGTTGAGAGGATAAATAACATGATTAAGACTATAGAACTAGTACTTAAGTACTCTGGTTTCCTTAACCCTTCCTATGTATTATACTGACTGTTTTATTCTCTAGCGAAAGCTCACATAAGGGAAAAAAGATACTGGATAAAGTACCTTGGCAAATTAAATATAATGTAAATTATATAAATAAACAAATTCAATATGATATAAATTCCACATGGCATAAACTTTAAAATTTAGGGTGGTTACATTTCATATGGATTAAAATCTTAATGTCTCGAATACTCTTTTGTTCTGTTTAGCTATGACTTCATGTTAACACTAATAAATATTTTAAATGATGGTGATTTATTTGTGATTTATTTCAGGTGATAAGCATTCTAAAACTTCTAGTGAGTCGCTATTGTAATTCTTTCCAAAGCCAGCTGATATACACTGGGATCTGCAAAGCCTTTAAGCACTAGTTGAAACACAATGACTGTGATGCTATTGAGTCGAATTCCAGATGTTAAAATATTTCTAAAACATTGGTTCTTTCCTTAAAAAAAAAAAGATATATTCACATAAAATTTATCCCTTTATTGCATACTATTCAGTACTTTTTTAATATATACACAAGTTGTGCAACCAGCACATGTAATTTCAGAACATGATCATTACCCTAATAAGAAACTTAGTACCTGTTAGCCCTTCCACCACTGGTGATTACTAATCTATTTTGATGTCTACAGATTTACCTATTCTGGAAATTTCATATAAATAGAATCATCCAAATGTCTAGCTTCTTTCACTAAACATAAGATTTTCAAGACTTATCCATGTTGTTTTATGTATCAGTACATCATTCCTTTTTTTTTTGACTAAATAATCTTCCACTCTTTATGTATAGTACATTTTGTTTATCCATGTACCAATTGATGGGCATTCAGTTTATTTCCACATTTTGGCTACTAAGAATAATGCTGCTATGAACATGTTTATTTTGCACTTAAAAAGACTGTATATTTTGAAGTTGCTGGGTGTTCAATATGTATCTGTTAAGTGTAGCTGGTTTTCAGTGTTGTTCAAGTATTCTATTTCTTTGATAATCTTCTGTCTAGTTGATCTACCCATCATTGAAAGTGGGATATTGAAGTTTCCAATTATTATTTGTGAATTCTCTATCTTGTTTCATTTCTGTCAGTTTTTGCTGTATGTATTTTGGGGATTTGTTGTTAAATGCATATACATATATTTATAACTGGTCACAGATTGGCCATTTTATCACTATAAAATCTTCTTCATCTTTACTGATAACTTTTGTCTTAAAGTTTATTTGTCTGATAGTAGGATAAACACTCCAGTTCTCTTTTCATTATCATTCACATGGGTTATCTTTTTCCATAATTATATTTTTAATATTTTTGTGTCTTTGAGTCTAAAGTATTTTTGTTATATTCAGCATATAGTTGAATCATGTTGTATTCTTTTTCCATTCTGCCAATCTCTGCCTTTTAATTGGATAGTTTAATCTATTTGTATTTCATGTAATTACTTATTAGGTAAGATGTGTACCTGCTATTTTGTTATTTGTTTTCTATATGTCCTGTATATTTTGTGTTTCTCTATTCTTTTATTTTTTTAATATTTTTCTAAAATTTTTTAAAGTTCATTTATTTTTGAGAGAGAGAGACAGACAGAGTATGAGTGGGGGAGAGGCAGAGATATAAGGAGACACAGAATCCGAAGCAGGTTCCAGGCTCTGTGCTGACAGCTCAGATATGGGGGTCGAACCCATGAACTGTGAGATAATGACCCAAGCCGAAGTTGGATGTTTAACTGACTGACTTTTTTTTTTTTTTTTTTGGTGTTAAGTGACGCTTTGGTAATTCTTTGGTGATACTTTCCATTATATTGTTTAAAACATTATTATTTTAGTGGTGGTTATTATCACTAACCACTTTATCACTCACCATTTGATTTATAATAATTTAGTTCTGGTTAATAGCAATTTTATATGAATAATACATAAAAACTCTGCTCCTATAAAACTTCATTTCCCCACCTCATTTATGCTGCTATTTACACAAATTTGTCCTTATACATTGTGTGCCCATCAACTTAGATTTATAATGATTGTTTTATGAACATGTATTTTAATAATATTGGACAAAAAAAGCCAAAAATACATCAATACTGTTTTTATATTTATCTTTGTATTACCTATGTAGTTATCTTTATTGGTACTTCTTCATGTGGATGTGAGTTACTGTCTAATGTCCTTTCATTTCAATTTGGAAGACTCCCTTTATTATTTCTTGTAAGGCAGATAAAATGACAACAAATTATCTCTATTAAAAATTAGAAATATCTTCATTTCTCTTTCCTTTTTGAAAGATTGCTTTGATTGACTTTTTTTTTCTTTCAAACACTTTGAATATATCATGCTACTGTCTTCAGGTCTCCATACTTTCTGTTTAGAAATTAGTTATTAATATTATTTAGGATACCTTGTATATGATAATTCACCTCTCTTACTGCTTTCTAGAACATTGGCTCTTAAACTTTAGTTGTTTTTGGTTTTCAAAAGTTTCTTTCTGATGTGTTTAAGTGTGGATCTCTGACTTTACCATGCTTGAAATTTGTCAAGCTTCTTGGATATGTAGATTAATTTTTTTAAATGTTTTTAAATGTTCTTTTATTTTTGAAAAAGAGACAGAGTGCAAATGGGGGAGGGGCAGAGAGAGAGGGAGACACAGAATCTGAAGCAGGTTCCAGGCTCTGAGCTGTCAGTACAGGCTGACAGCTGACAGCACAGCACAGCTGTCACCACGAGGCTAAAACCTACGAACCACCAAATCATGACCTGAGCCAAAGTTGGACGCTTAACCAACTGAGCCATCCAGGAGCCCCGAGATTAATTTTTTTTAACATGATTAACAGGATTCTTGGATAGATTTAATGCCACATTTGAATCCAATGTTCTTACTGTTGTTTGTCAGTTTTTATTAAGACTTTATTTTGGGGGGGGCTGTTGTATGTTCACAGAAAAATTAAGGGGAGGTATAGAGATTTCCCATATACCCCCTGCCCCCCCCCCCACGCGTAGCCTCCCCTATTATCAACATCCTTTATCGGAGTGCCATGTTTGTTACAACTGATGAACCTACATCAAATATATCATAATCTCCCAAAATCCAGAGTTTACATTACAGTTCATGTTTGGTGTTGTGTATTTTATGGATTTGGATGAAGGTGCAACGGCATGTAACCTTCGTTATGGTATCATACAGAGTATTTTCACTGTCCTAAAAATCCTCTATCTGCTACCTGTTATCAGTTCTCACTTTTTAGCCCCTGGAAATTACTGATCTTTTTACTGTCTCCATAGTTTTGCCTTTTCCAGACTGTCATATAGTTGGAAACATACAGCATGTATGTTTTCAGATTGGCTTCATTCTCTTAGTAATAATATGCATTTAAGTGAACACATTTCTTTTCATGGCTTGATAGCTAATTTCTTTTCAGTGCTGAATAGTATTCCATTGTCTGGACATTCCATAGTTTATTTGTCCGTTCACCTACCGAAGGACATCTTGGTAGCTTCTAAGTTCTGGTAATAATGAATAAAGATGTGTTGTACATCTATGGGCAGTGTTTTGTGTAGACAAAAGTTTTCAACATCTTTGGATAAATACCAAGGAGTACAATTGCTGGATCATATGGTAAGAGCATATTTAGTCTTATAAGAAACCGCCAACCTATTTTCCAAAGTGGCCGTACCGTTTTGTGTTCTTACCAGCAATAAATTGGAGTTCCTGTGCTCCACATCCTTGTTAGTGTTTGATTATGTCAGTGTTCCAGACTTTGACCATTCTGCTAGGTGTGTAGTAGTATCTCATTGTTGTTTTGATTTGCATTTTTTGATGGCATATACCGTGGAGCATTTTTTTCGTATGCTTTTTGCCATCTGTATATCTTATGAGGATATGCTGTTAAAAATCTTTGGCTCAGTTTCAAATAAGGTTGTTTGTTTTCTTATTGCTGAGCCTTAAGAGTTTTTTTGTATATTCTAGTCAACAGACCTATATCAGATGTGTGTTTTGCAAATATTTCCTTCCTGCCTATGAATTGTCCTTTCACTTTATTAACATTGCCTTTCAGAGAACTGAAGTTTTTAATTTTAATGAAGTCCAACTTATTAATTATTCCTTTCATAGATTGTGTCTGTGGTGTTGTATCTAAAAAGTCATCACCATAGCCAAGATTATCTAGGTTTTCTTCTAAGTTACATTCTAGGAGTTTTATAGTCTTACATTTTACATTTAGATCTGTGATCCATTTTGAGTTAACTTTTGTGAATAGTGTAATTTTTGTACCTAGATTTTTTTTTGCATGTGGATGTGTAGTTGTTTCAGCATTTGTTGTAAAGATTATTTTTGCTCCAATATATTACCTTACTCCTTTTTCAAAGATTAGTCAACTACATTTATGTGGGTCTATTTTTGGGCTCTCTTTTCTGTTCTATCGATAGTTGTCTAATTCTTGTTAATACCATGCTGTCTTGATTATGTAGCTTAATACTAAGTCTTGAAATCAAGTGGCATTGGTACTCTAACTTTGTTCTCATTTAGCAGATTAATTTTTTAACTAAAATTTGAGATGTTTTCAGCAATTATGTCTTCAAATATTTTTTCTGGTCCCTTTTCTCTCTCCTCTCCTTCTGGAACTCTCATTATTTTGGTTCACTTGTTAATGTCCTGCAGGTCTATGAAAATCTGTTAATTTTTCTTCATTCTTTTATCTTTCTGTTCTTCTGACTGGATAATATCAATTGACCTATCTTCAAGTTTGCTGCTTCCTTTTTCTATCTAATTGAATCTGCTGTTCGTCCTCTATGGTGAACTTTTCATTTAAGTTATTGTACTTTCCAACTATAGTGTTTCTATTTGGTTTCTTTTTATAATTCTTATCTCTTTATTAATATTTTATTCATTAAATATTAAAATGATACACAATTATAATATTCCCTTTTATTTCCTTAGATATGGTTTCTTTAAGGTCTTTGGACATATTTAAAAGAGCTGATTTAAAGCTTTTGTGTACTCAAGTACTATATGATTCCATTCATAAATGGAATCTAAAAAACTAAATAAACAAAAAGCAAAACCAGATCTATATATCAGAAAAAACTGATGTTTTCCAGTGGGGGACTGGGCAAAATAGGAGAAGGGGACAGAGAGATACAGGCCTC
The DNA here is from genome assembly GCF_018350155.1 of Leopardus geoffroyi. Lineage (NCBI taxonomy): Eukaryota > Metazoa > Chordata > Mammalia > Carnivora > Felidae > Leopardus > Leopardus geoffroyi. The sequence goes on from NC_059327.1 coordinate 168,226,911, forward strand.
CAGTTATAAAATGAGTAAGTTATGGGGATAAAAAGAACATAAGCCATACAGTCAATGATATTGTAATAGTGATGTAATGGAACCAATGGTAGCTACACTTGTGGTGAATATAAATTTGTCAATCACTGGGTTGTACTCTGAAACTAATGTAACATTGTGAGTCTACTATACTTTATATATATATATATATATATATATATATATACACTACTATATATATACTATACTAAATACATATATATATATTTAGTATATACTATACTAAATACATATATATATGTATGTATATATATAGTATATACTAAATACATATATATATATTTTATTATAGTATATACTAAATAAAATAAAATAAAGCTTTTTGTCTAGTAATTCCAAGATCTGAATTTTGTCATGGAGTTTCTAGTCATTGTTTTTTCCTCCTGTGTATGGGCCACACTTGGTTGTTTCCTTGCATGTTTTCTAAATTTTTGTTGAAAACTGGACATTTTAAATAATATAATTTGACAACTCTGAAAATCAGATTCTTCCCTCTCCCCAGGGTTTGTTTTTTTTCTGTTTTCTGCTGTAGTTGTAGTTTGTTTATTGACTTTTCTAAACTAATTCTATAAATTATATATCTTTGTTGTATGTTGCTACTGAAGTCTCTAGAGATTTCTTTTTTTTTTAAATTTTTTTTTACATTGCATTTATTTTTGATAGAGAGAGGGACAGAGCACAAGTGGAGGAGGGGCGGAGAGAGACGGAGACACAGAATCTGAAGCAGGCTTCAGGCTCCGAGCTGTCAGCACAGAGCCCCACCCGGGGCTCGAACTCACAAACTGCGAGATCACGACCTAAACTACCTAAGCCGAAGTCAGGCACTTAACCGCAGAGCCACCCAGGCGCCCCTAGAGATTTCTTTAAATATCTGGAACCAATAAATCTCCCCACAGCTTTTTTTTCTTTCTGAAGGTTCTGTGTGCATGTTAGGACCTGTCTTGTAACTCAAGTTATTCAATTTAGGACTCTGCCTTAGCCTTCATTTCCTTCTTGCAGAGCCTCAATCAGAGGTTAGTGCTGAGAGACTTCTCAAATTTTTTCTGAGTACTCACACAACTCTACACCTGTATGTAGCATTCTAAATCTCCAGGAATATATTGGAGCTTTTCAAAACCTCAATGGACATCTCATCTCTCAACTTTTACTTTTAAGCTTTTTGGTTAGTATATTATTGTTCCAATTGTTTTTAATTGTCTCAGGAAGTAGTGATGTTAAAATATTCAACAAATAGCTGCTGGGAAGAAACTTTTAGCACAAGGTGAGTTCAGATGAGGTCAATGAAGGCAAGCCTTTCAAGTAGGGTGTTTCAAGAAACCATTGCTTGGGACAAATAATGACTCCTCTTTGGGAATGAAGTCTTGAAAGAATTCTAACACTGTTCTACTCCCTCTGGTACTGTGAATATTGGCTCTTATTTTTAAAGATATTGTGATGCAGGGGAGTGTGGGGTGGGGTGGGACTAGGCAGGGCAAGCGCAAAATGCCATAAATCTCACTGTTCTTACTGAAGTTTAGCATTTTTCCCCACTAAATGCTCCTCATTCTCTGAACCGTTTTAGGGTTGTGGTTAATTTCCAGAGCTCTAACAAATTTATTCTGATATTTTTTCCCAGTTATCTTTTTACTTTTATGGAAAAGAAGCTTTCAAAAGTCCTCACTCCAACATTTTTGCTGATGTCCCCCCTTAGAACATTGGCTCTTAAACTTTAGTTGTTGGTGGTTTTGTTATTCTGGGATCTTTTTGTGAATCTCATAAAAGCTATGAATATAATTGTGAAAAAAAATCCATGAATACACTCACACTACTTTGGACAACATTCCACTGGGTTTATTAATACATTGAGTTCAACCAGGGATCCCTTACCAGAAAATTCTGAAGCTAACAATTCCTGTTTTAGAGGCTCTTCTTCCTGAGCCAATATCAAACTCTACTACAAAGAACTCTAGGACAAATTATTCCACAAACGTAGCCTAATAGCAAACTTAGTAGATACATTTAATAGGTAAATTTGATTTTAGTGCCAATTTTCTTACCTGGAAAATCACACCTCATGAGATTGTTGTGAGGATTGCATGAGAAAATTGATATGATATTGCTTAGTATAGTGCCACTATATATATTCTAATCAATAATATTGTTCCCTTCTCCTTGTTTTCCTCCTATTACTCCTTCATTACTTCCCTGAGGAAATTCCTTTGAAGAGGACCACATTTGTGCTCATTCTTTTAGGGTTTTGGAAATGTATTTTCTACTTTTACTAACATACTAGCATTATTTTTTTGGAGGAGGTATTTGACCAGCAATCACCACTATAAAGCAGGAAGTATTATTTAACCACAAGATATGACCTCAGTTGGAAAGGTGGCAAGTCTAAATATAATACAGAAAAGTGAAAAAGGGAAGAATTATGGATGACTGTGTCAAATGCTATCCAACTAGAGAAAAGGTTGTACATGTTTGATTTTTATAATGTTTTCCTTTGAATTACCCTTATTTTCTCAGATATTTGTTAGATAAAATCCAGACCAATTTATGTTACATAAGGTATATTCCCATGAAAAAAACATTTTGTGAGAGTCTGGTGATAATATGAAGTCTTTTTTCCATGCAAAGAAATGAAGTATTTGAGAAGCACAAGGGAAGTAATATAAATTAAAAATTAAAACCTCAAATTTAAAAACAATGACTTCTCAAGTTCAGTCATCATAGTTGTTGTGAGGGCTTAGTTATAGGGTAGATGTGTCTTCATCTATAAATTACAAAATGAAAAGAGTCTAGAGCCAAATCTAAGTAGCATCTGCAAAACACCTACATGTTTCTTGTACTAATACTGTACACGGAGACTGAGATGTGGAAATATTTAGAATTTTGTCATCTATTAGATAGTCACTACTGGACAGATGCTTAATTACATATTATACATTTATTCTAGGAATATTGGGTGTATTTCAGAAAGTTGATAAGACTAACGGAGACAGGAGAGAAGGGAATGAAATCCTATGAAGTTCTCCCTCACTTAGGACCTCTCAGTAGACTGTGGGGTTGCAGACTGGTGTATTGGGAGGGATTCTGATGCACCATGAATAGATAATGATCAGCTAAGAATTTGGATCAAATTATGTAGAACAAAGATCACCTTATTTTCCAAGGTCAGTTTAAAAAAGAGGACAACCATGAGCGACATACTACAGTGACAATGAAATTTTATGTCATAACTTGCTTAAATGTTAGAGAATGCCACAGACACTATATATGTAAATGAATTTATCTCCCTTGACTATTGAAAACCTTTGTTACTATATTCAAGTTTCTAGATTTTGTTTTCACACATTGTACTTACTGAACTTTTTTTGTTTATCCTTAGTGAAGGACATTGGGATAGAAGTATAAAAATTTTATAATTCACATTTTTTCTTGTCTGGATGAATCCAAACTTTAGATTTTAATTTTGCATTTAGAGAAGCCAGGAATCTGTGTTAAGAATCAAAAGCAGCTTTAATTAAGAGATATATAGATTTTAGGACTTTATAAAATACTCCTGATTACTTGTATAATATGTGATTCAAATAATTTAGCATTTTTTTTCTCTAAGTTTAACCCATGTTGCGGGTGGGCCAGTTCATTTGTGAATTTTGAAAGCTTGTCTAGGTGGTTTTATAATTAGGCCCTTCCAGGTAGCAGGAAATTTTGCTTTGCCTTCCCGTTTAACAGCTGTGTTCCCAGCTGGGTCTGTTTGTTATAAATGAAAATGGCTCTTTAAATTTACATTCTCTGCGTGACCAAGCTTGGCATCAGATGCAGCTTCTGGATAATGCCAAAGATAAGCACTAAAGGGTGTCAGATTGAAACTCTGGATCATAGTGTGTTATATGGCATTATCAGCAACAACTGTATATTTCTATTAAAGCCAAGTGATGTGACCAGTAGATCTTTGAAAAGTGAATTGCTTCTAGTCTTTGAGTGTTTTTGTAATGTGACTGAGGTGAATCCCCCCATCCCCCATGGTAAGTCTATGGAACATAATGAGTTATGGAATATGCAAGAATAGATGTTGTGGCAACATAGGACACTAGTTGACCCAAGTGATGATATTACTTTGCTTTAGGCCATAGGCTTATGGGAGAAGTGAATAATCATTTCAAATAGTACCCGTTAAACATCATAGACCGGAATGATGCCTTCCTATTTCTTGCTTTTAGAGTCAATGTGCTCACAGTTCTCCTTTTTTGCCTTCCTTATTGAAATCAATGGGATGTGTAGTCTTTTCACTAGACAAATCCCTGCAGTGTCTATACCAATTTACTGAAAATCCACAAAGTTCTCTCAGTACAAAAAGGAAAAAGCATTAGAAGCTGCTTTTTTTTCCCCAAGCAGAATTTTTATTTAATATCTATGGAACAGGGCTGGGGAAGTAAAGGACAAAAAAGGTATGGCATATACTTTGCCTTCCCTAAAATAGTTTAAATTATTTTAAAATTATTTTCAAAGCTTTATCTGTGAAAAATCAACTGTATTCTTAAAAGTGACTTTCCCTACACCTTTGGAGGACAGATTATTAACACCGGGTACATGGAGCTCCAGTACAGCTTTAAACCCACTAACATTGTGAAAAGAAAAGAAACATATGTATATTTAGAATTTGTGTATATGTACTGTGAACTTCTCTGGGGATAAAATTCTCTAAGTTTTTTTTTTCTTGTTTTTAAGATTCTCGAAATAATCCAGAAATGGTTGAGAACTACAGTTTTAGAGTATATTTTTCTCTAGCCCATTTTGGTAACATTTTTAATCGAATAAAGTATGTACAACCTGAAATATTTCACCTCTACTTGGCAGTCTGTAATCAAAAAGTAGCACATGAAAAAATCTTCCACTCATTTAGTGTCTTTCTGATTGCATCATCCATTATTCTGTTTTGCACTAACTGGTGAAATTTTGGATATTGAATATACCTAATTGAAATAAAGTGAGACATAATTTAAGTATCCTTTCAGTGAAAAATTAAACAGGCATTGTTTTTGAGCAGAGTTTTTGAGTTAATAACTAACGTTGATTTCACTTTTTCTCTTTTGCTATCACAGGCATTGTGCAGTTGGATGATGAAGTTTCAAAATACTTTATTGAGATTTCCAGCTGAAGTTACGTTTTTTTTTTTAATTGGAATGACTTAATTTGATGGGCCTTAAGGAGGGCACTTATTGGGTGTTATATGCAAGTGACGAGTCACTAAGTTCTACTCATGAAACCAATACTACACCATATGTTAACTAACCTGAATTTAAATAAGTAAGTTAAAAAATAATAATGACGTAAAACATAACAAAAGAGATGAATTTTTAGATCATGTGACTATGTTTCTATGCATTTATCTTCCAGCATTGAGATCAGATCCTTAGAGACATGATCTCATTTTTCCTGGCTTAAACTAGACAAATAAAATTAGTACTTATAGTTCAACTTTCTATTTCATTTGCATTAATTGAAATTCTAGCACAAGGCCCCATTTAAAAGTTAGCACCTGCATACTTTAGTTAAGATCCTCAAAATGACATTATTGATTTATAATACTTCACCAAAATCATGTGTATACACCCTTTATATCTGTCACTAAAACTGGTTCTGCTCTTACACAGGGAATAAGAGGAAGCAGAAATTATTCAGTCACATCTTTTACCCCAGCATTTTAAGAGGTGTAAGAAAATTCCACTTATTGTTATACTTAATTCTTTTTGTCCTATTTAGTCTTTCTCACATTAGTAAATTATATTTTTGATCATTTTTCATGTGCCAAAGAAACACTTTACATGCAGTTTTTCATTTAATTCTCATCTCACATACAAAAGGTTGGAGATATTGATTTTATTTCTCAGGTGAGGAAACCAAGATTTAGAGAAGACAAATCACTTTCCTAAGACCACGTAGAGAGTGAGTAGGGAGGCCAAACTGATGACAGACCACAAGCCCCTAGCTACAATATCATACAGTCAATTGTCAATATTCTTGGATTTCATACTGAATTCCTCTACTTGCTAATATTTATTTCAAACCCTCAAATCCATTACTGCACCTTTGTGGTCATTTGTAGACATGTGTAAAAGATCAGAAAATTTGAGTCACCAGATATGCATGCTCCCAGCTGAGGTCCAACCAATTGACACTCTGCCTTCTTATTTGAGATTTCACATTTAAAACAGGTGTCCTTCTCATGATCTATTTAGTGCCATGTTTTTTGAATTTTTGTAATTTTTGTTGGTGATTTCTTTTTTAAAATGGCACCCAAACAGAAGCTGCCTAAAGTTCCAAAGGACAAGAAGGCTGTGATGTGCCTTGCAGAGAAAATACATGCATCAGATAAACTTCATTTAAGCAAGAGTTATAGTGCTGTTGGCCATGAGTTCAAAGTTAATCAACCATATCTATGAATTAAAGTGTCTTTAGACAGAGCACGCATAAAGCAAGATTATGTATTGCTCATTTGACAAAATGTGACCAAAGGCTTACAGGAACCTAACCCTCTATTTTTTCTAGGAACAATGCTTCAGCATTTGCTAATTTATTGTTCACAGCTTCTGTACAGAACAAAGCTATTAACAATAATAAGAATCAACTTTACTGCTCTTCAATAATAATCAGTCTTTATTAAAGACTTAATAGTCTCCAGCCATTCTTTGGTTTCATTATTTAGTTTCTCCAGCCATTATTTATTTTCCCCTAAGTATTTTTATCCCTATTGTACAGATGGGTCATTTGAGGTATGATTGTCACCCAGCTAGTAGGTGACTGTATGATATTTGAATCAGGCTATCGTCACATCTGGCACTCTATACAATTATGATATATATCTTGGTCCTTAACTCCATTAAAACTTCCAAATAAAAGTACTAATATATGTACATCATTCTTTGTAGGAGTTCTATGTGGCATACGATTGTACAAAACAAAACCAAGCAAAACACAGCAATAAAGCTCTATTTAACAAAATATTAAGAATGGTAATAGCTGTGCAGCAATGCTAAAGTAGTCCTATGTATTTTCAGAATATGTGGCTATTTTTGTGCAATAATTTTGGAATTACAAAGGTTTTTCACCCTCCTGATTGCTTTCATTCCACTATCATATATTTTTTTTAATTTCCAGATTCAAATGAAATTCATTGTAAGGAATAAAAACCTTCCCATTTTTCTTCCAATCAAAACCACCTGGTTGATAAAACACTAAGTGGAGTTAAGTGGTAGCCCTTTTCTCATCTGAAAAAATAAGAATTGAAGGGTTGCAGGCAGCATAAGGCACTTCAGGGCCAAGCTGGGTTGGGTGCTACAGAGCAAGAGCAGCTATCTTGTGATTTCCCAGGACTGGACTGCAGCAGGTGGATGGGCTAGAGGTTGAAGAGACAGACACAGAAGGACTAATTTGTCTTATTTAAGACCTGATTTTACCTTGGGTTGACTTTGATTACTTGAATTGCTAACCCTACTTTGCTCTGCTCAGACCGCCATAATCACTCAAGATACCTTCTGGAGCTATGTTTTTCAAGTTATGATGCTTGAACTACCTGCATCTGAAAGACCCGAGAGATGAGGAATGCATAGGTGAGAGCGGGCACAAAATGAATAATTATTTCTGTGGGTGGGCCCAGCACTCTCAGCTGAGAAAATTGCAGGGTAGCAAGGAACAGAGCACAGAACATAGAGGTACCGAAAAACAAACAAACAATCAAACAAAACCACAAAAGTCAACTGAAAGATATAACGCTTGGATTAAAGCCCAGAATTTATCACTTACTAGGTGTATAATGTGGAGTAAGCCACTTAATTCCTCACTGAGCCTCAATTGGTCCATCTCTAAAATGGAAATGACAACAAAAACAACATTAATGGCTATATTAAGGCTTAAATTAAACCAGGCAAGTAAAAATGTTTAGTAAGAGTAATATTCTTTATTAACAAAAATAATGTGATATTATCCTTTGAAAGATTTTTGTAGATGACTAACTGAATTAAAACGCTTATAATTTAGGAAGATTTTAATTTTAATTTTTATTTATTTATTTATTTATTTATTTATTTTAATGTTTATTTATTTTTGAGACAGGGAGAGACAGAGCATGAACGGGGGAGGGTCAGAGAGAGAGGGAGACACAGATTCTGAAACAGGCTCCAGGCTCTGAGCTGTCAGCACAGAGCCCGACGCGGGGCTGGAACTCACAGACCGGGAGATCATGACCTGAGCGGAAGTCAGAGGCCTAACCGACTGAGCCACCCAGGTGCCCCTTAATTTTTATTTTTAGAGATTTTTATTTTATTTTACTTTATTTTATTTTATTTTATTTTATTTTATTTTATTTTATTTTATTTTATCTTAGAGTCAAGAGAGCGAGTGGGGGACAGGGGGAGAGGAAGAAAGAATGAGTGAGAGAGAGGGAGAGAGAGAGGGAGAGAGAGAGACTCTTAAGCAGGCCCCATGCTCAACATGAAGCCTGACTAGGCGAGGCTCTATCCCATGACCTGGGATCATGATCTGAGCCCAAATCAAGAGTCAGACACTCATCTAACTGAGCCACCCAGACAGGCAAGAAAGACTTTATATTCATAGTTTGCATTACTTTGAGGAGAAATAGGTGTTTGTATTACATGGGATGGGGGGAACATGGTACAGTACAGAGTATGTTGAAGGCTGACCCTCCCCCCAGGTATCTTTCTCTCTCATCTGCTCAGATGCTAAAAATCATTTTATTATAGAGTATTTTTATTCTAACCTTCTTTAGAATGCAAATGCTGCCTGGAAGAAGAGATGTTTTGAATCTAAGTTACTAATAAGATTTTATACCTGGAGATGCCAGGACCAAGAAACAATATCCTAAGGTATGAAAGGGCCCTCAGGGTGGCATACAAAAAAAAGACAAATTTTGCGTATTTCAACCTCGGTCTCTTTCCTTGTTAATTCGGTGACCAGAAAACAACCAATCAGCATGCAGAAACACACACACACACACACACACACACACACACACACACACACACCCTGTGGTAGAAATTAGAAAGAGGTAATTAGTAAAACATTAGAGGAAATGGACAAATCAAGTCTTTATTAATCTGTAGCAGAGAAGGAGAAGGAAGTATTGCAGCCAATGTAACACGCAGAACCGTATAACTCTAGATGTCATAATATAGGAAACGATGGGGATAAAATTAGAAAGAAACAAAGCGATGTTACTCGTATGCACTTCCTTTGTCAACTGATTGCTAACTATGACTAATGTCAGACTAAAAGTGGTGAGAATCTGGCTTTAAAACTCTTGGCATTTTCTTCCTCTGGTGTTTACAATGCTGTTACCTATAGTCATCTCCCATCACCTGTGACCTACCAGTGCTTCCCTCATCAATAGCTCATCACTACCCTGCCTACCCACCACTTCTCAAAGAGGTTGCTGGCAACTCTCAGGAGAGTAACATTTCCCCTTTTTATGCCCTTAAGGCACTTTATTCATACCTCTGGGGAAACCCATATCAAATTGTATTATATTACCTTTTTCCTCATATACATCCTTCTCTATCCTAGAATGTGAACTCCTGCAGGTGTGCAAATCATTCCATTTTTGTATGTCTAGCACTTAAGACCAGTACATCATAAGCTTTCAAAAAAATTGATTGCTGAGGGAATTAATATGATGATTATTAAAATTTTTAATTTGTCAATTTCTTTATAACTCCTAACCTTTTTCCAGTTACCACTGGAAAACGTTACTACTTTATAACTCCTAACCTTTTTCCAGTTTCCAGTTTCCAAATTACCACTCTTATTTTCCAGCTTATCAGTGATTTATATCTCTTATTACACGTAGGCTAGTTCTTCCACTTTTATTCTGTGGTTTTAGTCAGGACTACAGCATACTTTCTTGCTTCATATGAATAATTCTGTAATTTTGGCTAGATTTTTTTCACATTCTCCTATTATTGAGCTAACTTTTCTTTATTTTAATGTAAATAAGTTCTAATTTAATTTATTTTATAGGAACTCCATTGGCTATTTCTCTTTTTATCACGTTTTCTGAATTTTCAATCCCCTAATAAAATTATTTTCTAGAGTGCCAAATACATCTTCCTTTTGTCAAAAAGTTTTAGTTGCTTGAACAAAGAATTGCCGTTTTATCCTCACATATTGTCTGGTTCATCATGACAGAATGATGTTCTCATGTTCTTCGTAAATGACACAGTAGTATAAGAAAAATTTTCCTCATTTTGAAGATTTCACAAATAAAACTGCATTATGGAAAATTAGTGGCAAATGGAAGTTTCCCTATTCTGAAGAAATTTCTATAAAGCTAATTATCTCCAATATTTGTTCTTTATTCACTCATTGAAAATGCATTTATTAGGCACTGGGCATGCATAATACATAGATTGCATAGAGATTTCTTTGTGGTAGGTAGAAGAGTTAAAAAATTACTGTCCTTATTTAAATGGATCCCTCTTAAAGTATTAGATTTAAATGTTACTCAGTGTAGTAGTATTATTAATGTTTGTGATAAAGTTTCATATTGATGTTATTTAACTGAGAGAATTTCTCTGAGCAGTGGTATCTGGTTTCATTTTTTTTTTTTTTCAACGTTTATTCATTTTTGGGACAGAGAGAGACAGAGCATGAACGGGGGAGGGGCAGAGAGAGGGAGACACAGAATCGGAAACAGGCTCCAGGCTCTGAGCCATCAGCCCAGAGCCCGACGCGGGGCTTGAACTCACGGACCGCGAGATCGTGACCTGGCTGAAGTCGGACGCTTAACCGACTGCGCCACCCAGGCGCCCCTCTGGTTTCATTTTTAAATCAACATTTTTATTATATATTTCAACTGTACAACATTATAATTTGACATCTGTATACACTACAAAGTGATCACCCCAAAAAGTCTAGTTACCATCCATCACCCTACAGATGACTCCCTTTACCTCTTTCACCTGCCCCTCAATTCTCTTCCCCTCTGATAGCCACCAACTTATTCTCTGTATTTATGAGTTTGTTTCTGTTTTAAAATCAGCATTTTTAATCAGTTTGCTTTCCCCACTTTTTCTTCATAGAACTTTCATTTCCTATACCCACTGGAGAAAGCACATTTTCTCTCTGCATATAAAACCTTTAAATTTATATTTCTCCAGATTCACACCCAAAGATTACTAGACCTTACTATCTTTTGTTTTTTGTTTTTGTTTTTGTTTTTGTTTTGCTTCAAAGACACTATCATAGAAGGATGTTTTATCCTACTCTTGGTTCAGGAAAAATCTCATTTATGTTATCTCATGCATATACATTTAGAAGGTTTCTTCTGAACACTGCCATTTTCCTTTGTTTGCAGCTTCCCACTATTCTGACATATTGCAAAGACAGTAGGGAGATGGAGAAGTTCTCCATGAGGACAGGATTGGAGCAAAGTCCTAAGGCACAACCTAGCATCATTTTTGCCAGTGGTCAATGGACCATATGCCAGGATAGGACCATAGCTCTTGAATGGGAGTTGGATGAGAGTCCTCCCTAATGCACCAACAGGAGGGACAGCAAGATATCCCAAAGACTCAGACATTTTAGGACTTCAGGTCTGAGTCCTAGGCCAAGTCTCCAATAAAAGAACAAGTGAAAGCCAAAGTAATTATTTTATTAAGATCTGTTTGTGAAATTGCTCTGTGAGCATAGTCACATTTATGCAGGGAGTTTTGGAAATGATGGGCACAGATACCAGTGCTCTTGATTTAGGCACTTATTAACTCAAGTCATTTTGGGAATTAAGTGGATTATACATGGATTAACAAAAAAAAAGCAACCCAAACAGGCAGTCTCTTAACTTCAGGGACATGGGCATCACTGACATCCTCATTTGAATGAGTCCCTTCAGTGCACATTTGTGATGAAGCCATTTTTGCTGCTAGTTGCTGTAAGAGATACGATCACAGCTAGGGTGCTGAAAGAGAAGAAAATGGTGACACTAAGTAATTGTTGAGGGAGGGTAATCCACAAGGTGCACTTAGGAATCTACTAATCTACCCCAATTCTGTAGCCCTGGAACTCTCAATAATAATTCAGTAAGTATTTTAGGAAAGGGTCAGAAATTTTTAAAGACTAATTGGGGTAGAGTCAGATGAATACATATATTTCTAATTTTATTAATTTAATTATTTTTTTTAACGTTTATTTATTTTTGAGACAGAGAGAGACAGAGCATGAACGGGGGAGGGTCAGAGAGAGGGAGACACAGAATCCAAAACAGGCTCCAGGCTCTGAGCCGTCAGCCCAGAGCCTGACGCGGGGCTCAAACTCTTGGACCGTGAGATCATGACCTGAGCCGAAGTCGGCCGCTTAACCGACTGAGCCACCCAGGCACCCCATAATTTTTAATTTTTTATTGTGGCAAAATACATCTAACATAAAATTCACTATAAGCAACATTTTGTACATTTACAGTGTTGTGCAACCATCACCACTATCTAATTCCAGAATACTTTCATCACTTCAAAAGAAAACCTCACACCTTTTAAACAGTCACTCTCTTACCCTTCTTTCCTCCCAGCTTGTGGCAACCATTAATTTATTTCCTCTTTTTATGGATTTGTCTATGCTGGATATTTCATTTAATGGAAACATAAGTGGCCCTAGTGACTGGCTTCTTTCACTTATTGTAATGTTTTAATGCTCACCATGTTGTAGTATGTATTTGTACTTCATTCCTTTTTATGGTGGAAAAATATTCCATTGTATGGATATATCACACTTTACCCATTCATCGGTTGGTATAAATTTGGTTTGTTTCTATCTTTTGTCTGTCATAAATAGTGAATATTCTTGTACAGGGTTTTGCTTGAACCCTTCAGTTCTTTGGAGTATATACCCAGGAATGGAGTTGCTGGTTTATATGGTAATTGTATTTTTAACTTACTGAGGAATCATCCAACTGTTTTCCACGGTGGCTACAACATGTTATATTCCCATCAACAATGTACAAGGATTCCAATCTGATTTTTAATTAAACAAAAGGGAAATATTTGCAGGTGTGAAAGATATCCAAAGATTATACAAGAAATTATGAAGTGCTAAATGCTAACAATTTGAAATTCTAAGGAAAAAATATTTTTGACAATATAATACCTCCAAACTTATTCTGTAACAGAAAGTTTGCACATGTTAAAAACTACTGCTAAATCTTTACCCCTAAAACGATGGTGTTTGGGTGAGTTCTACCAAATTTCTAAGAATTATGTGTCTATTTAACACAATTTCTTATAGCAGAAAAGAAGGTGCACAACTCATGTTTTGATGTGTCACTTTGATGGCACACTCACACTAAGGAACTGAGGAGATTTTAATTAAGGGACTCTTTACATTGGCATGCGCCGACTTTAGGAAAACCAGCAGAGAATAGTTTTGCACTCAGGCTTACAACAGAAGAAGTCAATATCACTCTTTGGCCTAAAGGGCAATTCAAGGGTATTATTCACAAAATCCAGAGTGGAGCTTGGACCTTTGATAGAAAAATGCATCAAACTACAACCTAACAGAAAAGGAATTAGGGGAGTAAGTACCCAAACTTCACTGATATCTTCCCTTGAGTCTCCTGCCAGGAGATCATTGACAGCTACACCAGAAGCCAGAGGGGAAAGAGACCCATTGATGGAATCTATTCAGTCATTTTCCATGATACAGAACAGGGAGAAGGATATAGAATACATTGAAAGGACAATGAAAAAATATCCAGCAGAATATTAAAACTAGATGAAAACACTGTAAGAAAATGAATGCATTCGCCAATTTCCCTTTTGAGCCTAGGTTAAAAATTTGTAAACAATAATTAGCCAACAATGTTCAGCAGCATATTTTAAAAAACACACGATGAATCAAAAAGGATTTATCTCAGAATTGCAAGGACAGTCAACATCAGTAAATGTAATAAGGTAATTTATCACACTAATGGATGCAGAGGGAACATCACATGACTATCTCAATATACACAGAAAAAGCTTTTAATAATGTTCAAAATCCATCTGAGATTTTTTAAAAAGTTCTTTTAAAAGCAGAAATAAAAGGAAATTTCCTTAATTGAATAAAATCTGTCTTTCCTCACCTCTATTGACATTTATCCCTAACTGAAATACAAAGCAAACAAATTAGCAAATACAAGCCAATACCAAATGTTATATTTAATGAAGAAATTTCAGATTTCTTTTAATATTACGAATTAGGCAAAACTCTGGTATACTAGTTTTAACATAGTACTGTAAATTCTGTCCAATTAAATACAAAAGGAACAAGCACGTATGTGAATTAAAAGGAAGACAAATGCTCAGTATTTGTAATTAATTGATCATTTACAAAGAAACCCCATATATTCAGCAAACTATTAGAACCATTGACATTGCAGGAAGATCAATATGCAAAAATCAATAGTATTTCTTTACAAGAGCAATAAACATTTAGAAATTGCAATACATAATAGGACACTATTTACAATCACAATAAAGACCATGAGGCCTCTAGAGATTAACCACCCAATACCTGAAGTAAAAAAGCTTAGACTTTGTTCCAATGTCTCATTTTCTTTTGCTCCCCACATTTCATTTACCATTGTCTTAAATATTTCCCAAATTTGTCCACTTCTCTTTACCTCCATGGTTATTATCTTTATTGAAGCAAACCTCGTGTTTAGATTTCTTTTCAATGAAGTTCCTATAGACAAAACTAATAGGTGACAGACTAGGAGAAAATACTTAGTACATGAAAAAACTTTAATTTTAGAATAGTGTTGTATTCACCAAAAAGTTGCAAATATAGGACAAGGAGTTTATATATGTATCCTGCAGCCAATTCCTTCTCTTGTTAACAGATTAGCATGAGTCTCTTGTTACAACTAATGAGTCTATATTGACATTATTTTTTATATTGATGTCATTTCAATTAAGTTAATTTTACAGTTTCCTACAATTTCCTACAAGTTCCAAAGTCACACACACACACACACACACACACACACACACACACACACACACTCACACACTCATTTGGGTGTTTAGGTGTTTTCTTTCTCTCTCTCTCTCTCTTTTTTTTTATGACCACAATAGGAAGCTAGGTTTTTATTTTCTCAATTGGAAAGTATAGTGTAAAAAAAAAAGATACAGAGTGAAAAATATTTTTTCTTTCATTAATAGAATTTAGTGATTCATTACTTACATATAGCACTCAGTGCTCATGCCAACAAGTGTCCTCCTTAATGCCTCTTGCCCATTTAACCCATCCCCCCAACCAACATCCTGTAAGCAACCCTCAGTTTTTCTCTGTATTTAGGAAACTCAGGGTTTGTCTTCCTCTATGTTTTTATATTATTTTGCTTCCCTTCCCTTATATTCATCTGTTTTGTGTCTAAAATTCCACATATGAGTGACATTATGTGATATTTGTCATTCTCTGACTGACTTATCTTGCTTAACATAATGTACTCTAGTTTCATCCACGTTGTTGCAAATGGCAAGATTTCATTATTTTTGATTGCCAAGTACTATGCCATTGTATATACACATGCCACTTCTTCTATATCCATTCATCAGTTGATGAACATTTGGGTTCTTTCCATACTTTGGCTATTGTCAGTAATGCTGCTATAAACATTGGGGTGCACGTGCCCCTTCAAAATAGCACACCTGTATCTTTTGGATAAATACATAGCAATGCAATTTCTGGGTCATGTGTAGTTCTATTTTTAATATTTTGAGGAACCTCCATACTGTTTTCCAGAGTGAATGCACCAGTTTGCATTCCCACCAGCAGTACAAAAGCATTCTTCTTTCTCCATATCCTTGTCATCATCTGTTGTTGCCTGAGTTGTTAATTTTAGCCATCTGACAGGTGTGAGGTGGTATCTCATTGTGGTTTTAATTTGTATTTTCCTGATTATGAGTGATGTTGAGCATTTTTTCATGTGTCTGTTGGCCATCTGGATGTCTTTCTTGGGAAAGTGTCTATTCATGTCTTTTTCCCATTTCTTCACAGGATTATTTGTTTTTCGGGTGTTGAGTTTGATAAGTTCTTTATAGATTTTGGATACTAGTCCTTTATGCGATATGTAATTTGCAAATATCTTCTCCCATTCCGTCAGTTATCTTTTAGTGTTGTTGATTATGTCCTTCACTATGCAGAAGCTTTTTATCTTGATGAGGTCCCAGTACTTCATTTTTGCTTTTATTTCCATTGCCTTTGGAGACATGTCAAGTGAGAAGTTGCTGTGGCCGAGGTCAGTAAGGTTGATGCCTGATTTCTCCTCTAGCATTTTGATGGTTTCCTGTCTTAGGTTTATGTCTTTCATCCATTTTCAGTTTATTTTTGTGTATGGTATAAGAAAGTGGTTAGTGCATTCTTCTGCATGTCGCTGTCCAGCTTTCCCAACACCATTTGCTAAAGGGACTGTCTTTTTCCCATTGGATATTCTTTCCTATTTGTCAAAGATTACTTGACCATATCTTTATGAGTCCAATTCTGGATTTTCTATTCTGTCCCATTGATCTATTTGTCTGTTTTTGTGCCAATACCATACTGTCTTGATAATTACAGCTTTGTAATACAGCTTGAAGTTCAGAATTGTGATGCCTCCAGCTTTGGTTTCTTTCTCAGGATTGCTTTGGCTATTTGGGGTCTTTTGTGGTTCTATACACATTCTAGAATTGTTTGTTCTACCTCTGTGAAGCATGCTGGTGTTATTCTGATAGGAATTGCATTGAATATGTAGATGCTTTGGGTAAATCAACATTTTAACAATTGTTCTTCCAATCCATGAGCATGGAATGTTTTTCCGTTTCTTTGTGTCTTCTTCAATTTCTTTCATAATCTTTCTATAGTTTTCAGTATATATATTTTTTTACCTCTTTGGCAGATTTATTCCTAGATATTTTATGGTTTTTGGTATAAGTGAATTGGGATCAATTCCTTGTTTTCTCTTTCTCCTGCTTTCTATTGGTGTATAGAAATGCAACCTATATCTGTACGTTGATTTTATATCCTGCGAATTTGCTGAATTCATGTATGAGTTCTAGCAGGTTTTTTGGTGGAGTATTTTGGGTTTTCTATTTTTCATGTAGAGTATCATGTAATCTGTCAGAAGTGAAAGTTTGACTTCCTCCTTGCTGACTTGGATGCCTTTTATTTCTTTGTGTTGTCTGCTGAGGCTAGGACTTCCAACACTGTATTGAATAACAGTGGTGAGAGTGGACATCTTTTTCGTATTCCTGACCTTGGGGGGAAAGCTATCAGTTTTTCTCCATTGAGGATGATATTAGCAGTGCGTCTTTCATATACAGCCTTTATGATCTTGAAGTATGATTCTTCTATCCCTACTTTCTTGAGGGTTTTTATCAAGAAAGGAAGCTGTATTTTGTTAAATGCTTTGTCTGCATTAAGAGGATCATGTGGTTTTTGTCCTTTTCTTTATTAATGTGATGTATCACATTATTGATCTGCAGATATTGAATCAGCCCTGCATCCCAGGAATAAATCTTGATCGTGGTGAATAACTTTTAATTCATATATTGTTGTATCCAATTCACTGGTATCTTGTTGAAAATTTGTGTATCCATTTTCATCAGGGAAATTGGTCTGTAGTTCTCTTTTTTAGGTTGTCTTTGTATGGATTTGGAATCAAGGTAATCGTGGCCTCATAGAGTGAGTTTGGGAGTTTCCATCCATTTCTGTTTTTTGGAACAGATTCAAAAGAATAGATGTTAACTCTTCTTTAAATGTTTGGTAGAATTCCATTGGAAAGCCATCTGGCCCTGGACTCTCGTTTCTTGAGAGTTTTTTGATTGCTGATTCAATTTCTTTACTGGTTATGGGTCTGTTCAAATTTTATATTTCTTTCTATTTCAGTTTTGATAGTTTATATGATTCTAGGAATTTTTCCATGTCTTCTGGATTGCCCAGTGTGTTGGCATATAATTGCTCATAATATTCTCTTATTATTGGTTGTATTTCTTTGGTGTTGGTTGTGATCTCCTTTCATTCTTGATTTTATTTATTCAGGTCCTTTCCTTTTTCTTTTTGATCAATCTGACTAGGGGTTTATAAATTCTGTTAATTATTTCAAAGATCAGGGCGCCTGGGTGGCGCAGTCGGTTAAGCGTCCGACTTCAGCCAGGTCATGATCTCGCGGTCCGTGAGTTTGAGCCCCGCGTCAGGCTCTGGGCTGATGGCTCAGAGCCTGGAGCCTGTTTCCGATTCTGTGTCTCCCTCTCTCTCTGCCCCTCCCCCGTTCATGCTCTGTCTCTCTCTGTCCCAAAAATAAATAAACGTTGAAAAAAAAATTTAAAAATTATTTCAAAGATCCAGCTCCTGGGTTTCATTGATCTGTTCTACTGTTTTTGTTTTTGTTTTCAATACCATTGATTTCTTCTCTAATCTTTATTATTTGCCTTCTTCTGACGTTTTGGGTTTTACTTGCTGTTCTTTTCCTAGCTCTTTTAGGTGTAAGGTTAGGTTGTGTATTTGAGACATTTCTTCATGGAAGAAGGCATGGATGCAAGAAGCCATGGATTACTACATACTTCCCTCTTTTGACTGCCTTTGTTGTATCTCAGAGGTTTGGGGCTGTTGTGTTTTCATTTTCATTAGCTTCAGTGTACTTTCTAATTTCCTTTTTTAGTTTCTTGGTTAACCCATTTATTCTTTAGTAGTGTGTTCTTTAATCTCCAAGTATCTATGGCCTTTCCAAGTTTTTTCTTGTGGTTGATTTTGAGTTTCATAGCATTGTGTTCTGAAAATATACATGGTATAATCTAGATTTTTTGTATTTGTTGAGGGTTGACTTGTGACCTACTATGTGATCTATTCTGGAGACTGTTCCATGTGCACTCGAGAAGAATGTGTATTCTGCTGCTTTAGAATGAAATGTTCTGAATATATCTGTTAAGTCCTTCTGGTCCAATTTGTCATTCAAAGCCATTGTTTTCTTCCTGATTTTCTGTTTAGATGATGTGTCCATTGTTGTAAGTGGGGCATTGAAATCCCCGACTATTATGGTACCATTATCAATGAATCTCTTTATGTTTGTGATTGATTGATTTATATATTTGGGTTTCTACATGTTGGGGGCATAAATATTTAAAATGGTTAGAAATTCTTGGTGGATAGATCCCTTAATTATGATATAATGCCCTTGTTCATCTCTTGTTGCAGTCTTTATTTTAAAATCTAGTTTGTCTGATATAACTAAGGCTACTCCAGCTTTCTTTTGATGGCCATTAGCATGAAAAATGGTTCTCCATTCCCTTCCTTTCAATCTGCAGGAGTCTTTAGGTCTAAAATGCTAAAATGAGTCTCTTGTAAGCAGCATACATATGGGTTTTATTTTTTATCCATTCTGATATGCCATGTCTTTTTATGGGAGTGTTTAGTCCATTGACATTTAAAGTGAGTACTGTAAGACATGAATTTACTGCCATTGTGTTGTCTGTAGAGTTGATGTTTCTGGCGATATTCTCTGGTCCTTTCTAGTCTTTTTGCTTTTGATTTCTTTTGTTTTCCTTTGTCTTTTCTCAGCTTAAAAGGGTCCCCCTTAAAATTTCTTGCAAGGCTGGCTTAGTCATCATGAACTCCTTTAGTTTTTGTTTGTCTGGGAAACTCTTTGTCTCTCCTTCTATTTTGAATGAGAGCATTGGTGCATAAAGAATTCTTGGTTGCATATTTTTCTAATTCAGCATGTTGAATATATCCTGCCATTCTTTTCTGGTCTGCCAAGCTTCTGTGGATAGGTCTGCTGCAAACTTCCTCTGTCTTCCCTTATAAGTTAAGAACATTTTTTTCCCTTCCTGCTTTCATAATTCTTTCCTTGTCTGTATATTTTCTAAGTTTGACTATGATATGTCTTGACAAAGCTCGGTTTTTGTTGAATCTAATGGGAGTTCTCTGTGCTTCTTGGATTTTGATGTCTGCATCCTTCCCCAGCTTAGGAAAGTTTTCAGCTGTAATTTTTTTCACAGAAAACTTCTACCCCCTTTTCTCTCTCTTCATCTTCTGGGACTCCTATGATTTGGATGCTGTTCCTTTTTAATAAGTCACTGAGTTACTCTAAGTCTTGTATTGTGATCTTTTGCCTTTGTTTCCCTCCTTTTTTCTGCTTCATTACTCTCCATAATTTTTTTCTATATTGTTGATTTGCTGCTCTGTTTTGTGCATCCTTGCCATTGTTACAGCCATTTGAGATTACATCTTGGCTGTAGCATTTTTCATTTTGTCCTGACTAGATTTTATTTCTTTTATCTTCACAGAAAGTTATTGTATGCTTTTTTTCAAACCCAGGTAATATTCTTATTATTATGGCTCTAAATTCTGGTTCAGACATTTTGCTTATATCTGTGTTGATTAAGCCCCTGGATGTCATTTCTTCCTATTCTTTCTTTTGGGGTGAATTCTTTCATTTTGTTATTTTGGAGGAAGAAAAAAATTAATAAAATAAAAATTAAATATTAAAAAATTAAAAACAAAACAAAAAATCAAATAAAGGAAGCTAGATACTAGGTGTGTTTTTTCTGCTTGTTGAAAGAAGCTTGGTTGAATAGAGAAAAAGGGAAATAAAAGAAATAGAAAAAAAGGTAAAAAATTTAAAAATTAAAAAAAATTATACACTCGAATAGAATGAAATAAAGAAAATGAAATAGAATAAAAAATTTAAAAATTAATAATATAAACATAAACCAATAAAAATAAATTTCTCTCTGTATTCAAGAGGAAGAAAAGAAAGAAAAAAAAGAAAAAAGGAAAACAATTTAAACAAAAACAGAAACAAAGAACACAAACAAATAAATGAACCAGGAAAAAGAGAGAAATCCAAATGAAGTTACATCCAGTTTCCCTTAGAATTGAACCTTTGAAACATTCTATAGTCCATACACTAAGCAGGTAGAGTGACTTGTGCTGGTCTTCTAGGGGATGTGCTTGGAGGGTGCAGTTGGGTGGGGTTTGGTGTAATGGCTCTCCACTAGGTGGCACTGCTTATCTTACTGGGGTGGATCACTGTGGCACACATTTGGGTATGAGGGAGAAGTGGAAATGGCTCCACCCAGCTCCCTAGTCTCTGACACAGGAACTTTGTGCTCTCACTGACCCTCGATCAAGCACTCCTCCTTTGTCTCAGACCTCTGTCCACTCCCCACATCTACTCTGAGGTAGATGTGTCCAAGCTGTCCACCTGCCAGGCGGCACCTCCCTCCAGAGTTTTATCTCAGATGGGGTTGTGTTTCAAAACCCCACACTTCAGAGATCTCTCTGGCTTGGACCCACTCTGACTCTCTGGGGGAGGGTCTCACTGAGCAATGGCCAGGTGTCAGCTTGCCCCAGAAAATATTCATGCAATTGCATAGCAGCAGAATTTCAGAGATTATGGCAAATTAAAACATACAACCGGCATCAGGATTCATCTCACCCTGGCATCTTTGTCCCAAAACCAACAAAAGTGGCTGCTCTCCAGGGTCTGTTGGGGTCTTTGCCTGTGGGGAAGCCATGTGGTCTCTAGCAAATGCTCTGAAGCAGGGGAACCACTTCTCCCTGTGTGGCACATGGACCCCTAACACCCTACTGCCTGCTCCTGGGATTTTCCCTACTTTCTCACCAGAGCACCACAAGGCACTGTGCTCCAAAATTTCATACTCTGCGCTCCACTGTTTATAGAATCCTGGTGGTATTGAAACCCTCTCCTTTCTTCCTGTCAATGTTTTTGGGGAGCAGATTTCTTGTTCAGACCCTTGTGAGTGTTTTCACTCTTTTTCTCTCTTTCTCTCCAGCTACTTCGGGGTAGCTAGCATGATCTAGATGCGCTGCATTCTCCCTCTTTCTCTTTCTCTTGCTCTCCCCACAAAACAGCTCCCTACCCTCCACAGCTTTTCTCTCCCCCAGTTCACCTCTTTGCAACACGTACCTGCCAAGTTCTGTGGCTCAAGTTATGAAGATTGTTGTGTTAATCCTCAGAACAATTTCCTGGGTGTTCAAAATGGTTTGGTGCTGATCTGGCTGCATTTGAGGGAAGAGACAAGTTTAGAGTCCCCATGCTGCTCTGCCATCTTAACTCTATATGGATATAATTTTATTAATAAAGTTCATGTTTATTCACATCTCCTTAGTTTTTATATACTGTCTTTTTTTTTTCTGTTCCAGGACCCTATCCAGGATAATACATTACATTTAGTCATCATGTCTTCTTAGGATTCTGCAGACTGACAGTTTCTCAAACATTCCATGTTTTGGATGACCTTAAAAGTTTGGGAGAACACTAATCAGTTATTTTGTGGACTATTCCTCAGTATGGGTTTGACTGATCTTTTTCTCATGATTAGACTGGGGTTATGGTTTTTAGAGAGAAAGATCATAGAAGTAAAGTGACATTCTCAACATATCACATCAGGTATTCATTTTATCAACATGACTTATCACCCTTGATGTTAACCTTGATTACCTAGTTATACAGCATTTGTCAGTTTTTTTCGCTGTCAAGTTAGTCTTCTACTCTCACCCTCAACACACACCTTTCATATTGTACTCTTTAGAAGGAAGTCAACTCTGAGACCCCATACTTAAGGATGGGGAGGTAATATATTCCACTTCCTTGAGAGGACAGTCTCTAAATAAATTCTTTGTTTCTTTTTTTTGTTTGTTTTGGTTTTTGGTTTTTTTTGTTTTTTGTTTTTTGTTTTCGTTTTTGCTTAGGAGACTTTTCTCCTCATTAATTTATTTTTCAATCACTTATTTAAGTGAACATGCACTCATGTCTATTTATTTTATACTCTAGGTTATAATACAATACTACATTACTTATTTTGTTCCTCAAATTGTTCCAGGTTTGACCATTGGAAGCTCTTTAGATTGGCATTCCACCTTTGACATACCCCCATTGTTTTATATTATTTTGAGCATTTTTTTTTAGTTTTTGGCACTTTTTACAACATGTTTTCAAAAAAAATTAATGATTTAGAATATGAAATGATTTCTATATTTAAAAAATAGTTAAAGGATACAAATAGGTGATTTTAAAAAATTCAATAGTTAATAAATATTGAAAGTATCCTTACATTAATTGATAATAAAAAGTAAATTAAAAATATGCAATAGCATTTTATAGTCATATAATTGGCAAAAATAAAAACATTTGATAAACCAGTGGCTGTTAAAGACAGCAGGAAATGGGGATTCTGTGCTCTATGTCTGAGAGTATAAGTTAGGGGAAGCCAATTTTAGAAGGAAATTGACAGTATTCTCATAAAATTGAGTAAGTGCCTACTCACTCTGGGACATATATACCCAAGAGACTCTCCTTCAGGTACGCAAAAAGGTATTTGTCCTTATAAATACTATCGTATTGTATGAGCAAGAATTTGGAAGCATTCAATATGTTTATGACATATGAATGAGGAAATGACATGTACTTATGCACTTCATAGGATATTAACCAGAAAAAAAAACCTGGATTAACATCCATCAACATACACTAGATATCAAAAACAACACTGAGTGGAAAAAGTAAGAATTAGAACATAGTTTACAGCATCATATCATTTATATGTTAAAAATATATATGAAAATCACACTAAATTTTTATGTATACATAAAGATAAATAAATATATAGAAATTGATCAAAAGGCCATGCATTAAACATGAACTCTGGCATCTAAGGGTGTGGTTAACTTGGATGGAAAGTAAAGATGAAAGACAAGTAAATAATACATTTTAAATACACAGAACATAATATGTTTATGTTTTATTATATACTGAGAAGATCAATGCAATTCTTGAGGGTCAAAAAAACTAACAACCCACCAAAACCTCAATCAAAGCATACCAACCAATGAACCAACCATCATGACTATCAGCAACCAAGTTATGAGGTACACATAAAACCATTTGTTATGCTGTTAGATTTTAAAATGGCAATATTTTTTGTTAATGATTACCATTATTCATTTAATAATTCAACAAATATTTTGGATCTTTCACAGTATCATATTGAGGTATTCAACTGAGGAATATAAACATGTATATCTAAATCAAACTTAGTAGTTTTCTAAATTGTTAAATCACAACGGTATGAAAAGTAGTGTGACATATGAACTGCATTTCTGAAACTCACATTACCAGCATATTTTTATGTTGTTCCTTGTTGTTGTTGGCTTTTATTTTAAAATTTACTTCTCATAGACTAAAATCATCAATTTAAAATCCCTAGAGAAAGTCCATTATTATATTTTCCATTCAGTTTCTAACATGTGATTGCCTTTTAAAAATATAATTTGGCATTATTTATAGTATCCTTGTCTGGGAAGAATAACTGAAAACAATTTTTGGTAGATACTGCTGTAATTTGAACTTGTACTCTCTTTTCATTTCCCTTCTCTGTGAAGCTTGTCAGATTTAACATTAGTCTTAGATTCAAAGCTATTATTAATTTATCATTACCATGCAGCTACTTTTTTATATGCAAAAGCTTACAATGCTAAAGACTTCTCCTTGAGTGTACTGGCTCTATTATTCTATGACTGCAACAAGGTAAATTCAAGAAAGCAGCAATAGGGGCGCCTGGGTGGCGCAGTCGGTTAAGCGTCCGACTTCAGCCAGGTCACGATCTCGCGGTCCCCACGTCGGGCTCTGGGCTGATGGCTCAGAGCCTGGAGCCTGTTTCCGATTCTGTGTCTCCCTCTCGCTCTGCCCCTCCCCCGTTCATGCTCTGTCTCTCTCTGTCCCAAAAATAAATAAACGTTGAAAAAAAAAAAAAAAAAAGAAAGCAGCAATAAAAACAAAAAATTCCCTCAACATTGATTTTTATTCTGTAACTTCTACAACCTCCTCCTATGTATAAGTCTAAATTTAAAAAAATTAATGTTTTTATTTATTTTTGAGGCAGAGAGAGACAGAGAATGAGCAGGGGAGGGGCAGAGAGAGAGGAAGACATAGAATCTGAAGTAAGCTCCAGGCTCTGAGATGTCAGCACAGAGACACGGGGCTTGAACTCACGGATTGTGAGATCATGACCTGAGCTGGTGTCGGATGCTTAACCGACGGAGCCACCCAGGCACCCCTCTAAATTTTATTTGAACAGAAAATATATTTCTTAATCTGGATTATTACTGTATGTACTTTTTTAAAGTAATGACATATCCTAGAGATCTCTCCATAGCATATATCCTGATATTCTTCATTCCTTTGTACAACCATATCATAATACATGATGTGGATGTACTATTATTTAGTCAACCAGTTCCCAAATAATGGACATTTAGAGGGAACAAATGGCCAAGATACCTTTTCTGATTCCCAGTCATCAGACTGCCCTCTTTATTGTCTTTGTGAATTGTTCAAACATAACTCCTATGCTCACCAGCCAGTGGCCCTTCCTTACTTTCTGGACCTTCCTTTTCATTTATATCAATTGTCTTCTGCTTATTTTAGATTCTATTCCAAGGGGGTTCTCCTTTCATCCTGAAAGGAGTTCCTCCAGCCTCCTCTGCCTCCTCTGGACCTCACTGCAGGCCCCTTGCCCTCATCTGCAACTTGGAGAATGTGGAAATCCTGCCTGGTTTCTGTTTTTCCCCTAAGGCTTGCTGCTCTTTCCAGGAAGCATCTACTGGGATTCAGTGTTTTTCCCGTTCTTATATCAGTACAATGCCTCATTACTGACCTCTCTTACAAATTTAGTTACTAACAGGTTGTACAGCTACAATGCTAGTCACCAGATTTAACAAATAACAACAAAATAGTTGCCTTATTTAACAAATAAAAATTCAGGATGCCCAGTAAATTTGAATTTTAGATAAACAATATATATTTTTCAGTATAATTATGTCCCACATAATATTTGAGACATACTTGTGTTAAAAATGTATTCAAGTTTTAACCACATTATCTTACATTTTATCTGGCAATCTAATGCAAGTTATTTTTATCCTTATGGGTAGACTCGGGGATACTTAAGAGCAATACCACCACCATAGTCACCAACACAAAATTCCTTTTGTTGGTTTGTTTTTGACTTTTTATTTTGGCTCTATCTTACAGTTATGAAATGATCCTTTTTATTTATTCACTTTTTATTTATTTTAATTACACAATAACAGGTGTGTTTTTCAGAAAGATACAGCTTTCTAATTTTTGCCTTCCTGTAGATGTCCAGGAATATTTGTAACTAGAGATATTTGTGTCCCTCAAAACTCACATGTTGAAATCCTAACATGCAATGTTATGGTTTTGGGAAATTGGGTCTTTGGGAGGAGATTAGGTCCTGAAATTGGAGCCCTCACGAGTGGGATTAGTGCTCTTGTAAAGGGACCCCAGAGAGCTCTCCTAACCATTCAGCCACAGAGGTCACAGAGAGAAAGCTGGCCCCTCCCTACCAGATACAGAATCTGATCTTGAACTTTGTAGCCTCCAGAACTTCAAGAAATAAATATTTGTTGTTTAAGTCACCCAGTGTATGATTCTGCTGTAGTAGCCCAACCTGGCTAAGACAAGATGCATCAGTTGTAAATTCATCTAGCTCTGCTTCATAGATGTGTGGTCAGAGTATTGATTGGGTTGGTGGTAAAAGCTTTTGATAGGTTACTAATTTACAGTAAAATGCAGTTTATTTTGAAGTGATATTTCTCATTCAATAAATCATATAATGCTTTAAAGGAAGAATCACTTATGGCCTTGAAGGGAGAAAGAAATCTTAAGGTAACATTTAAAATAAAATGACTCAGTGTATTAGTGGGAAAGGACAAGAGTTCCAGCTATATCAAGAAACGCTAATTATTTGCTCATAAATGTCACAAGGGCAAAGGATCAAAAGAAAGAGGATATAGCATTTTCATCTTGTAAGAGGAGAAAGGGATTAAGAGTCCTAACTAAAGAGGCAACAGATGTGTCTACAATTAAGAAAATGGGAAGGGTCTTTAAAAATTTTTTTTAATGTTTATTCACTTTTTAAATGTTTTTGTTTATTTTTGAAAGAGAGAGAGAGAATGTGAGCAGCAGAGGGGCAGAGAGAGGGGGAGACACAGAATCTGAAGTTCCAGGCTCTGAGCTATCAGCACAGAACCCTATGTAGGGCTTGAACCCAAGGACTGTGAGATCACGACCTGAGCCAAAGTAGCATGCTCAACTGACTGAGCCACCCAGACTCCCCGATGTTTATTTACCATTGAGAGAGAGAGAGAGAGAGAGAGAGAGAGAGAGAGAGCACGAGCAGGGGAGGGGCAGAGAGAGACAGAGACACAACCCAAAGCAGGTTCCAGGCTCTGAGGTGTCAGCACAAAGCCTGACTCGGGGTTCGAACCCATGAATTGCGATATCATGACCTGAGCCAAAGTCAGACACTTAACCAACTGAGCCAGCCAGGTGTCCCTGGGAAGGGGCTTTTAAAAGTCACAATAAATTATTGGAATATCAACTGATACACACACACGCACGCGCGCACACACACACACACACATGCATACACACACAAGAAAATGAGGCCAAAAAAGAAGCATTAATTTTCTAGGCAAAAAGAGCTAATATCAAGATGATTTCCCCCATCCCCTAAAAATAAAAATCACCTCCCACACTTAGGTAAAATAGGGAAAATGCTTATGAATAGAATTTAAAAGAATGGTCTCATTCCAGAATTTCTGAATACTCTGAATCAGATCTTTCTCTCTCACGAATGCAGTTAATAAAACAAGAACGAAGATTATAGACAAAAAGCACATAAAATCAACAACAGAAAATATACAGAGACAACTTCACATGAAATGGTGTTTGTGATGGAAAGGTGTCCATTGTGGAGGGTGGAAGGTAGTATGATTTGAAGATCTTTGAAAGGAAAAAACAAGGGAAATATATGAGACTAATGATACTGTAAAATTTTAATGAAGAAAGAGTGAATTTAAAATGACTAAGGCACATTCCAACTAACTACTAGCCCACAACGTGCACTGCCACCATAGAAGCTCACACCACGGGTGAGGAAGAGTCCAGGAAGGAATATTAAGCAGGCTGACTGTGACCTCGATGACTTGGCATTTCAAAAGCCATCATTATTTGGCTATTGTTGAAAGTGCTGTTATAAACATTGGGGTACAAGTGCCCCTATCCATCAGCACTCCTGTATCCCTTGGGAAAATTCCTAGCAGTGCTATTGCTGGGTCATAGGGTAGATCTATTTTTAATTTTTTGAGGAAACTCCACACTGTTTTCCAGAGCGCTGTACCAGTTTGCATTCCCACCAACAGTGCAAAAGGGTTCCTGTTTCTCCACATCCTTGCCAGCATCTATAGTCTTCTGATTTGTTCATTTTAGCCACTCTGACTGGAGTGAGGTGGTATCTGAGTGTGGTTTTGATTTGTATTTCCCTGATGAGGAGCAACATTGAGCATCTTTTCATGTGCCTGTCGGCCATCTGGATGTCTTCTTTAGAGAAGTGTGTATTCATGTTTCCTGCACAATTCTTCACTGGATTGTTTGTTTTTTGGGTGTGTAGTTTTGTGAGCTCTTTATAGATTTTGGATACTAGCCCTTTGTCCAATATGTCATTTGTAAATATCTTTTCCCATTCCGTTGGTTGCCTTTTAGTTTTGTTGATTGTTTCCTTTGCAATGCAGAAGCTTTTTATCTTCATGAAGTTCCAACAGAGAAAAAAAAGCAATCATTATAACTACTTTCTAAAATGCTCTTTTTATTTACTTCTTTATTTTTAATTTTATTTGTTATTTTTAAAAATTTACATCCAAATTAGTTAGCGTATAGTGCAACAATGATTTCAGGAGTAGATTCCTTAGTGCCCTTACGCATTTAGCCCATCCCCCCTCCCACAACCCCTCCAGTAACCCTCAGTTTGTTCTCCATATTTATGAGTCTCTTCTATTTTGTCCCCCTCCCTGTTTTATATTGTTTTTGTATCCCTTCCCTTATGTTCATCTATTTTGTCTCTTAAAGTCTTCGTATGAGTGAAGTCATATGATATTTGTCTTTCTCTGACTAATTTCACTTCAAAATGCTCTTTTTTAAATATACTGTTGAATTCAATTTGCTAGTATTTTGTTGAGAATTTTTTGTATCTATGTTCATCAGGGATATTGGTCTGTAATTCTCCTTTTTAGTGTGGTCCTTGTATGGTTTGGGGATCAAAGTAATGCTGGCTTCATAGAATGAGTCTGGAAGATTTGCTTCTGTTTCTATTTTTTGGAATAGTTTGAGAAGGATAGGTATTAACTCTGCTTTAAATGTCTCATAGAATTCCCCTGGGAAGTCATCTGGCCCAGAACTCTTATTTGTTGGGAGATTTTTGAAAACTGATTAAATTTCTTCTCTGGTTATGGGTCTGTTCAAATTTTCTATTGCTTCCCATTTGAGTTTTGGTAGTGTGTGGGTGTCTATGAATTTGTCCATTTTTCCCAAGTTGTCCAGTTTGTTGGCATATAATTTTTCATAGTGTTCTCTAATAAAATAATTATTCACCATGATCAAGCGGGGTTAATTCCTGGTCTGCAGGGCTGGTTCAATAACCATAAATCAATCAATGTAACACATCACATTAATAGAAGAAAGGACAAGAACCATATGATCCTGTCAATAGATGCAAAAAAGTATTTGACAAAATATGGCATCTTTTCTTAATAAAAACCTTCAAGAAAGTCAGGATAGAAGGAACATACCTTAACATCATACAAGCCATATATGAAAAGCCCACAGCTAACATCATGCTCAATGGGGAAAAAAATGAAAGCTTTCCCCCTAAGGTCAGGAACATGGAAAAGATGTCCACTCTCACCACTGTTGTTTAACATAACTTTGGAAGTCGCAGCCTCAGCAATCAGACAACAAAATGAAATAAAAAAAGCATTCGAACTGGCAAGGAAGAAGTCAAATTTTCTCTTTTCACAGATGACCTGATACTCTACATGGAAAACCCAAAAGACTCCACCAAAAAGCTGCTAGAACTGATACATGAATTCTGCAAAGTCACAGGATATAAAATCAATGTACAGAAATCAGTTGTATTTATATGCACCAATAATGAAGCAACAGAAAGATAAATCAAGAAATTGATCCCATTTACAATTCCACAAAGAACCACAAAATACTTAGGAATAAACCTAAACAAATATGTAAAAGATCCGTATGCTGAAAACTATAGAAACTTATGAAAAAAATTGAAGAAGACACCAACAAATGGAAAAAACATTCCATGTTCATTGTTTGGAAGAAAAAATATTGTTAAAATGTCAATACTACCCAAAGCTATCTACACATTCAATGCAATCCCAATCAAAATTGCACCAGCATTCTTCTCATAGCTAGAACAAACGATCCTAAAATGCGTATGGACACAGAAAAGATCCCAAATAGCCAAAGTAATGTTGAAAAAGAAAGCCAAAGCAGGAGGCATCACAATCCCGGACTTTACCTTCTCCTATAGAGCTGTAATCATCAAGACAGTATGGTACTGGCACAAAAACAGACACTCAGATCAATGGAATAGAATAGAGAACCCAGAATTTGACTCACACATGTATGGTCAGCTAATCTTTGACAAAGCAGCAAAGAGTATCCAATGGAAAAAAAGCAGTCTCTTTAGCAAATGGTGCTGGGAGAACTGGACAGCAATATGCAGAAGAATGAAACTGGACCACTTTTTTACACCATTCACAAAAATAAACTCAAAATGGATGAAAGACCTAAATTTGAGACAGGAAACCATCAATACCCTAGAGGAGAAAGCAGGCAACAATCTCTTTCACCTCAGCCACAGCAATTTCTTGCTAGACACATCTCCAAAGGCAAGGAAATTAAAAGCAAAAATGAGCTATTGGGACTTCATCAAGATAAACAGCTCTGCATTGCAAAGGAAACAACCAACAAAACTAAAAGGCAACCGACAGATTGGGAGAAAATATTTGCAAATGACATATCAGATAAAGGGTTAGTATCCAAAATCTATAAAGGACTTACCAAACTCAACACCAGAAAAACAAATAATCCAGTAAAGAAATAGGCAGAAGACATGAATAGACACTTTTCCAAAGAAGACATCCAGATGGCCCATAGCCATGAAAAGATGCTCAACATCATTCATCATCAGGGAAATACAAATCAAAACCACATTGAGATACCACTTCACACTGGTCAGAGTGACTAAAATTACCAACTCAGGAAACAACAAATGTTGATGAGGATGTGGAGAAATGGGAACCCTCTTGCACTGTTGGTGGGAATGCAAACTGGTGTAGCCACTCTGGAAAACAGTGTGGAGGTTCCTCAAAAAATTAAAAGTAGAACTACCCTACTACCCATCAATAACACTGCTAGGAATTTATTAAAAGGATACAGAAGTGCTGATTCATAGGGGCACATGTACCCCAATGTTTAGAACAGTGCTATCAACAATAGCCAAAGTATGGGAAGAGCCCAAATGTCCATCAACTAATGAATAGATAAAGAAAATGTGGTTTATATATACAATGGAATACTACTTTGCAATGAGAAAGAGTGAAATCTTGCCATTTGCAACAGTGTGGATGGAACTGGAGGGCATTATGCTAAGTGAAATAAGTCAGTTACAGAAAGACAGATATCATATGTTTTCATTCATATGTGGAACTTGAGAAACTTCACAGAAGACCATGGAGGAAGGAAAGGGTGAAAATTAGTTTCAGAGAGGGAGGCAAACCATAAGAGACTCTTAAACATAGAGAACAAACTGAAGGTTGATGGGGGTGAGCAGGGAAGAGGGGAAAATTGGTGATGGGTATTGAGGAGGGCACTTGTTCGGATGAGCACTGGGTGTTGTATGTAAGCGATGCCTCGTGGGAATCTACTCCTGAAGCCAAGAGCACACTGTATATACTCTGTACGTTAGCTACCTTGACAATAAATTATATTTAAAAAAATAAATAAAATGCTCTTCTTATATTATTATATACAAGGAACATAAGCCATCCTAACATATACTATTGTATGAAGTGGGCTTTTCCCCCCTCGACTTGAAATGTAAATATTTTATAGTACCGGGCCGCAACTTGAATGGAGAATGCTGAAAAAAATATTTTCTCTAATACTTAATAGTGTTTCCTAATCAGTGTAGGTGATAGGTAGGCTCTAGATATTTTCAAACTTTTTGTAAATTTCTTGTAATAATTTCATACTAAAATAAAAATTTATGGTAAACATCTTTTTTAGTAAGGGGAGAGTTTGCAAAAAAGTGTCAAAAATTCTCTAAAGGGTTGCCTTTATTGCACTGATGGGCATTGAAACAGAAGGGACATTAAATACTATGTAAAAGTCAGGTGCACTGAAAGTAGAAAGTAGTGACAAGAGGTAGCTCAGTAAGCATTTAGAGTGTCACTTTTAGAACATGTTGAAAACCAATATAAAAGTAATCAAAGTGTACCAAAGGTGTGACTTCATAGATAAGGAATAGAAATTTAGATTTCAACCATTTTAAGCATCAGTTTTAAGTGTGATAGGATAAGCTTTGTAATTATATATTTCTAATAATCAATAAAAATATTAGAACACAGTGTTAGTTATGCCCACAGAAGAAATATATAAAACTTTGTTAGATTCAGCAAGGATGAGGAGAGGACAGAGCTTCCCTGCCAACTAGAGTACCCACTGGCCATAGATAGCTTTAAAATGCTTGAAATGTGGCTAGTCCAAATGCAAATGGGCTGAAAATGTAAAATACACACAGGATTTTGAAGACTTCATCTGAAAAAAAAGTAAAATATGTCAATAATATTTTATATTGATTGTATGTTAAATTGATAAGGTTTTGGATATACTGAGCTAGGTTAAATATGTTATGAAAATCAATCTCACTGTGTGTAGTAAAGAATTTAACCTTGCTTAAAGAGAAGTCTAGCCTTTGCCCTTAGATGCCCTGACTAATAAGAGTGTCTTATTAACCTGGTAGTCCTGGGCCCTAGTTAGATAATCTAACAATGTGATTTATAATGGGGGCTTTGGGTCACATGGTATTAGCTCAAACTTAGGAGGGGTTGGAGACAGAGTTTAGCCACGTGGACAGTCAAATATGTCCATGTGATGGAGCTGCAATACAATCTCTAGACATGAAGTCTCAGATGAGCTTTCTTGGTTGGTGACACTCTGCGTATTGCCACGCATTGACGCTGAGCAATTTAGAATCGTCCGTGATACATCTGGGAGACAACAACTGAAAGCTCCATGTATAGAACTTTCCAGGACTCTCCCCGTGTATTTCTTCCCTTGGCTGATTTTAACCTGTACCTTCTCACGTAATAAACCCTAACCATGAGTGTAAATGCTTTCAGTGAGGTCTATGAGAACTTCTAAAAAATTACCAAAAAATGAGGATGGGGCTATGGACCCTGAACTTGAAGTTGGTGTTACAGATGAGGGTGGTTTTCAGGACCCCAGACTTTCAGTTGGCATTAGAAGTGAGAATGGTTTTCTGGAATGTTCCTGAACTTTCCAAGCTGTTTCTCTTTACTTTGTTTCTTATGGCTACTGGAACAGTTAAAAGTATACATGTCTTGCTTTTCTGGCTTGCATTATTTTTCTGTTGTGCGTTGTTGGGATAAAATCTGTGTCTAACAGGAAAAGGTAGAATAAGGCAACATGAGGTACCACAGCTCAATGAAGTGAAAAATTCTTTCAATGGCAATTAGTTATTTAAGTACATATATTTTACTTTGGATTCTAATCACACTGTTGAACATAGAGTTATAGATACCATGAGTTTGATCTATAGAAAGGTTCAAAAGGAAACTTCAGTGAGTTTCAAGGGAAGTAGTTAGAGGTTTCTGTAAATTTATATGAATCCTTCTGTTTATAAACAAAAATCCAAAATTAAATAAAGAAATAAACAAACAAACCAGTTTTTCAATGAGCTAGAAATTGGAATTAGTAAAAATAATTACTGTTGTAACTGCAGCCAGACTATCAGGTTTTGAAACTTACTCCAGAATTTGTTAGCTGTGTGAATTTAGGCAACATCAAATTATTCTGTGCATCAATTTAATTCTAAGTAATGGTAAAGATAATAGTGTACCTATCTGAAAAGATATTGTGAGCGTTAAATAGTTTAATATAAACAAAGTGCTTACTCTGTTGGCACAGAGTTCACAGAAATAAGTATTACAGTTACAGTGTCATGACTTACCCGACCATCATTAAATATCTTCTTGAACTCATTCCCTACATCCAGCGAATCATTAAGTACTGTTGATTTTGTTGATAAAGGTTTTCTGAATCTGTCTCTTCCACTCAGTTCTCTCTGCCACAATCCAGTTCAAGTCTTTATCTTTGCTTACTTGGATCATTTCAAAAATTTCTTAAATGGTCTTAAAATGTCTTCCTGCTTATTCCCTCCATCTTCTTTTTACCAGTAGAGTAATTATATAACTCTTTCCCCTAAAGTACTCTGATAAGTCCCCGCTATGTACATAATGTGCACAAAATTACTTAACTTGGCATTTCAGTCTATGTTGACCTCATTATTTCCATTTACTCCCTTCCAATTCTGTGGGGTTACTCAAAATCTTCTGAGCACAGCAAGTATTTTTTTCCCTTAATAACCCACCAGCTGGCAATATTATTTTTTGCCCCAAATCCTTCTACCTTCACCTTTTCCGCCATGAAAATCTGGCCAGAATTCTTTCTTGGCTTATTGT
Source organism: Leopardus geoffroyi (assembly GCF_018350155.1). Taxonomy (NCBI): domain Eukaryota; kingdom Metazoa; phylum Chordata; class Mammalia; order Carnivora; family Felidae; genus Leopardus; species Leopardus geoffroyi. Next base: position 168,261,624 of record NC_059327.1, read on the forward strand.
TACCTTAGCATTTTGTTTACCTTGGTATTACAGCACTGTTACTGGATTATTGGTTTGCTCAGCATATCTCCCATTTGTCCTTTCAGGTCCACTCTTGTCATTTTAATTTTTTTAATATTTATTTCTTTATTTCTGAGAGAAACAGAGATAGACACTGAGCACTTGAGAGCAAGGGAGGGGCAGGACAAGAGGGAGACAGAGAATCCCAAGCAGGCTCTGCACTGATGGTGCAAGCCCAGCTCAAGGCTGTGAGATAATGACCTGAGCCAAAATCAAGAGTCCAACACTTAACTGACTGAGCCACCCAGGCATTCTTTATTCTTCTATAGCTTTCTCCGTGTTGCAGAATATTAACCTACATGGAAAAAACAATGGGCTCCCTTGCTCTCTTGCTTTTGGTTGGGTTTAACCAAGTATAATCACTGATATTAAAGTAAGACAAAATAAAATAAAAAAGTCAAATAAAGTAAAGTAAAAAATAAGTAAGAGAATAAGATTGTAGTTTTTATTGTTTTTCCCGTTCCTTCCTACTGGGTTCCTCTGGGATGATGCTTTTCTACCAAAAGTCATAGCCCCTGTCAAATAGTCTTCTGCATCTCTGAGATTCCAGTAACTGCTCCTTCCCTTTGCCCTTCAGACTTAGGCCTGACAGTCACCCTCTGCTCTTACTAGTCCAAATACTTCCTTTGTTACATTTCTTAAACTCTATGCATACCAACTCTTATCAGTAACACAACAGGAATGCGTACCATCAGTTTCCTGCCCTGTCTGACCCAAGGCTTATGATGCTTTTTGAGAAAGGAGATTGAAGGAGACAAATTCTAGGCTGGAAGGATTGAAATGGAAATAATTTATAATAAATGTTATGAATTTTATTATTTTCTCTTTTACTGGTAAAAGAAACAATTTAAATTTTGTCTTTGCCCATATTCTTTTTTCCAAATTTATAGCACATTTGATATGTGATCTCATTAATCCTGGCCAGGCTCTCTCAGGCATCAGAAATTATTAGCTTGAGACACAGTTTGATGTAAGAGAGGAAGCAGAAAACAGCAACTTAGTTTAAGGGAGTCAAGATCTGTACTGAGATACAGGACTTTAAATAACAATATGAGAAAAGTGACAAACCATTAAAAAGTAGTTGGAAACAGGGAATAGACTCAAGGTTCAAGATAAACAGAACAGCCAAGGAAATCCTGCCCAAATCTGAGGTTATGCTTCATTTTTAAGGAGATTTGGGTGCTTGTCACATAGAAAGCATTGCATAAATATTTATTGAAAGAATTAGTAACAAAATAGTAAAGGAATGCCAGACTAGACAGCATTTACCACTCTTCTATTAAGAATCCTTATCCAGCTGTCAGATATGATGACTATGTGAGGATTTAAGGTACAGGAAGAGGCAAACTCTCATTTATCGATTGCTTAGAGTGTGCTGTGCACAATCCTGGGTACATTTAATCCTTAATAAAATCCGAGTAGTAAATATTAAGATTTCATATTTTATATGTTGATATTGAGACTCCAATAGAATGAAAAAGCTGTCCAAAGTGAAAAATCCAGAAACTGGACTGATTTTTCCAAATGTCATACAAATCTTAGGTTGGTGGCCAATCCATGGCTAATATGGAAATTTAGCTTTTTCTGATTCCCAGATTAGCATATACATTTTCAGACATGATTAATTTGATATAAGTAGGGAATGGAGTAAAATAAGAAAAATAGCTGCTTGGTATCTTATTCCTTTGCTCTCAAATGCTGGTTCCTTTAGGGTCCAGAGGGCAGCGCATAAAACATTTTACTGAAGTTTAGTCTAGAGATCTAAACAAACCCTAGTTTTATCCCAAATCTACTGGGAGGCTGGTTGAGCCATTTCTTGGGATATTTAGGAAATATCATTTCTTTTATGCAGTCTGTTCAGGGAAGAATAATCCTGTCTCTCTGCCCAAAGCTAAACCCTTCCTGTTCTCTTCATCTCATCATATTTTAGGCTTTGTTCCAGCCTCTCTTTAGTATTTTCACTTTTTCACAGGCTTCTTCCTTTTCACCTATAAGCACCCTTATTTTTCCTGCCCCCAAGGTTTTTATTTTCATCCTGATAATATAGTATCAGTTATTCTCACCACAACCAAGCTGTGTGTGTGTTTTCTGTCTCTAGACATTCTCTTGACCAATTTCTATTCTTTACACCCAGATTTTACTCCTACACTGAAAAAATACTGGATTCAAATCCAAATTCGAACTCTGGTAGTTACCTGCTGAGTGTTCTTGGTGGTGATTGACTTACTATTAATGAATCCCTATTTTCAATATTTTAAAACAAAAATATTACCAACATCTCCTACAGAATTGCTTTTACTAAGTTATACATTAATGTTTGGTCCTTAGCTCTCGGTCAGGATAAATAGATTTGCTACTACCCTTAATCTACTGTTAGATTTATATCAGGTATATTATTTGTGATATTGACCATTTTTAGATACTCAAGCTGCCTCATATATAGAATTTGCTTTCCCAAAGGCATTAGTGATTTCTTTTTTCATGTGGATAATTTGAGTCATGTAACTGATTACCTTTTGCTTCTTCTAGGAAGCTCACATGCCATATAAGCCCAAATTTTGGTTGGCTTTAATAGCCTAGGATATTATAAAATATAAACATGTTCTAATTTTCATATTGGTCTCAATCTTATATGCTATATTTTCCCTATCCTGATATTTATATATTTATATTTCTCTACAAGCCATCTTTCTAAAACAAGTCAGGGCAAGGATTGGTAGGTGGATATTGAATATATAGATGAGTAGATAGGTAGATCACTGCGACAGTGTTGTTACTAACTACACCTTTTTTAATTTTTTTTGTTTATGTTATAATTTAGATTTGAAATACTACTCTTGAACATCCAAATCTATTAAAATTATGTGTGTTTTAAAGCCTACTTATTCTACTCACTACATGCTTCTTGAAGCATTTTCTTTTTTTTTTTCAATATATGAAATTTATTGTCAAATTGGTTTCCATACAACACCCAGTGCTCGTCCCAAAAGGTGCCCTCCTCAATACCCATCACCCACCCTCCCCTCCCTCCCACCCCCCAAATCAACCCTCAGTTGGTTCTCAGTTTTTAAGAGTCTCTTATGCTTTGGCTCTCTCCCACTCTAATCTCTTTTTTTTTTTTTCCTTCCCCTCTCCATGGGTTTCTGATAAGTTTCTCAGGATCCACATAAGAGTGAAAACATATGGTATCTGTCTTTCTCTGTATGGCTTATTTCACTTAGCATCACACTCTCCAGTTCCATCCACGTTGCTACAAAGGGCCATATTTCGTTCTTTCTCATTGCCGTGTAGTACTCCATGGTGTATATAAACCACAATTTCTTTATCCATTCATCAGTTGATGGACATTTAGGCTCTTTCCATAATTTGGCTATTGTTGAGAGTGCTGCTCTAAACATTGGCGTACAAGTGCCCCTATGCATCAGTACTCCTGTACCCCTTGGGTAAATTCCTAGCAGTGCCATTGCTGGGTCATAGGGTAGGTCTATTTTTAATTTTCTGAGGAACCTCCACACTGTTTTCCAGAGTGGCTGCACCAATTTGCATTCCCACCAACAGTGCAAGAGGGTTCCCATTTCTCCACATCCTCTCCAGCATCTATAGTCTCCTGATTTGTTCATTTTGGCCACTCTGACTGGCGTGAGGTGATACCTGAGTGTGGTTTTGATTTGTATTTTCCTGATAAGGAGCAACGTTGAGCATCTTTTCATGTACCTGTTGGCCATCCGGATGTCTTCTTTAGAGAAGTGTCTATTCATGTTTTCTGCCCATTTCTTCACTGGGTTATTTGTTTTTCAGGTGTGGAGTTTGGTGAGCTCTTTATAGATTTTGGATACTAGCCCTTTGTCTGATATGTCATTTGCAAATATCTTTTCCCATTCCGTTGGTTGCCTTTTAGTTTTGTTGGTTGTTTCCTTTGCTGTGCAGAAGCTTTTTATCTTCATAAGGTCCCAGTAATTCACTTTTCCTTTTAATTCCCTTGCCTTTGGGGATGTGTCGAGTAAGAGATTGCTACGGCTGAGGTCAGAGAGGTCTTTTCCTGTTTTCTCCTCTAAGGTTTTGATGGTTTCCTGTCTCACATTCAGGTCCTTTATCCATTTTGAGTTTATTTTTGTGAATGGTGTGAGAAAGTGGTCTAGTTTCAACCTTCTGCATGTTGCTGTCCAGCTCTCCCAGCCCCATTTGTTAAAGAGACTGTCTTTTTTCCATTGGATGTTCTTTCCTGCTTTGTCAAAGATTAGTTGGCCATACTCTTGTGGGTCTAGTTCTGGGGTTTCTATTCTATTCCATTGGTCTATGTGTCTGTTTTTGTGCCAATATCATGCTGTCTTGATGATGACAGCTTTGTAGTAGAGGCTAAAGTCTGTGATTGTGATGCCTCCTGCTTTGGTCTTCTTCTTCAAAATTACTTTGGCTATTCGGGGCCTTTTGTGGTTTCATATGAATTTTAGAATTGCTTGTTCTAGTTTCGAGAAGAATGCTGGTGCAATTTTGATTGGGATTGCATTGAATGTATAGATAGCTTTGGGTAGTATTCACATTTTGACAATATTTATTCTTCCAATCCATGAGCAGGGAATGTCTTTCCATTTCTTTATATCTTCTTCAATTACCTTCATAAGCTTTCTATAGTTTTCAGCATACAGATCTTTTACATCTTTGGTTACATTTATTCCTAGATATTTTATGCTTCTTGGTGCAATTGTGAATGGGATCAGTTTCTTTATTTGTCTTTCTGTTGCTTCATTGTTAGTGTATAAGAATGCAACTGATTTCTGTACATTGATTTTGTATCCTGCAACTTTGCTGAATTCATGTATCAGTTCTAGCAGACTTTTGGTGGAGTCTATCGGATTTTCCAGGTATAATATCATGTCATCTGCAAAAAGCGAAAGCTTGACTTCATCTTTGCCAATTTTGATGCCTTTGATTTCCTTTTGTTGTCTGATTGCTGATGCTAGAACTTCCAGCACTATGTTAAACAACAGCGGCGAGAGTGGGCATCCCTGTCATCTTCCTGATCTCAGGGGAAAAGCTCTCAGTTTTTCCCCATTGAGGATGATGTTAGCTGTGGGCTTTTCATAAATGGCTTTTATGATCTTTAAGTATGTTCCTTCTATCCCGACTTCCTCAAGGGTTTTTATTAAGAAAGGGTGCTGGATTTTGTCAAAGGCCTTTTCTGCATCGATTGACAGGATCATATGGTTCTTCTCTTTTCTTTTATTAATGTGATGTATCACGTTGATTGATTTGCGAATGTTGAACCAGCCCTGCATCCCAGGAATGAATCCCACTTGATCATGGTGAATAATTCTTTTTATATGCTGTTGAATTCGATTTGCTAGTATCTTACTGAGAATTTTTGCATCCATATTCATCAGGGATATTGGCCTGTAGTTCTCTTTTTTTACTGGGTCTCTGTCTGGTTTAGCAATCAAAGTAATAATGGCTTCATAGAATGAGTCTGGAAGTTTTCCTTCCCTTTCTATTTCTTGGAATAGCTTGAGAAGGATAGGTATTATCTCTGCTTTAAATGTCTGGTAGAACTCCCCTGGGAAGCCATCTGGTCCTGGACTATTATTTGTTGGGAGATTTTTGATAACCGATTCAATTTCTTCGCTGGTTATGGGTCTGTTCAAGCTTTCTCTTTCCTCCTGATTGAATTTTGGAAGAGTGTGGGTGTTTAGGAATTTGTCCATTTCTTCCAGGTTGTCCAATTTGTTGGTATATAATTTTTCATAGTATTCCCTGATAATTGTTTGTATCTCTGAGGGATTGGTTGTAGTAATTCCATTTTCATTCATGATTTTATCTATTTGGGTCATCTCCCTTTTCTTTTTGAGAAGCATGGCTAGAGGTTTGTCAATTTTGTTTATTTTTTCAAAAAACCAACTCTTGGTTCCATTGATCTGCTCTACCGTTTTTTTAGATTCTATATTGTTTATTTCTGCTCTGATCTTTATTATTTCTCTTCTTCTGCTGGGTTTAGGCTGCCTTTGCTGTTCTGCTTCTATTTCCTTTAGGTGTGCTGTTCGATTTTGTATTTGGGATTTTTCTTGTTTCTTGAGATAGGCCTGGATTGCGATGTATTTTCCTCTCAGGACTGCCTTCGCTGCATCCCAAAGCGTTTGGATTGTTGTATTTTCATTTTCGTTTGTTTCCATATATTTTTTAATTTCTTCTCTAATTGCCTGGTTGACCCACTCATTCTTTAGTCGGGTGTTCTTTAACCTCCATGCTTTTGGAGGTTTTCCAGACTTTTTCCTGTGGTTGATTTCAAGCTTCATAGCATTGTGGTCTGAAAGTATGCATGGCATAATTTCAATTCTTGTATACTTATGAAGGGCTGTTTTGTGACCCAGTATGTGATCTATCTTGGAGAATGTTCCATGTGCACTCGAGAAGAAAGTATATTCTGTTGCTTTGGGATGCAGAGTTCTAAATAAATCTGTCAAGTCCATCTGATCCAATGTATCCTTCAGGGCCCTTGTTTCTTTATTGGCCACGTGTCTAGATGATCCATCCATTTCTGTCAGTGGAGTGTTAAAGTCCCCTGAAATTACCATATTCTTATCAATACGATTGCTTATGTTTATGAGTAATTGTTTTATATATTTGGGGGCTCCGGTATTCGGCGCATAGACATTTATAATTGTTAGCTCTTCCTGATGGATAGACCCTGTAATTATTATATAATGCCCTTCTTCATCTCTTGTTACAGCCTTTAATTTAAAGTCTAGTTTGTCTGATATAAGTATGGCTACTCCAGCTTTCTTTTGGCTTCCAGTAGCATGATAAATAGTTCTCCATCCCCTCACTCTCAATCTAAAGGTGTCCTCAGGTCTAAAATGAGTCTCTTGTAGACAGCAAATAGATGGGTCTTTTTTTTTTATCCATTCTGATACCCTATGTCTTTTGGTTGGCGCCTTTAATCCACTTACATTCAGTGTTATTATAGAAAGATACGGGTTTAGAGTCATTGTGATGTCTGTATGTTTTATGCTTGTAGCGATGTCTCTGGTACTTTGTCTCACAGGATCTCCCTTAGGATCTCTTGTAGGCCTGGTTTAGTGGTGACGAATTCCTTCAGTTTTTGCTTGTTTGGGAAGACCTCTATCTCTCCTTCTATTCTAAATGACAGACTTGCTGGATAAAGGATTCTCGGCTGCATATTTTTTCTGTTCAGCACATTGAAAATCTTGTGCCAATTCTTTCTGGCCTGCCAAGTTTCAGAAGAGAGATCAGTCACGAGTCTTATAGGTCTCCCTTTTTATGTGAGGGCACGTTTATCCCTTGCTGCTTTCAGAATTTTCTCTTTATCCTTGTATTTTGCCAGTTTCACTATGATATGTCGTGCAGAAGATCGATTCAAGTTACATCTGAAGGGAGTTCTCTGTGCCTCTTGGATTTCAATGCCTTTTTCCTTCCCCTGTTCAGGGAAGTTCTTAGCTAGTATTTCTTCAAGTACTCCTTCAGCACCTTTCCCTCTCTCTTCCTCCTCTGGGATACCAATTATGCGTATATTATTTCTTTTTAGTGTATCACTTAGTTCTCTAATTTTCCCCTCATACTCCTGGATTTTTTTATCTCTCTTTTTCTCAGCTTCCTCTTTTTCCATAACTTTATCTTCTAGTTCACCTATTCTCTCCTCTGCCTCTTCAATCCGAGCCATCGTCGTTTCCCTTTTGTTTTGCATTTCGTTTTAAAGCGTTTTTCAGCTCCTCCTGACTGTTCCTGAGTCCCTTGATCTCTGTAGGAAGAGAAACTCTGCTGTCCTCTATACTGTTTTCAAGCCCAGCGATTAATTGTGTGACTATTATTCTAAATTCACTTTCTGTTATATTATTTAAATCCTTTTTGATCAGTTCATTAGCTGTTGTTATTTCCTGGAGATTCTTCTGAGGGGAATTCTTCCGTTTGGTCATTTTGGATAGTCCCTGGAGTGTTACGGGGGACCTGCAGGGCACTTCCCCTGTGCTGTGGTGTATAACTGGAGTTGGTGGGCGGAGCCACAGTCAGACCTGATGTCTGCCCCAGCCCACCGCTGGAGCCACAGTCAGACTGGTGTGTGCCTTCTCTTCCCCTCTCCTAGGGGCGGGATTCACTGTGGGGTGGCGTGGCCCGTCTGGGCTACTTGCACACTGCCAGGCTTGTGATGCTGGGGATCTGGTGTATTAGCTGGGGTGGGTAGGCAAGGTGCACAGGGGCAGGAGGGGCAGGCTTAGCTCGCTTCTCCTTAGGTGATCCACTTCAGGAGGGGCCCTGTGGCAGCGGGAGGGAGTCAGATCCGCTGCGGGAGGTTTGGCTCCTCCGCAGAAGCACAGAGTTGGGTGTTTGCGCGGAGCGAGGAAGTTCCCTGGCAGGAACTGGTTCTCTTTGGGATTTTGGCTGGGGGATGGGCGAGGGAGATGGCACAGGCCAGCGCCTTTGTTCCCCACCAAACTGAGCTCTGTCGTCTGGGGGCTCAGCAGCTCTCCCTCCCTTTGTCCTCCAGCCTTCCCGCTTTCTGAGCAGAGCTGTTAACTTATGACCTCCCAGATGCTAAGTCCCGCTTGCTGTTGGAACACACTCGGTCCAGCCCCTCTGCTTTTGCCAGCCAGACCCGGGGGCTCTGCTTGGCCAGCGGGCCACCCCTCCACCCCGGCTCCCTCCCGCCAGTCTGTGGAGCGCGCACCGCCTCTCCGCCCTTCCTACCCTCTTCCGTGGGCCTCTCGTCTGCGCTTGGCTCCGGAGACTCCGTTCTGCTAGTCTTCTGGTGGTTTTCTCTTGAAGCATTTTCTAATCCTTCTACCAGAAGTGCTTTCGCTCTCTCTTTCTGCTGATCCTCATATTACTTTGTGTATTCTTACTCACTGCAATTAATCACATTAATCTTACTCACTGTAATTCAATCTCTGGTTATTTGTGGGCTTTTCTAATTCTCCTTTCCTATGTTGTAAGTTTCTAAGGACAATGGTATATGTACCATTCATTTCTATAACCCACAATGCATTCAGCACAATATATAATTGATATTCAACAAATTGTCAAATTTAATTGAAATGAGTTTGGTATGCACTTAGATTTTTAAATTACTTAAAAATTTATTCAAACTATATGTATGACTTAAACATAAACACCATCTTTTTTGGATATTTGTGTTGAAGTAACTAATTATTTCCTTTTATGTGATTTATGTCCCTAAGATTGGGCAGAAAAATTCAAAATTTGTGGGTTCATGGATGGCCATGTAGCAAGGTGTGTTATATCCACTGTCTTTTTAATATTTGAATAAGCAAGCAACATGGGTAGTATGGAGTAAATGAGGGTAACATGGACAATACTGAGGAAATTTAGCAGAATGAGCACTGACAGACAGCACTTTTGTAAGGAGCAGAGTGAACTTTGGGACACAGAAATTGAAATTTATACAGTAGAGCTATATCCATAACATAATGATCAGAGTCCAGAAAATTGTTGAAAAACTGGGTAACAAGTACAATTTTAAGTGTTCACAGATGTATCTGTGTTCATGAGGTTAGTATCAAAATGATGAAAAAGAGGTGAATGACTGAGGGAGAATGAAGACTTGCAGACATTGTAAGAGATGTTGAAAGAATGATGCAGAAGGGAGTTCTTGATTAACTAGAGTAAAGGCAAATTGGCTAAAGCAATTTGTTGGAGCAGAGAAAAATGATAAAAATGAAAAAAGGAGATTCTTATTAAAAATGGAGGAAATACCTGGCTATTCTTTCATGTCTTTAGATATTGCCTTAGGGGATGCTTGGGTGGCTCAATCAGTTAAGCGGCTGACTCTTGGTTTCAGTTTAGGTCATGATCTCATGGGTTTGTGAGAGTTCGAGCCCCATGTCAGGATCTTCACTGAGCTTGGAACCTGGTTGGGATTATTTTTCTCTCTTTCTGCTCCTCTGCCCCACTTGCATATGTTCTCTCTCTCTCTCTTTCTCTCAAAATAAATAAATAAACTTAAAAAAATATTGGCTTAAGATCTCACACAACCATAGCATTGTATTTCCTGCTTGTGCATGTGTGTATACCTCTCTGTTTCTGTGTCCCCATACATCACTAGCAGACTACATTATTAGGTATGCAAAGCCTGTAAAATGTGTGTCACAGAAAAATTCTACGGCTCTATTTACAGAGCTCTCTCTACATAAATATTATAAAGGGTGTAATGATCCCCGATTTTTACAGTTTTTGTGGTAGAGTAAAACTTGTAGATATGGCCACAATAATATTTTTGATATCACATGTACTTCCAGAAGGTTTCCACTATTCCTCCAAGCAGTAGAGTCTTTGTTTCCTCCCTTTGAAACTGGGAGTGCCCCATGGCTGTTTTGATAAATAGAATATGATAGAAGTGATACTTTGTGAATTCCTAGGCGAGGTTATAAAATATGACTCAGCTTCTGCATGGCTGCTCTCTCTTGGGTCATGCAACTTTGGATCCCTAAGTCACCATGATGACAAGACAGCATACACAGACCACATCAAAAGAAAGAGAGGAAGAGACAGAGCAAAAAGCTCCATCTTTTCCAGCCCTCAAATACTTGAGTCTTTACACTGCAGGCACCAGATAATCCCAGTCCAGCCATTATCTGATAGCAACCCTTGAGAGACCTGATCAAGAACGACCCAGTTGAGCCCAGAACCATAAAGATAATGATAAAATGATTGTTGTTTAAGCCCCTTGGTTTTGAGGTGTGTGTGTGTGTGTGTGTGTGTGTGTGTGTGTGTGTGTAGCAATGAATAATCAGAACAGTATTTCCCAAAACATAACATGTTAGGATGTATCCATTTGACCAGCTAGGAAAGTGAACAGAAATGACATTTGCTTTGGTTCAATTAATCAATCTGTGTTATTGTTGGGGCTGGGATTAAAACTCATAGTTTTTCTTTCTTATTCAGACCTCTGGTCCACTCTACTTATGATAGGAGACAACGCAACACACCCTAGCATTCATTAGCATGAAAATTTATAACATACAATTTAAGGCTAGATTTTTAAAAAGCTATTTACTGAACCTGAATAACATAGTGCACTATAATGGGTTTTCATTAGCTGAATTTATACCTTATATTAGTTGCTCTCCCAGATTGAAGCATTATGTTTTAATTGTGTCTTAAAAGTCTGACTTGATGGATGTACTTTTAAAAATAGAATCTGGAGATACACAAATATCAATATTTTTCTATTTAGTAGTACACAGAAAAATTAAACAATACCACTCATGCCTGCAAGTAGTCTCACTGATAATTAGTCATGCTGTAGATAAACAACTTGCCCATCATCATTTTAAACTTCCTGTATGCAGAACACTAATTGGAAATAAAACAACTGGAGAATAGTCCCTGTTTTCAAAGAGTTGTTACCTGGGTAGAGATAGAAAATAGACACGTGTGAAGGATAATTCAGAAGACAAATAAGCCAAATATATACAAATTGTTCTTTTTACAAACTATATGTAAGTAATGAGGGAAGCAAGAGTAAAGTAGGAGATATAACTTTTCTTTCTGTATGAATATTTAGCATACCTACGTAGGCATGTTTAAAACTCAAGTTATGAATTATGCCTTCCTAAATATTTAAGCATTTACTGATATGGTGCTAGATTCATTGTCCTTGTTACTAAAAACTATTAATTTGAATATTATAAAATAGCCAGTTTTCTTTTTTTCCTCTGACTAAATGGCTTTTTTTTTCTTTTTCAAGTTTTTACTTAAATTCTAGGTAGTTAACATACAGTGTAATATTAGTTTTAGGAGTAGAATTTAGTTATTCATCACTTGAATGTAACACCCGGTGCTCATCACAAGTGCCTTCCTTAATACATAGCGCCCACTTAGCCCATCCCCCCTCCAGCAATCCTTAGTTTGTTCTGCATAATTAAGAGACTTTTTTCTGGTTTGCCTCTCTCTTTTTTCCCTTATGTTCATATGTTTTGTTTCTTAAAGTCCACGTAAGGGTGAAATAATACGGTATTTGTCTTTCTCTGACTTTCTCTGACTAGTGTATTTCACTTAGCATAATACACTCTATCTCCATCTATATCCTTGCAAATAACAAGATTTCATTCTTTTTTATGGCTGAGTAATATTCCATTATATATTTATAATTTATCCATTCATCAGTTAATGGACACTTGGGTTCTTTCCATAATTTGGCTATATTTGATAATGCTGCTATAAACATTGGGGGTGCATGTGCCCCTTCAAATCAGTATTTTTGTTTCCCAAAAGGAAACAATTCACCCGGGAGTGAAATTGCTCAGTTATAGGGTAGTTCTATTTTTAACTTTTTGAGGAACTTCCATTCTATTTTCCACAGTGGTTGCACCACTTTGCATTCCCACCAACATTTTACATTCCTCCCCAACATCTGTTGTTTCTTATATTGTTAATTTAGCCATTCTGAAAGGTGTGAGGTGATATCTCATTGTAGTTTTGATTTGTATTTCCCTGATGATGAGTGATGTTGAGTACCTTTTCATGTTCTGTTAGCCATCTGGATGTCTTCTTTGGAAAAATATCTATGCATGTCTTCTGCCCATTTCTTCACTGGGTTATTTAGTTTTGGGGTTTGAGTTTATGATTTTTTATAGATTTTGGATACTAACCCTTTATCGGATATGTCACTTGCATATATCTTCTCCCATTCTGTTTGTTGCCTTTTAGTTTTGTTGATTCCTTCACTGTGCAGAAGCTTTTTATCTTGATGAAGTCCCAATAGTTCATTTTTGCTTTCATTTCCCTTGCTTCAGGAGACATGTTTAGAAAAAAAGTTCCTATGGCCAATGTCAAAGTGGTTACTAATGATGTTGTCCTTTAGGAATTTGGTGGTTTCCTGTCTTACACTTAGATCCTTCATCCATTATGAATTTATTCTTCTGTATGATGTAAGAAAGTGGTCTAGTTTCATTGTTTTGCATGTTGTGGTCCAGTTTTCCCAACAACATTTTTGAAGAGACTGTCTTTTTCCCATCAGAAATTCTTTCCTGGTTTGTTAAAGATTAGTTGACCATTACTTCTGGGCCATTTCTGGGTTTTATATTCTGTTTCATTGATCTATGTGTTTTTCTGTTGGTACCATACTGTCTTGATTCCTACAGCTTTGTAATATAACTTGAAATCTGCAATTGTGATGTCTCCAGCTTTTCTTTTCTTTTTTCAAGATTGCTTTGGCTATTCAGGGTCTTTTGTGGTTCCATGCAAATTTTAGGATTGTTTGTTCTAGTTCTGTGAAAAATGCTGATGGTATTTTGAAAGGGATTGTATTAAATGTGTATATTCTTTTAGGTAGTATAGAAATTTTAACAATATTTGTTCATCCAATCCATGAATGTAAAAATGTTTTTACATTTTTTGTGTCTTCTTCAATTTATTTTGTAGCTATTCTATAGTTTTCAAAGTAGATATCTTTCAACTCTCTGGTTAGGTTTATTCCTAGCTATCTAATGGTTTTCAGTGCAATTATAAAACGGATCGATTTCTTGATTTCTCTTTATGCTGCTTCATTATTGGTGTATAGAAATGCAACAGATTTCTGAACATTGATTTTCTAGCCTTGACTTTACTGAATTTGTGTATCACTTCTAGCAATTTTTTGGTGAAGTCCTTCAGGTTTTCTATATAGTGCACCATGTCATCTGTGAATAGTGAAAATTTGACTTCTTCCTTTCTGATTTGGATGCCTTTTATTTCTTTTTGTTGCCTGATTGCTGAGGCTAAGACTTCTAGCACTATGTTAAATAAAAGTAGTGAGAGTGGAATCCCTGTCTTGTTTCTGACCATGGTGGAAAAACTATGTTTTTTCACCATTGAGGATGATATTAGCAGTGGGTCTTTTGTATATGGCCTTCATGATGTTCAGGTATATTCTCTCTGTCGCTACTTGGTTGACAGTTTTTATCAAGAATGAGTGCTGTATTTTGTCAAATGCTTTTTCTGCATCTATTGAGTTGATCATATGGATATTATCCTTTATTTTATTGGTGTGTTGTATCACATTGATTGATTTGAGAGTATTGAACCATCCTTGCAGCCCAGGAATAAATCCCACTTGATCATGGTGAATGGTTCTTTTATTGTAATGTTGGATTTAGTTGGCTAGTATTTTGTTGAGGATTTTTGCATCCATTTTCATCAGCAATACTGGCCTATAATTCTCTTTTTTAGTGGGGTCTTTGTCTGGTTTTGGAATCAAGGTAATGCTGACCTTGTAGAATGAGTTTGGAAATTTTCTTTACATTTTTATTTATTGGGAGAAGTTTGAGAAGAATATGTATTAACCCTTCTTTAAATGTTTGGTAGAGGGCCACCTGAGTGGCGCTGTTGGTTAAGCATCTGACTGGCTCAGGTCATGATCCTGCAGTTCATGTGTTGGGGTCCCGTGTCAGTCTCTTTGTGGACAGTTTGGAGCCTGGAGACTGCTTTAGATTCTTTGTCTCCCTCTCTCTTTGTCCCTCTCCCGCTTATGCTCTGTTTCTGTCTCTGTCTCTCCCTCTCAAAAATAAATAAACATTACAAAAAACAAACAAATTTAAAAAATATACATTTGGTAGAGTTCCCCTGGGGAGCCATCTGGCTTTGGACTTTTGTTTCTTGGGACATTTTTGATCACTGATTTAATTTCTCTGCTGATTATTGGTCTGTTCAAATTTTCTATTTCTTCTTGTTTCAGTTTTCATGGTTTGTATATTTCTAGGGATTTATTCATTTATTCCACATTTCCCAATTTGTTGGCTATATATTTTTTCATATTATTCTGTTTTAATTGTTTATATTTCTGTGGTGTTGGTTGTTCTCTCTCCGCTCTAATTTGTGGTTTTATTTATTTGAGAACTTTCTCTTTTCTTTTTGATAAATCTGACTACAGGTTTATCAGTTTTATTAATCCTTTCAAAGAACCACATCTTAGTTTCATTGTTCTGTTCTACTGGATTTTTTGTTTGTTTCTATATCATTTATTTCTGCTCTGATCATTATTGTTTTCCTTCTTCTGCTGTATTTAGGCTTCATTTGTTGTTCTTTTTCTAGCTTCTTTAGGTTTAAGGTTAGGATATGTATTTGAGATTTTTTCTTACTTCTTGAAGTAGGCCTATATTATTATTGTTTTTTTTTTTAACTTTTTTTCAACATTTATTTATTTTTGGGACAGAGAGAGAGACAGAGCATGAACGGGGGAGGGGCAGAGAGAGAGGGAGACACAGAATCGGAAACAGGCAACAGGCTCTGAGCCATCAGCCCAGAGCCTGACGCGGGGCTCGAACTCACGGACTGCGAGATAGTGACCTGGCTGAAGTCGGACGCTTAACCGACTGCGCCACCCAGGCGCCCCAAAGTAGGCCTATATTATTATATACATCCCTCTTATGACTGCTTTTACTACATCCCAAAGGTTCTGAGCCATCATGTTTTTATTTTCATTTTTTTCCAGGCATTTTTTTTATTTCTTCTTTACTTTCCTGGCTAACCCACTGATTCTTTAGTATGATGTACTTTTTGTTTGGTTTTTAAATTTTTTTTTAATGTTTATTTATTTTTGAAAGAGAGAGGGAGACAGACTGTGAGCAGGGGAAGAGGAGAGAGAGAAGGAGACACAGAATCCAAAGCAAACTACAGGCTCCGAGCTGTCAGCACAGAGCCCAATGCAGGGCTTGAACTCATGAGCAGCAAGATTATGATCTGAGCTAAAGGTGGACACTTTACGGACAAGCCACCCAGGTGCCCCAGTAGGATATACTTTAACCTCAATGTATTTGTGGTCTTTCCAATTTTTTTCTTGTGGTTGACTTCAAGTTTCATAGTACCGTGTTCTGAAAATATGCATGGTATGATCTCAATCATTTTGTATTTGTTGAGGCCTGGTTTGTGACCCAGTATGTGATCTATTCTGGAGAATGTCCCATATGTACTTGAAAAGAATGTGTATTCTGTTGCTTTAGGATGAAACGTTCTGAATATATCTGTTAAGTCCTTCTGGTCCAGTGTGTCATTCAAAGCCATTGTTTCCTCATTGATTTTCTGCTTAAATGACCTGTCTGCTGTGAGTGGGGCATTAATGTTCCCTACTATTATTGCATTATTATCAATGAATTTCTTTATGTTTGTTATCAGTTGTTTTATATATTTGTGTGGTCCAAGTTGGAGGCATACATATTTACAATTGTTAGATCTTCTTGTTGGACAGACCCCTTTATTACGATATAGTCCCCTTATTCATCTCTTGTTACAGTCTTTGGTTTAAAATCTAGTTTGGCATCTTCTCATGTGCCTGTTGGCCATCCGAATGTCTTCTTTAGAGAAGTGTCTATTCATGTTTTTTGCCCATTTCTTCACTGGGTTATTTGTTTTTCGGGTGTGGAGTTTGGTGAGCTCTTTATAGATTTTGGATACTAGCCCTTTGTCCGATATGTCATTTGCAAATATCTTTTCCCATTCCGTTGATTGCCTTTTAGTTTTGTTGGTTGTTTCCTTTGCTGTGCAGAAGCTTTTTATCCAACGTTGCTCCTCATCAGGGAAATACAAATCAAAACCACACTCAGATATCACCTCATGCCAGTCAGAGTGGCCAAAATGAACAAATCAGGAGACTATAGATTCTGGAGAGGATGTGGAGAAACAGAGACCCTCTTGCACTGTTGGTGGGAATGCAAATTGGTGCAACCACTCTAGAAAACAGTGTGGAGGTTGCTCAAAAAATTAAAAATAGATCTACCCTATGAGCCAGCAATAGCACTGCTAGGAATTTACCCAAGGGATACAGGAGTACTGATGCATAGGGGCACTTGTACCCCAATGTTTAGAGCAGCACTCTCAACAATAGCCAAATTATGGAAAGAGCCTAAATGTCCATCAACTGATGAATGGATAAAGAACTTGTGGTTTATATACACAATGGAGTACTACGTGGCAATGAGAAAGAATGCAATATGGCCCTTTGTAGCAACATGGACGGAACTAGAGAGTGTGATGCTAAGTGAAATAAGTCATACAGAGAAAGACAGATACCATATGTTTTCACTCTTATGTGGATCCTGACAAACTTAACAGAAACCCATGGGGGAGGGGAAGGAAAAAAAAAAGAGGTTAGAGTAGGAGACAGCCAAAGCATAAGAGACTCTTAAAAACTGAAAACAAACTGAGGGTTGATGGGGGGTAGGAGGGAGGGGTGGGTGGGTGATGGGTATTGAGGAGGGCACCTTTTGGGATGAGCACTGGGTGTTGTATGGAAACCAATTTGACAATAAATTTCATATATTGAAAAAAAATCTAGTTTGGTATTTTTTTTCAATTAGAAGATCAAATTGTCAACTATATATATTTAATTTTATTTAAATCCAATTTAGTTAATGTATGGTATAATAATGGTTTCAGGAGTAGAATTTAGTGATTCCTCACTTACGTAGAACACCCAGTGCTCATCCCAACAAATGCTCTCCTTAATACCCATCAGCCATTTAGCCCCTCCCCCCACCTCACACCCCTCCAGCAACCTTCATTTTGTTTTCTGTATTTAGGAGTCCTTATGGTTTGCCTCCCTCTCCGTTTTTTTTTTCTTATTTTTGCTTCCTTTCCCTTTTATTCATATGTTTTGTTTTTTAAACTCCACATACGAGTGAGATCATATGATATTTATCTTCATTAGACTGACTTATTTAGCTTAGCATAATACATTCTAGTTCCATCCACTTTGTTGCAAATGGCAAGATTTCATTCTTTTTTGATCCCCAAGTAATATTTCATTCTGTATATCACATCTTTATCCATTTGTCAATTGATGGACATTTGGGCGCTTTCCATAATTTGGTTATTGTTGAAAGCCTTTCTAATATATATTTAAAATGCTGATTGAGAAAGACGCCCTCATTCAGGCAGAATGTCAACTTCCTGAGGGGAGTGGGTACCCCTCTACATTCATTTGCTTAAGTGCATTCTTAGCTATTTAGATTGAACCAAACCAACATTCACAAAATAGACAATTGACTGCAAGATTTCCGCAAAGAAGAGTGTAGATTAAAGATGATTCTAATAATGCAAACTGAGTAAACAATAACAACATGGTGAAATGGCTTGACTTCTATTCCTACTTCTTACAGATTTGGTAGTTTAAAAAATGTATTCATATTTTTTCAATGTTTTAGAACAATTGGAACTTTACATATTGGGTATGGAGATGAATTATTACAAGAGCAAATAATCAGAAAAGTTTGGAAATTACTAAGAGAGGAGAAAGACAATCAGATTTGGAGTTAGATGTGAGTTTGCACCAGGCTCTGTATTTTTATTGCTAGATGGGTGATCTATGACAAGTTAAAGAGCTTCAGAGAAGCTCAGTTTTCTCATCTGTAAAACGGGGGCAGCAATTTCAGGGGTTAAAGGAGGATAAAGTTTGAAAGCTAAGCATCTAGCTTGGTTCCTGACACAATTGGTATTCAAATCAGCTCTCTTTGTTTTCCTCTTCACTCAGTCCTACTGAACTTTATGAGATTTTCCTTTCTCTAATCCAGTATTAGGTGGATAATGTAAAGTAAATATGATCTCAGGATCATATTTGTAAAAAAAAAAAATATCTGGTTTGGGGCTGGTCCAGAAGGACAGTTGCACCAATGCACAGGAGCTTGGAGTGTGGAGTAAAGTGCAGCAAAAAGCAGGTGTTCAGAAAGCAGGTTGGCCACCCTCAGTAGGTATCTCTGTCCCTATGCTTACAAGGCAGGGGAGTGAAATGGAGCCTTCAGGCTCTTTTGTCCCCTGAAAGGCAATGCTATCTCTCCCAGATGCCTTCCAAGAAGGGATAACACTGTCTCCCAGTGCATCCCAGGGGATTCTTAGTTGCTCTGTCTGCAGTCCTTCTCCACAGGAGCACTGCAGCAGCTTCTGGGCTCAACACCTGCCACAGTGTGGACTTCTAAAACCAGTCTTTGAATTCCACTGGTCGTAAAAACTCATGATAATCAGCCACTCTAGTTTTCCCTGTCAATGGCTTTGGGGAAGTCTTTTTTTTATGTGAGCCCCTGTGCACTGCTCTCTCTCTCTCACCTCTCTCCTTGATCAGGGCTCCCTCCCCTCTGTAGCACCCCCATCCTTTTCTTCCCCAAATCACATCTCCATACCTCCTACCTTCCACAATATAGCCTCCTCTTTCCCTCTAGTTGTGCAGTTTATTCTGTCAGTCTTCAGATGGGTCTCTTTGGACTTCAGAATTATTTGATATTTATCCAGCCTTGCTTGAGGCATGAGGCAAGCCTAGGGTCCTCCGACTATTCTGCCATCCTTCCTTCTTTTCCTCTAAGATTGCCATTTTTCAACAGTTGTTACAAACTTGTCTACTTCATATAGTTCAGCCTGACCTGTCAGCTGTTGAATGTACTGTCTCAGGCTCAATTAACCCTTACCAAAGACCACAGTCATTTGACAAATGTTCAGTCATCATTTAAAAAAAAAAACTAATGATGGGAGAGTTGATTTTACTTGTAAATACATATGTACTATATTTTATTATATGAAACTATCAGCATTTCTATCCACACTATACATTTATAATTTTATAATAGTAGATTACCTGGGAACATTTATTTTAAAATTTTAATTATTTCTTTTTAGATTTAAGGAAGTTATCAAGTTTTTTTCTAACTGCCAACCTTAGACTATAGGACTAATGTTGCAAATCCAACTCACCCTGTGTTCCCACTGGAGATAAAATGGCAGGAGAAGGATAATATATGCAATAATCCTAATTTGGATCCATTATCTCTTCCTTTGAGAAGCATCAAGTGCCTTATAGTCACTACCTAAATAATCTTTTTGACAAAACTAGTAAGTAGGACAAAAAGTTAAAAAGTATAGGAAATGATTGAATTCCTGCTGTGGTTAAATTTTTGATAACGGAGTCAAACTCACCAGTTAATAGTCAGTTACTGGTCAACATAATAAATTTAAGGAAAGTTTGTAATTTGGGGGCAATTCCAAGGTAAAATCTGAATAGTTATAAGAAATCAACATTGTCCTGCCTTATATTTTAGTATCTTCTAATCGGTGAGACTTTTTTTCTGTTTAATTGAAGCACAGAATTGATAAAACTTATGCACATAATATCTCTAGTTATAGACTCCTGGTTTACGTTACCTTAAAGGGTATAGAATCCATCCTGGATCAGAATATTATCCCAACTTTAGAGCCTAATTTTTGTATCCAGAATGTCCTAAGGTTATGGGGAATTATTTTGTCATTTGCCTCAGGCTTTGGGGAATTAAGCTATGTTTTAAGGAGACAGCTAGTTCAGCAAGATGAAATACTAGACCATCTGTTGCTAAACTACCACCAATGCATACATTCCACACACATTCGACATATTAATTATATAGCCACCTCTGAAAACATGACCTTTAGTTAATCTGAAAATTGTTTACAAATGATTTTATTCACAAACAACTATTGATCACTTTTTATGTGCTAGACACTATACTAAGTGCTTAGATATGTTGAACCATAATCTATAAAAACTTTCATTAATTTCTTTGGGTATTTAATTCCATGGAATTTTACATGTCACCCTAACTTTTAATTGTGCTTCTGTAAAATTTATAATATAGAACTAGAATTCATATCACATTATGGTAAGATATTTAAATTGCTGGAATATGCTATATAACATGTGCATCAAGCACCTATACTTCGAGCTTTCCAAATACCTCATTTACAAAGTTTTTCATTTCATAACATCATTGAAATTCTGAAAACTGATATACGAGACTTTGAGTAAATTACTTTTTATACTCAGTTTTCCAACTTTCCCCAGATTCTATAGCAATTGTTGAATTTGAAGATGGTCCTTCCCATCTAATATTCAGTCTTGTTCCTACCAATGTTGACCCTGATCTAGCAGCAAACCTTTTGCTTTTGACCTTGCAGGTGGTCATTGGCCCTTGGAGTGGCTTCCTTTTTTTTTTTTTTTTTTAATTTTTTAATGCTTATTTACTTTGTAGAGAGAGAGAGACAGAGGCAGAGACAGAGACAGAAACAGAGTGCAAGATGGGGAGGGGCAGAGAGAGAGGGAGACACAGAATCTGAAGCAGGCTCCAGGTACTGAGCTGTCAGCATGGAGCCCAAAGCCAGCTCAAACCCACAAACCATGAAATCGTGGCCTGAGTCTAAGTCAGATGCTTAACCGACCTAGCCACCCAGGTGCCCCTATTGGCTTCCTTTTCATAAGAGTGATGTGTGTAGCAAAATGTGCCCAAATTTCACCATGTAGGGGTATGACAGATTTTAAAGGGAAACCAAAATTCTTCCACTGGTAGAGTATATATTATTTTCTTTTTTCTTTCTATAACTTTTCCTTCTTCTTCTCCTTCTTCTTCTGGATGGAGAGATGCCTCAAAATCCCCAATTTATGTGTCAGTGATCCCACTTATGTGATGAGCTCCAGCCTCCTCCTTTTACAAGTCCTGTAAGGAAATCATTTAAAAGATATGTTATCTTACCTAATCTTCAAAACAAGTAGGTATTAGAATCACAAATGCTGTACAGCTGTGCTGTGCAACATAGTAGCCACTGGCCATATATGGCTTTTAAGCACATGAAATACAGACTAGTACAAACTGAGGTGTGTTATAAGTGTAAAATACATAGCATGTTTTGAAAACCTAGTTTGGAAAAAATGTAAACTATGTCATCATTACATTTTTTATTGATAACGTGGGAATGATAACATTTTGGGTACAGTAGGCTAAATAAATGACATCATTAAAATAATTTCACCTATTTCATTTTTACTGTTTTAATGTGGCTACTAAAAAATTTTAAAATTACATATGTGGTTGACATAGTTTTATAGGACAACACACTGCTCTAACTGCAAAGCTCCTGGTACAGGAAAGAATCTCAGGATTTTTGCTTAGAATTACAAACACTTGAGCTTTGTTCCTTTGCTAATTTGATAAAACTTTCAACTGCCTTGACTAGGAAAAACAGGTACCAGGAAGGTTCCTGAAAATTAGAAGTGCAATTGAGCTTGGATACAAGCCTTGATCATAGTCAAATGACTGGACAAATTTTTTTTTTTTAAAGAAAAGAACCAAGGTAAATTAAATAATAAAATTATATAAGTATCTGGGATGAAAAAGTACAGCAAGAGAGAGGACCAGAATGGATATAGACAGGGAAGGACACGCTGGGGGTAGTGTAGGGATCTTCAAGATGGTAGGACTATGTTACCTCAGGCCCTATGGGTAAGATAATTGAAAGGAAAGCAGAGCTACTATAATCATATCTAATTATAATATATCTGCTTGGGATCTCAGATACATCTAGTTAGGATGTGGCTCTGCTCACCCTCAGAACAATGGTGTGAAACAGACAAAATAAATACGGTTAACTCCATTAAACCTCAATGGGTCTGTGACTGGATACACAGTACGAAGTCTGTGATCCTTATTATCTCCACTGTATCCATGAAAAAACTGAAGTTTAGAGAGGTTAAGTAACTTGATCAAATCAAAAAGCTAGCGCGAAACAAATTTAGATTTTAATCCAGTGTCCTGACTTTGGATTTCATTGTTATCTTCTGTGTCCTTCTTCCCCTATCAAAGAAGAAACCTGGCTTTAAGTAAATCTCAGCCTAGCGAAGATATATTTTATTTGTTTTAAAAAACAAATTAATTTGTTATAATCTGGCCTCAATATATATTTTTTCATTAGTGTGCTGTGCCTTTAGAGACACAATTTTGGACATGTTATTTAAATGTTTTAAAAAGTGTTGATTTATTTTTGAGAGAGAAAGAGAGACAGAGCATGAGCAGGGGAGGGGCAGAGAAAGAGGGAGACACAGAATCGGAAGCAGGCTCCAGGCTCTGAGCTGTCTTCACAGAGCCAGACGTGGGGACACGGGGCTCGAACGCATGGACTACAAGATCATGACTTGAGCCAAAGTCAGCCTCTTTTCCAACTGAGCCACCCAGGCTCTCCTTGACCATGTTATTTTAAAATGTGCTATATATGTGAAGTGATCTAGTGTAGTTTCTAGTCAGAGAAGTTTGCTGTCTTGTTTTTGCACAGCAACAGAAGATCTTAAGGACCCATCTTTTGGTCCTTATGTCCAGTTGGCATAGGGAGCATTACTGGTGTCTGTGATATTGAGCAAGATGGTTTTGATTACAGGCATACCTCAGTGTTCATTGCTTCAGTGCATGTAAAGGTTGTGTTTATACTATACTGTAGTCTGTTAAGTGTATAATAACATCCTGTCTAAAAAAACTCCACAATGTATATGCTTTAATTAAAAATACCTTATTGCTAAAAAAAAAGTTAACCATCACCTAAGCTTTCAACAAGTCATAATCTTTTTGTTGGTGCAAGGTCTTACCTCTATGGTGATTCCTGATAACTGATGAGGGTGGCGGTTGCTGATGGCTAGGGTGGCTGTGGCAATTTCTTAAAATAAGACAACAATGAAGCTTGCATTTGGATTGACTTCCTCCTATGAATGATTTCTCTGTAGCATGCAATGAATGTTCTTTGATAGTATTTTACCTACAGTAGGGCTTTCAGAATTGGAGTCAAATCTCTTCAAACCCTGCTGCTGCTTTATCAATAAGTTTATGTAATACAGTAAGTTCTTTGTTACCATTTCAACAATCTTCACAGCATCTTCGCCAGGAGTAGATTCCATCTCAAGAAACCACTTTTTTTTTTTTTTTTTTTTTTTTTTTTGCTCGCTCATAAGAAGCAACACCTCATCTGTTGAAATTGTATGATGAGATTGTAAGAATTCAGTCCTATCTTCAGGCTCCACTTCTTTTTATCCTTTTTTCCCCCTAAATATAATTTACTGTCGAGTGACCTAACATAACAGTATATACAGTATGCTCTTGGTTTGGGGAGTAGATTCCCGTGATTCATCACTTACATATAACACCCAGTTCTCATCCCATCAAGTACCCCCCTCAAAGCCTATCACCCATTTTCCCCTTCCCCCTTCCCCCTGTAAACCCTCAGTTTGGTCTCTGTATTTGAGACTCTATTATGTTTGAAACTATTTTTCTGTCTGAAACTATTTTTCCCCTTTCCTTCCCCCATGGTATTCCCTTAAGTTTCTCAAATTCCACATATGAGTGACAACATATATCTGTCTTTCTCTGACTGAATTATTTCACTTAGCATAATACCCTCCAGCTCCATCCACATTGTTGCAAATGGCAGGATTTCATCCTTTCTCATTCAGGCTCCACTTCTCATTCTAGTTCTCTTGCTATTTCCACTACATCTGCATTTACTCCCTTCACCGAAGTCTTGAACCCCTCATGGTCATTCATGAGGCTCAGAGTCAAATTCTTCCAAACTCCTGTTAATGTTGATATTTTGATCTCTTCCCATGAATCATGAATGTTCTTAATGGCATCTAGAATCCTGAATCTTTTCCAGAAGGTTTCCAATTTTACTTTGCTAAGATCCATCAGAGGAATTACTATCTGTGGCAGCTAAAGCCTTAACAAAAGGTATTTCTTCAATAATAAGACTTGGAAGTCAAAATGATTTAGCAGGCATGAAAACAACATTAATGTCATTGTACATCTTCATCAGAGTTCTTGGCTGACCAGGTGCATTGTCAATGAGCAATCATATTTCGAAAAGAATCTTTTCTTCTGAGCAGGTCTCAACAATGGGCTTAAAATATTCAGTAAACCATGTTGTAAACGGATGTGCTATCATCCAGGCTTTGTTGTTCCACTTATAGAGCACAGACAGAGTAGATTTAATGTAATTCTTAAGGGCCCTAGGATTTCCGTAATGGTAAATGAGCATTGGCTTCAATTTAAAGTCACCGGCTGTATTGGCCCCTAACAAGAGAGCCATCCTGCCCTTTGAAGCTTTGAAGCCAGGCACTGACTTCTCTTTTCTAGCTATGGAAGTTTTAGATGGCAATTTCCAGTATAAGGCTGTTTTGTCTCCAATGAAAATCTGATGTTTCCATTGAAAATAGCCGCTTCCTGAATTATTTTAGCTAATCTTCTGGATAACTTGCTACAGCTTCTACATCAGCACTTGCGGCTTTACCTTACACTTTTATTTTATGGAGGCAGCCTTTTTCCTTAAATTGCATGAACCACCCTCTGCTGGCTTCCAACTTTTCTTCTGCAGCCTTCTCACTTCTTTCAGCCTTCACAGAATTGAAGAGAGGGAGGGCCTTGCTCTGGATTAGGCTTTGGCTTAAGGGAATGTTATGGCTGGTTGGATCTTTTATCCAGACCACTCAAACTTTCTCCATATTAGTAATAAGATTGTTCCACTTTCCTGTCATTCATGTGTTCACTGGTGTAGCACTTTTAATGTCCTTCAAGAACTTTTCCTTTGCATTCACAACTTGGCTAATTGTTTGGCACAAGAGTCCTAGTGGTTAGCCTACCTCCACTTTCAACATGCTTTCCTCACTAAGCTTCATTATTTGTAGCTTTTGATTTGAAGTGAAACACGTGGGACTCTTCCTCACATGAACACTTAGAAGCCATTGTAGGATTATTAACTGGCCTAATTTCAATATTGTTGTGTCTTGGGAAATAGGGAGGCTTGAGGAAAGGAAGAGAGATGGGGGAGTGGCTGGTCTGTGGAGCATTCAGAACACATAGTGTTTATCAATTTTGCTTGGGTATGGTTTGTGAAACCCCCCCAAACAACTATAATAGTACATAAATGATCACTGATCACAGATCACCATACCAAATATAATAATAATGAAAAAGTTTGAAATTTTGTGAGAATTACCAAAATGTGACACAGAGATACAAAGTGAATAAATGCAATTGGAAAAAAAAAATAGTGTTGATAGATTTGCTCAATGCAGGGCTGCCACAAGCCTTCAATTTTAAAGAATCGCAGTATCTTTGAAGTGCAATAAAATGAGGTACACCTGTATAGTACTTGGTGTTGATTGCTGAGCTCATCAAAACAATTGTTCTAATATGTAGACCTCTTTCTTGTTTTCCCTTCACTTTTAGATTGAGTTTGTTTTGATCAGATTCTGTTCTCACTCTTCCTAATTAGAATTTTGAAGGACCAAGTCTTACTCCTCATCTCTGCAAACTCATTGTATAGCCCAGTGTCTAGCACAGACTTGATGCTTTGTCATCCACTGTTCCATATAAATACGTTCATCAAATATGAGTATATTTATGTGCAGTAAACACTCAACAAATAGAGATTTTCTCTCTCTTATGGGGTAGGCACCATGTTGGGGACAGAATAGTGCATATGGTCGTATGCCATACTTACAATCTAATGAGAGACAATGACATATCAGTGTGATAAACCTTGCCCATGTGTAAGCACAGAGTGCTATGGGAACACCTGTTTTGGCAAGAAGCTGAATATTTCTAGGAAAAGTACTATTTAAGCTGAGACCTCAGGGAAGAGGTCTCAGGGGGAAAAAGTTGGGGAACTGGTAGAAAAGGAAAGGCGTTTCTAGAAAGAAAGAGAAAGAAAGAAAGAGAAAGAAAGAAAGAAAAAGAAAGAGAAAGAAAGAAAGAAAGAAAGAAAGAAAGAAAGAAAGAAAGAAGAAAGAAAGAGACATTCTGGACTTGAGGTTTGTTCAGTTTGGAGTTTGGTTGTAGGGTTTAGTTATGGGAAGGAGTGAGAGTCAAGAGGAGTATGGGGAGAGAAGGGATTAAAGAGAAATGTTCAATCAACATCGAAGGAATTATTTTAAGAAGCAATGTATCACACAATGCATTTCATTAAGAATTCTAAGGTGATTCATTTAGAGTATAAATTCTACACCATTTTATTTTAGAAGAATATTTTATGTAATTAAAAAATTTAAATGGATTATAACCGGATAATATTGGAGACCTCATATTCATAGATAAATATGCATATGTATCATATGTCCACCTCATTGAGATTCTATAGTCTGTACCATACTTATCATGAGGGACGTTTCCCTCATGATAAATGGGCTTCATTAGTAGTGGTTTGAGGCATTATTATTTATTCATCTATAAAGGTTATGAAGATTCTATTAATTCATTTTCCAGGAACTATTATTTTAAATTCCAAATGCTTTGCGCTGTTAGCTTTTAAATGAATAAGGTGAAAATCAATTCTACTTCTTAATTTGATCAGTTTATAAATTTTGGGGGAAATGGTCTTGAATAAGAAGTTTGCATGAAGATGCCTATCTTCAACCCAGGTTTTCAGTCTCAGTCTTTTGGAAGATATGTTGCATTCTTTCATTGGTCCCCTAGGTTCTCTCAGTCTCAGGTAACCTAACTTCAAAACTGATACAACATTTTCTGTGGACGGGGCTTAGAAGGATCAATGAATTACATATTGTTCATAACATTCTAAAGAATAATGTATTATTTATAAAAATTTGAAGTTGGTACTCTTATCTCATATCCAGTACTTTTTTTTTTTTTTTGGTGGATTCAGAGAAGGAATCCTAAATAGGCATTTAGAATTTTTTTAAAAAACATTAAAGTTTGTACATTATTTTATCTATTAATGGATAAAGTTTATCTGTAATACTATTATAATAATGATTGAAGCAAACTACTTTGTACCACAGTATACTCTTTTCACTTTTGTACTTCATAAATCAATGATTTTTTAATGTTTTCGTACACAAAAGGATGCCCCAAGTGGATAGCCACAAGAAAGGAGAGTTCTCATTTGCATTTCTATCCTAACTCTTTATCACAAATAATGCTGACCTTGCAGACTGTCCCTGTGCTATATACAAGTGGAAATTAAGGTAAACCTAAATTCATATAATTTTCATTTTGTGGCCTATTAGAAAACTAATAAAACAAGCCATTTTTCTTGCCCCGTGGAAAATGGAGAGATTAAGGAAGGGACTGATCGAGATTAGAACAGAGTAACTTTTCTCCGTGTTTTCGTCTTTTCCTCCATAAACATTTATTAAGCATTTACTATGAATCAAATATCGAAAAGATGAAAGACGAAAAGTCACATTACATACAATCCTTTACTAGTTTTGTGACCTGAAATCAGATATTAAAGATTCTTCAGTTATATGTAGCGCATGCAGTTAAATATGCAATCATGACAACTGATCGTAATAGAGGTTTGGGCATCTCGCCCTTCACTTCAAAAACTATGGCAAAAGCCCCTCAAGAGATTCACAGCCACGCAGTCTTTGCACGCACTGCTTGCACGCCAACATTTGTAGTAATTTCAGATTAGAAGCCTCTCAGTTTTGCTGTAATACAAACCTTCCCGCCCTGCCCCTGACGCCCACCGCTCCCCACTCCACTTTCCACCTAAACGGAGTAAAAACACAAACAAAACAAAATAACAACAAAAACCAAAAAGCACCCGCCCCCAACTAGTTTCACTGGGTGAACAGGGGCGAAGAAGGTAAGGAAGTAAGGTGGAGAAGGAAGGAGGGAGGGACGGATGGACGGACGGAACGAAACGAATGAAGGAGAGATGCTGTCCTTCCCGCCCCCCCCCCCCCACCCCGTTGTGTTTTCTGTTCCCCGCGCGCTCTTCCCTTTCTGTTCCCCGAGCGCTCTTCCCCGCTGGCTGCCAAGTAGCCTCTTCTCCAAGCTCGGCCCCCGCCCCCTAGCGTCGGAGTCCCGCAGCCAGCGGCTGGCGCCTATCTCTTTAAATGACAGCTGTGGCTCGGGTCCCAGTCCGGAGCTTGACGTCAGCGCCGCCTCCCCGGGCTGCGAGGAGTAGTTAGCGCCACCATCCGCGCCCGGGGCTCGCTGCGCGCTCGCAAGCTGCTAGGGCGGCGAGTTTTCTTTGCTCCGGCCCCTCCTCCAGCCCTCCCCGCGGGGAGCCGAGCGGCTGCCTAAGAGCCTTTCGCAAGTCTCCCTCACACTTCCCCGCCGTCACCCCAAAGGAGCAGCCGCTCCTCCTCGCTCCTCCACCGCCGCCGCGGCGCCCGCGGAGCTCCTCTCCCGCGCGCTTCGCTCCCCCGATGGATCCTGGGCGCCGCCGCCGCCGCCGCTGCCCCGAGCCCTGAACGGGGACGCCCCGGCCGAAGGAACGTGCCGCCCGGCCCGAGGGCGCACCAGGTGCACGCCGAGGCCGAGGGCTGCCGGGGGTGCAAAGCGCGGGCTTCGGGAAGGAGAAAGTGCTGCTCTCCCGTGTCACTTGGCCGGCGGCGGGGGGACCATGGCGTTGAAGGACACGGGCAGCGGCGGCAGCACCATCCTGCCCATTAGCGAGATGGTCTCCTCGTCCAGCTCGCCGGGCGCGTCTGCAGCCGCCGCCCCGGGGCCCTGCGTGCCCTCTCCCTTCCCCGAGGTGGTGGAGCTGAACGTGGGAGGTCAGGTCTATGTGACCAAGCACTCGACGCTGCTCAGCGTCCCGGACAGCACTCTGGCCAGTATGTTCTCGCCCTCCAGCCCCCGGGGCGGCGCCCGACGCCGGGGAGAGCTGCCCAGAGACAGCCGGGCGCGCTTCTTCATCGACCGGGACGGCTTCCTCTTCAGGTACGTGCTGGATTATCTGCGGGACAAGCAGCTCGCGCTGCCGGAGCACTTTCCCGAGAAGGAGCGGCTCCTGCGCGAGGCCGAGTACTTCCAGCTCACCGACCTGGTCAAGCTGCTGTCGCCCAAGGTCACCAAGCAGAACTCACTCAACGACGAGGGCTGCCAGAGCGACCTGGAGGACAACGTCTCCCAGGGCAGCAGCGACGCGCTGTTGCTGCGTGGGGCAGCGGCAGCCGCGCCCTCGGGCCCAGGAGCGCACGGCGGCGGCGGCGGCGGCGGCGCCGCGCCGGACAAGCGCTCGGGCTTCCTCACGCTCGGCTACCGCGGCTCCTACACCACGGTGCGCGACAACCAGGCGGACGCCAAGTTCCGGCGTGTGGCGCGCATCATGGTGTGCGGGCGCATCGCGCTGGCCAAGGAGGTCTTCGGGGACACGCTCAACGAAAGCCGCGACCCAGACCGGCCTCCCGAGAAGTACACGTCCCGCTTCTACCTCAAGTTCACCTACTTGGAGCAGGCGTTCGATCGCCTGTCCGAGGCTGGCTTCCACATGGTGGCGTGTAACTCCTCGGGCACCGCCGCCTTCGTCAACCAGTACCGCGACGACAAGATCTGGAGCAGCTACACTGAGTACATCTTCTTCCGTAAGTTCCCAGTGTCCGCGTTTCCTACTTCTCCCCGCCCCTTCGCCGACCCGCGGAGCGTTTGAGCCGGGCTGGAACCCGGACCGGGCAGGTGTCCCCGGCGGGGGCTGGTTAGCTAGTAAGTGCGAAGGGCTTTCCCTTGTAAGGCACAACTTATGGTTTCGTCTCTTTTGAGTCCCGTCTCTACCAACTCCGGAACACGCAGTTCCCAAGCATTCCTTTTTCTTAACTTTAGTGATGGCGCCCTCTCCCCTTGCCCTGCTCCCGGAGGAGCTGGGCGCCCTTCTGCGGAGGGCGGGAAGAAGACACGCAGCACAAAGCTGTGTGCCCGAGTCCTCACCCCTCTTCCTGCTTCCGCGGAATTCCTGGGGGTTAACTTATGTGGGTCTCAGCGGGGTCCCTCCAGAGGGCAGTTTAGCATCGAGGCATTACCGCGCACCGCCAGGATCACATACAGTTGGTGCCTTTCTGGAGCAGGAGCGTACAATTACGGTGTTTTTGGAAGGGGGCAACGCGAGCAGTGGCGACTGCGCCTACCGGGCTCCTCAGGGGTCCAGGGCAGCTCTTGGGAAAGAGGAGTCCATCCACTCATAGAACCTCAGATTTCCCCCGCCAGTTGTCAGTAACTGCTGGTTTCCAACAGCGGCTGGTGGAAGGAACTAGAGTTTGGATGTCTGCTGCTGTCAGGGTTGGAGCTTAGGAAGGGACTTGGAGCGTGCGTGCGTGCGTTGTGTGTGGGTATGCGTGTATGTGTATGTGATTGTGTTTCCTTTCTGGGCACCTCACGTGCGAAAGGAGGATTGAGTCCACTTTCCCAGGGGGAATAAAATGCAGTGGTTTTCTGAAATGAGAGAATGGGGGCGAGGATTTGGAAAGGATTTCGCGTGGTGCTTTTTGCAGTGCGCTTCGGGAGGGGGCTCTGTGGATCAAGTTCAAGGACTGCACCAAGTATCACTGGGACTGGGGGGGATGGGACCGGCACAGTAATCAGTGACGCTTATAAAGTGAGGGCCACAACTAGAGAGCTATTTGGACACAGCAAAAGCCAGCTGGGATGGCAGCAGGAACATCATTTGGCAGACGTTTGTTTTTTCTTTGGCAAGACACAAGAAGCTTTAAAACTTGCCTGTAGAGTTAAGGAAGAGTATCATTGGCAGCCTATGGTAGAACTAGACCAGCTTTAAAGCTTTAATTGTATCTTTTTTTTTTTTTTTTGTAATTCACTCACTGGGAACTAGACAATTTATTGTACTTTATTTTGATTAGAGAAGTGGAAAGCATATTTATTCCACCGCCCTCCCTCCCCCACAGGTGCAAGCTTGAATGGAATATGCTCTTTGTGTATTCTAGTAACCTTGGAAATAGGGTGACAAAACACAGCACACTGGGCCTTAGTATTAGATTGTCTTTTTAAATGGTGCTGGATTTCGTGTGAAAATCATTTCGCAGAGAAGCAAATAAAATTCCCCAAAGTAGTAGATACCAATCTAATTGTCTTAATTATATCAAAGTGTTACTTGTTACACAGCAAAAAGTTTTATAGAAAAGCTGCCCAAAGGAAGGTAATATTTTATTGCTTGTATAAAATTGGGATCTCTTCAACATAAAGTAATTGAAACATTATTTAGCATCACTGTTTGCATTTTATCCTTTACCAATGGGACCTTTATTACCATTGTAGCTCTTAAACATTTGTCATTCCAGTGTGGATATATTTATAGGCATTTTAGAAGATGAGATGAACTTTTGACTCTTTTGGGGTTAGTGGTTTTTATTAGAGAAGAAATGAGCATACATGTTCAGTAGTTCAGATTCTCGCATTTTGAAATCTTTCAGTGTTGGCCTTTTTCTCTGAGAGTTGTGGACTTGAACATGTCCATTACTTTATGAAGAGAATATAGGTTGTCTCTCAATTATGAAAACATTCCCTTAAAATAGTTTATTGCAATTGGAAACTCATACACTTTAACTAATAAGGTAATTTGCGAGATATTTGGAATTGAGGATATTTCATTTCTGGAGCCACAAGGAGCGTTAAACAAAATAAAATATCCATATTACGAATAGCTCTTTGCAGAGTCCTCATACAACTAATGAGCTCTGAGATTCATTCATAAAAGTCCTAGAAATCTAAGCAATGCACAGCCTTCTTTATTGATTATTCTGGGGGGGGGGGGAAATACACAATCTCAGGTTAAATATTGTTCTTCTGAAGTGGTATTCTAGTCACTGACTAAGCAAATGTAATATAAAACAAGCCAATTTGCCAAGTGAAATATTGTATATGCATTTACTTTATGTTTGTATAGATTGTAGCTAATTTTCACAAGTTCTTTTGCACAGGATTTCTTTTAATATTGGCCAATGAAAATACACTGTACAATTTTTGTATCTCCATTTCCTTCAGTTTAGGTAATGATATAGATATACAGAGTATAATTATTTTGTCCAGCAGTCTCTGTTTACAAAGACTAACAGTGTTATTCATAAAAACAAAATCATTGGATGAACTTGTTTGTCCACCATGTTTTAGTAGCAGAAGAGGGTCTTTTAGCTTTTATTTCCCCCTTGACACAGGTTCTTCAACAAATATTTATTTTAGTGTGTCAGTCATTTTAACACTTCTAAAAATTCAGGCTATGTGTGAAATTAGCAGTATGAAGATGATCTGAACCTGTAGAATTGTTGTTTACAGGCTGAAATATGGATTTCAGCTCCTCCCTCCCTCTCCCCACTTGCCCCTAAGTTTCTATACAGACGGGAAGAGAGTGGCAAATGGTCTGGTAATCCCAGACACTGCCATTTGCCGAATGTGTGATCTTGGTTAAATTATTTACTTCTTCTAAGTCTCCATTCCCCTGCCTGTATAATGGGGATTGTAGTACCAATTTTATAGGATTTGAAAATACATATAAAGTGCTCAGACCAGTGCCTGACACATAATAAAAGCCGAACAAATATCAGCAGTTACAATTATAAGCCATATTATACAGACTTAATTATTCTTGTAAATATTACATTGCAATTTTGTTTTATGGTAAGTATGGTTGAATTAATTATAAAGTTAATTAGAAAATTATTTTGCAATTAAATGATAGTATAATAAACTTTTAAAAGTTTGGCATGGCCAATTTAATAGCAAGTTCTTTCCCGGAACTTGGATTTTTAGGCCAAGTTCAAGTCATCTATGTTTGCCAGTCATATTACAGTTAGTGTTTTTGGATCAACTCCAACAGAACCCTTTTCTGATTCAGAGCCAAGAAGTGTTTTAATGCTTTCTACTAGGACTTGAAAGTTTGGTAATATTTTCTGACAAACACTGAGCTGGATTCATTATCTCCTTAAGTGCTTGTATCCATGTCATTGGGTTCTAATGCTCAAGGTTATATACAGGCTATTAAACATTTAATACCAACTTCATTTGGCTACATGGACACTTTTATCCGTTTTCAGCATTAACTCATTATTTTACCAAGTCTTTTAGATTCTGGAACCTATACTAGTGATACCATATTCCATATTACTCTTTTAATACTGAAGATTGTCCTTTTTTTAAAAAAAATTGGTATTTATTTCTGAAAGAGAGACAGACAGACAGACTGTGAGTGAGGGAGGGGCAGAGACAGAGGGAGACACAGAATCCTGAAGCAGGCTCCAGGCTCTGAACTGTCAGCCCAGAGCCTGATGCGGGGCTCAAACTCACGGACCGTGAGATCATGACCTGAGCCAAAGCCAAAGTCAGACGCTTAACCAACTGAGTCACCCAGGTGTCCCTGTGCCTCCCTCCCTCCCTCCCTCCCTCCCTCCCTTCCTCCCTTCCTTCCTTCCTTCCTTCCTTCCTTCCTTCCTTCCTTCCTTCCTTCCATTCTTTATTTTTTAAATTTTATTTATTTTGAGAGAGAGAAAGAGAGAGAGAACACGAGTGGGGCAGGGGTAGAGAGAGGGGGAGAGAGAGAATCCCAAGCAGGCTCCGCACTGACAGTACAGAGCCTGATGTGGGTCTCCATCTCACAATCACATCTCACAATCGTGAGATGATGACCTGAGCCAAAGTCAAGTGTTGGACACATCACCAACCAGCCACCCAGGTGCCCCTAAAGATTGCCCTTTCTTGAAGGAAAGCAGAGTGATTTTTGTGCTTTCTGGGTTTTGGGGGGAGGGAGGGTGTCTGTTAAGTGTGCTTGTGGCTGCTTTTAGCTATGTCTGGAAGACAAGGCATTTTATGTTGACATTGTATTATAGACAATAGATAGTTATAGGCATGGAATGTGATACATAGACTACCCATAGTTAGAATAAACATTGTATATATCCTTTGTTTCTCATAATCAGTGTGTTTACAGAATGGTAATACTGCTTTTCTCTTAAAGTGCTTCCTGTTTTGTATTCCATGTGTTGGTTGAGTAATATTTGGTGTGAAAGTATACACTTCTCCAGGATGCACTTGATATTCTTTAAGTTTGGTATATTTTTGCTGTTGTTTTGACATATGAGAGTGCCAGATCTAGGGATTAATGCTATTACTGACTGACCTATGAATTTTGATTTGTCTGAATGGGCTTTTATATCTATTCTTTCATGTATCCTGATTTATTTTACTGTGTTGGGTTGAAGTAGCTAGTTGAGTTGAAAATATTCAAACACCTCTTCAGTCCTGTGTTGGCAGGCCTGTTGTATTAAAAGTTTTCTAGGAAATATCATTGAAAGGTTATTCTATTTATAAGCGTACCTTTACATTTTTATATTATTTTCCTAGAATAATGTCCCTACTTTTATTACAAACACTGTTGTATGGAAAATAATTTTGTTCATGACTTTTTATAAAGTTGGTTCTTTTCCTTCTAAAGACTTACTAGTTATTTTCATAATTATATCGTGAAAATTTCTTTTGCATCCACATGACTGAATGACTTTTCAGTCGGTGGAGAATAAGCAAAAGGAACAGATAACTTTTTAAAACAGCAAGGTCCTGATTTCATATAAATAGGTGGAGTGCTAAAGTAGACAGAAAATGACAAAATTTTGGGGGTGCAAAAGGTTTGGAGGCTGTGCTATGGCATTGGCTCCTGTTTAAGGGCATTGAACTTTTATGTCTGGCATGGTACTGTCTCTAAACTTGATCATTTCTTATAGAGTTATGACTTCAGTTTTTCCTGCTACCCTCTACAGTGTCTTGTTAACCAACTATTATTCACGTTATGAAGCTGAAAGGCTGATTGATACTATGTTTTATTTGGTAAAGTCCTTTTTTGTACCTTAGAATACCCGAATTCACAGTGTGTATGTGTTCATGCGTGTGTGTGTGTGTGTGCCTTAGTTAAAAAAAATCCCCTGTAA
Source organism: Leopardus geoffroyi (assembly GCF_018350155.1). Classification (NCBI taxonomy): domain Eukaryota; kingdom Metazoa; phylum Chordata; class Mammalia; order Carnivora; family Felidae; genus Leopardus; species Leopardus geoffroyi. Next base: position 168,297,121 of record NC_059327.1, read on the forward strand.
AAAGAGAAATAATCTGTATGAAAATAAGCATTAATTATTATCTATTCTACTGTTATGAGTTATTAACTGACAAGAGTTGAAACTGTGAAAATGATCAACTTTTCATTCAAAAGTAGCCCTTGTTTGATTATGAAAGTGATACATGCAGTTTTAAAAATTTTACAAAAGTAAAATAAAAAAATCACCAACAGTAACCACTAATATTTAAAAAAAATTTTTTTTTAACGTTTATTTTATTTTTGAAACAGAGAGAGACAGAGCATGAACAGGGGAGGGGCAGAGAGAGAGGGAGACACAGAATCTGAAACAGGCTCCAAGCTCTGAGCTGTCAGCACAGAGCCCGACACGGGGCTCGAACTCTTGGACTGTAAGATCATGACCTGAGCCGGAGTCTGACGTTTAACCGACTGAGCCACCCAGGCGTCCCATAACCGCTAATAATTTTTGATTTATTTTCTTCCAGTCTTTTTTCTATTCATAGGTTGGTGGGAGACATATTTTTTAAAAGTTATGGTTGTAGTATACAAATGATTTGTATGATGTCCTTGTTTTTGACACATTCAATACAGCTAAAGACACTTTTGCATTACATTAACATTTTTATTGATGTCTTAAATAATAAAAGTATAATACACGTCCTTTGCTCCAGAAAGTATTATAAATTAATCTTGGTGTTAGAAGCTTAGAAAAAACTTGATTTTTTTTCAAAATACAGATTGTGTAATGAAAGGAACATTTACTACATATCTAATTTTGTGATGTATTTTATGCACATTACAGTGTTCCTTGAACTTGGCATTAGTTCCCTACTACTTCAGTTGGGAAACTATGACTTGAAGAGGTTAAGTACCATCCCTGGGTCATAGAGCTATATGGGGCTGAAATGGAATTTGAATGGTTCTGTCTTACTTTGAAGCCCTTCCTCCTAAACATTTAAAAATTATACCTGTTTCATTCAGTAAATTTGACAAGTATATTTCAGTGTCCACTTAGAACTTAGCTCTACAAGCAAAAAGAGGTAGTGTGAACTACATATGAATGAATCAAATATTTCTTAATCTATGTTAAATTTCCATAGGAATACAGTAACTACATGTTTTATGTCTTGATGAAAAGTTTAAGTTTTTTTTTTGAATAAGGCTACCATATTCATGGATGTTTTTCAAATTAAAACAAACTATTTGACTCAATTTAGCACTTTTTTGGGAGAACAAGTAGTATTTGTAGGTTTGATAAACTGACAAATTTGAACAGTGCTAAGGTAGTCGTATACTCCTTTTCTATAGAAAATTCGTTTTCACTTTGTATATTAGAACACATTTTATATGTTCTTTCCTTAGAAGGTGGCATAATGAAGAGGCTATTTTAGTTGAAATCAAGTTTTGGTAATTTTATATAGTTTATTGGTTCTGAATATTGCTTAACGCCATTAAGTTATATATTTGGTATGATTAAGTTAAAAACAGTATTAAATACCTGATGGGTACTGGCATTGACTTTCGGTATTTTTGAAGCCATGTTTTGGAAGTGTGTGTGTGTGTGTGTGTGCATGTGTGTGTGTGTGTGTGTGTGTGTGTATATACATATATATGTGTGTGTGTCTGTCTGTATGTACGTTTATATAGTATATACAAGTGTATTTGAAGTTCTTGGAAAGTAGCATTTTATATTACCCTTCAGTTCGTATTTATTTACAGGTATCAATTTCTAAACCCTCTTTTGAATTAACTTCAGGGTATTGAGTGAACTGTCAGCAGTTACTAGCAGCCACTATCCTGCAAGATGTGCTGGTGGCTTTTCTAATCAAGTTCATTGTTTTAGTAGTGAGAGGCTGTCCCATCAGAGGTTTTTCAAGGAGTTGCCTAAAGATGAGAACAACTTTATTCAGAGGATTTCAAGCTCATTCCAATAGGTTAACTACCTTATAAGTTCTAAGTGTAATGGTGAACCTCCAGCTGTAGACTTGAATACACATGTCTTGTGCTTATCAGCTGTAAACTTACCATCATTCATTTCCGTGTGGGAGTATTTCATGAAATCTAATTATTCTACAAGGCTAGTTGTGTTTTGCACCTTCAAAAACAAAAGTAGGTGAAATATGTTATGCTGAGCTCATATTATTTACAAGTTTGTATCCTAACCCGTTGGTTTTTTAAGTGTATTCTTTGGTATACTCATGAAACACTGAGTGACTCCTTGCTATAGAATCCTTTTGTGTTTAGTCTCTGTACTTCCCCAGGTACAGGGTCCTTATTGAATGTCCTACAATACGTAATTTCCTTCCTCTCTCTTCTTTCCTTTCCTGATAGATTCCATTTCCCCCCCTAACTTTATTGAGATATAATTGACATATAACATTTAGTAAGTTTAAAGTATGCGACATATTGGACATATTGATTTGATACATTTATATATCGCAATATGATTACTACTATAGCATTTGCCAGCACCTCTATCATATCACAGAATTACCATTCCTTTTCTGCAGTGAGAACATTTAAGGTCTGCTTTAACAACTTTCAAGCATATAGTACAGTGTTGTTAACTATAATCACAATGCTGTACATTAGATTCCCAGAACTTAATCATCTGATAATTGGAAGTTTGTACCCTTTGACCAGCATCTCCCCATTTCCCCCACCTGTCAGCCTTTGGTAACCACCATTCTGTTCTGTTTCTATGAGGTTTGTTTGTTTTTTTTTCAGATTCCACGTATAAGGGGTATCATGACGTATTTGTCTTTCTCTGTTTGACTTAGCTCACTTAGCATAATACCCTCAAGGTGCATCCATCACAAATGGCAGGATTTCTTTCTTTCTCAAGGCTAAATAATATTCCATTGCATATATACTACACTTTCTCTTGCTATTTATCCACTGACGGACACTTAGGTTGATTCTATATCTTGGCTAGTATGAATAGTGCTGCAATAAGCATGGGGAGTGCAGATAGCTCCTCAAGATCTTGTTTTCATTTCCTTGTGTTACCTCTATTTCTTTCACTAGTTATAATAACCAAACTTTGAGCATAGATGAAATTCATAATATATTGCTTTTTGTCATCATTTGGTATAATTATACCGCTGCAATTTTTGGTATAAGGAGAATAGGGAGAGTAGTAGTGTATTTAGGGGTAGACAATACCAAAATCTGTTATCTTCCACTCTTGAGAAGTGAAAACCTTGAACACTATGAATGGGTTCAATATACTTTGTGAGATTCCTTGACAATTTCTGGATCTGTCTTTGAGATCTTGGAAAAATAATCTCCCCTCTGAAGGGAAAGTGAGGGAAACAATAATGCTCATAGGTTTGTTGTGAGAATTAAATTAAATAACCCATGTAAAACACTTAGGGGTGTCTGGGTGGCTCAGCCAGTTAAGTGTTCGGCTTAGGTCATGATCTTGCAGTTTGTGAATTCGAGCCCTGTGTCGGGCTCTGTGCTGACAGCTCAGAGCCTGGAGCCTGCTTCGGATTGTGTGTCTCCTCTTGTCTCTGCCGCTCCCATGCTCATGCTCTGTCTCTCTCTCTCTCTCAGTCTCTCAATGATAAATAAACATAAAAAAATAAAAAAAAATAAAACAGAAGAATATTAGACAGGCACAAATTAAATGCTCAATACATGTTACCTGTTGTCAGGGCTTCAGATCACATAACTATTCCCATTTCTCTACAGTATCAATTCTCAGCATCAGATTTCTTTTTCTTTTTGAGGAAATTGGTAGCAGTACTTACGAGATTGCTCTGAAAAGGTCCCATCATCATTAGTGAAATTTTACAAAAATTATTGACTTAATAAGTGTAAAATCAACATTAAGATACTGTTTCTTAAGCGTATTTATTTATTTTGAGATAGAGAGATTGCGCACGGGTTCTCGCACTTGAGTGGGGAAGGGGCAGAGATAGAGGGAGACAGAGAATCCCAAGCAGGAGATTGACAGTGCAGAGCCAGATGTGGGGATCGAACTCATGAACCATGAGATCATGACCTGAGCTGAAATCAAGAGTGGGACACTTAACCGACTGAACCACCCAGGTACTCCAATGTTAAGATATTATTAAAATAAGTTTATTCTAGCTGGTTCTTCATTGCTTAGGGGAAAAAATGTACTTTTCTAAGTTGAGTGCCAGTCACTGGTCAATTTTTACACAATTAACAGGAATACTGGTATTCACTGGTTATTGTCTCAAACTGTAGGATGTATTTAGTCAAAGCACCTCTTTTTTTAAATAATTTTTTAATATTTATTTTTGAGAGAGAGACAGAGAGACAGAGCGTGACCAGGGGAGGGGCAGAGTGAGAGGAGAATACAGAATCTGAAGCAGGCTCTAGGCGCTGAGCTGTCAGCACAGAGCCCAATGCGGGGCTAGAACTCAGGAACTGGGAGATCATGACTGAGCCACCCAGGCGCCCCTAGGCAAAGCACCTCATACTCCATATTTATATTTCTTGTGAGTGCATTTAGCTTTCATTTTCAGCAGTTTTGTGTAAGAGAACAAATTGTCACAGCGCCAGGTGGACTCAAACATTGCTCAGAATCTGGGCACTTGGCCAAAAATTTTAGGCTGGAAATTGGATTTAAATACAGATTTCCACATTTTGAGGAAACTATGTTAGCTTTCAACTCATCAGCTCCTATTGAAACTAGGCTACACATTTTGAATGTAAGTTTTTTAGTTGTTGAAAGTCCAGGTATATGAAGAAAGCAGAGAGATCTAAGGCAGATGTTCATAGCCACTCAGAGGTAAGGCTCCCATATTTTGACCTCTTTTCTTCTGGTTGGTGAAGGCTGCATGTAGGATGTCTCTTTGCAGGTGCAGGATAAGGATTCATACATACAATTCCAGTGATTTCTGTTTTTTTTTTTTTTTTTAAGTTTAAGGTGTGCGATGTGTTACTTTGATACATTTATATATTATAATATGATTTCCTGTGTAGCAGTATTTATCTTATTATATAATTACAGTGCAATATTATTGTCTGTATTCATTATACTGTGCTTTAGATCTCTGTGGCTTATTTACTACTGGTTTCAGTTTGTATCCTTAAACATCATCACTCTTAGTGCCTCCCCACCAATCCCCCAATAATCACCGATTTACTCCATTTTTTACAGGTTTAACTTGTTAAGATTCCACATGTAACTGATATCATACAGTACTTGTCTTTGACTTATGTTGCTTAGGATAACATGCTAAGGGTCCATCCATGTTGTCACAAACAGCAGTATATTCTTTCTCATGGCTGAGTAATATTATACTGTGTGTATGTACCACATCTTTTTTATTTATTATTCAATTGCTGGGCATTTCCGTACCTTGGCTATTGTGAATAATGCTGTGATAAACATGGACTCGCATATATCTCATCAAAATCCTGTATTCACTTCCTCTGGGTATATACCCAGGAATGGAATTGCTGGATTGTATGCCAGATCTATTTTTAATTTCTTGAGAAACCTACATATTATTATCCTTAGTAGTTGGGCCAATTTATGTTCATACCAACAACGTATAAGGGTTCCTTTCTCCCCACATTCTTGCCAGCACCTGTTACCTTTTGTATTCTTGGTGATTGCCATTTAAAAGATGTGAGGTGATGTCTCATTGTGGTTTTTATTTGCATATTTCTTTTTTTTTTAATGTTTATTTATTTGAGGGAGAGGGGAGAGAGTGGAGGAGGACCAGAGAGAGAGGGAGAAAGAGAATTCCAAGCAGGCTCCACACTGTCAGTGCAGACCCTGACATGAGGCTCAATCTCACCAACTGTGTGAACATGACCTGCACCGAAATCAAGAGTGGGATGCTTAACCAACCCAGGTGCCCTGATTTGCATATTTCTGATGATTAGTGATGTTGAGCATTTTTCATGTGCCTGTTGACCAGTTTGATGCCCTCTTTGGAAAAACATCTATTTAGTTCTTTCCCCTTTTAAATTATAGTTTGTTTTCTTGTTACGTTGACTGAGTTGTTTACATATTTTTTATATTAATCCTTTTCCAAGATATAGTTTGCAAAAATTTTCTCCCATTCTGTAGGTTGTTTCTTCATTTCGTTAATTTTTTTTTTTTTTTTTTGCTGTGCAGAAGTGATGTAGTTCCATTTCTTTATTTTTCCTTTTGTTATTTGTGCTTTGGGTATCACATCCAACATATCATTGTCAAGACCAATGTCAATGAGCTTCTTCCCTATGTTTTCTTTTCTTTTTCTTAACATTTAAAAAAATATTGATGTATAATTGACATACAATGTTATATTACTTTCAGGTGTACATCATATTGACCTGATTATTGTATACATTATTCAGTGCTTACTGCAGTAAGTGTAGCCACCGTTTGTCCCCAGATGGTGTTATTACAATATTATTGATGATCTTCCCTCTGCTGTACTTTTCCCCTTGGTGATTTCTTGGTTTTACAACTGGAAGTTTGTAACTCTTAATCTACTTGATCTATTTTGCTCATCCCTCCACCAGCCTCCCCTCTGGCAACCACCAGTTTGTTCTCTGTATTTCAGAGTCTGTTTGCTCATTTGTTTTGTGTGTTTTAGATTCCAAATGTGAGTGAAATCATACAGCGTTTGGCTCTCTCCATTTGACTTATTTTACTTAGCATAATATCCTCTAGGTTCACCTGTGTTGTTACAAATGGCAAGATCTCATTCTTTCTTATGACCGAGAGATATTCTATTGTATATATAACACGTCTTGTTTATCCATTCATCTTTTGATGGGCTCTTGGGTTGCTTCCATATCTTGGCTTTTGTAAATAATGCTCTAATAAACATAGGGGCATGTGAGTCTTTCTGAATTAGTGCTTTTGTTTTCTTTGTGTAAATATCTAGTAGTGGAATTACTGGATCATATGGTATTTATATTTTCAAGTTTTTGAGGGACCTTCATACTGTCTTCCACAGTGACTGTACCAGTTTGCATTCCCACCAGCAGTGCACAAGGTTTGCCTTTCTTGACATCCTCACCAGCACTTGTTATTTCCTGTCTTGTTGGTACTAGCCATTCTAATGGGTGTGAAGTAGTATCTGTCTGTGGTTTTGATTTGCACTTCCCTGATGGTTGACATTGAGCATCATCTGAAGTGTCTGTTGGCCATCTGTGTCTTCTTTGGAAAAATGTCTATTCGGGTCTGATGCCCGTTTTTTAATCAGATTTTTTTCTTGGTGTTCAGTTGTATAATTTTTAAATATATTTTGGATATTAACCCCTTATTGGATATATCATCTGCAAGTACCTTCTCCCATTTAGTAGATTGCCTCTTTGTCTTGTTGATGGTCTCTCCTGAAATTTTTTGTTTAATTTTAGTGTAATCTCCATAGTTTATTTTTATTTTATATTTTATTTTGAATATAGTTGACACCAATGTTATATTAGTTCAGATGTACAAGTGAGTGATTTGACAGGTGTACACATTATGCTGTATTCACCACAAGTGCAGCTGCCATCTATATACCATTGGATCTACATCACTATTACAGTATCATTGACGGAGTGCTGTGACTTTTATTTTTGTTTTGTTTTGTTTTCCTTGCCTGGGGAGACATACCCATAACTGTGTTGCTAAGGCTGATGTCCAAGAGATTACTGCCTATGTTTCATTTTAGGAGTTTTACTGTGTCAGGTATCACATTTAAGTCTTTAATCCATCTTGAGTTTATTCTTGTGTTTGAGTTTATTACTGCCTATGTTTCATTTTAGGAGTTTTACTGTGTCAGGTATCACATTTAAGTCTTTAATCCATCTTGAGTTTATTCTTGTGTATGGTGTAAGAAAGTGATTCAATGTCATTCTTTTGCATATGGCTGTTCAGTTTTCCCAGCACCATTTGTAGAAGAGACTGTCTTTCCCCCATTGTATACTCTCGTCTCCTTCATCATAAATTAATTGGCCATATAGGTGTGGGTTCATTTCTGGCCTCTCTGTCCTTTTCCATTGATCTATGTACCTATTTTTGTGCCAGTAGCATACTGTTTTGATTACTACATGTTGGTAATATATCTTGAAATCTGAGATTTTTGTGATGCTTCCAGCTTTGCTCTTCTTTCTCAACATTGCTTTGGCCATTCAAGGTCTTTTGTGGTTCCATACAAATTGTAGGATTATTGGGGCGCCTGGGTGGCGCAGTCGGTTAAGCGTCCGACTTCAGCCAGGTCACGATCTCGCGGTCTGTGAGTTTGAGCCCCGCGTTGGGCTCTGGGCTGATGGCTCAGAGCCTGGAGCCTGTTTCCGATTCTGTGTCTCCCTCTCTCTCTGCCCCTCCCCCGTTCATGCTCTGTCTCTCTCTGTCCCAAAAATAAATAAACGTTGAAAAAAAAATTAAAAAAAAAACCAAATTGTAGGATTATTTGTTTTAGTTCTATGAAAAATGCTGTTGATATTTTAAAAGGGATTGCACTGAATCTATAGATTGCTTTGCATAGTATAGATGTTTTGATGATATAATTCTTCTAATCCACGAGCCTGGTGTATCCTTTCATTTGTGTCATCTTCAGATTTTTTCATCAATGTCTTATAGTTTTCAGAGTATAGGTCTTTCACATCTTTGGTTAAATTTATCACTAGATGTTTTATTCTTTTTGTTCTAATGGTAAATGGAATTGTTTTATTAATTTCACTTTCTGTGACTTCATTATTAGTGTATAGTTATACAGCAGATTTCTGTATATTAATTTTGTATCCTGTAACTTTACTGAATTCATTTATTAGTTTGTATAGTTTTTTTGGTGGTTTTAGGGTTTTCTATGTGTAGTTTCATGTCACCTGCAAATAGTGAAAGTTTTACTTCTTCCTTACTAATTTGGATGCCTTTTATTTCGTTTTCTTATCTGGTTGCTGTGGCTAGGATTTCCAATACTATATTGAATAAAAGTGGTGAGAGTGGACATCATCGTCTTCTTCCTGATCTTAGAAGAAAGGCTCTCAGTTTTCAACCATTCAGTTTGGTTTTAGCTGTGGGTTTTTTACATGTGGCCTTTATTATGTTGAGATATGCTCCCTCTAAACCCACTTTATTGAGATTTTTTATCATGAATGGGATGTTGAATTTTGTCAAAATTTTTTTCTGCAACTACTGAGATGATCATATGGTTTTTATATGTCATACTAATTTTTGATCATAAGTGTTTAGGCATGATTGTGTGTGTGTGTGTGTGTGTGTGTGTGTCCACACATGAGAATTCTTTGGAGGAGCATAAGTATAACTCTATGGCCACTGCAGGCAATTAAAAATGTTTGTCCTCTGAACTGTGGTTGAATAATGACTTATGTTTTATAAAAATTTAATACTGTTATTGATCTTGACGTTTTGTTGAACTTGCCTATTTAGAAGTAAACTCAATATTTTCAAAGTGATAATAATTTTGGTTTCTGTATTACACCCGAATCAATTTCTGAGAAATTTTACCACTTGAAGAAATGAAAAGTCTTTTCAAGACTACAGATTTTGTCATATTTCTTATAGGTGTTGCCTCTTTTCTATGAAAAAAATCTAGTCAAATTAAAATGAAGATGTCTTCTAGCCACTTTTTAAAAAATGTTTATTTATTTTTGAGATAGAACATGCGCAGGGAGGGGGAGAGGAGAGAGAGAGAGAGAGAGAGAGAGAATGAGAATGAGAGAATGAGAATGAATCCCAAGCAGGCTCCATGCTGTCAGTGCAGAGCCAGATGCAGGGGCTCAAACTCCGGATCTGTGAGATCATGACCTAAGCCAAAACTAAGAATCAGACACTTAATTGACTGAGCCACCCAGGTGCCCCTACTTTTTATTTCAGTCAAATGAAGCTGTAATGGCATGATTCACAGACAGTGGTAAAAAGATACATATTTGTTTTATAACAAGAAGATACGGAACTTAACAGTCGTTAATGTTACTGGTAAGTGGAACCATGGATAAATATGCTGGGAAGTCCTGCATCTAAGATTCTGTAGCTTGGCATAATTATTTACATTTCTTCTGCTGGACTTATGTATTTCTAAGGCATATAAGAACCATTACAATACTTTAGTTTTTAGTTCCTGTGTTAGAATGTTTGGGCTGTAAGCTTAGTTATTTCAAGCTGTCTGTTTGATAGCTACCACTATCAAGCCATATTTATCATAATTATAATTTGGTACTTAGCGTTCATACTGTGAAGCTTGGTAATACTCAGTATTTGGTAAAAAAAAATAAAAAATAAAAAAAAAACAATAACAGATTTACCCTACAATTTCAGTAGAAGCACGAGGCAATAATGGCTAAAATTATAGTTAAATTGTATGCAGTATTTTATGGGTTGTATTGTGTCTCCCCAAAAAGATATGTTGCTACCTTAATCCCCAATACCTCAGAATATGTGATTGTATTTTCAAACAGGATCTTTAAGAGGTAATCAAGTTAAAATGAGTTCATTAGGGTGGGCCCTAATCCAATAATACTGGTGTCATAAGAAGGAGAACATTTGGACATAGAGATGTAAGCATGAATGCACACTGGTAGAATAACATATGAACACAGAGAGTGGAAATCGGGCTGATGCATCTCTAAGACAAGGAGTGCTATAGATTGCTAGTAACCATCAGAAACTAGGAGAGAACCCATGGAATAGATTCTTCCTCATGGCTTTCAGGGAGAACCAATCCCTTCAATACCTTGATCTTGGGCTTCTAGCTTCCCGAACTGTGAGATAATAAATTTTTGTCGTTTAACCATCCTATCTATGGTACTTTGCTGCTGCAGCCCTAGCAAAGTAATATATTCCTTTCAAACTCTTTGTGTTGTAAGAAATCTGGGAAAAGTTTAAAAATACGATGATTTTTAAACTCCCCCTGTTTTGTAGAGGTGTTAGTTACAGACAGCAGGCTCCACTCTAGATAATTTAAGCTAGAAAAAACTTCCTATTAAGTATAATACAGATAGCACACAGATTGCTTCGGAAGCCTGAGCTTCCTTCAAGGAATGATTCCCAGCCACACCATAGAATAGGGCTATCAAGGATGGTGCAGCCTTGCAATGATGTGGGAGCTCAGAATTAGGCAGCTGCCATAAAGTTTCAGTGTCTAGACCCACCCCCTCTGCCAAGGTCCGTAACAGTCAAAATAAGATAATTAGCAAACTGCCTGTCTCTCCTTATGCCTCAGTTCACTGTGTCTGGTTATGCAATCAACATAAATCACATATGGAACTCTAGCGAAAAGAGACTCTAGAAATATACCTTTAAAAAAAAAAACAGTAATAACGAATCTTCACGGTACATTACCAACAGTGGTCTGTGCATGCCTATTTCTTATTTTTATTATTGTGTTTAAAATGTAAACCAGGGGCGCCTGGGTGGCGCAGTCGGTTAAGCGTCCGACTTCAGCCAGGTCACGATCTCGCGGTCCGTGAGTTCGAGCCCCGCGTCGGGCTCTGGGCTGATGGCTCAGAGCCTGGAGCCTGTTTCCGATTCTGTGTCTCCCTCTCTCTCTGCCCCTCCCCCGTTCATGCTCTGTCTCTCTCTGTCCCAAAAATAAATAAACGCTGAAAAAAAAATTAAAAAAAAATAAAATAAAATGTAAACCATTCAATTAATTGTAACTATACTGGAATTAAAACTAAAAACTTTAAAAAAATTAAGCCATTCAGTCTCTACCACTTTATCCCCGTAGACATTCTAATGTATTTAATGTATATCTGTATATTTTTGTGTTCTTGCAAAATGTGTCTTTCTGTTTTATTTTCCTAAATTATTAATTTACATATATGTTATTTCTGATTAAGGACTTTAGTTTAAAGATTTCTTCATTTTCATGTGCACGTCTAAACGAATTGGTTATTTCTAACTGCTGCAAGTTACTTTCTGATGGGTAAATGTACCTAACTAACATCTCCTTTACTGATCTACACTCAAATTGCCTTCAGCCTGACCGTGACCAAGTCCACGATGGTCCTGTGTGAGAAGTTTTTGCAGTATACATCTGGGAGGGAAATTACGAGCTCACTGAAGATGCATACACTGCGTTTGATTGAGTACTCTCAGATTGTTCTCCAGATGAAGGCACCAGCCTTCACTTCGGAGAGCAGTGCACGACAGTTCCCTTTTCTCCAATTTCCTGCCAACACTTGGCCAAATTCAGTTTTCTAATTGTTGCAAAATAGATGAAAAGTGATATTTCATTGTCATTTTAAATTTCATCTCTTTAATGACTAATGACAGAAGTACTTTTTAGCTCTCCAGTCTCTGTAAACTAGAAAGCTATTGGAAAGATTTCAAGTATGCCTGTCAACAGGAGCCACTAGAATCTCTTTCCATGGCCGCCTTCTTTCCTTATTGAAATTCCAACCGCAACAATAGCATCATCAACATGTACTCCTCCATGGCATGAAGAAATTGCCCTTCATGCATGTGAATATTTTACTAGCCTTTCTCACAAAGGGGAGACACCAAGTCTCATTAGCCCTGCCCCCATTTTGGGTAATGTGCTGTACATTTATGAGATTTGAATGTGATTTCTTGTGGAATGGTCACCTGTGAATTAACATATTAATATATATGTTATTTGCCCTTAGTACATCCACAAACAGTATCAAATGGGACGTTTGGATGACTTCAGTAAGAATTTTTCTTCCAAGAATGGGAGGATGTGGGCACACAGCATTACGGGTCTATAGCAAACCCCACTGTGCAAACAGCGGAGACTCCCTTTACTGGCCATAGAATAAATTTCTTGTTGAGACTATGTGGTAGCACCTGGTTCTCCCACTGAGAAAAAACAAAAACCCCTTGCCTCTTGTTCCTTTATGATCCCTTTCTTAACTTTCTGTTGACACTCTTTTCTGGTAATAGTCCTCTGTGGCCACATCTGCAAGAGGCACTGGGTAGTACACGCTCTTTGCAGCAACACAGCCTCCACGGCCCACTTCTTAACTTTGCAGGTTCAGAGAAATGAGGGCTGCCTGAAGGGTTAAACAGCCTAGGCTATTGATGGCCAGTCTTGCAGTTTCTTTGGCAAAGGAATTGCTTCGAAATTGTGGTGCACTTTTGGTCAGTTACACGAGTGAAGTGAGATCAATCAAAATCTTGTGTCGTATCGTTTTTAGTCTCTTTATTTATTTATTTTGAAGACTCTTTATTTTGTGTCCTCTGTGAGTCAGTCATTTCAAATGATGTTTTAGGAAGATGGTGCCAGCTTTGTCAGCACGGCTGTCACCGTTGTGTGAAAGAGTTACCTCCCCTGCTAACGCCGCGGTTTGGTAGTTCGATTTTGTTGTTGCTGTCGTTTCCTTAACGTAAATTTTTAGAATATGAACGCTTTAAACATAATGAAAACAAAACCCAGAAGTGAAAGTAAAAAAAAAAAAAAACCTCCCCTATGTTCATATTCTAGATTTAACAATAATCAAACTATCACTTCATCTCTCTGATTTGTTTTTTTTTTTTTTTTGCTAAAGCATTTTAAAGAAAATCCAACGCTTTATTTCACGTCTACATACTTTAGTATCTAAAACAACAAAAAGAGGATACTTTCTTTATTTTAAATTTTTTTAATGTTTATTTTTAAGAGTGGGAGAGGGAACATGAGCAGGAAAGGGGCAGAGAGAGAGGGAGACACAGAATCCAAAGCAGGCTCCAGGCTCTGAGCTGTCAGCACAGAGCCTGATGCAGGACACGAATTCACAAACCGTGAGATCATGACCTGAGCCGAAGTTGGACACTAACCGACTGAGCCACCCAGGAGCCCCAAGGATACTTTCTTATATAACCACTCTTCCAATCTCAACTGTAACAAGACAAATAATAATTTTTGTCAAAATCTGATGCATAATCTACAATCGTATTTCCAAGATTGTCTCAAAGATTTTTAAACAGTTATTTCTTTTTCTTTCTTTCTTTCTTTCTTTCTTTCTTTCTTTCTTTCTTTCTTTCTTCCTTTTTTTTTTTGTTAAATGTGGGACTGTATGTGTCATTATTGTGTGCCTTATCTCCATATAGGATAGCTCCTCCTCTCTCTTTCTCTCTCTTTTTTGTCTCTGTATCTGTTTCTTTACAGGTAATGCTATCAGTTTGCAGAAATAGGGTCTGTTGACCTGATTAATGATCTATGTTCTGGATATGGCAGCTTGCTTTCTTGTGACCTCATTTAAATTGTTCCTTTGTCGCTACCTTTTCTGTAAATGAACAGTAACTCAAACTTGATTAGATTCTTTTTTTTTTTTGGCAAGAGTATTCATAGGTGATTCTGTGTAACTCTATTAATATCTTAGTTCACAGGTGAGCATTCCACAAGTGCCAGGTTGCCCCATTTTTAATGGTAATTAATCTGCAGATGTGAGTATTGTCAGACTGATCCCTTCATTGTAAGTGCCCAGGAAACATTTATCTAATAGTTATCTTTTTAATTTAAATCCAAGTTAGTTAATATATAATATAATAATGATTCCAGGAGTAGAATTTAGTAATTCATTCCTTAAATATAACACGCAGTGCTCAACCTGACAAGTGCCCTCTTTATCATTGATGACCATTGCCTGATGCAAATATTATATTAGGGGATGCAAAAATTGCGATTTTCTTATTTTATCATTTCTTCCACATTTGTTAGGTGGAATCTTAAAATGAAGAACTCTCTCTCAAGAACTGCTTAAAATACAGTTCATAGAGAGAAAGCAGGGAAAATGCATAATTCTTTCTTATTTCTTGCCACTTTCCACAGTAAGGAGTTGGTTCCTAAGTAACTTCCAATGAAATTCAGTAAGTTGTTACTATTATTTTGGTATTTCAGGGCTTCCCCTTTTATTCCCCAGTTGTGGTTGTCCTCGTCCTTGTCATTCTTCTCCTCCTTTGCCGCTTCTTTTCTCAATATCTCTCCCTCTCTCTGTCTCTGTTTCTGTCTCTCTCTCTTAAGAGTAGTTGTAAAACCATGGCCATTTCTTTTGTAGCAACGTGGATGGAACTGGAAAGTGTTGTGCTAAGCGAAATAAATCATACAGGGAAAGACAGATACCATATGTTTTCACTCTTACGTGGATCCTGAGAAACTTAACAGAAGACCATGGGGGAAGGGAAGGAAAAAAAAGTTAGGGAGGGAGCCAAACCATAAGAGACTCTTAAAAACTGAGAATAAACTGAGGGTTAATGGGGGTGGGAGGGAGGGGAGGGTGAGTGATGGGCTTTGAGGAGGGCACCTGTTGGGATGAGCACTGAGTGTTGTATGGAAACCAATTTGACAATAAATTTCATATGTAAAAAAAAAATAATAAAACCATGGCCATTTAATTTATTTAAACATTTACATCAATGACGTTTATTATTTTGAATGCTCAAACTGTCCAGTCTTTGACCAGTGAGAGACTTGGTGCTCTTGTGACAGCTCATTACGTCCTTGGAAGATTACCCGCCATTACGTGGCTACATCTTTTAACTGCTTCAGTTTGTGGTATGGAAATAGTTGGGTTTGTCAACTCTGTAAGTTTCCAAATTCTAGGGCTCTGCTTCAAATTCTCTTTCAGGCTTTAGGCAAAGGGAGGAAAGAGCATCTCCTTTAGAAGAGCTAGGTTCTCTTCTGTCTCTTCTGGAAGGTTTGCTAGGTGGGTCTCTCTTATCAGGCTTTGCTGAAAGAAGCAGGAAGCAAACACTACACACTAATATTCTGAGATCTTCTAGTATTTTCTCTCACATATACTATACTATATACTGTATATTATACTATATACTATATACTATAGCTCTAGATGGCATGTGTCTATATTCTAAGGTACAGCAGACCATAATTTGACCAAATGGTCACCATCAAATAATAGTTGTTGTTGTCTTTCTCATCTATAATATCTTCATCCTGTCACTCACCACCTGGCTGCCTTCTGCTACATTAAACTAGGGCCATATTTTGGGTTTTGTTATTGCAGGAAAGATCTATATTCTCTACTCCAAGTCATATTTCTTAGCTACATAAAACCAAATGCACTCTAGTTAGTTTAAGGTGAGTGGGATTTATTACGGATATGCATATCTCAGAATCATAGGAAGGATTGAAGAAAAGTGCCTGACGTTGAGCCCATAAGAAGGACTTCATGTCGCACTGGAGAACTGGCCACTGAAGGACCTGCTGCTTTGTTGCCATCAGGGAACCCAGAATCAAGACCCTGCCAGTACAGCAGGCCACTTGCTCTGCAACACCGTGCTGCTGCACACCCTGCCTCTCTTGCATTTGGAATGAGGGTCTGTGGGAGGACAGCTCACTGGGGCAACACCGATCACATCCAGAAGCCCATTCAATGGAATCAAGAAATTTAGTTTTTAGTCATCTAGCCTCTTCATGTTAGTATGGACCCACTCCATCCACTGTCTCCAGCACAGCCTTGCCATATTTGAATTTGAGAGAAACATCGGAAAAAATGATGATTTTTATTAAAATACTTGCAAATGTATACATATTTATGCACATCTCATTTATGTAAGGATATCTACACATAACTCCCCCCACGGACCTTCCTTTACATACAAATATGTGTATAATAGAAATGAGGCTGTTAAATTTAATCTCATTATTTCAGTGCAAGTTATCAATGAGGAAAAGTATAGGAAGTGCGATTGCAGCTTGTATAATAAAATAAAAGATGAGTAATGTTTAAAATATGTAATTTCAAAATATGCATGTTAGAATCTTAGATAAATAAAAATCTGCTCAATTATTAGACAACTGTATCTAGATATGCTAAAGTATACATTCTGGTGAAGGATTCTGGTGAAGATTAGACAAAATCAAAGGATCTTGGCTAACTTCTGTCACTCTCTAGTTATTGATTTAATGAAAATGACTTAAGTGCTTTGAGATAATTTCTCCACCTCTCATCTGAAAAATGATCTGAGCATAAATGAGATAATACTTGTCAGGTGTTTTTAGCACATCAGTTGAATTGCACTATGTAAGAACCAGTAGTAACAAAATGTTAGTTCCTTTGAGTTAAAATATGAGAAAGTAGCTGATTAAAGCACTAGCTCATTCTCCTGAACAGGCAAGATATGAGCTGAGGGTTCTACCCTAGCTACTTGCCAGATGAATAACTTTTGTCTGACATTGGAATGTGAATTTAAGTTCACGAAGTGCAAGATATAAGGCAGTTGTAGGAAAATTACAAGCAACAATAATGCCTATACATTGTAATAAATAATCTTACAAAAACCTATGAATGATAGCAATTACTAGGTTACTTTAACTACCCAGAGAAATTCACTGTTAATCCACTGATGTGAATGTTTTGGCCAATCAAGTTAAGGGGATAATATCACATTAGACATGCTTTCCCTTCTGTGAAGTCTCAGTGTATCTGACAGCACTCTTCCTTCCTCTCTTCCTTTCTTTTTTTGCTTTTTATAGAAAGAGAGAGAGAGAGAGAGGGTGTGCACTTGTGAGAGCATGCTTGTGAGCGGGGGAGGGGCAGGAGAGGGAGACAGAGAATCTTAAGCAGGTTCCATGCTCAGCATGGAGCCTGAAGTGGGGCTTGATCTCAGGATTATGAGATCATGACCAGCGCCAAAATCAAGAGTCAGATGCTTAACTGACTGAGCCACCAAGGTGCTTCTCTTTTTAAAAATTTTAATACTAGTATAGTTAATATACAGTGTTATTATCAGGTATATAATATAGTGATTCAACAATTCTATACATTACTTGGTGCTCATGGTGATAAGTGTACTCTTAATCCCCTTCACCTGTTTCACCCCTCCCCCCACCCCACCCCACTCAGTTGCCCTCTGATAACCATCAGTGTGTTTTCTATAGTTACAAATCTGTTTTTTGGTTTGTCTCTTTTTTTTGTTCCTTTGTTTTGTTTCTTAAATTCCACATATGAGTGAAATCATATGGTGTTTGTCTTTCTGTTTGACTTATTTTACTTAGCATTAATCTCTCTAGATCCGTCCATATTGTCGCAAATGGCAAGATTTTATTATTTTTATGGCTGAGTAATATTCCACCATATATATATATATATACACACACACACACACATACATACACACACTCCATCTTCCTTATTTGTTCATCTATTGATGAACACTTGGGCTGCTTCCATAATTTGGCTATTGTAAATAATGCTGAAATAAACATAGAGGTGCATATGCATATATCTTTTTGAATTAGTGTTTTTGTATTCTTTGGGTAAATATCCAATAGTGGAATTACTGGATCATATGGTACTTCTGTTTTTAATTTTTTGAGGAACCTCCGTACTGTTTTCCATAGTGGGTGGCTGCACCAGTTTGCATTTTTACTAACAGTACATAAGGGTTTCTTTTTCTGCACATCTTTACCAACAGAAGATGTTGTTTCTTGTGTTTTTGATTCTAACCATTCTGACAGGTGTGAGGTGATATCTCATGGTGATTTTGATTCACATTTCCCTGTTGATGAGTGGTGTTGAGCATCTCTTCATGTGTCTATTGGCCATCTGGATGTCTTCTTTGGAAAAATGTGTGTTCATGTCTTTTGCCCATTTTGAAATTTGATTATTTGTTTTTTGGATGTTGAGTTGTATCAGTTCTTTATGTATTTCGGATACTAAACCTGTATTGAACATGTCATTTGCAGATATCTTCTCCATCCTTTTAGGTTTTTTTACTGTTTCCTTTGTTGTACAGAAGTTTTTTATTTTGATATAGTCCCAATAGTTTATTTTTGCTTTTGTTTCTCTTGCCTCAGGAGACATATCTAGAAAAATGTTGCTGTGGCTGATGTCAGAGAAATTACTGCCTGTGTTTTCTTCTAGGATTTTTATGGTTTCAGTCTGACATTTAGGTCCTTAATCCATTGTGAGTTTATTTTAGTATATACTGTAGGAAAGTGGTCCAGTTTCTTCTGTTTGTATGGAGTTCTCCAGTTTTCTCAACACCATTTGTTGAAGAGACTGTCAGTACTATTTCTTGATTGAAATAGTGAAGGGTGGTATGTGCTAGATATGTTTTTAAAATGATATTAAAAATTGTGTTTCTTCAGTTAGTAAAGCTGAATTTTTAAATTAGATTTACTCTCCGTGCCCCACTCAGTGAAGCTTCATACTGTGTCTGGCACCAAATTGTCACTTAGCAAATGTTTGTTGATTTAATTAGGGAAGCTGTGTGATGGGCGAGTAGAGACATATCATGAGAGGATTTAAGGCAGAGTGAATCAGTACTATGTTCATATTCCAACTCTTTTAGTTAATAATTGTGTGACTTTGGGTAAATAATCTTTTGTCTCCAAACCTTGGTTTCCTCTTTTATAAAGTAATGGACATATTTCATAGGGTACACCGAGGATTAAGTGATATGATGCATATAAATCACTTGGCACAGCATTTTATTCAAAGTTGAGGTTTTCTAAAACTAACTATTTTACTTATTATTTACAAAGAATGAAGGTAATGCAGAGGACATAGCTGTTGCCTGAACTGAATGGAGGAATTACGGAAGGCATTAGACTTTGCAAATTAGTGACAGAATGGTGGGCTTCCACGTGAGAACTTGGGAAACTTGTTAGACAATAGTTTGATTTGGCTGGATATCAGAGAATGTGTTAGGAAATCTGGAAATGTAGATACAGGAAAGATAATAAAGTACTTTGTATAAGGCAAAGGGTTTTAAATCATGAAGGGACATGGTCAAATATGCATTTTAAAGAAGCAGCTATGACAGTGGAGTAATATGATATTGGGGTAACCAAAGATATTGGTTAGTTGGTGGTTATTAGAAAGGTTCAGGCTAGAGATTAGCTGATGTGCTCTAGAAGGTATAGGGAGTAAGGAATAAATTCTAGTGCTGTGTAGGTAATATCATTAATTGAACTTTGGGAGGAAAGACTTATAGTATCTAGCAGTTGTCCTATGATTCATTTATTCCCTTAACCTGGAGGATCCCTTAGGAGAAAGAAGTCAGGTGACTTGGTCTAATCTCCTTGTTAACTGGCTCTCCAAGTACATAGATGAATTATATTTCTAGGAAGAAGAGATCTTCTCTAATGAAGGCCTTTACCAGATAACCTTGGCTAAAGGATGACTTATGGTAAATAAGTATAATATCTATAAGGCGTGGCCCCAATACAAGCTGTTCATTTCTTTGGGTACCTATTTTGAATTTTTCACTGTTTATTTGGAGCCAGAGAGTAAATATCTTACGTGAGAAAGAAGGACCTGGGGAGGCACGAGGGATGCCCCAGACCACTCTTTGTTTCATCTGTGCCTCTATTCTTGAAATTGTTGGTTAAATCTAATACTTGGAACTCTGTTTCTTGGGAGTCTATTTGTTTACCTGGTCCTGTATCTTAGCTCAGACTTTGTGACCTAATGGATGTAGGTGGGAGAGAGAAAGAGATATAGAGGATGACTCCAGAGTTGGTGATGGCCTTACATGAAATTAGGCATCCTGGAGCAGTGAGGCCCTGCCCCCATCATTAGGGAGAATATAATGAAGTTTGTTTTAGACCTTTTGAATTTGAGTTATCTGTGTAATTTTCAGGTAGAGATGTCCCATACTAAGGTACTGGAGATGAGATGGTCAGTAAGATTGGAGAGGCAGAAAATGTGCTGAGGCTGTTGAAGGTAGGTAAAGGTCAGCCTGGGAATGATATTGAGAAAGGCCGGGTGGACATTGAAAATATCAGAAGAGAGAAGTGGTTGTGGAATCTATGGGAAAAACAAATCTTAAGCACCAAGAAGTGAGTTTTAAGCCCAATGGTGTACATGCTACCGAGGGTTGACCGTAGATTAAGACTGCAAACGTCAATTAGATTTACCAATTAGGAACTCATTAGTGATGTTAGAGATAATTAAAGAAAATTATAAATTTGTAGCGGTAACAAATTGCATGACTGGGAGACAGTCTCTGGTGTGGATGTGGAAGTAGAGAGGATAGATACTGGGATTCATCCAGGCTTGTGGATGGTTAGTGTTGGTATGATGGAAAACAGAGAAGAGCTAGTTAAGGCTGCTGGTAAAAGAGAGTTGATACAACCAGTTGCTTCTTCCAGGATGAGCAAAAAAAATCAATAAAGCTATGATATTCTAAATAATTTGTAGTAGTATCACCTGGGATGTTGGTTAAAATTGAATATTTGTTCCCTGCTGAACTAGAATCTCTGGAGAATGGTGCTATAGAATATTCTTTAAGCAACTTTCCATATTAATTTTTAAGAGCCTGTTTAATTACAAACAAGTGGGTTCTGAGAAAGTTCCTGAAATATTAAGTGAAAAAAACAGGACAGAGATCTGTATGCATAGAATGCTGTTAATTATATTAAAAAAGCTGCGAGTCAGTGTTCATGCATTAAAAAGGCTGGAAGGAAATGCTCTCAGTTATTTCTAGCTTGTAGGACTTTAAGTAACTTTCATTTATTTATTTTTGCAAATCTTTTAATTACAGCATATATTTCTTTCAGAATTAAAGATAAATTAAAATTATTAAAATTGGTAGCTAATACATGATGCATTTCTGTATTCTGGGTTATAGTTACAGAGAGATAGGATACTGTCTTAAAGAGGCTGTTTTGATAAAATAGAAGGAAGAAAGAACATATAGACATTTTATACCTGAATTAGGTATAGAGGGAAAGATATCTGAGAGGAACATGGAGTGAAAGCAGAACTTTGTAGAAAATAAATTCCATGTACTTCATAATTTTGCCTAGAGTGGCCTATTTTCTAATACTCTAAAGACTGTAAGTGTTCAGACTTTTAGCTTTTACCCATTTTTTTTTATCAAGACTAAAACTGTCCAAGTGTCATGGAACAAATAAAATAATACAGATCACTCTGTAGAATCAGTACAGTGATTTAGAGGGAACATCAGTCTGAACAAAAAAGCTGAGGTCATGAATCCAGCTGTGTTAGGAAAATCCCAAAGGCCATCTTAGAGAAGTGGCTGAAATCTGCCATGGATTTGTAGTCACCTAGGAATATATCTGTCAACAACCATTCTGACAAAAATTGGGCACAGGAGACCAGAATATTCTTTCGAAGCTTAAACTACAGATCTCTCTCTTTCTCTCTCTTTTGTATTAAGAATTTGACAAAGCTGGTGTCACAGCATTGTCAGAGAAAAGTGTGTCAAATTCATAGATGTTTATCAAGTAAACATTATAGGCTAGACTCTTTGGTGAGGGACATCAAAATGTCTATATCATAAATATCCTTAACTTCAGTGAGCTTACAATACAGATGGGGAGACAAAATAAATGAGATCTTTATCCTTAAAATAAAGGTAAATATCAAAATGCAGAGGCAAAGGAAGACATGAAAGGAGTAGATTATTATGGCCAGAAAAGCCTTCGGGAGGTGATTGCAAGAGTGTAGGCATGAGATGGCCCTAGTTTGAACTGAGCTGATGACAATGTAGAGGGCAAAGAGGGGAAGGGTATGAGAAATATGGTTAAGAAATAACCATTAGGGCTTTTCAACTGCTTATGGAATACAAGGGAGGTGGGGAGGTAGATTCAAAAGTGACTCTAATGCTTCCATACTTACTACGCAGAAAAACTCACAAGCATATAGAAGGTGAGAGGAAGGACTGATTTAGGGGAAGGAGGGAAATGATGAGTCATTTATTATATCAAGTTGGTCATTATTGTCGTAGCAATATCCATGAGAATTTGTACTTCTGTTTTCTTTAAAAGGTAACTTCATGCAAAAAGGATTGCTAATAAATACTCTAGATGGATAGATTACTAGGGGTGACACAAAGGTTGGAGATGGGCAAATTTTGACTCTAATATTTTCCTGGTCACTAACTCAAGACAACAAACAGACCATATGCTATATATTCATAGTTGCTCTACTTTCAAAACTATTGATTTAAAATCTCATGGCCCATCCATAATATCCTTTCCTGCCAGCTTGTGTGATCACTCTCTGTTATAGCCACTTTCTCTCAATTCATCAGCCTACTTTTGTTCACTGCCCTCATTATCTAATTTAGGTTACAGGTTTATAATTGCAGTCACTCTCCTGGAAATAACCTAAATACTCTTTTTCTTCTTTTTTTTTTTATTTTTCTCCCCCAATCCCTTTTGTGGATCTGAGTAGACCCAACTAGCAACTTTCCTCTGTTATAAGCAAAAGACCTAGGTGATGCTGGAGAAAGCCACATAATAACAGATGACTTCTACTAAAAATCCATGAACACTAGCCTTAAATAGACCTTCAGCACCATCTGGCAGTTCCCCTTTGTTTCTCTGGTCAACTCTTCTAATCTTTACAATATATTCTTATTGCAACTTTGTTTTCAAACCTCCAGTTACCTCACCTATTCCTGACCATCACTTTGAGCAAATGTCTCTGCCTCTTTCTTTACAGGGAAAATGGAAGCCATTACATTGATTCAGCTTCCTGCTGCCAATGGTACAAACCTATCCATAATTGAATCCAACTTCTGTTACTGTAAGAGAGGAACTGTCATTTCTGTCTGAGGGTGGTTCTTCAGCTCTATGCTCTGGGTCCTATCACTTCCATCATATTAGGGATCTTACGTTAATGATTATTGCTGTCATTTCTTGGCATTTAACCTCTCTCTCTCAACTGCATCCTTCCCATTAGCTTTAAAACTTGCTGGATTTCTTTCGATTAAAACAATAATGAAATATTACCAAAGTTCCTTATTTTTCCCCAACTACCCACTTACGTAGTTGAATTTTTGAAAGTTATCCCGTATCTTTATCCAATTAGCACCTTAATCAAGTGACCTTTTTGAAAGAACGTTCTGTATTTTGAGTGAACATTTCTATCTCTTTTACTTGATGGTGATGTCTCAGCACACTTCAATCTGGCTTTTTGTCCTCAGCACGTCTTTAACACAGCCCCTTTCAAGAGGCCCAGTGTTTTTCATCCATACCATTAAATCCAGTAGCTGTCTCTCCTTCCTTATTTCTACCTCTTATCAACATTTGCCATTGTTGGGTATTCTGTCTCCAAACACACTTTCTCTTGGCTTCTGTGCATATGACTGTTCAGCTTGTGCCTAACTGAGGGGATAGAATCAGATGTGTGATCCTCTATCCAAACCTTGTAAAAAAGCATGGACAAGTGCCAGACCAGAGGAAAAAGATTTTTCTGTTCTCCCATTCATAAGGATACTCTTAGGATTATTAATTTTAGGACACAAGAAGCTTATCTTCTCAGCTCTACTTTTTGTTTCCTATGTAGGATCATCATTCTCTCCCTAGTATTTAAATATTAGAGTTACTTAAGTTTTTGTTCTGTCTCCTTTCTTACCATTCTCTTGTCACTCAGAGATCTAATCCACCATGATGCAATGATCACTTATATGCTGACGGCTCCCAAATTTATACCCGAAGCAGACTTCTTTGAGTGCTATACCTACTGGTAACTCAGCTCCCATTAAGAATTTCTGGGGCACCTGGGTGGCTCAGTCAGTTAAGCATCTGACTTTGAATCAGGTCATGATCTCATGGTTTGTGAGTTCGAGCCCCTCATCCTGCTCTGTGCTGACAGCTCAGAACCTGGAGTCTGCTTCAGATTCTGTGTCTCCTATCTCTCTGCCCCTCCCTGGCTTGCACTCTCTCTCTCAAAAATGAAGAAACATTAAAAAAATTAAAAGAATTTCTATGTGAATATGTGAGTGACATGTCTGATTTATTATATTCAAGTTAACAACTTATGAACAAAATTCATGATCTCCCTCCTCTCCCACTGCTACCAATATCTATTTCAATTTCAATGTTGTTTCTTTCCGTAATGGCCATTTTATGCATTCTGATACTTAAGCCAGAAACTTGGTAATCTTCTTTCACACATTTCTCTCCTTGTTTTTCTTTTAGAGTTGAAAGGAATTGTAGCTGTTTGCTAGTTTAGAACTATTTGATCTGGGGCACAGGGACGTCTTGCAGGTCTGTGAATTTTCTGATATTTGATTCACAATTATTTTTACATAATCATCTGATATGATAATATTAATATGATAATATTAATCAAGATTTTGATTAACTTTCTTACTTTTGGATGAGGAAACTCAAAGCCAGAGAGGCTAAGTAACTTTGCCAGGGTCATAATTCTGGCTAGAGCCGGAGTAGGAACCCGAACCTAGGCTCCTGACTTCCAGGCCACTACTCTTTACCCTTTAAGGCATTTAGTGGTCAAAATCAAATTGTTTTCAGTAGAGGCCATCATCTCTTATCCCAAATAAAATTGCATTCACAGTAATTTAAGCCTGAAGGTACTTGTTCTTTGCTGTGGATAAGCATTGGAAAATTCCCAGTTTATAATTTATTTCAGATTCAAATAGGTTACACTTATATGAAAAATAAAATTATATTTTCATCAAATTTCATACGTAAAAATTTTTAGAATTAGCCTCTTTTTAACTTGTTCATGCAAATTAATTTCCATTGTTTCATGTGCCCTTATCTCTCTCTGACTTATGATTCCACTATCACCTAGCTCAATTCCCAAGGCCCACTTTGCTGTTGAATGAAATGATTAGGCTCCACTATGATCACAGGATGTCAAAAGCCACAAGGGAAACCTTGTACAAGATGTTTCTTGTATTATCTTAATAGTTTTACTTTTTGTATTAAGGTCTTTTAACCATCTTGGAGTACTCTTTGTATGTGGTATTCAAAGGCAGGATTGCAGTTTTATTTATTTTTCTGTCTACTACACAGAAGTCTATACTTTATTACTACAAAGAAATGTATCTTTTCTGCCTTAATTTATGCTACCACACTTGACTCATTACCTTTTGTGATATGACCTTACTTGTGTATTAAGTTTTTTTTTTTTTTTTTTTTTTTTTTTTTTTTTATGCTTTGGAGAGTCTCTGAGTCTCTGTTTTGGTCCATTTGCTTACTTTTGTTTATTCCAGTGTACTTTTCTCTATCCTTCCTTATGTTGATTCCTATTTGTAGGTTTTCTTTTTCTATTATGAAGGGTATTTTGTGTCTCATTGTATTTTTTAGTTGGTTATTTGGTAGTTTCTAGTGTAGAAAAACATTCACAATTTTTGTAAATTGATCTTGTATTGGATCAAATTCTTTTGTTGTTTTCATAGTTTGTCTAATCTTATCATTTCTCTCTGTCGTAGACCATCATATTATCCAAAGGACAGATTTATTCCTTGTTGTCCGGTCTTTTCTTTTCTTTTCTTTTCTTTTCTTTTCTTTTCTTTTCTTTTCTCTTTTCTCTTCTCTTCTCTTCTCTTCTCTTTTCTTTTTTCTTTCTCTTTCTTTCTTTCTTTCTTTCTTTCTTTCTTTCTTTCTTTCTTTCTTTCTTTCATATCTCTTGCCAACATTTATAGTACTATCTAGAGCATATGTAATCTTGCAGTTACTTGGACAACCTTCAATTCTGTAAGTCCCCTGAAATTGAATATGCAGTTTTGTATGAATGCCTGTCTTAATTGTAAAAGGAATGTGTCTAAAGTTTTCCCCTTAAATGTAGTGTTTAAGCGTGTTTGCTTTAGGTATTAGTTCATAACCATCACTAACATTAGGCTGTTCCTTGTATTCCTAGGGAGTGGATGTCTTTTTTAATTATAAATAAGGTTTAAATTCTATCCGATTTGTTTTTCTTTATCTCTTGAAATAATCATGTTTTCTCTTTGTTAGTATAGTGATATGTTGAATTATATTGGTGTATTCTTTGTATTAAAATATTCTCATAATTCTACCTGATCATTTTGAATTTTATTTTAATATACCTTTTCATTTGCCTAATATTTTATTCTGGAATTTGCACATGCATTTGTAATTGAATGAGCTTATTTCCTTTCTGTTCTGTCTTCATCTAATTTGGGGATTAAAATTACATTAGCTGTATAAAGGGGGCTTTTCCTTGAAAAGTATGAATGATCTGCTCCTTGATAGTTCGGAGCAGCAAGAATGCACCTAAAAATCAGCAAGGCCAGAGGATTTGGGGAAGGAAGAGACTTTACTTTTACATTTCTCTAATACTTATTGATCTACTAAAGTTTTCTATTTCCTTTCGTACTAATTTGGCATTCTGTGCCTTTCCAGTAATATGTTTTGTTTAGGTTTTCAAATTTAGTAGCATATGGGTACTCACAATATTCCTTTATTATCATTTTAATGTTCTTTTATGTCTATATTTTTTCTTACTTATGTCTTTTATTTGTATGATCTCCCTCTGTCCCTCTCCCCCTCTTTCTTCCTCTCCTGTGACTTTTTCCCCTTCTTCCCCCTTTCCCTCTCTTTCTCTCTCTCTTCCCCTTCTCTCTCTTTCCCAAAACTAACTGCTAGATTCTATTTATTAATCTCCATAATGCTTTTAATTGTTTTTTTTTACTGATTTTTTTGTGGGTTTCTTCTTTGTTGATTTTCATTCGTGTCTTTATTATTTTTTTCCTCCTTGTTGCTCTGGATTTGCTCTGTTCTTTTTCCTACTTTCCAAATTCATTGATTGGTTAATTTTTCCAAACTTCTTCTTTCTTGATGAATGTACTTAAAATAAATTTCCATTGAAATGGAACTTTGTAAGTATTCTATATTTGTTGATGTACATTATTGAGTTTACTTTTCTAAAATAATTTTTCTTTTCTTTTTTTAGTATGTTATATTGTAGTATTGTACTTGGTTTTCCTTTTTTTCAATTCCTTTTTTTATTGATTGCTGATTTTTATTGCTTTTGAATCAGATTTTTTTTTTTTTTTTCCTGAGAAAGAGAGGGAGTTGAACAGGGGAGGGGCAAAGGAAGAGGATGAGAGAGAATCCCAAGCAGCCTCCAAGCCCAGTGCAGAGCCCAACACGGGTTTGATCCCATGACTGTGAGATCATGACCTGGACCAAAATCAAGAGTCAGATGCTCAACCAACAGCTACCCAGATGCCCTGAATCAGATATCTTTGATATAGACAAGCAGCTGCTGCTGGTTCCTATCTGGCAAGTGGTGTGGAGCAGACAATGATTCTTCAAAGCAGTGTCTAGGAGAGGCAAGAGCAGAGTCTCTCCGAAACTAATCCTCAGGTACTGTGTGTAGCCACACTCTGCCACATGGTCTTATAATTCCACAACAGCTTTCTCATGGTTTTACATAGGTTCTTCAGATCTGTGATTCTCTCTGTCTTTTGTTATAAGGGTGATTTTTAGCTAAGAAGCAATACCCTGTTCTAGCTTGCCATCCTGTCAGGATCTAGTAGAAGCTACTAGTATTTTCTATTCGTTGATTCTTTCAGCACCCAACAACTATTGATTAAGCAATAACAATGTCCAGAATGGTTCAAGATTCTGAGGATTAAGTTGTGAAAAAGACACAGTAAATTACTACCTGTTAGTACTTACGTTTTTATAATTAAAAAAAAACATTTTGTTTCAGGCAAAAATGAAACATGTCCTTCTATTTATAAATGAAGAACTAACTGCTTTGTCAGATTTAATTTAGTGTAAGCATAGTTATGTGATATTAGGCATCAAGAGAAATGGAAGACTGGCTGACTGTAGTATCTGCTGCATTACCTTTTGTCTTTTTGGATGCAGACAGACTAAAATTAGTAAAACACATTTGAGAGTGGAAAAGCTTATGGTTAGTGGGAAGTTTTCTCCCTTTTAAAAAAATTTGTAAGGACACCTGGGTGGGTTGAGTGTCCAACTTCGGTCTTATGGTTCTTGAGTTTGAGTCCTGCATTGGGCTTGCTGCTGTCAGCATGGAGCCTGTTCTGGATCCTCTGCCCCCCCCCCCACCCCCACCTCTGGCTCACCCCTGATTATGCTTTCTCTCTCAAAAATAAATAAAACATTACCAAAAAAATCTCAAAAAAATTTGTAAAATTTTAGTATTGGTTTTATAGGACTGCCATAACAAAATACCGAAGACTGGGTGTCTTCAACAACAGAAATTTGTTTTCAATTCTGGTGGCTAGAATCTGAGTTTAAACAAACAACCAACAAAAAAGTCTTAAATCAAGATGTTGGCAGGGTTGGCTTCTTCTAAGACCTCTCTCCTTGGCTTGTAGATGGCTGTATTCTTCCGGTGTCCTCACATGATCTTGCCCCTGGTATGTTTGTGTCCTAATCTTCTCTTCTATTAAGGACACCAGTCATATCAGATTAGGGCTTACCCCAATGATCTCATTAAACCTTAATTACCACTGTAAAAATCTTGTCTCCAAATATAGTCATATTCTGAGGTATCAGGGGCTAGCACTTCATCATATTAATTTGGGGGGGTACAGTTCAGTCCTTAATGGGAATTATATAACAATGAAGAGTTTCTTAATATGATCGACATCACTAAGTAGACAGTCTTTGTGATTAAATTAGCAGGACCATATAGAATTACCATGTTAATTTTGTAGTTGACTTTTTGTGGTATTGCAAATGATGTAGAAAAGCTTTTCAGGGCTAATGTCAGAAGCAGTTGCTAAACTTATTTTCGGTCAACACACCTGGTTTATAGAGGAAAAACTTCACATAATGCTATCAAACGAGATTGCCTTCAATTGATATTTTCTAAACAGTATTTAGAGGTCTTTAACATTTTGTAAACGTTATTCTTTTCTGAATTTCCCATGCTTCTGTACTAATTTTTTGCTTATAAATGTAGAGGTAAAATTGATTGTCAGAGAAGAGAGAATGGCTTTTTACATTTTGTGTATATGTAGGAATCTATAAAATTATGTAGAAAAAGCAGGGTCATTTACTAAGAAAAGCTCTAAGAAAGCTGGGCTGGGAGCAAGGACAGTTAGAGGAGACTTTAGGAACTGCTACTATATAGAGAGTCAAATGTATATAGTGGAATATATACTGGTGGGTGACCAGAGGTATGGTTGGAGGAGTTGGTGGGATACCCAGGATAGTCTCCTTACGGCCATGTCTTTAGAAAAGGTTGGCCTACCTATATTGGTTAACAGTGTCTCTCTGGACCTTTAGAGAAGACAATGTTCATTGCATAAGATCAAACTAGAACCTATTTGTTTGGGTTAAAAATGGATAGTGTCTGATGAAACCTGTATAAATTATCTACTCAGTACTATGCTATGAGGTATAGTTCAGTGTGAAATTACAATATCATTTATATTGTTTTTACCATCAGCAAATGAAAATCTGGAAGTTCCTTCTGAATGAGTTTTACTATTAAGTCCAGTCACAAGGCTTATTCAGAAGTTTCATCACCTGCAGAAGAAAGTAAATTCACCTGCAGAAGAAAGTAAATTTTTCTTTAGGATAAAACTTCCAGATGTATAGAAGGTGTATGGATTGCTGATAACCACACTCTTCCTTTTATGTTTTAAGCAGCTCACCTTGTGTTCATAGCTAAGTGTGATTAAAAAAAACATATTTCTTTATCATTCTTGATTCAAGTAAACAATAATCTCGTGGTACATTTATTACTTACATTTTTTTTCCCTGCTAACTTTTTAGTCTTCCTTTATCTTTAGAATTCTGGGTTTGCTTTGAAAGGGAGATAAAGTTTATTGTCTCTTGTGGACCATTCTCAAGAACTTTTTCCAGTTTAAATTAACAGAGGAATTGGGTCACTTTTCATTAAGCAGACATACTCATGGACATTCCCAGGAATCACAGCTGTGTCAGTAAATGAGCTGCGGAGAAGCTCTTTTTCATTGATGTCTTGACAATTAACAAAATAATTAACAGCATAGCTATTTTACTAATGGAATATTCTGTGTTCCGAGTGTTGTGACTGTTTACTTCAAAAATTACTAAAGAGTGGAAAAGCATGTACCCTGCATTGTGTAAAAGATGTTCACTGAAGAAACAATGTAAATGTGTCAAATTAATAAAGGTCGGGGTTTCTCAGCTTCAGTACTATTGACATTGTGGGTCCAATAATTCTTTCTGTGGGGTTTGACCTCTGTAGGATGTTTAGTAGCATTCCTCGCCTCTACCCAATAGATTCCGGTAGCACAGCATCCTGGTCTCCCTGGCCCAAATGTGACAACAAAAAAAATGTCCCCAGATACTGCCAAATGTCTTCCAGTGGACAAAATCCCCCTAAGTGAGATTCACATACTTGGATGTTAACATTTACCCAGAAAATGAAGCAATCAAATTTATGGTTGGTAAAATAGAGTTGTAGGCCAGTCTCTTGCTAGCCAAAACCAACAGCAACAGAAATAACAACGGCCATTCCTGCCACCATGCCCATGAGGACATGGAAAGGAATATTTGCTGGATCTGAACCAAGTACTAGGTACTATCTTAGGCCCTTTATGTTATTTCATTTACGTCTCCTAATTGACCTACGAAGAAGGACATTATACTTCTCATTCTTACTACCACAAGAACTGAGGTGTTATTAAGCTACCTACCTGAGGCCAAATATCTGCTCAGCAGTGCAGTTGGGATGAAACCTATACAGATCTACCCTCCAAACCCTCCTTTTTTCTGTTTGATTCTACTGTACTTTTCAAACACTTTCTTCTGTAAGTTCTGCTACTTCTGTTAATGTAACATGATTCTAGCATGCAGAGTTGTGTTGTTTTATTTTTTTTTCAATTTTTATATATTAATAAAATTATTAGCTCTAATGCAAATGTGATATGGCTTTCTTTTTTAAAAGCACACAATACAAATTTGGGGGGAACTTCTTTCAACTACATCTCCTCTCCAAGGAATTCTAATATAGGTTCTTTCTTGGCTAAGAGGTTGGTTCAGTCTCCTCCCCCTACTCCTGCATACCCAAACTGAAAATCACACTAATAATACCTCTCAAAGCTATTAATATTTTTTCCAGCAATTAACAATGAAGACAAATATTCTCATATTATAAATACTTTAATTTCTAAATTAAAGGTCTTTCTTTCTAATAGCAAAGTGGTAGATTTAAATTTAATACTTTTTATTGTTCCCTTGGAGAGACAGGTCTGATCAGCAAGCAAATGGCTAATACGTAGACAGGAAAACTGAGGAGATGCAACATTCTAAGCTAAGGATGTGAAAGTTTGAGATTCCTATTTCATTGCTAAAGAATGCAGTGTATTACATTTAGCATAGACATTTAGAAAGATATTTCTAAGTAGCAAAACTAAGAATGAATGGCATATATTTTAGGAGCAGTTAATTAATGCCCATGCTCAGATTATGTAGCTGCTGTTAAGTGCAGAATACTTTAAATAAAGAGAAAAAAAGGAGATCCATAGTTAAAATTGGAAACTATAGCACTATTATGAACAGGCCATTGTGACTTTTTTCTATAAGGATTCTGGGCTTTCTCCCAACAGTGGCTACATCAAACATTGAAACGTCTGAAACAGATGTTGCATGTTTTTTCCCCATAATTTCCAAGGACTTTATTAGAAAAGGTAGGTAAGTGATAGGGAGTCATACCATACGTCTATCATGCATATATTGTGATGGGACTTTTGTGAACTGTTTGGGAAGGTTCTGAAAAGCCTAATCTTCAGAAATTTGTCCTATTTCTTGGAAAGAAACATATACCATATGTCACTAAATATAAAATCAGGGTATGAAGAAACATTTTGCTTTCAGGGAAACCCACTTATACTATCTCAGTTATTTGAATCAAACAAGGAAGAAAACAATAATTCGTTCATGAAGAGATTCTACAAATCTCTTATCTTCCTGTTGGAAATTCACTGTCTATCACTTTTTTCCCCTTCTACACTCTCCAAAAAGCAGCTGATTTTTGTTTCTGGACAGATGCCATCTTAAGGACCATGAACCCTGCTCTATTTTTAATGTTTGATTGTGGTTCCTTTACAGCCTTCATTTTCTGACTTGTTCTAATTACTTCCTGATGGTTTTATAATCCTTCCCTATCACTCCAATCATACTATCTGAGTTTCTCTGGTAGGAATTATTATTTTATTCCATGAGGGAGGCTTTCTCAGGATTTTCCTGATTTTTTCTCTGAGTGCCTAGGGGAGAAGCTGGGAGGAAGATGTGAACTCTGTCTATATTTACAGCTCTCAGGGACTTTACTCTCTCTCAGTCTCTAGCAGTTGACCAATCATCTAGCTGACGAGTGACAAATCATGGTCCACTCTGTATTTTTATAAGTAAGTAAACTTCTATTGGGATAGATCCATGCTCATTCATTAACCTATTAGCTATGTCTGTTTTTGACATAGCTGAGTGGTTATGACTCAGTCTGTATGGCTTTCAAAGGTGAAAACACTTGCTGTCTGGCCCTATGAAGAAGTTTTCTGACCCTTTATCTCTTCTTCCTACTGTCCAGATGTATCTTGGTTAATTACATCACTGCTCACCTCTTGTCTCTTCCTGTCGGCACCTGAGTCTCCTTAGATTTTGGGTCAGGGGCTTTCCCTGTTACTTCAGCACTACACTAAGTTCAAGTTGTCAAGTTGCTGTTTGTTCATTGCTATAGACTGAATATTTGTGTCCCCTCAAAATTTATATATTAAATCCTAATGCTGGATGTAATGGTATTTTGAGGTGGGGTCTTTGGGAGGTGACTAGGTCATGACGTTGGAGCCCTCATGGATGGGATTAGTGTCAGAGAGCTCCCTTACCCCTTTCACCCATGTGATGACACAGGGAAAAGATGGCTGTCTGTGAACCAGTGAGTGGATCCTCACCAGACACTGAATCTGCCAGTGTCTTGATCTTGCACTTCCCAGCTTCCAGAACTGTGAGAAATAAATTTATGTTATTTATAAGCTGCTAAATCTATGGTATCCTGTTATGGCAGCCCAATGGACTAAGACACCCATCACGTTTTGTTTAAAGTTGGGAGTGAAGATATGTCAACTCTATATCTCTAAGTGATATTCAAAAGTCTTCTTTCCTCTTCTCCTCACTTTTTTTCACCCTCACAATTTATCTGTTAATGAACCTGGATAATTTTGCAGATTTCCCAACAGTCTGTAGCTTTTGTCTATAGTATTACAATAATATGGTGTATTGCTTTCTGAGAATTCCTGGCTTGGTTCCCAAACGCTGCTTTTTTTTCTGGGCTTTCTTGTTCTGTTCCCCCTTTTGCCTCTATCCTGTGGTATTTTGATCCCATTCCCAATTTTTCCTCAGTATGGAGTCCTGTTTAGTAAGGCAACTTAGAAGGCCCCTTTGTAGAAGCCACATGCAGTAAACTATTCCAGCTTCTTCAGCTCTTATCCTGGGACCCTGTTGGGACCCAGGAAGGTCTTGTGGCTGTTAGTGGCTTGAACCCACCCACTTTTACTTTGGGGCTTTGCAAAATATCTTGTTACCTAGTTTTGGTAAATATTGCCCATGAATTTGTAGTTTTGCTGTGTACTGACTCTGTATGTTTTTATATGGATATTCAGAAGATATAAAATTATGTTTCCACAGCTGCCATCATTTTCCCTGAATTCTTGGTTCATTTCTTTGGCTAGTGAAGAATATTAGAATGCATTACGTTAAAGTGTTTGAGAAGAAGGATAATGAAATAATTTGAGTTTTATTAAGTACAGCCACATTTGGATATATACAAGATGGTTGTCACATGAAGAAACCAGATATTCATCCATTTAAAAATTGCAGTAGTGATAACTACTCCTTTAGGATCATTTTCTGTGTGTCATGTGCTTTCCATTTTCTTAATTAACCTTAGGAGACACACAGTATTTGTTTTTACTATTTTACAGATGAGGAGACTGGGACTCAAGGAGATTAAATCTGATTTGCACAAAGTAACACGCTAGTAATTGGGGAGTTGGAATTCTAACCCAGGCATGTCTAATGCCAAAGACCATGCCTTGACCACTGTACTGTACTCGGCAGATGTTCAGCAAGGCCTGTTTTTATTCTTTGCTCTCTTTTTCCTGAACTTCAGCCACTGCTTTAATCCTCTCCAATAGCTTCTAAACATATCCCCACCCCCACCCCCAGTTGTTTCCCACCTTCCTTCATGACTGCTGACGTTGATCTGGCCCCTTGCTTACCTGTAAGAGTATAGAATGAGATATGTTAAGACTTCTGTGATGAGTTCTGATTGGTCACAGATATATGGGAATGGACTCTATTACAGTTCATATTTCAACTGTTCCACCATTGGTTCTTGCTTATTTTCTGCCCTGTTTCCGATTATTGCCTATTACAAATCATTGTTCTGGCCACGTCCATGTATTGACCGTCTGTAGTGCTGCCATTTGCTTTTAGCCTTGTGTTTGCTCACACTGCCATCTATTCATGTAGGGTCCCCTCTTTGCACTGCCATTCTTTAGTGACAGATGCTTAGGATATATATACAAGATGGTTGTCTTGTATGGATGGATGCCTGCTCTGGAGAGCCTTCCCTGATTTCCTCCGATAATGAGCGAATTTATGGTTCCTTAATGGTCCTCACACAGACATTGGAAAAGAGCTCTATCATAACATTCATCAGAGCATGTTTAAGTGAGATATTTGTGAACCTGTCTGTTCTGCTAGACTCTGAGTTTACCGAGGAGCAGGACGTATCTACTCTGTAAACCCAGAGCCACCACAATGCCTGGAACACAGTAGTTAGTTAAATCAGTTTTGTTAGATAAACCCAATTAGTGTCATTGACATTATATTGCAAACAAGAAGGTTGTGTGCGTGTGTGTTCTTTTTTAAAAATTATTACTATTTTTTTAACCTGAAGTATAGTTAATACACAATGTTACATTGGTTTCAAGTGTACAACATAAGTGATTCATCACGTCTGTATGTTATGCTGTTCATACTAGGAGTGTAACTTACATTTGTCACCATGTAATGCTATGACAACACCATTGACTGCATTTGCTATGCTGCAATTTTATCCCCATGACTTATTCTTTCCATAGCTAAAAGCCTGTTATAAGACTAATTTTAACTTCTTGATTAGAAAACAAATACTTGGGCCGCCTGGGTGGCTCAGTCGGTTGAGCGTCTGACTTTGCTCAGGTCATGATCTCACAGCTTGTGAGTTCCAGCCCCGCGTCAGGCTCTGTGCTGACAGCTCGGAGCCTGGAGCCTGCTTCGGATTCTGCGCCTCCCTCTCTCTCTGCCCCAGCCCACTCACATTCTGTCTCTGTCTCTCTCAGAAATAAATAAACATTAGAAAGGAAAAAAAGAAAACAAATACTTAACAATTGCACACTTATTTTGCCTTACCGTTATGACATATCTAATAACATATATTCAAAACTATACCTATGTAAGCATGGCCAATCAGGCAAAGAGCATGTTATTACCTAAATTTGCCATGAAATTAATTTTTTTTCTTGCGTGGCAGTTCTCTGAGAATTATCTGAGTGTGACTTTATATATTTTCATGTAGCTCATCATGCCCAGCAAAATTAAATATTTTAATTAACATTTGTAATCAGCTTTTCCTGTTCTTGGGTCTACTGGTTTATATTCATTTAAACAAATTGAATTGTAAAGATAAGTTAAATACAGTCTTTACAACACCGACTTCAGATTGATTTTCTTTTCTCTAATGTCACGTACTTTATCAACTTACGTTTTCATCATTCATTTATTTGTTCACTCATTTAATAAATCAGATGTGTGTTGAAAGCTAATAACTGTCATCTCTGGATAGGTCTAGAATTTGTTTAAGTCAGGGTGATGAATTTTCTGGAAAACACTGTGCTTTAATTTTTAAAATCACAGTGAGACAGAAATTTCAAGACATCAGGGGATACAGACTAGACCAAATAGTTTTACTATTCATTTATTTTTCTGATCAAATAGTTGAAACAGTATTCACAGGTTAATTGAGCTTCTGGTTCTCTGCCTAAAAGTGACATTATTCAGTTGTCCCAGTAGGTCCAGTCTCCGGGTTATTATTATTCTTTCAATGACTGAGATTAATGAGTGAAGATGTCTTACCTTGCAGACAAGTTAAATACTTTATAGGCTTAGGGGCTCTTTTAGTAAGGGGATAGGCTTTTGACTCCTTTTTCTCAGAGTAGAAATTAGGGATCTTTGAATGGCATTTGAACATAATTTTTTAAACTCACGGCACTTCAGAGAAAATTCATCTCGTTTCACACATAAATATAAGAGCAAATAATTTCCAGGAAACTAGAGGATATTTGATGTTCTTCTTTCTTATTGTACTTTGCAGTCTCTAGCTTTGGAAAAAGGCACATAGACCTTAGAGAAGCTTCTTTAGGACAACAGATACTGTGTAGACAATCTGCTAATGCTACCAGCTTCCCACAAGTAAGGAGACTTTTTTTTTTTTTTCCAGTGGGTGTTGGTTTTTCAGGCCTCAGGGAGAAGATGTTTCTTAAGGATATGTTATAGACAGGGATACAAACCCAAATAGAGCATGGTGCTTTCTCTTAAGTAGTTTGTAATCTAACCAGAATAACATACACCCAGAGATTCCAAAGCAGTGTGACACATTCTTTTGAGTCACCAATTTACTAGGATAAATGGTATTATTGTTTTCAAGGCTGATACTTCTGCAAAAGACTACTT
This sequence comes from Leopardus geoffroyi, assembly GCF_018350155.1. Taxonomy (NCBI): domain Eukaryota; kingdom Metazoa; phylum Chordata; class Mammalia; order Carnivora; family Felidae; genus Leopardus; species Leopardus geoffroyi. Next base: position 168,334,424 of record NC_059327.1, read on the forward strand.
GTAGATAAAGTGCTCTCCTAGACAGTAGTAGCCTATGAGCTATAATTTGGACATACCTTTTAATAAACTTCGTTTCCTAATTTCTGTGGGAGACATAAGTTAAATTCTGATAACAAGGTACGAAAAACTGGTAAAGACACCAAAGATGAATTTCAAAAATCTAGCTACAGGGGCAATTTGCTGTGTGAGTGAAAAGCCAAAAGTAGTCCCTAACATCATTGTATTACAGTGATCGTCGTTCAGATCTTGGAGCTTTGAAGTCAGACACACAGGGATTCAATTTCTGGTTCAATATTAATTGTGTGATCTTGGATAAGTTACTTAACTGCTCTTAGTATCGTTTCCTCATGTGTGTGATGTCTTGGAAATTTTTTTGAGGATTGGAAGAAATTATGATTGGAAAAGTTTATAGTATAGTGCATGGTAGGTAACAAGCCCTCAAAATATAGTTGCTATCTTTATGTTGCTGCAGTAATGCCCCCAAAGCAGTTTCAAAATATTTCAAACTATTTCCAGTATATCTATTCAAGGAAGTATCAAAATAAAAGGAAGTGAGAGAAAGGTGTTACAAAGGGCACGGAGACCCCAGAAGGAATGGCTATCAATCTGATCCTCAGTCATGGCTGGCCAAACAGTCTCTTTGTCAGGATGCATCTTTTATAATGGACTCACAAGGATCAGGGGACACTTCCTACTTTGGTCTCACTTATAGTGGAGACCATGCTATTTCTATATTACATTTCACCAGACAGAGCACTTTCCCCTCCCTTATTTCATATCCTAGAAACAATTTGGTCATTAGTGGTTTGCATGGTGAGCACAGAAGCAGATCAAAAGTAATTACATTACCTTCTGGAATTTTTTATCCAAGTTTTTTAAAAGTGCAGTGACACCTCCTGAACAAGAAGAGCGTACCTTTCTGATAACCAGAGTACTTCCGGGTCTCTTTCCTTTGGCCATACGGAGTAAAAACTCTTCCCAATCTTTTGCGCTTTTTCAGTTTTCTTTTTTCAGTACTCTGAAGAACACCAGACTAGTTTCCTGTTACAGCTGTAACAAATTACTACAAATTTAGTGGCTTGAAACAATGTACATCTCACAGTTCTGGAGGTCAGAAGTCTGGGTGGGTCTCACTGGGCTAAGATCTAGGTGTCAGCAGGGCCGTGTTTTTTCAGGAGTTTCTTGGGGACAATCTGTTTCCTGCCTTTGCCACCTTCTAGAAGCTGCCCGTATTCCTTGGTTGCTGGTTCCTTTCCATCTTCAAAGCCAGCAGAGTAACACTGCAGAAAAGTCTCTCTATTTCTCTGTCTTTGCCTCTCTGTGTCCCTTTCTCCTGCCACTTTCTTTCACTTTTAATGACCCTTGTGATTACATTTGGGCCTACCTCAATAATGCTTGATTATCTACCTCCCCCTGTCCCCTGTCAAGATTCTTAATCACCTTTGCGAAATCTCTTTTTCATGTAAGGTAACCTATTCACATGTTCTGGGGATCAGGGGGTGGACATTTGGCCAGAGGCATTATTCTTTCTACCACAAGTACCTAGATAATCTTTCTGTGGGTATGGTAATACTGTTGATTGCATAATGACATTTTTCACATGTAACAATGCTACAATTAGATTTCCAGACTGCTCTTTAAGCATTGATTTGGGAGAAACCTAGTCCTTTCGGCAGATTTCTGTAATAGCCCATCTTATTCCTTATGTGGCTGTAACCTTAGAGGTTAATGTTATACTGAAGTTTAAGTACTTCTTTTACTTACCAACTAGAAATCACAGGAGGAGGTCATATATTTCAAAGATTTCCATCTGTAGGAATGAGAATTCCTTTTCCAAATTTTAATCTTTTAAAGTCGCAAGTTTCAGTTACCTGGGAAATGCACTTGCATACAATTACTTAGTTTTTAAGGATGCTAATTCAGTTAGTTATTACCATAGCATATGTAGGAGCTTCTTAAAATTTAGCAAGTACTGTAGTCTGCCTCCTCATTTAGATGTACTCATGCTTTTCACTGTCCTTTTAGGTAAATTATACCATAAAGCTTCCTTTTTGAGGGTCTTTCATATATTGATGCAATATACGGGCATGGACTTGATGAGATATAATAGGTACAGTTTTTAAAGGCTACTGTATTAAACAGCAAAATATAAGAGCAGAGTAAGCATCTTCTACCCAGGAGTGACTTCTAGATGGCATACAGGCAATATTTTATTGCATTATGTATTCATTTTATAGGTCTTGAACTCCTGAATAAATTGCAATAGCAGGGAAGCATGATCATGACAAGGTAAGAAACCTGGAAGAAAGGGCTCAGAAGAAAGAAAAGAGATAATTTTTTTGTGTGTCTTTTGGACAAGCCCTTTGAATAAATAGAGATTATCTGCATTAAGTCTTAGGCAAACATCTTTACATTATATTAGATAATTTGAAAATATGCCTGGAAAAATGATGACATTAATTTTACATTGTATTTTGAAAGTCATGGTGGTAAGTGCTTTCCTTTTCATTCCTGTTCTATCCAATTAAACACTCTTACAATTTGTAATCTTAGGCCAAGGTCTGCCTACCAAGTTAATCAAAGAAGCAGATTTTCTAGGAATCTCTTTCATGGCAGGCTAATTTTTGAAGATGTATGGCTCTATGCTGTCTTCCAGTAAATGTACTGCTTTTAGAAGTTGTACTAACTCTTCTGAGCCATTAAGCTAATGCATAATATTTTATGGATACTACATCTGAGAAATTATAACTTTGGGAACCTATTTATAATATCTACTCTTTCTTCACTAAAATAACAATTTTAAAATGACTTTGTGGTTTTCTGAGGTAACTCAAGGCTGGTGGTTGGAGAAATAATATTGATAGTAGAAAGTAGCTAATGTAGGAATTTATCTTGCTTGCTTTTCATAGACTGTGTATCCCGGTTAGTCACTATGATAATCTTACAAGGTTTGAGCTGGTAACCCCATTTTCCAGATAAGAAAATTGAGTTTCAGATAGATGTTACATTTGTTACTCTAGATTATCTTTAAAAAATAACATAAACAAGTAAATCTCTCATCTGACCACATGCATATCTGCTCTCAAGTTTCTTTTCAAAATTAATTGCTCTGTCTTTTTATAAAATTTTTTTAAATGTTTTTATTTATATTTGAAGGACAGAGAGAGACAGAGCATAAGCGGGGGAGGAGTAGAGAGAGGGAGACACAGAATTCGAAGCAGGCTCCAGGCTGTAAGCTGTCAGCACAGAGCCCGATGCAGGGTTTGAACCCACCAACTGTGAGATCATGACCTGAGCCGAAGCCGGACCCTCAACCGACTGAGCCACCCAGGCACCCCTATTTGCTCTGTCTTATTATTAAGGGTGCTTTGCTAGAAGTATTCTAGGGTTTATTTTTAAAATATTTTTTAATGCTTATTTATTTTTGAGAGAAAGAGAGAGAGAGAGAGAGTGTGAGCAGAGGAGGGGCAGAGAGAGAGGGAGACAGAGAATCTGAAGCAGGCTCCAGGCTCCGAGCTCTCAGCACAGAACCTGATGCAGGGATTGAACTCAGGAACCGTGAGATCATGACCTGAGCCGAAGTCAAACTGAGCCATCCAGGTGCCCCATAAATATTCCTTTTATCCCATGTTCAATGTATCAAAATTTTATCTCATTGTAATTCATGAATGTTCGTTTCTTCAGTTGCTCTAACAAAGTACCGAAAACTGGGTGGCTTAAAACAACAGAAATTTATTCTCTCCCATTTCTGGAGAAGTCTGAAATCAAGGTACTGGCAGGACCATTCTCCCGCGTTGGGGTTCTGAGTAGACTCCTCACTTGCTTCTTCCTAGTTTCTGGTCTGGCTGTCACAGTCCTTGGCTTGCAACAGCAATACTCCAGTCTCTGTTTTGGCTGTCACATGGTATTTTCCCTGTGTGCTTGTGTGTTCGCATGACATTCTTCTTCCTGTCCTCTTCTTCTCTTTCCTCTTTTTATAAGGATACCAGTCATATGAGAATAAGGGCCTACCCTACTGCACTATGACTTCATTTCAACTAATTACATTGGTGACAACCCTATTTCCAAGTAAATTAATATTCTGAAGTCCTGGGGACTAGAATTGCAGTGTATCTTATTTGGGGGACACAAGTCTATCCATAACACCATGTGTTGGAAAACATTTGGAAAACCATAGAGTTATTTTTGTAAATTGTGTTTTTTGGCATTATGTTCTCAGTTTTATATCAAAGGATGTCACAACTAATGATTGTAGGAAAATAATTATTGTAGTTTATAAATAAGCATTTCTCCAAGTTTGTTCCAAGAAACACTAATTTTTCAAGATGTTTTTAGAAAAAATGGAATGTGTGGAGAACCTGGGTGGCTTAGTATGTTAAGTGGCCAACTTCGCCTCAGGTCATGATCCCACAGTTCGTGAGTTCGAGCCCTGCGTTGGGCTCTGTGTTGACAGCTCAGAGCCTGGAACCTGCTTTGGATTCTAAGTCTCCCTCTTGCTCTGCTCCTCCCCTGCTCACACTCTCTCTCTCTCTCAAAAAATAAATAAATGTTAAAAAAAAATAAAAAAAAAAAAGAAAAATGGAATGTATTATCAAATAATTGTGGGATATATTGAACATTATTCTACATTTTACTCACCCTTCTTGGAGACCTAGTGACCCTTAGGATGTTAAAGTCACTTGGAAGTCCTGTGTAAAATCTGTTAAACTGACCCTATGTTTCCTAAACATGTTTGATGTCGGAAACTATTATGTCACACTTGTTACTTTGTACAACCGTGTTGGAAAATGCACATTTGGGGATCACAACATACATGCACCTGTCCCTTTTGGTTAAGAACATGGGCAGGTTGCTTAACCTTTGTAGGCATCAGTTTTCTTAGCTGTAATGTGAGAATAGTAATTCTTGTTATATCATAGAAATCTTATCATGAACAATAAGATAAAACGGGCAAAGAATATGATCCAGTGTTCAGCCATGGAAAGAGCTCAATGACTGTTTATCATTATTGTGATTAGTATTATGTTTAGTCAATATTTGTTCACAAGGTATTAATCCCGAGTGGTGTTGAGCTCTGTCAGACAAGAAGGTCATAATTATTAGCTTGAACACACTTTCTATATAATTTACAGAGTAAAGAGATCAGACTTTTTAAGAATTTGATTTTTTTATTCATTTTGAGAGAAAGAGAGAGAAAAAGAGGCAGAGAGAGCACGAGAGAGTGCATGCTCTGTCGGTGAGGAGCCTTATGTGGGACTCGAACCCACGAACTGTGAGATCATGACCTGAGCCAGAATCAAGAGATGGACGCTTAACCAACTGAGCCACCCTCTCCTCCAAGAGATCATACTTTATATCCTCAAAGTGCTTAGTACTTTAACTGTTTATAACAATGTCTCAGGAAACAAAGAAAGACTACATTAGAATTGGTGTAATATGTATAGTAAGAAGGAATGTGTCATACAGTTTAGAATTTTTGGAGAATGATTAAAATTAAGGTCCTCATTAAGAATACTTGTCAGGGGAGCCTGGGTGGCTCATTTGGTTAAGTGTCTGACTTCAGCTCAAGTTATGATCTTGCAGTTCGTGGGTTTGAGCCCCATGTTGGGCTCTATGGTGACAGCTTGGAGCCTGGGACCTGTTTTGGATTCTGTGTCTTCTTCTCTCTCTGCCCCTCCCCTGCTAGTGCTCTGTCTCTAAATGTCTCTCAAAAATGAATAAATGTTAAAAAAAGGAATACTAGTCATTTTATTGTGCTATTAATAAAATGATGCCACAGGAGCAGTTGAAATATATAAGGATGAGGGAACTTGCAATAAAAACCCCCGATAGTTATGCTTTGGATTCTTATGACTTTTCTCCTATCGACTTTTATGTCAGGTGTTCAGTTGACAGTTTTGTTTGTGTGTTTGTTTGTTTTTCCTATTTCTCAGGTACTCTGTTCTACCATTTATTCTAACCACTTGCTGTTTTAAAATACACTATAAACTAGAAGACTTATAATGAAGGTTATTCAGTTGTTTCTAAATTAATAAGATTGCTGAAAGCTTTTTTCCCCATGCAGATTCATTTTGGTTTGTGTGTGTGTGTGTGTGTGTGTGTGTACGTACGTATGTGTGTACATATATATTATATATATATATATATATATATATATATTTTTTTTTTTTTTTTTTTAGAGGGAGAGAGAGTGCCAGCAGGAGAGAGGGGCAGAGGGAGAAAGAGAGAGAATCTTAAGTAGGTTCCATGCTCAGCATGGAGCTGATGTAGAGCTCAATACCACGACACTGGGATCATGACCCCAGCCAAAATTAAGTTGGATGCTTAACCAACTGAGCCACCCAGGTGCCCCCTGTTTGTTTGTTTTTAAAATAATTTATTTATTTGAAAGTTTATACAATTTAGTGCTTAATAATTGTTTTGTTTAATTGACTCACAGAATTCCTGAAAATTGAACAACTAGGTTCTCAGCATGCCACACATGTTGATATTTTTTAATATAATTGTGTTTTTTTGCTTTTATTTTTATTTTTACTTGTTTCAATATATGAAATTTATTGTCAAATTGGTTTCCATACAACACCCAGTGCTCATCCCAAAAGGTGCCCTCCTCGATACCCATCACCCACCCTCCCCTCCCTCCCATCCCTCATCAACCCTCAGTTTGTTCTCAGTTTTTAAGAGTCTCTTATGCTTTGGCTCTCTCCCGCTCTAACCTCTTTTTTTATTTTTTTCCTTCCCCTCCCCCATGGTTTCTGTTAAGTTTCTCAGGATCCACATAAGAGTGAAACCATATGGTATCTGTCTTTCTCTGTATGGCTTATTTCACTTAGCATCACACTCTCCAGTTCCATCCACGTTGCTACAAAGGGCCATATTTCATTCTTTCTCATTGCCACGTAGTACTCCATGGTGTATATAAACCACAATTTCTTTATCCATTCATCAGTTGATGGATATTTAGGCTCTTTCCATAATTTGGCTATTGTGGAGAGTGCTGCTATAAACATTGGGGTACAAGTGCCCCTATGCATCAGTACCTCTGTATCCCTTGGGTAAATTCCTAGCAGTGCTATTGCTGGGTCATAGGGTAGATCTATTTTTAATTTTTTGAGGAACCTCCACACTGTTTTCCAGAGTGGCTGCACCAATTTGCATTCCCACCAACAGTGCAAGAGGGTTCCCGTTTCTCAATATTTTTAAATATAATTGTTAATATTTTATAACTGTTTTCTTTTTTTTAAGTTTTAAATCCAGTGTAGTTAACATACAGTGCTGTATTAGTTTCCGGTGTACAAGACAGTGATTCAACACTTCCGCGTATCCAGTTCTCATCAAGACACCCTGCACATTCTTGAACACATTTTCCCACATATTCAAATCGCTGGCTCAGTGACTTCTCTCCACTTGGTAAAATGTTCCTGTGTTATGTAATAACTTCACCGTTATTTCTTAGTGTCGGAAGGCCTCTCTTTTCCCATCACTTTCTCCAAATGGGTGCTGAGCTGGCCACCGCCATGCCTTTACAGCTAGACCGCTTGAGTCAGAACCTTGTCTTCCTGCCCAGGAGAGGGTGTGAACTGCTTCCCCAGTGCGGCCTTGTCAATGCAGTGCAGCTGCAGACAATGCGTGGGGTCCCCTGTGGGTAGATACAAATGTCACTTTATTCAGTGTCGGTCATTTTACTTAGAAGGATCGTAATACTAAAATGATGGTTAGAGATTTTCCATTCAGTTTTTTTTTTTAATTTTTTTTTCAACGTTTGTTTATTTTTGGGACAGAGAGAGACAGAGCATGAACGGGGGAGGGTCAGAGAGAGAGGGAGACACAGAATCGGAAACAGGCTCCAGGCTCTGAGCCATCAGCCCAGAGCCCGACGCGGGGCTCGAACTCACAAATCGTGAGATCGTGACCTGAGCCAAAGTCAGAGGCTCAACTGACTGAGCCACCCAGGCGCCCCATCCTTTCAGGTCTTTCTGATTCAAACATATTCACACTAATTTCTCCATTGTTAAATATATGAAACCCTGCCTTGCTGTTTGTGTATATGTCATTTGAGGAGATTATTTTTTGTTTCTTTTTGTTTTCTGTTAACAAGGAATTATAGTTAAACATAACATATGTATCAGGTATATATTATCAATTTTCAAGGAGTTCATAGAACATAGAATGTATAGGGAGAATGAAAATATGTAACAGATTTCCTTTTTGCTTAATACTTAGGGATCATTTAGTGAGTCAAGGTTATAGTTTTAACAACTACTTGGTGCTTATATTTAGAAATATGAATTAGTATTTGATATACTGCCAAGTAAAATCACTAGTCTGTGCCAGTACTTTATATACAATGTTTCATTTCATCTTTTATTGGCCGTGTTAGTTTGGCTTTATTATCCCCTGTATTGTAGATAATGAAGTCAAGGCTTGCGGATTTAACTTGTCCTTCACAGTGGATAGATGACAGGGCTGGGATTCGGTCTCAACATTGCCTGAAACCTCAGTGTGTGTGTTTCCTACTCTACTGTTCTACTTCTGATGACACAAGGGTAAAAAAAAAAAAATAATAATAATAAAACAATCAGAGAAGAGGTGAGACCAGATTAACTTTTGAAGCAAGAGAATTTGTTAGGCAGTGAGTAGGACATCCCTTGTGGGTGGAGAGTGGGGTATGGAATAGAAAATCAGCAAGTCAGAGACCTAGGGTTGTTTGTAGAACTTGGGCAGCATATTACAATTATAATGGTGGAATTTTATCAGAGAGAAATTTAGGTAGTGTTATGTTCATAACAGACTGGAATGTTTAAACTTCTTTCAGTAGGTGATGGAGAATTGGTCCAGGCTGATGGAATGTCATGATGAAAGTGTTGAATTAAAAAAAAAAAAAATAAAATAAATAAATAAAATAAAGTAATATGATGACTATATCAGGGTCATTGAAAAGAGGTAGTCTTTGAAGCATTAAAATGAATAAGGAGTTTGTTGTAACAAATGAGATGAGAATGATGAAAACCTAAACTAGGTTAATAAGTTAGTAGGAGATTTTTTGAAGGCAGTATCCTTTGAACTTGGTTGAGAATGAGAGAGATGACTGAAAAAAGGGAGATGTTGAAATTTTTTTTTTTTTTTTTAGAGACAGAGTGGGTGCACAATGGGGGAGGGTCAGAGGGAGAGAGAGAGAATTTTAAACAGGCTCCAAGCTCAGCACAGAGACAGACACGGGCTCAATCCCACGGCCCTGGGATCATGACCTGAGCCCAAATGACGAGTTGAACGCTCAACCAACTGAGCCACCCAGGTGCCCCTGAAATTTGTGTTTTAAATACTTAGAAGGATTATGATAATATTGATTGAAATAAGGGCAATATAAAGCAATGTAAACCTTTTATGAGGAAGAAAAAGTAATGCATTTAGAAAATTGTGGGTTGATAGTTGGAATATGAAATGCATATGTCTAGAGGGCCATATGAGACAAATGGAACCGAACTCAAGTGTTGGCTGAAGATTAAGGAGAAAAATTAGATAGTCATCTATATATATTTAACATCCAAGATTTGTGTTCTTATATTTATTTAGTTGTTATGCTTAATTCAAACATTTAAATACCCAACTTGAGCTCTTAAAATTAACCTGAGAACAGAAACATTTGTAAATACAATATGTAAATTTAAGAATAAAAATAATGTGACAAGAAGCACAGATGGGATCTTCTTCACTAGAATCATAAATATGTTTTTTTTTCAAAAATTATACTTCAATTTTTTTTGGTTAAAGCTGTCATTCCCATAGATATTTATGCTCCTACATCCTTTTCTTAGGTTTGATATTTTATAGATCATGTTTGACTTAAGAGCAGAGCCATATCTCTCAATGCATGAAATTATGTTTCGAATTGAATATCCCAGCTATACTTAACTCACGAAAGATAGGTGTTATATACTTTGAGTACTGTGCTGACTCCCAAAAACTTGTCCCTTTTTTACCTTAACCTGAGAACTGAAAATCACTGTATATTCACCTCCTCATTCTTGGATGCCGTTCTAGTGTGAGAGGAAGAAGCCAGGGTCTGATGAAGAAAGCAGAAATGTCTCAATCTAGAGGAGACATGATACATTTTTTTATTAGCTGTAACTCTACCAAGAAGTGCAAAATTTAAATGTTGATTTCAAAGAAAGAAGGACTGCTAAAATATCATGCCAGTCTTCTGGCATGGCCACTCCTTTTTTCTAACTCTTGTTCAATTCCCTCCAACCATAGCTTGTTACAAGAATGGGTCAGAGAAGGGCATCTGGTCAGTTAGTTGAGCATCCAGTTTTGGCTCAGATCATGATCTCTTGGTTCATGAGTTCGAGCCCCACATCGGGCTCTGTGCTGACAGCTCGGAGCCTGAGACCTGCTTCAGATTCTTTGACTCCCTTTCTCTCTGCCCCTCCCCCACTCATGATCTGACTCTCTCTCTCTCTCTCTCTCAAAAATAAATTAAAAAAAAAAAAAAAAAAAAAAAGGATGGGCCAGATTATAAAGACATGCTTTGGGATGATAAAACTGTCTTACTGCTTATTATCTGGAAGAAACCAGGCAGCTCCTTCAAATACTCATAGCTAGAGGGATGATTGATCAGTTGACCCCCAAATTAACCTTGACTGCCCTTCGAAAACTTCCTAGTTTTTTCCTTGGATTAGGATAAAACTGGGGAACACCCTCTTCTTGGTTTGTAGTGCTGTTTGAGTAGAAGAGATCCTGAGAAGAAAATAGAAGAAAATTAGAAAAGTGGGACACTAAGCAGCTGTGACCACACCTTCTTTTACTCTTCTGTAATTGTAAGCACCTGGCTGATCAGATCTTTCACCCTGAAGAGGAGCCCGTTTTGCAAGTGATTTTGTTGTTTGAACCTAAGACCATGTATGAGCATTTTAAATCCTTTTTCTATTGTTGTTTCTGTTGGAACAAAAGCTGGTATGTTTGGACATGAATATTAGATCCCCCGAAGGTAGAAATTCAGATCTAAATTAAGAAGCCTCATGAATTTTAAATTTAGAAAAATAAAATTGCAGTTATCTACTTGGAACTATGAATTTTTTAGGCTTTTCAAAGAAGCTTCGTCCAAAGAAACCCAAAATATTTTACTTCAAACGTTGCCGACTGAAGGTGAACTGTGATTATTAAGAAACAAGAGAGGCATTTAGCAGTCGAAAGTCTGACCTAAATTCTTCTCAACATTTCAGGCAATGTTGAAAGTGAGATTGCTTGACAAGCTTCATTACTTTTATGTGACTTCAAACATGAAATTAAGTGTGAAATGATAGAATGTCGAATGAGTGTGAGTTAGGAGGTTTCTTGAAATGCAAAACATGAGGATTTTATCAATTAGATACCCAGTTTCTGAATCACCTTATTCCCCTGGGTGTCTGTCTGTCAAACGGGCCGGCTCTCGAGGGCATTCAGCTTATTTCCTCTTCTGGATCCTGTCTCCTCAGGCTGGAGGCAAACTTTAGATCTTACTCAAGGATATGCTGATGTTCCTGGAGAAACTCTATACAGGGTTTGTACAATTAGTGTCCCATTAAAGAATGATGTATAGACTATAATACAAAAAGATAAAATGTCATACTTATTTGTCCTGTTGGCAAAGTCAGGCTCATATAGACATTGTTTGTGTTACTAGGGAAAGTTTTCTCATTGGTAATTTAAAATTTGTGTACTTATGACCTTTCCAAAGATACAGAAACAAGACATGAAATACAATATAATGAGAACACAGACAGCACGGAATTTAATATCTGGATTTAAGGACAGTTAAATATTAGGAGGGGAAAAAAAAAAACCTTTCTCTTTTGGCCTTCTAAGGAAAAAATTTCAATATATGACATTTTATAGATGACCATTTCTTTTCAAAATGTAGATATCTTGTATTAAAACGGACACAACTTATTTTTCAATGTCAGTAAAATGATTTCTATTTTAGAGATTAATCCTTTGAACTCTGATATTCTCCGAAGACATTGAATCTATGAGATGGGGGTATACCTCAGTTTTGCGGGGACTGAACAATGCAGTATCGGGGCAGGCAGCTTTCCTGAAAGAATACAAAATAAATTATGAGTACAAAACTAGATACAAAACTGAACCTATCTTTCACACGAGAAAATAAATTACAACAAACCGCACATTTAAAAAAGGTGACAAATGACAAAAAACATTTCAAAGTCCATAAAAATGACATACTTCTATAGATTCCTTTTTTCCCCCACTTCATTTTATGGCTGTGTACTCTTAGTGTCTATTATGGGCTGAATTCTGTTCCCCCAAAATTCTTATGTTGAGATTTTCACCCCACATACCTTAGAATGAAGACAGGGCCTTTTAGAGATAAGTAAGTTAAAATGAGGCCTTTAGGGTAGACCTTAATCCAATCAGATTGATATCCTTGTAAGAAGAAGAAGGACACTCAAAGGGACACCAGACATACGTGCTCACAGAAGAGACTGTGTGAGGACACTGTGAGAAGGTAGCCATCTGCAAGCCAAGAAGAGAGGCCTGAGGAGAAATTAAACCTTGAGTTTGGACCTAGAGACTCCCAAACTGTGAGAAGATAAATTTCTGTTGTTTAAGCCCCCAGACTGTGATATTTTGTTATGGCAGCCCTAGAAAAGGAATATGGTGCTTCTACCTTCCACCTGTGAGAAGGATTTTACAATATTTTTATAGGAAAAAATAGATAATCCAGGTGTTTTCTTGTGTGATTGATTGAAATATATTTTTTCACTATTGGGGTGCATAAAGCATGTGACTTTGCATGCAGATGTACTGACTTTATGGCCAGCAAATGGAGTCATTGTGATGAATTCTGTTTTGCTCAACTCCAATCCCTCATGCATTCATAATTGCCCATGCTGCATTGTTGAATATGTTCATAAGAGATATCTTGAGCTTTAACCGTGTGTTGAGAAATTTTCCATTTTCAATTACACATTGAAATGTTTGAAAAATGAAAAAAAAATTCCCACAGATTAGCTTTTAGCTCATTCATTTCCAATCTTGTTTCTCTTTCACTGACCACACACTTTTTAAATTTTTTTCTTTACATTTATTTATTTTTGAAAGACAGAGAGAGACAGAGCACAAGTTGGGGAGGGGCAGAGAGAGAAGGAGTCACAGAATCTGAAGCAGGCTCCAGGCTCCGAGCTGACAGCATAGAGCCCGATGCGGGGCTCGAACTCACAAACCGTGAGATCATGACCTGATCCGAAGTTGGACGTTCAACCGACTGACCCACCCAGGCGCCCCTGACCACACACTTTTTAGTGTTGGGTGCAAAAGGACACGTTTATATCAGTGTATAATCTTCAGTCTCTGCCTTTGTGTTTCAGAGCTAAATAAGTTTTCCTAGTGAACAGGAGTGTTTTTGGAAGCCATTTGTACAGTGGGATGGCTAATGTAATGGAAGCTATTTAAGATCATTTCAATATATCCGACTACATGTATTCCCAATTCATCTTCCCCTTAGCCAGATTCCTGAAATGTTTCCAAACACCCCAGTGCCAGCTGCCATAAGAAATCACCATGGGAAAAGACAGCAATTATGATCAATGTCACAGGAAATATATTTTGCAAATTTTATGAAAATTTAAATGTAAACACATGGCTAAGGCCACTCCTCAGACCTGGGAAACAGCCTTGAAGCTTAAACTTTATTCACAACTGGGTAAATTGGCTTCTGAGACTCAATAGGTTTGCCTGAATTCACACAGTAGTTAATGGGAACACTGTCATATGTCTCTTTCTCTATACAGTTTTTTCTCTTTACTTGGCAAAGCAGAGATTTATGCATTTTTGTTCTTTCTGGCATATTTAAATGTCATATGACAATTAATTTCAATTAAATAGTAATTAAATACTGATATTCTGTTGAGGACTGTAATGCCAAGAGGAAATTGTCTTGGAATATTTGCATTAATAGATTATTGTTTACATTACTCTGTTGCGCTAAGGCCTGTGCTTAAAAGAGAAAATAAGCATTTGAAGTTGAAAGGCTTAAATTCAGAGATACTAAAATGAAAAATCAAATTGCAGCATGACTAAAATCTAAGAAGTTAAAAAAAGTGACTGAGTTGTCCTTTAATCTGTTGCTGTTCTCCAGCTACTTATCTTTTTCCTGTATACGTAGTCATTCAAATGCCAGGTTTATTTTGCCTTTCTGAATCCAGTGTTCATTCTAGAATATAGATTTTTATTCTAAAATTTAGAATTTTTTAAAAGTGTAGAAGCTGAAATAATTAGGGGAATCTTTGTTGGACTACTTTATGCTTCATCATAGATTTATGTTTGTGGAACTTCATAAAATTTGTATAAAATTATTTGTATAAAATTTGTATAAAATTATTTGGGGAGACCTATGTTACTCTGGATAATGTAAAAAATAAAATTTATTTATTCAGTGTCATGATAAGGTTGTAGTTTCTGGGTGGAGCAGTGTACGAATGGACATAAGAAGGGATGCCTAAATAGAATAGTAATTTCTGCCACTTATTTAAGATTTAGTATGACCTTGGGGCGCCTGGGTGGCTAAGTCAGTGGGGTTGACCGTGACTCTTGATGTCAGCTCAGGTCATGTTCTCACAGTTTGTGTGTTTGAGCCCTGCATCAGGCTCTGAGGTGATGATGCAGAGCCTGCTTGGAATTCTCTTTCTCCTTCTCTCTCTGTTCCTCCCCCACTTGTGCTCTCTCTCTCTCCCTCCCCCCACAAATAAATAAACTTAAAAAAAAAAAAGATTTAGTATGGCCTCTGTCCAGTGTTAACATTCTGCATGTATTAACCTATTTAGTCTTTAATAAAACAACTATAACGTAAGCGTTATTTCCATTTCCATTTTATAGATGAGGAGACCAAGGCTCAAAGATGTAAAATAACTCAGAGAAAGGTGACTTAAACTCAGATCTTTCTACTTCACAGCCCATGTGCCTAACCACTGGCTTATACTGCTGTTTTATCTTTGAGTGAGTCATTGCCAGCTGTAGGAAGATGCACACCAAGGAAATACACTAAACACAAGCAAGGCTGAAAAAGCTCTATTCATTCCAGAGAGTTCTTTTTTTTTTTTTAATTTTTTTAATGTTTTTATTTTACTTTTGAGAGAGGCAGAGAGACAGAGAGAGTGGGGGGGGGAGGGGGGCAGAGAGAGACACACACACAGAATCTGAAGCAGGCTCCAGGCTCCGAGCTGTCAGCACAGAGCCCGACATGGGGCTCGAACTCACTGACCATGAGATCATGACCTGAGCTGAAGTTGGTCGCTCAACCAACTGAGCTACCCAGGCGCCTCTCATTCCAGAGAGCTCTAAAGAATTCTTGCTTCTGATATGGTGACTAGAGGAAAAGTACTGAAACTAGGCATCATCGCCTTGTTGGAGAGCAGTCAGTGCCATTAACCTACTGCATTTACCCCTTTGCCAAACTGTATCTTAAGAAACTCATGATCAAAACAAAATATCATGGAATTTATCCATTGAACTAAAATAAAATAGTCATGTGTGAATTCCCATGAGATTGATTGAGCTGGCAGAGTTGAAGGTCCTCAAAGAACTGCTTTTGATGCCTTTTCTTTTTTTTTTTTTTTCTCCTCCCGTGAGAGCATGGTAACAGCCTGCTAGAAGAGATGGAAACTGAGAGAAGGAACAGGAGTCTGACCCGACCTCACTATCTGAATGAAGCAGTGCGAAAGTAGATGAAACCCCATGCTTTAAAATATTTTTGAATGTCTTACGTCTGATTCATACATTTAGTAGTTGTTATTTGGCAGGCACTACAGACCATTATTTTAAGACTTGAAGCAACTTTACAGAAACTTATTATCAGAAATTAAATAAAACTGAGAAAAACTTAAGCCTATCTTCTTCTAGGGATAAAATAATGCAGATTTATTTGAATAGAAACAGACAGTTAAAGTATCAGTCACACAATTTGAAAATGTACTATGATGAGTTGAGTTGATAGTAACAGGAAACTGTCAGGGCGCCTGGGTGGTTCAGTTGGTTAAGTGTCTGACTTGAGCTCGGGTCATGATCTCGCAGTTTGTGAGTTCAAGCCCTGCGTGGGGCTCTGTGATGACAGCTTTGAGCCTGGAGCCCCTCTCTCTCTGCCCCTCCACCACTCATGCTCTGTCTATCTCAAAAATAAATAAATAAATAAATAAATAAATAAACAAATAAACATTTAAAAAGTAGTAAACTGTCTAGTTTCTAAGTAATGTGAGGTCTCTTTTTATCACAGAAAAAAATGCTGGATGAAAGAGTGATAGAGTGAAATTCAGAGTTGTTTCAGAGGACATTTAAAAATGTGATGATTTGGCTTACCTACAAAAATATATTTATTTTCAGTACCATCTAGAGTAGATGCTCTGTGAAAGATTTATCCCATCCACAGTTAGAGGGAGATAAACACAGCCCCACTTATGCTTGGACCTTTTTCTTCTGTTGTGTGATTAATGCTATCGAACGTTACTTACATCCTTATTTGGACTTGTTTGCTCTTTTTCATTTCGGGAGGGAACTTGCGATATTTAATAGGATATGTTCTACCAATTTTACTTTCTCCTCAAGTCCCCAAGCCATATACTCATTGCTTTATTGGTTGTTCTTTATCCTGCTGGGGGACCATCCCATGTGAATTGTACTAGCCTTTTCTGTCATTTAAAAATGGCCATTGATCTTTCCTTAAACCCTTGCCCAGGGCCACTTTTTCACCTCTGACTCTGATCCCTTTCCCTTCTGCCTCCTCTGCGATCTACTTACATCCCCAGTCTCTCCCTGATCCACTGGCTCTTTTGCCTCCACTAGCATCTGAACTAAAATTTCCACATCCCAACAAAAACTTCTTTCAGTATTACTTCTATCTGAGTGGTCTCTCTTCACTGCTGCTTCTCTTACTCCCTTCACTTGCAAAATATTGCCTGAATTCTTTCACTGGTCAATTATTGGTTATCCTCCAAAATCTGGCTTCTGCCTTTTCAATATTTTATTGAAAGTGCTCTCATCTAATGGATAGATGGAATGACCTCCACAATGTGCCTGTAGTGTTCAGCAGTAGTGATCAGCTCTCCTTCCCCACCTGAAGTTCTCTCCCTTGGTTTCAGTCTCATAGTTCTATCTTGATTATCTTCATTGTGTCCAAACTTGCTAGTTACTTTTCTTTCTCCTCTGTACCGAATGTGTGAAGGCAATCTGGAAGGTTTTATCATCGAATCTGTTTTCTCATTTGTTTATTGATTTAAAATGAAATCCATTCTCCTTACCATGGACCCCAGGAGTCTGCACGAGCTAGGTCTGGCTTACTTTCTGACCTCAATTTATACTTCTTTGATGCAGTATGCTCCAGTCATTCTGGCCTAGAGTTCGTTTTGAATTTTTAATTCTGTGATAGACCTAAGTAACCTAAGGTGATAGAGATAAAAGACTGCTTTAGGCTGAATCCCTTCAAGTATCCCCTTCATCAACTGCGTGTCCACAGCAGCTAGAGTATAGTTGATGCACAGTGGATGCTTAATGAATAAATCATTTGTCACCATGTGACTTAGGGTAAGTCGCTTCTCTCTGTACTTCAGCTTTGGTGTTTATGCTTCAGTTTTGCTTTCTTTTATTTCTTGGGAGAAGTGACACAGAGAATCTCATCCTTTCAGGACGAAAGGTAGCAAGTGTTACAGAGAAGACATTAACGCATATACCCTGTCATCATTTTCTTGCATCCTTGATTAATGAACTATAATAGTTGACTTTTTAAACTTTTAAGGAATAAACTTCAGGCAATAAGGAAAATAAATAAAAGACTGACCTCTGGGGGCATAGAACTGTGTAAATTTGTTATTTACCTGACAAACATCATTTTAAAGGTTTTCTTGGGACTCCTATAAGATGAAATACGCTTTTTGAGTTTCAGTCTCTGAACCCATGAATAAATATTTCAGCTTTCTCTCAATGTTTTTACTATAGAAACATGGCTGTAAAATGAGTCCTTTGTACTAAAAAAAAAAAAAAAAAATCTAAACAAAAGAAAATTTAGTATCTTTTTAAAATGTAGATTTAATGTACTTCATTATGCTGCAACTACTTTTAACCACAACCAAATTAATTCCATTTGTAAGATACTATAATTACAATAAATTGTGCTTTAAATAGCAGTTCAAAATTCTTGGTATGTGTTCTTACATAGTAAGAGCATTTAACAGTATATTTTAGTTTTAACACATTAGCAATAATAAATACTAACTTATTTTTTCTAAAGAACGATTTTGTTCCTTTTGTAAGAAAAAGATACAAGCCTATTATTAAAAAAAATAGATAAGCTATACAGTAACATTCAAGACTATAAAAAAGTTATTCAAATGTAACCACCCAGAAAATACTATTACCAATATTAAGCATATGACATTCTAGTTATCTCTTTATATGAGACTTGACTCCTTAACTTCCATTTTGAGCCAGGAACATAAACTCTTATGTACCATTGATCACTGTCTTCTGCATATATGTTCATGTGTGTATGTGTGAGTGGGTGTATATACTACACATGCACACATAAGTTTTTTATCTTCGTATATATGAATGTATGTATCAATATATGTATGTATGTATCAATGAATGTATGTATGAATGTATGTATCAATATATGTGCAGGTATAATTAATGTATATATATATATTTAAATAGATAAATGGGCTTAAGATTTGCTATTTATAGTTAAGGTACTTATAAATCAGTGAAAAAGGTTTTACTAATTGGTATGTGATCTATATAGAGACTGTTGTTTCTTAATGTTTCCGTGGTCCCTATTTTTATATAAACCGATTCACTCGGGTTTGGCACAATTCCTTTATTTTATGTCCAATTAATAGAAATTCAAAATCTAGCTAACAGAACTTGAAAAACTATGGCTTAATGAAATTAAGGGTGGTTTTTTATTCACGTGAAAGCCCTAGATGGAGGCAGCCTCAGAAGGTTATTGAGGCCTCATTGTGTCCCCAGAAACCGGACTCCCCTTAGGTTTCTCAGCCTGTTCCTGAGAATGTGATACTTCTCATATTTGCAAATTGGCTGCCAGATTTCAGCCACCAGGTTTGAGTTTCAAGGTGTAAGAGAAAGACAAAGGGCAAAATGGGAGATGCCAGCTGAGTTGGTGTCTTTCTTTTGAGGAGCTTTCTTAAAACTCCTTCCAATGATTTCCATTTCCATTGCTGGGCTTGAAATGTGTCATGAGGACGTTCCTGGATGCTAGAAGTGGAGACAAGATACTGACATGCAAGTTGTGGACTCTGCTACAGCTATGTTCCTAATCAGCTAGGCAGAGACTGGCTTGGCTTTTTTCTTAGGCTTTAATCAAATCATTCTTGTGTTTGTTTGTTTCTTCAGAAGTTTCATGCTGTAAAGCAGATCCATGAAAAAGTTGCTAAAGTTGTTTTCGATTCTGTGACCCAATTTGCAGGATAAACAGAATCGCAAGTATCTGTTGTAATCACAAAATCCTTCCTTGTAGTTCCGGAGGCAAACCCTGTAGTTGGATCCCACAACGCCCTTTCGCCTCTTCCTTCTTTCATTTCTGTCTTTTCCGTAAAGGCTGGAGACCTGAACACTTCTTTCCCCCGCATTTCTGGGTGGTAGGGTTGGAAAGCTCACAGCGTTTTGGCTACTGGACATAGGAAGAAGTGTGCTAGGAATGTGTATAAGAAGCTTTACTTTTTCATTAAAGGAAGACCAGGGAGAGACATTACCTTTTTCCCCTCATTCACGCCCTAAGTACAACTATGATGCCTGCAGCCTGAACATCCGTGTTGAGAACATGAAGGACAACGCATGCAGGAAAAACCTAGATAATCACGGTCTTAAGCCCTAATTAACTGTGGAGTCACTGGGCCAAGGTCTATGTCAGAACCTACATGCCTTGTTAATGTGAAAAACTGTCACTGTCAGTTTTTCCATTATTTTCAGGTAAATTCTTGCCCACTTGATGCTTTATTGATTTCTTCACTGAATCAAACTAAAGGTTTTTGTTTTTGTTTTTGAGTCTTCGGCCAGGTTTAGAGTTGTGATCAAAAACCTCTACAGGGAAGGCTTCATCTGTCTAAACCTTGCATGCAATAGCAAAACGGTGTGTTACCTGCTTGAGGCTCAGTGTGGTTTATGTTGTTTGACAGACTTAAGTTTGAAGCCAGGATTTGATTTTGAGGAGTTAAATCCAAAAGAGGAATAAAAATGACTACATCATGAGGTTTTCACAACATTGAATATTATAATATGGGAATACGTATTGCCCAGACATTGGCTTTCTCTTGGAGTACTTTCAAAAAAAAAAATTTATGTTCATTTATTTTTGAAAGAGAGAGAGAGAGAGAGAGAGAGAGAGAGAGAGAGAATACAAAGCAGGCTCCAGGCTCTGAGCTGTCAGCACAGAGCCCGACATTGGGTTCAAACCCACAAACCCTGAGATCATGACCCAAGCAGAAGTCGGACGCTTAACCCACTGAGCCATCCAGGTGGACACTTAATTGAGCCACCCAGGCGCTCCTCTTGGAGTACTTTCAAAAAGACCAAAGATTTCCTTTTTGCTGAGATTCAGTTTTCTTTGAGACACTATGATTTTTATTTTGGGATCACAGATTTGGGAAGCTCAAAGAAAAGAAGTACTCAAATCGTACTTGTATGAATTGTGAGCTTGAGCTGGTTACTTGATCTTCCTGAACCTGTTTCTTTGCCTGCATTGAAGGGTATAGAAGCACTTACCCTCAGCTAGATGAAATGATTCATGTGAAAACTCCTAGTCTTTGCCATCCTATTGAGCAATTAGTACATGCTATTTTTCTTTTGTTTCATTAGAGTTTGCTACTCAAAATTATATTTTAGAGTGAATACCCTGTATTTTGAAATAAATATTCCTTTTGATACTTTCTAATGACTTAACAGAAAGTAAACTAGTGACAATAAGCAAACACACAGAATTGTTGGGAAATATTATATTCTCCTGAACTCTGTATTCTCATTGACCGAAACCATAGATTATCAAATTCAAAGTATACATATAATCAATATAGGCATAATACCACCTACTTTTATATTAATGATTCATAAGATACTTTCATATCTTGACAGTTACTATCAAGAAACTCCATTGTTCTTTTTTTTTCAATATATGAAGTTTATTGTCAAATTGGTTTCCATACAACACCCAGTGCTCATCCCAACAGGTGCCCTCCTCAATATCCATCACCCACCCTCCCCTCCCTCCCATTCCCCATCAACCCTCAGTTTGTTCTCAGTTTTTAAGAGTCTCTTATACTTTGGCTCTCTCCCACTCTAACCTCTTTTTTTTTTTTTTTCCTTCCCCTCCCATTGTTCTTATAGTAGATTTTTTTTAAATGCCATTTGAATTTATGACTGGGATTTTTAAGAAATTAACTTTAATATTTATCATGTTAGGTAGGTAGATGGATACTTTTTTCATGTATTTTCTTCAGAGTGATGTTTAGTAGCTACTGTTTTGAAAATACAGTATATTTATTAATGTTATTGGTGTGATTTTGATTTTCTAGTTTTTTAATTACCTATTTTTTTAACCCCATGGTGTATCAATGACTGTTAAATATAGTTTCAGACAAAAATGTTGACAGTAATTTTCTAAGGAACATAGTATTTGCACAACCAAATCTACATTCTTCATTTAACTTTCTCTGTAACTTTAAGAAAATAACATAACCTTTGTTTTTGTCCCTATCAAGTCTCTTTACTGAAACCTGATCCTACTTTTGAAGAGCCAGCAAAGCTATAGTTTGCAGTTATAATGCTCCTAAAAATACTGTGTTTATCTTGTGCTCACTACAATCAGTGCTTAAATATGGAAAGAGTACAACTCTGCTATTGTCACAATATTGCATCTTTCCCACATTTTATGGCCTATTTCCAGCAGGAATGGGGATTCAATGTCAGCAGTTTTCCCAACTATGACTTAGCACTGATCAGTATTCTTGCTTTGTAGGCTGGGAAGAAAGTGCTTCTCTGTCCTTATCTGTTCTGACAATTTGATATATTTAGGTTTATCTCATGAATATCATTTGGCGTTATTTTTGGCATTTAGTAAAAATAGATGTTTTTCAGCTGTACAGAGCTATAGTTTATAATAAACTTTATATTGCCGTGTTCAAGGAAGAAATTATGATAAATTGAGACCATTCTCTGCCTGTAAGCCAAATCTCTCCATTTTTACACTTCTCATTTAGCTTGGAGGGGAAGTTGTATCCACCATTTGGGATTATTTTACCTGGCTATTCTTAGCTCCAGAAGTTTGTCATCATCCGCATGATTAAAAATACTTACCAAGCATCTTTTTAAATGATCCTTTATATGAGTGAATCAGCCTCCAACTTTTGGATGGTCATGAGTATTGGCAGAGAAAACCAAAGTGGTTTGGAGCAATTCAAAGTCTTCTCCAAGCACATGGAAACCATTTAACTAAGGTTTGACTTTGATGTTGTGGGCGATCTGACTCAGTGGTAGTTGAAATTATGTAATGATAATTAAACTACCAACCCACAAGCTCAACTTGTGTGTTTTGTTTTGTTTTGTTTAAGACTTGGAATACATGGTCAACAAATAGGCCATTTCGTATACAGTTAACGCTTTGTTTTTGCAGAAGGCCATGCACATTACTGAGAGAAGAGACAGTCCCATGATATACCCATTTAAAGGACCAACTATCTTTCCTTCCACAAACCTGAATGTCTTTTTTCAACACAACTTACATAAGGAAGATGTTTATTTAAGTTTTAGGGACAGTAAGAACCTATAGGTTCAATTCTGTAAGTTAATAGATTGAGCGCTAGTGTGAATAATATCTTGTGTGGGTTGAGAGCAGGCAGGCAAGGGGCTGTTTGACCAAAAATTTGTTCTCAACCTATCTGCCAAAGTTTCTGAAATCTCCACATCAGCAAGACTCTTTTCAGCTTGTCCTGAGGTTTGGCAGAAGCCTTGACATTTAGACAACACAGGTTGTTGGCTTTAGTTTAG
Organism: Leopardus geoffroyi; assembly: GCF_018350155.1. Classification (NCBI taxonomy): domain Eukaryota; kingdom Metazoa; phylum Chordata; class Mammalia; order Carnivora; family Felidae; genus Leopardus; species Leopardus geoffroyi. The sequence continues at coordinate 168,357,467 of NC_059327.1, forward strand.
GTTCAGGGTTTGGAAGACTGATTTGCTGAATGCCATCTCTGTCATTTCCAGCAACCTGGAATTTGTGTGAGATTATGTGGATTAAACATCAGGTGATGATACGTCTCTAATCAGTGTAACAGTAATGTAAACCAAAGTATGCCATTTGTATTGATTCTGAAAATCTGAATGTATTTTTATGATTTAAAAATTTAAGTGTAGTGAAATAAATGCAACAGAAAATTTACTATCTCAACTATTATGTATGCAGTTCAATAATGTTAAGTACACTCACATTGTTGTGCAGCTGTTGTTTAGGCTTCTATGATATGAATCCATAGACTGACTGACTTATAAGCAACAGAAATTTATTTCTCACGTCTCTGGAGGCTGGGAAGTCTAAGATCAAGCCACACGCTTATTTCGTGTCTACCTTTGTGTTCTGTTCTCACTGGTGCAAGGCGCAAAATTGATCTCTGAGACCTCTTTTAGGAGGGCACTAATCCATTCATGAGGGCTCCATCGTCATAACCTAACCACCTCCCAAAGGCCCTACCTCCTCATACCATCACCCTGAGCATCAGTTTTCAACATATGAATTCTGTTAGGGCACATACGTTCAGACCATACCAGCAACCAATCTCTAGAATTCTTTTCATATTGCAAAATTGAAATTCTGTGCCCATTAAACTACTCCTTACTCCTTCCCCTGGCCTCTGGCAACCACCATTCTACTTTTGTCTCTATTAATTTGACTACTCTAGATACTTCATGTAAATAGAATCGTACAGTATGTGTATTTTAGAATGGCTTGTTTCTCTTAGCATCATGTCCTCAGGGATCTTCCACGTTGTAGCATGTGTCAGAATTGCCTTCCTTTTTTATGTTGAATTATATTCCATTGTACATATATATCACATGTGGTTTATCCATTCCATATTTTAGCTATTGTGAGTAATGCTGCTATGAACATGAATGTAAAACTATCTCTTTGAGACAGTTTTCAGTTCTTTTGGGTGTACGCCAGAAGAAGAATTGCTGGATCATATGGTAATTCCATTTATTTATTTATTTATTTATTTATTTATTTATTTATTTATTTAAATGTTTGTTTATTTTTTGACAGAGAGAGACAGAGCATGAGTGGGGGAGGGTCACAGAGAGAGGGAGACACAGAATCCAAAGCAGGCTCCAGGCTCCGTGCTGTCAGCACAGAGCCCGACGTGGGGCTCGAACTCACGGACCGTGAGATCATGACTTGAGCCGAAGTCAGACGCTCAACCGACTGAGCCACCCAGGCCCTCCAGTAATTCCATTTTTAATTGTTCTGAGGAACTGCCATTTTGTTTTCCATAGCCACTGCATTCTAATTCAATAGTATACAGGGCCCCAGTTTCTCCACATCCTTGCCAATACTTGTTATTTTCTGTTTTCTTTCTCTTTCTTTCATTTTTAAATAGTAACTATCCTCATGGATATAATAGGGTGTCTTATTTTGGTTTTGATTTGCATTTCCTTAATGTTTAGTGATATTAAACATTTGGGTGTTTGTACTTGTTGACCACTTTTGTGTCTTCTTTGGAGAAATGTCTTTGCCCATTTGTAATCAGGTGTTTTTTTTTTTGTTTTTTTTTTTGGTGTTGAGTTACAAGAGTTCTTATATATTCTGGATATTAACCTTTTATCAGATATATGATAAATATTTTCTCACATTATGTGGGTTGCCTTTACATTCTGTTAACTATGTCCTTTGATGCACAGAAGTTTCACATTTTGATGTAATCCAACAGGTACTTTTTGTGTTGTTGCCTATGATTTTGGTGTCATATCCATGAAATCATTGTCAAATCCAATGTCATGAAGGTTTTTCCCTATGTTTTCCTCTAAGACTTTTATAGTTTTAGCTCTCATGTTTAGGTCTTATATCCTTTTTGAATTAATTTTTTTCTATGATGTAAGGTAAGGGTTCAACTTCGTTCTCATTCCTGCACTCTTCATTCATTCGTTTGCATATGGATATCCAGTTTTTTCAACACAATATGTTGAAAACACTGTACTTTCTCCAATGGAGAATCGTGACATACTTGTCAAAAAAAAAGCATTTAACCACATGAGTTTCTTTCTGGGGCGTCTCTTCTATTGGTCTATATGTGTGTCTTTATGCCAGTAGCACAGTGTTTTGATTACTGTAGCTTTGTATTAAGTTTTGAATCAGGAAGTGTGAGACCTCCAACTTTGTTCTTTTTCGGAATTGTTTTGGCTATTTGGGGTTCCTTAAAATTCCTTATGAATTTTAGAATGGATTTTTCTGCAGAAAATGCCTTTGGGATTTTGACAGAGATCACAGTAAATATGTAGATCCTTTGGGTAGTATTGACATCTTAATTATGGTAAGTCTTTCAATCTAGGATCACATGAATGTCTTTCCATTTACTTGTATCTTCTTTAGTTTCTTTCAGTGTTTTATAGTTTTCATTGTACAGGTCTTTTGCCTCCTTGGTTAAATTTATTCCTATAAATGCAATTGTTTTCTTAATTTTCTGTTTGGATTATTCATTGTTGTTATGTAGAAACACAATTGATTTTTTGAGTGTTGATTTATATAATGCAGCTTTGCTGAATTTATTGTTTGATCTAAGAGGATTTTTTGTTGATGAACATTCATTTTTAAAAATAGGCAAACATATATTATGCTAAGCGAAATAAGTCAGAGAAAGACACATATATGATTTAACTTATATATGGAATTTAAGAAATAAAACAGATGAACATAGGGGAAGGGAAGGAAAAAAGATAAAAACAGAGAGATAGGCAAACTATCAGAGACTCTTAGATACAGAGAACAAACTGAGGGCTGCTGGAAGGGAGGTGGGTGGAGGGATGGGCTAAATGGGTGATGGGCATTAAGGAGGGCACTTGTTGGGATGCACACTGGGTGTTATATGTAAGTGATGAATCACTGGGTTCTGCTTCTGAAACCAATACTACAGTGTATATTAACTAACTTGAATTTGAATAAATAAATTTTCAAAAAAGGAAAGAAAATAGGCAAACATTTGAGAGATAACAGTGAAAAATCTTATGTGACTTACACATTGAAATATAAGTGTATGTTAGCGTAAGTGTAAAATGTTACATTGAGGAATAATTGTAAACATTTTATTAAGAAAAATATTGGGGCACCTGGGTGACTCAGTCAGTTAAGCATCGATCTTCAGCTCAGGTCATGATCTTTCAGTCTTGGGTTCAAGCCCTGCATTGGGCTCTGTGCTGACAGCTCAGAGCTTGGAATCTTCTTTGGATTCTGTGTCTCCTTCTCTCTTTCTGCCCCTCCCCCACTCATGCTCTGTATCTGTGTCTCTCAAAAATAAACATTAAAAATTATAAAACCAAAATTTCAAAAGTATTTATCAAAAGTTTCCATGTACATTGAAATCTAATGGGTCTGTTAAGAGTGATTACAATGGGGCGCCTGGGTGGCTCAGTCGGTAAAGTGTTCAACTTCGACTCAGGTCATGATCTCCCTGTTCATGGGTTCCAGCCCCGCGTTGGGCTCTATGCTGACAGCTCAGAGCCTGGAGCCTGCTTCCGATTCTGTGTCTCCTCTCTCTGCTTCTCCTTTGCTCATGCTCTGTCTCTCCAAAATAAATAAATGTTAAAAAAATAGAAAAATTTAAAAAAGAGTGATTACATTAGATAGCTTAGGAAGACGGTATATTCTTTTTGAATCCAAAATGTTTATAGAATTTTAATAATAGAAGACAGAATATAGTTACCTGACCTTGTAATAATAATTTTTAAGAATTAAACAGGTGGAGTTTTCACGTTGAAATTCTTCACATCTTTTAAGCAAGAGTGACAAAGCATATCAACATTGAGAAGAACCTTCAAGGGGCGCCTGGGTGGCGCAGTCGGTTAAGCGTCCGACTTCAGCCAGGTCACGATCTCGCGGTTCGTGGGTTCGAGCCCCGCGTCGGGCTCTGGGCTGATGGCTCAGAGCCTGGAGCCTGTTTCCGATTCTGTGTCTCCCTCTCTCTCTGCCCCTCCCCCGTTCATGCTCTGTCTCTCTCTGTCCCAAAAATAAATAAACGTTGAAAAAAAAAATTTAAAAAAAAAAAAAAAAAAAAAAAAAAAAAAAAAAAAAAGAAGAACCTTCAAAATCATTACATAGGATTCATGATTAATCCTCTTCAATACAGACAATATAGGAACTGTAAAAAGGTATGAAGGAAAGAACAAATTATACAGAAGTTGAGGTATGCCCTAAACATATATATTTTTTTTTACTACACAGTGAACATGTAGGATTGTAGATGTGAAAATGGGTGACCATAGGGAAAATGTGGCCATAGGGACTCTCTATGCTAAGAAATTGTCTGTCCTGCACTAATAATGTCGAACTTTTAAAATATGACCATCAAATATGTGCATAATAAAATTGTGTTAATAAGTAAAATCGTTTAATAACATCTCAGATTTATTCTTGTATATCATAGGTTCATTGTATAATTAAAATATTCACTTTGGCCTTTGCCTTGGCAAAATATTGATTTTTAACATGTGCTCATTCAGCATTTCATTTATAATACGTAATTGGTTCACCTATCTTGTGTGGATAAGTATGTTTACCTGAATTATAGAAGTGAGCTGAAAGACTACAACCTAGTGTAGCTTCATTTGATAATGCTGTTGCTGAACATTAAGAGAGTGGAGGTGCAATGGGGAAGGTTCAGGATGATATACATGATGTGTCTCGTGATAGAACAATAAAAGGGAAAAGGTAAATTTTACTTATCTTACAGATTGTCTGTGGCTGTTCTGGAGTGTCACAATTATTGATAAAGTGTATGTTCAAGTATGACACTTTAGAAAACAAAACAATATATGCGAGGAAACGTGCAATATGCCAGGAAGTTTGTGCCTTTATCAGACAATGCTAAACTTACCATTGATACAAAAGAGAAATATGAAATATTATAATAGATTTTATTTAATTGAAAAGGAAATGCCTAGTACACCAGTGGATTACAGAGTGAGCTAATACAAATTTTAGACTTTGAGCATACTTTTAAAATACAAATTGGGTTCTGTGTAATTGCTAGATTATTGTGTATATAATGGTCATGCAGTAGAATTGAGTAAAATAAAAAAATAGTAATATAAAAATTAATGTAATTTTATATAGCAATAATACATAATTCCATTACCTAGATTAATATGGTATTTCAGTCAAATTAAAAAGCTAATATCTTCTGCAATGTACTATCTCACAGAGGATATTTTATAATAAAATATGAGGAACATGGGATTTTGATTCTTAAGCAATTTATCCATTGTGATATGTCATTGCTCTTTTCTCCCCAGCATGCGTGTGAACATGCATACAGACACAGAAGACAGTCAGACAGACCATATACACACGTGTGCACACACCCACACACACCTGCTTTTACTCTACTCATATTAGTTTTCATCAGTCAATTACATGATTTACACAGGATTTATCAAAGACCTAATATATACAATGGTAATGTTCAATCTTCATATGCAAAAACCTAATAGTAGGTCTCAGGAGTTCATTAGCTGGTGTGCTATAATCCTAAAGTATGCCCATTTCAGATTAGGAACAGTGATAAACAACTTCATTTTGTTTACTTTTTTTTTTTTTCATTTACATTCTATTGTCAAAGAGTAACATGCATATGAAGTGTTATTTTGGTCGTTTATACTGGTGGCTACTGAATGCTACCCCCCAAAGATATCCATGTCCTAATCCTGGAGACCTGCAAGCACATTAATTTAAAGGGACTTTGCATATGCTAAATTAAGGATATTGAGATGGACAGATTATCTCGGGTTATCTGGGTGGGCCCAATGTAATCACAAGGTCCTTGTAAGAGGCCAAAGATTCAGAGTTGGAGAAACAGATTAGAAGATGCTGTGCTACTGGCCATGAAAGTGGAAGAGGGGACCACAAGCTAAGGAACAAAGAGTGCAGGCAGCCTCTAGAAGTCAGAGAAGGCCAGCAAGCACATTCGTCTCTAAAGACCCTAGAGAAAACCAGCCCTGCTGAAACTTTGATTTTAGCTTACTAAGACGGATTTGGAACTTCTGACCTCCAGGATTGTAAGATAATAGGCTTGTGTTGTTTCAAGCCACCAGGTCTGTGGTAATTTGCAGCCATAGGAAATTTGTAACAGCAACCAATAGGAAACTAATGCACCCCAAATATTTGTATGAGTATTTCTTTGTGATTGCTTTATTAGTAAAATATGATCACTATATTGTTTATTGCAGTAATTGATAATTAAAAACCATTTTTTTTAATCAAGAAAATGCAAAGGTTATCTTAATATCTTATTCATTCAATGATACACACACACACACACACACGGCCAGGGTGGGAAGAGAGGTGGCATTGCCCAGAGAATGGAGGCTGGAGGCTGTGTCTCACACACTATCATGCTCTGGGGTGAAATGTCAAGGAATATAAGAATTCTAAATTTCTGGCCTCCAGGTTGTTAAGACTGTCTATTTGTAAATGTAGAAGGCTAGAGCACAATTTATATAACAGTAGGTTAGCTTAATTTATATATTTCAAATATTTAGACATACGGTAGGCAGGCTTCTTTTCATTCTGGGTCCTGCAAATGTTAGTGTCAGGTATTTCTGCAATATCATTTTCTGCTGGTTCTCACTTACTCTATGTGCTCCAGATTTAACTAGTCAAGTGTGGATTTCTCAGCCTTCCATGCTACTTGATACTTTTGCATGCATTACCTCCTTTGCCAGGAGTGCCCTTTCTTACTCTTTCACCTAGGAATCTGACAAGTATTCTTAAAGACCTAGATCAAAAGTTACCTCCAACCTCCTCTGGTCACAATTAACCATTTCACTATTGGTGGTTCTTTTGCTTCTTTTATTCCTAGTACAGTTCTCATATCCCTAACTTGAATGTGAGTTTCTTAGTTGAAAGGACATTTTATTCACATCTGTATTCCCACTGCCTTGCTTATAGCCATTATTACTGGGGGGGGGGGGGGGGGGCGGGGGGAAGCCTACTCTGTTTCTTACATATGTTGATAGTGTGAAATGAAAATCACTTAGTTCTCTTCTTCTTGTTGGTCCCAGTTGATAGCACACATCCATACTAAATGCATAGGTATTTAGGCTGAGAAAAATCAGTTTTATAAATGAAGACCCCAGAGGTCCAAATTCATTCCTCTCTGGTGAAAGTGTGTTGAGAGCATGACTATATCTTGAAGCTGAAGTGGGACTGGGGCCCTACTGCCTTTTTTTTCCTAAATCTTCGCCTTAGGACTGTTTGTAGGGAGAGGCTCTGAATATGTTTACCATCCAGCTGTTGGGAGCATTACGTGTCTTCATGCACTCATGAGCAGGTGAGGTAGAGAGCTCCATTGAACACTAGAGGAGGACTCCAGTATCACCTCAGGAATGAAGGCTTCGGGCCTGATCCTCTGTGCCTTCTTCATGGGTTGAAGAAGTGTGTGAGGAAGGCTGGCCCTGATTCTCTGATACATCATCAGGCATTTTGTGTGGGGTTATGGGTGGCGAACCTAAGTCTCTTTTCTGAGGAACAATGATCATAACCCTTAGCAGCAATCTTTCTAATAACATAGTCTCTCCAATCACATGATCACTTATTTTTGAGGTGGAGTTAGGAGGACAGAGAAGTAAAAGAATGAGTGAAAAGTGGAGGGAGAAAGATTTAAAATATTCACTGTAATATTTCCTGAATCATGAGGGCAAAGAATGTTTCATCCTGTGTAGAAAGGAGAAGCTAGTGCTTAAGTATAATCTCCTAATGGTAGGAAACCAATATAATTTTATTGAGTGGTCCATTGGTTGTCATGACTGAGAAATCATGTATGAGGGCTACCCTTTGTTCTGCCTTCCCAGTAGGCTCTCCACTCTGTTCTTTGTACCAGGAAGCTCATCTTGATGGATTGTTTCAAAGCATTCTCTTCCTTTCTGGCTACTGGTTGGATTTCACAATAGGAGGTTTCCTGTAGACAGCTGCAGTGCACATGTGCTCAAGAGAACATGGGATCTAGACACATAGGTCCTGAAATTATTAGCATTTTGTTATTGTTGAAGCCCAGGGAGTCTTTGAAATCACCTAGTGGAAACTCAAGAATGCAGAAAGAAATCTCACAACACTCTCCCAATGCCTTTACACTGTGCTTCTTTCCTGACCCATTGACTCTTATTTTACCTCCTGTCCCCAATCCCCCATATTTTCTTTTTAAATTTTTTCTTAATGTTTATTCATTCTTTTTTTTTTTATAATATATGAAATTTATTGTCAAATTGGTTTCCATAAAACACCCAGTGCTCATCCCAAAAGGTGCCCTCCTGGAAAGCAGTGTGGAGGTTCCTCAGAAAATTAAAAATAGACCTACCCTATGACCCAGCAATAGCACTGCTAGGAATTTATCCAAGGGATACAGGAGTAATGTTTATTCATTCTTGAGAGACAGAAAGAGACAGGGCACGAGCAGGAAAGTGGCAGAGAGAGAGGGAGAATTCTAAGCAGCCTCCAAGCTCTGAGCTGTCAGCACAGAGCCTGACACTGGGCTCAAATCCATGAACTGTGAGATCATGACCCAAGCTGAAACTGGACGCTGAACCGACTGAGCCACCCAGGTGCCCCCCACCCCAATATTTTCTTATTTCACTTCAAGTGCTTCCTTCACTTATATGTTCTTTTCTAGGCTACCTCAATTTCTGTATTTGTCACTTTTGCTTAGAATTGCCTGGCATTTTTATCCTGCCTCAAACATCACTACCACTTTCTGGGCTTTTGTGTTTCCTGTTTCTTACCTCACTCTCCCAGTATACACCCTCTGTTCCCTGGCCTGTTGCTTCTGTCCCTCTCCACTGACCATGTTGTCTGTCTCTCCTGTTGTCTTACATCTTCTGCTTACATGGAAATAATTTATGTAATGTTTAACTCTCCTATTTTGAGGTCTCAATGTAAAAGAAAATTCAGGCTAGTGAATGTGATAATATAGTTAAATTATAAGGAAGATGTTGGTTTTACCTAATATACTGTGATTTTAATAAGTTGTTTAGAGCATTAGGATTTCAGGTCACAAGTTCCTTCTTAGTGCACTAGATGGTATTTATGAATGGAAAGATTGCACCATTTCTTTCTCTCATAGCTCATGTGGGGAACCTGCCTCATTTATTTGTTTTTTTCTTCCAATGGTCCTTTCATTGGCCACCATTTTTTTCCTACTCTTGAACATTGGTCTGTAAGAAGTTACAGAAAATATTTAAGATATGACAAAAAGGTATCAATGACTCACCATGCAGTTAGAATGCCTTAGCAGAGATTTGAAGAAATGAAATAAATTCCACCTAAGACTTTCCTGGTCAAAATTATATGTACCAATTTATGTTTTGCTCAGTGTTGACTTAGAGATAACTCTATTCTAAATCACTATATAAGATATTCATGTTTAGAAAACATATGTAAACATATTTCCAGATATGTTTTCTTTCAGATGAATAAGATTATTTTATGAAACTAAAAGATAAAGAAATGAGAAACTGAAAATGTTCCCAGAAAGCACAAGTAATTTTGTAGGGTTAGTTGTCTGACTTACCTACAATTTATCCTTTGTTTGTAACTTGGCAATCTTTATTTGTTAAAAGGTCAAATATTAACCATAACAACATTTATTTATTGCTAGGTATTCTGTAAGGGACACAGGTTTTTTCCATTTATATATCTATCTATCTCTCTATCTATCTGGATCTATAATCACAGTTTTTTTAATATACAATCAAATAAATAATTATTTATACTGAATCATTCTTTATTAATCCTAGTATCAAAGTTGATATAAAACATCTAATATTCTCTAAACTCTTCTGAAAAAGATTCTTTGAGGACCTATAAATACTGATAGTCTAAGATGCTGTTTTAAGTATATTCACCACATGTCTTTGAATGTGAATTTATTTCTGAGTAGTACATGTATCTAATATAATGATATGTTTGGATATGAGAAGATGATCCTAATTATTTTGGTTGCCTTGTCTAAGGAAATCATTAGAAAGCATAATTTTAAAACGATTTCTCATTAATATGAATGTCCATGTTGAATTGAAGACTCAGAACCTGTCAAGGCTTGAAGCCATTTGCCTCTCCTTGAGAACTATAAGAAAATGATGATTTGGAGAATTATAAATTCTCATTTATGACTGGCCAAAGTTATTATTATTATTTAACTAGCATAAAACAGTGGGAAAATATGACCTTTGAAGTGAGACAAAACCAGGCAAATCCAAGCTTCAAGTAGCTTTTTGACTGTAGGAATATCAGGTAATCTCATGAGGCTTCACCTCCTCAATATTGACATGGATACAAAGATAGATAGCTCACTGATTTTTTTTTTTTTTTTTGGTAGAGAACAAATGAAATAACAAGTATAAAGAGTTTCTAATATAAAACTTGGCACATATTAGGTGCTCAGCAATTAATTAGCCCCCTTTTTAAAAGTTTATTTATTTTGAGAGAGAGAGCGAGTGGGGAAGGGTCAGAGAGAGAGGAAGAGAGAATCCTAAGCAGGTTCCACACCGCCAGTGCAGAGCCTGATGTGGGGCTCAAACTCATGAACTGTGAGATCATGACCTGAACCAAAGCCAAATGTTTAACCAACTGAGCCACCCAGGCACCCCAATTAATTATCCCTTTAAAAAATATTCATTGTTAGTTTTCTCACTGTAGCCTCTAGGTCTGCTAATGTACAGGTAAATTGCTTCTTATCACATGCCAGCACTCCTCTCCATTTTGATTGTCTTTTCCTGTCTAGGAGCACTTTTGTATACTTCTTTGGCTTAGTCTACACTTTAAATTTGGGCCTGCCATCCATGTTTACATAGTAAAAACCTGTGCGATCATCTCAAAGTTGCAGGTAATCTTGACTAACAAATATTGACCATTATCCACATATAGACTAGTTTTGAAGATTGCCTAAATTCTGGGAAGACCTTAATAGCTGTCCAAACTATTTTGTATTAGTTATAAAGACTATTACTTGGGGAGAAATAGATTTAGTTATTTTTAATCAAGCCTGACCTTTCAATGCAACAAAGGAGGTGTGTGAAATGTCACAGTGTCTAATGTAAGGATTTTGTAATGACTTGGAGTATTGACTGGCTGTCTGAAATGTGAGTGAGAGAGGAAGAAGGAAGAGTGAATAAAAAGAGTCTTGGGGCTGGGGAAGGGAGGCAGGAAAATAGGGAAGAGTCAGACAGGAGAACAAAATCTGGTCAATGACTTTCTTCTAATCATTTATTCAACACATACTTATTATCTGGTGCCAGGAGTCATGTGAGTCCTGAGCTTATGGTGATGATTGAGTGATAAAAAATAGTGGCACTTACATGGTACTTAGGGTGGATCAAGTCTCAGAATAAATGCTTTAACAATATTAAATCGTTTTATCTTCATAATAACCCTATGGGGTAGATATCATCGTGGTCTGTTTTACAAATGAGGAAACAGAGATATAAACAGGCTGAGTACATACAACCATAGGGAACCTGAGTGGCAGAGCTGGGATTTGATCCCAGGCAGTCTTGATCCCAGGCGGCTCGGAGTCCTTCCTTTTAACTGCAATACTGTACTGAGCCTTCTTGGGGGCCTACAGTCCATGAACACTGTAAGTGCAGTGAAGGAGAGGGCCAATTAGAAGACATTTGTTAGAATAAAGAGCATAGGAAGATAAGGGAGCCATCTAGAAACACTTTTCTCTCATGGTTTCTGAGTTAGGAAGAGATTCCCAAGAAGGTGAGGTTTCTGACTACTGTCCATGGTCGAGTAGAAGGCAGTCATTTGAGGGGAGGAAGAAGGAATCTCAAGGAAGGGTGAGCTCCACTAGTAAAGGCAAATATTTTGCATTTATTTTATACAAAAGAAATGGTATTTGCAACAGAGTATCATTTTGTATTATTGAACAGAAAACTGTCCTCCATATTTTTCCTGAGCTGCTAAAAGCTCTCAGGGATTTCCAAAACCATTGATACAACTGGGATTTTGATTATCGTTGTGCCATAATGAAAGATAATGTGGAGTGATTTCTATGCCCCAAGCATGCAACTTGTAATAGTGTCCCAGGTTTTTAAAAGAATTGAAGCGGTGTCTCTGAACTGTGATCTGGTTTTCAGAAGCATAAGTTAAGATGCAAATCTGTGCCTGGAAAGGCATCCTATTGTTGGCTTTAAGACCTTCTCTTTCCAACACAGTGAAGGATGTTTATTGATCAGAAACTCCCTGGATTCTGAAGAGAGTCTGTGAGTAAAGTGATAAAAGAAAAAAAATGCCCCAAGTTTCTTTCCTTAGAAATGAATAATCCTTCAAAAGATGTTCTCTTTGCTTTTCTTGAATGCTTTACCTCCCTTCCCTCCCCTTCAAAGTCCACTTGTTTCTGTGATGTGAAATATGTGTTAAAGTCACCTTATGCTTCCTCCCCCCTAGATAGATCCTGTAACCTTCCTCCAACTCGGACACATACCCTCACTATGGTGCTCACATCACCAGTGCATGTGCCTCACATACCTCTCATTCTTAGTACATCTGTTTGTTTTTCTCTAGACCACGAGCTCCCTGAGAGCAGGAACCGCATTCCCTTCAGTCTAATGGATTGCATGACTGCTTATTAAAAGACTGAATCACCTAATACCACTAAAATATGATCTAGTGGGGGAATAATGCTGTTTCAACTAGAAAAAGCAAATGCATGGCTCCCTAGAAATACTGGATGTGTCACCAGAATTTCCTTTGTTTTTAAACCACTTCATGGTCAGGATTGGCCTCAAACACAGAACCAGAAGAATGTAGCTGTAAACCTGCCTCAGTTCTCCGGAGCAGGAAAACAATGCTAAAGTAAAATTGTTTTAAATGGCTAAAAAGCTAGTCAGAATAGGGAAGGAGAGAAAGCAGATTCTTTTAGATAAGTAACAAGTAAGATATACTGCTGTCATTATCATAGCAAACTTGGGATGTTACTCATCTTACAGTATAGATCTAGAGCACAGCAGGATTATAATTCTCAGTCATACTAACTAAAGAGATCACTTTTAACAATCTGGAATTTATTTTCTTTCCTTTTTAAAAAAATGTTCGTTTATTTATGTATTTATTTATTGACAGAAAGAGAGTGAAAGGGAGCGGGGGAGAGACAGACACAGAGAGAGAGAGAGAATCTCAAGCAGGCACTGTCAGCGCAGAACCTGATGTGGGGCTGGAACTCAGGAACTGTAAGGTCATGACCTGAGCCTGAAATCACGAGTCGGATGCTTAACCAACTGAGCCACCCAGATGCTCCTGGAATTTATTTTCACACTTGCTTGTTTGTGTATGTTTCACGACTGGGATCACAGAATATATGGGTTGCCTACTGCATTCTTCATTTAATACTTTGTTGGGAACAATCTCCAATGCGGTTACTAGTCTTTTGACAATATAGTTTTAATGGCTGCCTGTATTCTATTAATTTACCAGTCCATTCATTTATCAATCCCTTATTGAACATTACTAGGTGCCAGGCAGTATGCTGTACCTCAGGGATACAAATGCCAACAGATAAAACCCCTGCTTTCGTGAATTTATTTTAAAGATTTAATTTATATGGCCAATACTGGTGGTCGGCTAAATAGCATTCATTTCCACCTCCTCCCCTCTATTTACAGGAATTGAGGCTGGAAAAGGAATACACTTTTCACACTTCTCTTTCAGCTAGGGCTGGCAATGTAACCTAGTCATGGTCTGTGGGATTTATGTAGAAGACTCCTGATGGATTTCTGGGAATTTTTTGCTTTTTTTTTTTATTTTTAATTAATGTTTCTTTCTTTCTTTTTTTTTTTTTAATTTTTTTTTCAACGTTTATTTATTTTTGGGACAGAGAGAGACAGAGCATGAACGGGGGAGGGTCAGAGAGAGAGGGAGACACAGAATCGGAAACAGGCTCCAGGCTCTGAGCCATCAGCCCAGAGCCTGACGCGGGGCTCGAACTCACGGACCGCGAGATCGTGACCTGGCTGAAGTCGGACGCTTAACCGACTGCGCCACCCAGGCGCCCCAATGTTTATTTATTTCTGACAGAGAGAGACAGAGCACGAGTGGGGGAGGGTCAGAGAGAGGGAGACACAGAATCAGAAGCAGGCTCCAGGCCCCAAGCTGTCAGCACAGAGCCCGACGCAGGGCCCGAACTCACAGACTGCGAGATCATGATCTGAACCAAAGTCAGACGCTCAACCGACTGAGTCACCCAGGCGCCCCGTTTTTTGCTTTTTTTGATAAAGGGGGTGAGCATTTTGAGGTTTGTTTGTTTGTTGTTACCATTTTCCCTTCTGAAAGAATACGTGATGTCTGAGCTGTGTCTTCCATCTTCCAGCAATGAGAATACTGGCAACGTTCTAAGGATGTCAGAGCACAATACGGAAAAATCCTGGGATCCTGGTGGCATGGTTGAGCACCTAAAGCAGTGGCAGCGACTTCGTATCAGTAGACTTATTATGTGAAAAAAATGAACTCTTACTCGTTCAAGCCTCCATTAGTCAGATTTCCTGTTATTTACAGCTAAATAGAGTCCTAACGCTACATATTATTTAGCCAACCTACTATTTCAGTGTCATTCGGTTGATTTTCACTGTTTCCAATTTTTAAATTACCCTGTAATGAATAACATCTTGCAGAATTTTGAGCCCATTTCTAATTATTCTGATGAAATACTTTTCTAGGACGTAGAATTGTTGGATCTCAGAGTTTGATTCTGGATGCATTTTAGCCATACTTCCCTCTTGAAAGTTTGAAACATTTTATAGTCTCAAAGATGTGAGAGCACCCAGTTCAAATGGCTGGTGCTTCTTAACTGTATATTTTCAACTTATTGTACCCTTTCAATGATGGTAAAGATTTGAGTTCAGACAATGTCCCCGTGTACTCTCTGTGAGAAAACAAGGTTAAAAGAAAATTAGTGGAATACTAATGGGTGCCCAGGCGCCTTTTGTAAAAGGAGAATATTTCCTTGTGTAAACTCTGTACGTGGAAAGAGAACCCAATCTTGCTGTTTAAGATGCAGAAACAGAAAGAACTGCAGTATCAAGAGACACTTGTTCTCATCCAACTTGTCTTTTATTCACTATTCTGAAATATCTGTGCAAATTTTAAGCCAGAAAACATGTTGAGAATTTGTGTAAATTCCAGCGATAATCCAGCCAACAGGTGTGGTATTGCTTATTAAAAAAAGCAAAGCAAAACAAACAAACAAACAAACAAAACCCTGTAAGTACTCAGAAAAGAAATGCCAGTAAAAGTGTTTGTGCTCATGTATTATCATCTTACCCATTTTATTAAAAAAAAAAAGTGATTATCAGCTTAGTTCAGCAAAACTCAAATGATCTCACATTTATGTGCTGTACACGTTGCCAACTCCTTCATATAACATATGTTATTCCTGCTAGCAGATTGGAATGGTTATTTTCTCTTAAACATACTCATCTGATTTTGGACTATGGAGTATATACTGAACTAAACGTTATGCACAGCTTTCCTATATAGAACACAACAAAAGTTTCCTTTGGGAATTGTTTTCTGGAAGGCTAAACATGACCTAATTAGAAGTACAGATAACCTTGAAGGAGCTTAAATAATCTCTCTCCAATCAATTACTACAGGCTATGCTAGGAAAGTACTTCTCCCTCTTCAACGCACTTCTATTCCTGTGTAGAGCCCTTCTATGTGAGTAAGGGCTCTAACTTTTTCCCCTTAGCCAGAAAGGAATGTTTTCCTTCTGTGTCTTCCTTACAATGGTGTATATCCAGCTACTACGTGAGTAGAGTCGCTGGTGTAGAAAACCTGGACGGCTAGCTTGCACGTATCTTTGCAAAAAAGGGCAGAAGGAGCTGAGCAGAGTCTATGCTGATGACTCACTGAAGTCCAGTCAAGTGTAAAATCAAGTTAGAAGCAGTCCAGTCCAGATACTGGAATGTGCCAGAAGGTAAGATTTCTAGAAAGTGTGTTTTCGTGATGATTATGGAAACTTTAAAGCTCTCTCAAAATATCATCATTGCCCTTTATATTTAACCCTAACCCTGGTCTATGTTGCTTTCTCTGGAGCAAGTGCTTTTGAAAATACTGTGGGGTAAAGATGAATTTAACAGGATTTGTTGTTTGTTGTTTCTGGGCTCACCTCTTTACCTTATAGTTTACATAACCGCTTTTCCCTTCAAAAACCTGTTCTCCTTCTGGTTACCAAAATCCACATTTGTCTTCCTTCTACGAATTCCAACAGTCAAAGGATCTAAGGCATGGCTTATTCTATCCATATTTATAGGGGTTCTTGGTACATCAAATGTGGCCCTGTACTTAATCTCACCAAAAAATAATTTTGTTTTGGGCATTCTGCTGTTAGCTTAGTGTCACTGCATTTCAGCAGCCATTGGCTGAGTTCCACAGTATGGCTCACGCAGAATCTGATTTGCCTGTATGAAAAATATAAACCAGACACTGATGAAACTGTTCAAAAAGCTCAATGCGATATGTGTGAAATCCTGGTTTTATCCTTAATCTCAAAGATTGGGCATGACTGCTCATATCAGAGGATTTCAGCTCAATACCATCTTGATAAAGCAAGCACAAAATTTTCTAAAGGAAAAGATTTTTTCCCCTACTCTGTCATTTCATTTTGTGGGGGTCCTTGTCACAGTTATAAGATAGTAACCTGCAGCGATAGCTTTAAAGATTTTATAAAACCATGAATATCTTTGGCTAGGTGACGGTTTCTGTGGTGCCACTTGCTATATTTATACATCCAATAACTGGAAAGATATTTAAAAGATCATCTGCCTTACAGTCAATAAAAAAAGGGACACTGCCCATCACTTTTTCTGTAGCATCAATATAGTCAATTGAATAGTTAGAGGCATTAATTCTAATTTATTTCAAGTCTGCTGAGGTCCCTCAAAAAGGTGACTATTGGGGCGCCTGGGTGGCTCAGTCGGTTGAGCGGCCGACTTTGGCTCAGGTCATGATCTCGCGGTCCGTGAGTTCGAGCCCCGCATCGGGCTCTGTGCTGACAGCTCAGAGCCTGGAGCCTGTTTCAGATTCTGTGTCTCCCTCTCTCTGACCCTCCCCCGTTCATGCTTTGTCTCTCTCTGTCTCAAAAATAAATAAACGTTAAAAAAAATTAAAAAAAAAGGTGGCTATTGAGAGAAAATATCTTTTACTTTCATTTTACTTTCATATTTAAAAATACTTCTGGGGGGCCTGAGTGGCTCAGTCAGTTAAGAGCCCAGCTGTTGGTTTCCGCTCAGGTCATGATCTCATGGTTCGTGAGTTTGAACCTTGTGTCGGGCTCTGTGCTGACAGTGCTGGGCCTGCTTGGGATTCTGTCTCCCTCTCTCTCTGCCCCTCCTCTGCTGACTTTCTATCTCTGTTTCTCATAAATAAATAAATAAACATTAAAAATAAAAAAAAAATAAATAAAAAGGCTTCTTTTTTTTAAAAAAATATTTCTTTGAAAGATCACTGATAGTCTGACCATACCTGATTCCTTGTTGTAAACTTAATGCACAGGGGAAACATTGCCGCCTGGTGTGCTAAACTGGATCCAGTAATGAAAGATGAACCTCTAAGAACTTTGCTAACTTTGAGATTGATTGATTGATTCATTTATTTATTCATTCAATGAGTGATTTATTGGGTTCCCTCTGGGTATCAGGCTGTGTGCTGGCAATGTGATAGTAAGCAAAAATAGACATGTTCCCTGTCCCCTTGGAGCCGACTGTGGAGTAGAGGAGAGAGGCATTAATCAAATATATCACATATTGCAGCCGTGATAAGAGCTTCGAACGAAGATGATGCTATGTGATTGCTTAATGAGAGAATTTCACCTCGTCAGAGAAGTCAGGATGGGCTTTACTGAGGACTTGGTGGTTGAAAGGACATGTGGAGGAAAAGCAACTGTTACCAAGGGAAAGAATAAAAGGAAGAAGCAGCAGGCTGTCCACAGAGCCTGTGGCAGAAGGGAGCCCAGCAAGTCTGAGGGACTAAAGGAAGGAAGACAGGGAGACGAGTGTAGAGAATGTAGCTCACTGTGAGGCTGGAGTGGGTAGGTAACAGCCACTCACGCTGGTCTCAAAGTGTTTTACCTTTATCTGAAGAGCAATAGGAATTCATTAAAGGGTTTTTAAGCAGGTAGTTCAGGGAGCAGAATAGGACACATATTATATGAAATTCCTATTAGTCTCTGGTGGGGGGTGGGGTAAAAAAAAGCCGGAAGACGAGGAGCGTATGTATACCTGCTGTCTGGTTAGGGCTTTCGAGGACTTTACAAATGACAGAAGGGCAGTAAGTGGAACGCTGTGTTTCTTAACCAGGTTTCCAGAAACTGGTAATGATGGTAAGTCCAAATCCTGTTACAACAAATTATGGATGCAGCATTTATTATGATGATAATTGTTAGTTGGTAGGGTAGGCAAATCTATATGGCTAATCTTCCCTCATGGAGGTCTTCATAAGCAGGACGTCTGGTTTGGTTTTGTTTTCTTGCTTGCTTACTTATTTTAATTAATTATTTTTCTAGTTCCACATTCTTTTTTTAATTTTTTTTTAATGTTTATTTATGTTGAGAGAGAGGCAGAGCATGAGCAGGGGAGGGGCAGATAGTGAGAAGGAGACATAGAAACTGAAGCAGGGTCCGGGCTCTGAGCCCTCAGTCCAGAGCCCTATGCGGGGCTCAAACTCGCAAGTGGAACAGTGAGATTGTGGCCTGAGCTGAAGTCCAAGGGTCAACTGACTGAGCCACCCAGGCACCCCTCTAGTTCCGCATTCTTAAGATGTAAAAATAAAAGCAAAGATTCGCTCCCAACCCTCTCTCTTTGCACACACAGCACACACCGAAACACATACCAATGTATATACACCAGACGGCTTATATGTAATTTTATATAAATTGTGCTAGAAATTTACAGCCTGCGTATCAAACTCCATTTATAAGGAAGATATTCCCATGTCAGTGAAACATATAGCGGCTCCACCTTGATAACTGCATCATCATCTACTGTGAGGAGTGACTAGAATTTTGTAGTAATTTCCCTTTCGATGGACATTGTGTGTTACTTCCAGTTTTCGCTATTATACAAGACTGGAATGAATATTTTTGTTCATAAATCTTTTAATCCTTGTGTAATTGTGTCCTTAGGATAAATTTCTATGTGAAATCACTGGGTCACTTGGTATACACACTTACTTATTTATACTTTTATATATCTATTTATTTTGTTTATTTGAGTATAGTTGATACACAGTGTTACATTAGTTTCAGGTGCACCAGGTAGTGATTCCTCACGTTTACAAGTTATGCTGGCCTCACCAGAAATGTAGCTACCATCTGTCACCATACAATGCTATTGTAGTATCATTGACTATATCCCTTGCAGTGTACCTTTTATTCTCCTGATTTATTCATTCCACAACTGGAAGTCTGTATCTCTCACGACCCTTTCACCCTTTTTGCTCATCCCCCTCTCCCCTCCCCTCTGGCAATCATCAGTTAAAATTTCCATGTGTTTATGAAGTATCTGCCCTCCGCCAAACTTGAAACAATTTGATCTTTATCAGTTTTGGAGACGATTTCCGTCTTATCACATCTTTGTCAAGGCTGCACGGGCATATTTTTATTCTGATTATAATTTTTTGCCTTTCTGGTAGGTTACAGGTAATGCGGTTTTGTTTTGTTTTTGCTGTTTTCATTTGCTTTTTAAAATTTTAATTGACGTCATCGTTTTCAACGGCTCTATATCACATTTTGGTGTGTTCATTTCACTTTTAGTAATTCACTTAAAATAAATATCCTTAAATTAGTGTTTACTGTGACATGTCCTTTCTTTGCAGACTTTGGAGTCATTTTTCTATTCAGGGCAGTATAAGAATTTTGATGGAACCAGATGCAATCAACATGGAAAAGACACATTTCCCTTGATGCTGTTATTCAGAGCCCTGTTTTTCTCCAGAAGAAACACTCCACAATTTTTTTTTTAATCTAATCTTTCAAACATTAGTAGACTTTATTTTTTTTAGAGCAGTTATGGGTTTACAGAAAAATTGTGCAGAAGATGTAGAGTTCCCATATGCTCACTGCCCTCCCAACAGCATTTCCCCTCCTATTAGTTGGCATTAGTGTGGTACATCTGTTCTCGTTGGTGAACCAATATTGATACATTATTATTCACTATTGTTTGTAACATATTAACATTCACTCTGTGTGTTGTACAGTCTAAAGGTTTGGAGCATGTATCATGTCACATATCTACCATTATAGGTTCGTACAGAATCAGTTTTACCACTCTACAAGTCCTTTGTGAACCGCTTACACATCCCTCCTCCTCCCCTGACGCCTCACCTGAACCCCTGGAGGCCATGGATGCTTTTACAGTCTTTACGGTTTTGCCTTTTCCGGAAGGTCATATAGTTGAAATCCACACTGTGTGTAGCCTTTTCAGATTGTCTTCTTTCACTTAGCAATATATACTGAAGATTCCTGCATGTCTTTGCGTGGCTTATTGCTGAAGAGTCTTCTAAAGTACAGCTTGTTTATCTGTTCACTTCTTGAAGGACATCGTGGTTGTTCCATAATTTGGGGAAAGTTATGAATAAAGTATTTCCATCTGTATATCTTCTTTGGTGTGGTGTCCGTTAAAATGTCTTAAGCCTTGGGGCGCCTGGGTGGCTCAGTCGGTTGAGCGTCCGACTTCGGCTCAGGTCATGATCCCACAGTTTGTGAGTTCGAGCCCCGCATCAGGCTCTGTGCTGACTGCTCGCTCAGAGCCTGGAACCTGCTTCGGATTCTGTGTCTCCCTCTCTCTCTGCCCCTCCCCCGCTCACGCTTTGTCTCACTCTGCTTCTCAAAAATAAATCAATGTAAAAAAAATTAAAAAAAAAATAAAATTTCTTAAGCCTTTTTAAATTGGGTTGCTCATCTTCATATCACTGAGTTTTAAGAGTTCTTTATATATTTTGGGTGCAGTCTTTTATCAGATATGTATTTTGCAATTTTTTTCCCATGGACCGTCTTCACTCTCTGCATAGTGTCTTTCACTGAGTAGAAGTTTTTCATTTTAATGAAATCAAATTTGTCAATTTTTCTTTCATCATAGTGCTTTTGGTGTTGTATCTAAAACATCATCGCCAAAATCAAGGTCATTTAAATTTCTTTTATCTTCCAGGAATTTTATAGTTTTGTGTTTTATATTTAGGTTCACAATCCAGTTTGAAGTTATTTGTATGAAAGTTGTAAGGATTGTGATTTTATTTTATTTTTTGTTTATTTATTTGTTTTTTTAATTTAAATTCAAGTTCGTTAATACACAGTGTAGTCTTGGCTTCTGGAGTAGAACCCAGTGATTCGTCTCTTACGTATGACACCCACTATACATCCCCAAAAGTGCGCTTCTTAATGCCCATCATCCATTTAACCCATCTCCCACCCACCACCCCTCCACAACCCTCAGTTTGTTCTCTGTATTTAAGAGTCTCTTAAGGTTTGCCTCCCTCTCTGTTTTATCTTATTTTTCCTCTCCTCCCTTATGTTCATCCGTGATTTTATTCTTTCATTTGGATGTGGATGTCCAGTTGTTCAGGCACCACAAATGGATTTGTCCATGCTTGGGACCCGCAACTACCCCTGTGTTATTGATATTAAGACTACAGACTCAGATGTAGGCATGAATATTTTGCCACTTCTGAATAGCTTGCTTGAAAGCCAAGCACAGTAACTTGTATTTATTCTAAAAATCTTTAATTTAGGATGATGTCACTGGCAGGAGCACTTCCATAATGTCCAGTTTTAATAGAACTGGTGTATTGTTTGGGAACACACAAAGGTCTATTCAAAAGCTGGTGCAAAATTATAGGTGTGCCTAGAGGAGAAATTATGTTTCTTAACATCTCCCCTGTCTGCTCTGGTTCTTCTTACAGCTTCTCATTTTACTCAAGTCTGTGATCTTTGTCTTTGTTGGCTTGCAGTGGACCTCACTCACTGATGCTGGAGGCAGGAGAGTTTTCAGCTAGGTGCCCTCGCTCCTGATTCATACCCTTGGGGACTGGCTCTCGTCTCAATATTAAAATGTGCAGGAATACATCAAAGATATATTTTTTTAATATCCCCCTTTAACCTTAGAATACATAACTTGGAAGTATTTCTTTTAGTTCCTCAGCTTTGATATGACTTACAATGGGATAAAAAGACAGGAGTTTCAGTTCCTTTTAATGCTTCTCTCCTAATAGTTCTCTGATTTCATACCACGGTGACAGGCATCAGGAATTACTTAGGATTAATGATACTTGCAGTTGATTTGAAAAAGAAATGTATTTTTAATTCCTCCAGCTTCTTGGTTAAATTGCCATCTTGCATACAATTTATCCTTTCTGGCATAAATGAATTGAAAATAATGGGGTGCCTGGGTGGCTCAGTCAGTTAAGTGTCCGACTTCAGCTCAGGTCACGATCTAGCGGTCCATGAGTTCGAGCCCCGTGTTGGGCTCTGGGCTGACGGCTCAGAGCCTGGAGCCTGCTTCCGATTCTGTGTCTCCCTCTCTCTCTGCCCCTCCCCCGTTCATGCTCTGTCTCTCTCTGTCTCAAAAAGAAATAAAAACGTTAAAAAATTTAAAAAAATACTGATTTCAAGAATTGTTTTAATTCGTATAGCACCATGCTTATTTCTGCTTAACTTTACCAGGTTATTTTAACCCAAATTATAGAAACAACAACAAAAGAAAGAGTAAAGCAGATGGCTTAAATATTACAAGTACATCTTGTAACACTTTTGGTATTTAGAGAATTACGTTTAGAATTGCTGAGCTGTTTCTTAGTATTTAAATGTCTGCTATTTCTTAAAATGTTGTTGGTCTTCACTGGGTTAAAGTTTTAATTTTTTTTTAAATTTTTATTATTATTTTTTCAATTTTGAGAGATAGAAAGAGCAGGGTAGAGGCAGAATGAGAGGGAGGGAGGGAGAGAGAGAGAGAGAGAGAGAGGATTCCAAGCAGGCTCCATGCTGTGAGCACAGGCCCCAACGTGGGACTTGAACTCAGACACTATGAGATCATGACCTGAACTGAAATCAAGAGTCAGACTCGTAACCAACTGAGCCACGCAGGTTCCCCTATTTTTTTTTAATTTTACCTTGAATGCAGAAAGAAATAGCCACTTGAAGTTATCCTAGTACTCCCTTTATAATACAGCAAGAAGCTGTGTTGATTGTTTGCAGTGTCCTTTGATATATTTTCTTCTCATTATTTTCCTACTGCAACCATCGCAGGTTTCCACTTCATCTCACCTGGACTTTTATAACTTCTTGATGTCTCTGACTTCAGCCTTTTCTTGTACTTCTTTTCTTGTACTGTTTTGCCCCACACTCTACACACTATTTGATCTTCTACAAACACTGTACTGCTCATATTATTGTAGAAATTGTTCTGCATTGTGATGTAGAAGGAATATGGATTTTGGAATAAGTGCTACTTGTTATCTCTATGCTTTTGGACACACTATCTAATCTCTCTAGGGCTCAGTGCCCTTAACGGGAGAGTATTGTCAGCACTCTCCTAGAAGTTGGCGTTATGATTAAGTGAGAACAATGCTCGTTCCCTTAATACTTCTCATGTATCTAAAGAAAACAGTCCAAAATTCTTATCTTGACATATGAAATCAACCAAAATATGCGTCGGACAAGCTTTCAACACACATTAACTCACCTGTATGTGGCCAAAATTTTAGCCAACACTCATACAGAACTCTCCTACCCCATTTTTGTCTTCCCTCTGCCTGTTCCTTCAGCACGGTTTATATTTCTGCTGCTTGGAATTTCTTTCCTCTTCCTTCACCGTTTACTGAAATGCTCTCATTTCATTAAAGTGACCTGAAATGACATGTCCAGATTCTTGATCAAATGTAGCCAGGCTAAAATTGTCTTTTTTTCCTCCTGATATTTGTAGGGCACTGACTTTTGCTTACTCACAACACTTAACAATGACTGCTTTGAATAATAGTTATTTGTGCAGAGATCTTTTCTAAGAAGTCACAAGGGACTCAACAGTGAAGCCAATGTTATATTCATGCACACTTATGGCACTTAGACCAGAATCGGACATGTAAAAAAGTTTTCAATAACCATATGGTGAGTTAAGGTATCATTTACCTTTTTAACATTCATCATTATCCTATTATTTCAGGATTATCTCTCATAGAGATATTTTTTCCTCATTAAGTCATTAAAAATTGTCAACATTTGAGATAATTTGTGGCTCAAGAGGACTTACTAGACCATTTCAGCACTGCAGAGTGCATGCATATCACTTTGAGGTTTTTTATTTTTATTATTACCTAGAAAGTTAACTCAAATTGACTAACAGCAGAAATGTCCCCTAATGTATCAGAGTTTGACAAATCTATCCCCATTAAGGAAAAAAAAAATCCGAGGCATTGTTAGTTAATACATCATATTTTCAAATATCTAGGTTATTTTTGACTCCAAGCCTTCTGAACATATAAGACTCTATTGTATTATTAAATTAATGTCCTTTTTTTTTCAGAAGCATATGTTAAACAGTGCCTCAAATAATGCATAATATCTCATTAGACACCATAAGGCTAAGGAAGACTTCTTAACCTAATACATTTTCCATATTTTCAGGCTAGTTTTACCTAAACCATTTCTGACAGGAAGAGAACTTTTCTAGTCTTAATTATCCCAAGGGAAGATGATTTCACAGCCTCCCTTATAAAATAAAGATCTTCACAAATGAATGTGGTAAATGAACTGTAGAGCTATTGCAGTGACAAATAAAATATGTCATTGAAAAACTTGGAATTAGTAGGGGCAGCTGGGTGGCTCAGTCAGTTGAGGATCCAACCCGACTTTGGCTCAGGTCATGATCTCACAGCTCATGGGTTTGAGCCCTGTGTGGAACTCTGTGCTGACAGCTCAGAGCCTGGAACCTGCTTCAGATTCTGTGTTTACCTCTCTCTCTGCCTCTCTCTTTCTCTCTCTCTCTCTCTCTCTCTCTGAAAAATAAATAAACATTAAAAAAAAAGAAAAGAAAAACTTGGAATGACTAACATCAAGGGAGAAAATAATCTCACCTTGCCTGAGATCAGGTAAACATAAGGCACATATAATGGCTTTTAACGATGCCTCTCAGGATATCCTGCTTTGCAATAGAGAATGAAGAGAGGATAACTGACTTTGATGGATAGGGAGAAGAAAAGAAAAGAACATTGGAGGTAACTGAAAGAGAAATATTGGGAATTAAATAGAAAAGTGCCATATGGAAAGGAATATACCCATAAAAACTATAACCTGTGCATTTATATTAACTGTTAATCTTTAAAAAAAATTAAAATCTTTAAATACTAATTTTTATGATTGCTTTCCTAGAAGTTTTCGTCAAGAATTTCTTTGTTTTCACTTTGGTTAGTTTTTCACAAGTTAATTAAATATAAGGATTGTCTTTATATTCTCTTCTCATGGTACTCCTGGCTGTTTGAAAAAGAACAGTCAATTCACTTAATAAAGAAAACACTTGTTCATTGGTCCACTTCTCAAGACTTCCAGCAGATGTAAGGATAATTAAAACCATCCATTAGTATAGTTGTTGTTTTCCTCCTGGCAGCACAGTTCTATTTTTCTTTGACTACATCTAAGTTTTCTTTAAGAATTTTATGAAGTTGTCCAAGAAAGGTAACTTTAGGATCCTGGGATGGCACTGATAGATAGAAAGCAAGCCATACATAGTGTAAATCACAGGGAGCAGGGGGTCTTGAGTTCTTTCATCCTTTCTTTGAGTGTACTTAAAACAAATAAAAATTTTGTAGTTTCTTAGAGAACTTGTATAGTGTTTATGAAGCAATCTGGATAGTCTACTTTTTATTATATTACATTTATAATTTATATGTTCCATAAATCCATTTTTATGAATAAAACGTTTTATTAAAACATAAAACATTTAGTTGTTGGATTCCTGTAAACTTCTATCTACTGAAAAAAATTCACTGAAGTATTCCCAGTTCCCTTTGTCATAAGGATAAATACTTTTGCTCTTGAGAGGTGTGTTTCTGTACCCTCGATGGTAATAATCAGCTGTGTTTTTAACCCTGATGAAATAATGCAGTATTCCTTATTTTTTAAATAAAGTCATGTGTATTGACCTATTCACTCTGCAACACATAAAGATAGAATAAAAATGTATGATTTTGTTAAGCTGTATTGCCTCAAAATTTAAAGGGAGGATTACATGTAGATTTCTTCTTCTTACTTTTTTTGAGATAGAACGTGTGTATATGCATGTACACACAGGTTGTGGGGAGGGGCAAAAGGAGGGGGAAATAGAGAATCTTAAGCAGGCTCTACACTCCACACGGAGCCCAACATGGGGCTTGATCTCACAACTGTGAGATCATGACCTGAGCCAAAATCAAGAGTTGGATGCTTAACTGACTGAGCCCCTCAGGTGCCCCTACATGCAGATTTTTAAAAATAAAGTTTTGTCTGGTCTCAGTCTGGTCTTATCTGATCTCAGTCTGATCAATGTTGAATTTATTCAGAATGGTCTTTAGAGATTTTGCCTAAGCCTAGAGAAAATATAACCGTTCTACATAGGTTTAAGCTTTGAATTAAGCCTCACAAACAGCAAGACCAAAATAACAGGGTTAAATAACTAAATAGATGATAATTACATAAAATGAAATAATTATGTTGAGTGTCTTGAATTTTATATTACTTCAATAAAAGAGAATATACATATAGAAACTGTTACACAAGTATTTCGTATATATTTCATTTCCTTCTTGGTCTCTGAGGTTTGCTTAATGTCCAGTCTGCAAATAACTGATGATGTGTATGATCAATATATTTCATAAATGATATATGGAAAACTTAATTCATTTTATTCATATCACAAGCTTCGACCTGCCATTAATTTCAATAAAATATCAATAGGGTAAGAAAATCATATAATTTCATGTGTTAGGGAAAGCCAGCTAGTAGAAGAAGGAACAGTGTATTAAAATCTTGCTAAATAAATGAGTCTAGGAAAGAAAAATATAATATCATACGAAAAACAAAGACATATGTAACAAAAGCTTTTATAGTACTATTAACATATGTGGGACCTTCTAATTTAAAATATATGATTTGGAGAATAAAATTTTTAATTTCATTTATTTTTTGAGTTTTTATTGCACTGACATCTATTCTGGAAAGTCTCTAAAGCAGACTTACACACTTTATTTAGCTCTTGCAAAGCCAACACCTGTGCAACCACATCCAGGACAGGAAGTTGATCTTTAACCCCTTAATCACTATCTGTGTGTTGACCTCACAATTTTTATGTGGACTTTAAAGTTACTCATTTAGTATTATTAATTTCCTTGCTTTTCTTTATAATTTTAATTCTTAAGTGTGTATCCATAACCACAACTAAAATGGTTTACTTGACCATTTTTTGAAGAAATGGGATCATGCAATCCGCATCCTTTCAAGCCGAGCCGCTTACTCCCAGTGTGGTGCTTGTGATACTGAGCCATGTGTTTGGCTGTATACTATTCCCTTTCATTGCTTTAAAACTATTTATTGTTTGGCTACTTCAACAATTTTAAATCTATTCTACTGTTCATGGACATTTGAGTTGTCTCTTTTGATCTGCATGTCTCTTGGAGGTGCACTTAGATGCAGAAGTGCTAGGTACACGTATCTTTAACGTTAGTGGATAACGCCAAACTTTCGACAGTGGTAGAAACTAGGCACTGCCACCAGCCATTTGCTATTTTCCCCGTTACTTCACCTCCCTATCAACCTTTGGTTATTTGCCAAGCTTTTAAAGTCCAGCCACTCTGGGGTGCCTGGGTGGCTCAGTTGATTAAGAATCCAACTCGGGACACCTGGGTGGCTGAGTCGGTTAAGCGTCTGACTTCAGCTCAGGTCATGATCTCACGGTCCGTGGTTTGAGCCCCACGTGGGGCTCTGTGCTGACAGCTCAGAGCCTGGAGCCTGCTTCGGATTCTGTGTCTCCCTCTGTCTCTGCCCCTCCCCCCCCGTCTCTCTCTCTCAAAAATAAATAAACATTATAAAAATTTTTTAAAAATAATGTCTAGCCACTCTGGTGTGCTCTGGTATCCCAGTGTACTTTTAATTTGCATATCTGACTAATTAGGTTGAGTTCCGTTTGGCCATCTGTGAAATATTTTATTTAAATCTCTTGCCTTATTTTTCTACTGGGTTATCTTTCCCCCTCCTCTACTGATTTGTATGATTGATACACACACACACACACACACACACACTGTATAAAATCCTGTGTTGGTTCCATTTGCTGCAAATATCTTTTCTCAATGTGTGGCTTACCTTTTTCCTCTCTTAATGCTATCTGCTAGGAACATAAAGAATTAATTTTTATGTGATCCAATTTATCAGTCTTTCTCTTCATGGGTATTGCTTATTGTGTCCTGTTATGAAATCTTTTTCTGCCCTGTCATATGCTTTCCTATATTATATTCTAGAAGCTTTATTGTTTTGCCTTTTACATTTGCTCTACAGTTTACCCAGAATTGATTTTTATGTATTATGTGAGATAGATGTCTAGTTTCATTTTATTCCATGTGGATATTAAATTGTCCTAGAATCATTTATTGAAAGAGACTGTCCGTTCCCCACTGTATAAAATGATATAAAGAGATAAAAACCAATTGTCTGTATATGCATGCATCTGGTGATGAACTCTCCATTTCATTCCATTTGTTCACTTGTCTGTCCTTGTGCCAGTTGTTAATTGTATTTTTGTAATAACTCCTGATATCCCAGAGAGCAAGTCTTTCTGCCTTGTTCTTCCACAGTAGTGTCTTAGCTATTCTTGGCTCTTTGCATTTCCACATTTTACTATCAACTTGTCCAGTTACACACACGTGCACACACACACACACACACACACACACACCACAAAGTTGCAGTTTTTATTTGGATTTATTCAATTGCTAGAGTAATTGGGGAGAAATAATGTCTTAAAATTTTGAAACCTCAAATCCATGAATGTGATCTTCCTCTCTAGTTTTTTTAGATCTGCTTTGTTTTCTGTCAACAGAATGTTATATTTTTCTGTGAGGAGATCTTGCACATTTTTTATGAGATTTAACCCTAGTATTTTATTGGTTTTTCTACTGTTGTAAATAATATGCTTTATAAACATTTATATAACACCCTTATAAAACTATGTATCTGGCATCTTTGTAAATCTTTATAAAATTATTTTATATCAAGGTTTAGTAATTCTCACTGTATCTAAATTCAGTACTTTAATTATACACTTTGTCACTGCCCTCAGATAATCTATGGATTTGGGCTGTCCACAACAGAAACTAATTTTGGCTAAGCTATGCAAAGGAGAATTTATAAGAAGAATGTAGGTGAGATCACAGATTTCTGGGTTTCTGGGGATATGTTTTTGGAAACAAGTGAGAACCAAGGTAGCCCCAAAGCCGTCAGAGTGTGAACTAAAGTTTGAAAACGTGATGCCTTTGTGATGGCTTTCCTACACCTGTTCCTGCTTATGCCAGCATCTTGTCCTCAGTTGCAATATTCACAGCACAGAGCGCTTAATTCACCAAACATAGGTTACTTCCTGATTCCCTTTATGTAAAGAGAGGGGAAATCTGGTCTTTGGGCTTCTTTAGTGTAGGAGACATTTACTGAGAATTATCTTTCCACCAATGCCACACACATTGGGCAAGAGATAGCATAATAGAATTCCTCAAAAGAAAATTGGGTGCTTTTAAGAAGGGGCTTTGAATGTTGGAGAGTAAAACGAACAAATAATCATTTCACGTAAGAGGAAGATAATAGACAGTCTGTTGCCTGTCAGGCAGCTTTTTCTGAAGTTTAGTAGTAAATGCTTTACTAAGTATGGATATCGACTGTAATAGGATTTCCAAATTGTGATTGTTGTTCTAACTCTCCCCCTCTTCCTCCTCCTCTTTCTCCTCCTTTTCCTCCTCCTCTTTCTTCTTCTGCCTCTTTTTCCTTCTCTATCTATATTCCACTATTACCCCTTATTGATTTTAATCTATCCAAACATGCTAATTTATAACAAAAAAGATTTAGTGAAGCAGGAGATTAGAGAGTTAGGAAGCCAAGTCTTGGTATAACTATTTAATTTTTTTCTGGAGAAATTTTTATTTTTAAGTGAAATGTACCCTATACCTTAATTTCTCCAGGAGTTAAAATAAGGTGTAGAACATTTATTCATCTGTTACTACTACTACTACAGGTTAGTATTTAACCCTTTTTCCTTTCCCAGGGATGCCTGCAACTTCAGACATGTTACTCACAAAATTAGTAACTTGCTGTATAGGTGTTTCTAGATGTTTTAGGCTTGTGGGGATTAATCACATTTGGAGTAATGTTTATGTATGCGCAGGATTAAATGTTACAATGACATGGTAGTTTACTGTACTTCAAAGAGACTTCTGAGATCTTTTGGTTCAATCCCTATCTAATAAAAGAACTTGACCTATATATTGCTGTACTTTATTGTCTAGTATCCAATGGTAGCTTCCTGGGATGAAGAAAGGTACTCTATGAGGCAACCTTGTCAATTTTTGGATAATGCTAAAATCACATTTTCTATCAATTCTTTAAGCCTCAATGGCTTTACTTACTTTGTATATACTTCTTCCTGCATGTAATTTTTAAAACTTTAAACATAATTGATGTTTCTTTTCATTTATAATAATTTCTTTTAAAAATTTATGCAGTTGGTAGAAAATTATATGAATTAAAAAGTAAAAATTTAGGAGTGTCTTATACTGCTAAAGTAATTCTTTCTCTATGGGATTTCCCCACATCTAAGTTCAGCCTTTTGGAGCAAGAGAATGTGCATGTATCTACTCTTTCGTCACATAAAAACATTGCAGGTGTTTGAATGCAGCTATCATGACCTCGTTTCGTTTTTTCCCTTTCTTACTGTGCCATATATTTTCATAGTTAAAACAGATATTGTAAGCATATACAAGACATCTTTAAAAGAGAAAATGGAATTGTTCAATATGTTTTTATAGAAACACTTGTATGACATTCATGCAATTTGATTTTATTACTAAAATTTAGGACAGTACTGAATAAAACTGACTCTTCACTGCTGAGTTTTCACATGAAACCTCAGTATGAATACCCATTTGTACCCTTTATATATCCAAAAGGTATTTTTGTTTTGGACATTCATTCAATAAAAAGAAACATAATTTTGTCATTAATATGTTATATGTCTAAATTCTCAAAAATTTCTAACAAATAGAACTGGTAATAATAATTCTTCCTTTAATAAAATAAAATCCAAAGATAGCATTACTTTAATTTATAAAATCACTGCGTTGAAAGATCTTTAGAGTGCCTCTGTCAGTACATGTATCACCTTTTTAATGAAGAAAAAAAAGTGTCTTGTCAAGGTCACATTAATGTAATCTAGTTCCTGTGCAAATAATAAATAACAAATATTATCAACTCTTCTAGTTAAGAAAGAGGTTCTTATCGAGAAGACTTAACACAGCAATAGAACGAAGAAAAAAGATTAATGTATGCCCATGATTGTGTCACTGAGATATATTTCTTAATATCCCCCCCTAACTTGTATAACTTATAAGAAAATGATTAAAATATATAACTACTCAGCAATTTTTAAGCAATGATGTATATTTGTATTAATAGAGCTATCTTTAAAAAACTTAGCTGCTTATTGCTCCATACCTTGAGTGTTCTAAAAATTAATTTATCCTTTCCCCTTCTAATGAGTATACAAGTATTTTAATTCTTTATAACAAATAATGTTGCAAAGAGCTTCTTTGCAAATGTGTGTGAATATTTTTATAATAGATTCCTTGAATTGGAAATACTGGGTTCAGAGTATGTGATTTCAGTTATTGACATAAATACAAATTGTTGTTCTCTAATGACATTGTGATTTCCATTCACACCAGGTATGTTGCTTTGAAGAATTAATTTCCTCACATTCTCTCCAATAATGAATAATAATCATAATAGTTTTAATTTGGGCAAATTGAGAGTCAAAAAATGACATCTCATTTTAATTTTTCAATTTTTTAGTTAAGGAGGTTGTAATTTGGCACCATTTGAATATCTTTTCCTAGGGCTATCCTTTCCTTATTTTTAACTGGACTGTTTTAATTATTGTTGATTTATTGGAACCCTTTTAAAATTAGGGCGGTTATTTTTTGTCTATTACATATGGTGCAAATATCTTATTCCGGTGTGGTATTTGTTCTTTAACTGTAGCTTGTAGAAATATTTTTTGCAGAGGACTTTTTTTTTCTATTTTTAATCTGTCAATTTTTTATAGTGTATGGTTTTCTTTCATGTTTATGGCAGCCTTTTTTACCCAAAGATAATAAACTGTTATTCTCTATTTCTCTTACTGATAATATTTCTTTTTTTTTTTTTTTTTACTGGATATCAAAATAGAAAAAGAAGCAATGTAATAATTGTTAATACACATTATGGCTTGTGTAATGTGGCAGGCAATTTCCTAAGATGTTTACATTCACTAATCCATTTAATCTTCAAAACTATCTGATCAGGTCAGGTAGGTTTTTCTGACACTGTAGATAAGGACACTGAAGCACAAAGAGATGAAGAGGTCACTCGGCAGGTATATGGTGAGTCAGGAATCAGCCCTTTGGAGTTTACCACTTCACCCTGTTCAGTAAACCATAATGAATTAGTTGCTAATGCAAACAGGTTTACTTAAGAATTATGTTTGAGGGGCGCCTAAGTGGCGCAGTCGGTTAAGCGTCCGACTTCAGCCAGGTCACGATCTCGCGGTCCGGGAGTTCGAGCCCCGCGTCAGGCTCTGGGCTGATGGCTCAGAGCCTGGAGCCTGTTTCCCATTCTGTGTCTCCCTCTCTCTCTGCCCCTCCCCCGTTCATGCTCTGTCTCTCTCTGTCCCAAAAAAAAATAAATAAATAAATGTTGAAAAAAAAATTAAAAAAAAAAGAATTATGTTTGAATATCTCTTTGTTTCCAGTACTACTGCATTGCATTCTGTGGGGGAATATGGTGGAAGGTTAAGTGCTTCTTTCTTCTCCATGGAATGAGAAACTAAGAAAGTTGTATTGTAACTTGAAAGGAAAGGAAAACAAGTACACCAGGCAATCAGAAAACAAGTTGCATACTTCAGAAATGGGAGTTTTGGGTGATAAAATTCACAGGTCATATAGCATGAAGGTTTTGGTTTTGAGAGTTCTCCTTACCTCTCTCTGAAAAATCAAGACTATATTGACTCAAAGGAGAGATTTGAAGGAACAGAGGTCACTGCATTTCTGATAGAAAAAGAAAAAGAATCTTCTCAAAGAAGAAAAAAAAAAAGTACAATAATTCAATCTAGTACATTATGGCACCTAAGGGATCATCTGAAACAATCACCTTATTTTAATAAAAAGGAAAAAGAACTTTATTGAGGAAAGTGATTTTACTTGCTACTGGTTCTGGAACTAGAACTCAGTTTGCTAGCTCCTAATTCAGTATACTTTCCACTACCTCCAGTTTTTCTGCTTCATATCCTTTATAATGTAATGGCTTTGATTGAAATAATTTTTAAACTGCTAATTAAGCAGTGACCCACCTTGATATTTTAAGGAACATATTCATGCTCATATTAAATTACAAGAAGTGTGTAGTTTCCAGAGAGGGGGGAGAAAAACAACCCTGACCTTGTAAAGTCCTTCCTGTATGGATTTGGTAGAAATTTCCAACTCCATTTCATCTTCTATATTTAGATACTTTAATAACATTCAAGGTTATAGGAAAATATTTCTGGCAGTGTTGCTTTTCTTTCATATGTTGTTTTTTACTCTATCGTGAAATGGAAAAAACAAACAAATAGAGCAGACGAAATCCAGAATATCCAATTAAATAATATTTACTGCGTAGAGCGGATCTTGACTATTATGCCAGATAAAATTATTCATTAGCTTTAATATTTCCTTTTATTTGGATGATACCCAAGGATAGCATTTATTCAAGCAAAAGGTACAAGGTATGAAATGAAATATCTACTTAAAAATATATACAGAAGTCAATTGAATTTTTTTCCTTCAATTTTAGGTTAGTTACAGAATGGTGGCCATTATGCATAATGTTCCCACTCACATCCTCTGAAGGATAAGTCCAATTCTGGTGACTCCTTTGAATAGAGTTTTTCATGGACTCTAACTTAATATTCTTTGCTCCTTTCAGTTGGGGCTTTAGAAGGGGAATCCTCTGACCTAAATATTCTTGTAATACACTTCAGCTGTTTGGTCTTTTATATTAAGAGCTAATGTAGTTGTTTTATGAAATTGGGTTAATCTTAAGAGAAGAAAAATGCATCCATTCATTCTTTACACATTCAGATATTCATTCCTCTTTGTCTGTGGCAGTGATTTGGTGATGATGGATGAGAGGGAAGAGAAGGATAAAAGGCTGGACTGAGGAAGGAAGAACAATGGCTGAATCCAGAGTAGTCTCAGAAGTGAAGCTGCCTGTGTTCCTTCCAGCACTTTCCTAATATGACATTAGTCAAATTATTTCACCTCTTTGCCTCTCACTTTCCTCATCTTTAAAAGGGGGACAAAGTGGTGTGGTAAAGAAAGAGATACCAAATAATAAAGAATGTAATGTGAGTGTTAACTATTTTTATATCTTTGTTTTGAAGATTTTGTTTCTGTTTTCATTTTAAATGTCTTCTTTTCAATAACTGCCCTTAAATTGAGTTTTGTGAAAAATGGCATGACATCTTACAATGGAGGACTGTCTGTGAAAATAATATTTAATAATTTTATACCATTTAGAGTTTTCAAACTAAAGTTCTAAATGTGGAATTATTGAGTGCTATGACAATTTTATTTTTTAATTTACTTATTTTTTGAAGTTTATTTATTTATTTTGAGAGAGAGAGAGTGAGAGTGTGCAGCATGAGCCAGAGAGCGGTGAAGAGAGAGGGAGAGAGAAAATGTTAAGCAGGCTCCGTGCTGTCAGCACATAAAGCCAATGTGGGGCTCAGTCTCACAAACCATGAGATCATGACCTGGGCAGAAATCAAGAGTCGGACACTTAACTGATTGAGCCATCCAGGTGTGCCAACACTTTTATAGAATAGCCATCATGGTCATTAATATCCTCATATAGACCAAGCCTATTAGTCTAAGTTACACAAAGAACAAGCTGAGACAGAAATGAAATATGAATCACATAAATTTTGCTCTTTTCATTTGATACTACCTTGCTGAGGACGTAGGTCCCTGATGGGGATAGAGAAAATGGGAATTTAAGAACATGCTAAGAGAAAGGAGCAATTACTTTCATAGCTGTCAGCTAATACTGCTTAGTCTTTCTTTTTTATTTTGCCAAAATAGAAACAAAAATGATGCAAAGAAAGTAAAGAGGTGAGAATATATCCAATACTCTTAACTCACAGCAAACTGCTTGGAATCTTTAGGATCTTAATGAATTTTAGGTAAAATAGGTAAAGATTAAAATCAAGTGAGCAATAGTAAAAAAATACTTTTATTGTAAAGCTAAACAGTCTTAAGCTGTAATAAAAATCAGAAAAGTAGGAAATATTCAGAGTAAGAAGGTTGTGTACTACTCAACGGTAAGGGGCAAAGCCAATAAGGGATGAAGAAGTTATGTACAGCGTATCTATATATAGGGTTAAATATGTGCATTCATGTGTTTGTGTAATTATTTTCCAAGTTTAGATAGTGATTATTTTACAAATTATTGTTGATGATAATACTCAGATTTTTAATTTCTTTAACCTTTATTATAATTTGTATTGATTATTTTCTATACTTCTGTGAATTTTCTTTAATGATTATATTTAACTCTTTCAGTAGCTTTCTTCATTTATTGAATATTTTACATAACTACACTGTACCACATGGAATGTAAAGATGAATAAATCCCATTCTTAGAGACTGATATTATCAAATGGAGACGTATGTTAATCTGGGTTTCTTTTTTTTAAATTTTTTTTCAATATATGAAGTTTATTGTCAAATTGGTTTCTATACAACACCCAGTGCTTATCCCAAAGGGTGCCCTCCTCAATACCCATCACCCACCCTCCCCTCCTTCCCACCCCCCATCAACCCTCAGTTTGTTCTCAGTTTTTAAGAGTCTCTTATGCTTTGGCTCTCTCCCACTCTAACCTCCTGTTTTTTTTCCTTCCCCTCCCCCATGGGTTTCTGTTAAGTTTCTCAGGATCCACCTAAGAGTGGAAACATATGGTATCTGTCTTTCTCTGTATGGCTTATTTCATTTAGCATAACACTCTCCAGTTAATCGGGGTTTCTTGATTGTGTCCATACCCTCAATATATAGACCAAATAATTTTTTAAATTTTTTTAACGTTTATTTATTTTTGAGAGAAAGAGACAGAGCATGAGGGGGGAGAGGGACAGAGAGAGAGAGGGAGACACAGAATCCAAAGAAGGCTCCAGGCTCTGAGCTGTCAGCACAGAGCCCGACGCAGGGCTCGAACTCACGAACCTTGAGATCATGACCTGAGCTGAAGTCGGACGCTCAGCCGACTGAGCCACCCAGGTGCCCCTGTAGACCAAATAATTCTCACTGAGCCACTGGATAGTAATTTATTCTAGTTATGTTAAGTACTCTATTTGTGTAGAAGTCACATTCTGACAGCTCTAGCAGTTAAATTCACTAATACACAAATGAAAACAATTTCTTACTGGAAAACATATTGCAAAGTCCATAGAGGATTACAATAGGATTAGAACCACCCATAGTGCCAGGGAATATTTTTAAAATTATGTGTAAAGTTATGTTGACTAATTTAGTAAGTTTGACATCATAAACTATTAAGAGCAGGGATTAGAGTTACTAAAAATGGAAGCAATGCGTCATGGTTCCTAATGAGGAAGAAAACACCAGAAGCAACATGCCCAGCAATAAAGCAAATGTCTTCATTGATCACACTAACTCCTGAAGGCATGACCTTATTACTGCATAGGTCAGTAATCAATATTTCTAATGACTGTACTATAAAGAAAAAGCATACATTATATTTGGGTATTCCCTGTTTTAAGACGTAGGAAAGCTTATAAGATATTTCTCAACAATGTTAGTAATTTTAAAAATAATGTTTTATTGGATAAAAGGGTAAACTTTAGACTTATCTGGAAATAAGGGCAGCTGGGTGGCTCAAGCAGTTAAGTGTCCGACTTCAGCTTAGGTCATGATCTCGCGGTCTGTGGGTTCCAGCCCCACATCAGGCTCTGTGCTGACAACCGGAGCCTGGAGCCTGCTTCGGATTGTGTCTCCCTCTCTCTCTTTCCCTCTCTGTCCCTCCCCCACTTGCACTCTGTCTCTCTCTCTCAAAAATAAATAAACGTTAAAAAATGTTTTAATTAAAAAAAAAAGAAATTGCAAAATTAAATAGGATTAAGCCTGGAAGCTGATACGATTAAAACTTTATCATAGAAAATTAGTATAGTTTGTTTATAAGAGGTTGGAGGAAGAGAGGCAAGTTGTATGTTATTGGGGGGAAAAAACCCAAAACCAAAAAACTGACCAAATAAAGAAGTAGGTTAGTGATGAAAAGATTGGGAAAGATGGAGTTGTGTATGAATGTTAGAAAACTAACTTTTGTTCAGGTTGACTATATCCAAGATATTTTTAATCTTAGTGTGGGTTGCAGGATGACTAATAAAAATGCTTACATAATCCAAAGCAAATTTTCCAGTCATGATAGCATGACTGGGGCTGGAGTAGCTGTGTCTCAGTAAATCACTAGAGCACTGGATAAAATAGGTTAAACATTGGGCAGTGGGAAATGCAAGACAGTGATCACAGAAAGAAGAGAATACAATGAGGAGAGCCCTATTATCTTGGCATTTTCCCTGAAAACATGTTCCTAACCATGATGCAAGGAAGAGAAGCCAAGACATAATCCAGTGGTCTCTCTGGTTGAAGGGACATAAATAGTATTTGGAGAGGTCCAGACTGCTGGAATTTGCAAGGCAGGAGGGAGGTATGGAGCAAAAGAGCTCCAGAAGTCTAATTAGTGGTATCATTGGGTCTGTCCTTGAATACCAAGCTGGTCAGGTGTAGAGGGAAATTCCATGAGGATGACTTGGGAATGAGTAGGGAGTTATAAGTTGATCAACTTTCAGAGGTCACCCAAGACTAGGAGATGTTTCAAGGCAAGAGTAGGGAGAACTATTTGAACATCTGAGACATTCATAAAAAAACCCATAAGGGTGACACCTTAGAAACAGATGTAAATTTAGCTTAGAATAAAAGCTACACTACCTCCTCCCCAATAAAACAACCCTAAAACAAACCTCAAAAGGATTAGTCTGATCTTCACATAACTGCCTATCAGAATATAAGTCTAACACACATTTTTTAAAGTCAGCAAAAGGCAGTACTCAATAATATAACATTCATGATGTCTAGAAATAAACAAACAAAAATTACTAGATATGCCAAGAAAAATATAACTCTTAATTCCCTTAGGAAAAAAATCAGATAATAGAAAGTAGTATAAAAATTACAGAGATATGGAAAAATCAGAAAATGACTTAAATCACTTGTAACAAAAAGACTCAGGATTTAAAGGAAAACATGAACATAACAACAATAGGCATGGAATCTATAAAAGAGAATTAAATGGAACTTTTAAAGCTGAAATATAAAAGATATGAAATGAAAATTCAATGGATTGGATTAATAGCAGTTTAGAGAGTAGAGAAAAAAATCAATGAATTTGAAGACATAGAAATAGAAACTATCATGAAGCACAAGGGTAAAAAATAATATAAAAATAAAAATAGACCCCCAGGGATCTATGGGATCTGTAAGACACTATCATGTACTCTAAAGAGGAGAGGGGGAAGAAATTTTTCTTAAAAAGTAACAATCAAATTTTTCCAAATTTGATTGAAATTATAACAAATATGTCTACAAATATCAGAGAACCCAAAGTGGCATAAAAACAAAGCAAGGCAAAGCAAAGTACATCATAAGCTAATTGCTAAGAATCAAAATTGAAGAGAAAATCATAAAAAGAGTAATAAAAGGAAGGCATGTCATATTTGGGAGTGGGGTGGGGAATATCAGATTTATTACATATATTTCATCATAAATAATTCAAGATAAAAGACAGTGGAATATATTTTTAAGAATGATGAAGAAGAGGGGCGCCTGGGTGGTGCAGTCGGTTAAGTGTCCAACTTCAGCCAGGTCACGATCTCGCGGTCCGTGAGTTCGAGCCCCACGTCAGGCTCTGGGCTGATGGCTCAGAGCCTGGAGCCTGTTTCCGATTCTGTGTCTCCCTCTCTCTCTGCCCCCCCCCCCCCGTTCATGCTCTGTCTCTCTCTGTCCCAAAAATAAATAAACGTTGAAAAAAAAAAAAAAAAAGAATGATGAAGAACAGAAATAAACCAAATCTAGATTTCTATATCCAGCTAAAGTTTCCTTCAAAATGAAGGTGAAATATAGATTTTCTTTTCCAGAGAATCAAAACCTAAGAGAATTTATCACCAACAAACCTGCACTACAAGGAACGTTAAAGGAAATTTCGAGCTGAGGGAAACTGATATAACGTAAAGAAAATGCTTGTGTTCCTACCGGTGACCAGGCAAGAAGTTCGCTTGATTCCTAGGCCCATTTGTTCCTTTCAACTATTTATTCCAAAGACAAAAACAAAAACTATAATCTATTTCATGTTTTATTTCTTTTTTAGACTATGGCTTTATAGGCAAAGAGGAATGGACATATAATGGAGTTTAAATTTTGACCAAATAAAGTGAAACTAAAATGTTGAATAAAGAATAAATGATTCTTTTCAGCTCAATCTAATAACTATAATTGATGCCATGCCTCCGTATTCAGTAGAGGTCTAGGCAGAGAGATAATGTAAAGTTACTGAAAGGTCAGATTCATGTTTTAAGGATCTTCCAAACTTTTTGTCCTATGAGAACATACTGATACTTTACATTAATGATATTTTCTTGATTGTTATACTGTCAGAGTAACAGAACCTCATTTTTTATATCATGCCATCTAAAGGAAATATTGGGTGGAATACCAGTGTATAAAATTAATGGAAAATAAAAAAGGCAAGTGTGAGGGGATGTGAGCCTGAAGCCCTTGAAACTCAGAACTCAGTGTTTTATTTATTTCAGAAATCTCCACAGAGGTTTAGGGCTCCTGCTGAGATCCCCACACCTCCTTGGAACCTTAGATTCATGAGCACACAATTGAAGGTCGATAACAAAGATAATTTTGCAGCAGTCTCCATTATTTTTTTCTGAACAAATGGCCAAAATGATACAGAAATCTAACTTGGTTTTGATGCTAACTAAAGGGTTTGTTTAGATACTTTTAATGCACAAAATATTTTTAGTAGCCAAAAATTGAACTAATTTCAGTCCTGTGGTGAAAATATCAGATCATCTAACCATAATAATATCTTCAGAACATCATTTGTTCATGCATGCCACAGTTACTTCTAAGAGCCAGGAGCTGTTCTAAAGGCTAAGGATAAAACAGCAAATAAGATAAAGTCTGTGTTCTTATTAAACTTGCATCGTGGGGAAGGAGATTTAAAAAAAAAAATTGACCAATTTAAAAAATCAATATGTACGTCAAGTAAAATTATATATGAGGGCAGAGCACAGTAAAGGCATGGATAGGGGATTGGGAAAGCTGAGGAGCTATATTTGAACAGATATCTGAATGAAATTGATATACCGAGTGAATCAAAATTTACCCTTTGAGTGTTCCAGTTCCAGGCAGCCCACATGGAGTTCATTGGCTGTGATAATGGTTGTATGCAAGTGATGGGGACAGAAGTCTGCAGCGGATAGGATAGGAGGAGAGATAAGGAAGAAAGTAGATATTGACAGCTGTTTCAAGGTCTTTGACTGAATTAGAGCAGAAAATCAATGTTTGTTAAATAAATGATAGAAAGGATGGGCTAGTTTTCCTGATTCATTTTAATGCCATTTTTACATTGATGGCATTTCATAGATTAGTGGCTATCAAAATTTTTCTAAACAACAAAAATGTTTTATTCATTTTGGCAAAATATGAGCCATCATCCATAAACAGACATCCTTAGAACATCACTAAATAATCTCATGAAGTTGTTAGCTTGCATATCACCAGATGATGTTACCTTGAAATATTTAATGAGGATTTACTATTGCAAAGACTAGCATTTATGTTTATATATAAATATATACACACGCTGTCCTTAACCTGATGACACATTTACTCTAGGAATAAATGAAAACAAATGGGCGCGGAAAACAAAGGAACATGTGACTTTCCATGAGTGTTCCCCCTATTGGTCGGTTTCATTTTGTTTTTAATCTAAATGATGGAGCAACATTTGTTGAGGTGATCAGGAGGAGGTGGACTGTTAAGATTTCACATAATGGGTACAATTTTAATGACTGAAAAAGTATTGGGAGAATGAGTATGTTGTAGAGAAAGAATTTAAAATAGGGTCAGAGGTAGGGCTCGTGGGTGGCTCAGTCGGCTCAGCGTCCTACTTGGGCTTAGGGCGTGATCTCACGGTTTGTGAATTTGAGCCCCGTGTTGGACTCTGTGCTGACAGCTCAGAGCCTGGAGCCTGCTTTGGAGTCTATGTCTCTCTCTTCTCTCTGCCCTTCCCCTGCTTCTCTCTCTTTCTCTCTCTCTCTCTCTCACAAATATAAATAAACATTAAATAAATTTAAAAAGGGTCAGAGGTAAGGCATTAGGCAGGAGAGTATGAGACATATCCAAGGAATGGTAAATGATCTGATTGGATGAAGGCAGAGGAGAAATAACAGTAAAAGGAAATTAAAATGTATTAAGTGTTTTTGTGCCCTAAAATTATCTCAATAAACTTGTGCAAAACTGGCATTCTTATTTTACTAATGGGGAAATAAAGATGAAAAAACATACCTAGCAAACGGTAGATAGAAACAGCATTCTAAATCTTCTCTGGCTCTGAAGTGCCTTTTCTACTGCACTTTACTATTTGGATAAACCAATAAAGAATGACCGGACTCAGATTTTGGTGCACTTTCAATGCTGAGTTAAAGAATTTCAACTTCATTTATTAAGTAGTAAATATGTGGAGTGCCTGGGTGTCTCAATCAGTTGAGTGTCTGACCCTTGATTTGGGCTCAGGTCATGATCTCACGGTTGGTGGGATAGAGCCCCAAGTCAGGCTCCACTCTGACAGCATGGAGCCTGCTTGGGATTCTCTCTCCCTCTCTCTGTGACCTTCCCCTGCTTTGCTCTCTCTCTCTCTCTCTGTCTCTCTCTCTCAGAGTAAATAAATTTAAAAAATATGTAGTAAGTAATAACATTAAATAATATTGAAGGCTTTTCAATAGACATTGGTATAATCAGAATTGTGCTTTGGAAAATTAATCAGGTAGCTGAGTAGAACTGAGTGGTATGAAGAAGGCAGGATAGAACCCACCAAGCATAAGTCAAATGTAGTCGTGTCAGTGGAAAGTATTGAGGGGATGGCAGCCATGGGGGTGTGCCACTCAGCTATACTTTCCGGAAAGAACCTGCTGGTCAGCTGCAAGTTATAGAGTTGATGGACAATTCCTACTGTTAATGCTTTCAGGATCCACACCTGCTTTTGAACCAAGGCCATGCTTTTCTTGGGCGGCTCTTTACCAATGGCTGAGCATGTCAGGGGTTCTAGAGCTTGGCCATTTCTGAACAATGTGGAACTCCTATAATAGGAGGTCCTTGCTCCAAAGTTTTGTGTAAACCAAGACTTTGTTAGATCTTAACTGTGTTTTGAGGCTTTCTTTGTCCAATCCTGCATCTCTTCTCCAACCAAAGCCTTTTCTTAACATTTTACACATCTATATCACACTCTGAAGTCTTACCCTACCCATTGTTTCTTCTTCCCCTTTTATCTTTCACAGGTATTATCCCCAACAAATCTCATGTGCTTTTAACTCTATCTCAGAGATGTTCATTCCATGATAGTTAATGTGTGAACATCAAAATGCGAAGACAGATGCTAGAACTGTTGCTGGATAATGATGATGATATAATGATGATGATTATGATGATGATGATGATGATGGTGATAAAACTGACTTTAACATCACTTAAGTTTTTCTGTAGTAGCAGCCAAAAATGCAGTTTATAAATGTACAGTTTCAGGAACTGACAATGTATCCAAAGAGATGGACTCTAAGAAAGAGAGAAAAAGAAAAAAAAATAAAGGAGGCTCAAGGGTAGCAAGAGGAGATCTGTGCCAGCAGAGAAGAGTTTCATTGAGGAGACGGGAATCAGTATCGTAAATGCTGCCAAGCTGGCAATGAGGGTGAACACAGCCCAAAGGTCCTGTAACCTGCTTTGTGTGTGTGTGTGTGTGTGTGTGTGTGTGTGTGTGTGCTTTGTTTTTGTTTTGTTTTGTTTCTTTCTGAAATGTTAACTATTCTTTTTTAATTATATTAGTTATTTTTATTTTTAATGTGAAATTTATTGTCAAATTGGTTTCCATACAACACCCAGTGCTCATCCCAACAGGTGCCCTCCTCAACACCCATCACCCACTCTCCCCTCCCTCCCACCCACCATCAACCCTCAGATTGTTCTCAGTTTTTAAGAGTCTTATGGTTTGGCTCCCTCCCTCTCTAACTTTTTTTTTCTCTTCCCCTCCCCCCATGATCTTCTGTTAAGTTTCTCAGGATCCACATAAGAGTGAAAACATATGATAACTATTCTTTTTTTTTTTTTAATTTTTTTTCAACGTTTATTTATTTTTGGGACAGAGAGAGACAGAGCATGAACGGGGGAGGGGCAGAGAGAGAGGGAGACACAGAATCGGAAACAGGCTCCAGGCTCTGAGCCATCAGCCCAGAGCCTGACGCGGGGCTCGAACTCCCGGACCGCGAGATCGTGACCTGGCTGAAGTCGGACGCTCAACCGACTGCGCCACCCAGGCGCCCCGATAACTATTCTTAATGTGAGCATAAATGACTACAAGCAACAGGGACTGAGAGGGGTCACTAATCTAAAATCTTGGGTTTAGAACTTAATGATGTGAAAATCCCTGAGGAAATATCTCTTCCCACCTGAAGCAGTAGATGTATCTTTTCTTATAAGTAATTTTGATAAGGAATTAATATAAGAAACATAACCAACAGTTAAGACC
This sequence comes from Leopardus geoffroyi, assembly GCF_018350155.1. Classification (NCBI taxonomy): domain Eukaryota; kingdom Metazoa; phylum Chordata; class Mammalia; order Carnivora; family Felidae; genus Leopardus; species Leopardus geoffroyi. Next base: position 168,401,732 of record NC_059327.1, read on the forward strand.
TACAGATACTCATTATTAGAAAACCATTGATCAAAAGTACAGAAACTTTGAAGATACACATACACGTACACATTTAGTTTGCCTTTGTCTTTGTGATTCTGGCTGGTTTGCGTGCATTTTCTACCCTGGGTGAAGCAAATGGAACTAGACATAATACCTCCTTAACTTGGGTCACACCTATATTTTCCAGAGTGTGGCTTCCGGATTGGTGTTACATACGCCATCTGCATTATTGCAGTTATTTAAAACTGTGTTAAGAAAGGGGAAGTTAGAAAAATAGAGTTTTGGATAATGGCTTTACTTATCTAATATTTAGACCAATTAACTGTGTCATTTTCTGTCGTGATTTTCGCAGCTGACCTACAATCTATACCATACAAAGTTGTGTGCTCATTTTTATGTAATACAGTCATTTTAATTATGTTTTTAACTCTGTCCTTCTATGTTATTTGAAGCTAGACACACTCATTAGGAAGGAATAGTATATTTCCAAGTAAAATTGGGCTATAATTCCTGTACCTGCTGGGTGTATTCAGGGAACAGTTCTCCAGCTGTGCTATTAATATTACATTATTTATCATGAAGGAAACTTGCTGACTTATTTCAAGTGAAAGGCCAAGATTATGCCCTACAGGGATAATAATGGCATTTATTATTTTTTTTTTTTTTGTATAAAAGTATTGATATAATTATTTTGTTAATAGTATCAGGAGAAACATATGGCTGCCTATATTACCATTAGCATGATTCTGGTTCATACATGTAATATTAACTTATATTTAAAACTAATTTTAAAGTCTTACAACTGAGAAGATTTGTGTAAAATTCTTATATTGATCATAAATGTCAGAATGTTGATAATGCTGATATACTTTTATATAATTCTCTCATTAATTCTACTAAGGATGTATACAAAAATTGTGACATATTTGTTAATGATTTACTGAGTTTTAGGGCTAAGTAAGCAAGTTTGGTTAAAAAAAAATACCTCAGGAATGCTGCATTAAACAATGGAGGATTAATAGTCAAACTGAGGAATTTCTCCACAGAACTGTTCAAAGTTCAAATTTAAGGATGGAGGCTGGAAGGTCTGCATTGGCCAGTAGCTCTTGCTGTCTTCAGGAGTGCATGCATTCTGGCTTTGGTTGCCACTGATTAGTACCCAGAAAAAACTGGGTCACTTGCATCCTTTTTGCTTTATGCTGCCATTGTTTTGGTGCTGTCGATCTTTTTTTTATTTATTTATTTATTTATTTTTTTTAATTTTTTTTTTTCAACGTTTATTTTTTTTTGGGACAGAGAGAGACAGAGCATGAACAGGGGAGGGGCAGAGAGAGAGGGAGACACAGAATCGGAAACAGGCTCCAGGCTCTGAGCCATCAGCCCAGAGCCTGACGTGGGGCTCGAACTCAGGGACCGCGAGATCGTGACCTGGCTGAAGTCGGACGCTTAACCGACTGCGCCACCCAGGCGCCCCAAGTGCTGTCGATCTTTTAATTTGGCTAGTGTAGTGAGTTTTTGGTGGTATCTTGTGGTTATTTTTGGTTATTATTTCCATGAGGATATTGAACACCCTGTATATGCTTATTGGCCACTTGTGCTTTTTTTAATTTTTAAAGTATCTTTTCCAGTTGTTTTTCCATTGGGGGGGGGGCTATCTTTTAATTATTTTGAATAATGCTTTTATGTTTTGTACAAATATTTTGTCAGGTGATTATTCAACAATTAGTTAATTTCCAAGTAGTTGGCAATTATCTGATATACAATTTTTAATTGAATGTTGCTGTGGTCAAATGGCATATCATATATGATTTAAATCCTTTCAAAGTCTTGATCTCCCTTGGTATATGTTCCTTCTCAACATTTTATTGTATTGTTCTCAAATTGTCAATTACTTTAAGTTGGTTGATAATGTTGTTAAAATATTTTATATCTGTAGGGATTTATCCTTTCTCCTTGTTTTATCAGTTACTGAAAGAAGAGTTTTAAATCTTTCAACTATAATTGTAGAACTGTCCATTTCTCACTATAATTGTGTAATTTTGTTTTATGTATTTTGAAGTTCCACTATTAGGTACATATACATTTAAAATTGTTATATCTTCCTGAAAAATTGATCCTTTTATTGTTTAAATCATCTCTGTTTTTTTTCATAGTACTCCTTAATCAGAGATCAGTTTTATATTTACCACTACAACTTTTTAAGGATTAGTGTTATCAAGTGGTAACTTTTACTATCTGTCTGCTTTTAAACCATCTCTGTATTTGTATTTATTTTAATGTGTGACTCTTAAGGATAATATGTGCTCAACTCTTGTTTTTTTTTTCAACTCGTGTTTTTTAATCCACTGTGATAATTGCTCCTTTTAATTAAGAGAGCTAATAAATTTATGATTAATGTAATTGTATGGTTGTCAGCCAATTTGCTAATTTTTTCTATTTGTGCTATTTTATCTTTGTTTCTTTGCCCCTTCTACCTTGCTCTTTCCTGAGCGGCTGTAAATATTCTATAATATATCTCCTGTTGGTTATTATTTTTTTTAGAATTATTTATTGTTTAATTTACATCCAAGTTAGTTAGCATATGGTGCAACAATGTTTTCAGGAGTAGATTCCTTAATGCCCCTTACCCATTCAGACCATCCCCCTTCCCACAACTCCTCCAGCAACCCTCTGTTTGTTCTCTATATTTAAGAGTCTTTTATGTTTTGTCCCCCTCCCTGTTTTTATATTATTTTTGCTTCCCTTCACTTATGTTCATCTGTTTTGTATCTTAAATTCCTCATATAAGTGAAGTCATATGATATTTGTCTTTCTCTGACTGACTAATTTCGTTTAGCATAAAACCCTCCAGTTCCTTCCATGTAGTTGTAAACAGCCAGATTTCATTATTTTTGATTGCCGAGTCATACTCCATTGTATATACATACCACATCTTCTTTATCCACTCATCCGTTGATGGACATTTGGGCTCTTTCCATACTTTGGCTATTGTTGATAGTGCTGCCATAAACATTGGGGTGCATGTGCCCCTTCGAAACAGCACACCTGTATCCCTTGGATAAGTACTTAGTAGTGCAATTGCTGGGTTATAGGGTAGTTCTATTTTTAATTTTGTGAGGAACCTCCATCCTGTTTTCCACCGTGGCTGCACCAGTTCGCATTCCCACCGGCAGTGCAAAAGAGATCCTCTTTCTCTGCATCGTTGCCAACATCTGTTTTGCCTGAGTTGTTAATGTTAGCCACTCTGACAGGTGTAAGGTGATATCTCATTGTAGTTTTGATTTGTATTTCCCTGATGATGAGTGATGTGGAGCATTGTTTCATGTGTCAGTTGGCCATCTGGATGTCTTCTTCGGAGAAGTGTCTATTCATCTATTCACTTCGGAGAAGTGTCTTTTGCCTGTTTCTTCACTGGAGTATTTGGTTTTGGGGTGTTGAGTTTGATAATTTCTTTATAGATTGGATACTAACCCTTAGCTGATATGTCATTTGCAAATATTCTCTCCCATTCCATTGGTTGCCTTTTAGTTTTGCTGATTGTTTCCTTTGCTGTGCAGAAGCTTTTTATTTTGATGAGGTCTCAATAGTTTATTTTTGCTTTTGTTTCCCTTGCCTCCAGAGACGTGTTCAGTAAGAAGTTGCTGCTACCGAGGTCAAAGAGGTTTTTGCCTGCTTTATCCTCTAGGATTTTGATGGTTTCCTGTCTCACATTCAGGTCCTTCATCCATTTTGAGTTTATTTTTGTGTATGGTGTAGGAAAGTGGTCCATGTTCATTTTTCTGCATGTCGCTGTCCAGTTTTCCCAGCACCACTTGCTGAAGAGACTGTCTTTATTCCATTGGATATTCTTTCCTGCTTTGTCAAAGATTAGTTGGCCATATGTTTGTAGGTCCATTTCTGGGTTCTCTATTCTGTTCCATTGGTCTGAGTGTCTGTTTTTGCGCCATTTACAGTTGCACCAAAAACCATAGAATACTTAGGAATAAACATAACCAAAGAGGTGAAAAATGTATATACTCATTATTTATTTTTAATTTACATAGTGAAATTTACTTTTTTATGGCTATATAGATTTTTGAAAAATGAATAGAATTATGCCACCACCATAATCAATATAATAGAATGTTCTATTAATTCCCTGTATAGTCAACCAGTTTTCTCACAGCCATTCATCTGTTCTCTATCCCTATATTTTTGCCCTTTTCAGAATATGATATAGATGGAATCAGATAGTATATAGCCTTTGGGTCCAACTCTTTCACTTGAATATGCATTCAAGAGTCCTTTGTACGGTTGCATGTATTGATAGCTCATTCCTTGTTATTGAAAGTAATATTTCATTGTATGTATGTGCCAGAGTTTCTTTAGCCATATTTTGGGTAAATTACATTAAGGTTATGGTAACTATGAAAGAATAAGTTATAGATACTCATCTAGAAACTATTGTGTGCACGTAAATTTTCATTTCACTTGGATAAATACTTGTGCTATGTCCACAGTGCTTAGAAAAGTAGAGCTGGTCTCAAATATTTTTACAAGAAATTTCAGGGTCTTTCTTTTAAATTTCTTTTAAATTTCTCCTTTTATTTCATTCTTATTTATGAACATCAATGTTTGAAGTGTTTTATAATGACACTTATATTTAATTTAAAAATTCATATGCCATTATGTTTTATAAACTTCACGGGGCATTGATTATTCTATGAAAGTCCTGGTTCTGAGTGTTTGAGAGAACCAGCAAAATAATTAGACCTTGGATCCTGCAAATTATGCAAGTGCCCAAATAACACAAGGATTAGGGTTTGAGTTTCATCTCTACCTTTTAGTAGCTAGATGATGTTAGGGAATTTACTTTATTTTTCTAAGTCTTAATTTATTTATCTGTAAGCTAGGAATAAAAATAAAATCTACCAAAAGGGCTTCCTGAAAGTTACATACGATAGTTAGTCAACTATTTAGGATAACACCTGACATTCTATATGTCTTATTGTTAGTATTAGTATTAATTATACTTTTTTAGGTTTTATTATTTAGTGACACTCTAAAAAATTGGTATAAATACTTTATAATCAGTTAACAATCTAATTATATTGAACAGAACATGAGAATTTTATGACTGTCATTTGTTCCACCAAATGAGTTTTAACATTTTCTCTAAGTGTATGATTCTGTATTAGCTTCCAAATGTCATAACAAATCACCATAGATTTAGTGGTTTGAACAACATATATGTATTGCATGGATCAGTGGCCTAGTGGGGGTTCACAGATCAGAAATCAAGATGTCAACAGAGCTATATTCCTTTCTGGAAGCTCTAAGGAAGAATCAATTTCCTGCTCATCTGCGTCTGTGGCAGAATTAAGTTCCTTGCTGACTGTAAACTGAAGCCACCAGTATTCCAGCAACAGTGGATTCAGTGCTTCTCATGTTGCATCTCTCTGACGCACTCTTTTCCACTGTCTTCCATTTTCGGAACTGGTTTGATTAGATTGGGCCCACCCAAATAATCTAGAATTATCTCCAAGACTTTAATCATATCTGTATAGTTTCTTGTCGTTGAAGGTAAATTGTCACAGAATCTGAGGGTTAGGTCTAGGGCTATTTTTTTTTTTTTTTTTGGTGGGCATGGGGGAGGAGGAGTTATTATTCCACCTACCACATATTCTAATCAAGGGAAATTTCTTTTAGTTCAGGACGTACATATAGGACATAACACCTCAAAGATGTCAGATTTTGTCTTTTCACATCCATTACAACTTCAAATGCTAACCAATGCTCCATGTCCTATTGGACAGGAACCAATAATTTTCTGCTTTTGTTATATCAAAGGTTGGCTAAGCAGTTACTGCTGTGTAGTAATGGCTGGGGGAGAGAAAAGACCAAAAATGAGATGAACTCACAAAATAAAAAGGGAAAAATATATGTAAAAGAGGCCAAAGAATTTGATTGTTTTTGTGATCTTGTTTTAGCAACTTAATCTTTATTTTCCTTTCAGTAGTTTTTGTTGTTGTTGTTGTTGTTGTTGTTGTTGTTGTTGTTGTTGTTTAGTTTTTGTAATGTTTATTTATTCCTGAGAGAGAGAGAAAGAGACAGAGGGTGAGCGGGGGAAGGGCAGAGAGAGAGAGGGAGACACAGAATTTGAAGCAGGCTCCAGGCTCCAAGCTGTCAGCTCAGAGCCTGACACAGGACTGGAACCCATGAACCATGAGATCATGACCTGAGCCAAAGTAGGATGCTTAATCAACTGAGCCACTTAGGCACCCCTTCTTTCTGTAAATTTTGAGCGAATGATGTCACACACACGCATACACACACAATTTTTTAATTTACCCAGTTTTCACCCTGATTGAAATAATGGTACTTTTAAAACAGTCTTTTTTCTTGCCACCATTATTATGCTTGGGTATTTTGTTAGGGTTTTTGAAAACTCCAGAATAATCATTAGTTCTCATTTTAAAATTTACTTTTCGGGGCGCCTGGGTGGCTCAGTCGGTTAAGTGGCCGACTTCCGCTCAGGTCACGATCTCACAGTCCGTGAGTTCGAGCCCCGCGTCGGGCTCTGTGCTGACTGCTCAGAGCCTGGAGCCTGTTTCAGATTCTGTGTCTCCCTCTCTCTCTAACCCTCCTCTGTTCATGCTCTGTCTCTCTCTGTCTCAAAAATAAATAAACGTTAAAAAAAAATTAAAAAAATTACTTTTCAAGTTAAGGACTCTTTTGGCTATACCTCCAACACAAATACCCAAATTTCTTGTTAACATGTTATTGGGTAGTGTATTTCTTCTCTCCTGAATTATAGTTATATATTTTGAATATTACAAAGTTCCTTTTGCAATTTTTAAAGAAGGAAACCATATAATAACTAGCAATCACTTTGTTAACTATAGATTTCCATATCACATTTGGTCTTACAACAACTCTGCTAGGTAAATTGGTCAGGTAATATCTCCATTTTGTAGACAAAGTCAATAAGACTTAATGTCACCTAACATAAACTATAGATTCATCTGTTAAACTACAGTTTCATGATTTTAACCTGTTTTTTCCTTTTCCCCAAAATCTAAATTCCCCTGCTGTACAAGATTATTGAAAAATTGAAAAAAGAAATCCCATGTTTTCTCCTTTAAATTCAGAATGTGCTCTTCTATTCAATAAAGGCCCCAACTAGCTCTTTCTCTATTTTCTTGTGAGTGTAGATATATGTAAAGTATAAGTATGTATGTAAAGTATAAAATATAAGAGATATTTAAGAGATATTTTTCTATTATAAATACAAACTTTTCCTCACCAACTTCCCTGTCATTTCCTTCTAAAAATCCAGTTCTAAATTTATACTTTAGAAAAATCCCTGATTAGCTCTACAGTAGTTAGATCCATCTATAATTTGTTTTACTTTGTAATTAATTATTAGTTAGACTGCACACTTTGGAGGTATTTATTACCTATGTGCCTTTCTTCTTTTATGATCTATCCATTGAGATTCTTTCCGGGATTAACTCCTTTTTGGACAAATTACTCTAAATATTTTCACATTTGTCATTTTAACTATTTAATTTGTTTTCATGTATCATTTCTTCAAACATTTTTAAACATGAAAGGCTTCTCTGAATTAGAGATTTGTTATATAGCAATTTTATTCAATGTTTCTTTTGACATACAGAATGGGAATATAATTTTATTCTTTTTTTTTTTTTTTCTTACAAAGTGCTCATCAACTCTTTTTATATCTCCCAATAAAGGTATGTAGGTTTCTCCAAATAGATGCCACACATTTATTGTTTGGGATATTTTAGTTTCATGATATTATGACTTTATATGTTTTATTTTCTGTTACTGCTACAGAGAAAAGTTAGTGATTTTTTCATGTTTATCTCCTTCCTAGCCATTTGAATGAAATGTTTATCTTTAGTTTTTCAGTTGATACTTGGCAAATAATCATACTTTCTCTTATAATTATAGCTCCCATTTATGTTTCATGGGTTTTTTGTTATTTTATAGATGAGAGATAGTAGCATTTTGGGGGTTTTTATTTGGGTGCCTTCGGTGAAGGCATAAAATATCTATTTGAGTATGACATGCTTTATGACTTTAAGGAAATATTCCTCATTCCTGGCTTTTTAATTGGATGGTATTAAAACTTACCAAATTAAAATTTTGATTCTATGATGTTCTTTTTTCTAACTTGTCCTATTGATAAGATATATTATTTTATTAGAAATTCTAACATTAAGGGATTTCATATTTCTGAGATGAATTTTTATTATGTATTTTTGACTATTATTTTAATACTCTATTAATTAGATTTGCTAATATTTTATTCATATATTTAAAACTTTCTTTTATAACTTCTTTAATTTTTTTTTTCTGTTATGGTCAGAGTTCCTTTGAGGTTGTATTTCTTTCCTTGAATCAGAAGATGCTTTTCTTCAGCATTCTCCAGAAAATTGTCATTTTTATTGTATCTATATCTATACTGTACCTATAACAGATATCATCTCTTCCTTGAAAGCATATTAATTCACTAATAATTCTCAATTCACTAATAAAACTGCCACTTTTACAAAAGATTCTTTCTCATCATTAAGGTATTTTTCTTTAACTAATAGTCTTTTTCATGGTTTTCAGGATTTTTGTTTGCTTATTTGTTTTTGTTAAGAAATTCACTTAAAAAAATTTTCCATTTCATTGAGATGATCAATTTTGTTAGCATAGAATGGCACATGGTATCATAATTTTCAAATATTTTTTATATGTGATGTATATAATTTTTAATCCTAACTTTGTTTGTGCTTCCTGCCTACCCCATTAAAAAATGTTTTGAAAAAATATGAAATAAAAATAAATGTTTTGCCAGAGTCAAATGTATTTAATTGTCTATGTGACCAATTTTAATTTCTATCTAAAACTATTTTGTCTTTTGTCTAATGAAAATTTAATCATTTTATGAATTTGCCTATTATGTATTAACATTAAAAATGTTTATGTATGTTATTCCCATTTTGGATGTATTACAGATAATCTGCAATTGTATATTTGGATTTCACTTTGATGGCAAAGAGTTGAGCAAAGTATTTCAAAATTTCCAAGGCATATTTAACTTGTAATCCTCCCTGGTTTCTGCTCTCAGCCTGTAATATTAATGATTGTCAATTGATGTTTTGTTCCTTTGTGATCATGTATTAGTTTATGTGTTGGGTTTTTTGTTGTGGTTATGTTCAAGGATCTTCTGATATTGTTAATGTATTCTCCTCAAACCTGTATTTAAGTAGTTGCATATTATTACATAATATAGTTGTTTTTTAAAAATTCCATTGATTTACAATTTAATCCTTATGAGACTTTTTAATAATGTAGCTAATTAATACCTTGATAAATACCCTTTTAAACAAATCTGTATGCCTATCTCTAGTTATTTCTTAGAATAAATTCTCAAAAGTAGTATTACTGTGTAAAATTGGTATAAACATAAACATATAATAGTAATAATAACTGGTGAGGATTTTGTTTGAATATGCCCAATTTAATTTCTTCCTGTGTCATGTTGTGATTAGAAAATGTATCCTGTATAATTTGTGCATTGGAATTTATTGAGGGTTTTCTGGCAGCTTACTAAAATAGGACGTGTGCTGCATGATGAAAAGAATTTCATCTTTTGTTCTTTGCTGTGTCCCAGTTACTAGAAGAGTGCCTGGCACATAGTAGACAACCAATGTATCCAGTGACTTTTAAAAACCCCTTCGTGGTTTACTGGAATAAAAATTATATCCTTCCGAAGAGTGCTAAGTTCAATATACTATAGCCATTAACTATATTAATTCTATTCTTTAAATTCTGTCCTAATTTCTATCTTCTTAACTGACAATAAGTTGGTAGTGATATCTACAGTTATAGTTTGTTCAATTTTTCTCATACTTCTAACAGCCTTTATACCAGTTATTTTAATGATAGCATTTTAGTGTAAAGGGTTATGAATATTATATCATTTTATGGATATTAAATTCTAAATATGTAGAGTAATCAACCATCTTTTCCTTTATTTCTTTGGCAACTAATAATATAGCCATTATTCCTTTTTACATTTGGATATATCTTACAGTTTTGCCTTTCATTTTTGAAATTTTTTGTCAAAAGAGTGCCCATGTTCATATTATCAATCTCATTCACCTCAGTACATCACATCCTTAGCTCAGCTGCTATATTGTCTTATCCTTACTTTCTAATCTCTTACATATTACCAGATAAGATGATCACTTAAAAAATGTGTGAAGAAATAAATGAGTGATGGGATCGGTTAGGAGCAATCATCAGAACATTCCTTGAAGGTCTGTCAGGTATTGTTACTATAAGTAATTATGGAAGACTTGATCTTAATTATATCTACCCATGTGCTCAGTTCTGCCCTTGCCTACTGTGAATCACCTGGAGGATGTGGGAAAAAAACATAGTACTTGAGAAGTGTTGAGTTTTGTCCTTAAGATGGTAGCCAGGATTTTATCCAGAACATCTCCAATAAAATTCTTGGTTTGCTGGTGACTTATATAAGTACTTGATATTCTGTATACAGTCTGCTATTCTATGTAAGTTGAGACAGTAATATCAGCTATTGGCCTCACATCTTTCCTAGTTTCTGTATTAATATTCCTATATTTATCTTCAATACCAGTGAAGAAATACAGTGTTTTCCAAGGTTTAATCAAGTACCTGTATTCAAAGATTTAATCAAGTACCTGTATGAAGAATTCATTCCACTGTTTCCTTATGGTTAAAATGAGCAAGCTCCAAAGTGAGTTCGCTGTTTGGGCCTTTTGAAAACAGGAATGGCATTTCTCTCTGTTCAGTCTGGACAATTGTGCTAATCATTGGGGAGAATATAACCAGCATATTGAAATGAATTGGTCACTCACTGCATTTGACTTCAATGTTTGTCTGCCAAGTGGTTCTCACTTGGAAGGTGATTTTGTCCTCCCCTCCCAGGGGACATTTGACAATGTCTGAAGATATTTTTGCTTTTCTCAACCGGGAAAATGCAAACACCACGTAGGAGATAAAGATCATGTATAGTGGTAAGTGTCCTGAAGTTCACAGGACAGTAAACCACAACAGAGGATTATCCATCCTTAAATGTCAGTAGTGCCATGGTTGAGGCTCCCTGCTCTATCATATCAAAGAAAGGGCATTTTTGAAAGAGCGACATGAGTATGAAACGTGTGATAAGTGGTGGCATAAAATAGAATCGTTCATGATGAAATTAGTGTGATGAATTTGTCTTTTCGTAACTATTGAGTTTTTTTTTTTAAGAGAAAGACTAATAGAGTGAGAAAAAACCTACTCCTCTTTCACTTATACTTGTCTTGCCTGTTTCGTTAAAAATTTTTGTAATGTTTATTTATTTTTGAGAGAGAGACAGAGCATGAGCAGGGGAGGGGCAGAGAGAGAGGGAGACACAGAATCCGAAGCAGGCTCCAGGCTCCGAGCTGTCAGCACAGAGCCCGACGCGGGGCTCGAACTCACAAACTGTGAGATCATGACCTGAGCCGAAGTCGGACACTCAACCAACTGAGCCACTCAGGCGCCCCTTGCCTGTTTCATTAATGGTAAAAGCAAGCAAAATAATGTGAGAAACTGAAAAGGCTTTGTATAAGAAGTGAAATAGTACATAAGTGTAAGGTAGAATTGCAAATGAAGACATTCAAGTCAATAACCCTTTATTGAGCACTTATGCTGCATGATTCTCCTGGGAATAAAAATGTTGAATAATATTCCATTCTCTTTTGTGTTGAGAGATTGAAATTTACAGACTGGGGATTAATGCTTTTTAGAAGTGGGATATTTGATTTGAAACAGTGTTTAAGGCATGACAGCCATGTGGGGCAGCTGAGCCTGAAGGTCCTGGACCATATTTCTCTCGTCTTCATTCCAACAGAGCAGACCCACGGTCAGCTGTTGGACACATACTGCAATTCCATGTAGATTGTGATTGGAAAAGAGAAGTCAACTGCTAAGAAGATTAGTTAGAAAAATTCTGGCTGAGCTACAGCTCCTTCATGGCAATTAAGAACACTTAAATTTACAGGATGGGTGACTTACTCAAGATTCTGTAGCCAGAAAATAATTGAATGATCAGTGAAATTTAGGTCTTCTGACTCCTCAGAGTACTTCCTTTAGCATATTGCATTAAACTTTATGTGCTAAAAGGTGGTGATCTCAGAGAAAGTTGCTCTGTGTTTTAATTGAAGGTATCAGTTTCAGTGGAATAACTGTATAATCATTTCTAATTAAGTGTCTCTTATTTCAGGTGTTTGAAAAATTGGTCTCAGGATGTTACGGTTATTTGCATGGACTCTAGTAGGATTGCGTGCACTCTTTCCATATGTAACACACACAAACACACACACATCTCTATATAGTATGTTATATGTCCTATATATACCTTATATGTCATATATATGTATATATTATGCACCAATATATAGTATTATATATCTATTTGTATGTCATATTATATATCTATGTATAGTGTGTATTTGTATATATAGACTATATATACATATATATGTGTGTGTGTGTGTGTGTCCCCATATGTGTGTCCCCAACCTCTGCCATTTTCGAGTAGAAAATTCACTGCTAATATTTGGCAGAGGTTGGGGATGCCTGGATGGCTCAGTCAGTTAAGCGTCTGACTCTTGGTTTCTGCTCAGGTCATGATCTCATGGTTCATCGGGTTGAGCCCAGTCTTGGGCTCTACACTGACAGTGTGGAGCCTGCTCAGGATTCTCTCTCTCTCTTCCTTTTTCTCTTCCCCTCCCCTGCTCTCTTTCTCTGTCTCAAAATAAATAAACTTAAAAAAAAAACATTAAAAATGGCAGAGTCTTTCTTGCAGATTGATTTGAATTCACATTGTGTCACATTTATTATATCAAGAACAATATAATCATCCCATCACTAAGACCTTAGCATGATCTGTTTTCTCTCACTGATAGCAAATCATTTTCCCAGTGCTTTATAATAGAATAAAGTGTATTATATTGAGTGGATATATTTTTCTAAAAGAAACTAATTTTATAATACTATGATTGTTAAAGTGTGTAGGCACTTTTATTCCTATCATCATTGAATTAAAATACCCTCAACACTAGGTGTGTCTGCATGTAATTAATATTCTGGTCCTAATTTATTTTTAGTTTGCATTATTAGAGGTTATAAAATTCAGAATATGTACTTATGGCCCAACAATTAGAACTTTTTTTTTCCTTCAAAAATCTGCCAAGCTGGGAAGCAGCAGATCACTTCAAAAATGTAATCTTCTTAAATATTTCATGTTTTCGTGGGCTTTCTTTAGAAGTCATGTGAAGCTATCATGCCTTCTTAGTTTACAGTGTACCTGGGGTTATAGGACAGTTTCTTCATTGACGAAGTAAACTTTTTTTGTCATGTGATGAAGCATTTCTTAGATCTTAGTGACATGTGATGAGGATGGGGTCGGGAGATGTGTCACCATGCGGCATGCCTCTTCTGTGCTCTAGGAGAATGCATTTGTGCCCAAGCCCTCCCTTCTCCAGCTCAAATGGGAAAGTGATGGAAACTCTGAATCAGCAGCATGGACACATTGTCTTCGTCGGCACTGTTGCCATCATTATCGTCACAACTGATTCCAGCATAAACTGAGTACCTTCTTTTACTGTGTACCATGTGTCTTGCATATATATCCTATTTAATTTTCACAGCACCCTTTCTGGTAGCCATTTTCAAACCTAACGTAGGGACTTATTACTGAGGCTTAAAAGCGTTAGGTAATTTTACTCAAGTTCGGACCTCTGGTAACTGTCAGATTCTGATTGGTAGATAGGTCTGTCTGATTTTAGATTTTCTATTTTTTTTTCTCCATAAGCGTATACCACAATCAGCCCCTTAGTTTTTAACCTAATAGCTGCTACACACTGACTGGAGTCCCTGCAAAATAGATAACATCTTGGGAGACTGATACCAGCCATGAATAACAAAGCACTGGTGAAAATGACCTATGAAACTAAGTCTCAGAGATACAGACTTTGTAAAAATTTATAAAGAAGGGAAATCAATGTATTTCAGAAGAGAAGAATTAAATAAAACACGAGAATGATCCAGTGGCAGGGTTATGGAAAATTAAGGACAGCACTGGCCTGAGGTTGCAAGCTAGTAGTCAGTGTGGGTGTAATATTTGTAAGTGAACTATCTGTCTCAGATAGGACCCATGTTTGTAAATCTTACAGGAAGTTCAAATAGTACAGTACTGACGACAGAAAGACTCACCCAAAGATCCACCTAACCACTGTGATTCAGACATGTCTAGTCTGAAAGATGAGGCTTTTGGTTACACTAAAAGGTAGAATGAAAGTAGAAAAAGCTGAGAGGCTCATGTATATTTTTTCCCTGAATTGTTGGGGCTTTTCTATATTGAACATAATGTGGGTGCAGTGGCCAGATTGTGAGGTATTGAGCCATGAAATTTCGTGTTCTATTTATCGTGGCATTCCTGGGAAATTCCAGGAGGTGAAAGCTGCCATGGTCTTAAGTGAAAAGTTATAGTTACACTCACTGTTGTCTCCTGTAAGCTGAAATCTACGAGGTCAAATTTAGAATAAATAAATTTATTATTTGTTTATTTTCTTTCTTTTTTTAATTTAACTTTTAGTTAGTTAACATACAGTGCAATACTGGTTTCAGGAGTAGAATTCAGTGATTCATCACTTACATACGACACCCAGTGCTCATCCCAACAGGTGTTCTCCTTAATCCCCATCACCCATCTAGTCCATCTCCCACCCACCTCCCTCCATCAACCCTTAGTGTGTTCTCTATCGTTAAGAGTCTCTTGTGGTTTCTTTCCCTCTCTTCTCTTTGCCCCCAAACACCTTCCCATATGTTCATCTGTTTTGTTTCTTAAATTCTACATATGAATGAAATTACAGTATTTTTCTTTGATGTATTTCTCTTAGCATAATACATTCTAGCTCCATCCACGATGTTGTATAGAGTGGACGTAAATGTTACATGGAAAGGCTTTTTCCAAGATACATACATGGCTATTTATTTGGAATATTTAAAATGAGTTCCAGATTTAGTACATACACTCCATGAATGTTTCCCTACATATATTTACTGTGTAGAACATATTATTGATTTTAATTACATTTTTTAAGTTTATTTATTTATTTGGAGTGGTGGGGGGAGGGCAGTGAGAGAGGGCGAGAGACACAATCCCACACATGCTCTTCACTGGCAGCGCAGAGCCAGACATGGGGTTCGAACTCACTAACTGTGAGGTCATGACCTGGGCCAAAATCAAGAGTTGGATACTTAACTGACTGAGCCACTTAGATGGCCCAATTTTAATTACATTTTAAAATCTACCTTCCTTTTTCTCTAGCTGTCACAACCTACCCTTGTGAGCATTATGCCATTGAGAAACAGAAAGTAGTGATTTGAGCTCTTTGCATTTTTTTTTTAATTTTTTTTTTCAACGTTTATTTATTTTTTGGGGGGGACAGAGAGAGAGACAGAGCATGAACGGGGGAGGGGCAGAGAGAGAGGGAGACACAGAATCGGAAACAGGCTCCAGGCTCCGAGCCATCAGCCCAGAGCCTGACGCGGGGCTCGAACTCACGGACCGCGAGATCGTGACCTGGCTGAAGTCGGACGCCCAACCGACTGCGCCACCCAGGCGCCCCTGAGCTCTTTGCATCTTAAGAAAATCACGTTGATAGACTATTATTAAGATTATGTCGCGGTCCGTGAGTTCGAGCCCCGCATCAGGCTCTGGGCTGATGGCTCGGAGCCTGGAGCCTGTTTCCGATTCTGTGTCTCCCTCTCTCTCTGCCCCTCCCCCGTTCATGCTCTGTCTCTCTCTGTCCCCCCCAAAAAATAAATAAACGTTGAAAAAAAATTAAAAAAAAAAGATTATGTTTAGAACTGATGCTCTACATTCTCATCTCACTTTTGTTTCCCATTCAACAAGTTTGTATCGATTGCTTGTAATCTAGTACAAGGTTGGTGTTGGGTGCTCACTTTTAAACATCCGATTGCACAGAGAAAGCTAACGGTTCATTGTCACTCTGATTAGAATTAAGAACATGAGATCGATGGATGTGTTACGTCTCTATAGAGCTTTATAGTTTGCACACTGCTTTTGTAGTTGTTAAAGTTCATTCTTGTAACATTTTTCAAAGTTTGATGTCTATAGAGATCGCTTGAGGATTTTATTAAAATGTCAGTTCTGATTAACAAGTCGGGGCTGTAGCCTGAGAATCGGCATTTCTGCAAGGTCATGTTTTACCTGCTCCTGGTTCACTTCCAGTTGCAAGGCCTTTTGTACTTGTTCCTCTTTTGCTGCACGTGAAGCAACTTAGAGTAGACAGGCTGAATGACTAGCTCAATCACAGGGTGAGACCCTGCCAAGCCAGAGCAGTACACGAGAGGTTTGATTCAGACCAGTGCGAGCGCCACCTTCCCTGATGTCACAGAAACTAGTGATTACAGAGAGACCCTCTAAAAATAGTTAGAAGAGGGGCGCCTGGGTGGCGCAGTCGGTTAAGCGTCCGACTTCAGCCAGGTCACGATCTCGCGGTCTGTGAGTTCGAGCCCCGCGTCAGGCTCTGGGCTGATGGCTCAGAGCCTGGAGCCTGTTTCCGATTCTGTGTCTCCCTCTCTCTCTGCCCCTCCCCCGTTCATGCTCTGTCTCTCTCTGTCCCAAAAATAAATAAACGTTGAAAAAAAAATTAAAAATAAAAAATAAAAATAGTTAGGAGAAAAAGTAATACAAACTTATAAAGATATGTGCAAAATGAGACAGGCTTCTTTTGCCCCTCAAGATTTTCAGAATACTGCCTCAGAGACTTCATCTTTTCCAGAAATGAAAGTGATTTGTGAATGATCATTTTTTGAGATTTCCATATGTTTTAAATAGAAACACATTTTAGAAGAAAAACATAGCGAGATTATTTGCTCTCTTAAAAAAAAAAACAACAGAAAATAGCGAATCTATCCTTAAAACTATTGAAATGCATTAATTTGTACAAGGTAATATTTACTTCTCTGATACTGTGTTCCAAAACGACCATTCTGTTTCTTCTGGTACCTGCCCATGACCCCCAAATTTAGTAAGATCTGAAAAGAGATGTTTTAGTGCCAACATGCAGATGGAAAAACAAAAGCCATGGAAGGATAAGCCACTTACACAATATATTATCTAAGTGGCTGTAGACCAGGGATCAGAACCCAGTTTTCCCTTTCTCTGTACTCTTCTCCTTAGGTGCCTGGGAATGATAGACAAACCCAGTATCTACTGACAGTCAATAATGAAGTAAATCTCAGAGCTCACTAAAGATTAATGGATTTTCCAAAGTAACTTCTGGGTAGTTAAGATTTGACTCAATAAAAGCTGGAACCATCTTCTCTAGCTGAGTTCAGCCACATCTATTACTTGCTGAAGCTTAAAAGTATTCTCTGGATGGCACTGATTATATAGCAGCTTGATTCTTTGCAAGCGCAGAATAGTCCATAGTTTTGTGTTCTTAATGGCAAATCACCTAAAATTGTTTTTATTGAGTACTTACCACGTGCAATAATATCTGTATATTTTATGGATGCCTGTATGGAGTGAAAATTGCTGTAAACCAGGAGAAGATACTTGTATTAAAGCCAAATCATCAGGATTGCCAAAGAGTATATTTTAAGAAAGTAGTCATGCAATTCTCAGTTAGGCTAAGATCTCTCCCTAGTTCAAATCTATTTGCTGGAGTCACAACAAAGTATTTAGTAGGTGTTAGGAAATATCCGTTAGTTCAGTTACAACATGGTTGCCTTTAGTATCAACACATTTAGCAGCCATGTGGTTTATTTTTATGTTGATGCTTTGTGCAAAGTGCCATCTACAACCAATAAATCTAATTATTATGTGTTCCTATTCAAAAATGAACGCAAGGTTTTGTATCTATATATGTACATCAGCTAAATATTAATAAAAATATTAAATATGTACTTGATGTGAAATAGTGGCATTGCTTAACTTACTTAGAAAAGAAGTATCCCTGAAGGAGTGTATGAATTACCCATATGCTTTGTAAGTTAATATTCTAAAACTACTTGAAGTCACCAGTTTTTGGTATTATAAATCGCTTGGAACAGTGTCTGATGCAAAGCAAGTGCTCAGTAAATGGCAACCCTTTCTAATGATTCATTAACCTTCACAACAACTTTATTTTATTTGTACCTTCCCCCTCACCACACAGGCCAACAGATGAGGTTACCAAGGCATAGATATGTTGAGTAACTTGCTCAAGATCACACAGCTAAACAGCTAGGCAGTTGTAAAATTGGTCAGTGAATACAAAAATTTATCCTCAGAAACTATATATTCTTAATCCCTCGCTTCTGTAAGCATTTAAATAAAATAATAACAATAATAAGTAACTTTATTTCAAACTCTTGTGTCTTCTCTGAGCCTTGTTTATTTCACTATATCCTTAGGATTTGCTCTCAGTTCCAATATTTATAAAATCTTTTGCAGCCAGAACTACTGTAGAGAACATTATACAGACATTCTTTATTACCCCATGTATTAACTAGGAAATATTTCATTTGCCAGGAAATGTAAAACAAAGACCTGTAATTAAAAGAAAATAGAGACGGTGAGGCAGAAGTTAACGTGCTTAATTCTTACTTGGAAAAAACATTGGATGCTGAAATTAATATGCATCAAAAACTGACATATCAAAACCTGACTTAATTTTAAGCTGTTTTTAGATGAATTGCCCAAATACTTAGAGTTAAGTCACAGCCAAAGTTGTGTTTGAGGTTTCACTTCATACAGTTTGAACTTTCTTGCTATAGAAATAGGAAAGTCTTTTGACCCCTGACTTTTTATGCTTCACTTATTTGAACTGCATTTTTATTTTCTCACAAATTAAAAACCATATCTTTCGGCAAAGAGCCTATTAGGGGAACAAATCTTCCTTGAAAATGTTCTGAAACAGGCTTCATTTTCATCCTTGTGTAATTTTATTTCCAAACTGAGAGCCAACTGGAGCATGTCAGAAACAGCTGATGAGTAGATGAAGTAATGACTTCTTACATAACAAGATTAGTTTTCTCATTTGGAAGAATAAAGGAATGAAAAATATGAGGTGGTTAATTCCACTGTCAGAATACCTGTTACTCATGCGTGGGAATCTTTCTGGAAAACAGCTTCCTTTCAAATGTACAGATATTAGAAAGACAGGAGTATCAATCATGGCCATACGTAGTAAATAACAAGAAGAGAGAAAGGGCTCATGAGACAAACAACTAAGGCATAAAGCAGAGGAAGAAAGACACAACTTATATATACGAAAAGAAAAAAAGAAAAGAGCTAATATGTGAAAGTTAAAATGGTGCTTAAGCTTTAAACTGATAAGACAAATGTAATAGAGAGTGGAGGCAATTACCTTGGTAACTCAGGCCCCAAAGTCTGCAGGTAAGTAAAATGTATGGGAATAGACCTACATTTTTTCCTACTTTGGGCTTTCAGTAATCACTTTCACTCATCAAACTGCTGTAGTCACATTCTGAATCCAATGGGATTAAAGGCATATGGCACAAACTAGAATCCTGGTTTTTAGAAAAAAATAATCCAGATGGTGTAGACGGCTACTAAAATATATGCACGTACACACACACACACACACACACACACACACACACACACACAGAGTCATGTTTAATTATAGTGTAATTGGTGCTGTGCTATTGTTCATGAAGGTAAAAATGACCCAGAGTATGAAGTGTTCAATCTTAAAATGTACAGAAGGCTCGTCACACGTAGAAGATGCTCAATTTATTTAATGAATGAAACAAACAAAACACCAAAATAGTACAAAGTTGTGAACATAACAGAAAAAGCAAAGGCATACAAGGATATGCATTTCAAACTGAATATTTTTGAGCACGTCTTGGATCTGGTTGTTTGCACAATGGCTGCCTTGTTCATATTTGTTTTCCCTTTATATTCAGAAATTCTATTTTGAGAAGTTATGCATTGAGTCTGGATTTTTCCCACCTCACCCCTCTTTGAAGCAGATGAAAGGCATATCTTCTATCTGTACAAGTTTCTTCCTGCCCTGTTTTGGATTTCTTATGCCTTATAACACTAGGTTAATTATATCCCCTATGAATTAAGGAGATGTGGATACACTTCCTTCTGCAGAGCTATATATAAATATTTTCTACATATGGAGAGAGTTAAGACTAAGCAAGCCTCCTGCTAACATTTGCAGGCCTGGGGCAAGAATATATGCTATATGTATGACTATTCATAATTATACATCGAATTAGCAAAGTATTAAATAAAACAGACTTATTCATACCTTGACCAAGATATTTTTCATAAAATTCTAGAAGGTTAGTTTTAAACTTAGAATTCTTAGATTCCTGAGGTTTCTATTCTAGAATATGGCAGTGGCGGGGAGAGCTGGTCCTCAGCCCCCCCACCCCCCATGCTGTTTTTATCCCATTGTCTTCCCTTTGGATTCCTCCTGTCTTTTCAAGGGCCTTACCCACATGTGAGATATCCCAGCTTACAAACCCAAACTTCTGCCAACCCTCCCAAGAAACCACTCTGGCTAGGTATCTGCACTGCAGACATCCAAACAGACAATTGCATTGAAAGCTCTTCTTGCCCAGAATTACAGACACTTCAAGTTAAACAACACTTAGAAATTCTTGCCTTAATGAAGATTATTCTTTGCACTCTACTTATGCCTATGAAATGTGATATTTAAAACAATGGTATAATGATATCTCCTGGTAGATACGTGAATCTGATGAAGAAAATTTTCTTCAGGTGAAGAAAATGGAATTCAGGGATGTCAACATTCATAACTTTTAAAAATTCATAGGTTAAGAAAATAACACATTTACCACAAGTCTTCAAGGGAAAGCCAATATCAATACTGGGACATTAGCAGAAGACTTTTCATTCCTGAAATACTATTAGGAACAATTACCTAGCCTAAGGTACAACTGAGGGAGAAGCTCATCAAACAAACTTTGAAAAATATTTTATGATGAATATTTATTAGTCGATTTTAAGATTGCAAGCTAGGTATGGCCTATTACAGACGTTCTTTGTCAATATTTTATGACTATGCTGAAATGTCCTGGGAGAACTTGGGGGAAAAATGGAAATGAAATTGCTTTCTGAGAGCTAAACTGTGAAATCAACACATAGTCGATCAGATCAGAGATCTGCAAAGTTGCCTTAAAGAGAGAGATTGGCTTCCTGAATTGCAAAACTAAACAATCTAATTGAATGTAGTAAAATAGCAAAAGAAAGAATTATGCCCATCAGAAAGAAGTTAGTCAGAAAATGAAATATAGAAAAGAGAGGGTCCCAGAACTGAATTGACTATGTCAATATAAATATACTCTCATGGACAAGATGCCTTTTTCAACAAATTTTGAATATTTCTATCTCAGTGGAAAGGCCATCCCTAATGTGGGTATGTACATGTCAGGCTGTCTGATCCTGCCAGTAAATATTTATATCATTTAGTTTTCCCTCTTTGTTCTAACTCAGTTCTTTCCAGGCCTTCTTCTTATAAAGAATTTGTTTCCGATGTAGTTCAGTCTAAATGGCTAATTATGCCTGCTGGGAGGATACAAATCATGTGCGATGATTTTGTTGTTATATATTAATCAAGAGGCATTGTAGTGTGTGTAGGAGAATGTTAATTCTCTGCTCAGACTTCGTATTAACAGAACCCTGATATTTTTGTAATGTTCCTAAATAAATAAATAAAAACTACATTTTCCAGCTTCTCTTGCAGGATACAAAGGCTGAAATAACAGAAAATCAGAGGATCTCGTGGTAATGTGGAGTTGCCACACCTCTCCTAAGCTACTTACCTCTGAGTATTTTGTTATATGGAAAAACAAAACAAAACAACTCTCCCCTTCAGATAAGCCACCATAGAATCCATGTTGCCTGCACCCAAATAACAGTCCTACGTGAGAAACAGAGTCTTCTCATCAGCCTTTGAAAAACTGTTGTCATAAAGCTGAGGATGGTGAATTAATTAAGTCAACAAGTAATAATCAAGTGCATACTGTGTGGGAAGTTCTTGGCAGACATTTGGACTTAAACCAGCACTGTTCCTGATCTAATTGCCCATGCGGTAAAAATGGGGCTTAGAAGACAGGGAAAGTAGGAATCGACATGTAAAAGTAATATAATAAATTATAGTATTATTATAAATATGCTGAAGGAAATGGACAGAGTGAAGTGATGGGCAAAACAAGGTAGAAAGCATTTACCCAGGGTGGTTGTGAAAGCTGCTGCCAACAAATGCACTTTTGGAAGAAAAGTGACATAAATGGAGCATGAGCATTGGAAGGAGCGTCTTCTAGGCATATAGAACAGCAAGGGCAAATCCACCTGGCAGTGCCATTTTGTGAGGCCTCCTGGTTTTGTTACCAGCCTTCTGTCACTGTAATCTTGTCCCTTTGCTTGACTTCTTGAGGGGTCTTAAAAGAAAGTACATTAACAGAGAGGAGGTATTAGCTAGGGGTTCTTGCAGAATTAGGAATAAACCACACACTTTGTTTCATTTCCTTCTTCCAGTCACCACTGCACCATTGCTTGGAATTTATTATCAATTCATTAACATTGTCTCCATTTTCTCATACACAACTATGGCTTTACTGTGGTGCATCTCAGTCTCTCGATTTCAAAACCTTTCCTGAAAATGAATTCTAGCAGAGTGCTCTAAAGCTGTAATTATGCTTCCAAAATAAAAATGCTTTATTTTTCAGTGATTCTCTCTACATCACCAAAGCGTATGAAGTCTTATTTCAAAATATTTACAGGGAAAAAGCACCAACGACTAGGCATAGCTATATATCTGAATCATAACATGTATTCTTATAATTTAAAGCAGTACCAGAATCTAAAGTGAGATTCTACTGAAGAGACTTTTGAAATCTCCCTAAGTATACTTGAAAAAAGAAATTAGTTGCAATAAAAAAATTCCCTCCAGATCTGGGGTTCTCAAACTTTTCTACAACAGGGTCATTTTCTTTACGTGAAATGGTGTCTGAAAGGCTGGCTAGAAAGTGTGGCAGGAGATAAGAGTAATGTATTCCGGGATTTGCTACTTCGTGGGAACAGGGCATAGAACTAACTGTTAGTCTCTGCTTATCCCCCTGTCTCTGGAAATATTATTGAGACACAAGGAGAGCCTGAAGAACATAGGATTGACTGTAGAAACACCTGCACTTCTCAAATTTCAGATCTATCACTTTTGGGCATTATCTAACCTTTGCAAGTTGCTGTTCTGAGACTTGATTTTCTCCTCCGAGAGGAATTGAGTAATAATTTTTCAGTGTGAGAATTTAATTAGCTAATTCATTTCCACAACTACAGGAGGGATGGATCACGTCATCGAAGTGCTTTTTTTTCTATTATTTTCAACTTAAACATTTTTTCTCTCTAATTGCTGCTTCTTTTCCTGCAACTTTCTCACTCTATAATTTTACACAATCTTGTATTTTTTATCACACAGTTCCTAACTCCTCTACATTTTCTCCCTATCAGTTACCTCGTATTTTAAACATCATGGTCAAATTTTATTCAGTCTTTTGCTAATCTCCCAGTTATGCACTGTGAAAAAAAAAACCTGAATTTCCGTGACTCCAACTGTGTACTTTTCTGCACCTCTATTCAGATTGTGGAAAGCTGTTACAGAAAATTACAGACTGAAGCCTGTGTCACTGCAGAAGAATGAGAGCTGCCTTCAGTTGGAGCCTCAGTACTTCTTTAATAGTGTATCCAAATCTCTCTCTCTCTTCCATTATCTGTGCAGCTATTCCAACCCTCTGGATGTCCTAGGCTAGTGAACACCCAACATACATGATCAGCTGGTACCTCACATGGAAAATAAAAGTGATAGGACAAAATCTTTGTGAACTACTGCTATCCGATTCTGATTGTATCCACACCCATCCTTTCCTCTTCTCCTGTCCACCATCTTATCTAAAGTATATTCTTCTACTCATGTGCAGGATTTTATTTTTGTCTGCCTCTTCAAGGATGTGCTTCATAACCTATTTTCTCTCCTTCACACTCTCGTCAGCTAAAATGTCTTTCTGTCTCAAAGTTTCAGCCACTGGACTTTAAGTTTGCTAACGATAAACAAGCAAACACAGGTCTACTATTTAGTCACACATTCCCAGTCACATAGCAGCCTATTTCTCCCCTCTCCTTCACTAGAAAGTTGGATGTGTTCACTGTATCCATTTCTTCAAATCTCCATCTTTCTCCAAGCTCGTGCTCTTTGCCCTCTTCCCCGCCACTGTTCCACTTAATCTATTACATCCAAGGTCAGAAATGCCATCCTTGTTTCTCTATCTAGAGCCATCTTCCCACATCTCACTTGGAGTCTCTTCAGTATTTAGCAATATTGATTATTCCTTCTTGTACAGCTTTTTTCTTTTGGAGTTCCGTGTACCAAATGATAGCTTGAGCACAAGAATCTAGCTCACTTATTTCCAAAGTTGTCTTGGACTTATAAGAAATTTCATTAAAACGGGATACAGTTACAATGATAATAAGTAAATACGTTATGCCAATAATGGATCAGAAACTTTCTGGTAGTTGGGATATAGAAAGCAGATAGCATAGACTTGATTCGGAATATACTGCAGACATCAGAAGTAAGCAAGGATTTCCCACGGAAGTCCAGAGGTGCTCTAACTTCACGGCCAACAAATGCGAAGACTATTGAGAATCAGCCAGGTACTTTATTAAGTAAACAGTATTAGAATACCGGAGACAGACGCTTCTCTTCCATTTTCCTGTTGTAATCCAAGTATCTAGCATTTTGAATTTCTGACATCATGATACTGAGAATTGTTCTGTAAACACTGAAAGGGATCTACCTGAATATAGCTACTTGTGACTACCAGAGGATGAGAAAGAAAGAAGTATTGAAGAGCTTAAGGGTACCCTAGACCAGAAGTTGGCAAAGATTTTTAACAAAGGACCACATAGCAAATATATTAGGCTTTGCAGGCCTTATAGTCTCAGAGCTACTCTACTCTGTTATTGCAGTGTGAAAGTAGCCATAGACACTCTATGAGCAAATCAGTACGGCTGTGTTCTGATAAATCTTTGTTAATGTATATCAACTCATGCTCTAGATCAACCCCCCAAAACAAAGAAATAAAACAAAATAGGAGCATCTGGGTGGCTCAGTCGGTTGAGCGTCTGACTTCGGCTCAGGTCATGATCTTGTGGTCTGGAAGTTCAAGCCCTGCGTCGGGCTCTGTGCTGACAGCTCAGAGCCTGGAGCCTGCTTCGGATTCTGTGTCTCCCTCTCTCTCTGCCCCTTCCCTGCTCATGCTCTCTCTCTCTTTTTGTCAAAAATAAATAAACATTAAAACAAAACAAAACAAAAAACAAAATATAACTTCATCTAGTAGTGAAAACAATGGGGGGGTGGTGCCTGAGTGGCTCAGTCAGTTAAGCATCAGACTTTGGCTCAGTTTATGATCTCACAGTTCGTGAGTTCAAGCCCCATGTCAGGCTCTGTGCTGACAGCTCAGCTCCTGGAGCCTGCTTTGGATTCGGTGTCTCCCTGTCTCTCTGCCCTTTCCTTGCTTGCACTCTGTCTGTCTCTGTCTCTCAAAAATAAATAAACATAAAAACATTTTTTTAAATGTTTCTCCACTGTCAAATTGCTTATTCCTTACTCTGGCAAGTATAAATGTCTGACTTTCTGTTTCTGATCTGTGCAACTTATAGGATGATTAACCTGTTGACATGTCCAAATATTTATATAAAAAATTGCAGTTGGTCTTCCAATTCAAGAAAGAG
Organism: Leopardus geoffroyi; assembly: GCF_018350155.1. NCBI lineage: Eukaryota > Metazoa > Chordata > Mammalia > Carnivora > Felidae > Leopardus > Leopardus geoffroyi. Next base: position 168,427,617 of record NC_059327.1, read on the forward strand.
ATCACCTACGGGAGACCTACACAACTGGTGAGGAAGCAAATTTTAGACATGCCTAGTAGCTAACCTAGTACTTCATTTATATTTATGAATGGACAGCAGTCCATCTGACATCTGAGAAAAGTCAACATCATGAAAGAGATGGGCCAAATTAAACTAAAAGAAAAATCAGCCCTGGAGGATTAGAAATCATTCAGAGAACAACAGAAATCTTGAAGATAACTGTAATTGTCCTTATAAAGATTTGGTATAAATTGCATCTACTGGAAAGATTAATAATAAATTTAAACAGTGAATGTGGAAATAAAAAGATGGTCAAATCTGGATGGTAAAAATGGACATAGTTGAGGTGTACAGGTAGAAGAAGTTATCCCATCTGAAGGAAACCATCTGAAAGAAAAGTCAAGGAAATCAGAAAGAATTCAGACAACACCCCCCCCCAAAACAAACCCCACTGGAGATGAAAATTAAGAGCCAAGAAAACTAGATCAGAAAAATCCAGTACATTTCTAAAATGAGTTTTAGAGGGAAAATAGATGCTGACTTGCATTATCTGATGTTCTGAATAAACATGGATTAAAAAAAAAAGTTTTTAATTGCTGAGCAAGATTGATGAAAAGAACCAAAACAGTAAAATTTTAGGATATCAAATTTAAAAAGAAAATCCTAAAATCATCCGGAAAGAAATAAACAAAACAAAGTAATTATGTTAAATTATGTTGATTTCAAAAAATTGGCGCTCAGAAAGACATCAGACTTTTCATCAGCAACATTGAACTGTACAACAATGACTTCCTAAATCTGAGAAAAAATGTTTTGCACTTAGAGTTCTGTATCCAGATATGTTATCAAACAGCTGTGAGGGTAAAATACACACTTTTTCATATACAGAGTAACTCATAAAGTGTGCTATACATATTTACTTATTAAAAGAATTACTTGAAATTTTCCAGAAAATAAAAGGAAATTCCCCTCCCCACCTACTCCAAAAGGGGGAAAATATGGAATACAAAAAGTCTTGTAAAGATGAAAAGGAAGCTAGAAACAAGGGTTTAAATGACATAATCTTACATCTTTATGGGTCCAATCCCACATTTTGATTATGTGATACATAATGTTTACCTGATCGTATACCTTACATTCTCCATAATGGGTAAACATTTTTAGTATTAAGCTATAGAAATAAAGAAAATTCCCTTTAGAATTTATATTTGAGGAAAAGAATGCAAAAGTGATAAGCCTTAACAACATAAAAGCATAACTTCTACCTAAAATTTTTGAGAAATGGAAGAAAACATAGACAGAAGCTAAGTATCTAATTTCCATTTTTTTTAATCCAAAGGAAAACTGGATAATATTAAAAGTGATAACTCAAGAAATAGAGATTACAATCTGTTATATAAGTAAATAAAAAATAAATTCAAACCCTAGAGAAATTAAAATGATTAAATAACAAAGATTTGGATATGGGGCAAGGGAAATGAGGGGTTGCATAAATTGCTTCAATTTTTCATCTTTTATAGGTAGGAAGTAAAACAGCTACAAAATTGATGAATTATGTAATACGATTTTAAGTCTAATGTTTATAAACTTGACCTCCAAATATCCTAAAAAGTGAAGAGACTAACAGTAATTGGTTCTGGAGGAGAGAAAGAAAATTTTAACTTTTCAGTTTTATTTTTATTACTTTTTTCACAATGTCTTGAATTATTTTTATTATAAGCATTTAAATATAAATTTAAATAAAGTACTCATGATATATTCATAAGATGGAATATGGTACAGCCATTAAAATGCATAGGATCGATCCCTATATACTCATAGTGAGATATATCCACAATTTAATGAATAAATAAGTTACAGAATATAGAATATGACCCTAGTGTGTAAACATGCATAAATATAGAGATGTATATATTAATATATGCATAGACAATGTCTGGTGTAATGCACACCAAAATGTTACTAATGACTTCTGAGGAGTGAGAATGCATTGGTAAAGGAAGCAGGATTTCTTTTTTATTTAATGCATATTTTACTGCTTGTATCAGATTATGAGGAATGTAAATCATTTATACAATCAAGAAAATAAAAGCTACCACTTTGCTTCCATGATGCTACCTTTTTTTTTCTCGCTGATTTTCTGTCCATTTTTTTTATCAGCCTGCTTCATCTTTCAACTATATTCTGATGGTTACAAATCTAATTCACCAACCCAGATATCTTCTGGAATTCGAGTCTAATATACCCAACTACAACCAGCTGCATCAACTTGTATGTCTCAAAGCATTTCAAACTCACATTTCCAAAGTAGAATACATGATCTCTGTGTTTCTCCTCAGCAACCTAAAGCAATCTGTATTGTCTGCCTTGCCTTTCTTTATGCACGAGACCTCCATCCCACCAGATGTCCACAGTAGACTTTGAGTTCACATCAGTAACCGTCCATCTTCATGACTGGCCATATTCAATCAATCACTAAATCCTGTCCATTTAACTTGTTATTGCTTGAATTTATCAGTGTTCCTTTTTTCTACAACTCCACTTTAGTTTAGGCAAAATGCTTACTATATTTTACATGATCATTCATGCTCTGGCCACTGGTTTATTTCTTCATTCAGTCTTATGACTCCTTCCTCTTTTATTCAGTTTCATGTAGGTGGAGCTACTTTTATTTGTCTTATTTTGGTAGGTCTACCTTCCAGGCCTTTGCAAATGTTTTCTGTGTTTGGAATTTCTTTCCTCAAGTCCCTCCCTGGCCAACTCCTGATTTACTCTTCAGGTCACAAGTTAGATATTCTTCCCAAGCATCCTGTGCCTATCCCTGTTTTCTTGTCTTATAGGTATTTATCTATGTCTCTTACTAGGGTATTATATCTCCATTACGTAAACCAGGGTGTAGTAAACTGTAGACATACGATAATTTTGTGGTAAATGCATTAGTGAATAATATGTAATTCTTCTAGGCAGAATCTGACTTATAGATGTACCAAACAAATGGTAGTTTTATTAGTGTTGAATCACTTTACAAATCAACTCATTGGTAAGGATTAACAAGTAAGAGGGAACATATTTTCATTGAGTTTACTGTGACCCAGCATCTACTGGTGCTTCAAAATAGATAAAGTACCAAATTAGAGACTGATTTTAAGATTATAGGTGCCCTATCAAGGCCAAATGACCTACCAGTTTCAAGGCATTGCTAGATCACAGGTCACATGACCATATGGCCATTACATTCACTATGACTTGCTTTAACTCTCCCTGCGTTAATGCTCCTTCTGTTGGTGTGCTTAGTTCAATGCTTTTGACATGCGCAAAGTCATCATTATCACTGATGCACAAAGTTTTGGGGACACACATTAAAGTGTGTCACTTTACTCTGATGGGAGCTCATGGGCAGATCACAGATAGAGGTCCCCAGTTTTCTTGAAATGCCACCGAAAGCATGCTTGGGTTGGGTACAGCTGGCTCCACATAGGACTGTGTTACAAGAAAGTGACCCACCACCTTGCTGCTCTCATTTTGAGTATGAAAATGACTTAAAAAATGGGACGAGGGGCGCCTGGGTGGCGCAGTCGGTTAAGCGTCCGACTTCAGCCAGGTCACGATCTCGCGGTCCATGAGTTCGAGCCCCGTGTCGGGCTCTGGGCTGATGGCTCAGAGCCTGGAGCCTGTTTCCGATTCTGTGTCTCCCTCTGCCCCTCCCCCGTTCATGCTCTGTCTCTCTCTGTCCCAAAAATAAAGAAACGTTGGAAAAAAAAAATGGGACGAAACTGTCTGATTTTGGAAAAATAGTCTGAACCAGGATATTAGCCAATAATACAGTTCAGAAGATGCCGGCTGCCTGCCAGTTGGAGGCTTTGGAGAAAGTAAAGATACTACATAGCACTCCTTGTTGAGAGAGAAAGAAAATCTTGTCCCAGTTAGCTCATTGCCAGGCGATTTCAGGACAGTACCTGGATCATTTACTTAACAAACTTGTTTGCCTTTCCATATACATTGTTGCATATGTAAAGTACCAACAACAAATAAAGGAATCAAATCATCAGTCTACAATGTATGTGTGTAGAAACATATTAATGCATAAGGAAAATTGTGGAAGGATGTGTATCAAACTTCAATCTTAAAGGAAGCAAAGGGTGGGCTATAAGTAGTGGTTTCTTCATACATTTACATAAAATTTAAACTTTACTTACTGGGTGAATCAAAATGCATTTAGAAGTTATTTCTGTATCCATATAGTAGTTATTTCTTCTCTATTGCCTTATTTAAGGTTTTATACTTTGGATAATTTTCATTTAATACTGAATTGAAAAACAAGTAAATGATTGAAAGGAGAAAAAATAACATGAATATTTAATCATATGTCTTTATTATAACCTAAAAAGATAACAGATTATTGATCCTGAGTGATTCAAGTCCTGACCTGAATGCCCTTTCTGTTTGCAAATGCAATTAGAAAGTCTGTTCAGTTCCGTTTAATAGTCCATTCACGTGAGTTACCTGGCTTAGACCCTTCAACACTTTTTGAGCACCTAAATGTGTTTGGGGAAACAAAAATAATTAAAACACTCCCTCCACTCTAAAGGAGCTCCCAAAGAGCTATCTACATCATTTGTAAAATCTTTGGAGAACATTTTCCAAGATCGAACTACTTCCAAGTCTGAAAATATAGTCCTCCTCGTACTCACATTTTATCTAACTTTTTAAAAATCATAAATCAAGATTCCCCAAGCTCAAAGAGAATGTGGGTTTTGGAATGGAGAGGGGAGGGCAAAACACGGAGAATCACGTGATCCTTTAGCTCTGATATGCGTCTACAGAAAAATGAGAAGGTGGTCTGGTTATGACCACAGCTCAGTTTCTTCACGTATCTTCTGTGATGATGACATAGGATTAGAACATGACAACAAGGAAACTAAGAGGAAAAAATATAACATTTAACCTTTAAAATCCAATTTAAGGGTTTAGAGATGCCAATGCATTAAAGTGGCTTTCTGTTTTGCAGATCCTGAATCACTTGTATCTCAGATTCATGCTATAAAGCACATTTGTTATCTCCTCCCTTTGGGTTTTTTTGGTAGTGCCATGTTTTGTTCAGTATTAAATGTTCTATGTTTTCACTTTGGTCCCAACATTGTAACAACAGGCTCTCAGTCTGATCAGCAGAGGGATGGGTGTTTTTACATTGCGTTAAACATGCTGTGTTATCTGTTGGAGACTCTTGGGTTTCAAAATATAATAAAGTGAAAGGGGATAACATTGTTTTCTCTATATAAATATGGCTGGAGGTTGAGTGAGCAGTTTTCATTTTCATCTGACCAATGTGAACGTGATGAATAGACAAGATGATTATCTACTTTTGCGGTAAAAGAAATTCCTTTTGTTACCACAGAAAATGATTTGGAGTTTGAAGGCAACACTAGATGAGACAGAAAAGTAATGGCAGTAAAGAGCTTATTGCAGATATGATCTTTATTGTCATTTTAACTGTGGATATAAAATAATTTTGAAAAGTTTGGAAGAGGAAAATGATGGGAGAAAGAAGATATTGGAAGTAAAGGCTATTCATGTCTCTAAGATATTGGTTGAAATGTTATTTATGGAAGAATTTGAAGGCCTCTGTCTTTAAAGGAGAGATTTTAGAAAATTATTTAAGAGGAATCACCAAGCCTGAAATTCATAACTATATATAACGGTAATACAAGGGAATGAATGGGAAATAGGTGTAGAAGTGTGTCAAAGATGAGTATAGAACAACTGTGCTTTGGAAAACTGAGGACGTGATTTCTGCCTACCATTACAGGCAGTGGGAAGGGAATGGGCTTATCAGTGCTAATCTTTTCTACTGAATCCAGGAAATAGTTGACTTATACATAATTACACAAATATGCACACACAAGCAAAAGTAAATCCCTCATAATACCGGAACTGATCAAACTGAAAGATTTTCACAAATGAAAGTAGGATTTATAACTGAAATGTCTCAATCACATCTACAATGTGTCTGTGCACTAACAGTAACTAATTGTGTTGGGATCACTGTTCCTTATTGTGCAATTAATGCTTCCTAACTGAAACATTTCAAAGTTTAAACTTTTTATGATAAGATATAAAGCGTATGATAGTGAAGTAGTTTGTTTTTTTCCTCTGAAAGTGATTAAGCAGCAATATCAATGGTTTTAGAGCATATCAGGAAACATTAGGACTTAGTTTGCTGAATATGTATAAAAATTTGTATTTTTATTCTCATTTTAAATATTTTGATTATTTCATAAAACTCTCGGTTGCCCTTTTTTATTATAGCACTAAAAACTATTCAATTCAAAAACACTTCATTGCACTTAGTGTCTCTAGGCCTAGAAATTATGTAGTAAGGATGTTTTTGTATTCAAAGCTAGATTATTCACAAAGTCTCCATTATACAAGCAGCATCTATACTATCAATGTATTTATTTCACCGGGCTACGTATAATTTTCAGACTGATCTCTAAAATGTTAAGTGTTTCTAAATAGTACATATAAACAAAAAAGACTCTTCTCAATTGGATCTAAATAGTAATACCCTATGCTTTTAAGAAATATATAGTTTTTTTTTTCTCTTTTTCTTCTTGAAGGCTGGCTTCAGAGGCTTAGAAGTCTCAAAATGATACAAATCTTATGATCAGATCTCCTTCGAAGACTCAATGCACTGTTAGGCAACTGTTCTTTACATTGCTAGATACAATTATTTTAATAGATACAGTTATTTTGACTGTATTTGAAATATCAAACATTGAGAATTGGGAAAAGAATATTAAGGGTCTTGTGAAACTTATCTAACATTTTGAAAGTCATAATTAGCGCCGTTTTATCTCAGCTATACAATCCAGTAGTATGAGTTGCTGACTATTTTATGAGTAAGAGAATTAAACATAGTTGTAAGAATGTACTGGATTTCCAGTATATTGTCAATGCTCAGAATAATGCAATTTGTTAGGTTTGTACAGATATCCCCCGCTATCCAGAAGTAGAGCATCCTATAGAACATTTCATAAACTAAACTGGCATACAGGGAAGAGTATCCCCTGCTTTCCAAAAGTTCATGTTAAGCCACCTCAGTTTTGCAAACAACCTATACTAGTAGTTGGTTTCGCTAACCAAGAGAAATCTGTGGGGGGCGCCTGGGTGGCTCAGTCAGTTGAGCATCCGACTTCAGCTCAGATCATGATCTCATGGCTCCTGAGCTCTGTGCTGACCCAGAAGCCTGCTTTGAATTCTGTGTCTCCGTCTCTCTCTGCCCTTCCCCTCCTTGGGCTGTCTCTGTCTCCCTCTCCCCAAAATAAATAAAAGCATGAAAAAATTTAAAACAAAAGGAATCTGGAAAGGGTTGTCACTTTTCCATAAATAGCCATTACTGTACTAATGTAGGTCTTTTGTAAAAGCGAAGTGGTGTAACTTGAACTTTTGGAAAGCAGGGAATACTTGCGTCTTCCAAGGAGACTGTAAATTCTGTGAAATATTATTTTTAGGTTATTGTAACTAAGGTAGGTTTGGAATTGAATTTAATTGAGGAGTTCAAGCACCTGCTTTTAAATGTTAGATTTAAATTCTTTGATTTGGTTTGTCAAAGATGAGTGAAGGTAACTTTGACTTGTATTTGATTAAGATCATTCATTATTCAATGTAATTGTGTACTTTAGGTGTTGTATATCAGTCATTGCCACTCCTGCTCAAACTAAGATTAAGGTGCTGTTTTGGGACAAACTCTTGGAGTTTCTAATTTATAACTGTATTGTGAAAGATACATGGCAGTAATTCAACTCTTATTTCTTCTTATTTCACTTAAAAATCGTTTTAGTGTCTTAGTGAATGTTTTTGTTAGTCTGCATTTTTTGTTGTTGTCAATTAGTGTACTCTTTATTTTTAAATTCCAATCTAAGTTTGATTATTTTTATCTTTAACTTTGTAAGAGAAGGACTGTAAACATTAAATATTTGCATAAGTGTAAGACATATTTTCTGTCAATAAGTATATATATCCTTGCAAACATTACAACCTTATTTAAAAAGATGCATCCATAAAATCAAGCTAAAATATAGACAAAAATGAAATATTTCAATATTTATATTATATAGATCTTGACAGAATGGATCAAATTTCACATTGTTTTCCCTTATTTCCTCCTTTCATATTTATATATGACTCTGCTGGCTTGTGATTGATATACAATCTATTAAACCAGGAAAATGAGATTTAAATAATCTTCTTAATGAACTGCCTGAATGTGGAACAGGTTGTACTGTTTTAGGGAAAAAGAAGAAGGTTTATTATAATGTAAGAAGGTTTATTATAATGTAATTTCTACTAGGGGCATAGATTTAATGAGCACTTTGATTGATTGGTTGATTATACTATACTCATATCAGTTTGAAAGTTTTGTTGCCATATCCAGCTATGAGATATCACATGTACTTAAACATTCTCTTTTTCATCTTGACCCATAGAAGATATTATTTAACTTATAAATGTGGATCACCAAATTATATATATAGGAGCACCTGCATATAATGAAAAAATCTTGTATTTACATATAATTATAATTTAATGTATGAAAACTAGGCAGGGAATATATTTCAGGATATGGAGCTAAGCAATAGCGTCTATAAGAGTGGGCTATATTCCCTTGTTTGTAAGTTGCTTAAAGAAGTGTTATTAGCCTTTTAGTAATTAATGAATCTGTCTTCTGTCTGAATCTCTAAACTGTTATGCACTGAATTTCTACACTATTTTAATTTTATGTATTTTTAACCAGAGGTTTTATTTCAGTACATAAGTTTATAAACTGTAAGACTATGCATTTAAAAAAAATATGTACACTGGCCTATTTCATGATAATTTCTGCTTTACTCATCATGTCAGTTGATATAATGAAAACCATTGGCCAATATGCATCTTGAATCAGTGTTTTCTCTTGGAGTTTGAAATTTGATTATGCAATTAATTGGAAAATAAATTACAATGGAAGTAATCTTGTGTTAAACACAATAGTCTATTATTTCTTTTGTTAAAGTTCACATCGTGTTTGTGACATACTGACATCATAATGGCAGTATGTTGAACTTTTATTAAAAACGTGCATGGGGTGCCTGGGTGGCTCAGTCGGTTGAGCGTCTGACTTCAGCTCAGGTCATGATCTCACAGTTCGTGAGTTCGAGCCCCACATCGGGCTCTGTGCTGCTGGCTCAGAGCCTGGAGCCTGCTTCGGATTCTCTGTGTATGCCTCTCAGTCCCTCCTCCGTTCACACTGTCTTAAAATAAATAAATAAGACATTATCAATAATAATAAAAAAGAAATAAAAACGTTTCCTTTATGGGGCATCTGGGTGGCTCAGTCGGTTAAGCATCGACTTCAGCTCAGGTCATGATCTCACAGTTCATGAGTTTGAGCCCCGCGTCAGGCTCTGTGCCAACAGCTTGGAACCTGGAGTCTGCTTCAGATTCTGTGTCTCCCTCTCTTGTCTCTGCCCCTCCCCAGCTTGCTCTCTGTCGCTCTATCAAGCAATAAATTTAAAAAATTTTAAAAATTTAAATTAAAAAACCTGTGCATCTAATGTTGTACTATTTTCTAAAAATGATATTACCCTTGTAAATAATGATAAATAAACAAATATTGGATGACTTCACAGTGTGAGTGTTATGGCATATAACATACCTGTGTTAGAAGACGGGTATCGATGAGCTAGCTTAATCTATCTATGTAAGTTCAATTAATTCTAAGTATCATACACAAAGAAAGTATGTGGTCATCATTGCTAGAATCTAGGTGTGGGCTTGGAAAACCTCTTCCCTTTCTCTTAACTTCATGTTCTCTTAGACAAATGGCTCTTCTACAATATTCCTAACATTCATTCTGGTGGAATTCTTTAGGAATGGGGACTTCTTAACTGGCTTTGCTAGTTTTTTGATTGGATAATTCTTAATAAAATATTCTTCTTCTATTGAGATCTTATTCTATTCCTTCACAACTCTTAATGACTATTCTTGTGGTTAAATAATTTATCATTTATTTGAAGACGGCTGTCAAGTTACTTTTTTAAGTTGAAATGTCTCTAACTATTCTTCTTTTCTTTTGGTTTTTCAGACTCCCTGGCCATTCTAGTGTTCTCCTTCTGCTGAAGATAATCTTAGTTTGTTAACTAACAGCTTCCTTTTATGCTTTTCTTTCTTGTTCTTTTTTAATAATCTATGGCAGAGAATGCTAGTTGTATATTAAAACTTACTTTCACCAATACTAGGAGGTCAGTTTTATTGGAGACATATCCAATAAAAATTCACATTTCATAGCTCCCTAAGATGACAATATACTATGGTCAATCACATTTAAGCAGGAAATGTTGGATATATTTTCTATAAAAAATGCCTTTACAAGGGGACTGACTCACATTGATGAGCCTTTTCCTTTAACCCTTCTCCTTCTTTCTGGCTGTAATTCACAAGCAAGAGTTGGATCAGTCATCTTCTGTCAACGAGGCAACAAGCACTTACTAAGAAGGGCTGACAGAAAGCTGAAAGGACCATAGATCTCTGATGATATTGTAGAACTGGTGTACCATCTTTGAATTGCCTATTTCCAAATTGGTCTTGATATAAGAGAAAAAGAATTCACTAACTTGTTCATGATTTTTTGTTAGAGTTTTTTGTTTCATATAGCCAAACTCAATACCTGATGCACCTGTTTAATATATAGCTCTGGAACTAAAGTAGCACTGAAGGTATAGCCTAATTTGGTGATCCTGCCAAAGTATGCATTTGGCAGTTTTAGGGGTGCATATATAATTTTAAGTGTTACATTACACTGCATACTGAGGTCACATTTATTGTCTATTAAAATTATATGTTTTCTTTTTTACATGAAATACCGTCCAGCTTTGTCTTCTTATACGTAGATGTGATTTTTTTTAATCTAAAATACAAGGTGCATACAGAATGCCTTGATCATTTGATGTGAGTATTCCACATTATTCTTCATACAGATACAATTTTAGATGACTAATGAGTTATTTATAGCAGTTTCTTAAACTTTAATATGCCTTTGAATTACCTGATCATCTTGTTAAAATGCAGTTTCTGATGCATATATTCAAGGGTGGGCCTGAGAGTTTGGATTTTTACCAAGCCTTTAGGTAATAGCAGTCCATGAATTATTCTTTGAATAGTAGCGATATGGGTAACTTTGTAATTTAGGCCTCCATATTCCAATTTATTAAAAATGATTTATGTATTTTTTATTTTGACCATATGACCTATGAGGGTGGCAAAGCATGAACTAAGAAGACTAGAATTCAAGAGATATCATTTTTGATAAAGACATGTGAAGCTGTTAAACGTGTATTAGAAAAAGCCAAAGGCTTTGGATCTGGGGAAACATGCATTTTAATCTCCACCTTAGTAAGTATCTAACCTTGGGCAAGTTATTCAACAGGCAAGTGAGGACATAATGCTTGACTGATCTAAACATTAAATAATAGTATCACACTAAGAAGCAAATAGCATAGTGGCTCTTGCACATTAGAGGCCTAATAGCTATTACTCTTTTTCTTTTAAACTGACATTATCTTCCTATTTTACCTTCATTTTTAAAATAAGTGTTTGGTTTTAAATTTGTTATTTCATTTCTCCCACTTTCTTTGGGTTCATTCCTGTATTCTTTTTCTACTACTATGTAAGTTAAATACTTAGTTTATTAATTTTTAACCTTCTTTTCTAATATGAGCACTTTTTTAGACAGGTTTCCCTCGAAATGCCATTTTGATATGTAATAATATTAAGTATTTTAATAATATTAAGTATTTTAATATTAATTTAATAATATTAAGTATTTTAATAATATTAAGTATTTTCTAATTTCTGTTATTTTTAGGTATCTGGAGAATTATTTATTTAGAAATGTTTATTGTGTTTAATTTCTAAATATTTCAGCATTTGTTAATAAACAATTTAATTGCTTCAGGGTCAGACATATGATAGAAGTGTTGTGATAGCAAATCTGAAAATTTTTGAAACTTAGTTTGTGGTAAAGTTGAAAGATCAGGTTTTGTATGTGTCCAATGTATACTTGAAAACATCCATATTTTCCATTTTTGGGTAAAGAGTTATAATATACATATTTTAAATCAATCATATTAATTGTATTATTCAGTGCTTTATAGCATTACTGACATGTTGTATTGTTTCTTTCTGCTTGATCAATTATTAACTCAGAGAAATATAAAATCACCCAGTGTGACAATAGTTTTGTCTGTTTTTCCTTATTCCATTGTCAATTTTTGAAAATATATTTTGATACTGTGTGCATAAAAGTTTGGAAATATTACATTACACTGGTGAATTTAATTATTTAATCATTATGAAGTGATTCTCTTTATCTCTGATAATGCCTTTTCTTTTAAAATATAATATTAATACAGCTGCACCTCCTTGGTTTTTACATGTCTGCTTTGTTTTTTAAAATATCCTTTGACTTTCTGTGTTTCTAAGTCATTAAATTTAGGATTATTATTTTTTTTTTTTATAACCGGCACATAGCCAGATTTGACTTCCAAATTATCATCTTCATCTTTTAACTCAACCGTGTATTCCATTTATAATTAGCTTGATATTTTAAACAGAGGTAATTCTATCACAAATCTTGTTAGTTATATCTATGCCATCTTTCTTGGCTCCTCTGGCATTGATTTTTTAATTCATTTTTTCTTTCTTGTAGATTGCAGTATACACAATCTATTCCGTTTTTTATGTGTTTGTCCTACTCATGTTAATATGAATATTTACTTGAGTAAAGCATATGTCTAACCAATGGGGCATTTAAAAGACATACTGTAAAAGTGGTTAGGGTCCTTTTTTGGTGCTAGTTACCACATACGATAGTATTTTCTCTTGTTTTCGTGTAGACTGCAAAACTGATGATTCTTTTCTGCACTCTTTTACTAGAATATCACACATAAGTTTTCATTTAAAAAGAGATGGCAATACAAAGAATGATTTTCTCATAAAACATGTATAATGTGAATATAACCTTTTTCCTGATATCATGTTTGGAATTAAATTTAGTTTGAAAGGCACTCTACATTTATTATTATCTAATATTTCTACAGTAAAAATCATGATTAGAAAGCAGAAACAGAAACTACATCCCTAAAAAATATCAGCCCTTTGGAGGATTATAATCTCTTCTAATTTTTACATAAGAAGGAGGACTTAATTATAATCTAAAACAATGTGTTACGGTATACCTCTATAGGTCATTTTAGACAACTCTGAATTTCCATGACATATTAAACATAGATTAGATTTCAGCCTTTTCTCTAATTACCCACTAAATTTTTATGCAAGAAGAAAGGAGCACGCAACAGTTTGCTGTCTTACTTTCAACTTTTAGTGGGAATATTCTGGAGTTTCATTACATGGAAGAAGAACTTGTAGACAGTAAGACATGATAACATACCTACTTTTTAAAGAGAAACAAGGAAGAGTGTTTCTTCAAAAATGAGACTGAGAAGATCCTTGCAAACATCTGTTCCAGTGCTAGCTAAGGATTTTAGCAGTGCATATCTTTAGGTTATGTAGCTATTTAGCTTTTTAATATTCTTTGTCACACTTTTTTTTTTTAAGCTTCCACAGCATGTATTCACTTCTGTAATAGGAAAAAAGAATGGTACGGAGCTAATTTACATTAAAATAAATTATAGTGATGTTTATGTTTCTAACCTAGCTGCGTGGCAATTTTCAAAGAGGCTTGGAATAATAAGTGGTTGGATTTTATTGCCATTGGAAACTTGAAATTAATTCGTTTGCCGCTATGCGTATTTTATCATGTTTGCACCTTTGCAGTCTGCCTGTTTACAGGAGATCTATGCCTTTTTCAAAAGGTTTCATTCACTCATTACTTTATTTGCTGTCATTTAATTAATATTTATTCCATGTTTAACTTCTGTGCTGTCGTACTGTTCTTTTGAATCTAGTGAGGGTTATCCAGACCAGAAATGTTGTCACCTGTCTTTAAGAAGGTAGCATTTTGTCATTTGGATACCCAGTGGGTATGGACTCTAAACTGGTGGCTATTCTCGATACTTAAAAAAAAAAGTTCAGTCAGTTCAGTCAGGGACTTTGTTTCACACTGTGATGTCAGGATGACTATCCCAAAGCAAGTTACAGGGAACTTCTCCAGGAAGCTACTTCCTATTGTTTCTGTGGGCCTGTCAGCTCTTCCTCTGAGGTTATTTTAATGTATATTTATACTTACTGCTGCTAGAACAGAAAACAAATTTAGGAAAAGTCAGTGGTGGTGATGATACTCCCCCCCCCCCATTCACTTTAGTTAATTTTATCTTACAAAAAAAAAATAATAAAGAGGAGGGCAGCTCATTAGTGTGCGAGCATTCTGTGAGGAAAAGTAGAGGCTTTGCCATTTCCCTGCAGGAATCTGGATCCATGTGGGATATATTTCACTCAAACAGATCATCTTCTAATTCCCAAACCAAGGAAGCCCTGAGAGACTAGTTGTGGGAAATGAGGCGGTCTTTAGTGTCAGTAGATCTGGAAGGACTACTATAAATCCTCATCTGAGCACAGAAAGAGAACGAAAAACTTTGGACCACGCATCCTTTAATTATTTCTGTGGCACTTTTTGTATATATTCTTGTATACACATCTTCTTTTGTATATTTTCCATTATAGCTTCTGTTTCTGTTTTCTTCAATACTGACACTCTCTGTACCAGGCACTGTGCTCCTTGTGAAAGGAAACAGATAACTTGGACAGTTGTGGATTTCACCAGGTGTAGTCTAGTGCAGGCTCAGATATGGAAACACGAATTATAACATTGGACAAAAGAAGGATGTTCAATCTGGGGCGCCTGGGTGGCTCAGGCAGTTAAGCATCTGGCTTTGGCTCAGGTCATGATCTTACAGCTAGTGAGTTCAAGCCCCGTGTTGGGCTCTGTGCTGACAGCTCGGAGCCTGGAGCCTGCTTCAGATTCAGTGTCGCCCTCTCACTCTCTGCCCTTACCCCTCTCACACTCTGTCTCTCTCGATAAACAAACAAACAAACAAACATTAAAAAAAAATTTTAAAGGAGGTTGAATCCATTGTGTACTTTTAAAGCCAGGACTGACTTCTAATTACCAGAGATAAAATTCTATGCAGAACCATATATTTTTTTTCCATGTAGAATTACTCACAAGTGTTAGAAAGGCATTGCACAGGGTCACCTGGGTGGCTCAGTTGGTTAAGCGGCCGACTTCGGCTCAGGTCATGATCTTGAGGTCTGTGAGTTCGAGCCCCGCGTCGGGCTCTGTGCTGACAGCTCAGAGCCTGGAGCCTGTTTCAGATTCTGTGTCTCCCTCTCTCTGACCCTCCCCCGTTCATGCTTTGTCTCTTTCTGCTCAAAAGTAAATAAATGTTAAAAAAAATAAAAAGAAAAAAATAAAAAGAAAGGCATTGCACAAGTGTTGTGTTCCATGGACGTCTTAAACTTACCATGGAGAATTGTTTACATATATAAAATAAACATTTTCTCTTGGACTGTAAAGAGGCTAAGACATACCATATTCCTATTTTGTATCTTGGAAAGTTCTGCCTGGGAAGAAGCAGGTATGGTATTCTACTTATATATTATTAATAAACACCATCTTTTTCAAGATCCTTTTAGGGTACCCATATTTTTTAATTAAAAACTTATGTTTTCAGAAGCAGTTTTAGGTTCACAGCAAAACTGAGGGGACATTATAGAGATTTCCCATTAACTCTTGCCCCCATACATGCAAAACCTTCCCCACTATCAACATCTCCCACTAGAGCAGCAATTTGTTGCAAATGAACCGACATTGGCACATCATTATCATCCAGAGTCCATAGTTTACATTATGATTCATTCTTGGTATTGTACATTCTTTGGGTTTGGAAAAATGGATAATGACATGTTTCCTTCATTATAGTATCACACAGAATATTTCCACTACCCTAAAAATCCTCTGTGCTCTGTCTATTCACCCACTCTGTCCCCTGACCCCAGGGTAACCACTGATCTTTTTACTGTTTCCATGGTTTTACTTATTCCTCAATGTCATATAATTGGAATCATATAGTGCAAAGCTTTTTCAGATGGCTTATTTTGTTGATTTAAAGTTCCTTAATGTATTTTCACAACTTGGTAGCTTATTTCTTTTAGTGCTGAATAATATATTTCATCATCTGATATAACACAGTTTATTTATGCATTCACCTACTGTAGGGCACCTTGGTTGCTTCCAAGTTTTAGCAATTATAAATAAGGTTGTTATCAATATCTGTGTGCAAGTTTGATGTGGACATAAGTTTTCAACTCCTTTAACTAAATACCAAGTGTGTGATTTCTGGATCATATGGTAAGAGTATGTTTAATTTTGTAAGGGACCACCAGACTGTCTTCCAAAATGGCTTTGCCACTTTTCATTCCCACCAGCAATGAATGAGAATTCCTGTTGCTCCAGATCCTTACAACACCATTTGGTGTTGTCAGTGTCCCAGATTTTGGTCATCCTAATAGGGGACATTATTTTTTAAAAGATGTATTAAAGTACAAGGTAATGATAAATTACTGTTTGCTTTAAAAAAGAAAGAAAACATACATATATACTATATTTCACTGATCCTAAAGTTGCTATTTAATTAATAGTTTACCAGAGGAATAAAGATCTAAGAATACTATATTAAATGAAGACATCTATTTAGATACAAAAAAAAATGTGCATCATAGAAATACAGAATCATGTTATGAAAAAAAATGGGGGGCACAAAAACCGTAAAAAATGTAACAATCTGCAATGTGATTTGAAATTTTAAATGACTATCTTATTTTTACAGTTTTGTTGAAAATGTTACTACTAGGCCATTTTAATTTAATTTGTTCTGTTTACTGAATATACCTATTTGTTGAATGCCTTTGGTTTTCCTGTATTTTAAATTATGTTTCAACTTAGTACTTTACATTGGTAGCATGTTTTATGTGTGTTAGTGTTTCAGTTGAATTATTTAGTGTGTTATTTGGGCTTTTATGATATCAACCCAGTGCTTGGCACATAGATATGCCAAGAGTATTTGTGAAAGTACATTAAATATACTCTTTAGCTACTCTGTAGCATTAAATACACTCTTTAAAATATGGAGTGTTAATTTGGAGAACCTAATGTAGTATGCCTTACTGATGTAAAAGAAAATGGAAAGGGGTCATTTTCCATTATTTAATGGAGTATTTCAGATTATGTTTCACATAACTTGGACTATGTGACCCTGTGGATAGAATGATCTTTGGGTTGTCATTCTTGAATTTTTTAGAAGTCATTTGTATCCTTTAATTTTAGCTCACCACCAAGGGACATACTTTTTTCTTTAGTGTTCAGAAAATCATAGAAACTAAAGATTGAAAAAGGAAACAAATGCCCAGCTTTCTGATGTCTTTATGAGAACTCAGGGGAAAAAAATATTGGTGGAGCCTAAGCGATATCATTCATCACTATGTTATCAGCAGAGTTAAGTAATTTTGTGAACTTGTTAAAATCTACAAAATCATATGCAAATTATATTGGTATCTGAGATATTTTGTTTTCAGCAATAGAACTGATTTGTGGATAATGATGTTCCATAAGTCATTAATGTAAAGATTGAAACATTATAATAGCATTATAAATGATTTCTTAATCCCTAATCCTGCTCAGAAATGGCTAATTAACCCATGTGGATAGGAGTTGGAAATCAAACTAAAGAAAATCATTATTGATGGCTATATAGTTAAGGGGGAATGGGGAGAAAGTAGTTTCAATTATCTGGGGATTTACCCAATTAAAAAAAATTTAGTGTTTATTTTTGAGACAGAGAGAAACAGAGCATAAGCAGAGGAGGGGCAGAGAGAGAGGGAGACACAGAATCTGAAGCAGGCTCCAGGCTCTGAGCTGTCAGCACAGAGCCCAACAGGGGCTCGAACTCACAAATCATGAGATCATGACCTGAGCAAAGTTGGATGCTTAACCGACTGAGCCATCCAGGCTCCCCTGGAGTTGCGCAGTTTTAAAGTTATCTACTAAAAGACTAGGCCAAATGTTTTACAAAAATAAAAACTATTAAAATAAAATTAATATTTAGTGAGTCACCAATATTAATAATTATATATCAAAAGAAAAGAAAATACATGAAAACCTAAAGAGAACAAAAACATACTATTACAAACAATACATATTTATCGGCAACATTTAAAAATTTTAAGCTTTTTCTTTGCTCTTCTTCCCTTTCCCAGAAACTGTCTATTAAATGAGAATGAGTTCAAAGGACCTGACAGGAGGGCTTTCCTGGGCCTCATATGTAAGAGCTACTGAGCCCAGGCCAAATGCCAGCATCTTGGTTCTAGAAGGCCCCATTAGAAAACGTGTGGATGGAGGCACCTGGATGGCTCAGTAGGTTGAGCATCCAGCTTTCGTTCAGGTCATGATCTTGCAGTCATGAGTTCCAGCCCCACATCGGGCTCTCTGCTATCAGCCTGTGGAGCTGGCTTCTGATCCTCTATCTCCCTCTCTCTCTGCACCTCCCCCACTTGTGCCCTCTCTCTTCTCAAAAATAAATAAAACCTTAAAATAAAATGTGTATGGCCTTTTGGTTTCTCTGTCTCAGATAGCCTTTTAACCCCTCTTGTCCTAGAACATTTTGTCTCAGCCTTTCCCTAGTTCTGTGGTGTTTTCACCTTCTCTTGGCATTGAGATTCAGTGGACGTGCTTCAGGATTTTGCCAGGGAAAAGTGGGACCTTAACATGAAGGGTGCTGGTTTCTCACCCTGCTTTTAGCAATCCAGCTCCACTTTCATCTGTTCTGTATATTGGGCTTTGCATAAGATTAACTTAGGAAAGCCAGCCCAAGTGAAAATATGTAAGTTCAAAAAGTTGGGTGCAAATTGATATAGAGGATGTTATGCAGAATCAGCAATCTTCCGTTCTATTGATGATGGTGTTTGGTGAGAAACCAAGTAAAACCTCAGGGACACGTTGTCAAGAAAATCAGTCTCCGTCAGGAAATTGTTTTTCAGTATTCTTGAGTAGGTGCTCTTTATCACATTGAGACAGTGCTTTTATAAATCAACACCAGATAATCTCACCAGTTTCTATGGTGCTGAAGGGTGATAAGGAAATGAATTTGAACTAAATGCCATGAGAAAAGAACATATTTTCTTTTAAGAAAATATTTTCTTGTTACAATGAGAAAATCCGGTCTATAAATCTTTATTCGGAATGTGCTCCCCTATCATGATCATGCCAGTGCTTTGATAGCTCCTAGGTAAAGTGGGCAAGTGAAACATACAAAATCTACTAAGCTTCTGAGGGTTAGACCGGCTTCCATCTTTGGTTGGCTTTCCACGAGCTGTTTGACAGTGTTTTCATCCTAGATCGTGTTAACTCCTAAATGCTGAAAGAATTTTTAAGTAGCTATCTCTGCTATTTTTTACATTTTTATTCCATTTAGAGGGAGTAGTAAAAGGGTTCCTAGGTCTTTTTCTTTTCTTTATGTCATCAAACGATTAAAATACTAACAACCGACTTACCACATCAGTTTCCTAAAAAAAATAAAAATAAAAATAAATGATAAATAATCAAAGCTTTGAAGCCTAGAATATGAAGTAATACATATCATTTGCTTTTCCCTGACTTTTTCTTGTATGAATCAGATTTCTTTATGTTCTTAGTGAGTTGCTCCTCGCTATTATACCTTTAGAGTTTCCATGCTTGAATCTATAGATACTGACGACTGTTTACCCACATCCAACATAAACCAAGATGCAGAACTGAGTTCAGAATTTTGGCAGTAGTTCAGGTTAATATTGTCCAGTAAGCATGGGGGATATATTAATCTACTTTTAATTTGGGCAAGCTGAACATTGCTTTTGAAATTACTGTGAACTCAATAATTTGGTGGATTATATTTCATAACTCTGGCTGAAGGAGGAAAGCTCATCAACTGAGGAAAAAAAACTTTAAAATTACTTTCAAAAGAAAAGTATATAGAAAAAAATCAAGTTAAAAAACAGAAGTGTTAGTTTTCATAATGATTCTTTTCTTAGATAAAGTTTCCTGTCTGTTCAGATTCTGTTGTTTCTTTAACTACCTTATTTACATTTTCTCTGGGGTGTTTTATCAACATCTCTTAATAATACACAATGACTTTGTACTTAATAATTATGGGTTTGTTTGCAAGGAGGCTTGAATAGGACTTCAACCATAGAAGATGCAGAAAAATACTTTCCATAGTCCCTGTGTAAACATGTAGCAAAAAAATCAGTTGAACCACTTTAGAATTAAAAAACTATAATTTTTTTAAAAAAATTTGTTCGCAAATGGCTGGTATTTCTAAGATAAAATCTAATCCTGTAAAAATTTCTATAATAGGAAAATTTAGGCGCTTTCAGGTTGAAGAATTGTTACTAAAGACTGAATCTTACCTGATACTTCTTTAACTTTCTCCCCCAGTATACCTAATCCTGATAACTAGTCACTAAAGAAAAATACACATCACAATCTAATTGTATTTGAATGATGGATAGGTGGGATCTGTCTTGTTTTACCTGAGAACAGTTATACCAACTTTGTATTTTAACTTGTATTTACTTTTTCTTTTTACTTTAGCCTATGATTACTTATGCCGAGGTGATTATATTAATATACCGTGAGAGATTACTACCGAGGTGTATTGGCTCATATAATATTAATATTATTATTTCAATATACTATATATTATTATATAGTATATAATTATACTAATATATATTAGATTAATGTAAAATTCTAACATACATTATATAACATATATTTATAAATGATGTGTATGTATGTATGAATAGGAAACAACAGTTCAGAGAGCATTTTGTATGTATCAATTTGTTTGAAGTTCACAACAATCTGTAGGAGAGATAGTATTTTTATTTTATAGGTAGGAATTCTGAAGACATTCAGGTAACAATACATGAGTCTAAAATTAAAATACAGACTTTTAAACTGTTTTGTTTTTTAAAGTATACTTGCTTTATTGTTTTTCTTAATAATATATACTCATTAAAAAATTCAAAGACTCAATCTCTGAATTCCCAACAATAATCATTACCCATATTCTCTGAATGTATTCCATCTACATCTTCCAATATACAGAATGAGAGGGGGCAAGTTAGATGGCTAGTCAGAAAGAAATAACTTTTGAAAATGGAATGTTACAATATATTTTCATATAAAGATAGAAAACTGATTAAATTTTACTTCAATGTAACTGAAATAAAAGGAACAGAAGTAAAGCTGAAGGAATTGGTCAACTTGAACGCTTCTTCATAAAAAGAAAAGCTTACCTCTAAATTTAAAATGGTCATGACCGCAGGTGCTTAGTATGTTTTTGACTGTTTCAGCTATGCAAAGTATCCACTGACTCCCTGCTAGAAAGGAAGAGGAAATTATCACCTTACAAAACCCACACTTGCTTACTTTTTATATTTAAATAGATTCAGTACTCATCACTAGGTATTTTTGACTTATCACGTTTTTCTATTTATTGAGCTATTCTGATTAATTTCTTACTCTGAAATCTCTTGATTTCATTGTCAGTTTGTATGTCTGTGTGTTAAAAAAAAAAACTTACATGAGCTAAGTTGACTAATGCCTTGCATAGTGTTGGTGTTTCTGCTGATTATAGATGAAGCAACACTTGGCTGAATATACAATTTTTGATTTATACTTCCCCATTAGAACTGTGTGGTCATTTCTCAACTATCTCCTAGTGTTAATTATGTGCAAGTCATATGTATCTTCATCAAAAAGGATTAGAAATATTTTCTTAATACGCTTTAACATTTTCTTTTAGCACATGGGCTTGAAGATACCAAGGACATTTAGCCTGGAGAAAGGAAACAAGAGACACATAATATTTATCCAACTAAAGGGCTATTAGCAAGAAGGCAAGTCTTCCTTATCCTGTTTAATCTAGGCCAGGTGTCCTTTTTCTCACTTTCATAGTATTCTGTACTTCCTTTTAATACACTATTTATGAGGTTGTTTTATGATCATCTGAATACAAATCTAGACTGAATTCCTTGAGTACAGAAACATAATAAGCACTCAATAAATATATATATATATATATATATATATTATTTAGAAATATTAAGTTCATCTTGTATTGATTTGTAGTGACTGCCAAGAATACTATGTTGAGAATGATTTTGAGGCCACTGCTGGATCAGCAGGGAAGGGTACACTGATCAATTAGCAATGTCTGTTCTTGGCAGAAGAATGAAAAGTGGTGCCGAAAGTGACAAGTATTGTTCATCTTAGATTAGATATGACTTATTTACCACAAATAGCAGAATCAGGACTATTAGATAAATACCCTAGGAGGTAGATTTTGGGTCAGTATAAGGAAAAGTGTTTAAATGATTCAATATGTTTAAATGTTGAGTTCGGTGCTCAAGTCACTGGATAGGTGAGTTTCCTCTCCCTGGAATTTTTAGCTCATAGGTTAGCCAACTATTTGAGAAATATTAAACATTATAGATACTTTCCACTGTATGATTCTAACCTTGTAGGACACAGTTTATCAATGAGACCAATATGTGGTCAAGGAATTCATTTCAAAGCGGAAAAGCATTGTTAGGTATATGAAATAATTTTTAAATCTCAACTTTTATTGAACTTATGCAATTTATATGGTTTAAGTCTGTAGAGTATTTAAGTGAGAATAAACAGTCCTTGAGTTATATGTTTGAAGATGCCATGAAACCATACTAGGAGAATATTTCCTAACTTCATAAATAAAACCATCTACCAGGTTGCTTAAGCTAAGAACCAGATGGTTTCATTAATTCTTCTTTCTCTTGCCTCCTCTCAGCCAGTCCATCAACAAACTTCATGGTCTCTACCTCATTCTTGAACCTGCCCTCTTCTTGCCATATCATCTCCCCTGGTCTACTGAAATGCCTCTTATGTGATTACCCCTGTTTTTACCTTTGTTCGTATACCATTCATCCTCCTTCCAGGCACAGTTAGCTTTCTTAAAACATGAGTTAAAACATTTCACTTTCCTACTTAAAATATCCCAGTAGTTTCCTATCACAGTAGCATAAAATCCAGGCTTTCTATATTTGCCTAAAAAGCTCTACAGAAATTTATCTCTGGCCTTTCTTTATGATACCTGCTCTGTTACTTCATCCACATGCCCAGCCATACTGGACTTTTTGCCTGTTAGGAGACTATTGCATTATTATAAGTGAGAAACAAGGGCAACAGTATAGGAAATTATGAGAAGTAGTCAATTTTGGGTGTGTTTTGAAGATAGAGCCTACAGCAATCCTTAACAGATGTGTTGTGGCAGAAAGAGGATTTAAGGATGACTCCAAGGTTTTTGGCATGAACAACTGGAAGGACAGAATTGCCATCAATTAAATTGGGAAAGGTTAAGTTTGGGGTAGATTTAGAAGAGAATGTCAGGAGTTCAGTTTTGGAGATGTTGAATTTGAAATGTCTAGGAGTTGGATATTATGACCCTGGAGTTGCAAAGAGAGGTCTGGGCTGAGATAAAATTCAGTGAGTGCGTCATTGGAATGTACTTGGTACTTAAAGTCATGAGACATCCCATAGTTACCAAGAGAATGAAAATGGACAAAAATGATAAGAGGCCAGAACAGACCTGGGGAGTACTAGAATATTAAGAAGTGTTAGAAAAAGAGTAGAAATCCGAAAACGAGACTGAAAATGAAGTAGGAGGAAAACCAGGAGAGTGTGGCGTTCAAAAAGTCTAATGAAGAATATGTAACAAGAAAGGAGAAAGATTAGCCATGTCCAATGGTGCTGACTAGTCAAGTAAGATGAGGACTGAGAACTGACCACTGGGTTTGGCAACAAGTATGTTCCTGATGACCTTGACAAGAGCAGTTTTGGTGTAGTGGTTGGTGGAGGTGAAAGTATGAGTAGGTTAGGAGGACAGGAATTGGAGACAACAAATGTAAACATCTCTGTCAAGGTAAAGAAATGATGTAGGTTGTGGATGGAGCAGGAAATGGAGTCAAGTGTTGTTTGTTTCATTTTAGGCAGAAGTTACATCACATCGATGTTGTTTTTGTGTTGATAGAAATACACATGGAGAAAGCAAAAGTTGATGATGTAGAAGAAAGATGACACATGCGTGAGTAAAGGCTGTGAGTATGTGAGAGAGAATACGATTTACTGTACCAGTAGAAAGAATGGTTTTAGACAAGAGCATAAGTGGCTCATTCCTAGGAAGGCAGAGAAAGTGGGTACAGTCACTCATAAGGGGTAGATGTGAAATGGCGTGGAAATCTATGGAAGTTTTTCCTTTTTTTTTTTCCTAGAGAAATAGAAAGCAAACCCATTAGCTAACAGAAAGTCCCAATTTTCTCTTCTGTTTAATGGGAGGATTTTAGGGAGAACTAAATGAGAAAAAGGAAAAGAAAATTGTTTTGCAAAATCAAACCCAGTGTATAGCTCTGCATACTATTTTTAATGGTTATAGTCTCTCTAGTCTTATGTTAAATGGAAAACTTTTAAGTAATGTGATATCCTTTCACTGCTATGAAATAGACAAATGTCAAAATACCTTATAAACAAATGTCAAAATATCTTAAATTGTAAAATTTTAGGTGTTGAAATGATTGACTAATAAAAAACATTGCTCTTCATAACAGATTCTATAAAATACTCTCAGACTAAAAATATCTTTTATTCTCAAAATCCAGCAAGTACACTGGAACTCATTTCTTACCATCTGGCATTATTGCCTTGCTCGATAAAGAGAATGATCACTCTGCTCTATAATAAAGATTTTTTTTATAATACAGATTTTTAGTTGATTTTTCTCTTGGTATATATGTGAAGTTTAGTCAGAAATATATTTACTTTTTCTATATGCTAACTAACTTGGATGTAAATTTTAAAAAGATAAAAGCTAAAATTAAAAAATAAATAAATAAAAACAAAAAAAGAAAATGTATTTACTTTTTCTTTGGTTTTCATAGATTTTTTTCAAATTTATTCAGTTTATTTAAAGAAAAAGAATCATTAACCATTTTGTTTTCTCAGGTTCTCTGTGAATCAGATATTCATATAACTAAAAAAATTAAACCCCTCTATTTCAACGTGCTGGGATAAAACTATTTTCACCTCAGTTTAGCTACATAGCTTGTTCATTGTTACATTTGAATTAATCATGATTGACTTTCAGATTTGTTAAAAACCCAAACTGAAGGCATTATGATGAATCTGGTATTGCAATTTTGTTTGTATATTTCCATTTACATGCCTGAGAAGCAGATATGTAATTGATAGACTATACCTTTTTGATTTGTGTGCTATTCAGTGCTTGTCTCTAATTTTTCACTGTGCTAAAGAGAAAACTAAAGAACATAAATGCAGAAGCATATATTTTTTTCTTACAAAAGACTCAATGCATTTTGACTGCCAGACCAAAACACACACACACACACACACACACACACACACACACACACAAATCCTGTTTTATTTGCTTACAATTATTCACCTTTTAGAGGTATCTTCACTTACATGGTCAGGTGGAAAGTTCAAAAGAACCATAATTTACTAAGTTTTTGTATATGATGTCTCAAAATCACTATGCAGTTCTATAGCATATTATAGTATCCGTTTCATATTCACTATGGCTTCAATATTTAGTATTTTATGGTACCATGAGTCTTTAAATATTGCTAATTCTTGTTTAAATGTAATAGTGCATCAGTCCTTAATTGTTACCATAATTTCTCAATCATTCAAGATGAATGATTGCTATATGAAATGCAGGAGAATAATCCCAGATATGCTTGATATTTGTCAAGAGATTAGATACTTTACTGAGTGCATGAGGACTTACAAGAATTAAGCTGTGGTATGACAAGCCATATGTAGTTAAGCAAGTTCAGATTTACTGCTTTGTTTTGGAATTACTTCTCATTCTTTTTAGACAATTTGTCCACATGCTATTCATCCTCAGGGCCACTTTCTTTTAGGATATCCTTTTGGGGATGAATGTTTCAAATGTGTTGGTCCAGCATCTTCATTATACAGATAGGGAGTGCAAACCTCAAAGAGCAAAGGACGTCTGCTTCTAACTCTTTTACGGTAAAGGATTGCTCCCATTATTGATGGTGTTTAATACCTGTGCTGTGCTATTAAAGTTGTCCAGTCTTGGTGCAAAGTTCTTTATAGCTGCTCTCAATCTTTTCTCTGCTGGTACATTTTTAAGACTAATTTCTAGTAGGATTCTGGGCTAATTAAATGATAGTGGAAAAGCATTTTCCATCATTACCGTTGGAATAGGAACAGTAAATCACCAGAGGTACAAATTGGGAACTCTGTCTTAATATCATTAGACAGAGGAAGGCACACAGAAAATTCTTATAAGTCAAACCCTGCAATTTAATGATTGTACACATCAGTTCTTTCGGAGTAGTGCCCAGAAGTTGCTGGAAGCAGGTATCTCTTCAGCTTGAGCCATTTGTAGTTTAATATGTGGAAGAGAGAGAACAAGATACAATGTCTTCTAAATCTAAGTAGCAAAATATGTACTCTTTATAAAATGGAAACCAGTCATGTGCATTCTTTTTGAAAAGAACAACCCATAAGTTTCACTCTGCTTCAATCAATAAATATTCAACAACCAGTAATAGTGTTGTGATCAACATTGATTCATTTGGGTGTAGATATATGGAAATAGTTTTGAAAATTGACTGAGGTTACCAAATTTTGAACAGGGTCGGTTGTGTGGTATAGTGGAAATAACATTGGTGAGCCCTTCTTTGTGCAAATCCTCCATAGTCTCAATTAAGCTGTACTCCCCTAGGCAAATTACTTAACTTCTCTTAGCCTCAACGTTCTCATTTTTATTTTTTTATTTTTTTAATTTTTAAAGTTTATTTTGTGAGAAAGAAAGTGCATGCATAAGACAGGAAGGGGCAGGGAGAGAGAGAATCCCAAGCAGGCTCCACGCTCAGCATGGAGATCAGTGAGGGGCTTGATCTCACAACCATGAGTTCTGGAGCCCAAATCCAGAGTGAGACACTTAGAGTGAGCCACCCAGGCACCATATTCATTTTGAAAACATCATATTTGGATTAGGTAATCTTGAACTTCATAGCTCTGAACTCTATCATCCTTATAAAATGACAGTTTTCTTGGAAAAAGAGAAAAAATCATCTATACTGTAAGCTACCTATTTGGGGAGAGAGACCATCTCACTTTTCACACTACTTTTAATGAAATACTGCAACCATACTTCCTTGTTCTCTCAATTTAAACTTAATAGTACTGATATGATGTTTATAAACCAAAGGAATCCAAGAAGAAAGCCAAAGTCACCACGTCTGTAATGGAGGGCAAGAATTTCATCTAGATTTGGTAGGTGAAATGAGTTACAGGATCATAATGGAAGAAATATATGTAGTACAGAGAAACTTTCAGAGAGTACAAAGACAGAACCATTAGTATTTTTCTGGCCAGCTAGAAGGACAGCTGCATGTTAGGAAATGTATCTGTCTCCCTCTACAGTTTGATTCCTTGAGATAGTCTCCTTCACCAAGGGTAGCTGTGAGGGGAGGCATACAATGGAGGTTGTGGATCCATCCTAATTCTTGGTAGTAAGATTAGTAATTGCCATCATTGATATCTGAAGACAGGATGCTACTTTTGACAGTGATAGAAGAGTTGGGTGTTTGGGAAGAAGGGGAGATATAACCTTAATTGCTTTAAAACCTGTATTAATCTGCTAAGCAAAAAGATACCCCAAGGTTGGCAGTATAAGTTGCCCATTGCCCAGTGGCTCCTACCTATTTAAAGAAACTTCTGGGCACCTGAGTGACTCGGCCAGTTGAACATCCAACTCTTGATTTTGGCTCAGGTCATGATCCCAGGGTCCTGGAATGGAGCTCTGTGTCAGGCTTCCTGCTGTGTGTGGAGCCCGTTTGAGATTTTCTCTCTTTCTCTCTCTCTCTCCCTCTCCCTCACTGTGTTCTCTCTTGAAAAGAAAAGAAAAAAAAAGGAAAAGAAAAGAAAAGAAAGGAGGGAGGGAGGGAAGGAAGGAAGGGAGGGAGGGAGGGAAGGAGGGAGGGAGAAGATAGAGGAAGGGAAGGGAAGGGAATGGAAGGGAAGGGAAGAAGGAAGGAAGGGGGAAGAAAGAGGAAGGGGAAAGGAAAGGAAGGGAAGGAAAGGGAAGAAGGAAGGAAGAAGAGCAGAGAGTCTGACAGTGAACTGCAGCATAACAACAAAGAAAACACTGAGGAAAGCATGCAAAAGGTTTTGGGAGTGAGTGGAGCTTGTCTCCACAGCAAAGAGATAATGGAGACAGAGTTGTCAACTCTTTTGAGTCATGGTTGAGAGGTCAGAAAGGATGAGAACAGAGTTGAGGCCTTGGATTGGCTCTGAAACAGGTCACTGTTGCTCTCATCATTTCTCTTTCCAGACCCTTTTCATTTTTTCAACCTGAATGCTATTGATCACTGAAGGTGTGATAGGTTTTCCAACTCCAACAGAATTTTAAAGTATGCTTGGATGACTTCCCAGGATAAGCCCAGAGAGCCAATGACTATTGACTGTTCCCTCTACAGTTTCTAAACTGTTTTGTCATCACCTTTATAAATATGCTGCCCCTTCACTTTTCACCATTGCCCTTGTAATCAATATGAAAGTAATTACTATTATACCCTATCAATATTCCGACTTTTTAATAAGCATTTCCACTATAAAAAGCACCTCACAGCTATCTTTCTTTCTCCACAATAGGAATGAAAAGAAAGTGAGGTTAGTTAAGGACAAATGTGGGATAAAGGAAGTAACCCTGACACTTACTGTGGACATATTGAGGGAGGAATACAGAATATAAGATTAGGTGTAGAATGGAGCATCTGGGTGGCTCAGTCGGTTAAGTGTCTGACTCAATTTTGGCTCATGTCATGATCTCACAGTTTGTGGGTTTGAGGCCCACGTTGGGGTCTGTGCTGGCAGTGCAGAGCCTGCTTGGATTCTATCTCTCTATCTCTCTTTCTCTCTCTCTCAAAAATTAATAAATAAATAAACTTTTAAAAAAATTAGTTACAGAATACAGCATATTTGTAAATGATCAATATTGACTGATACAAAGAATTATTATGTATTTGGAATTTTTCTCTAATATTCCCATGTATTATTTCCCCAGTGGACTTGGCTTAGTACATATACATGTCTGTGTAAAAACACTGCTAGAAGTCAAACATTTGAAGACAGAAGAGGAAACCCAAATTAATGAAAAATAGAGAGGGTAATGAGTCTCCAAAAATTAAGGTTTAAATGAACTATTACAACTAAGCACATTCCTTAGCTTTGAAATTTCTAGAAGGTGAGGCAATAGAAGAATATTTAAATAACTATGGTTTTACCAGACAGTAAGCTCCTTGAGGAACTGAATAAAATTTGTGTACGAATATAATGGTATAGTAAGAATGCATATTTTGGAGTCGGGAATATCCTATTCCAAAGTCCTATTCCAGATATGAAGCCATAAAATTCCTAGAAGAAAACATAGGCTGTAATTCCTCTAACATGGACCTTGGCAGCATTTTCCTAAACCAGTCTCTTCAGGCAAGGGAAACAAAAGCAAAAAGAAGCTATTGGGACTACACCAAATAAAGCTTTTGCACAGCTAAGGAAATCATCAATAAAACAAAAGCAACCTCCTGAATAGAAGAAGATATTTACAAATGAAATATCCAGTAAGAGACCAAGGTCCAAAATATATAAAGAACTTACAAAACCAAACACCAAAAAAACCCAAATAATCCAATTAAAAGTGGGCAGAGGACCTGATAGACATTTTCCAAAGAAGGCATACAGATGGCCAACACACACATGAAAAGATGCTCAATATCACTCATTATCTGGGAATGCAAATCAAAACCACAATGAGATATCACTGTACACCTGGAAAATGGATAGAATCAGAAAGACAAGAAATAGTGTTGGCGAGAATATGAAGAAAAAGGAACCATTATACATTGTTGGTGAGAATCTAAATTGATACAGTCATTGTGCAGAACAGTATGGAGGTTCCTCAAAAAATTAAAAATAGGGGCTCCTGGGTGTCTCAGTCAGTTAAGCACCCAGCTCTTGACTTTAGTTTAGGTCATGATCTCATGGCCCATGAGATTAAGCCCTGCATCAGGATCCACACGGACAGCACTGAGCCTTCTTGAGACTCTCCCCCCCACCCCCACCCTTTCCTCAAAATAAATAAAAATGAACTTTAAAAAAATAAAAAATAGAGCTACCATATGATCCAGTGATTCTGCGAGTGGGTATTTACCCAAAGATGAGGGAAACACTAATTTGAAAAGATTTTTGAACCTGTATGTCTATTGCAGCCTTATTTACAATAGCCAAATTATGGCAAAGTTTTTTTTTTTATTCCCTTATTACAGATGAAGAAACTTAATCTCTTGTCCAAAATCACAAAGACAGTAAGTAGCTAGATTGGAATCTAGACCCAAGTACTCCATCTCAATGGCATACCTACAGTATTTAAATATGTTCGGGGCGCCTGGGTGGCGCAGTCGGTTGAGCGTCCGACTTCAGCCAGGTCACGATCTCGCGGTCTGTGAGTTCGAGCCCCGCGTCGGGCTCTGGGCTGATGGCTCGGAGCCTGGAGCCTGTTTCCGATTCTGTGTCTCCCTCTGTCTCTGCCCCTCCCCCGTTCATGCTCTGTCTCTCTCTGTCCCAAAAATAAATAAACGTTGAAAAAAAAAATTTTAAATATGTGCATCATGGTAGCATAATCTGGTTTTAAATGGAAGCCACCACTTCATTTGATGTGGATCAGTTTTTTAACATCTCATTCTCTATCTGACAAAGTTATTTTCAGTAAGATTCATGTAATAATCAATTACAGTCCTTTTCTCAATTCACTATTTAATTTGAAGATAATTGAACACTTGGAAAGAACAGTAAATTTGAACTTTATTTAAATTCAGTAGTTAATATATAAGATAAAATGTGCACTTACCAAACAAAAATATGACACCTTGTGTTTCTCTGTTTCATAGTTTATAAAGTTTTAAAGCCAGGTGGTCACATAGAATGACAATTCAAATAACTCAAGTTTGCTTTCTTTATTTTTATAATTACTGTGCCATTATTATTTATTCGAATTTCTGTGTAAACTAAGGAATATGTATTACCACTAGGATAAAGCCACAAAATGTGACCTAAGAAAGTTTGAACAATTCTGCATCCTTGGGAACTCATTTCAAAAGAAATGCGTATAGCTGAGTCCAGATGGGTCAGAGGCCAACTGTATAACCAGAAATTCTCAGAATTAATTTCTATATAGAATACTATGTCATTAAAAGATCTATAACACAAATGTGTTAATTTGGAGATTATATAAATAATGAAAACTTGGTGGAAACTGTAGCAATTATTTGGAACTTAGTCAACCAAAAGATGTGTTCAGGGAGGAATATTTCATCATGGAAATCGTTGAGAATTACCCAAGCAAGGTGGTAATAAAAAGACAGTCTTTTGTTTGGTATTATTTTTGTTTTTAAATCGTCTACAATGTATCCACCTTATTTCCTACACAGGGGTAGATGCTTTCCACTGTGTCACTGTTGGTATCCCACTGTTGGGGGCCCATGAGAGCAACCACCCCTATATGACTCTCATGGAATAAGAAACCATAATTGAAGCAAGTTCAATTGCATTTTGATTCAGACCTCTTAAGAAATGTTTTTGTAACTGATATCAGTTGGTTAACTGATGACTAATGAAAAGTTGCTTTGCTTTTCTGTTGCTTGCTTTATGGGATAGAATTCTTCCTGTCTTGAACCCTTCTCTTTCTTCACACTACCACACTACTTGCTGGGAGCACCTTCCCCTAGTCTCACGTTGATATGTGGGCATGCTTACTGCAGCAGTGGCTTCCACTTAAAACCAGATTGTGCCACCATCGTGCACAAGAAATAAGCTGGTAAAGGATGCAGTAAAGAGGGTGTTGCTTTTGCATTTTATTTTCCTTTCTTTGTTGCTTTTACATTTTAAAAACATACTGTATATTTTAGTCTATTCTTGACTTTGGTTAAACCACATTTCAACTTCTTCTAGTTTATATCCATAAGCCTTAAGTCAGCTTGTATCCTTATTTGTATAGTTATGGATAGTAAAGACTCCCTCCTCTAAATGTCTAGAAATTCCCAAAGATTCTTGATCTCTTCTGCTTTCGTGGCTTTATGCCTGCTATGGGTACTTTACACCATCTTTTTAATTTAGTTGTCACATTAAAAAAAAGAAGAAGAAGAAAGGAAAGAAAAGGTAAAAGTAAGAGAGATGGAAAAAAAAGGAAAAATATCTACTCATAGAGATATGACTGATAATTTACCTTATGTTCATACCCCACCACTTAGAATATTAAGAACTAATCTTTTACATTCCTATTTTCCAACATTTAGAGTTAGAAGCTACCTAGACTTGTTATGTTTTCCAAGTGATCTCCCTCTCATTCCCATGTTCTTTTTGTAAGAATACTTTCCCTGTATGTGCACACAGTTTAATCAAGAAGCAACATAAAGTCTTCATCCTGCCCCATAATAGATTTATTGTTTTAACAAGAGCTTCAAATATTAATTCTTATTCCAAGCTCTCATTAAGACATATTTTCTCAGTAAATCACTTCACCTCCTAAAAGCCATTCTAGGTAATAATAATGGCTTTACAACTTTGTATATATGTAAAACACCTTAATCAGCGCAAATTATAAAGAAGCATTAATAGACTATAGTGGATCACATTCCAATCTCTAAACTGATTAAACTCCATTTTGAAGGTAAAAGAATAGATATTTATGCTTTATAGCAACCTGCCTGGCCAATGTAATTTCAATTTGAGACTATTTTAGAAAGCAGAATAAAATTTATTAGGGATGTACCTCCCAGTTCAGACCTTAAATTCTCACCACAAATGAACAAGTAATTTTCAACTAAATTCCTGGCATGGACCAAGGAATGACTACATAAACATTAACATAATATAATTAAGTTCAGATATTCAGATATAATGAAATTCAATCCAATCTGATAATGTACCATAGAAGAATAGTGTTTGAAAACCAGAAGACAGGCTCACAAGAGCTAATATGCAACCTCAGTATAATCTTATAATTAGCATTTTGTCTGACACGGAGCCTCACAATATAGTAGTGGAGAGGAAAAACTGAAGTCTTTAGACAGTGATAATGAAGATTAAAAAATGAAAATACTAAATTAATTTGAATACCATTGAGGACAAAAAGAAAAAAATGAGATGTCAATGAAAACCACCCAACATCATTCAAAAGAATGACCCTAGATTCTTAGATTTTCTTGAGGCTACAAGGCGAGTCTCTGATATTACTCCAAGAAGCATCACACATATTTGAGATTATTAAGCCTATGAGATATCTCTGTCGAAAGCTAGTATTATAAAATCTTTGTTACCATCTCTAAAATTTGGCCACATATTCAGTTGTATTGAAATAGTCTCTGGAGTTAAACTTGAGTACAGGGAGTTTTGACATTGGCAGATGTCATATAGGGCTATGTAATCTTTTTCAATTTAGAAGAGTAAGCTGAATAAGTCTTTCTTTTCCTGTTGTTGCCTGTTTCCATGATTTCAAACAGCAGAAAGACTTATACAAAGATATAGAAGTTTTGAGATAGCAATAATCTATGTTTTTCTGAGAATTGATTGGTGTTTTTAATAAACATAGCTATGAGAATCCAGTTTAACATCCACTCATCTTGACAAGATATTTATAAAGTATATTATAATGATAGCATTTTTGGATTGTTATTGATCATTTTTATCAGTCTGCAAGTGTCCAGATTATTTGGTTTACCTGATAGTGTTGTATTTGTTCTGTTACATATATCTTTGGCTTTTAACAATGTTATTTATTAAAATGCATATTTCCCAAAAGAATTCTTAAATTATCAGTGGAAAAATGAAGAAATGCCCATGTGTGCAGTATCCTGGCAATATAGTTTATAAGTTGCTTTCTGAGTTCAGGAAAGGCGACCCCTTTTCCCTGAAATCTTCATCTTTTTCCCACATGGTTCAACGATTGGATTGAGAGACATTTTCTACCCTTCCTAAGATTTCTAATTCATATTCCAAACCTCTGCACTCTTTCAGTCATGAAAAATTCATTAAGATTTTATGATGCTAACATTGAAAATGTCTTAGTTGTTTTCTCATAGAAAATATTTATGTAGAGGTCTGTTAATATACATATGACAAATGTACACACATGCTTTTTTTGACTACTCATTTGCTACTGGGAGAGTAAGCTTTTAAATTCAAATGGATAGTTAGCATCCTTTCAATGTACTTATTTTTTACCTGTATAATGGAAGCATGGAGAAAATCATGAATTATATATGCCACATGGAAAGAATATCACCTTTTGAATATTTATGAACACTTGATTTTCTGAAAATTGGGAAACATTTCTTTTTAGGGAAGAAGCCATTGAAGAAATGAACTGTCATATAACATTCAGAATTCTTTAAGCAGGTTTGTGATTCACCTATTATTCTTCCATTTTCCAATTTTGTTGTTAGCTTTCTAACTCTTCAAGTCAAATAAGAGGTTTTGTGGTTCTTAATATGTGATGTGACTCATAAAAGAAGAGGGATAATCTTCTACATAAGAACAATTTACTCTCTCGTTTTCAGAAATATCAACCCTGGCCCTCCTACATGCTTACAGTGAGAAAAGGAATATGGATTTTGGTATTTGAAGAATTTGTGATTCTCTGTTTTGATGACTTTGCAATGATAACTGGAATCCAGCAGTTCCAGTGGTCTGTGCCTAGTTGACAGCAGAGAACCTGCCTGCCACATTCACCACTGTGTCCCCAGTGCCTGAAACCCTACCTGATGCAACTGACATGAACATGGATCTGTAGAATTAACGCGTGAATCAAAATGCACAGTGCTCTAACTTGTGCTACCATTCATACAATTCGTATACACACATTACACATATATATGTGAGCTTATGGTAGCACAAAATTTTAACAAACTCTTAAAATGTTAATTTCAGGTATTGATTACCTAAAGTAGTATCCTAGGCAGATTATCATTTTTCAAAGAATATAAATGCATGGGAATACACTTCATTCTACACATACTTTAAATATCTGGTCATTTATAGTTTATAAAGTTTAAGTTCATGAAGGGTCTCATTTTGAATGGCCATTATTCCTTACTTTACACATGAGTATGAGCGAAAGGGAAAATTTATGCTGTTTAATATATCCTTGAAGCAGCCTGATTAGTTATTTATTTGTTTATTTTTTAGTTTGGCTCATTTGCTCATCATTTGTCCTTCTGAAAAGGTCGATGGGGAAACATGTTCCTATTGCTAACTTTTGTGGGGTTTCTTTCAAAGTTTCTAGAAGTTCAGTCTTTGTGTGCATTTATTAGATTTAACTATATAAAACTTCCAATAAATGATAGACATTGACAAAAACAGTAGTTACTTGTGGCTTAGCCTAGTATATATCCATGTTAATAATATTATGGCCATTTATTGATGGCCCATTATTATGTATAGGCACTTAATATATGTCTTCTCATTTCATACTGACAATATCCCATGAGGTATAGGTAATTGTATTGTCTGCGTTTGATAGAAGTATTAATAGGGTCATACACACAGTAAACTATGGCACTGGAATTGAAAATAGAAGTTGGAATCCAAATCTGTGGACTCTTAATCATTATTCTGTTTGCTCTCTCACAATAAAATAATTATTTGCAAATTAGTTATCTGGTGTAGTCAGTATATCCCAGCATGATTGATTACTATTCATTAGGTTGAATATTCCTTCTGGAAGACTGGAATTCTATGTAAATATTGATTGAAGATGAACTCCAAATGAAAGGACTTTGAAGTACATTATTTCTTCTGACAGGCAATAATGGGTATATTAAATTAAGATTTTAATTAATTATATAAATGTAGACAGTTGTATAACTTGCTGTTAATCTTTATGGATTTTAGCCTCAATTTAGCTCCTGAGTTCATGCCTTTATATAATGTGCGAAGCGAGTATAGTATACAACCTTCATCATTTTTCCTAGCTCCTTCCATAACAGATATAGTCAATAGGTAAGTTAGCTATTTTCATATTCTTAAAGTCTGAATAAAAGGAGAAATAAAAGACGAAAAAGGTTGACAGAGGCATACTGGGAAAAAGGAATAATATTCTGGGAATAAGTGGGTTTAAAAGAAGAACTCTGATATCACAGATTTACAGAGAAAAGTCTAATCATCTTGACATGGAAATCATATGGAACAAAATAAGTGTGTGTGTGTGTGTGTACATATATATGTATATATACATATATGTTTGCATACATGCATATACATATATTTTTTTGTAAAACAAAATTATTGATAAAAATATGGTTGCCAACAAACTATTTGTGATTTTAAAGTTTCTCTTTATGTGTAATACACCACTTATATTCCCAAAGCATTTGTTAAACCCAAGTGCTAGGACGGAAGTATATAAAAGTTTCCAAAAAAGAAAGGCCTGATACTGATTCTAGAACTTTATATTTAATACAGATACTCTGTTGAGGCTTGACAAGTGCCGTTGTCTAAAGAAAATAAGAAAATTTAACACTGCCTTATAGAAGTGCTAAGAAGTAATTTTGATTTTATATTGGCTAAAGGGGACAATATTGATTTCTGGCTCAAATGCTAGGACAAACTTTGAGTAAGTTTCACTTTTTGAAAAAGAATGATAAGAAATGTCTCTTCTTTGTTATTGTAAGACTAATAGTAATATTAACAATAATTAATGTTTATTTAGTGTTTAAGATATGATAGATACAATTTAAAGCAACTTCCCCTTTTTTACGTCATTTAATATCCATGATAATTTTTTGAGGTAGAAACTGATATTATCCCAGTTTTACGAGAGAATTCAGGCAAAAGAAGATAAGTCATTTTCTCTGAATTATTAAGTCTTCGTGGCACGGTTAAATATGGCTGCATATTCCAGGCACTTGGAAACAGTGGGAGAGATTGGAGACAGGGTCCTGCAAAGAAAAGAAATGCCAACTGATGTCATAGTGTTAGGGACACAAGAGCCTTCTTTGGAATGCTTTCAGTTTCTGCTAAGGAAATGATGTTGCTAGCAAATGTGCTGATAGATAAATATTCTACTTTCTATCTTGCTGGTGGATTCAACTTCTCGTGCCATTTGAAGGCTGTTGACTAGGGATGCATTTTAAGACATCAGTAATCCTAATAGCACTTTTCAGTATTTTAAAAACATTTTCCCTGGGTATTCCCTTCCCTTCCCTTTGTTTCTCTTCCCTTCCCTTTTTCTTTCCTTCTGTTATTTTCACAATTTTCAGTTTTTCCTAATATCAAAGTAAAACAAAATGGTAAACTGTATAGTAATCTGTCTGTAGACCATAAGAATGCACAGTGTTTATATTTGGATTTAGAAGGCTTGAAGCAACAGCAAACAATTAAGAAGTAATTGTTTTTAGGCCCCAAACATCAGTGCATTCACACAAAGGCAACACCATTAATATTGATTTGAGGTCATGACATCATTGGTGTTCCACTTATTCTCTTTGAAAGAATTCAGAGATTTAGTCATGGTTCATGTAACCTGTATTCTTTGAAAAATAAAGCAACTCCATTTCTTCATCTACCTAGATTTCCAACCAGAAGTTCATGTTTGATAGAGGGAAAGAAGCAGATTTTCAACTTACTTGTTATGCCTAAAATGTGACAAAGATTATAAAAATATAGACCTAAAAAGAAAAACTACCATATGCTTTCCATTGCTGCACTGGCAGAAGAAAGAACACATCAGAGAGAAATTCAGAATTGTCATGGGCAGAGTCAAAACAATTACACAAAAATCTCATATAGCAAACAACCCCTTGCCCTAAACTGATCTCTTATTATGGTAATTTAACATATGTTGAATTTCATAATATCAGCTATTCTACTTTACTCAAGTTTTCATACAAACTACAACATCAGTAAGTCTCACTGTGAAGTTTGAAAGACATCCCGGAGAATATTGAATATTAATTTTTGAACAAGCTGTTACACTTTCATTTGGGAATGAAGTATTAGTCCATGTTTCATTAATCTACTTGTTTGCAACCTTCATCCCACTAAATTAATATTTGTAAAAAACCGAAAGGGTGAATGTAGCCATTACATAAATTATTTTCTTTTAAGGCTATATCAGTTGTGTTTATCTACCATAAGACATTGACAAAAAGACATTGATTCTAATAAACTTTAACGCACACTTTCCAGAAGCTTTCTCATTAAAATATCTCTAATAAAATATCTCCTTAATATTAAAGAATAAAGCATTTTTTTTTTTACCTTAAGGCACAGGTGACTTCTGTCAGGAAGGTTTATTTTTTCTTAAGTAAGCAATGTCTTTCTATAATTAATTCCATCCTTTATTGCTTTTTCAGAGATTTTGTTAATGCAGCTGTTCCTCCTCTCTTCTTTGTCATCAGTTATCTTTTCTGTTTTGTAGATGGATGGATGGATAGATAGATAGATAGATAGATAGATAGATAGATAGATGAGATACTGACCTTGATCTTATAGCCCCCTTGGCAGTAATGGCTGCCATTTGTTCTGCTTAGGAAAAAAATACTTTGAAATCTCTACTTCTCATCTCCCATTCTTGAACCCACTATAACCAAGCTTTATTCCCTATCACTCCACTAAAAATCAAGTCAAGATCTTGTCAAAGTCACCAATGACTTCCTCATTGTCAAATTCAATGGACACTTGTTCACAGATTATTTTTTTAGAAGCATTTGACAGAACTGTTCATTTTCTTCTTAAGTACCTTCCTTCCTTGGTTTCTAGGACACTGTACTCTTCTAGTTTTTCAATCTCAATATGACTCCTTCTCAGTCTCTGTTACTAGCTTATTTTGCCAATGGAGAGATTGTTGAGTGCCTGAGGGCTCAGGGCTAAATTCTGAGACCTCTTTTTTTCTATTTATATTAGCTTCTTTGGTGACCTTGTTCATTCTCCTTGTTTTTAAATAACCTCTCTTCTCTGATGATGGTTAAATTTTGGTTTACAGAGCAAAACTTGCTACTGAAATCTAGTCTTGGATGTACAACTACTTACTGGAATTTTCTCTGGATATGCTGGTATCACATGGGCATTTCAAACTTAACATTTGATTTTTGCTCCCAAACCTCTTCCTTCTGCAGTAATCCCCAACTCATTGAACACCTTGCCCAGCTCAAAAATCTTGGCACCTTCCCTGAGTCCTCTGCTCTCTTTTTATTTCTCCTGTGCAAACCATTAGAAACTCTACTAGCTATACTTTCAAAATGGATCCCAAATCTTACCACTTCTAATCCCTAACACCAAGACCCTACTCCAAACCCCTTTCATCTCTTCCATGCTTTAGCTCAATAGGCTCTAACTCTCCTCGCCACTTCCCGTCTTATTTCATTGAAGAAGTCTATTTATCACACAGCAACCAGGGTGATTTTTTTAAAAGCAAAATGTGTATCATGTCACTAATCTGCTGCTAACCTTCCTAAATTCTTGGCTTATCTGTCATGGCCTAAATGATCCGGACCTCAGTCGGCTCTCATCATGCATTCTCCATCACTCTTCTTCCTCACTTAGCTCCCGCCACACTGGTCTTTCTGTTGTTCTTTGAAAATTCTAAACATGATGACAGGAACCACAAGAATTTTTGCCCTTGAGTTAGGAAACTCTTCTTACATATGTTTGCAGGGGTCAACTCTCAATTCTAGCCCTTGCTAAAATGATAGCATCTCCAAGAGCATCCCTTGATCACCCTATCTTAAGTGGCACCTGTCCTCACTCTATCCCCTTAACCTGTTCCATTTTCTTTCTTCAAAGCATTTATCAATACTTTATGTTTCATATAATTTTATTTATTATTTTGTTATTACTGATCTTTCTGCCTGGCAGGTGAGTCCCATGAAGGTGAACACTTTTCCTCCTTTGCTCAGTGCAGAATTTCTAGTGCCTAGAACATAGTAGGCGCTCAGTTTATGTGTTAAATAAATTATGGTTATAACTTCCATTCCCCCCTACTTTTTATTTTATTCCAGACATTTTCTAATGTTAACCTACTTACTTTTCTATTTGCTACTCCTCTTATTAGTTTAATAATTTTTAAATTTTAACATAAAGTATTTATTTCTATTTGATGTTATCTCCTTGTGCTTACAACCAGGTTAGACTTTTCAATGTTTCAGATGCTAGTAATTCATTCTATTCCTTTTCTGGCTGGCTTCCTAATACCTAATAACTTGTGGAAACGTAAGTATATATAGAAATTGAGTCTTCTTGTCAAATTTGTACTTAAGATATGCAATTGAGCATGTAATTATATGATCAAAATGGTCAATTTGCAATTGGAATAAATACTTAAGGATGTTTTGGGGTAAGACAAACTATAAAAACTCAATATATCTCAAAGAACATATCTCTAAAGAACAATTTGCCTTTAGACTTTTTTGCTTCTATCAAAACTGTCTAGCATTAATGGCTTCAAACATTTCACAAAAGTCATGATAAAATTCAGGCAGCTTCTATGGAAGAAAAAAGTCAGGTATAGAAAAGGACTGGAAATAGAAATGTGGTCAATTTTTCACTCCTGAACTGGCCTTAGAAAGAATTATTTGACCATACAAATTATAAGAAATTAGAAGAAATTGCCAAAGAAAATACATTTCCATTTCAAGAGGTTTGAGAAACTAAAATAGACTGTTACTTTTTGGGATGGCTTAGGTGTTTGGATGTAGGAGGATAAACTAACTAAATCTTATAATTACTTTCTGCTCTATTGAATCTCTGTTTCTATAATCCTATGTCCATTTCTGCTTGAAAAGAGAAGTGGAAGCTTTATTTGCCAAATTCAGAGTGTTAGTGTGATATGTTTATACTTGATATGTAGTGGGAACCTGGCCATGATATTTGAGGAATACTGAATTTCCTTGTGACACGGGAAAGATAACATGTAATTACCCTCTCTCTACCTAACCTCTACATGTATAAGATTATGTATTATCACTCAGAAAATAAGTAAATAAATCAATCAGACAAAACTAAAGAATCTTCTCTGTAAACAAAACTTTGCAAACAAAACTTTTGGAGGCACTATCTCAGACCTAGAAGAGAGTCCTTAGCTGGATGTTTAAATGGTATTGGTATTGGGAATTTTGAAAAGGCTGCTTTCCCTTCCAGAGTTGCCTGACTCACTTCATTAGTTGTGAAAAACATGTATTTATAAATTATTGCCAATGAATGATATAGTAATAGTTAACATTTGTGAGTGCTATGTGTCAGGTATTTCACGCCAGTTTTACAATGTAGGTATCATTGTTATTCCCGTTTTACAGATGAAGAAACTGAGACACAGGGAGGTTAAATACCTTGTCTGGGATCACACAGTTAAGTGGTGGAACCAGATTGGAATCCAAGCAATGTAGCTAGAGAACCCACATAAACTACTTGATTCATATGTCAATATATAAGTATTGAAGACTATCTTCACAATCAATTTAGATGAAAGGGAGTTGGGCCAGTATGAAAATAGGGTGAGGTATTATCCAGCAAAATGTATTAAATATTCTGTTTGGGTTTTAAGGAAAAGAGCCTTCATAATAACTGTGAGGCCAAGACAAGCGGCCCTCTATCTGGTGTGGCCAAGTCTCTGATTCAGGTGCTTTGAGAAATCATTTGGTCTTCACGATAACCTTTTCATTCTCCAAGCTGGGACAAATGTGACTCAGATATCAAGGAACCGAAGGACCATCAACTCATAAGTGGCGCTGCCAGTCTTAAAACCTAAATCTGTCTATTTCCAGAGCCACACAGCTGTCTCGTCATTAGACAGCAAAAGAATAGAAAGAAGATGGGAATGGCTGGTGGCAGAAACATTCCTACCCATGATCTTCTTTCATCCTCCTGAGTACCTTCCCGTAAGTTACAATCATTTCCTATAAACAATAGCTTCCCACAGGACTATACGGTTTGCTCCCAAGGAGTGTACTCAGTGCCCCTGCCTTTCAGTGGCTTTTCTCTCTTCCCCTATTATCACCCACTTCCTAACTATTCCCAGGTAGAGCTAGTAGATAGAATGTAAAATGTCCATGCAATACTGGGGACATACTTATACGATAACCCATTCACCACGATGGCCTGGAATTCAAATTTGACTGAGAAACCTGTATTTCTATTTGTTAAATCTGACAACTCTATAATCAGGAGACATTAATTTAAGCAGAATATCCAAATTCTGTTATCAGTAATCTTGCTCTCAGAACTATAAATTGGTTCAAACTTCCTTTTCCTTGGGCATCATCT
The DNA here is from genome assembly GCF_018350155.1 of Leopardus geoffroyi. NCBI lineage: Eukaryota > Metazoa > Chordata > Mammalia > Carnivora > Felidae > Leopardus > Leopardus geoffroyi. Next base: position 168,470,113 of record NC_059327.1, read on the forward strand.
CCATATTCAAACACAAAGATATTTATAAGAGGCTTATTTTTCATCTTCTTTTCTTATTATTCTGAAATTGGATAGCAGAAAACTTTTTTAACATGCGCATTTTTTCCAGTTTTTTTCTCAGAGTGAAATAAATACGTCCCAACATCTCCCTCTTTCCTCTAGCAGTTCCTTAAAGTGGCCAAAAATGAGCACAAACTGTTTGAATATGTGACTTTCAAAACTGTATAAAACATGTCCGCAGGTCGCCTGGGTGGCTCAGTCCGTTAAGCGTCCAACTTTGGCTAAGGTCATGATCCCATGGTTTATGACTTCAAGCCCCGTGTCGGGCTCTGTGCTGACAGCTCAGAGCCTGGAGCCTGCTTCAGATTCTGTGTCTTCCTCCCTGTCTGCCCCTCCCCCAATCACTCTGTCTCTCTCTATCTCAAAAATAAACATTATTTTTTTTTTAAATTTAAAACATGTCTGCAAAGAAGTGTTTTGGGTGAGGATAATGAGAATAGGGGATAGTATAGCCAGCTGGTTTTCTACAGAAGTGAAGAGAGAAGGGAGCCTGTGAATTAATCTAATACTCCTAGGATGTTTTAAAATATATAAAAGACATAGGTATCCCTAAGGTGGGACAGAAAATGTGGGATATAGCATGCTCAAAATAATAGAAGAGGCTGAGTTTGGCAGCTAATTATCAAAATGTATGTAACTATTCATGTTTGGAAACCTCAAAAAATTATCTGACAGAAAAGCAACAAACTCTTAACACCTAGCTAACAATGTACATGGACTCTGAGTTAACATACATGTATATTCTTGCATGTTTTATGGCTATTAGAACAGGTATTAATGTGAAATTTTTCTTTAATTTTCATTAGGAAAAAATAAGTTAAGATATAAATAGAAAAGAAAGATAAGATTATTCTCATAATTCAACACAGTGATAAAGGAAACTATCAAGAAAATGAGATTAAGAGTGTGGTCTAATTTGTGTTCAAATGTCAATATCCCAATACCCATATGCCAGCACTACAGTTAACTTAATTAGTATATTTTCTTATCAAGCAATAAATCAAGTAGAAGACTGATTACAGAAGAATCAGCTGATTCTTATGAAACATTATGGAATTGGTTTTCCTTTTTTAATATTTATTTATTTTGAGAGAGAGAGAGAGAGAATTAGCATGGAATCCAATGTGGGGCTCAATCTCAGGACCATGAGATCATGACCAGAGTTGAAATCAAGAGTCAGACACTTAACTGACTAAGCCACCTAGGGGCCCCTGTAATTTGTTTTCCAAAACCAAGATACCTCCAGACCAGGTCAGAAAATGCTTGGAACAATGTGAATAATTTAAGGATTCAGTACATAATATATAACCTGTATAATCCTCACAGTGCTTTTTACATATGCTTCCAATACTTTAGCTTTTCATATTTTTTTTAAATAGTGAGAAGATAGTAAACCCTAGATCAAGCAAACAAAAGCGAAAACAAATGAGCAAACAACAGCAAAAACAACTCCACCATCTCTTATTAGTTAGTGGCCATATTAGAAAGAATCATATGATGATTATCCCCCAAAATGGCTGATTCAGAGCTATGATAGATTCCAATAAATGAAGACATCTGTACAACATACTTATTTCTGTCACATGGGAAATCCTTCTAATTTGTTTTGACATTCAGTTGGTTCAAACTAAGTAGAAATCCAACCTGAACCTTTGCAACAATCCTCAAGATAAACGAACCTCAAATGCTTTCATTCCTGGCAAATGATTCTGTCTCCTACTTAAGAAGGAATTTTAAGTCATTGGGTATGAACTACAATTCTTCCAACAATCAAACTCATCTGCATTTTCTCCTGGTTTTCTCTCCATCTTTCACAGTAAAGTATCTCTCCTCTTGTTTCAAGTTAGTCACCCCACTTATGGTTTTTAACTCACTCTTTTCCACTTTTTCCAGAAACATTCTCCATTGATCATATCTAATTCTTCAAGATCTTTCATCTAAAAACATTCTTCTTTGAGAGGAAGCAGGTTTAAGTTTCTCCTATTAGGAAAATAAAAAACCCTCTTTCGGCTTGGATCCATTAGTTAAGTGTAGCTATTCCTTTTTCTCTTTCTCAATTTTCCTATTTTATCTTCCTTAAAGCACCATCGATCCTTCATGTTTTTAATTCCTCACTTCACATTCACTCTCAGGGATCTGTCCTACTTCATCCCCACCTTCACCCCCACACCCTCCCTTAGAGATACCCTTGCTAAAAGCAACTCTGAAAGACTGTTGCCGAATCCAGCCACCATATCTCAGTCCTTATATTTCCGTGTGGCCTTTGAGAGGGTACATAGTTGGCCTCCCTGCCATCTTCCGCCCCGTTTGTCCTACTTGCTGCTATTCCCTTTTGATCATAGCTGGATCTTCTTGCTCTCTGTGTCCTCACCTCATGGCTTTCCACAAAATTGTGGTACACGCCCTTTGATTTGTTTTTAACTTGACGATTATTTTTGTAGTATTGTTTGTAGAGTGGTCATTTCCAATTGATGTCCATAGTCGAGACATCTTGAAGGAATTCCAGAATAGAGCGAGCATATATCTGCCACGTGGTCATCATTATCTGAGTGCCTTACAAATCACTGAAATCAACTGGTTCCAAACTTACCATCCTATACCCCCCCTACTGCCTCTGCCCTTCACTTCCTCAAAACTGCTTTTTTGTTTGTTTTTCTATATTCCTTATCTCTTTATGGTGTCAGTGGTTGCAAATGGGGCAAAAATAATTTTAGATCCATTTTTAGTGATCTATGCTCCCACCATCCAAGTAATCGCTCACTTCAGTAGTTACAATTTCTAATTATTTCCTGATTATTTTTCTCTTTTATTATCTACACTGTTATGGTCACTATTCTCTCTGTCTCCCCCCCCCCACCCTACCCTCACACACAGTTTCTTTATTGGACTATTCAATAATTGTTTTAAATTTTATTTTACCGTGGTAAAAACACTTAATATGAGCTCTGTCTTCTTAACAAATTTTTAATTGCACAGTACAGCAATTGGAAGCACAATATTTTACAGCAGATCTCTGGAACTTACTTATCTTGCATTACTGAAACTGTATACATGTTCAGTAGCAGCTCCACATTCCCTCACACCCCAAACCCAACAAACATCATTCCACTCTCTGTTTCTATGAGTTTGACTAGTTTAGATACCTCATACAAGTGGAATCACATAGCGTTTGTCTTTCTGTCCCTCGCTTATTTCACACAGTAATGCTGTCCTCCAGGTTCATCTATATTGCTGCCTATGGGCACAATCCCCTTCTTGTTTTGAGGCTGAATAATATTCTATTGTATGTATAAACCACATTTCTGTATTCAGTCATCGTTAATGGACGTTTAGGTTGTTTCTGTATAGAATTGGCTATTGTGAATACAGGTTTGCCCTGCTTCTGTGAAGGGTTTTGTGCTACTTTGCTTTTACAAATGACCTATATTAGGTACCTGTTTTTGCTAACTGGAAGAAATCCAAAGAGGATTTTTGCTTTTATGAAATGGTAATTGCTTCTTCACTTTGTGCCGTTTTGGCTTACGAAATGTTTCACGGGAATGCTCTATTTTTGGGTGCTACAAGAAACCTATGTTACTATAATGAACAGGGAGGCTCCTCAAAAAATTAAAAACAGAACTATCATATGCAGCAATCCCACTTTTAAGTATATATCCAAGTGAATCGAAATCAGAATTTTGAAAAGATACAATAGTCCTTTTCCTTTTTTTTCCTGGTTCTGGTGTTATCCTTTTCAAATCTGTATTCCTTTCTGCTGCCAGCATGACTTTCTGTAACAGTCATATGACCCTGACTTTCATATGCTCTCTTCAAAACCATTAAATGACCCATTGTTAGAAAAAATTAAAAAATTAAAAATGAAGGACCCATCATTACCCACCAGAATGAATATAAGCTTTCTAGCATGGTATGACAGAATTTCATGATATGTAGCATTGCCAGATTTAACGAATGCAATTATTGCACACAACATACTTAAATTAGTCATTATTTATCTGAAATTCTAATTTGATCAGGCATCCTGTATTTTACTGGCAGCCTTGTGATAGGGAACTGGATTACTTCTCTAAGTCATCTCCTGTGCTCCACCCATAACACTATCGCCACTTCTGTACATTATAATCCACCCTCCCAACAGAAAGAAAGAAAGAGAAAGAAAGAAAGAAAGAAAGAAAGAAAGAAAGAAAGAAAGAAAGAAAAGAAAGAAAGAAAAGAAAAGAAGGAAGGAAGGAAGGAAGGAAGGAAGGAAGGAAGGAAGGAAGGAAAATTTACTGGCTGACTTCACTCTTTCTTCTGGTCCTTTAAAACATTTTGCTTTCCTGCCAGAAATGTCTCTTCTGTATCTGTCATGTGTTCCCCTTCTCTGTAATAGCTGTACCTATGTCTGTCCAGCTAGATCCCAGTTCTCAAATGGACTTGTGTCTAGGTGTGGCCATATGATCAAATGATCTCCAATGAAATAGGACCAAATGTAATAATGTGCCGTAATCTAGTCCTGTTTCATAAAACCTCCAAAGAGTACCCTTCAATGTTCTTTGGGATTATGAATGACATGGAGAAGGATCTTAAATCCATGTATGCTGGATCCATATATCTGGACCCATCTCGATCCATTTTGATCCAGCTACCGTCAGCTTGAATCCCTGAAAAACTCCATGGAGTAGAGTTTCTCCATCCCACTCGAGCACCTGCCTCAGACTGTTTTGTGACCAAAACAGTCTATTGAGCCATTACATTCTGGATCTAATTAGCCTATCTCACTAATTCACTATTTTCCCTTATATTCAAGTCTCAGCTAAATAATTATTTTCTAAAATAGAAAGATTTTCTGGCCTCCAAAATACTGGGTGAAGAAGGTGTAGAGTAGATAGATGAAGGAGGTTTCGCAATTCTGAGGAGTAAGAGCTGTAGTGAGAAAAGTAAGATGTTCATTAAATTTAATTTAGGGCATGGATTATAATGTATGAGGCCTAGATCCTCATTATTATGAACAAAGAAATATAGATTAGTGAATCTTTTTCTCATGGCTAAATCTGAGCTTTTCTGATTTTCACCTTTGAAAAAACAATTAGAATTTCACAAGGCTTACCATTAAAGAGGCTTTTGAATAAAATCACTCCAAAGTCAATTCCCTTTACAAGTCACTGCATTCTATTACATGTTTTTAATATATTTATTTAATGTTTTGCTTATTTTTGAGAGAGCAAGAGACTGAGTGGGGGAGGGGCAGAGAGAGAGAGAGAGGGAGACACAGAATATGAAACAGGCTCCAGGCTCTGAGCTGTCAGCACAGAACCCCACGCAGGTCTCGAACTTGTGGACTGCACGATCATGACCTGAAGTCAGATGCTTAACCGACTGAGCCATCCAGTTGCCCCAGTAAATGTCTTTTTTTTAATTAAAAAAAAATTAACGTTTATTTATTATTGAAAGACAGAGAGAGTCAGAGCGTGAGCAGGGGAGGGGCAGAGGGAGAGGGAGACACATAATCTGAAGCAGGCTCCAGGCTCTGAGCTGTCAGCACAGAGCCTGATGCGGGGCTCAAACTCACTGACCGTGAGATCTTGACCTGAGCCGAAGTCGGACGCTTAACCGACTGAGCCACCCAGGCGCCCCAAATGGTGTCTTTTGAAATTTAACAGTGTAGATTAGTTATTGCATTTTCACTGCTCTTTAATATTTGGGTTGCGTCTACAGTTCATTCACCACTCTGCACTGGACAGTTTGTACTGTTGTTGTTTTTTAACTCTAACCAACATTGTGGCTATAGGTATCTGTGTACATTTGTACAAAAAGGGTATGTGTAAGGTTATGAATGTCCATGGGTGAGATTTTCATTTAGACTTTTCCAAGTGGAAATGCTGAGTACTAATATTACATATATTTTCAATTTTGCTATTGCCAAATTACTTTTTAAATTAGAAGTTATGTTGTTACTAGAAATATATTAGTTACCGTTTCCTTATACCTTGCTACTCAAGAGTGTTATCTAACTTAAAATTTTGCCTGTTTGATGAATGTTAAATGATTTTCCCTTGTTGTTTGAATTATAACTGCTTAGACTTATCAAGTGCGTATGGTTGAGCGTGGTCTAAACGGTTACTATGTCCTAACACACTGTCTCATATGAAGAAGGTATTATTTTCACTTCCATTTTACAGCTGAGATATCACAGGCTCAAAGATGTAGGGTCGCTCGGCTAGTAAACGATAAAACCAGAAATTGAACCTAGGTGGTTTGATTTCATAGTCAATGTTCTTTACCCACAAAACTAATAATTCTCTCTCCAGTTTGCTTTTCTCTGACAGTGAGGTTGATGACCATTTTATATGTTTACTAAACTTCAGATTTCTTCCTAAGAGCTGCCTGGATATATGGTTGGCTCATTGGCTCCTTATTACTTAATTGTGCTCATTTTTATTGTTTGAAGAGGTTTCTTTATATATTCTAAAACGTGAACCATTTAGTTTATATAGGTTAAAAACATTTTCTCTGAATTAAAATCTTGGCTTTTCCTTTTTTATGTCATTTTGAGGTTTTTTTTTTTTAATTTTTCACGTATGAAAATGGATCACCCTTTTTTTTTTTCCTTCATGGTTGTCTTTTAAATTCTTATTTAAGAAATTCTTTCCTATTTCAAGGTCATAAAGATATTTCTTTATGATTTATTTTTTATATGTCTTTCTTTTTTTCCATATGGATAGTTGATTTTACCAGTAGTATTTATGGAAAAAGCCATCCTTTGCTCCACAGAATAGTAATGTCACCTGCGACATTTCCCATTTTTCCTACATGTAAAATTATTCAGAGGCTTTTTCCATTGAAATATTTATCTCTTCACAGATAACAAAATATTTTAACTGCAGTATCTTTTTAGTAAGTCTTATCATCTAGTGGAGTGAATTTTCTCCCACATTATGAAAATACTAACACTTGGGTATTTTCATCTCTGCAGCTTCCCATGTAAATTTTAGGGTCTGTTTGACAAATGCAAAAAGAAACAAAACAACAATAAAAATCAAACAAAACCAGCTGCTGGGTGGGGGATAATTTCAATACATGGATTACTTTAGGGAGAACTGACATTTTATTGTATTGAATCTTTGCAAACATAAACATGTCCAATCTCTCAATCTTTTGTGTCTTTCTTATGTCTTTCTTTGAGATCTAATATATTTTTTTGTAAAAGTTCCACATAACTTGGGGTAGATAACCTTATTTTTTGTTATTATTATAAATAACTCCATTTTATACTTAGATTTTTAAATTATTTATTGCTGAATTTATGACAGCTATAAATTCTTATAGTAGTAAGCTTCCTTATTTTGTTGCTCCTTTAAAATAAAATGTCTTTGGGGTGCCTGGGTGGCTCACTCGGTTGAGCGTCCGACTTTGGCTCACGTCATGATCTCACAGTTTGTGGGTTCCAGCCCCGCAACAGCCCCGCTTGCTTAGAGCCTGGAGCCTGCTTCAGATTCTGTGTCTCCTTCTCTCTCTGCCCCTCCCCCGCTCACGCTTTGTCTCACTCTGTTTCTCAAAAATAAATAAATGTAAAAAAAAAAATTTAAAGAAAAAATAAAAGAAAATAAAATGTCTTAAACATTTCTTCATTAAGAATGATATATGTTATACATTTTGGAAGACAATCTTTAGTGGAGTTAAGAACATTCTTTTCTATTCCTAATTAACTAAGACTTTTTTTTAAGTTTTTATTTAATATCCAGTAAGTTAACATACAGTGTTACATTAGTTTCAGGTGTACAATGTAGTGATTCAACACTTCCATGTATCACTTAGTACTCATCACAAGTGCCCTCCTTAATCCCCATCACCTATTTAACCCAGCCCGCCAGCCACCTCCCCTCTGGTAACTGTCAGTTTGTTCTCTACAGTTAAGTGTATGTTTTTTGGTTTGGCTCTATCTCTTTTTTAACTTTGTTCATTTGTTTTGTTTCATAAATTGCATATATGAGTTAAATCATATGGTGTTTATCTTTGACTTATTTCTCTTAGACTAATACTCTGTAGCTCCATTCATATCATTGCAAAAGGCAAGATTTCATTCTTCTTTATGACTTAATAATATTCCATTATATATATATATATATATATATATATATATATATATACACACACACACACACAAATATACACACACACACACACACACACACACACATACACACTACCACTTTATGCATTCATCAGTTGGTGGACTCTTGGGCTGTTTCCATAATTTGGCTATTGTAGATAATGCTGCTATAAACATTGTGGTATCCCATTGAATTAGAATTTTTGTATTTTTTGGGAAAAGTCCTAGTAGTGCTACTGCTGGGTCATTGGGTAGTTCTATTTTTAACTTTTTGAAGAACCTCCATACTGTTTTCCTGAGTGCCTACACCAGTTTGCAGTCTCCACATCCTCGTCAACCCCTTTTGTTTCTTGTGTTGTTCATTTTAGCCATTCTGAGGTGATCTTTCATTGTAGTTTTGATTCATGTTTCCCTGATGATGAGTCATCTTGAGCATCTTTTCATGTATCTGTTGGCCATCTGTATGTCTTCTTTGGAAAAATGTCTATTCATATCTTCTGCCCTTTTTTTTGGATTATTTGTTCTTTGAGTGTTGAGTTTTATCAATTCTTTATATATTTTGAATATTAACCCTTTATCAGAAATGACATTTGCAAATATCTTCTCCCATTCCATAGGTTGCCTTTCACTGTGGTTGATTGTTTCCTTTTCTTTTCTTTTTTTTTTTTTTTTTGATGAAGTTCCAATAGTTGATTTTTGCTTTTGTTTCCTTTGCTTCAGAAGACCTATCTAGAAAAAAGTTGCTGCACCTGATATCAAAGACATTACTGCCTATGTTCTCTTGTAGAATATTTATAGTTTCATGACTCATATTTAAGTCTTTAATCCATTTTGAATTTTATTTTTGTGTATGCTATATGAAAGTGGTCCAGTTTCATTCTTTTACATGTTGCTGTCCAATTTTCACAACACCTTGAATATTCTTTCCTGTTTTATTGACTATTAATTGACCAGATAGTTGTGGTCCCATTTCTGGATTTTTTATTCTGTTCTGTTGATCTATGTGTCTATTTTTATGGCAGTACTGTACTGTTTGGATCACTACAGGTTTGTAATAAAATCTGAAGTCTGGAATTGTGATGCCTCCAGCTTTGCTTTGCTTTTTTTTTCCCCAGGGGTGCTTTGGCTATTCTGGATCTTTTGTGGTTCCATACAAATTTTAGGACTGTTTGTTCTAACTCTGTGAAAAGTATTTTGGTAGGGATTGCATTAAATGTGTAGATTGCTTTGGGTAGTATAGATATTTAATCATATTTATTCTTCTGGGGCTCCTGGGTGGCTCAGTTGGTTAAGCGTCCAGCTCTTGATTTCAGCTCAGGTCCTGATCTCACAGTTCGTGGGTTTGAGCCCCATATCAGGCTCTGTGCTGACAAGCGTGAAGTCTGCTTGGGATTCTCTCTGTCCCTCTCTCTATCTGCCCCACCCTGCTTGGGGTCTGTCCCTCTCTCTCAACAATAATCATTAAAAAAACCCAATATTTATTCTTCCAAATGCATTTTTGCATGTGCTAAGAAGTTATTTCCCCTTTATTATTTACCGTTGAGAATTTCAGTAAGATTTTTGTCATGCTAAGCCACTCTTGGTTTACTGAAATACAGTCTACCTTGTCTCATTGAATTTTTAAAAGTATACTTCTGGATTGGTGTTGCTAATGTTTTATTTAATATTTTGATATTTACAGCCCCATGTGACATGGTTTATGGTTTTCTTTCCATAAGAGATACTTAAAAAATTTATTGAGTTATATCAGTCTCATAAAATGAAAAAAAGTTAGTTTCCCCTGTTTCCTGGAATAGCTTGCATATTATTGGAAGTGACAATTTGATGATTGACTGTAACCTAACCTTCAAAACCTCCTTAACCTAGTGTTAGTTTTGTATTTGAGGATATCTTTTATTTTTTTAATTTTAGAGAGGGAGAGAGAGGAAGAACACATGTGAGCAGGGGAGGGGCAGTGGGCCCAGTATGGGACTGGATCCCACCACCCTGGGATCATGACCTGAGTTGAAATCAAGAGTTGGTCACTCAACTGACTGAGCCATCAAGGCACCCTGAGGATAGCTTTTAATGTATTGATTTTGCTCATTTACTGACTAAATTTTTCAGATATTCCTTTTTTTTTTCTTGAATCACATGTCAGAGTTTCACAAACATTGGAATAAAATTATGCATAATAAAGCATTAAATACTTTTGTTATTTATAATATTCTCATATTCCAAAATTAATGACTTTTCTCCTTTGTTCTTGTTATATCTTGCTAGCAGCTTTATAGTTCATTAATATTTTCAAAGAATGAGTTATGGTTTTCTTGATCTTTCTTTCTTTTTTTTTTTTTTTTTTTTTACAAAATTTACCAGTGACTTCATCTAGGTCTGGAGTTTTCTTCATGGGAAGGTTTTATATTACAAATTCAATTTTTTGGTGGGAGATATGGGCTAATCATATTTTAAATTTTTTCTTCCTTGAGTTTTAACAAACTGTGATTTTTGAGAGTTTGTCTCTGGTGTATTAAAAATGGCTATAAATTTTTGTCACTACCTCATTTATGGCATTTGTGCCCTCCTGTTTAGATCTGGATTGATTTGGCCAAAAAGAATCCAGAGAACATGGCAGGAATGATGTCATGCCAATTCTAGACTTAGCTTTTCAAAGGGCTCACAGTTTCCACTTTTCTCCCTTATTGTTTGACTCTTGGAATCTAGATGCATATAAATAAGCTACCCTCATGGGGAATCTAAACGCATAGGGAGAGAAGTATGAACCTTTTTGTCTGTTTGTTAGTTCTTTCTAATTCTCCTGGCATATAAATGATTGAAGCCGTCTTGACTTTTTTAGCCCTATCTGCCTTCTGTTTGCAGCCATATAAGTGAGCTGTATGAGATTAGGGGAATAAACTACTTGGTCAAACCCGAAATTTCTGAGATAGCAAATGATCACTTTTGTCTTTTGCCATTGGGTTTTGGAATTCTTGTTACATAGCAAAAAGTAACCAAAATAGAAATTGGTCCTGCAAAGGGGTTTGACTATGATCAAACCCTAAAATATGTGCTGTTGGTAGTGGGTAGAAGCTAGGACAATTTTGAGGAAATTGTTGGTGCATAGTGTAAGGACAATGAGGAAATCTTATTGCAGGAAGTAAAAAAGACAACGTGTGTTATGCATTGGTAGAAAATGTGGCAACACTGTCACCTACAGTAATATGAGGGATAGAAAACATACCTAATGAATTTGTGGATTTGGCTTGAAAGATTTCCATGCACAATACTGAAAAGACTGGTTTCCTTTAGCTGCATGTGCTAAGCCGTGGAGACAGGTGAAATAAATAGCAAACTATTCACTTGTTAAGCAGAATTTAGAGAAAATATTTCCAACTGAGGGCTTGCAAGTATAAAACTGTTTCTAATTCCCAATTTCTCCCAGAAAAGAAAAAAGATTTCCAAAATAAGTAATGGTCTAAGGGGGGAAAAATTAGGGGTCCTTGGGTGACTCAGTCAGTTGAGCATCTAACTCTTGATTTATGCTCAGGTCATGATCTCAAGGTCATGGGATAGAGCTCTGCATTTGGGGTACATGCTGAGCATGGAGCCTGCTTAAGATCCTCTCTCTCTCAACTTCTGCCCCTCCCCCACTCGCGCTCTCTCTCTATCTCTCTCGCTCTCTCTCCCTCTCTTTAAAATAAAAATTAAAAATATAAATGAATGAATGAATGAATGAATGAATGAATGAATGAATACATGCAGGTCCTGGTAGGAAAACAGGGTCTTAGGATCGGGATGCTGATGATCCCTTGTGCTGCTCAATCTCTGATACCTGCATCCAGTTCTCAGCCTGCAACATTCAGTCATTGTTGGGTCTTACAGAGACTTATCCTGCAGGTGCATAGCCCTGCCCTTGGCCAACTGTCTGTGGCGAACACCAACCTAGACTTCTAATTTCTCCCAATGCAGTTTCTCTTCTCCAGTTCTTTTCTGAAAATTTCAGACACTTCAGCAGCCCTGAATTCTGATCTACATCTTCTGTGCTCCACAGGTCAGCCAACTTCTCTTCACTGTGGTAAGACCATTTGGAGCACCTGGGTTAATAAGAAGTTCACTTCATGTATTTCCCGAATCTCAGCATCTCTGCCTGTCATCCAATAACTGAAGACAGTTTGTTAAATCTTGCTCAGTTTTGTAATTGTTATGGTGGGAGGAAAGGTCTGGTATCATTTACCTTGTCATGGTGAGAGGCATAACTGTTTTCAGCCTATATTTATGTGTGCTTCTTTTTTTAAAATCTTTGTTAATATTTATTTATTTTTGAGAGACAGAGAGAGACAGATAGACAGAGTGTGAGTGGGGGAGGGGCAGAGAGAGAAGGATACACAGGATCAGGATCAGAAGCAGGTTCTAGGCTCTGAGCTGTCAGCATAGAGCCCAATGTGGGTCTCAAACTCACAAACTGCGAGATCATGACCTGAGCCAAAGTCAGACACCTAACCAGCTGAGCCACTCAGGTGCCCCAATGTGTTCTTCTTTCTTTATGCAAGAATATTTTATAATTTGGGTGATGGAAAATCCCTCCTAATCAATTTTGTACTTAATTTCTGCCAGTGTGCTAAGGGTTTTACCACCTCAGAAATAATTTCCATGTTCAAGAGTAAAATTCAAAACTTAAAACCAATGAATGCACAGGGATTTTTTTTTAACCCAGCGCCCATGCACAAAAATATAACAGCATCTTACCTGTGATGGCAAACAATCTTTCTACTAAATTATCCTGGCATTATTTGCAGCTTTTCTCGACTAATGAAGAATCTGTGGCCCGAGCACCTCAACACAAGCAGAATCTGTGCCTTTCCTTCTGTTTTGCTGTGGGTGCTAAAATCTACTGAAATTCCATAGGCAGAAAACCCTTTTAGTCCCCAACCATCCCATTCTTTCCTCAAGGAACCAGCAATATGTCCATTTTGGGCATCCGTTAACTGTAGATAATCAATTTGCGTTGTTTTAAGCTACTAAGTTTGTGGTAATTTATTACAGGAACAATACAAAATACACTCCAGGAAACAACTATTACTTTCTTCAGTATATGCTTAACAGAGAATGCATTCATTAAAAGAAGTGCTAGAATATTCATACCAACACTATTTGTAATACTGAAAGCTAGAAACCAGTGGCCCACCAATGGTAGAATGGACAAATAAATTGTAGAATATTCACATAATGGGATACTATGTACCCATCTATACATATATGAAACCATCTATACATATATGAAATAATGTGGATAATGTCACAGTGTTGACAGATAAAGGTTCAACACACAAAAGTAAATGCTGTATAATCTAATTTACATAAAATTTAAAAATAAAAAATACTGTGCTTATCGAAATTTGAATAGTGGCTATCCCTGGGGGCAGCATAGAGCCTATGTGGGAACAAAAGCTGTGTTTGGGTGGTGTTAGTGTCTGTTCGTTAGTCTAGGTGATGGTTATAAGAGGGTGTTCAGTTTGTGAAAGTCCATCACTTTACTGTGTATACTTTTCTGTTTATGATAGTTCAATGAAAATAAATTTAAAATATGTCCCAGGTTTTTCTTTTGATTGACAACAATGAAGATTAAAACATGTGAAAAATTTAAAATACTTTTTAAATTAAAATGATTCAAAAGTCGCTTCAGATAAATCCATCAAGAAACATTAACCAAGGTCTTTTTGAGGTCTTATTTAAAAATTGAAACATTCTCTCAAGGCCTTAGGGCCTAGCCAGAGGCTAGGACACTTCCCCAGAGCACTGTCATGAGGCCATGCATATTTAATTGAATAGTTAATTGAAATACACACAGAGAAAATTTTTCCCAAAGCTGACACAATGGTAACATTTTTCTTTCTAATTATTTGTTCCCGTGTCTCTACTGAGACTAAAATCTTAATGTAGGCTGGACTTTTCGCTGCAGTCACTTCTGGTTAGATGTCTTTCAATTCCTAGTAAGCCTTGTGTACTATTTCTCCTTAGCAGACAGACTGATGTCATCAGCACCAGCTGCTCTCTGCTTAGAGAGAGGATGGGTGAGAATGCAAGGCAACCAGAATCTGGGTTTGGGAAATGAGTTGTGAGTAACAGACAAGGCCCCTACTTTCCCTTTGTACCTCCATGGAGTAAAAAAGGACCCCACCGTCAAGGTACAAAAGTCTTGAATCACTGACCCGAATTCTCGTTTTCTAAAGAGCCAAATTAATGTAATAAATACAGGAGATAAGCCTTGTACTCTCCATGCTCTGCACACTGAGTAGTCAGTGATACGGAGGTGGGCAGCTGAAGTGAATGTGAAAGGCAGCAGGGGATTGACAAGGTGCAGACTAATCGAGAGAATGGCAGTGATATCCCCTTGGGTAGAAGCCTACCTATATGATCACAGCAGTTGAAGTGAGGGGCACAATCCACCATGACGCTTTCCCTATAGACATAAAGAACAGCAGGCGTTTTTACGCCCTCTCTTTTGTATAACTCAGAAACAGTGTTCGTAACAAGGTTGCTTTACGTGGGCTGGACTCCGGGGGCGTATGCTTTCAGAAGTTTGGATGTGGTTTACTAGACATCTGATTAACTCTGCCTCCTGCCATTCAAGGGCTAAGTCATTTGTTGGCTGGGACCTCTGACTTCATTGAACTGAGAATTCAATACAATGTAAGTTATTTATTTGCTTTCTATAGGTGGAGTTTTTGAAACAGAAAAGATTACATAAATAATACTTATTTTGTACCCACCCAGTGCGTATAGTATGTACTCCTTAAATATTTCTTTAATTCATTCTGGAATCAGACAGCCTGGGTCCAAAACCTGACTCTATCATGTTTTTAGCTATTTGACCTTTGGAAGTTACTTAACTGTTCTACGCTACAGTTTCATTTTATGAAATGGAGATAATCATAAAGGTTTTGGCAAGGACTGAATGAGTGTGTGAGTATATATTTAATTAATATATATGAGCATATATATATATGTATATATATTCGTATATACATACATATAGTCTGTCGCATTAAATATAACTTCCTAACTTTTCTTTCAGAATTCTGATAGAACATTTCCGAGATAAATCTCCTTATCAGTCACTTATAGTCCTATGTGTTTTCGATCGTTTATGAAGTGTACCAATATTACAAACATGATCTGGTTTTCTTTTTCCTGGATAAAAAGAAAATGCCTGTAAAATTCATAATCAGTGCTTGACACCTATCCTATCGGAAAGTGAAGGAAATGCAGATTAGGGATTTCATAATTGTCAAAAAGAGGACAGGCCAACCTTGAGCTTTGCAATGTAGAAGGGAAAGAGTTGGTAAGGTGGGAGCGACAGGGACGTGAAGCATGGGTTTTGAACCTGAGAGACTGTGGTTCTGACCAAGATCATAGAGAAGGGAATCAAGAGTAGAGACCTGTTGCTGGTCTCCCTCTGAATGCTTGCAGACACATTCGTTATGGAAAACACCAGAAATTTCTGTTTATTCCCCTGCACTTGAACAACAGTCTCAAAGGCTATGTCGACTCTGCACATGTTTTTAAATTTTTTTCAATGTTCATTTATTTTTGAGAGAGAGAGAGAGAGAGAGAGAGTGCAAGGAGGGAAGGGGCAGAGAGAGAGGGAGACACAGAATCCGAAACAGGATCCAGGCTCCGAGCTGTCAGCACAGATCCTGGCGTGAGGCTCAAACTCATGAACCATGAGATCATGACCCGAGCCGAAGTCAGACGCCTAACCTACTGAGCCACCCACACATGCGCCCTTCTACACATTTCTAAATACATTATTTTGACCGTGGCCAGTTGATCTTTAGAACTGTGATCATGTCAGCCTTAAAGGTTTTTCAAGTTGCTGTAGGGATGTCTTCCTCTGGGCTCCATTTCCTGTCACAGCCCTGGGAAGGATGATGGAA
Organism: Leopardus geoffroyi; assembly: GCF_018350155.1. Lineage (NCBI taxonomy): Eukaryota > Metazoa > Chordata > Mammalia > Carnivora > Felidae > Leopardus > Leopardus geoffroyi. Next base: position 168,486,181 of record NC_059327.1, read on the forward strand.
TCTTTCATGAACACAAACAAGGATAAAAATCTGCTGCTGATAATAATTCTGCTTCATGGGTGGAGTTGAAGACATATATTAAAATATGCCGGGAGCAATACAAGACAGCGATGAAAAGCATGTGTGGGGCTTCACAATCTGCCTCTGGCAATCCCCGACTCTCAAATCTCTCTTTAATCTCTGCAAAGTAAGGGAATAGGAAAGGAGTTGTCAGCATCTAGAGGGTAAAACAAATGTGAACAATGAAGACCGTGGGCTCCTAAGAGCAAATCATGCAACACTCACTTGATTGCTGTTTCGGTGTAGGGTTACTGTTTGTGGCTGCCAGGAAGGCACTAGATCTATCTTAATTTCAGCGAATCATCTGTTAGCGTCTCAGGCATTTTTACAAATTGGTTTAAAGGGGATTCAAAGTGAATTTGCTTCACCTTTGGTGACTGGCAGTGGGGTCACGATAAATGGCACTGTGCAAAGTTCTCGTGGTTTCCGAAGGAGTTGGTATTTAGCGGCATCGCTAACTTCCTTATGATTAAATCCATACGGGGAGGCAATTGGCATGAAATGGGGAAGAGAGCTTACCAAATCTCAAAGTAAAGTACCCTCCAGACCAAGAGAAACTAAGTAGCAAGGTTAGAGGCCAAATTACTTTGGAAAATGTGGAGGCCTAGCCTGAGAGATTAAAGTGCAAGGCCATCAGAAGAACCAGGCACTCCTCCCACTGGGGAAGGAGAAGACCGAGTAAAAGTGAAACAGAAAGACAGTTAATTTCCAACTACTAAAGTGAGAGTCTCCTTTTAAAAATATCTCCGAAGTGTTAAATGGACAGAGGATTCTTTTTTTCAAATTTTACACCCAGAAGGCTGCAGAATCATGTGGTGAACAGATTAATAAACTGCCACCACCCACACCATGCAATATAGGGAACTAACAGGCTAGACAGTGGATTGTTAAAAAGCACCAGTCCTGTGAATCATCGTTAATACTTAACCGATGCCTACTTTGCGGTGGCCACTGTTCTTCGGGCTTTCCATGCGGTACTTCATTTCACCTGCATGATAACACTGTGTGATATATGGTATTACCACCTTCACATTGCTGCTGAGGAAACAGAAGCACAGAGAGGTTAAGGAACTTCCCTGAGGTCATACAGCCAGCAAGTGGGGAAGGTGAAATTGGAGACCAACCATTTGGCTTCCAGACTGTGTTCTTCACTCCCACACTTCTTGGTCTGGGAAGACTATGATGGAGCTTCAGAGACCTCCACAACATCGAAATCCTTTCTAAAGTACTGTAGCTTAAGGATAGCCTGTGATTGTCTGAGATTTGAACTGTGCTTTGCATTTTACCAAGAGATGAGACCGCGTTCTTTTATGTAAAGAAGACAGACTAGACAGCCTTCCCCCCATTCACACAGATGTTCAGGTTGTTTAAATTTACCCCTGCACATGACAAGCAATTTGTGGAATTAACTAGAAACCAAGTGCTCTATTTTTTTCCCCCAAAAGCAATCTGCTTCCCCTATTCTGCTTCACAGCATCTTATGATTTTCTTTTATAAATCAAAGCTAAGATAAGACTGTTGAATTTGCAACATTTATTTTAGAACTAATTTATAATGTTAGAAAATTCACTGGAGTGTCTTGATAGTTAAGATAATATGTAATAGTACTACCATATACATGAATTATATAGACTTTTTTTAATGGGGTAATTATGTGAACAGTAAGAGAATAACTTCATTGTACCACTGTAACTATGCAGAGAAGACTTTTTCCACTTACAGCTACTAAAATAACATGAACTTTTTTTTGAGAAACAGAAAATATACTATGAAAATCTAATATAGAAAACAATTGACTTCTCTATATGGAGTATGTTCTTGAGATATACTGAAATCATATATCCTATAACCCATAAAAGCTATTTAATCCACATTTCTGCATATATACACATGGTGTGTTTACATATTTACATATACATTTTTTATTTGCATAATTTGCATTCCTTCATTTACTAATGATTTCAATTCTACTAAACTCTATCATAAATGATAGGTATAGGAACACCTGGGTGACTCAGTCATTTGGGCTTCTGACTCTGATTTCGGCTCCGATTGTGCTCTCGCGATTTGTGTTAGAGCCCCACATCAGACTTTGCACTGACAGTGTGAAGCCTGCTTGGGATTCTCTCTCTCTCCCTCTCTCTCTGCCCCTCCCCTACTCATATTCTCTCTCTCTCTCTCAATAAATAAATAAACTTAAAAAATAATAATAGGTGTAGACTATATCAGAAATATCTTCAGGAAGCTGCATTCCAGATTAAAATTGTCATTAGTCAAATAATCCCCATTGGTAAATGAAACATCATAACTGGAATAAGTTGTGGTGGAGTTAGAGAGAGAGAGAGAGAGAGAGAGAGAGAGAGGATGAAGCTGTGAGAGTATGTAATAGTAAGAATAACCTAAGCTAGAGGGTCAAGAAAGCTTCCTTGAGGAAAGGAAGCTCAAGCTGAAATAGGAAACATGAGTAGCAGTTAAGTAGGATAACTGGTGGGAGAACATTCCAAATAACAGAAACCGCATATACAAAGGCCCTGTGGTAGGAGGGAGAATGTTAGGTTTGCAGAATAAAAACATAGAAAGTGAGGAAGATTGTGTACAAGATGAATCCTTAGTGGGAGAAAAGTCCACAGCTCTGATCTTGTCAAAGATTTCAGACTTCATTCTTCAAACAAAGGAAGATATAGGAGGGTTTCTGTTTTTGTTTGGTTCTGCTTATTTATTGCTGTTTTGAGTTGGATGCTTGGAGAGGGAGTGGTGACAGAAGCAGATCTGGGTGTTATGTACACACAACTGAAGGCTGTGAAATTTGGACCTCAGCTGTTTCATTGGTTTCTGCATAATCTCTCAGCAGTGTTTCTCCCCTCTAACACCTGAGATTTATTTAACGAGTCATCCATTTTAATGATGTTTCTACTCAAACCAAGCTGGCAGAGTAAGTCCTACAAAAGGTGCATATGCTCAAGGTTAAACAGACAATCAGATAAGAGAGATCTCTTATGTTATTTTGTTATTCTGGTTAGTTGTTGCTGGACTTCTTTTCAGGATGGGGTAATAAAGATTGTCCCTCTCTTCTCCTAAGTTGCAAACCAGTTGAAGTGATATGTAAGTTCGACAAATGGCGATCAAAATGTTCGTTTTATCGTTGGTAAATCTGAGTAGGATAATACAGTTTACATCTGCGTCACAACCAGTCTTCCTGACACTCTTCCCGGAATTAATTTTACTCACCCAGAACTCCAGGCCACACCACCCACGTCAAACTCATTTCTGTCTCCCAAATAGCAACCTGGAGGGTCAGAGTCTGTTCTGTATGCTTAGCCCAAAGAAGCAATCTTGTGTATCTCGACAGAAAAATGGGAAGAAAGAGAAGAGGGAGGGAGACTCTTTCAAACCATTAACATGTTAACTGTAACTCTTTTTTCCTTGAGGAGGAGCAAGAAGGTATGGAAGAGAGAGGCATAAAGGATCCCTCCCATATTGTTCCTCTTAGGAATACAGTGGAAATTCCTTCCACTGTATTGGATTGTTGAAGCACAAGGCAAGGTGAATAAATGTTCACCCTCCCCCCTCGCTATTTAGCTATATTCTCTTTCTTTTTGTCTTATTTTATTTCTTCAATATCTTCCAAAGGATCTGGCCCTTTCTTTTTGTCCTCCCTGCACACACACATATATATCAATGTGTACCCTTCAGACAAATTTAAACACAATATCCCAGGTGGAGAAGAGTAATTGTGGGTTGTTTTTGTTGTTGTTGTTGTTCTTTTTGTATATATAGCCTCAAAATTACATGCTTACAAATGCACAAATGAAATACTATCAACTCACAATTATTAAAAACTCTAAAAGAGATGGGAAGAAATAAACACTGCTTCCAAAATGGAACTCTTTTTAAAGTAATATACTTGATTTCAAAACGAACTCCTCCTCCTTTTCTCCTTGATTCCTTTCTGAGTGGGGGCTACAACCACTACCCACTGAGTGGCCAGCAATCGTGGAACCAACTTGGATTCCCACTGATACCTCACCCTTCAAACTCCAGGAGGCTGACCTTTCCATCCTATATTATGGCCACTCACACTGTAGCCTCCCACAGGGCTCTGGCAGTGGGGTGCCCCGCAGGATGTTGGGAGGACTGGAGAATAATGAGGTCTGGGTATTGATTGTGCTGGCTCCCTCTCTCACGGGCCCCATGTGGGCGGTGGCTGTGTTCTTGGACCTGGGGCCAGAGCCCCTGCTGGGCAGCTCTCTTCTCCATTGCAGGCTCTTCCCAAGCTGAGGTAGCTGCACTCCCCTCTTGCCCTTCAAGTCTGGAGACAGTAAAGATAACCCTCCGTTGCCAGCCATGTAGTGCTTCAGCATCTACATGGGGGGTTCCCTTTTTTCCCACTCAACCTTTGTCCATAATCCCTTCATTAACTTCTACTCCACCAACACCTTTGAGTGCCCTGTGTCCTGCGATGACCTTGATTCATACAGGAAGCCATTGTAATAAAGAGGAACTGTGTATAAAATCAAAACCCAGAATACATAGGGGATGTTTTGGAGAGAATTGATTCATTAGACTCTTTGGATAGATACGGACATATGCCACACAATTGAAATATGTATGATATTGTTTCTCTATTACATTTGGTATACTAATTAAAATAATGTAATCACAAAATACTAAAATAAGATGATTTTGACAGCATACTGAAAGCTATTTGGTCCATTTCATCAATCTATCTATTTATCAATCTACCCTTATATATAATGATGACTAAGGATCTAAACCTTAGTTTTGCCTCTTAACTAGGTGACCTCAGACTGACTATTTAGCTCTCCTAGGTCTCAATTTTCTCATGTACAAAAGGTTTTGAGGGTTGAGTGAAATACTGTGTATAGAAAACTTAGCACACTGCCTCACAAGTTTTAAGGGCTCCGTCATTTTTCTATTATTATTACTAGCATAGCGTTATCACTATTATTGCTCAACAGTGGTCAACCAACTCATGTTTTGATTCAATGACTTTGTGGTCATGATTTGTTATAATTAGAGTTGGACAGCAAGCCACCGTCACTGTCTGCTTCACAATTTTTCATAGGTTGTATTCATTCTTTACGCCATTGCTCCAGACTAAACTCATCTGCTAACTCTGTCATTAAAGGAAATGCCAATTAGAACTGAGCCTAAGACTGTCTTTTCTAGAATATTCATTTTTAAAATATTAATTTTTAACGTATTTTTCCCTGAACAAGAATGAAGTCTTTATTCTTGTTAGGTTCACAAAGAAATGTAAGGGCTGTGTGGACACAGACTGTGTCTGTAATATTCCCTACTCTTTCCCAGCAGGGCCTGGCATATGTGGTCTTTTATATGTTCATGGACTGAAAGGAGGTAGGGAGGATAGGTAAAAGGAGCGGCTTTCCGTTCTGCGCTCTCTCTCTGAGAGTCAGAGCAGAGACTAGTCACAACCTGCTGACTGCCCTTGACCAGGACTGGACTCCTCTCTGCTAACTTTGCCCATCCAGCTGACACTTACAAATAATATTAGAGAAAAAAGAGCTTCGCCTTTCTTCCATTCATCCTAAAAAGCTTCTCTCAGCTCTCTTCTTTGATACCCGTTTACCCAGGGACACCTGCTGAGGCTATCCTTGTCATCTTCAGAACTCTCCTGGAGTGTAGCTTCTACTACTTTATCAAATGGAGCCAGCTCTGCCCTGAGGGTTTTTCTTCACCTTCGAGAATAGACGGGAGCCTCCTGTTGTCTCCATCCTACCTCCCACTTGTCCATGCCCAGACACTAATCACACTTGATTTTAATTATTTTCTGTATTCTACAGAAGCTCCCCGAGATCAGAAACCATGACTGTCCTCAGTCGTAGATACCACCGTATCTCAGTCCCACAGCATCACTTTCCTAATCTATAAAATTCAGACGTTGTTAAGAGTGACTCTCTCCTGGGTTGTGTTGAGGATTAAATGATGCTTATACACAAGGGGCTTTAAAATAGTTCCTGCCACATGTTGAGTGTTATGCAGAAGTGTTAGCTTTATTATTAAATCAGTTAGCCTTATTGTGTTGATAATAGTTTAAACTTTATTTTATAGGAGAGAAATGTGAGGCACAGAGAAATTAAACAATTTTCCCAAGGTCATAAAGCCAGTAGAAAATAATGTATAAATCAATAGGAAAATATTTGAAGTCATCGTATTTACACACAGACTTTTTATAGAAATGCTCTACAGTGTGTTTATGTCAGTAATACACAATATTAAAGAAACCCCGATGCTTAGGAAAAAAATACATAAAATTCTTAAAGACCATATAAGATATGCTTTTTGCTTTTTAGAAACTAGAAATCTTGCGGTAAATTGTGTTCTTAATCTAAATATTGAGAACCTTTGATATCCCACCCCAAGATACAGAATTTATACGAAAAATAAAACAAGGTCAAATCAACATAGTATACCTGACATTTCCATATGACAGTAACCTGGTTTCTATCCTTCATTTCATTGTATCTAAACCTGGGGGCAATGGTATTTGCTACATTAAAGCAAGTTTAATCTTAATGAAATCGGGGATTGACAGATTCAAATGCTGTCCAGATTGCTGAGTGGTAAACAACCCAGTGGAACTGGAACACCACGCAGCATTGAGATGAATTAGGAAGCTACTTGAAAAAGAACAGATTATATTTGTGATTATTAGATTCCCAGAAACAGAAACACTCTGAATTGAAATGAACGATAAAAATGGTAAAAGAATTGATCTTTAGTAAAATAAGATCTTGAGGCTTTAAGACACTGAATAGACAGAAAATATTCAGGCGAATGAAAAAACTCGTAAAATAAAGAACCCAAATCATAATTGTGTAAAGATAACAACTGAAATGAACAGGAAGGAAAACACACATATCTTTCTTTCTTTTTTTTTTTTTTTTAATTTCTCTCTAGAAAGAGTTTTGTAAGGTAAGCACCTAAATGATTCAGCTTGCTTCTAGAAAACAACGAAACAAAACATTTTAAGCCCAAACCAAACAAATAAAAACGTTAGCTAAGCTAGTATCCTTTAATTTTCTTATTTAGGTTTTGCACTTATGTAATAGTACCCAACACAGTTGCAAAGGTCAACTCATGCTATAAGATTTGTAACGAGAGTTCCCTGTACCTTCCCCCACTTTCCTATTCCTCAGTTTAGCTCCTCTGAGGCAACCATATTCTACTTATTTCCTCGCTTATTAATTACATCATTTACCTCCATGTTTCAATGTAAATGTGTGACACCATCTCATTTAAATAATTAACTAAAACGGGCACAAACAATAATGGAATGAACCTGTATTCCAACTTTAGAAATGAAATGCATCAGCCAGAGTTGGACTGCCCCTTCCCCGAGGGTAAAACTAATACAAAGTTTCTTCTTCTATTATAGAAGGACAAATACTGCCGAATTACTTTTTTTTTCTGTAAATTGAGTGGAATGTTATGGCCACTTCATTCTCTGGCTATGCAGCTACCTTGACAATTGTGGTATGCTAATGACTCTCCCAGTCCTTCCAGTCAATCAGACTCTGTGCTAAGTGGACTGGATCTATGACAGGGCAGGTGACATGACGGAGCAAATGGAGTGGAGAGTGGTTTGAGTCTGCTCTGCTGCTGAAATTTTTGACAGCTCCCCTAACCACTCCAATCGTTAGTAATGGAGAGGTGAGATCTGGGCCCTGGGGAAAATAAAGCAAGACCTTGAGAAAGTAATCAGTAAGAAAGATAATGAAGGAATGTTTAGGCAAGATGAAAGAGGCTTTTAGTCTAGAAATAGTTGTTCCTGAAACTGCCTTTTCTGGATACCTCAGCAGTGAAGTGACCACTAACACTCATCTGGATATTTTCAAAAAATAAGTCTCACTTTAGATGTATTGAGTCAGAGTTTCTATGGTGGAGGCCTAGAAATTTGCATTTTAACCGGCACACCCTCTCCTCAGATGATTCTAATAGATACAAAAGTTTGGGAATTAGTAATAGTGACAATATTATCCAATTTCAAACTGCTCACTTCATTTTGTACATACCCGAAGATACTGAAGAGGTTTCTCTTTTGGCCCTTGACTTTTACAGCAACCGCTCTCATTTCATCTCTGGAGTCACTACCTAGAATTAACCTGGTAGCAACTTGTTATTCCATCAAACAGACACAGGAAAGGAAACAGAGAGAGAGAGAGAGAGAGAGAGCCAGGAAAGAGAGAGAAGAGAAAGGAAAAGAGAAGGGAAAAGAGAAGGGAAGAGGGAGGCGAGGCGGGGCGGGGCGAGGCGAGAGACTGATTCATTCCAAGACAAATTTTGTATAAGAAGTTGAAATTAAAAACATATATAGTGAATTGTTTAATATGCCTTTCTTATACATGAGAAACATTAAAATGATTATCAGTGGGGTGCAATATTGGTTTTTTAATGCTTCTAAGATAATTCTGAAAATATTTAAGCTGCATATACGAAGATAACATTTCATTTTGGTCAAATATAGCTTCATCATAATTGTTTGAAAAAATAAGAAAAAGGCTATGTAGTATTTCAAATAAATGAACTAAAAACCAAGGTCTAAGCATCGACCAAGTCAGTACTGGTAAATGTCACACGTGATTTTATACACATTTTATTACAAATAACCCCCTTCCTGGAGTTGAGTGTTCTGCCTCAATATCTGAGGCTTATAGTGTTTGCTAATTATAGTGTTCTGAATTGATTTTCCTTAAATACCCATTTAATGTCGTTATAGCTTGGATTAAAACAATTATAGAAAGACGTGAAAATCAGAGATAGGGCCTGTGTGGGGAAAAACTGGGTGAGATATAGGATCCTTTTCTATCCTACGTATGAGACAAGTCACATGGCAGCTGGGGGATAACGGGGATTATTGAATAGCGACCAACTTTTGGCTCAGGTGTTTGGAATCCAATGTAATCAACTAAATGTGCACATCTGAGTTTGTCATTACCACTTAGCATCTCTGTTGCCCAGTGGAGGAACACTAAACAAACAGAAAATTCAGAACCAAATTTATAAATTTGCAGGCAAAATCAATTTTTTCAGGGTGTTTGCTTGGAACTGCCTGGCACAGATGGCCAGATGGGTTCAGAAACCACTCTCTTTCCCATCCATTATGCTTGAGAGTCTGGATATTCCCAATTGGTAGCTGATGAAAATGGTATGTTCTAATAAGATCTCTAAATCCTGAAGATGAGCCTTGAATATTAAGAGATTTTAATGGCAAAGCTGAACTGAAAGTTTGGCTCAAGAATTCCCCTAAGAGAATGAACACTCCAGAGTAAAAGAGCATTTTTATACTGAATTTTGGGTGCCTGCTGAGAGGCCCTGAAACATCCTGCTTTCTGCTACAGATTTCTGCTAGTCACTGGGTCCCTCCATCCTTAAAGAATCTTTTTTTAGAAATACTTTAGGAGGAGTTAATTCATAAAATCTAACGAAGTCCCTTTTAAATAATGTTTCTTGGAACACAACTTTGTAATCAGGTGACAAGAAATGGTGAAGTTGGTACAAAATAGTGTGATTTCTTTTGTATTAACTATATGATGGACAATCTTGCTAATCATGCTTATCATAATTATTACCCCAATATTACATTTTATGTTTATCTTATCTCATCTGCTTTGAATTAGTAAATTGAATTTTATTTGAATAACTTAGCTTCTATAGTCTCCCTAACTATATAGTAAAGTCCTTGTAGGCAGAGACAATGGCCTTAATCTCTTCTTTATCAACTCTAGCAAATAATACTACACCATGTATATATTTAGTAATAATAATAAAATAAAAACGGCAAGTATTTATATGGCATTTACCATGTGCTGGGCATACCTCTAAACACTGTATGTACAATTCATTCAATCAGAGTAATGATCCAGTGCCATAGGTATTAATGTTACCTCCATTTTGCAGATATGGCAATTGAATAACAAGGAGGCTATTTATTCACCCTGCCCTCATTCAGCGCTATGAAATGACCAGGCTGGTTTTGAAGCCCAGTAAGTTTGGCTTCAAAATCTATGTATTTTAAATCCAGACAATGGCAAGAAGTTTGAAACTATTGGATGACTTATCTGACTAACTTTCCTACCTTCTATAAAGCATAACGGAACAATCATTCATTCATTCATTCATTCACCAATTGCTTCTTGAGGCCCTGTGAGATATGAGTTACTATGCCATGCATGGAGCGACCAAGGCAAGAAATGAGTGATCCTAACACCCTGCCCTGATGTAGATTATATTTTAAGGAGAGACACAAACAATATGCCAAGCTACATTATGAGGGGGTAACAGTGGGCAATAGTGGTGCTTTAGGTTTGTTGACAAAGAAAGACCTCTCTGAGGAAATGATAATGAGAATAAAAAAGAAAGAAAAATCCAGATATGCAAAGAGTAAAAACAAAATTTACTGTCTCACATTTCTGGAAGCATGAAGTCCAAAACCAAGGTGTCAGTGGCTCCATGCTCCCTCTGAACCCTATAGGAGAAAGACCCTTCCTTGCCTCTTGCAATTTCTGCTAACCTCAGATATTTCTTGGCTTCTAGAAGCATTACTTTAATCTCTGCTTTATCTTCACATGACGTTCTCCTCCTGTGTCTTCACATCATCTTTCTTCTGTGCGAGTTTATCTTTGTGTCTGACTTTTTCCTTTTTATGACACCAGTCATATTGGAGTAGAATCTACTCTACTGACCGCATTATAATTTGATTCTCTCTGTAAAGACCTTATTTCCAAATAAGGTCACATTCTGAAGTACTGGTGGTTAGGACTACAACTTATCCCTCTATTTTGGCTGAAGGAGGAGGAGCACAATTCAACCCATGACAGTTTCTAGAATTGTATAGCCACGTACTTTCTAAGACTATCATGTATTTGGAGTAGAGACCATTTGAATATTACCATCACCTCAAGGATATTGTCTCTCTGGAAACATTCACTGAGTCCATTTCCTCCTGTGTCATCCAAATATCAATCTTGGTATTACAGGGATAAGGAGATTCTGGGTGCTTTACTCAGAAAAATAATTTCCTGAATAATAAATTCAAAATTAAATCCAATGCAAGGATTTTTCACTCATCACCACAGTGGATACAAAGAGTATTAGGAGTAATGTAAAGGGTATTATCAGAATAGTAAAATGGGAAATAAAGTAAATACAAAGACACATAATAAATACCTGATAGACCATGTTCAGAACCTAATAATAGATTTTTTAAATCCTACAAAGGTTGGATGAGAAATAGTGCTTATTTGAATAGTAGGGTAGTATGGAGATGTGCCATGAAAGATGTTTAGCAGAGACTGCTAAGTGCCCATCAAATATTTGTGCTCCGAAATGCTCACGTAGACTTTTTGCTGAGGAGTAGATGCTTAACTAGGGACTGTATTTCTCAATTTCTCTTGAAATTATGTGGGGCCATATAACTAGTTCTCACCAATGAACTGCAGGCAGAAGCAAGGCATATGGCTCCTTTGGGATTAGGAAGTGGTGCCCCTTCTCTACCATCTCTTCCCTTTCTGTTGGCTGGACATTAATGCCCGGGTTGACCTTGGATGGCTTGACGATGGGTGGTCTTGAGTAACTTTATGATGTAAACTACCACTTTCACCATACCTCACCCCATGCCACTGACGAAGAAACACCTGTATTGAACTATTATGGGAACAAGAAATAAATTTTAATTGTGTTGTCACTAGAGTTGAACAGTTTGTCCGTTTTAAGAACTAACATCTTAATAAATGCTGATGGATATCATTGAAATGGCAAAGAGAGTGGCAGAAAGAGAGGCTTTCTGGTACAGGGAATGGCATATGAGTAAAGGCACAGAGAGGAGAAATCACAAAGGAAAGAGACCAATTTGGCTGAAGCGCCTCTACTGAGGTGTAATTGGAGATAAGCCTAACTAATTAGGCCTTTATCATATAATGGAGGCTTTCAAATGCCAGATTGTGTTTTTTATATTTAATTCATAAGGTAGTGGAGGTCTGTGGAGAAATTGAGTGTGGGTGTTATATATTCAAAGGCATTTTTAGAACACTTTTTCATATTTATTTAAGTATACCATGTCTCATTAAAGAAAGGATTATAGCAACCTTTGAAATATTAATTTAGCAGTGATGTTTAAGAAAGATTGGATTGAAGAAAGAGAGGAAACATAAAAGGGTATTGCGATACTTTAGTCTAAATCAGGGATCTGCAAATGTCTCTTAAGAGCCAGATAATAAATATTTCAGGCATGTAGGCCATGGTCTGGATTGCAGTTACCCAACTCTGTATTCATAGTATAAAAACAGTCATAAACCATACAGAAATGAATAGGTATAGCCATGTCCCAATAAAACTTTATTTACAAAAACAGTTGAAAAGCCACGAGGCTTTAGTTTGTCCACCTCTGGTCTAGATGGAAGAGTAACAAGGCTTCAAATATGGGGGAACGGAGTGGAAGGACAAAAGAGTAAAGACATGTAACACAAGAGAAGTCAATCAAACAGAACTTGCAGAGCTAATGTAGCGCTTTCAATGTTGACTCTGTAAGTAGCATACCTCATTTCTGCTACTACTAGACTAGGATCTCTGTGAAGTAAAGGCTCAGTTGTATTCATCTTCATATTGAGAACATACAAAGTAGCAAATGAAATATTTACTTAATTAATTGGATGAATTTTGACATACTGAATATGTAGAGTGAGGAAAAATTCACAGAGACCCAAATGTTTCAGAGTGTCTATTAAGCTTGAGTTAATGTCAATACTTATATCATTATAGGAAGTATTCTTGACGTTTACAAGTTATTTAGCCCTTCCATACCGGAATGTCCCAAAGGCATTTCAAAATTAGCAGGTACAGATACCACATTTTATTTCCCTTCCTCCTTCAGCCCCAAATCTAATCTCCTAGGGTTCTCCATTTTCATCAATGTCTTTGCCATTTATCTAGTCAGTAGAAACAAAAATCCTATGAGCCTTCCTTGTCTCCTTCTTTAGAGGAATGCAACTTGGGAGAAAATGTCCTGTAGATCCTACCCCTGAATTAAATTTATAAAAAGTCCATCAATTCCTCTCCACCATCATTCTTCATATGGATTACTGCAGAACATCCTTGATTCCAATATTGATACCCTCCTTACAATCTCTACATAAATCTGTAATTTTCTATTGAATTTGTAATAAATCCATACTCCACATCACGACCCGCAAGTACATCCGTAATTACTCCCGTGTTTATATGTCCAACCGAGCATCAAGGCCACTCTCTACCTTACCAAATACAACCAGTCATTGTTGCTATCATTTCCTAAAAACTCTCAAGCTCTTCTTTGCCTCCAGGTATTTTTGCTCTTCTTTCTTTCTGGTTCTTTCCTCCTCTGTTTGCATGTTAGGCAAGTATAGTGCCTTTGTGCTTGGTCTGCCAAACTAGGATACCCAGAATTTTCTCCTCTGTGTAGATACCAGTTAGCCTTGGACCCAAAATATAATTTGTATGAGATTCAGAAAGTGGAAAGTGAAGCGGCAGCCATATTTTTTTAACTCTCTGAATGATGATGCAGAACATGAAGACCTCTGGCATCTCACTGATATGGTGGCTGGTGTTTAGGTATGTGGCAGCATCCCAACCCACAGTTCCCCTAGCTTTGGCCAAAGCTCCAACCTTAGCTTCTCTGGGTCCCAGGCATATGTGTGTAGCTGTGGAAACATGGGCTGCTATTTCTGTAGGTTACCCACAGGATCAGGGTTGGAGTTCTTTCAAGACAGACCCAGTTTTAGTAGTCCTTGTTTTCCTTTTGTCCCTGTAGGTTCCATATTGTTGTTGCTTTCATCTACATTCAGCTTCCCCTCATGACTTCCAATCTTCATGATTTTAAGGCAACTTTAGGTTCCACCCTGCAAACAGAGTTCAATAGGCTGCCTGTACTGTCCCATCAGCTCCCACACTCACATAAGGGGTAACCCCCTTTTAAGTTGCTATAGAATCGTGAAGGCGGGAAGCCATGAAGGATAGCCCAGGGTAGATTTCATAGATCCAAGGTTAGGGGTCTGGTATATAAATCCAGGCCCTATCTCCTCTAACAGACACATGATGGAGACCAGTTCTGCACAGAAATTTCACTTAAAACTTTCAGGATGAACCTTTCTAGCTTATACACAGATAACAGCAGCTCTCCACTCTGTGTCTATTCATTTTCCTATGTTCCAACTCACAGACCCTTTTTGGCCAATCTGAAATAATACCTCAAGATAGATTTAACAATTCCTCATAGAAAATGCTTTATATCTTGTGTTCAAAGCCCTGCTTATTTTCTAGTCCCATAGAGTTAAGTGTTTCTAGCATGTTATCTCTCTGACCCTTAATTAAAGATTCTAGCTTATTAAGAAATGGACTTATATTGAGTCTTAATTTAAAAAATTGAATAATTTCACTAGGGATTTTTGAAAAATTCTTTATTTTTGAGACATAAATCTCATCCTCCAATAAGAACCTCCAGTTCAAAATTGAAGTCTCCAAAAATTATTTCAATTTTAGCATGCTCTCCACAGTCTTTTTTAGTCTGGGTCCAGTTAAGAATCAGAAACCATAAATCACTTTAAACAGATTTAATATGAAGATTTATTAAATATGATAGAAGAATAAGTATAAAAATGTAGTAAGAACTCTAAAAAGTAACTCCTTAAGGCTGAGAGAGGGTGTCTAAGGAAGGACACAGTTGGAATAAGGCCCTTCCTCCTTGTTATCGGTCAAATTGTGTCCACCTACATCTTGAGGTCCTGATCTCCAGTATCTCAGAATGCGTGACCTCATTTGGAATAGAGTTTTGCAGATGTAATTAGTTACATTAAGATGAAGTCATACTGGAATGGGATGGGCCCCTGATTCAACATGGTGGGTGTTCTTATAAGAAGATGACCATGTGAAGACAGAGACACACAAGAAGAATGCCACGTGACAATGAAGGCATATATTCGAGCAAAGCTGCTGTAAGCCAAAGCAGGTCAAAGATTACTGGCAAACTACCAGGAGTTAGGAAGAGGCCAGGAAGGATCCCCTACAGGTTCCAGAGGGAACATGGATTTCCCAACACCTTGATTTCAAACTTTTAGCCTCCAGAATTGTGAGATAATAAGTTTCTGTGTTTGTAAGCCTCCCAGATTTTGGTACTTTGCGATAATAGCCCTAGGAAACTAACACACTCCCCAAATCTGATATCAGACCTCTTTGAATAAGGTGAAATTGCAGCCGCAGGATGGAGAAGTTGCTCAGAAAACAGTCCCCTGTGGCATAGATGAGCAGAAGCTGGTGGGTAGGTGTGCAGAGGACGCAGAGGCACCAGTCTGGGCATGAGTCCTGACTCAGGCATTGTTCATGTTAAGAGGGCAATAGCAGTGACATCTGCAGTGCCTCTCTGGCCACATGGCTAAGACAGAACACCCCTGGATGTCCCTTCACACACACATGCACACACATACACCTGTTGGACCATGGAGTAGAAGCAAGGAAAGCAAAACAGAACAAACTAGAGCTCCTCCATTCCTCCTGCGGAATCCCCCCTACCACCACCCTGAGCTAACAGCTCTGAACATTACATCCGTTGTAAAGGAGAAATACTCAAAATGCTTAAATAGTCCAGTCTGTTTTTACAAAGAAGGTACTAAGGGTGAATTTGGAACTATGAGGCAATAAACCGATAACTGCTACAGAGCCCTTTTGGTATGTTGGTAGCATTTCAAGGACAGTCGTGGAACTCCTGACATTTCCCCTATTTGTACACTTTTAAGTCCAGCATTATGCGTGTGTGTGTGTGTATGTGTGTGTGTGTGTGTGTGTGTGTGTGTGTGTGTGCTGGCTTTTGATCCTTAGGTCCAAAATCTATTGCGTGTCTCCCAAAATAGAACAGGCAGAAAGCCAAGGAGCTCGTGGTCTAGGATCAGAATGGTAATATGGTCAAAAGCCTTCAACCAAAAGTAATTTCCCAAACACTGTGAATGGATGTACAGTCCGTGTTTAATTTTCATTTTTCATCTTCAGTTTATTTTTCTCACCTACTAGAGGAGTGAATCCTTCACCCCAAATACTTCTGAAACTTTCCAACTTTGATCCCAGCTCCAAATAACTATTGTTCTTCTCCTTTGACTTCATTTGTCTCTGTTTAGAATTAAGATGCCTCAAAGAACTTTGCATAACAAGGCACATCCCCTTGTGGAGTCAAAATCAAACTGCTTCTAAGTGGATAGCACAAGCAGAATGTCTAGTATGACCGACTTCATTTTGATGATCACATCTTTATTAAAGAAATGGAACAGGGGTATGGAGTGGTGTTTGGGGTACAATCGGGAGTAGAGTATGGTCTTGTCTTCCACCACACCTTGTCACTAGTCAGACCTGAGTTGACTCTTCAAGGATATTTCTTATGCGTCTTTTCATCAGTGCCTGTTTTACTGCTACTGCATCCTAGGTGTTAGATAATGTTACGTGTACCCTTCACAGACCTACTTGTACCTACTCCCTATTGTAGAAAAAACAAGTGAATGTTTCAATGTCACTCTGGTTGTTTGCAACCTATGAGGATACCCCTATGTTCCATCTCCAAAAAAAAAAATCCAAATATCCCTTTTTTCTATAGGTCCCTACATGGTAGCCGCTCTTTAAAACATCACCATTTGGGGATTAAGCTATATAAAGGGGGGACCTGGGTCCCCATTAAAATTCTTTTAACCTCCTCTGCCTTGCCATTCCACTATTACTTTTTAAAAGAAATGGGCATGCTGTTTTATAACACTTGTCATGGGTACTATTGATTGAATTTGTGAGAGTACATAGTCTTTCAATACCGGTTTCCCTAGGATAGTAAATAATTTAGATCCATCACATTGGTGGCATGGCCTCATTCTCTACCAGCGCATCAAATGCAGGCATTCCCCTACATAGTGTCATACTAGATACTATTATGTTATCAGTCATCACTGGGAATGCCCAGTCCCACAAGGAAATCCATAGTACAGCTTAGAGATTTAGGTACAACAGACAAGTAGCATTTTATTTCTAGCTTTATGTATTCTTTCAAACTGCTACAAAAGCTATATGGCAAGCTATTAAGAATTTATCTTTTAACTTAGATAAATATGGGATAAAATTCCGAAATTCTGAACTCATCTTGAATCTAAAGGCAAGGTTCAAGGCGCAGTATCAATAAACAAGCAGTAAAGCCAGTGGAATCATTGATGAAAACATTTTGTGTACCAGATGTACTTCTTTAATTCATGTATGTAAAACCTTTGTGCTTTCCTTCAACACGAATGCAGAAACCAAGCCTTGCAACTGTTTACACCTTCCGTATCTTTTTTACACTTCGATTTTGACTACATAAACACCCAAATAATAAACATAATAACTTCGATAATAAACATAATAAACATAATAAACATAATAACTTCGATAATAAACATAATAAACATAATAAACATAAACACTTCGATTTTGACTACATAAACACCCAAATAATAGTTTTCACTTGCAGGAAATAAAGTAACATTTTTATATTTATAAATTACACATTGGTTTGGTCTGAATCTTATAGATTCATTTGGCCTTTGACCAAATGTTTAAATCATCCTAACTTTATTTTCACGGATGTAGGTCACTGTTGGAAACATGATTATCAACTTTATTTCTATACAGATATGGTGACCAAAAATTGTGTGTAAACATCACTACTGTGACAAATAAAGTGATGAATTTCCTAGGGCCACCGTGATAAATTACCACAACTGGATAGCTTAAAACAACAGAAATTTATTCTTTCATTGTTCTGAAGCCTAGATGTCTGAAATCAAACAGCCATTCTCCCTCTGAGACTCTGGGTAGAATCTTCCTTTGCTTCATCCTAGCTTCTGGTGGTGGCCTTCAGTCCTCAACATTCCTTGACTTGCAGCTATGTAACTCCAGTCCCTGCCTTCATCTCCATATGACATTCTTCTTTCTGTGTCTTTGTGCCCAAATTCTCCCCGTAATATAGGGACACTGATCATCAGATTAAGGATCACCTTATAATATGACGACAA
Organism: Leopardus geoffroyi; assembly: GCF_018350155.1. Taxonomy (NCBI): domain Eukaryota; kingdom Metazoa; phylum Chordata; class Mammalia; order Carnivora; family Felidae; genus Leopardus; species Leopardus geoffroyi. The sequence continues at coordinate 168,504,330 of NC_059327.1, forward strand.
CTTAAGATGACCAATCTTAAGTTGATTCGATTGGCACGGACCCTATTTACAAATAAGATCACATTCGAGGTATCGAGGTTAGGACTTAAACATATCTTTTCGGGGGGTACCTAACTCAACCCACAATATAAACTAAACATTTGTCGTTTTTTTTGCCTCATGTTGGCATTCCTATTTGCTTGAGATGATCAAAATTTGACTTGCAACATTTAAACAATTTGTACAAATAATCTAATTAATAAAATCATGGAGTGGGCATAAACTCAAAAATCAATTGTGATCCATACTATTAAAGCCTTCTTCACCAAGAGTGTTTTGTGATTTGGTTGATCTGTAATACTTCCTGAGGTTGCTGAAAAGAACCAGTGTTAGGCTCATGTTTGGGTGATGGTGGATGAACCAAGAAAGCATGGAGTCGTGCCCTACAGGATGAAACAGTGGACCATGGCACTGTGAACAGAGGAGAATGAAATTGCCCGTCTAGGCACGTTTAGGAAAACACAGTTCCTGTGTTATGAAAGCCAATGGCCACTGAGCCTTGGCTGTGGTTTTGTGAAGCGGACAAAGTGTAATCATTATTGAACTCCGAATCTGCCGTTTCTTGTATCTCTAACGCTTGTTTCACTTGGCTACCCTGACCCAGAAAGAGTGGAAGATGGGGCTTGAGGAAGGAATTTGGGGAAGGTCTTTGACTTAGAGACAAAAACAAATACAGACATGATGGTACTTCATGTTTCTTGCCTTTTGAAACTAGTTCAAATGACTCCTACCCACTTCCACGTTGGTGCTAATGTTTTGTTGTTGCTTTCCGTGGATATTTCTCTTCTGGCCAATAATAGTTGCCTACAGACAAACTTAATAGTCCCATTTTTTCCTGTATTCCCTCCTTATTTGGAGGGCAGTAGATGATAATCTTTGTGTCCTGTCATTTCATTAGACTGCTTCATTTATTTTGCAGAAGTCTTAGAGATTCTTAGGGAAATGATCTGTGGGTGGTTGCACCAGGAATCTGCAGATTAAAAAGTCGCTTTGCTAATAAGGATAAGAAAACTGAATTGTGAAATTCCAAGATGTGTCTACTGTTAATCTTTATAAAATGGCAAATCCTTTCTAGTGTCATCAACTCTAGTTCAGAATTGCCACTCAGAAAAATTTAGTGGCAGAGGTAGTTTTCGCCAATACTAATTTCCTGCTCTGTGCTATTTTCTTTCATTCAGCGTCTCTCCGTATAAAAATCGAAAATGCCTTTTGGCTAAGTGAATGTTAGCATTTGTTTCTTTCTGCACTTCACTGTCTTATCAACCTGAGTACTTTTTAAAGCTGTGAATAAGACATGACACTGCCCAGGCGACCTGCTTCTAGTTTTATATTCTAAGAAAGACATATCAGTTTAGGCAGGCACCCTGCTCTTTTCACATTTTTGGGTTCTTTCCTTTCAGGAGAACTAGAAAGATTAATACTGGCCTACTAGTTTCCAAAAGCCCCTTAGTATTATATAATTCTGGATTCATTAAATCTCTGTATAAGTTCAATGAAGCATTACAAATTAGGAAGATAACCAGATCCTCAAAGCAGTCCTGGGCTAAAATTCATGACCAGTTCTATGTAGCATTTTCTGTTACTTCTCTAAGAATCTGAATTAAGGATTTCACTTATAAGAAAAAAAAATAACGTTTGTTTTTGAGAGAGAGAAACAGAGCATGAGTGGGAGAGGGGCAGAGAGAGAGGGAGACACAGAATCCGAAGCGGTCTCCAGGCTCCGAGCTGTCCGCCAGAGCCCGACGCGGGGCTCGAACTCACAAACTGTGAGATCATGACCTGAGCCAAAGTTGGATGCTTAACCAGCTGAGCCACCCAGACGCCCCTAGGGACTTAACTATTGACCTCCTAGTTAAATATCATAATCAGAATATATAACCCTGAAATTTAAATGTGTTTAGCTTTCCGGGCGTGTGGGTGGCTCAGTCTGTTAGCGTTGGACTTCAGCTCACATTGTAATCTCGTAGTTCATGAGTTCGATCCCCGAGTCGGGCTCTATGCTGACAGCTCAGAGTTTGGAGCCTGCTTTGGATTCTGTGTCTCCCTCTCTGTCTACCCCTCCCCCTCCCCTGCTCTTGCTCTCTCTGTCACTCTCAAAAATAAATAAGCATTTTAAAAAATTAAAAAAAAAAAACTGTTATATGTCTTTAGCTTTCAACTAAAATTGACAAAAGTGTTTCCATATAAAAATTATAAACTATTTCTAAAATGTTATCTAAAGTTAACTAAGTAAATAATTCTATTGTTTATGTAAATTTTGCTTAAAAATGAATTATGACTCATTAATATTTTTAATTGAAAAAATCCTAAAAATAAAACAAGTTTATATCTGGGTTATGATATTTATTACTTTATTTGATTAATAGTTTAGCTTAGATTTAATATTACACTGGTGAATATTAATTTGTACAGCAGCGCTCATATTACTATTATGTATGGGTAATTAAAATGCATGATTTCCATTATAAGCAGAACTGAGAAGGCTGTTGATAAGGAGACTGCATTTTTGTATACTTCAGACACTACCCCAAGCAGAAAGAGAAGAGAGACCAGGTAAAGAAAGTAGGAACTGAAGGGTTCACATGGATCATGTTGAGTCATAAACAATCACTGAACAAGTGTTGATTTTTAGAATTCAGTTGATATTCAAAAGGTGAAGGGATAAAGGGATAAGGGCAATACCATTGCCTAACTGCAGGGATTTTCCAGTCTAAGGAGACAAAATTGATACTCATTACAAATAAATAAACCATAAAAATGAGTATAAACTAGATGATGAATTGGATAGTTCATATTATGCTACACTTTGAGTTCACAGGAGCTGATAATAATGGACTTCATCAATGAGAGCCCATTATACTTTTATAACAGATGGAAGAAATATTGGAATTAGAGCTGGACATCATATTATAATGCCACCTTTGCCACTTTTTACCTGTATTACTTTAGAAAATTTGCATGACCTTTCTTTTAGTTCTTTTTTTTTTTATTTTTTTTTTAATTTTTTTTTCAACATTTATTTATTTTTGGGACAGAGAGAGACAGAGCATGAACGGGGGAGGGGCAGAGAGAGAGGGAGACACAGAATCGGAAACAGGCTCCAGGCTCTGAGCCATCAGCCCAGAGCCTGACGCGGGGCTCGAACTCACGGACCGCGAGATCGTGACCTGGCTGAAGTCGGACGCTTAACCGACTGCGCCACCCAGGCGCCCCCCTTTCTTTTAGTTCTTATCTGTAAGATGGGTTAGTTATAGGACTTGGTGTTTTTGTTGTTGTTGTTTTTGTTTGTTTTTTTGTTTTTTGAGAGAGAGAGAAAAAGCAAGTGGGGGAGAGGATTGGGGGGAGGGAAAGAGAGAGAAAGAGAGAGAGAGAACCTTAAGCAGCCTCCATGCTCAGTACAGAACTGGACGTGGGGCTCTATCCTACACCCCTGGGATCATGACCTTAGCTGAAGTCAAGTCGAACACTTAACCCACTGAGCCACCCAGGCGCCCCAGGAATTGTTTTGTTGTTGTTGTTGTTGTTGTTGTTGTTGTTGTTGTTTTACAGCAGTAAAACCTATATATTCTAAAGAATATTCTAAATAATAATCTTTCTACAAGAAGATCATTGATAACCTACCATAAATAATAATTTAAAGACTTTTGGACTTCCAGGGAAATCCCCAAGGGTCAAAAAAGGAAGGGAGAGGAGAAGAGAGAGAAGAGAATTTGGATAGTCTCTATAAGCCAAATATAGCCAAGCCCTGTATGAGGGCAGACACCAATAAGGGAACTGAGATAGCCAAATCGGAAAAGAAGGATAGACTGTATTATCACAAGTCAGGGAAGCCAAGCTGATATTCTGCATTAGTCTAGGGCTGATAAAGGTAAAAAGTGTCAATTTGGGAAAACCTGGAACAAAGTAAAAGGAAACCCAAATTCTCTTTGCAAGAAAGTAATTTATACAGTTAACAAAATTGATAAACCCCTAGCCAGATTGATCAAAAAGAAAAAGTAAAGGACCCAAATAAATAAAATCACGAATTAAAGAGGAGAGATCACAACCAACATCACAGAAATACAAACAAAATAAGAGAATATGATGAGCAATTATATGCCAACAAATTGAAAAATCTGGAAGAAATGAAAAAAATTCCTGGAAACATGAAAACTATCAAAGCTTAAACAGGAAGAAATAGAAAATTTGAACAGACCCATAACCAGTAAAGGAACTGAATCAGTAATCAAAAATCTCCCAACAAACAAGAGTCCAGAGCCAGATGGCTTTCCAAGGAAATTCTACCAAATATTTAGGAAGAGTTAACACCTTTTGAAGCTGTTCCAAAAAAAACAGAAATGGAAGGAAAACTTCCAAACTCATTCTACAAGGCCAGCATTAGCATTACCTTGATTCCAAAACCAGACAAAGACCCCACTAAAAATACAAACCAATTTCCCTGATGAACATGGATGTAAAAATTCTCAACAAGATACTAGCAAACCAAATCCAACAATACATTAAAAGAATTATTCACCATGATCAAGTGGTATTTATTCCTGGGATGCACGGTCGGTTCAATACCCACAAATTAATCAATGTGATATATCACATTAATAAAAGAATAAGAACCACGTGATCCTCTCAATAGATGCAGAGAAAGCATTTGACAAAATATAGGATCATTTCTTGATTTAAAAAAACCCTCAAGAAAATAGAGATAGAAAGATTATACCTCAAGATCATAAAAGCCATATATGAAAGACCCCTAGCTAATATCATCCTTAATGAGGAAAAACTGAGAGCTTTCCTCCTAAGGTCAGGAACATGAAAAGGATGTCCACTCATCATTGTTATTCAAATGCCATTGGAAGTCCTAGCCTCAGCAGTCAGACAACTCAACTTTGAGCAGTCAGACAACTCAAAGAAATAAAAGGTATTCACATCAGCCAGGAGGAAGCCAAACTTTCACTCTTTGCAGATGACATGATACTTTATGTCGAAAATCCGAAAGACTCCACCAAAAAACTGCTAGAACTGATAACATGAATTCAGCAAAGTCGCAGGATATAAAATCAATGCACAAAATCTGTTGCATTTCTATACACCAAAAATGAAGCAGCAGAAAGAGAAATAAAGGAATCAGTCCCATTTACAGTTGCACCAAAAACCATAAAATACCTAGAAATAAACCTAAACAAAGAGGTGAAAAATCTATACACTGAAAACTATACAAAGCTTATGAAAGAAATTGAAAAAGATACAAAGAAATGGAAAAACATTCCATGCTCATGGATTGGAAGAACAAATGTTGTTAAAATGTCGATACTACCCAAAGAAATCTTCACATTCAATGCAATACCTATCAAAATAACACCAGCATTCTACACAGAGCTAGAACAAACAATCCTAAAATGTGTATGGAACCAGAAAAGACCCCGAATAGCCAAAGCAATCCCGAGAAAGAAAACCAAACCTGGAGGCATCATAATTCCGGAGTTCAAGCTGTATTACAAAACCATAATCCCCAAGACAGTATGGTACTGGCATAAGAACAGACACATAGATCAGTGGGACAGAATAGAGAGCCCAGATATAGACCCACAAATGAATGGCCACCTAATCTTTGAAAAAGCAGGAAAGAATATCCAATGGGAAAAAGGCAGTCTCTTCAGCAAATGGTATTGGGAAAAGTGGACAGCAACTTGCAGAAGAATGAACCTGGACCCCTTTCTTACACCATACACAAAAATAAACTCAAAATGGATCAAAGATCTAAACATAATACAGGAATCCATCAAAATCCTAGAGAAGAAAACAGGAAACAATCTTTTTGACCTCAGTCACAGCAACTTCTTACTTGACATGTCTCCAGAGGCAAGGAAAGCAAAAGCAAAAATGAACTATTGGGACCTCATCAAGATAAAAAGCTTCTGCATAGTGAAGGAAATCATCTGCAAAACTAAAAGGCAACCAACAGAATGGGAGAAGATATTTGCAAATGACATATCAGGTAAGGGTTAGTATCCAAAGTTTATAAAGAACTTATCAAACTGAACACCCAAAAAACAAATAATCCAGTGAAGAAATGGGCAAGAGACATGAATAGATAACGTTTCCAAAGAAGACACACAGATGGCTGACAGACACTTGAAAAGGTGCTCAACATCACTCATCATCAGAAAAATGCAAATCAAACCACAATGAGATACTACCTCAGAACTGTCAGAATGGCTAAAATTAACAACTCTGGCAACAACAGATGTTGGTGAGGATTCAGAGAAAGAGGAACCCTTTTGCACTCCTGGTGGGAATGCAAACTGGTGCAGTCACTCTAGAAAACAGTATGGAGGTTCCTCAAAAAATTAAAAATAGAACTACCCTATGACCCAGCAATTAGGCTACTAGGTATTTATCCAAAGGATACAGAAATGCTGTTTCAAAGGGGGCACATGTACCCCAATGTTTATAGCAGCATTATCAACAGTAACCAAAGTATGGAAAAGAGCCCAAATGTCTATCAACTGTTATATATATATATATATATATATATATATATATATATATATATGAATACATTATTTTCCAGTAATAATGGAATATTACTCAGCAATCAAAGAGAATGATGTCTTGCCATTTGCAACAATGTGGATGTAACTAGAATATATTAGGCTAAGTGAAATAAGTCAGTCAGAGAAAGACAAATACCATATGATTTCACTCAGATGTGGAATTTAAGAAACAAAATATATTAACATAGGGGAAGGGAAGCAAATGTAATATACAAACAGAGAGAAACACACCACAAGAAACTCTTAAGTACAGAGAACAAACTGAGGGTTGCTAGAAGGATATTGGGTGGGGGGATGGGCCAAAGGGCAAGGGACATTCAGGAGGACATTTGTTGGGATGAGCACTGGGTTTAATATTTAAGTGATGAATCATTAAATTCTACTTCTGAAATCATTATTACACTATATGTTAACTAACTTGGATTTAAATTTTTAAAAGTAAGAATAAAAAGTAAGAAAAAAGTTTGAAAAAAAAGAAAGTAATTTATAAAAAAAATGTATATTTCAAGTAGAGAGAAAATCATTCCAGCAGAAAAGCTCAATAGCATAGAAATTAATTATCCTCTGCATTCATATGTATATATATAGTTAAATATAAAAATGACAATATCTAAATTACAGAATTACAAAAAGTTAAAAATAGACACTACCAGCTAACAATAGCATGTACTTAGAGAGGGTGACAGAGTTCAAATTTCTACTTTCTTGTTTTGTTCAAGAGGGTGGCCAAAATATTGATCAAGCTTAGGCCTGAAGTCTAAAGATGTTACATATTTGTGGTAAAATTTCATACTAAAAAGAATAAAAACAGAGATCTCAAATTTATAGATCTCAAATTAGTTGAAGAAAAAAATATGAAATCAGAATGAAAATATAATTTAAAATTTCAATCAATAAAAAAAGAAAATGAAAGAAACGGATGAAAATGAAAGTGAAAAAAAATAAAAATTGAAAAGTAAGAGGTTAGTAAAATTTCCAGCTAAAATTCACCGATTTTCAGTTAAGATTAAAAAAAAATCTTACTAAAAACAATTTACAAAAATCATTTAAAACATAAGGAAATATAAAATTTGAAAGTAATGTAATGGACAAAACAAATACTAGGTTAAATCTAATAAAATTTGTATTTTTTTTAAACTTCAAATGTTTTATTTTGAAATCATTGTAACATCACATGCAATTGCAAGAATGGTGCAGACAGCTCCTGTGTACCCTTCATTCTGTTTCTTCCAGTGATAAACGTTTTTTTATAATTGTAGTTCAATATCACAACTGGGAAATTAACATTGAGGCACCCATTTGACCTAACTTATATCTTACTGGTTTTATGTGCACTCATTTCCGTGTGTGTGTTTATTTCTATGCAATTTTGCCATGTGTGTAGGTTTATGTGACCACTACCAGAGTCAAGATACAGAGCTATTCCTTCACCACAATTATCCCTCGTGCTGTCTTTTGATAGCCACACCCTAACCCCCATCTCTAACCCCTACCAACCATCAGTATGTTCGATTTCTATAATTTTGTTATTTTAAGAATGTTATAGGGGCGCCTGGGTGGCTCAGTCAGTTAAGCGTCTGACTTCAGCTCAGGTCATGATCTCACAGTCCGTGAGTTCGAGCCCCGCATCGGGCTCTGTGCTGACAGCTCGGAGCCTGGAGCCTACTTTGGATTCTGTGTCTCCCTGTCTCTCTGCCCCTCCCCTGCTCATGCTCTGTCTCTCTCTGTCTCAAAAATAAATAAAAAACATTAAAAAAAATTTTAAAGAAGAATTTTATATAAATGTAATGACAAATGAATTTTTAAGCCCACAAATATATTAAGTAAAAACAGGAATACTATAAAATTATAAAAATTTGAATTTATCAGGAATATATAAATACTATAAAACTATAGTAATAAAATACAAGAAAAATAAAATAATAAAATAACTGATAAGTATGTAAAATATATAAATAAAATGCAGAATTTTACAGATTACCTTATGGGAAATTTTTCCACTTTTAATTATATTAAAGTCAAGTGGACAAAAATAATTAGTAAGCTAGGAAGATGGAAAAAGTAATATGACATTATCTTACAAAGTTAAATTATTCCCTCTTGTAATATATTCTACAGACTTTGTACATGTGTGTACTAGAAGACATTAGTCCGTATGCTCACGAAAGCAATGTTCATATTTGCAAAAAACTGGAAACTACTCCATCATACACTGATGGAAGGATAGACACACAATGGTATAGTATACAGCTGTGAAAAAGAATTAACTTCAGCAACTCACAACATGGCTAAATCTTAGAAATATACTATTAGATTGAAAAAAGACTAATAAAGTAGGACAGCATTTTCAGAAAGCTCAAATATAAGAAAACCCAAAACAAATATGTGTGTGTGTGTGTTCATGTGTTCTAAAATTATTCTTTCATTTTTTTTCAATGTTTATTTTTTTTTGAGAGACAGAGAGAGACAGAGAATGAGTGGAGAAGTGGCAGAGAGAGAGGGAGACACAGAGTCCAAAGCAGGCTTCAGGCTCTGAGCTGTCAGCACAGAACCCAATGCGAGGTTAGAACCCACTTGAGCCAAACTCGGATGCTCAACCGACTGAGCCACACAGGCTCTCCCTAAAACTGTTTTTTTAAAAATAACGTAAATTAATTTAAAAAGTGAAAGATAATAGCTAACTTTAGGGGAAACTCGGAGAAATGACATCAGAGAGAAGCCACAGGTTTTATGAGGGACACTGGTGAAGTGTTACTTTTTGAGTTTGGTAGTGTGATCACAGTTATTTGCTGTATTATGTTTCATCACACAACACATAGATTGTATGTGTTTTTGCATGTATGACAGAGTATGTAATAAATATTTTAAGTAAATAAAATGAGCCTAATAATATTCCCCCATATTATGATGGTATTTTAAAGATATTTTAAGGATATACGGAACTAATGTAAGAGGAAGCCGCTTTGCCAAATATAAAATTGTTTACAGACATCAGACAGAATCATAATGAATACAGTTCTGCTTCTAGATTACTAGTGAGTTTCATCTCTGCTACAGTCCCAACTTGCCCGCATCCCTAGTTCTGCTCTTACTCCCGTTGATGGTGACAGTGAGTCTCTGCTCACCTCCGGAGAACAAGCTTTTCTACTTCTCTCTTTTAATTTCAAGTGAAAACTCTCCTAGGACCTAAACTGTTTAATATCTGGCTGCAAGCCCCAGCCTCCAAGCCCATGTTAAAACCAGAACGAGTGGTCCCCCCATTCCCGTCTTCCCATCAGAGATGGGATTGTACCCCATCTCTATATGCCTACAAGAATTTTATTATCCCCTTCTTCCAAGCATTTGTTGATCAGATTTAACTGAAATCTCACGGGGGATTTTTAGTAAGACTTTTTTCCTGTGTGGTTATCAAAACAAGTAATGGAGAGGTGCTCTCTGAGGCAGACAATAACCGCGAAATAGCAGTGAGAGAACGACTCGTTTTTACACCAAACTGCTTTATAATTTCCTAATCACGTAGATATATATCCTCATTTGATGAGACTTCTTTCTTGGTTATTTTATAAAAAACATTTTCCAGATTATGTTTTTCTTGATTTCAAAACAAAATTACTGTGACTGAGAGGGGGTAAATATGCAAGATAAATGCTTAGCATTTTCCTTTTGCTGTAATCAGGAAACCTCCTCTCTGTGATCCTCTGACTTCCTAAAACCCTCTCTCTTTATTTAATGTTAATTGTGGTAAGAACAGATGACATGAGATTTACTTTCTTAACAATGATAACTCCCCATCCCCATAACTCCTTTTTTTTTATTTTTTTTTTTAGTGTTTATTTCTGAGACAGAGAGAGACAGAGCATGAGTGGGGGAGGGGCAGAAAGAGAGGGAGACACAGAATCCGAAGCAGGCTCCAGGCTCTGAGCTGTCAGCACAGAGCCCGACGCGGGGCTCGAACTCACCAACCGTGAGATCATGACCTGAGCCGAAGTCGGTCGCTCAACCCACTGAGCCACCCAGGCGCCGCCCCATTCCCATAGCTCTTAAAAGATTCAGATTCACTGAGGACACTTTAATGTTATGCAGGCGTGGGGGGGGGGGGTAAACACTTTCAGGGAAGGAATTGTGAAGCAAAGGACAGAGATAAGCGCTATCTGGTTGACTGTTGGAATATTTACATATTGCCAAGAAAAAAAATATATGATAGGCATTCACATAGAGAAATCTCAGACTGAGTTCAGAGCGGTTAATTTGCCTTGTGGTCTCTCTATTTTAACTCTGCTTTTTATTTTACCATTCCTCTGTTCTAGAACTCAAAGCAGCTTTCACCTCTTGGAGTTACTTAGCTAGAACTCCACAGTGTATGTCGGTCTGTAGGGTATATACCCCTTCCACTTTACATTCTCACTGCTCAGTCCTTCCAGCCTCTTTAACGTACCTCTGCTCATACATTCATTTTTGTTCTGTGATTTTCATTCACAGTCTTGAGTTTTCATTGTATATGTAGTGAAAAAAGGAAAAGGAGACCCCTTTTTCTAAAGTCTATCAAATAAAATGTTTACTTTTGATTTTATTGGCTTAAAGAGTGAACTCAAAAGGATGAAAGTCATATTTGAACCTGACATTCCCTAGTGGGTATCTTGCCTTTGAGTAGGAATCCTGAATTTCATATTCTTCTACTAAGTTCCCTGCTCTATCACATCTCTTTTCTCTGTTTCTCATTGCAAGAAAAGCCATTTTAAAGCAATCCCTGCTATGGATGCATAATAAAAACCCTCCACAACAAGCCCCATTTTAACAGATCATTAAATTTATTGCTTGTGATGGGGTAAAAATCCAAGATTCCAGAACAAACACATTTTTATTCCTTTTGTTTCAATTTTTCTATTAGGATACTTAAACAGAAAGCACATGCCATTTCTAAAGTAACAAATCCTCAAGTAAAATCCACATACAAGGAAACTAAATGTCTCCTAATAAACAAACACATAAAATCCTTCCTATATTGCTAGAGATTTAGATGGTAGATTAAAGATGGATCTTCAGTTTTGTGATTTTTTCTGTCTTGACATCACTTATCAAGTCAGAGATGATAAGCACCATAGAAATAAACAAATCCTCCCGGTCTTATTTCGAATTCCAGTATGATGATGCAGCCTTCACTTTATTCAGTAGTTGCAGTATTTATAAGTGGGGGAGTTTCCAGTTGAGTTTTATGAGGACAAATGAATGGCAGGGCAGCGCAATATATCAGGGAGAGTTAAGAGGCACAGGGCTTCCATACCGGTAGCTCAATTATTCTACTCCTAGACAAAAGTTTTCTCTTTAGGATGACAAATTTGCATACATTGTACTTTTGGAGCATACCAAACTTCTCATTTTGGGTTATTGTGCAGTTTTCAACATACTTCATAATGCCTTCTTGTGGCCCCACATGATGACCCTCATTAGGGAATGACTCGTACGTAAGTAGCGATAAGAGGTGGAGGGGCAGATTCAAAGGCTACTCATTAAAATGCATTCTGGAGGGGCTACAGTTCTCTGAAGGTGCTTGTGGCCATGCTCCCCGGTAATTACTTCCCTACTAGCTGGCCCTTCACGGCGCCAGGATACACAGGAGCAAATTGGAGAGATGACACCAATCGGTATCGACTGGGGAAAACCGTTGTAAAAATAATTACCAATAGCGCCTTTGGCTAAACACTGAATGCAATTACCATATTACAATTATTAAGGTAGTGATCAGAAACTGTTTCCACAGAGCAAAGAAATGAATAGGAGAGAGATCATTGCTGGGGTAATTGAGAAATTTTCTTTTCTAAGGAAAGAAATTTTCTTTTCTAGGCATGGAAACTTTTCATAAAGGTTGTGTTCACTGCTTGTACTCAAAAAGTAAAACATTGCAATGGATACAGGCTTTCTTAGCCTGTCACAGTTTCCTGGGACTTCTTTAATCCTTGTCTCTTGAACTCCACAAGAAGTCCTGATGTCACTAAATAGGTCAAGTGTGATCATCCTCAGCCTGGTCTTTGTACCTCTGATTCCCATCCCTGCTTACTCCGCCAGTGTTTTTACTGCTAGCAACTCAGCAGCAAGCCATTCCCCATGCTTTGGAACACCTAATAAACCTCCTCAGGCAAAGCAATTTCATCTTTCAGCATTATCCTAGGCTTCCTGTGGAGAACAGTGTTGTTGGTTTTTTGTTGTTTTTTCCCCCTCTGCAAAGGAGTTTTTAATATAGCATGTTCAGTGCTTATGTAGCAGTTGAAAGGGTGACATGTGCCAGCAGGTTTTCACCCCCTCCACAGAATTAAGGAGATTCATGTTTCTTTAAAAACGCCAACTTTACAAGTTGACACACACATTTGTTGAGAAAGCAGTTTTGTATTCTGATAATATAGGACAGAGGAGAAGGATGGGTAAGGACTTTCCATTCAGGATTGGAATGAGGACGTGAGTTATGACTTAAAAATACGGTGGTCAGAGTTATGACGTGAGTCAGGACAGAAGTGGACGTGAGTTATGACTTAAAAATACGGTGGTCAGAGTTGAACTCACTGATTGAACACACGGAAGAGATTGTGTAACATGATGTACCGTTTATACCCTACTTTACCATTTGCATTACATTTAAAGATCTAATCTGTTATTTCGTTAAAAAAATATTTTGGAGTATTTACTGAGTACAAGGCAAACATTTTGTGAAAGACATTTTAATCTCTGTTTTACATATAAGGATTACAAGGGATGGTGAGTTCCAGTAGCTTGTTCAAGGTTACACAGCTGGGAAGTGACACCACAAGTATTAGAATCAAGCCCTCTGCTATCTCCAGTATCAGGTTTCTCATCTGATACTTGGGCACAAAATAGATTATCTCACAAAGTCGTCATAAGTACAGCTGTTAGAAAAGCACCTGACAAATAATAAAAGTTCATCTTGAGTGATTATTAGTATTTGTATCTTCTAACTCTTAAAATAATCATGAAAGCCTACTATATGAAAATGCAGTATCTGTATAACATGTCTTATGTAACTTTACAACAACCTTCATAGATGGGAAGTCTCTGTAGAGAAATGTTTATGCACCCTCCTTAAGGTGGCCTCCAGCCAAGAAGTGATTAAGCCTGTGCTTGAACTCAGGCCTGTCTTGAAAGCATGGGCTTGTGGCAACTATCCCAGACACAATTCCTTTTCAGTTAGAAGCGTCCAGTCCAACTGGAGATGAACAAAGATTCATGTGAATTTAGATGAGATGACCTTGCTCTGGCGCCCAGAACAAAAAGAACAGTCAGCAGGTTTATCTAAGGACCCTTGTTGCGTGCTTAGGTCACTGGATAGATATCTCTCATTCCCTTTCAGTAGTCCACACGAGGTCCTAGACGGACGCAGCACTGACCTGGTTATTTAATATAGAACAGTTTCATCTTGGTCGCCAGCAGCTCTGAAAATTGGGTACACATGCTGTGGGCTTGTGGCTGGAGGCTGTTTTCAGTCAAGGGGATAGATAGTAGGTCTTGCCAGTGGGAATCAGTGGGTCCCAAATCACCATCTCCTTCAGCTGGGATGTTTGCAAAATTCAGAGCTGAGAGGGATCACCTGGTGGTTCCCTTGTAATTGTTTTCCAAATTGAAAATTGGGGCCCAAATTGGTGGAATTCCTTCTCAAAATCCCTGCTGGTCTCTGGCAGAACTGAGACTTGAAGCCATATCTTCTGTCATGTGTCCCTCAGGCTCTTTTACTCACCAAGTAATGGGAACATACTCATTGCAATGAAAAATAAAAAATTAAGGTGTAGGAGGAAAGCCCCTCTTCACTGCTCTCACACCCAGGCTCTTCTCCCTGGAGAAACTACTCTTATCAGATTGGTGTGCTTCCTTTCAACTTTTTAACCATCTTTTGTTTGGGACCTTAACACTTCCAGGAAAGGTAGATTTGCTTTGTGGCTCTATGCCATGAACTTTAGAGAGGCCAGGCCTCCAGGAGATGTGTGTGTGTGGTGTGGTGTGGTGGAGGGGCCTGTAATTGTCCAATTCTGCCTATGACATGGTAAGTTAGTTTAATTCTGCAATGCAGTGATAACAAGATTGTCCCTCACACCTCACCTCATGTCTTCCAGTGGCTTTATCATGGATACATGTGTCATTTTGTCCTCCATCAGCCTGACTACTTGGCTTATCTTTCAGTGGAGTCAGAATACATTATATTTGTTGAGTTGTTTCCCCACTTTGTCGCTAGTCTTTAATTTTTCGTTGGTAACTTTTATCCTATAGAGATTTTATATTTTTATGAAACAAGTCCTTCATGCTTTACCTTTATTGGACTTGCATTAACTAGCATAAAATTATTTTTAAAAAAATATATTTTCTTTGAGTACATTAATAGTTTTATTGCTTACATTTGTTTTTTTTTAATTCATCTAGAATTTGTTTTTATATATAATGCGAGGTATAAATATATGTGTTTTTCCAAATGGATGGCCGGTTACTTTAACACAATTCATTGAATAGTGCATTCTTTATCCACTGAATTCAAATTCCAAATTTCTATAGATATATGGTTTAATTTTTGCACTTTCCATTCCATTTCATTGACATAATTTTCCACATTGTTACAATCATGATAAAGTTTTAAAATATAATTTTATATCTAGGAAGGCCAGACTCTCATTTTTTTTCTGTTTCAAAATAGTGTAGGTTATTCTTGCATATTTCCCAAATTATTTTAACATCAGTTTGACAATTTACATAAATACCTTGTTGAGATTTGTGTTAATCTTGCATTGCATTT
Source organism: Leopardus geoffroyi (assembly GCF_018350155.1). NCBI lineage: Eukaryota > Metazoa > Chordata > Mammalia > Carnivora > Felidae > Leopardus > Leopardus geoffroyi. The sequence goes on from NC_059327.1 coordinate 168,519,705, forward strand.
GTACATTTATTTGGAGATAATTAGACCTTTACAATATTATTCTAACAGGGAACATACGTTTTCCCTCCATGTATGCCATGTCTCCAAGTCTCTCAGTGAAGTCCAGTAGTCCCAAAGTTTCATGCTTTTCTTCATATATCTCTTATGTGTGAGACAAGAAAGAAATCAAATTATATATGATATATATAAATCAAATATATGATATTTGGTATATATTTGATTAGCACTGCCGATACAGAGAAATCAAATTATATATGATATATATAAATCAAATATATGATATTTGGTATATATTTGATTAGCACTGCCGATACAGAGGAAAGCAGTTGGTTTTTCTGTGTTGATCTTCTACCTAGCCTTCTTATGAAACTCTCTTAAAGAGTTTTCAATTGTTCTAGATCATATCACATGAAATAACAATGCCTATTTTGTCCCTTCCCAATATCACTACTTATTTTTTATTACTTATTTTATTGACTGTACTCTTCAGGAAAAAAATTGAACAGTAGTAATAATTGCAGGTATTTGGGGCTGAATTTTGACTTTAATAGAAACGATACGTCACTATCAAGTTAAGAAATTATTTTTCTTCCAATTTCTAATTTACTACTAAAAATTAAACCAGGTATGGGTGTTGGGTTCTATTCAATGTTTCTTCATATCTATTGTGATGATTACATAATTTTTCTCATTTTGTCTGATAATGTAATGTATTATATGTTTTATGGTGATAAAGTCTCTTTGATTTTTGAGATAAATATCACTTGGTCATGATACATTATCCATTTGATATATTGTTGGGCTAAATTTGTATATGTTTTATTTAGGATGTTTACATCTAAGTTCAGAAAGTACATAGACCCACAGTATTCTTTTTGGTGTGTATTTTTTTCTGTGTTTGAGATCAGGATTATGATGTTTAAAGAATTAGTTATGAAACTTTCTCTCATTTTCTATTCTTTGAATCAGTTTCTATAGCATAGATCTTATCATTTCCCCAGAGACCTGAAAGACCAAAGGAAAAAGAACTATGGATTTCCCTCTCTTTCCCTTTCTTTCTATGTCACTATGTTTATTATAATGATGAGTAAGAAAGGATATGATGGGATTCTTGGTCATTCTTGCTACTCAGAGTGTAATTTGCTTTCCTTCTGAATTCAAGCAAGTTCTGGTTGGAACAGAAGGCGTGGCCTCTGAGAGCTGTAGTGCTCCCCTCTTCCTGTCTGTCCCTTTACCTAGTGTTAAAGTAGGATGCTTATACTTGCTTTGAAAATCTCTGAAACACAAGTTCAAATAAAAGAACCATGCAGCCTTTCTGAGTGGGAAGCCCTACACAGGTTGTGAACCCATGAAGTCAGCCCTGTTTTTGTTTAATTATTAAATTATACTTGCATACAATGTTTTATTAGTTTTAGGTATACAATTTATTGATTTGACAATTCCATACTGTTCTCAGTGCTCACCACAATAAATGTAGTCACCATCTGTCACCATATAATATGATTACAATATTAATGACTATATTCCTGATACTGTACTGTTCATCTCCACAACTTATTTATTTTATAGTTGGAAGTTTGTACCTTTTAATCCCCTTCATTCACCTTTCTCCCACCTCCCATCACTCTGGCAAACTACCAGTTCCGGGGTTTTTTGTTTGTTTGTTTGTTTGTTTGTTTGTTGATTTGTTTTGCTTTTTCAACTCCACATATAAATGAAATAAAATGATATTTGTCTTTCTCTGATTTATTTCACTTATATAATACCTTCTAGGTACATACGTGTTGCAAATGGCAGCATATCATTTTATGGCTGAATAGTGTTCCATTATTTATATATATATATATATATATATATATATATATATATATATGAAATATATAAATATATAAATAAATATATCACATCTTCTTTATCCATCCATCCACTGGTGGACATTTTGATTGCTTCCATACCTTGACTATTGTAAATAATGGTGCAGTAACCTAGAGGTGCATGTATCTTTTTGAATTAGTGTTTTCATTTTCTTTGGGTAAATACCTAGTAGTGGAATTATTGAATCATATGGTATTTCTATTTTTAATTTTTTAGGGAATCTCTGTATTCTTTTCTACAATGGCTATACCAATTTACATTCCCACCAACAGTGCACAAGGGTTCCTTTCTCTCCACATTCATAATTTCTTGTGCTTTGATACTAGCCATTCTGACTGGTGTGAGGTAATATCTCATATCTACTGAATGGGAGAAGATGTTTACAAATAATATCTTTAATAGGGGGTTAATATTCGAAGTATATAAAGAACTTCTATAACTCAAGACCAAAAAACTAAATAATGCAATTTAAAAATGGGCAGAGGTTCTGAACAGACATTTTTTCCAAAGAACACATGCAGACGGCCAACAGACACATGAAAAGATGCTCAGCATCACTCAGGGAAATGCAAATCAAAACCACAAATGAGACATCACCTCACACCAGTCAAAATGGCCAATATTGAAATATGCCCTGTTTTTATCCTAAAAGCTAGTTAGGAACTATTCAAATAATAAATATATTTTGAATATTTAAAATATCCACACATGTTGAATAGTTAAAATATTTGAATAAGAAAAATGATTAAGTTATTTTAACTCTATTATTTAGAGATTTTATATCACAGTACTCATCTATTAATAAATATCCTCCTTTTATTTTCAGCTTGCTACTTTTTTGGCTTGATATTTTTGTCTTCATAATTTATAGTATATTATGTTTTATTGATCACTTATGTGTTCCATTTTATTTTTTACTTCAGTTTTTCCATGCATGCTTTGTATTTTTATTCTGTTAGTATTTTAAAATTTTTAACACATGCTTCACATATTTTCCAACAATATATATAATTAATCAGCATCTATTCTCCTTCCCAATATCCTTAGTATACACTTACTTCCTCTCAGGCCCCTCACATTCCCTGTTGTAATCATTTGGATCTTTGTTCTAGATTGCGTAATATAACCATATGTATGGGGTGCCCTGGTGCCTCTTGATTTTGGCTTAGGTCATGATCTGACAGTTCTGAGATTAAATTCCACATCAGGCTCTGCACTGAGCATGGGGCCAGCTTGGGATTCTTTCTTTCTCTCTCTCTCTCTCTCTCTCTCTCTGCCTCTCCCCTGCTCACACTCTCTCAAAATAAGTAAGCATTTTAAAATATATATAATCATATTTATATTATGACTTAGTGATTTCTTTTTTCAACAGTTTTTTAGGCTCTCTGCATTCTTTCTTGGACTCAGGGGCCTTATTTTTTGAGATACAAAGAGAATATGTTCCAAAGCATACCTGAATTTCTACATGGGTATGTTAAACTGTCTATATTCAATAGTTTTGACCACAAATGAACTCATGATTTTTTTCTAATACACCTAGTTCTCTACCAGTATCTACCACCTCAATATGGCAGAACCATCCAATCTATTATGAAGGCCAGTAACATAAGTGTCATCATGATATATGTCCCTTCCTCATGACGCTCTCCTTACTCACCACCAATTCATTACTATATTCTATTGGTTTTTCCGTTCTAAATTTCTATGCTATTTTCACGTGTCTCCATCATCATTACCACCACCACCACCACCACCATTAAGATTCTACTCTAATGTGTCTTCATCCCTCATCTGGAAAAGAGGGAGAGGCATCTAGTTGCTATTGCCCTATCTGCCTACAGTCCCTCCCAAGCCATTCTTTCCCATTTCAGGGTGGTGGTTACAAAAACATATTTGATCTTGTTCCCAACTTCCTCCCTGGCTTAAATTGTTTCACTGTACTTCCTTTACTCATTGCACAAATGCCAAATTTCTTTTTGGTGCCTTATAAGAACTTGAATGATCTACAACCTCTGTGGTCTAACTTGGGCCGTGTTGCATAAGTGTGCTGCCTTTATTGAGTTTTACAACTTTTCATACTTCCATGCAAATGGCACCTTGCTCGTGCTCAGGTATCTTGCTTCTCTCTCCTAGTCATCCAGGTAAAGTACCTGCTATTTCTTTACCTTCGTGACTCCTTCCTGAGAGAAGCCCTTCCTTTACATTTTGGAAAAAATAACTTCCTAAAATATCATGATATCAGTTAACGCCACTGTTAATGCAGTTACAGTTCAGCATTACTTTGTGTGATTGTGAAATAAATGTTTATCATCATCGTTAGATAAATTAAACATAATTGTACATTTTACATATTTCTCCCATTGTCTGGCAAGATGTCTTCCATGTGTTGACTCTCAATAAGTATTAAATATATGAATCAACAAATGAAACTTGATATTCATTTTGCCTGGAGTGTAACCTTGGCAAACTATTTCAGTGAGGACCCTTGGATGGTAAAGTATTTGTGTCTCCACAAATAATTCCTGCATTTGAATGCTAAGATAGCTGGGACAAGTCTCTAAGTTCAAACTACTTTTTTTTTTCTAAAACCTTCAAAGGTTTTGACTCATGGTCTTCTAGAAATCAGGAGTAGTCACTGAAACTTTTTCCTAATATTTTGTCTGTAGGGATGTTTTATTTTCCTCTGGGAGTGTTTAAAATTCTCTCTTTACCTTGAAATTCTGATAGTTCATGGAGATACATTTAGGAGGTGACTTTTTTTTTACATTGCTTGAAAACTCAGTGACTCTCTTTTTTAATGCTTATTTATTTTTAAAATAAATAACATTAAATAAATATAGATAAATAACATTAAATAAAAATAAATGACATTAAAGTGGCAGAGGGGCAGAAAGAGAGGGAGAGAGAGAATCCCAAGTAATCTTCATGCCGTCCCCGTACAGCCCACTGCAGGGCTCAATCTCACGAACCCATGAGATCACCACCTGACAGAAACCAGGAGGTAGACACTTAATCGCCTGAGCCACCTAGATGCCCCAACTCAGTGACACTTTCAATCTTAAAAGTATGCCTAAGATATTTGATGGACATTTTTCTTCTATAATTTATTTTGTTATTATTGCCGCTGATTTCATTCTGCTCTTTTTTTTAAGGAATCCCTAATGTTTAGATATGGACATGCTGGATTGATTATTCTTTTATACTCCATCTATGTATCATTTTGCTGCAAATTCTAAGTAACTATTGTGACATTTTATTCTAGACTATTAACTTTATTTTTAGTCATGTTTGTCTATGTGCTCATTTTATCACATTCTACTTTTATAATAAAATATTTAGTTCCCCTCAAATATACTTTCTTAGTTGTCAGCTCTTTAAAGACTTAATATCCTCTCCTTTCTCTCTGAGGATTCTAAATAGAATTTTTTTTAATTTTCTTCTAATCTCTGAACTATATTTGTTCCAAACAAAAATATTTTCGTTGTTTATCAAGTCTCTCTCTCTAATGCTCTTATTTATGTAAAATGTCTATTATTTTTTTGTTTTCTGATATATTAATGAGTGAATGGCTAAGCTATACAGTATAGGTAGATGGCATATGCTTAGCCTAAAAGATTTTCAAGTATATTTCTCCAGCAGGACACTGTAGTGCTTAGGCTCTGCCCTACTGGGGAAAGGGGGTAGTATATGTTGACTGGATGACCTTATTTTAGAACGTGTTGATATTTAACTAGTATATAGACTGAGTCCATCCCAACTGCATGTACACAGTACCCACTTCTTACCTGCAGTCAAATCAAGGAGAGGTTTTGTTTGTTGGTCTTTTACTGGGTGGATCGCCTTTCTTTCACAAGTTCATCCATCTGCCCCCTCGCTTATAGCAGACATCTGAAATTACCTTCATCCATTGAAGGAATTATCCCCAGAGAGACAGTTGATTGAGAACAGTTGGATTTTTGTCGTAGGATTAGTGCTTCTTCTGCCTTCTGTTTAGGGAAATGGATCAGCCCAGCCATGTAAACAAGGCCCAGGTCTTCTGATAACTGACCCAAGATTCCTTCCATTTCTTTTAATTAATTTACTCTGGGCTTTGAGTTCTACTAAATTATTCTTTATTTTTTATTTTTTTCCTGTGAGCACGTCAAGCCAATGCTTTCTCTACTTTTCTTTAGACTGATCACATCTGCTTTCTGTAACCCAGTATTTTCCCAGTATTTGTTCTGTTCATAATGGTTGTTTTGTTTTCAAACACTTTCAGGGATTTAGTTCATTTGTTCTCTTTCTCCTTCACTTCCTGGCCATAACATTTTAAAAGGTTTTATAAGAGATTGAGCAATTAAAAAAAAAATGGGGCGCCTGGGTGGCTCAGTCGGTTAAGCGTCTGACTTCGACTCAGGTCATGATCTCAGGTTTGTGAGTTCAAGCCCCGCATTGGGCTCTGTGCTGACAGCTCGGAGCCTGGAGCCTGCTTCGGATTCTGTGTCTCCCTTTCTCTCTGCTCCTCCCCTGCTCATGCTCTGTCTCTCTCTCTCCTTCAAAAATAAATGAAAACATTAAAAAAAAAGTCTGCCATCTTGATTCAATCGCCTCCATTTCTTTTTCCTTCTAGACTATATTACCCTAGGGTAGAATATATTCTGTAGTCTCTATGACATCAAGCATGATGCCATATTCCCTGATGATTTTCAAAAATACGTAGTACTAATAAAAGTGATATGGGTTTAATTCATTTTTCCTTTGAGTTTTATAGAATGCACTGTGCTAAAAGGGAATATTTTTAACAAATATGTATTACCAAAAACTGAATTATGAAACAACCTTTATATTATTAAACACTTAAGTTTAGACAAATTGGACACATCATATTGAAGATTTTGATTATAAAGTTTTATTCTATGTATATGTATATTTTTACTATTATAACCAAAAAGGCTAAATTAATAGAACACATGCAATAAAAACAAACATTAATAATTCTCATTTGCTTTTTGATCTACACACTCCGAATCTTCTCAGTCTTCTATATGATCTTTGACCTTGACCTTGGAGCTCTACTTGTAAAATAGTTCACAGCACATTAAAGACAAGTGAAATAGCCAGCCATTCAAGCAAAGGAGTTGTGAATCTTTAATCATTAGCTAAACATATTAAACATATTGTCCTTCTCTAATATTGATATATAGTCACAGTTGTATTAAAATGAATCATAATGTTAGTCCTAATTTCCAATTAATTAGTGATCTTCATGTAGATTTCTTGTAATTGAGAAAATGTAGCCCTAGTTTAGTTCCTTGTTACGGAAAAATTTGCCCTGAAAAGACTATATATTTGAATTTTCATTCAAACTGTACACAAGTTGTTTAAGTAAGTTTTGTGAAGTGAGTAAATAGTGACTACCCCAGATTATATTCCCTGAACTACATGAAGTCAAAGCAGAATATTCATTCCTGGAATCCTGTGTTCTCAGAGCTTTATGGAGAGTTCTTTAATGCATCCTACTGGGAGCAGACTCTATTACTAATGCTTCGTATATTAAAAAAAATTCTATCTTCGAGCTTTAATAAATGACTCTTAGTATATCTTGTAATTAAACATGGTTTTCCAAAAGTATTCCCAGTGCAAATTCTTCCTTTACATAGCCATTTTGATTGATCCACATAGAAAGTATTACCAGTACATCTTTTTGTCTGGTAATGGTTTCATTAACACCATTTCACAATCTTTTACTTTTAATCTGTGAGGCTTTAATGTCAGAGAGGGAGATTGATATTACTGCTGCTATTGAAATATTAGGTTTAGACTAAGTGCGCTATAAAGTGATATGAGAAGTTCAAGGTGTCTCAGTCCTGACAGAATCTACTCATTATTTAATTAGGCTCTGAAAGCTCTGAGCAGAAATTTCTGGCCTTATGTGAAAATGTTTCCTGATCAAAAGGTGCCTATCATTGAAAGGCTCAGTTTTAAAAGTGCCTAATAGTACAAATATAATTCTGATATTTTGGAAATTATAGTATCTGACAGGTCATGAGTCTTAAGATAATTCCCTCATCCTCTCTGGTTTTTCTCTGCTATAATTCTACATCTGCTTATCTAATTTCCTGATTATTTTCACCCTGTAAATTTTATAGTGGGATTCAAAACTTTTTTTTTTTTTTGAGAGAGAGAGAGAGAGAGAAAGAGCATGCACATACGTGAGTGAATGGGGGAGGGACAAAGAGAGAGCAACAGATTGAGAGAGAGAGAGAGAGAGAGAGAATCCCAAGCGTGGCTCAAATTCACAACTGTGAGATCATGACCTGAGCTAAAATCAAGAGTCAGACACTCAAACAACTGAGCCACCCAGGCACCCCTCATATCTTACTTATATATTTTTTTCCTTAAACTCTATTTCATTTTTGACCTGTGTTTATTTAATTAACGTAAAAGAACCTTTTTTTTGAAATTGGCCTAAATTTGCAAAATTATGCTTTTCTGAGGATATTGCAACATAAACATTTGTTTTAAGTGTGGGGAAATCTTAAATTTGATAAATAGCGATTGCCTGGTTAAAGGGCTTTGGCCCCAGTAATGGTGACAAAGAAAGGGGTTAGAAAGCATGGTCTTCATTTTCATCTGTTTAGACTTTTTAATTTATTTCTTATTAAAATAGCCAGGTATGATAGAAAAAATAGTATACTGTAGATGATCTAAAGAAATTCTAACACTTAGGTAAAGTTAAGCACTTTTATTCTCAGATTTTTATAGCTGTGCATCACGATTTAATCTTATCAGATTACTTAAAGCTCCTGAGTAATTGTAGCTCTAGTTTACAGTTTTAGAAAAGCTGATTTAAACAGCATTTTCAGGTTTTTGAAGCAGTGTATCTCAGAGCTTAACTCAGCATAAGCTCTGAAGTCTGGCAGGTGAACCTCTGAATCCTGTCTCTGCCACTCCTAAATGTGACCCATCAAGTCACATAACTTCTCTAAGCCTTGGTTTTCTCGTGAGTAAAAAAGGCATGATAGGCCCTTACTTTATAAAGTTATTGTGAGATGTAAATGAGATGCCATGTATAAGCATTTAGCATGGTGCCTGGCCCATAGTAAGTGTTCAATAAAAGTTCGATATTACTATAGTGTTGTACTCACTTGGGAAAATATGAACTAAGAGAAACGGTCCTGGTTGCATTATTTTGTTTTCCTCAGCTCATTATCTCCTTTAACTACTGGCTACACAGAAAAAGATGGCATACAGTGATGGCGTGAAACACTTATTTCACTATAATACATCTTGCTCTCTGCATTTGACCATACTTCCGTAATGAAGTATATATTGGCTTGTGGGTCTGTGTGTATCTTTGTGTTACACACTTATTTACTTCTTGAGACAGATCTTTTCTCCCAGGACACAGGAATCGATGAGGAACTTAGTATAGGACAATGGTAGTATTTTATCCACACTAGTCGCAGGTTCTAAGGCAGGGATGGGAGCCCATGGCCCTGTTAAGTAAAATAAAAGTATATCCCTGAGATTCCTTAAATAGTGTATATTCCTATTATAATGATATGCTCATAAATGCATACTGATTTTATAGTTTCTATAAATTTCTCCCGATTTTCTGATCAGTAACATAAAGTGTATATTAAAATTTTAACTTTATGCATTTACTATTAAGTTTTAGAGTTCTCCAATGACAATACAAAGAACATATAACTCACCTTGCTTAAGCAAAGAGGCTTCAGTTAACACTTCAAAGTTATGTGCATCTAATCAAATATCTAAACAGGTGTATTAAAATGATTTTTCTGATAAGATTAATATTTTATTTGGTCTGAAATCCTTGTCTGACAGGTGGAGCTGGCCACCTATTAGAGGGATTATGGAGTCAGACACCCAAACTCTGTTAAAACTTGCTTTCTGCTCCTATTCTCATCTGGTATAATTGGGGCTGGGAGACTTAGTCATTGGCAGTCATATCTGAGAGCTTTTTTGGCCAGATACGTAAAAGCCTTCTCTTTCTCTCCCCTCATCAGTGGTTTATTGTTCTAGGGATTTCCTGTTATTAATCTACCCAGACTACTTGCCTCCCAGCCCTCATCCCTGACTTAGATTATGGACATCGTTGGTAAGGCATTATGATTGGCTGAGTCTACCTTATAAACCCATGCCTACAGCCTGGGGCTTGGGGTCTGTTATATAAGATAGATAGGATCACCAAATGTATTCTCAGACACACATACACACACAGCCAAAAAAGACTTTACTCAATTTAGGGTACTTGGGTTGAGCATCAGACTCTTGATTTCAGCTCAGGTCATGATCCTAGGGTCATGGAATCGAATCCCAAATCAAGTTGAGTGTGGAGCCTTCTTAAAACTCTCTCTCTCTCTCCCCCTCTCTGTCTAAAATAAAAAAAAAAAATACTCCATTTATTTAAGTATGGTATAAAATAGAAATCAACCTACAATTTACAGATATGAAGAATTGAAGACAAGAATACATGTAATAGGATGATATCAATATCTCCAACTTGGCTTAAATAGAGAATGGAAGCAATAGAAGAATGAGTTTGAGAGTTTAAGTTAAGAACACACCATAGAGAGTCTTATTCATGGGGCTAGGAGATTTGGATTGTTGTGGAAAACCTTTGATATTCTCTGAGAACAAATACTGTAATAAAAGCTATGTTTCAGTGCTTATGTAGCTGGGATTTTAATATGGATTGTAGGAGGTTAATATTAAAGATGAAAAGAGCTCTAGAATGCCATTTCAGTAGATTCAGGAAGAGGTTAGAAGGTGATTACAATAGACTCAATACGAGTTAATGAGGATCACAACTGTGGGGAGGAGACTGAAATGAGGGAATGACTGTGACATTATCAAAGTATGCGCGACAGGATTAGGTGGCTGTTACATGAGCAGGAAATCAATAGGGGGGTAGGGATAGAAATAATGCAGAAGACTCTAAAAGCTGACTGATTACAAAGATTGTGCTGCTTTTATAAAAAAGAAAAATAGAAAGCATAAGAGGAGGAACTCGTTTACAGGGAAAAGAATATTGAGTTCATTTTTTTGCATGTGGTATTTGAAGCTTAGGAAATGTCCCAAAGGCAGTCAACTCATGGTGCTAGAACTTCACGGAATGATCAGGTGCTAGACATGTATGTGGAAAGACAGTTCTCTGGTTATGTAGATATACCATGTGTATATATGTGTGTAATATGATGTGTGTATATAATACATGACATATTTATATATACCGTGTGTGTGTACATATATATATATATATATATATGTGTGTGTGTGTGTGTGTGTGTAATATGTGCATGAGGATAGGTGAGTGTGAGTATATGTGTGTGTAGAGAGAGAAAAAGGGTATTTTGTGGGAACATTACTTTGTAGGGTATATTGGGATGTGACATTAGGAGACTATAAACCTCACTATTGCAAATAATGGTTAATTCATATAATTGGAGAAAACAGACTAGAGTGATAACAGTTTTTCTAAAATCTTATGGGCTATTAGTTGAAAGAGAAATAAGATGACAATCTGGCAGGACTGCAAGAGATTGTATTTTATTTTATTTTATTTTATTTTATTTTATTAATGTTTATTTATTTTTGAGAAAGAAAGAGAGCATGAGCAGGGGATGGGTAGAGAGAGAGGGAGAGAGAGAATCCCAAGCAGGTGCCATGCTGTCAGCAAAGAGCCTAATGTAGGGCTCAAACCCATGAACTGTGAGATCAGGACCTAAGCTGAAATCAAGAGTCAGACAGTTAACCAGCTGAGCCACCCAGATGCCCCAAGAGATTGGTTTTTAATAGAGAAACTTAGATCCTGTAATGCAAATCAAATAACATCCAGTTGTTAAGGATAATATTTTCACTTAAATAAATGTCATAACTTAACATCCACTGGGGGCCAGACATCAGACTAAATAGACTTGTATTAGTTTCCAGTGGCTGCTATAACAAATTACCACATCCTTTGTGGCCTAAAACAACAGAAACTTACCGTCTCACAGTTCTAGAGGCCTGAAGTCCAAAATCACTCTGACTGGGCTGAAACCAAGGTGTCAGCAGGAACACCCTGCCTCCAGATGTTCTAGGGGAACCTCTGTTGCTTGCCTCTTCCAGCATCTTTCTGGTGGCTGCTGGCACTCCTTGATTTAATACCGCATCATTTCAATCTCTGACTTGATGGTCACACTGATGCCCCTTTCTCCATGTGTACTAAATGTCCTTCCACCTCCTCCTTGTAAGAATACCTGTAAGGGACTTAAGATCTAATTGGATAATACAGAATAATTTCACCATCTCAATATCTTAATGACATCTGTAAAGACTTTGTCATACAAAGTGACATCTACAGGTTTCAGATATTTGGAACTGATACATTTTGGGGGGCTGCTTTTTAGCCTAGTCTAAGGCTGTTCCTCACGTACATCTTGACTTAAAGCAACTCTAGGAGGGAGGCACCATATTTTTTAATTTATTAAAATTAAAGGCACCATATATTTTAAGTGTATTTATTTATTTTGAGAGAGAGATAAGGGAGAAGCAAAGAAAGAGGGAGAGAGAGGGAATTCCAAGTAGGTTCTGCACTGTCGGCACAGAGCCCAACGCAGGGCTCGAACTCACGACTGTGAGATCATGTCCTGAGCCGAAACCAAGAGCCAGAAGCTGAACCGACTGAGCCACCCAGGCACCCTGAGGCACCATATTTTTAATCCCTCTTAAGCAGGATACGAAAATGACCTTGGAGATGCCCATAGCTACATATAGCTAGTAGGTGTCAGAACTTCACTTGAAACACAGTTTTGCTATTTCCAAAGGTGGAGCTTTTTTTTTCCTTTTTTTTTTTTCTTTTACTGTCACACAACTTCACATTAAACTCTGCTCTGAGCTTATATGCTTCCATTTTCCTTTCACTGTAGTGCTTTTGCACGAAGCTGCCTCCATAATAGGCACACTTTTATGAATCTCCAAGTGAAAAGAGGTGGCACTCACATTAAATAGTATGGCAGCTACAAAATGTTACATCTCACTGACCATTGTTAGAAATACTTGAAAGTACTTACTGGCAGGCAGACACTCAAGATCTGAAGAGATCTGACAAATAAAAATCCCTCAACTGTGACTTTCTGTCTGCAATTGCTACTGCTTCTAGAATCCAAGAGTATTACCCTTTTTTTTTTTTTTTTTTTTTGCCCCGTCACAACCTCTTCTTTCCCTGTTGTTGTCAAGAGTTTTTTTCTCAAGCCTGAGGCAGCTATTTAGTATTTATAATAGGCAATGATAATTTACAGCCAGCATGGTTTTATGTTCACATAAATGTGTTACACACAGCACATCGTAAGTGTACCCCCAGCCTATATTTACAGAGCGCCTTTCTTTCCCCTCCCAGGGCCATCAGATACGTTGTAGATACAACCTCTCATTAATCCTTGCCAAGCACTGTGTAGGTGTTATGATCCACAGTTTATGGATGTGGAATAAGCAAGAGTAGGCTTGTGTTCACAAATGTGAAAAATAGATAAATTATCCCTCTTATACAGAATGTGACTGTGCAAAGGGAGGTCATTAGAAGGTGACCACCTAGGCAGGTGGAAAAACACTCTGATAATATCAATTAATAAGGATTGACATATTTGGAAGTGGGAACCTGGAAATAGACAGGTTCTTAATGACAGGGTCCAAGATAAGTGTGAGCATCTTAATGGAGGGTTTTTTGGGTGGGGGTGGAATTTAAGAGGAATTTATTTATTTATTTAAACACAAAAATAATGAATGTGCCACAGAATTCTAGCTCCCATGAGTGAAATGTGGAGGGATGTTTTAAATGTAGACCTCTTACAAGGTGTCTGTAACCATTTCGCATGTGATAGAGCTTCCAAAGGGGCAAGTGAATATTTAGATGCAAGAATCCAGTGCAATCACATAAGTGATGTGGAATTCTTCTGCAGAGAAAAGGAGATAGATTTTCCTCATTATTTATGGTTCCCAAATTATTTCCTTTTAATAATCTCAAAGAAATAATATAGGAACCTTCCCAAAGGAAGATTTTTGAGTAATTAGAGAGACTATAAGGTCCATCTTATAAATCACTGCCAAAGGCTCATCTCCTTTGTTTTTTGCTTGTTTTTGTTACACCTGGTAAGCTTAGTTATACTTGGGTTTATCTTTTTTAGTTAAAAGAAAACAGAAAAAAAAGAAGCTCTTGGGGAATAAAATAAGTCCCTGTGTGTTTAGACATTCTTTTGTAGGTAATACTAATTTCATTTAACTGAATTCTATAAAGAGTTACTGAATTGGTATGAGCCCAGTCATGGGGTGGTTCTTCAAGAATTTCTGTTACTAATGTAACAGAAATACACTATAGTGTATTCTGTACACTATAGTGACAAATGTAGTTTGTATGTGTGTATTTGTGTGTGTGTGTGTGTATGTGTGTGTGCATGTGTTGTGGGGCAGAACACAGGGATGAAAGTTAAAATTAGCATAGAAGGATTATTATTTAAGACAAAATAGGCTCAGTACTTTGAGATAGATTCAAACAAACTGCTCAGGGTCATTAAGAGAGCAAGAGATTATATCCAAATGTGAGAATGGAAGGTTTTATGCTGAAAACACCATTTGGAGCAGGTCCTGAAAGGTATGGAGCAAGGAAGGAATACAGTCCAGTCGAGGGGGGGAGGAAAACCGACATGAATCGAGCAAGGCGTTTACCAGAAACAACAAGTATATTTTGGCTACTATATGGGGAGCACTACAAGGTGGGCGGGGATAATCACGTGGGTCACACTGAGGACAATCCTCAATGTCAGACTGTGGTATTCAAGTTTCGTTCTGTCTGCAGAATGAGCATTTAGAAGGTTTTGTACAAGTGAGATACTTGATGAAATTAGACTTCAGGAATATTTATTCAGCAATGGTGCAAAAAGGGTTTGAAGTGGGACCAAAGTGACATCAGAGAACTGGTTAAGAGACACAGTAAGAAGTGATGAGAAACTTGTTATAAGTTGTGGAAATGGGAGCAGAAAGGAAGGAATTGATTCAGGAGCCACTGTAAGGGTAGAATTAACAGGACCTGGAAGTAATGGGAAATAAAACATGAATCCATTGGGTAGCCAAAGGTGACCTGGGGTGTCACCTACAGAAATAACTAATAGGAGGACGCAGATGCGTAAAATGGAAGGCAATAAGACCACTTTTGAAAACCTCCTCAAGTATATGTTCAATTAAACATATATTTTCTCCCACTTTTTTTTCCTAATGCTACATTACATTTACTTACTTTATTGGCACATTAGGTGCCATGACAAAACAAATCAGTTCCTGAACTGAGTGATATAAGGAAACAGAAGATACAGTCCCTGCCCTCATGGAAACTATAACCATTTTGAGGAAGAGAGGACACCATTGGGATAGATATTTGTATGGGGTTGATGGGAGCTTTCTTAACACTTGATGGTCATCTTGGTGAACATTTAGGAACCTAAAAGAAACTGAATGCTCAATTGGTAACGAATGGTAGAAACTGTAGAAATTCAGGGAGGTGAAGATCAGTTTATTAATTTGCTCAAGCAATTACTCTGATTGA
The DNA here is from genome assembly GCF_018350155.1 of Leopardus geoffroyi. Classification (NCBI taxonomy): domain Eukaryota; kingdom Metazoa; phylum Chordata; class Mammalia; order Carnivora; family Felidae; genus Leopardus; species Leopardus geoffroyi. The sequence continues at coordinate 168,535,162 of NC_059327.1, forward strand.
GGCTTCATAATAGGCTAGAGAGGTAGTTTCTACCTTTAAGGCGTTTACAATTTAGGGCTGGGAGACATACTGTAAATAAATAAGTACAGTAAAAAGTTAACAGGTACAGGATGGATCAGAAGAATGGACTAGTGACTAATCACGTCAAGATGTAAAAAGGAATAATGCAGTGTGTTTATCTTTTCACACACAGTGGACAGTAGAGTAGAGATAGTAGAGACTATAGACAGTAGAGACTATAGAAAACATAAAGAAGAGTTTAATTTTTCTCAGGTAGAAACTAATTTTTATTTTTTCAAATAGCCCTTTACTCTAAGATGAACCCATCTCCTATGTGAACTCTAAATTTCAATGAAGTGTGAGAATTTAACCGATGAATGAAAACTAATGCCCACTCCTTAGATCACTCCAATCACAATTTAATGCTACTCCCTCCTCCTGTCCTAGTCAAACTTCAGATACAGCTGCATTACTGTCACCCTAAGCCTGACCTGTGTGTGTGTGTGTGTGTGTGTGTGTGTGTGTCCTTCCTTTTGTAACTAACACTATGCCTGGTACACGGTAGGTGTTCAACAAATGTTTAGCAAATCAAAATGGAGTTTTTTCCCCTTTTGGTTCAACCGCTTAATACTTAGAGACATGTGGTGCTAATATTTAAGATGGATTGTTTCATTCTGTTCAAGTGCCACATAACCATTCGCACACCATTGGATTTAGTACTACTAAAGGGTAATTTCCCTTCTGGGAATTGTGCCTGTTGCAGATATAATTTACATATTCTGTCTTTTTTATCATCACTAGGCAGGTAAAGAGATTAAAATAAAAGGTTTTTTCAAGTGTGCAGTTGTACACATAGACTGCCTTTGGAAATGCCTGTGTATTCCAAGAAAAAATATGGAATCCCTCTTACTGAACATGCCCATGCCCAGAACTACCCAGAAATCACTTGTCTTTTTTGAAGATGAAAATATTAACATTTAATTTCTGTGCTACACTAGCCACCCAAATGACTTAGACAAGCTGTAATTTCCGCCCTTTCGTATCAGTGCAATAAAATTCAATGGAATTAATTGAAAGCCCTGTTTCGCCCTATGTTACAATTTTGGCCCATTGTGATACTTTCAATTTATTTTATTTTGTTTAATGTGATGTTTTTACTACTGCCTTTAATTCACACATCTTAATAACTTAAAAGAGAGCTTTTGTGCTTTATTTTCTCAAATAAATTCCTTTTCGGGCATGAAAATTTAATACTTCATAGCCTCTCAGACCTATTGTGGAGAACGTCACAGCGGATTGCTTCAACATGCAGTATCTCCTTTCTGATTATAGCCCTGTGACTAGGTATTACTATATTCTTATTTCATTTTTATCAGACACAAAACTGAGGCCTAAAGAAGCTGGAAGACACCTGCACTTTACGTGTTCGTAGGTAGCCTGTGTAAAGCCAGAATTCGAGTGGAAGTATGTGGGTTCTTCTGTTAGCCCTCTCAATATTCAGATAAACAAATAGACCATGCTATGGACAAATAGCATGGGTTGTGTTTGCTAGTCGTAGTAATTAACAATTTTGGGCATTTATACATGCCAGGCCCCTCCTAAATGCTTTACATGTGTTAGCTCATTTAATCCTTGCCACATCTCCGAGAAGTTTAAATGTAAGGAAGCAGAGGCCCAAAGAAACTCACCCAAGGAAGTCACACCTGGTAAGTCGTTGAACTAGGATGTGAGCCCCGCCAGTCTGCACTGTGTTGCTTTACATGTTATTCTCACTGCTGTGTTTCCACGACAGGAACAGAGTTAATGAAACAAACAAACAGCAACAACAACAAAACACTGATAACGTCTTCTAAACTACACTTCCTATCAGTAAACTTAGAGAAAGTTATCCTTGAACTCTGTACTGCTGTGAAGTGCTTTAGGGGAAATTGAATTTGTTTCCACATTTTAAGAAGTAATTTTTATTAATGGTAACTCTTTAGTGTTTGTTATATATTAAAATCTGATTAGAATTTTATTGCCTGGAAAATCCCTTCCTATTCATTATATAATTTAGAATTACTGAAATTTATACCATAAAGGATCTTAGGGACAAACCCCAACATTTTAACCAAAAAAAAAATCAAATTTTAGAGTGGTTACATGATGGGCACAAAATACTTTCTTAGAGTGGCTTAGCCAAGCTCAAACACAGACCTTCTGGGCCTTTCCCACATTGAAGAAAAATGTGAGTATAATAAATGAAGATAATGTGTGCGTATGTGTGTGCATGTTGTACACTAACTGTTCCTTAAAAAATAAGGAAAAAATGAAAAATAATAATTGTGGAGAGGCATGCATGACCTAGTTAGCTGACCTGCAGGTCTCCTAGGTAAGTCTGTCATTACCACTGAAAGATGATCAACTCCTAGATGAAAATCCTAATCTATTTAATGTGAAATAGCCAAATGAAAAGATTTATCCAAATACTTTTTGGAAAGTTTCTAGGTATACATATGTAATGTATACTTATGAATAATTAACTCCTTTTAAATATTAAATCCTCAATAAGTAAAAGATTGGCTTATTCATTGATTTGTTGCTTATTCTAATAATTACTGGTGAACTTATTTATGTGATGGGAGAAAGCCCACCAAATCATGCTTCATTTTCTTTTCTTAAACTAAATCCAATGCGTGCTTTAAGTCAGGACCAAAATGCTTTTAAGAAGGTCATTTAGGTATATGTTTTATTTTATTACTAGTTGAAGAGACACAGAGAAGTTTCTGAGACATATGCTGTTCCCATATATGCAGGACTTAGTGCTATTTAAATTACTTTTCATCTTGTATTTAAAGTATTTCATGTGGCTTTGGATCATTGAATGGAATGATATAAAATAAAAGTTTTAAATTATTCCTGGAAGTCTACAATTAGCAGGCATTCCCAAAAAAAAACTAAGAAACTTGGGGCACTTGGGTGGCTCAGTCGGCTGAGCGTCCAACTTCAGCTCAGGTCATGAACTCACAGTCCATGAGTTCAAGCCCCGTGTCAGGCTCTGTGCTGATAGCTCAGAGCCTGGAGCCTGCTTCAGATTCTGTGTCTCCCTCTCTCTCTGCCCCTCCCCCATTTGTGCTCTTTATATCAAAAATAAGCAAACATTAAAAAGAAGAAAACTAAGCAACTAAAGTAAATCATTATTTCCTCTTAATTTATTTAAATTTTCTTAAATTTCATGTCATAAAAAGCCCATAAATCATTGTTATTTTATCTTAGCCCCAATTTGAATCCACTAAGTTATCAGTAATTACTTAAAGTATGCTTAATCAAATAGCAATAATAATACATAATATGTTATGCATTATCAAAAACTCTGACATCAATTAAAAGGAGTCTATTTGTTACTCGCATTGATTAGACAGAGAACTGTCATAGTCTTCTGTACATTCAAAAGTGTGGACAAAGTAAAGTTAAGCACTTTTCTTTAAGTCATAATATAAACATCTGAGCCACTTTGGTCTGCTGATGTGAGCCCACATTACCTAAAGATAGCTTATGAAATGGAAGGAATGAAAAACACAAGTGTATATTTGTTTCTGGTTAATATCTGTACCTTTTCTAAGTTCTTAAAAAAAAAAAAAAAAAGAAGCTCCTAAGATAAATTCAGGTTCCCACTTCCTTCTTTTCAGAGTTTAAAATCTATAGTGGGAGATACTCTAAAGTGTCCATGCATTTCAAACACTTAATGTTATAAAATATCATAAAATAGACTACGAACTTCACCAGAGCACCTACTATGAACTTCCTCTAGATCCAAACACAGTGCCTGGAATATAATGGTAACTCAGTACAACTCCATTGGCCAAACTGATTAATGCCTTCTTTAAAGAAGTCTTCCTGGATGTTCTGTCTTATACTACAAGAGCAATTCATTTGCAACATACATACATATATTGCATCTGCTGTATTGTAGGGTTTCTATATGTGTCTGTGTGTTTATTGGAAAGACAGGGAGGAAGCTTATTTCCATGAATAAATTGTAATGCCATTAGGCATAATCATTGTTTGTAATTTAGTTAGCTAACACTTGGACTTTATGTAACTCCGTACCCTCCCTAGCATATGTCTTTCAGCATCTTCCTTCCAGTGAATCAAAATGGAATGAAGCATTTGCTCTGGTGGTACCTACTACCCTTTCTCTGTCCTGTTTTCCACTCTGATGTTATTACTTTTCTGCTTTGGTGTCTTTATCAAATGGTCTATTCCCCTGCCTCTTAACAGAAAATGATTTCTCATCATTCAATTATCCTTAGATATAAATTGGTTTTCCCGGGCATTTGCAGTTAATCCTTTAGTCATTATTGGGAATGAAATCATAGATTCTTCTGTAGGGATTTCAGGTTGAAGTAATGAAGGAGATTGACAGGAAGGGTAAAGAGCATTTATTTATATCCTATTTTGGAGTGGCCTAGTGGGCATCATGCTAGTTTGAGGTCACACTCACCCATAAAGATAATTATATAAATAGACTCTGCACCTCCTCCACCACCCAGAGCTCCTTCAGCAAACTCAAAATCTCCTGAGATGGCCTGGAAATCAATGATACACTCTCGTTGTTGAGATTTATTGCACTACACCCTTTTGTAGGGTATTTCAATTAATCTCAAAATAACCCTATGAGGAAAGTACTACTACCCCATTTTACAGATAAGAAAATTGAGGCTTAGCAGAGCTATGCATCTTGTTCAAGGCCACAGGACTATTTTCCAGAGAACTAGAATTTGATTCCAGGTCACTAGGACTTTAAACCCATATCCTTTTCAGTATTATTGCCACTAAAATCTGATGTCACTAAAATACTGATCCTATAAATAATGCTGGAAAAGATGGTTAGTTCCGGTGTGGGTCTAATAGTCAGGGTCCCAGAAGAAAGAGAAGGGATATCGTATTGGGCAATTTTAGGAACGTTAATTACTGACAGTTTACAACAGAGTGGCAATACCCTCATGTCGATTACAGTGGACATGGTTAACGCTTGTCGACCTGAAGATGTGAACCTCTGTTTAATAGAATATGGAAATAGGAGTGGCAGAGGGAGGGAGAGAGGGGGAACGTGGAGAGAGTTGCTAGACAGGGCTATGCCTCCTAGTCCGGGAAAGCAGCCAGGTCAGAGAAATCTTGGGGGTGGGATGGGGTGAGGGCATGGTCTTGCCAGTCTTTGTCACTGGCTGAATTCGACTGAACGCCAGAAGGCAAGGGAGTCTGAGGACATAGTTTGTGCCCATCAGCCACTAAGGACAGAGGAGTGTTCAGAATGAACCTGAATAAGGCAACAAGGAATGCTACAAGTGTATCTTCTCTGTCCCCATCCCTCAGATCCACTCCCATTCTCTCTTAGCATAAAAGAAAATGACAGAGGCTTAAAAAAAACTGCTTGTTTTTGTGTTCTTTAATTCATGGTTGCAACGTTCTTGAAATGTATTAGTATGCTTTCTTAGTAAGCCTTCACGAGCATCAGCATTTCTTATACTTTTGCTGTATTGCAAACGAAGTGTGAAATATTAGTTAAGACCTTCCCTCAAATAGGTACATATTCTTTAAGGGTTTCTGTTTGTTTGCTTTTGGTTATGTCAATTGAGATATAGTTTACCTACCAAAAGACACCCATTTTAGTTATATAATTCTATCAGCTTTCATAAATGCCTACAGTCCTGTAACACTACAATCAAGGTATAGAGTTTTTCCATCATTCCAAAAAGTTCTTAAGCATTTTAGATCTTTAATCCTACCCAACTCAAACCTCATCCACTCAAATGTTCAGTATCTCCTTTTGTTTCTTCTGATTTTAAATGGGAAAATTGGCAATGACACCCAATAGCATGTTGCCCATAGTACATGCTTTTATGAAGAGTATTGTTTTTCATTAAAGTTGGTTTGTTTCCTCACTTTTCTGAGTAGTATAAAGTATTCATACTGCTTATGAACTCATTTAATTATAGTAGAATGAGGAAAGATTCATAATTTTGGCTACAGGTTGAAATCACCTGGATCTATTAAATGGCCCGATGGCCATTAAACTAGGGTGCCATCTCATTAAACTAGGATGTCTGGGGTTGAGACCAAGGCATCAATAATCTAAGCTTTCCAGGTAATTCCATATGTGGCCCAGGTTGAGACCCTATGAATTAGACCAATCGTTCTCAACGCTGTAGAATCGTCTGGGCAGTTTTGCTTAAAAACACTGATGCCTTTCCCCACTCCCCATTCTGATTTATATAATGTGTTTACAAAAGTTGACTACAAGAGAAAAATAAGAGTTGAATAACCTAGTTTTCAGTGGTTGGGCTTTAGTTAATCAAGGTTTTATTATAGTTCTGGGTATCTGGTAGTGTTCAGTAAATGTTAAATGGAGGTCCTAATCTCACAGCAGAATCAAAAAGAATAAGATATGCTCCCACTTGAAAATAAACCGTTTGTGTGTTTGAAATAATTATCTTGGCAAACTATCACTTTCTGAAAATTGTCCTCCTAGGCAATTTACCTTAAATGATAAGCCTTGTATTTTAAGAAAATACTATATTTCTGCTGGATTTTTCACCATAATAATAGGCACCTATATATCTTACATCACTTTCATAACCCTCTTCAAGGAAATACTGGAAACAAGATTAAGAGACTGAGGATAAGATTTAAACCAGTCTCCCACTTGGAAACATAAACAGTGCTGTTGGACCTCTGGCCTCAAGAATACGGCTACTTTGTAAAATAGAGCAATGGTACTTTCTGCTTTTATAGTGGCAAAATATATACACAAAAGACTCCTAGCCCAATAATTAGAACCGAAATGAACAAAGTGTCTAATGAAACAGGTATGGGACTAACAAAATATTTACATATGATATCTGGTTGGATTTCAGGATCTAGTAACTACAATAACAAAAATCGTTTTAGTATAAAGTTATTGATGATCTATTCTGGCAGAAATACTCACTTAAGAAAACCTCCCACACTTGATTGTATAAATAATTAACCAGGATGCTGCATGTTTCAAGGTGCATTACTAGACCTAGGTGTTGTATTCAATCCCTCAAATATAAACGGATACAACATAGAACATTTTTTTAAGATAAATATTCTTGGTTTAAAATTTTAAAAATATAAAGCTTATTTAATTTAACCTTCCCGCTTCTTATTTAGTTGTTCTACTTTTTCTTTTTTCTTTTTTCTCATTTTAGGACCACCTCAGAAGATAGTGTCACCTAAACAAGAACATGAAGATAGGAAACATGACAAAGTCACAGATAAAGGCAGTGAAAGTGGGACTTCCTGTAATGAGCTCTCCACTTCCAGCTGTGACAGCCACTCAGAGGCGAGCACTCCCCAGGACAACCCACCCAATGCCCAGCAGGCGACAGCTCACCAGCCCAACACCTTAACATTGGATCGCCCTTCCAAAAAAGCACCTGTGCAATGGATGCCCCCACCCGACAAACGCAGAAACAGTGAACTCTTTCAGACACTCATCAGCAAGTCCCGGGAAACAAATCTGTCCAAAAAGAAAGTCTGTGAGAAGCTAAGTGTGGAAGAAGAAATGAAAAAGTGTATTCAGGATTTTAAAAAAATCCACATTCCAGATTATTTTCCAGAGCGCAAACGCCAGTGGCAATCTGAACTGTTGCAGAAGTACGGGTTATAGTAATAGTCACATTCCTGCAGTATTTCAATGACATTCCATGTTCACTACGGTGTCTCCACCTGACTATATCCTAACAACGGTCAGTGTGATTCTTGCTGCTCTTCCTTTTTGTGAACAGTGGATGTGGGACAGTATTTTCTTTCATTCTTTTTTGTTGTTGTTGTTGTTTTGAGAAGTATGATTTTGAAAAGAGAAGATAAATAAATAAATAAATAAATAAATAAATAAATAAATGTTTAACCAAAATGGCATATCGGACTCAAACCATTTGCAAGAATGAAAGTAAAATGTGCATGATCCAGAAGCTTAGAATCTTGATTTTTGAACTGTGGTCAACTGGATATGTTTGTCATTTTGTAACTCACCGAAAACAAATCATCATACCACTCCAACTAAAATGACAATATGGATGAAGCAACATCAAGTAAAATGTTAGATGATGGTTTTGGGACCCAAATCCAAAACTGTTTAAATGTTAATGCAATAAAACAAGTATTATTTTTGCATGAACACAATGTTACAAATAAATCACATGACATAGGGAAGATCTGTTTGTTGCTTGGAAAGAAAATTACAAAAAAAAAATAAAGTAAAAAAAAATGTTTCAGGCAAAGCCTATAAATGTAAACTGTCTAAGAGATCGATTTTATTTGTCTGGATCTGTGACTTTTTGTGTATGTGTATGGTGTTCTGTATGTTAAGATGGTGTAAATATGCCTTATGCTGTTGTGTTATGGCACTGACATTCATCTATTAATGCTAGTCATGATTATTTCTGTGAAATGAGTCCTTACATCAGGCTGTGAAAATTGGTATAATAATGCTCTGAAAGATACTATTATCATGTTAATCAAAATATTGAGGGAAATGGTAAAAAGCTTTATGTATTTATTAAAAAAAAGGAAATATATTGGAATTCCTTGATTTCTATTGACTCTTCTTTGAAAACACTCAATTGTCACATTGTCTTCAATATTCCTTTAAAATCTCAAGCTGGAGAATGATTCGTTCAACCATGATGTTGACAGGTTAGAGTTTTAACATAAATCAAAATGGAGTCCAATCCAGATAGCCCTGGAATTGATTAATAAACCCTTAGCCTGCAAGAGAAAAAGACTTCATCTAAGAATGCACTAAAATTTTATTTTAGCTGACAACCAGATTGAAAGCTTCCCCCAAAACAATTGGGAAGTTACCTCTTGCAAATTAAGAGACAGAAACGTTAATAGCAAGCTGAAAGGTCAGCCTGAATGACAAGTGATTTCTTTCTGATTGCATATGTGGAAATAAGCTTTCACAGTTTTTGCCTCACCATTTCTACGGAAAGAAATACATAGTATCATGGAATTTTACTAAAGAATAGGATGAGAGATGGTAAAAATATCTTCAAGAATTATAGAGCTCATCTCCTCTGTGGTTAGTTTATACAAGCTGAGCAGCACTCGTGGTATCATTTCTTTAGTATAATATAGGGAGATAAGCATTACTGACTTCAAATTCTTTTATCTGCATACATTTTTTAATATAGCCTTAGGTTTCACACTTACTATTAAATAAAATATCATCTACAGTGGACTATTGAAGAAAACCCAGATATATGATTGACCTTGAATTACCTATAAGACTTTAGGGAGTTACTGACCAATTCTGCATTTTATTTTGGGAAGGTTGGGAGTCCTGCCATGGCTTGATGTAACTGCAACATGCTGGTTAAATGAATAAGGCTTGGTGGTTAGGTTGCCACAGTTTAAAATTGTTTAAAGTTTATTTATTTTTGAGAGACTGAGAGAGTCAGAGCACAAGCAGGGGAAGGGCAGAGAGTGAGTCGCAGAATCCGAAGCAGGTTCCAGGCTCTGAGCTCTGAGCTGTCAGCACAGAGCCCGATGCCAGGCTCAGACCCACAACCCATGAGATCATGACCTCAGCCAAAGCAGATGCTCAACTGACTGAGCCACCCAGGTGCTCCTACACTGCCACAGTTTAAAAGTCCCTCCTCTTATGACCTGTGTGACCTCAGGGATAACGGGGATGATATCCTAGAGAAGACTTAACTGAGGTAATTGAAGAAAAGCATCACCACCACTCCTGGAGATCGAGGGAAAAGGAGAAGTGGTGGTCTTTCTAGAACCCAGGAACCAAGGCTATCAGATGGGGAATGTAGAATAGAGAGGAATAAGTTGTCCAGTAAGAACTGTAAGCCACTAAAGAATCACAGTCACTTCCCAATACCTCCCGAAACAAAAAGAGGGTGGGGGTGGGGGGGAATTATCCTGGCTTCCCACATTCCAATATCCCATCAATGTTCTCCATTGTTCCAATATAAGTGGAAACCAGTTGGCAAAGGAGCATAGGAAATGTAATTTATAAAGGTAATCATCTTGCTATACAAAGCCCAGCAATGGAGGGCAGGGAATAGAGCTGAAAAACACCTTACACCCTGCTCTATTTTTTCCAAACATAGAACTTAAAATAGAATTGCAATGACAAGAACTTAGTAAATGTAGACTATTTCAGATCTTCTTATCTCTATGTCACAAGAGAAGTGATGACAGTAGGAATGTCTATCCTTTTAGTCCTTAGTAAATCAGAACCCATTTCAATAATAGTGTATTGAACACTTGCCATACACCAAGTTGCTCAAAGGTTAGCAACACATTCAAGAAATATGAATTGCCAGCTATTACCTTTGGGAAGAAACTTAATGGTCTGATTCTCCCAAACCATTGTGTTTTCTCCAGAGGCTAGAATCTGACTAGCCCCAGTTGGGGTTATAAGGGTATCAAGGAAGGCGGTTAGAATGGGGACACTTCCTTAAAGAAAAGGAGAGTCCAGATTTAAAGATGAGTAGGGCTAAAATTGATGGGTAAATCTCCCTTAGCAAAGAATCAAGAGATAAAATCTGGAGAATCACCAAAAGCCCAAAGTGCTGGAAGCTGGTACTGAAGTTGAGTATTTATGGAGAATAAATGTATTTTGGAGCTCACACATATATTTTTTGAATATTTATGGAGTTCACATGGTATACCTTTCTTTGGTATAGACACTCAACTTGTGACCTGATATCTTATTGTTGTTATTTTAAACAGAAATATATTGAATACTAAAATGAGAAAAGGAAATGAAAATTAATTGTGAGATTTTCAATTTTGGAAAAATGGACTAGACACACTTTTCCCTATTCTGCCCACTAAGTACAACTAAAAATCCTAGACATTATATACAAACACACTTAAGAGGCTCTGAAAGGCTGAGAACAGAAGGAAGGCTAAGTAAGGATATTGCGACCCAAAGAACAACAGGGTAATGAGTTTCCTGGGTTTTCTTTTTGCATCATATATCCCAGTCTTGGAGCTGAAAAAGCACCTAGTGCCCCAGAAACAGTAACAGGTGCAGAAAACACACACACACACACACACACACACACACACACACACACACAATCCTGTTCTCTCTTCTAGCCACAGTGCTAGGAAAAGTACAGCTTAGCAACTTAGCAAAAGAGAAAACTTTTAGATAATAACTACTGCGCCTTTTCAGGTTGCAGATAAATTGACACAATTGCATTACACATCAATTTTAAGGCTTCCCACTTTTTAAAAGACTTGTTTAGAGTAGTTTTAGGTTCACAGCAAAATTGAAAAGGTACAGAGATTTCCCCCATACCACTACTCTCATACATTCCTAATCTCCTCCATTATCAACATCCTCCATCAGACTAGTACACCTGTTGCAACGAATGAACCTACATGGACACATCTGATCTTTTTCCTACATTGTTTTTCCCTTTCCAGATGTTGTACAGTCAGACTCGTACAGTACATAGACTTTTCAGATTAGCTTATTTAAGTTAGTAATATGCATTTAAGTTTCCTCCATGTCTTTTTGACTTGATAGCTCTTTTCTTTTCAGTGCTGAATTAATTATATTCCATTGTCCAGATGTCCTACAGTTTATCCATTCACCTACTGAAGGACAACATGGTCGCTTCCAAGTTATGGCAACTATGAATAAAACTGCTGTAAACTTCCATGTACAGGTTTTGTGGGACCTAAGTTTTCAGCTCCTTTGGGTAAATACAAAGGAATGTGATTGCTGGATCATATGGTAAGAGCATGTTTGGTTTTGTAAAGGATCCATCAGATCATCTTCTGAAGTAGCTGTACTATTTTGCATTTCTATCCATAGTGAATAAGAGTTCCTACTGCTTTACATCCTCACCAGCATTTGGTATTGTTAGTGTCCCAGATTTGTGCCATTCTAATAGATTTGTAGTAACATCTCGTTGTTTTAATTTCCGTTTCACTGAAGACATGTAATGTAAAATATCTTTTCATATGGTTTTTTGCCACCTGTATAACTTCTATGGTGAGATGTCTGTTAAGATCATCAGCCCAGTTTTTAATCAGGCTTTTTGTTTGTTTTTTATTGCCAAATTTTAAGAGTTCTTTGTCTATTTTGGATAACAGTCCTTTATCAGATATTTCTTTTATGAATATTTCTTCTAGTCTGTGGCTGGTTTTATCATTTTCTTGACATTGTTTTTAACAGAGTAGAAGTTTTAAATTTTTTAAATATTTTGATGAAATCCAGCTTATCAACTATCTTTCATGAATAGTGTATTTGGTGTTGTATCTAAAAAGTCATTACCATACCTAAGGTCATCAGTTTTTCTTCTGTGTTATCTCCTATCCAGGAGATTTGTCATTTTTCATTCTAAATTTATGTCTGTGATCCATTGTTTTTTGTTTTTTTTTTTTGTCTGAGACTCATTTGAGTTAATATTTAAGGGTATGAGATTCATTTTTTATATGTGGATGCCCAGTTGTTTCAAGACCATTTGCTCCATTGCATTTCTTTTTGTTTATCAAAGATTAGTTGATTATGTTTATATAAGTCTATTTTATTCCATTGATTTATATATCTATTTTTTTTAACCAATACCATACTGTCTTCATTACTATAGTTTCATAGTAAGTCTTAAAGTTGGATAATGTCAGTCCTTTTCATTCTTCTATAAAATTGTGTTGGCTACTGGGTCTTTTGCCTCTCAATATAAGCTTTAGAAGCAGTTTGTTGATATCCACCAAAAAACAAAACAAAACAAAACTTTTCTGGCATTTTGCCTTGTATTACATTGAATCTATAGATCAAGTTGGAAGGAACTGACATCTTGGCAATATTGCATCTTCTATCCATGAACATGGGATATCTCCTTCTATATCTATATCTATATCTATATCTATATCTATATCCATATCTAATCTACATCTATACCATCTGTATCTATATCTATTTTTTTTAACTTGACAGAGAGAGAGAACATCAGTGGGAGGGAAAGGCAGAGGGAGAGGGGAAGAGAGAGAGAGAGACAGAAAGAGAGAGAATCTTAAGCAGGCTCCACTGTCAGCACAGAGCTGACTTGGAGCTTGATCCCATTACCCTGGGATCATGAGCTGAAATCAAGAGTTGGACACTCAACTATCTGAACCACTCAGGCACCCAGGATTATCTCTCTATTTAGTTAGCTCTTATTTAATTTAATTCATCAGATTTTTTGTAGTTTTTCTTATATAGAATTTGTACCAATTTTGTTGGTTTTATATGTAAGCATTTAATTTCAAGGGTACTAATGTAAATTGCAGTGTGTTTTTAATTTCAAATTCCATTTGTTCATGGCTGGCATATCAGAGCCCCCCACTTTTTGGATAATAAAATCCAAAGATTCTAGTATCACATTATAGACCCTCAATAAAGTAGTTTCATATCAGCTTAACTTTCTTGGGCAACAAAGCACTCCCAAAACTTAGCAACTTAAAAACAATAACCATTTATCAACTCACCATCCTGAGGATTGACAGTTTGGGCTGAAATCAGCTGAGCTGCTCTCCCACTAATAGCACATGGCTTATTCACCTGGACAATTTACTGGTAGTTGTCAGTTGCTAGATAATCTATAATGACCACACTCCATATTTGGTCTTTGACAGGCTTCAGTCAGGGTGCCTCAGTTCTCTACATATCCTCTCCAGTAGTCTAGCTCACATTTATTCACATGAGGCCAGAGCTTGTAAGGCCTCTGGAAGCCAAGCTCCAAATTCATACTATATCACTTCCCCTGCACTCTATTGGTCAAAGCAAGTCTTCTCAAATTCAAGGGATTTGGAAATATACTCTACCTCTTCATGAAAGGAACAAGGAGTTTCTGACCATTTGTAATCTACTGTGGATCCAGTCTGTCCTTTCCAGGTTCACAAACTCTGAACACCAGTTACTAGTGATTTGCTAAAAGTAAAACTTATCACCCTCCAAACACACACTCATACACACATACAAAGTTCATTCACATTTGAAATCTTATCCACACTACATGTTTTGGTTCCAGTGACACCTACTCTCCAAAACTTTCTTTAGTCCCTCAGGACAGAATTATTAATCATTCTATTTTCAGATATCTCAGACCATTTACAAAACATCCTGACTCGATGTATGTATTATGTTTCATAATATAAAAGGGTAACAATATACATTTGTATTTCCCATTAGTTTGAGAGATTTTTCATGTAGGTTAAGATCTTACTTTTCTTTGAATGAGGGGAAACAATCAGTAGACAGTTTCTAGCACACGGTGGTTATTAATAATTTTGGCAAATGAATAAACACACTTTTCCAGGTAAGAATCTCTTCAGCAATCCACAATAGACACCACTGCTGCCTCACTATATGCTAAAAGCCATTTTGCAATGTTTTCAGGCCAAATCCTACTCACTGGTCCTCACTGCTAATCCCTCACAGAGAGATTACTCAAATGAGTATTTAAAAAATATCTCAGTTTGTTCCAATTTGGATGAATGTGATTTTAGCACCTCCTGCTAGAGATTCAGCAACTAGGCCTTAAAATTACTTCTCCTACACAGGGTTTACTTTTTGTTTAGCACATAAGAAATATAACCTGTGACTGTGTATATTGGTGTTTGTTTGTTTTTTTAGTTTAAGTTAGTTAAGCAAATATTATGAAAGAATAGTTATGTTTTAATAGTTTTAAAAGGATGCAATTTGAAAGAGTTTCCTAGAAATCCCTGAAACATTAAATCTATATTTTCTAAAGTATTCTCCCTGTCCATTATGTAGTCCTAAAAACCTGAAGCATAACATAACATAGGTTAAAAGAATCCCACAACCACAGGGTCAAAAGAATCTTAAAAGTCATGTACAGTTTTCTATATAAATGAACTCAAAGCAATCTGTGCCTACTTCCTGGGTGCCTACTATGGGTAAGGCATTTTACCAGATATATTGGAGATAGAGCAGTAAATAAGCAAATAAAATAAAAATGCCTAAGAGCTTATAGATTTAATTTCAACCAGACGATGTATACACAATCACTATGATAAAGTGTAGGAAGCAGTGTGGTCTATAATAAAATACAAACATTGCGACATAGATTTAGAGGAAAGAGACAGTTTTAAGGTAGAAGTAGAATTTGAGCCAGGATGTTAAAGAAGGGGGATTTGGATGTGTACATACATGGAAGTTGCAAAGGAGACTCTGCGAGGAAAGGAACAAATCCTAAATAATTAAGAAGACTGGAGTAGGTGAAAATATCATAGGAAATTTTTCACACAAAAATGCCATTGCGGGGCGCCTGGGTGGCGCAGTCGGTTAAGCGTCCGACTTCAGCCAGGTCACGATCTCACGGTCCGGGAGTTCGAGCCCCGCGTCAGGCTCTGGGCTGATGGCTCAGAGCCTGGAGCCTGTTTCCGATTCTGTGTCTCCCTCTCTCTCTGCCCCTCCCCCGTTCATGCTCTATCTCTCTCTGTCCCAAAAAAAAAAAAAAAAAAAAAAAATGCCATTGAGTATATTTCTGAATAGTTTTTTTCACTGAACATTCTTATGCTTAAGAACATATCAATCAAGACTCTTTTAATAATAATTTTCATATTCAAGGTTATGTTCTCATAACTTAATTCTTCTTACATCCACCCTGTCTGTTTTTCTCCACGGCCCTCAGTCTCTGCAGCAGCAGGAAGTAAAGGTAGAGGCAAATTAAGTTTCCTTGAAATGTTGTTAAGAGACTGAATGGAAACTGGTTAATTAAAACTAATGAAAAGAAACAAGGGAATTAGAACTCAGACCAACAACATGCTTTTTTGGGGAGGAGGAGTATTTTAATTTAACATTGTTTAGAATGGTGGCTGCATGATGATAATAAATAGTAGATTAATTTTAGATAATCAAAAAGTAGTTGGTTTAATTGGCATTTAAAAATTATCTACTTTTATTGCCTGCACCTGGGCAAATTGGTCCCATCACCGGTGCTCAATATCCATTGCAGTTCAATGCAGAAGACAAACTAGAAATTATGGCAGAGTTTAACAAGCACCAAACTAGAGGCGTATAAAAGGACCCTCTCTACTGCAGCTACAAGTTCACTCCGTCATCATTTTCCACTTTGGCTTCAGTCATAAGGACTACACTAGTCTGCCTTCAATCATTTTCCTTCTAGTCCATTCTTCACGCCGCTAGAAAAGTGATCTTCCTGCAACACAAATTTTTCATTTTCTCTACTTAAAACCCTTCATCTCACTGCCTCTGAGGAAAAAATTTACACACCACTTTGTAAACTAATGAAGCCTCCATTTTCTGCCTGCTCACTTGATCCAGTTTTGTCACCATGGATCCATGTGTACACCTGTATACACACACACACACACACACACACACACACACGTATCTTTTTTTGTGTGTCCACCATCGTAATATTTATTATGACAGGGACAAAATTCACCAACTGGCGTAAATGTTCCCTCTGCCTCTCCCAAACTAAAGATAGTCTTCCCGTTCAGCCCTCTGGTGATATAAAGTAAAAAGAGGTTGAGAACGAAAGAAACATAGTCCACAGCCCTTTCCTACCATATTTTCTTCTTTCTTTTAGGTTTTGTTTTCATAGCAGAGTAATAAAAAGAAAATATCACCATTTTGCAAACCCTGATAAAAAAAAATGGACCTAAGCAGTAGTTATCCATGGCTGCCAAAATGATACACGAAAAGATAAAGGGAAACTTTACAATGGGTGGATCAGGCTGCTGGTATCTGATCCCACTGCCTAATCTTAACCTCACGTATAGAGAGACCCGAGGCATTAGTGTGCCTCTTGATGAGAACCAATAGGAAGCTTATAGCATCAGCTATAATGTACTTTACCAAAAACATTAGAGCCGAATCTGATAGGTCTCTAGATGTATGCTAGTGAAAAGATGGACCTTAAAAACTCAATGGGATTTAAAAAAATAAATAAGTGAATAAAAGAGAAAGCAATATATTGGGAATGGAGGTGGATAATGGAGTGAATACTAGGCTGGAAATCTCATGAAATCAAAACATTATCTCAGAAAGAGTAGTTGTATATGCAAACTAGAAGGAATGGAGAGTGTGGTCATAGAAAAGGATTATGTTAATTGGTGATTTTAATAGTTTAGGTTTAAAAAGAATCCAGAAGTGCCAAAATCATTTGAATCTACTTATTCCAACTTTATTTGCTAAGGGATTGACTTTCATAATTCTAACATTATTGCGTGATTGATTAATCAATACCTGAGGGCTATCCCTAAATCCTTTCAAGTAAATAACCCATAATTCTACTCCCTACTCAAAGCTCTCAGTGGCTCCTGTCTGCCTCCAGATTATATCCAACATTCCCAATCTGTTATCACCAGTCCTCTCTCCACTGGCCACATTTTGTTCGTTTTACTTTCTTGTCATTAATTCCTATCAGTCTCTGTTCCGATCAAACATATCCTCTTTCTATTTGTTTCTGCTCTTTCTATTCTCCAAATTTGTAATTCCCTTTTCCCTCTAAGGTTTTTCATAACAAGCCAACAATCCCATCAAAGTCCAGGGAAACACAGCAAAGATTGCCTGGGTTTGAATCCTACCTCTGCCACAGAGTAGGTGTATGTAATATGGTGATAATAATAGAGCCTATCCTAAGAGTTGTGAGGATTTAATATATGTAAGGCACTTTAAACAATGTTTGGCATTGGCCAAAAACATTTTCAAGTACCTACAAAAGGATCTTCTGGCCATGAAGATATTTCCTTATTTGAATGTCTTTAGTAGAGATATATATAATTGCTATACCTCCAAATATTTTCACATGTTTCCTTAGATCAATTCTATAATTACACAAAAGAAGAGTTATAATCTCTGCTATTCTTGTATTTATTATGTTTAGGTGGTATTTCTCACAATTAGCTATTTAATAAATGCTTATAAATAATTAAATATCAAATATACAAATTAAATCAAGTAAATGTACAAATGAATATATTAATGAATCAGTAAATGAATGAATGAATGAGAGGATTAAACAAAGTGGCATGAATTTGTAAGGTGAAACTTCAGAACAAACGAATGATCTCCATTTCCCAGCTTATTCTACCATAGGATGATAATTCTTTACTTAGGCTGTAACTGTGAGATTCCTGGGTTATGGCCTCCCGTTAACTATTAATCAACTTTCTGATTCAGAAAACCAAAGTGTATCTATTTTTTATCATTATAGCTGCTCCTTGTTTGTTAGTAAAGTTAAATTGCTGTACAAACTTTTGAGAAAATGCTATTTTACAGAAGTTTCAAAAACATAGCTAAACTTCATAGAGAACTTCTGTGTGCTGAGGTAATTTTAAAAAATAAATGCCGGGGTGGCTCAGTCAGTTAAGTGTCCAACTTTGGCTCAGGTCATGATCTCCCGGTTTGTGGGTTCGAGACCCATGTCGGGCTCTGTACTGACAGCTTAGAGCCTGGAGCCTGCTTTGGATTCTGCGTCTCCCTCTCTTTCTTCCCCTCTCCTGCTCACCTTCTGTCTCTATCTCTCAAAAATAAATAAAAATGTTAAAAAAAATTAAAAATAAACTCTGAAGCAAATCAATGTTGACATTTTAGATGCTTATCCATGTGTTTGCTGTATCTAAGATTCAAATCTATCTTTATCAGTGTAGTAAAACTGAATTATCTGAATGCAAATATACTTTGAGAATCTGCTAAAAAGTTTTTTGGGGGTGTTCTTAATCCAAAAATAACATTTATTCTAAATTTTGCTTAATATTAAGATATCTTATTATCTGATTATCTTTGATGTACATAAAAATTGATATCAAAATGAATTTCTTTTCTTTTTAAGTGAACAAATGTGTTCAATGTTTTTGTTAAGATACAATTCACATACCATAAAATTCACACTTTTAAAGTATTCAATTCAGTGGTCATTAGTATATTCACAACGTTGCAATAGCATCACGAGTATCTAACTCAAGAGCGTTTTTATAATTCCATAAAGTCCATACCCATTAGCGTCATTTCCCAATGCCCTTTTCCCCCCACCAGCCCCTTGGCAATCACTGATCTACTTTTAGTCTTTCCAGATTTTCCTATTCTGAACATTTCATATATATGGAATCATACAATATGTGACCTTTTGTATGGAACTGCTTTCATTTAGCAAAATGTTTTCAAGGTTTATGGATATTATATCATGAATCAATACCTCATTTATTTTCAAGGCTGAATAATATTTTATTGTATGGATATGGGACATTTTGTTTATCCATTTATCAGCTGATGGACATTTGGGTTGTTTCCACTCTTTGGCTATTATAAACGATGCTGCTATGAACATTTGTATACACTTTTTAAAGAAAACAATTATATTCCATTCTTGAGGGGATACACGTAGGAGTGGAATTACAGGATCACGTGGTAACTTTATATTTAACTTTCTGAGAAATGACCCAACTCTTTTTCACAGTGGCTGCAACATTTTACATCGCTACAAGCAGTCTATGAAGGCTCCAATCATGACATCAACAACTAATGTCATGGGATGGGAATCATGACATTCATTGCTGTCAGTTTTTCTGATGATAGCCATCCTAGTAGGTGTGAAGTGGTATTTTGTTGTGGTTTTGATTTGCCTAATGACTAATGATGCTGCGCACCGTTTTATGAGCTCATCTGCCATTTGTGTGTCTTTTTTGGAAAATGCTTAGTCAAGTTCTTTGTTCACTTTTGAATTGTATCATTTGTCTTTTTGTTGTTAAGTTGTAAAAGTGCTTAATATATTCTGGATACTAGATCCTTATCAAATAAAGGGTTTGCAAGCTTTTGTTTAAATGTTTACACCATAAGTCTGCTAGTCATTGCCAAGAAGCTTTCTGTGCATGCTAGAGCATGCCTTGAACATTCAAACAGATTATTACTCCGTTTTGGTTTTCACTTACAGATTGCACAGAGCCTGAAAGTCAGCCAATGGTGAGAGTTTAGGACATTTTCAGGTCTGTCCTAGGCATCTACACAACCCCAGGACTGCACACAGCCCTATAAATTCTTGAGATCTTGTAGGTTCCCAAAAATACATTGCAGCTTTTTATTTTCTTTCTTTTTTTAAATTTGTTTTTATTTTTATTTTTTATTTTGTAACTTTTCAATGTTCCCTATGGGTATATCATTCCCTAACTTTTCTTTTTAATTGGTTTGGTCAGTTTGTTGGTTGCCCCAACTATTATTGCCCTAGGTAGCTATGATGATACACTATTGCCACTCATTATTTTCAACAACACTTTCAAGAAAAGACTGTTTACACGAGAAGAAGTCTGAGT
The DNA here is from genome assembly GCF_018350155.1 of Leopardus geoffroyi. Classification (NCBI taxonomy): domain Eukaryota; kingdom Metazoa; phylum Chordata; class Mammalia; order Carnivora; family Felidae; genus Leopardus; species Leopardus geoffroyi. The sequence goes on from NC_059327.1 coordinate 168,555,490, forward strand.
CAGGTCAAATAAAAACAAGTCTTGCCAGTGGGATTATCCAGGAAACCCAGGGGATTGTGTTTTGGAAGAATCCTAGCCCCATCCCATTTCCCTCTGGAAGATGTTAGGCTTCTGGTTTTCATTCTGATTGTGAGTTGTTGGTTTTCAAGGTCAGCACAGACCTAGGAGAGGGGGTTCTGGGACTAGGCCATGTTGAAATGCCATAAAACTCACTTTGATTGCCGAGATTCAGTAACATCTTGAATAAAGACTCCCTAAGTTGTTGCAAAGTTTATTTTCACCCCTTTTGCCAATTTTTTCATTGCCTTTTTGGAGAGAAGCCATTTTAAAAGTTCTTATCCATTCCTGCTCTATCAGTAGGTTTTTTAAATATTTATTTATTTTTGAGAGAGAGAGAGAGAGCATCTGGAGGGGTAGATGGGCAGAGAGAGAGAGACAGAGACAGAGAGAGAAAGAGAGAGAATCTCAACCAGGCTCCACGCTCAGTGTGGAGTCTGACGCGTGGCTCGAACTCACAAGCAGTGAGATCATGACTTGAGCTTGAAATCAAGAGTCAGACGCTTAACTGACTGAGCCACCCAGGTGCCCCTGTATCAGTGTTTTGAAATTTCTTAATGTTTGTCTTTTCTGAGGAAATTTTTCACAAATAGGAAATTGCATATTTTCTATGCACAGAAAATCTGTGCTTATCCAGTGGTATCATATAGACTCTTACAGGGTCAATCCATTCCCTCCACTGTCTTCTCAGAAGTCCTAATTCAAATACAACATAATTTGACGCTTACAGAACAGAAACCACAGGAACAATCATTTTCCTCTTTAGTCATATTTTTGCTTCTTGATTTTATCACTCTGAGATTGTATTATAATCCTGTGATGAATTATGCACCATGCAAAGTAAGACTACAGTGGAATAACATAAATCAAAGAATATGTGATACGTTGAAAGTTCTATTTCTCATCACTGAAAATACTGGCAGTTCTGATCTAATGATAATAAAAACACTGACTGTTATATCTAGGTTTCTTTTCCTGGACAAAGATTGATAGTGATCAGTAGAAAAACCATTTTTCATAACTGCCTTCATTGTTCTAGAGTTTCCTGCATTCTAAATGGCATAAGAATCACTTCCCTCAGTACCTAGAAATCATGTGCCCCTGTGATAAAGACCAAGCTGGACACTGCCACACTAAGTAATCAAGTCAATCACTTCAGAAGAGCTCATATCTTAGTCATGATCGGATAAGACCACAGTAAAAAGTTTGCTGTTTAAAATAGTTACCTTGCTCACAGCACGTGTCAGTGGAGGTATTATTATTTAACTTGGAAAGTTCTGCTAAGAGAACAAGATAGCCCCTCGCCAATGGAGGTGCAGGTTCAAAGCGCTGGTGAGCACCTGTCTCACGTGGAACAGGATGTGTATGGTTATGCATGGACTGGCTTGTAACAAGATAGCAGGATATCCTTTTAGAAACTTATTGCTAAATAGTCCTCTCCAGGGTGCCTGGGTGGTTCAGTCGGTTGGGCATCTGACTTCGGCACAGGTCATGATCTCTCGGTTCGTGGGTTGGAGCCCCGTGCCTGGCTCTGTGCTGACAGTTCAGAGCCTGGAGTCTGCTTCGGATTCTGTGTCTCCCTCTCTCCCTGTTCCTCCCCTGCCCGCACTCTGTCTCTCACTCTCTCTCAAAAATAAAGATTAAAAAAAATAGTCCTCTCCAATTTGAAGTCAGAACAAAATGCTTTTGATATGACAGTAATAAAGTCTCAAATGAATTAAAGAATTAGCATATTTTATAGATTGCTTTCTCACTTCTCCCTCATTACTTCAACACCCCCAGACTTTTTTCTGTTTGAACTAGGATGGTGCATAAGCAGGGACACAGCAGCCATTTCATAATCACATAGAACCGTTCACAGTCGGTGTCAGCAATATTTCAGGGTAAAATTCTGAATATACCTATACACAAAACATACTTCATTAAATTAATTGAATATCAAACTAGAATCTTGCCAATAGTAACTAAATCGTCACTGAAAATGCTACTTCTTGCCACTGGGGACATGAAAAAAATGAAGTGTGACATAAATACATTACTTTATATTCAGCAATTTTGCTTTTAATAATCACCCTTGAAGTCTTACATAAAGAATATTTATTATCTCAGAGGCACCTGGGTGGCTCAGTCGGTTAAGCTTCTGCCTTTGGCTCAGGTCATGATCTCATAGTTCATGGGTTGAAGCCCCACGTAGGGCTCTGTACTGACAGCTTATAGCCTAGATAGAGCCTGCTTCAGATTCTGTGTCTCCCTCTCTCTGCCCTCCCCTGCTTGTACTCTGTCTCTCTCTCTCTCAAAAGTAAATAAACATTAAAAAACTTTTTTAAGAATATTTATTATCTCAAAGAAAGGAGTAGGTCACTATTCCTAGAGTTGAAAAAAAAACACAAAATGAATAAAGCATCATTAAGTCATTTAATGCTCTAAGTGTTTCACTGAAAAAACTCAAATGGTTTTGCTAACTTATTTTTAAAGCAGAACTTCCTAATTTCTCCATTTGATAGTGGAAATCACCTATAGATACAGAACAGACAGGATCTGTGTTCCACTTAAGATGAAATTTCCATTTCACATGTGCTGTTGTCAGTATCTATACTGAAACAGATGCATGCATAACACAGTTAAGGATATAGTTGAAATTTAGATTTCAGATAATTAGAGTTTCCTAGACTGATATAAGTATGCTTTTTCACCATATCCACCGCTATCTCTTTTCATTATCTATTTGCAAACTATGAATTCTCTTATTTTAAATAGTCATTCCATAAAAAATTATTAGTGTAGAAAACACCCCATAGGTTGGCATTATGCATTTGTCATGTTGGTTTTCAAAGTATTGGGCTTTTAATTGGGTAGTTGAACAAAAAAAAAAAAAAAAAAAAAAAGTAACTAGAACTCTGGCTGGAGAACCATTCATTTTTTTATTCACATCTGTACCCACCATTCCATTTACACATTCATTCATTATAAATTTTTGCTTATTTTGTTTCTGTTTTTTTTTTTTCTGGCTATCAAATTAAACATCAATGCTACAGTCATGGGTAAGAAAGACGTGATGGCCTCACAGAGTTTGATATCAGTAAATAATATGGGTGTAAAGAAAGCTTACAAAATGGAAGCACAGATGCCATAGGAGATCATGTGGATCTCAAGTGATCTGAGCGAAAAAGAGGTCTCCCAGAAGACATCTGGCCTGCCTCTGAAGAATTAGTTGGATTTTAAAAATTAAAAAAAAATAAAAGGAGGGGGTACCTGGGTGACTCAGTCAGTTGAGTGTCCAACTTCAGCTCAGGTCATAATCTCACAGGTCCTGGGTTTGAGCCCTGCCTTGGGTTCTGTGCTGACAGCTCAGAGCCTGGAGACTGCTTCAGATTCTGTGTCTCCCTCTCTCTCTCTGCCCACCTCTGCTTGCGCATTCTCTCTCTCTCTCTCTCTCTCTCTCTCTCTCAAAGAAAACAAACATTTTTTAAAAATTAAAAAAAAAAGAATTAGATTTTTCTAGATAGGAAGTGAAGAGGCTGACCCAATGCTTTTGTAGAGAGAATAGTATTTTCAAATTCAAGAGGAAGGCTTGAAGGAATAAGAAAAGAAATCTTGAAGACAGAATGCAGAAAGATGAAACTGTAGTTGTCAGTGGAGACTTGAGCCTTCTAAGCTGGGTCAGACTATACATTTTTCCTGGGGACAATGGAAAGCCAAAGAAAGTGTGGAAATCGGAGAGTATGTGAAGGTTTTAGACTGTTCCTGTAGTTGACAGAGGAAGGAAGGTAAGAGTTTGTATATGACCAGATGGAATTCTATCCCAGTAATCCAAAGGGGAAATTTCTATTTAAACAGGTTGCTAAATACTGGGTATGGAGAGCAGTGAAGTAATTGGAAAGACTGGAGGCTATTAGGAATACACTTTTTCTTAGAATATCCCAGCACATCTGATACAAATGCTTCCAGTGAGCTTAACCCTTTGATAACCTTTTTATAACCGTTACAACTTAATTGTCAGTGGAAGTTAGAACTAAGTAAAAAGCATAGCAATTGGAATTCTGGTTCATTATTCACTACTTTTGGCAAGTCACTTAGTCTTTCGGAATTAGCTCTTCCTTGACTAGATAGTGGAGATCCTCAATATCTAGCACATAACACATAGTATTTTATAAACTACAAATATAAATAGCATTATTATTAGCAGAAAGCATATTCAAGTAGGTGGCAGCAATAATTAGGAAGATAGGAGCATAGAGATGGGGAATAAACTATTCTTAAAAAGACAATGGGAATGGGAAGTTTAATGCTCCATTACACATTCTAAGTCACAGCCTGTTGACTATTTCATCCGTTTGTCACATCAGACATCTGCAGAAATCCCATTAGCCTGTAAAAACCAGTTTAGGGGCCAGGTTTGCAACTATAATGCCAATATCTCTTTTTATCCTATGTTATGTGAATATCAGACATTTTCTTCCCTTCCTTGTGAAGACCACCAGAAAGCTGACCCAGCACTGTCCAGCTGTTATAGGTATAACACGTATGTCATTTATATCTCATATCTCCAGGGCCAGAAACATGGGTGTCCAGTGCCTCAAAATGTTCCAAGTTCACCAAGCATAATCTTCTCATATTTTTATTTACTAGCAAAATTCATACATCTTTGATAATAAAAAAAAATACATTTGCCTCCAAGTTAAATGACTCTACAATTTCTTGGCATGAGTCCGTACTTTCGGAGTTCCCAATTAGGAAATAACCTCAATAATTACATATTGCCTTTGAATCTTTTCATTTAAATCACTCTTTGTTGCAAGAGTAATTCTAAATGGCCATATACAAATATCCTCTTACTCTGAGGCCCACTGGAGTGTTTCATTGGATTTAGATCAATTAAATCCAACCACTAGATATATTTCAAAAAGTGTCAGTGTTTAGATATGGGATGTCAGGTTGTGCATAGAGACTATTTTATTGCCAGAGACTGTCTCTTTCTTGCTGACGGCTTGTGTGTTTGCTTTGGCTAGTAATTCTTTAATTCACAAGCTAAAGACAGACATGCCTTTGATGCTAAAAATGCTTCAGTTAATGTCATGAGAGGTAGTTGTATAAAGAACTGTTTCCATGTGTTTGCTTTTCCTCCCCTGCTTGGCTTTGCTACATCATTCATGGTCACCTTTAGTCCATCTGACCACATTTTCTTCTTTATTCCTAGCTCTACATACATGAGATATCATTACCAAGCATGATGATGTTTGACTAACATCATCTAGTACAAAAAGCAGCTGATGGAAATTGGTAGAATCTCACTCTCCTGTCCCCCCGACCACCCTAATATCAGTGACAAGTTGCTTGAACAGCAGTGCCGTTTAATGTGCTATCGTTTGTGCTGCTTTGCCTTGTTCTCAAATATGACTTCGAGTTTTATTCCCAGACAACCAGAGCTGTTTAATTTTCATTAAACTTTTGTTCAGAGTATCAATACTAAATAAAACTGAATCTTACTATGTGAATAGTAGTGTGTAGATAAATAAGAATTCTGGCACATGTATTATGGCAGTGTTTCATTATTTTGCATCTCTGATGAATTTGAGGTGTTAATTAACTGAGCTAATTTAAGTGCCTCTTATATTTTAGACTCTGTCGCTATATTTGTGTTTGTTTAATTTTTTTAAAATTTTTATTTATTTCTGAGAGAGAGAGAGAGAGAGAAAGCTCAAGTGGGGGGGGGGGGGCGCAGAGAGAAAGGGAGACAGAATCCAAAGCAGGTTTCAGGCTCTGAACTATTGTCACGGAGCCCAATGTGGGGCTCAAATCCACAAACCGTGAGATCATAACCTGGGCTGAAGTCGGACGCTTAACCTACTGAGCCACTGAGGCACCCCTTTGGTTTTTTTTTTTTTCCAACGTTTATTTGTTTTTGGGACAGAGAGAGACAGAGCATGAATGGGGGAGGGGCAGAGAGAGAGAGGGAGACACAGAATCGGAAACAGGCTCCAGGCTCTGAGCCATCAGCCCAGAGCCCGACGCGGGGCTCGAACTCACGGACCGCGAGATCGTGACCTGGCTGAAGTCGGACGCTTAACCGACTGAGCCACCTAGGCACCCCACCCCTTTGGTTTTTAAAGAAGTCTTAAGAGGGGCGCTGGGCTGATGGCTCAGAGCCTGGAGCCTGTTTCCGATTCTGTGTCTCCCTCTCTCTCTCTGCCCCTCCCCCGTTCATGCTCTGTCTCTCTCTGTCCCAAAAACAAATAAACGTTGGAAAAAAAAAAAAAAAAAAAAGAAGAAGCAAGGAAAGCCTCTATTAAAGAAGTCTTAAGAATCTACTTTTCTGTCTTACCAAGTACAATAGAATATGACTGACACACTTTCTTATGAGAGGATTTTGCTTCAGCTTTAACACTCCTAAAATTTCAGCTATTTATATAGATCTATGTAGACAAGCAAGGATGATCATAGTTATGGGCCTCCTGACATATACTGAAAGGCATGATTAATTTGCTATAATTTTTCCTTATGTTAATCAAATAGGTTACCATAAAAGTTTTTATATAGCTATTATTTTGTCCTCTTTGCCAGAAGCACATAATGAACCCTGAATCCTTCAGTTGTGAACAAAAATACTTTTTTTTTTTTTTTTTCTACGGGGCATTTAGAATGTTGGTCATGGGCTATGGTGGTTGAGAGCTGAAATGGAGAAATAGGAATCAAAATGCCCCTAAAGGAGACTTGATCTGTTCTACAGTGTTTCCTGGTGCCAGTCTTCAATTCTCTATCACTTTTCCATAAATTGAGTGCCTATCACTTGGACCCAATGATAGCAATCTACGTCTGCATTCAAGTTGAAAAAAAAAAAAAAGCGCCAATGAGTTTGCTGTCAGCTATTTTTAGCCTTCCCTGGAATATCTCCAGTTCTCCCAGTGAAGATTTAATAGCTTCTTCAGTAATAGTTAACCTATCATCTTAAAGTTGAGCATAATCAGATCCTGCATTGCCCTTGCCTCATTTCAGAATATATTTACAGCTTGGGTCCTTGCGCCAGAAGGTCCTCAAACGATACAGCTTGAGTAAGCAGAGAGAGTTTCTTGGACATTTGTCTTGAGACAATGTTTACTTCAACTGTGAACACATGGACTCAGCAAACTATCTTTATGAGTCCAAGTGACTACATAGCCTAGGCCATTTCCAAGAAACAATTTATATAATCTGTAACAGGGTGAAAAGAACAAAATAAAGAATATTTCTTCACTGTTTCCATCTTTCACAGTCAAGGGACAGTTTTGCTTGCTTGCAACTCTGTAACATCTCTGTTAACAAATAGAAGGATCCTCCTTCTTCATGCACCAAATAATAGAGAAAAAGATGTAACTAGACTTTAGGATTGTCATTTTGGAAAACAAGGAAGGAAACAAGTCACTGAAAAGGAAAGAACGGTGACTAGAGTATGTCCTTTGTCCTTGCTTGGGCTTTTGTAAACTCCTTGGAAGAGGTATGAAAAAATGGTAGGTAATATTTGATTATTACTTAATGTTACCACGGATAGAAAATAAAGGGACTTTACTGAGAATTTCCTTAAACTGGTATCCATTGCTTGGATAAGTGAACCTTTCATTCATGCTTTATTAAAAACTAATCAATTTGAGGCCTCATGAAGACAAACAAATCTTCTCTGATTTGGGGGAAAAATCCTAAAACAAAGTCTTCTAAGTAAGTATATTTATTGAACATTCATTTTAACAGCTGTATTTATTTTCTTTTAGTATTTTCATCCAAACAAATTGTATGCTACTCCATTTCAGAAATTTACATGATTTCCTTTTATTTCTATAGCATGATCAGTTTCATCTCTAGGGAGTTGATAATTAGTAATTTTGCCACAGAGTATTTCTGAGGACATTTATTATCGCTCATAAAGTAAAACCACTAGCTTTTCTTCTCAGGAAATCTGTGAAACTTTCTCCTTCCAGTTTTGCACCCTTTGGAGAAATTAAAGTCCCAAATAGCTAAAGACATAGTATTAATCTCTACATTATTGGCTTTATATGTTAATTTTTCTCTCTGTGCATATAATATTCCCATTAGTCTAGAAGAATCATAGAGCTGACATTTTACAGGTTTTGAGATTGACGTTCAGTGTTGAATGATCACTTGGATGACCTCAGCATAAAGACAACACATATTCCTCTCACTTAGTGTCTTCTCTGCTGTTTCCTGATTGAAGTTTTTCTCTGGCAAGACACAGAAGCTTTATATCTCCGTGTCACTGAGTTCTTGCCCCAGATGCACCAAAGAATTGGGAGACCCGAGACCAGAATGACGAGATAGGGTTTATGCAGTAGGTAAGCACAGCTCTTTTTCAAGAGAGAAAGCAGACCACTGCTGGAGCAAGAGTGTCAGTGGCCCTGAGAAGCCCTCGCTGCACCCCCTTTTTTTTCTTCACTAGGCTTTATGCCCAGCCCCAAAGCAGAGCCCAACATGGGGCTTCAAGTAAGGATCATGACCTGAACTGAAATCAAGAGTCTGATGCTTAACCAACTGAGCCACCCAGGCACCCTGCTAGCTGCATCCTTTTAAACCTGTTTTTAGTATATGTAAATTTGGCTTTAACTGACATTTTTTATTGACAGCTGGTGGTTATATAACATTTTGGTTTCTGTGCATACACCTATCCGTGATGCATTCTGTTATAATTGTATTTATTTGTGTATTGTATATTTATGAGTTTCTAATGAGTTTTATTGCGACCTTAAGGGCAACTTGCACCTTTTGTGGGTTCATGCTCAGCTCTTGGCAGTCCCTTTTTGGCTTTTGAGCCAGCTCTGTGGCTAGGCGCTTCCTGTTCTATTAGATCTTAGAGGTGGCTCTCAAGGTGTGGCTGTTAGCCCTCGGGGGATGGCTTCCAAGGGTGGCCAGCATCTGTTTTATCCCCCTCAATCATGCCTAACTGTCTCACGCCAGGAAGCCCTTTTATCCTTTTTCAGCTCCCATACTTACCATTTTTATACACCTTAGGCTGTAGTCAAACTAGATTGATCATCATTTCACAAATAACCCTGGGTTTCTATCATTGCTTACACTATTTTACCATCTGGAATTTCCTTCTGTACTCATAAAGAGATAACTGTTCTGGGGCGCCTGTGTGGCTCAGTTGGTTAAACATCAGACCCTTGATTTCAATGCAGGTCTCGGTCTCACCATTCTTGACTTTGACCCCCACATCAGGCTCTATGCTGGCAGTGGGGAGCCTGCTTGGGATTCTCTCTCCCCCACCCCCCGTCTCTCTCTGCCTCTCCACGGCTCACTGTTACTCTCTCTTTAAAATAAATAAATAAACTTAAAATAAAAAGAGATAACTGTTCCTTCAAAATTGTCTCAAATTTTTCTCCTACCTCCTGATTGACACCACAAGACCTAACCTGTCCCTAATGCAAATGCCCACAGCACCTGGTTTGTCCTCTATGATAATTACAGATTCATATGCTTTATATTAATAATTATTTATGTGCTTATTCCTCTCCTGATATGTAATGTTTCTAAAATCCCAGAATGAGTTTCTTCTTCTTCTTCTTCTTTTTTTTTTTTTTTTTTTTTAGAGGGAGAGAGAGTGGTCAAGAACATGTGAGTGGGGGAGGGGCGGAAGGAGAGGGAGGCAGAGACTTTTAAGCAGCCTCCACACCCAGCACAGAGCCCCGCATAAGCCTCTATCTCAGGACCATGACGTCATGACCTGAGCCAAATTCAAGAGTCAGATGCTTAACCGACTGAGCCACCCAGGCGCACCAAAAACTTCTTTATCAACTCTGTATCCATGTAGCACCTACTATGTGTGTGTGTTTGTATGCGTGTCTTTGTGTGTGTATATACATATTTACAAATATTTGTATTTGATATTATTTTTAATGATTGTATCATATTCCATAATTCATGGTTTATTATAAGTTATTGATGAACATTTTGCCTACCTTCAAATTTATTGTTACAAATTAGACTAACATGAATATCCTTTTGTGTATATAATAATAGTCTCAAATTTTATTTCTTTGGAATGGCTTCTTAGATGTGGGCTTTCTGGTCAATGAGTATACCCAATTACAATTTTAATATAGCATGCTAAATTAATTGCCGTGGAGTCTATAGTTGTGTGTAATTGTATCTGTTACCTCACTATTTATCCATATTTGACATGGCTAATATTTTGAACTTATTTCTAATCTGATGGCAAATACATTCCATTGCATTTGAATTTGCATGTCCATTGCTATATTAATTCAAATTTGTCTTTAACATAGTAACTCTCAGTACTTTTTCTAGGCCATTAGTAACATCTTTTATTTCTCAGGAGTTATTTCTTCAGTATTTTGGCAGTGTCTTTGTGAGTAAGGCTTATGATCATTTGTCTAATATACAAATGAAGAGCGAATTCATTTACATAATTAGTAACATAGTAATTTCATTTTGTCCATCTCATCGTCAAAAATATGGGGTAGGAAAAGGTGCTTGCTTTGTCATTTTTTCATATATCACAGAAGAAAAACATAAGTCTGTGTACATAATTTCTAGAAAGTCGGAGGCTTATTTACCTAACTGAGACAGTGGTCTCCTGGAATATCATTATTTCTATCCCCACTCTTTTGCCCTAACTGCTCAAAGGATATAGGAAAATAAAATAATTGATAAAGTGTAATGTCCAAGATTTAATCTGTGCACATGTCTAAAGTACAAATATATATCGTATTTGTAATGTTATGTATTTTGTAGGACCTATATTTCAGAAAATTGTATGTTCATTTTCAGATGTGTTAACAATTTTTAAACTATAAGTATAGACATATAGAGATAGATTCAGCAATATAAACATGCAGTGTTGTTTTAATAGCATTATACATTTAGATAGTACTTCCATTTTATCTCCAGTATTTATGCACAAACACATTAAATGTAGACAACTATGTTATATATCACTAATACTCTCCATTTAATTATACTTTAATCTCTCCTCTTCTGTGCTTTGCATCTCAGAGTCAATAACTCTTTCCTCCTCCCTCACATGCCCTGTCAACTTTCCTGTATCTGAGTAATTTTAAATGAAATCCTATTTATCATTGTTGACACATACCCCTGTTGACACCAAGATTATTAGACTTAATTTTTTATGTATAAAATAAGAAAAAAAAATCCTTGTAACACTACCCATTAAAACCAGCATCGTACTTCTATTATCTTTTGGTCTTTAAAAAGTGTCTAACAAAAATTCCTAAAACTGTTCGTACTGTTTTTTTCTGCTACAACTGATAGATCTTAGTTTTTAGAGCTACTTTTATGTAATGTGTTTGTAGAGAGGATAAAATTTATGAGAAGAATCAAGGTTGTGTGTGAGGATGATAGCAAACCATCATCACGAGCCCCCAGAATTTGCAACGGATGCTGCACTGGTGCTGACTGGTGGCAGAGAATCTCTGAACACATCTATGCAATATTTAAATGACAGTTATGGTTAACACATGAAAAACCTAAACGATGATGTGTTTTATAAACACAATGTTAAATAATCTCTTCAATAACATATTTTCCCTAAAGGGTTTCTATTTTCTCTCCTTTGGATCATATACATAGTTTAAGCTACCAAAACTCATCAGCAAGGCTAAATTATCATTTCCATCTAAAAAGCTAATTCATTAATTATTAATGCCTGAAACGACATTTAGCAAATACAAAAAGTGGAAAAGGAAGACTCCTAGTGGGAGTGATATAGTAAAAATCTGGCTAAAATTTTGGATTATGTAATAAAATGCCAAAGAATTTCTAAATGTTTCTGGCCAGTGTGTGTGTGTATATATATATATATATATATATATATATATATATATATATATATTTAAGTTTATTTATTTATTTTAAGAGAGAGAGCATGAGTAGAGGAGGGACAGAGGGAGAGAGAAAGAATCCCAAGCAGGCTCCATGCTGAGCACAGAGCCCAATGCAAGGGCTTGATCTCACAATCCTGGAATCATGACCTGAGCCAAGATCAAGAGTAGGATAGACGTTCAACCGAATGAGCCACTTGGATGCCCCATTTTTTAAAAAGCATATATCCATCTTTGAAGAGAAAATTGCCAGTAACCTGGTGTTGATAAGTAAAAAGTCTGTACCCAAACTTTCTCTTAGGATTTTTGTTTAAATTTGACCCTCCTTTTGTTTTTAAAGGGATTTTTAACCGTCCATGAAAATATGCCTAACGTTATTTTCATATCACATGTAGGAGAGAAATAAGAGGGTGTTCTTTAATCAAGTAGATTTATAATTGTGTTTTTCTAATAACTAGAAATTTTTATAGTTTGGAAGATAGGACCACTGTCTTCCATGCGTGTTCAGAATCCTTGGTGTCACAAGTATTGACTCCTCATAGTTTTGTCATTTAAGACACTGCCATGGCTGTATTTCCCAGAGGTGTGCTTTAATAGTGTTTAGTACAGGTGTTTTTGGTAGCTTGCTACTTTCAATCATTTTAGAGACCTAAAATATCTGAGAAGACTAAAGTGTTTGTTCAGAGACATGCCGGAAATAAAAGCTTAGCCTGTCTTTAGATTCCATTATCTTGACCTCACCTAGTTGCTATTGGCCACCATGTATCTAATGAGGACACTTAATAACCATGAATACTCACAAAAAGAGGACTTATTTCCCCAATTCAGAATTTCCTTGGCATAAACCTTTCAATGTTAGTGAAGAGTTTAATTCTTCATTACCTCACAGACACAGGATTCTCTCTCTTCCTTCATTTCTCCCTCCTTTCCTCTTTCTTTCCCTCTTGCTTTCTTGCTTTTCTTTCTCTTTTATAAATTTGGCTTCCCTGTTTTGCAGTAAAGCTGGTGCCTGAGTTGTTAAGAAGGTCTTCTGTGATTTTTGGTTTTGTTATTACATGGTTCATGGAGCAGAGAAAAGAGAAGTCTGAAAATAAAAGAATTTTAGAAGACCTTGTCCCAAGCTGCTTAACTGAATACGAATTATAAAATGAATCCTAGAAAAAAATATTTCTGGTAAATTTATCTTTGGCTCTGATTGGCTATGGGGGTGGGGAGTTCCCATACTAAATTGTTCAAAATTTACTTTCTACTCATTACATTTGGAACATTACACAGATTTTATTAATGACACTATCCTTGACTATCACAGTGCTATATTCCTAAGCAATGAATTGTAAAATCCAGTACAAAAATAATCATTTGAGGGCTGAGAGAGAGAAAAGGCAGTAATAATGCATTACAATGAGGCTGGAGTAAATAAAACCTTAGTATTATTTTATATGATAGGACGATAGACAGGAAAAGGAGAGTGAGAGGAGAATTCAGCAAAATGTAGAACGCACGAGAAAAAAGAAACTGTTGAGAAAAGACAGTACAACAGAGAAACTGCAACTGGGAAAATGAAAAAGATAAATGCAGAACACAAGAGTTTAAGGAGAACGAAAAGAGTAGAAAAAAAGAAAAGGTCAAAAGTGAAGGAAAAATAACCAAAAATGTAACTAGTATGAAGATAGGGAAAACACGAAAGAAGGAAAGAACAGATGAAATACTAAATTAATCAAATCAAAGATGCTTTAATGAGATACAAATGACAAGAATGATATAACATTCCAATCCTTTTATTTGAGTCTGTATCAGAAGTGAGTGATTAGCATACTCAAAGTCATTTTGATGTGATTTGAAGTGTTGTTCAGAGTCGATGGCCAAGAAAGAAATCTTGAGGTATCTTCGGTGCAAAAAGGTGGTTTTATTAAAGCACAGGGACAGGATCCGTGGGCAGAAAGAGCCACACTGGAGTTGTGACAGGTGACTGATTATATACCTTTAGGTTGGGAGGGTATTAGGGATAGGGTAAGTCTCTAAGGAATTTTGGAAGCAAGATTTCCAGGACCTTGATGAACTAGCTGTTAGGAAAAGGTCATTTATTACTGTTTAGTAAAACCTCAGTCATGAGACCCTTCAGATATATATCCAGAGGGTTCTTTTGTTTGGAGTATGATTGCCAACATATATTTTTGGGGGGTTAGAGACAAAGGAAGTTTCCAAAGGAATTTTTATATGTTAAAGTAGATTCAGAGGATCCTGGGGAGAAGACAGGGAGGGATAATGTTAAGCTAAGCTTGCCTTTGCCCTTAGCAAGTGTCAGCATCAAGGCAGCTGAGCTCTGAGAAGGTCACTCTGCCTATCTCAAGGAATTGCCAATGGGCTGTAGGCCGTAAGGAAATTTAATTTTTTTCTTCTGCCTTTGTTTCCCACATCAATTTCACATGGGAAAAAAATCAGCAAAATGCAAACCATTCAAATGCTTTTTATGAAGACTAAAATTTGCTTTCATCTTTTATGATTCTCCCAGTGTTTCGTGTGTGTGTGTGTGTGTGTGTGTGTGGTACGTGTTTGTGTATTTACAGATTCAAGGCTGCTTCCACTGGTAATTTTCGGTTATATCTTTATATTTAACAAAACGATTATTTAATTGGACTTTTCTCAGGGAGTTAACATAGAAGAAGGCAGAGATTAATATTCATTTCAATTCTACAATTTGAGGTTTTGGAAAGAGGGACTTGCCTGATTTGAAACAATTAAATGATTAATTAAGTTTTCCCAATAGAGTGAAACCTCTGCTATTAAAATTAAAATTTGCTTTATCAGGGAATAGCTGTCTGTAACTTCTATAATATTAATAACCAAATGCAAAAGGAAATAATGGATGAAAATAGCCCACAGGAGAAACCGAAACCATTTATATCAGTGGAGGTTGAGATGTAGAGCTTAAATTATTTCACAAATGCAATATAAGACATCTATATAATGACAGAAACAAAGCAAGTTTCAATGGTCAGAAAAAGGGTTGCTGAGGTTTTATGATTAGCTATAGGATACATTTAAGTTTTTCTGTTGTTATGTAGTTAACACTTGCTAATGACTTAGGATCAATGTGATTAATGGACCATCCTCTCTGCAAATTTGTTTTCTGTGCTGCAGGAAGAAATACCAAGCCGTAGCGGTAAAAAAAAATAAAAAAATAAAAAATAAGGCAAGAACAATGACTTTACAGAGAATAAAAGCAAAATCTGTCAAAATAGCTCTAGAGCAAGTCCAAGAGGAGCCCAGCTCTCTTTCTGGATGTTGCCTCTGACAAGAAACAAGGGGGAAAGCTTTACCCATACTCACTGGAGATTTTATTTTAACACAAGCACTTCCAAGATCACTGGTTTGTAAAATGTGCCCAGAGCTGAGCCCTTAGGAGCACTTCCAAACAACAACGTATCATTTTCCTCTTTGCCAAATCTGTTTATTTATTATTGAATACACATCCCCTTGGCCTCAGAACAGATTTTTTTTTTAGCCACTAAAATGAATCCCAGTTATTCTGTCTTAGCATTGGAAACTGTAAGAGAGGTAAATATACAGTCACAAACACAAAAGCCTATAATCTCCAAGAATAAAGTATTTGTAAAACCAGATAGACTCCTCCTGGTGCTAATGCAGGAGGTGATGCCTGTGGAATGGCATTGTGTCTGCCATCAGGGTTGGTGAGCAAAGGGATAGAAATTTGAATTCTGCCTCTCAGATACCTGGTCCTGCGTCAGTTGGAAAGCTTGGGTTGTTGGGGCACCTGGGAGGCTCAGTCGGTTAAGCGTCCAACTTCAGCTCAGGTCATGATCTCACAGTTCATGAGTTCAAGCCCCGCGTCAGGCTCAGAGCCTGGAGCCTGCTTCAGATGCTGTGTCTCCCTCTCTCTCTGCCCCTCCCCCACTCACACTTTGTCTCTCTCTCTCTCTCTCAAAAATAAAGATTAAAAAAATTAAAAAAGAAAAAAAGAAAGAGTGGGTTGAGTTAAGGAGAAGTGATTGCCCAAATCATCTGTCCTACCACAAGAACCAGCTGGCACAACCATAGCACAGGGTTGCTTGTTCCCACTGGGCTAGTGGGAATGGCTGTTGAAGCTCAGAAGGAAGAATTTTGAAAACAAAAATACAGTTTCTGTTTTCCTCTTCCCTCTTCGTCTCTCAGATATTTGCAGGGAATGAGTTTAAGCCCATTGGTTCTGCCTAGATCCCTTTACTGAGCCCCACAGTAGCTTTGCTAGTTTTCTCTTTTCTCTAAATGTATCTATCGTTAGATCAACAGGCTTCTAGAGTTCCATCACTGCAAAGGAAATTAATAAAACGAAGCAAACTATTGGTTTGAGTAAATCACACTATGTATTCGTGAACACTTGACAAATGAGGAGCTCGCAGCCAAAGAAAACAGCTCTGAAATGCAACCCAGTACTATTGCCTGCTATCTTGCTATCTCCCTAAGAACCTCTTGGGAGCTGGCCTAAATCCTAGACCAAAGGCAATCAGGGAGAAGAGAAGGAAAGGAGCCCCTAACTTGAGCCTTTGGCACCAGTTCTGAAATCAGGGCCTGATGAGGTACAACACTGCCTTGTATTGTGTCTCCCGAAAACTCATATCTTGAAGTCCTAACTCCCAGAATCTCAGAATGTGGCTGATGGGGTCTTTAAAGAGAAAATTCATTTAAAATTATGTCATTATGCTTGGGGGTGAGATGTGAGTGGATGGAAAATTATCAACAGGAAGCATCAGGGACAAAGGGGAAACCTGGCTAAACCAATCTTTTAGGATTCCTACTGAAGGCAGGCCAAGGTGATCAAACACCACCTGGAGGATGACAGAGGATGTGGAACCCCATCTAGGTATCTAGGTATCTAGGGTACCTAGATATCTAGGGTGACCAGGTATCAAGGGGGGGGGGGGGTTCTGGCTAAACTGATTCAATAAGATTCAGTATTCTTTTTTTTTTTAAGGAAATGTTTAAAAAAAATTTTATGTTTATTTTTGAGAGGGAGAGACAGAGCATGAGTGGGGGAGGGGCAGAGAAAGAGGGAGACACAGAATCTGAAGCAGGCTCCTGGCTCCGAGCTGTCAGCACAGAACCCAACGTGGGGCTTGAACTCACGAACAGCAAGATCATGACCTGAGCTGAAGTCGGATGCTCAACCGACTGAGCCACCCAGGTGCCCCAGTATACAGTATTCTTGCTAAGACTGGACGACAGAGAGGCTAACACAGAAGCCCCAGAGTCACAAACTAGCTGAGAAGACAGTTCAGGGGAGCTTAAGTAGAGTTTGGTCAAGAGACAGTCTTTGTCAGCCCTAAGCCAGTGCGGCTGGTGTCACGTTGAGGTGATGAGAACACAGACTGTGACAGGAGGAAGATCCTGTGAAGACACAGAAAGAATCTTGATCAGCTGTAAGCCAAGGAAGGAACCCTCAGAAGAAACCAAACCTTCCAGCACCTTGATCTTAGACTTCCACCTCCAGAGCCTTGAGAAGATAAATTTCTGCTGTGTCAACAGTCCCACCCCACCCCAGTCTATGTCCAGTCTATAGACAGTCATTACACCTTATAATGTCCAACTCCATGTAGAAACCACACATCTGCAGTTTCTTGTTCCATACCTTTCTGAGAAGCAGTGACCAGACATTATGCTGAACAGCAAGCTCCTTCAGGATACTTCAGGATATTTTCATTCTTTGGGACTGTGGGTGGAAATCTCTCTAAAGGGGCTAAATGTGCCACAGAGCGAGTTGAGAAAAAAAGAAACATTTGGGGGAAGCATGAACCTGTGGTTTAGATATGACCTGAAACTTTGTTATCTCTGGTTTGGGTCCGTAAATGCAGCAGGGTGGGCTAGGTTTTAGCGGCACCAAAGGGAGCGAGAACAAGCTGGGTGAAGGAAAATAGATTAGCAAGTGGGAAGCCATGCATTGTTTACAGCAAATTCACAAAGGAGTCACACTTCCTGACAATTACATTCTATTCTAATGACCAGTAAAAATAACTTGGGGTTAAGAAGAAGTTTAAGGCCCCATTTGTTCGTTTACTTTACTGTTGCCTGGCTCCTCCAAGGCACTGATTCACTTAGTCAGTATTTATCTCTAGGAAAGTCTATTTTCCTCTCTCTCCTACACATACTCATTAGTGTTTTTGGAGCCTCTGTGTCTTAAAACTGTATGAGAGTGACTCATGGTGTGAGTCCCTAAAGATAATGGAGGAAGAACAAGTTCTGAGTGCTTTCTCTGGGTCCCTCCTTTGTCCTGTCACTTCCATAAAATTCTGAGTGTAGATACTTGCTGTGGGCACATCTAGTGATGAGGGAGCCATGGGGCAAGCTGAGGGCAAAATAGAGGCTAACAACACCCCTCCCCCCCTGCCAGGTGGAATGTTGGTGATATTCCTCGGACACTCCTGGTTACCCAAGAGCAAAGGAAAGGGGTTTAAGTGTTTGCCACGGTGATGTGGGAAACTAAGGCAAATGAAAAATTAAATTCTGTACTGTCTACAGCCCATGGACAAGTCCTTGAAACCGCAGCGTGACCTGCATCTAAAAGCTCAGCTGCCACAGTGATGACAACTTGCTGGGGGCAAAAGAGAATCTTAGCTTAACATTATCCCAACCTCGAGGATCCTGTAAATCTACTTCCTTTATCTCAACTGCCCCAAGATATATGCTGGCAATCATACTCCAAGCTTATGGCTCCCCGATATACATCTGAGGGGTCTCATGACTGAGGTTTTACTAAATAGTAGTAAATGTCATTTCCCTAGCAACAGCTAGCCCCTCAAGGTCCTAGAAACCTTGCTTCCAAAATACCTTAGAGACTTACTCTATCCCTGATCCCCTCTCAACCTGAGGGTATATAATGACTTACCTGTCTTGACTCCAGTGCAGCTCTCCCTGCCCTTGGGTCCTGTGTCTGTGTTTTAACAAAATCCTTTTTGCACCAAAGACGTCTTCAATAATTCTTTCTTGGCCGTTTCTCCGGACCACTCCACCATCACCCCAAACTAGTATAGTACCTACTCTATGACATTGTCTGTGCCAAAAAGCTGAAGATGTATTTTTTTAATGTTTATTTATTTTTCAGGGAGCGAGAGAGAGAGATCTAGAGGGCCAGCGACAGAGACAGAGTGTGAGTGGGGGAGGGTCAGACAGAGAGGGAGACACAGAATCTGAAGCAAGGTCCAGGCTCTGAGCTGTCTGTTGGCACAAAGCCTGATGAGGGTCTCAAACTCACGAACTGTGAGATCATGACCTGAGCTGAAGTTGGACACTTAACCAATTGAGCCATCCAGACACTCCCTGAAGATGTATTTTTTAAATTTAATCTCATAGCTTGGATGAGACAGGTTTTGAATTCAGGCACACATCACTTTCAATGAAGTTTTTGCTTTTTACTAGCTGTGAGACTTTGAGCACAGCTCTGGGTCTCAGTTTCCTCATCAATACAATACACGGCATGATATTGTTCTGAGAATTGTATGAGATGCTGTATAGAAAATGCTTAGCAGAGTCTTAGTAAGACGGACTAATATCTCAAAATATGTGAGTTGCGATGATGAATATGATAAAGATAAAATAAGGATGGGTTGATGTCCCCACTTAATAAATATAAATATTGAAGCTCAGAAGAATTGTGTAATTTGTCCAAGGTCATGCAACTGGTAGGATACATTACTGGAATTTTAACCTAAGTCTGCAAGCTTAACCACTTCGTTATATTGCCTCTTAACTCATGGTTACTGGACCTCCACCCTGTAGCAGCAATGATGCTAGCTTGGGAATTACAAAATAAATTGTGATATGAGCCTCCAAACTAAAGGAACTTATATCTGTGACTTATCCCCCTAAATACTGTGGCCACTAATGTTGAGAAGTATGTTACACTTTCATTCTTACCGTAAATGGGCACAATCATTTCTTTAAGAAATCTATGCAATCCTATTTTCATTTTACATTACTGATTTCTTTCTGCTTTTTTGGGAGGGTATGCCCTGCGGTATCATGTGAATTGATTCTAGACAAAGCACTGCATTTAATAGTACTGGGTTTCCTTTTTAGCTCTTGGAGTTCCATAGCACATTTCTTTTGTTCTCACAGGATGGCTTAATTTACTTGATATCTTCAGGTTGCATTTGGGGGTATGGGCCAATAAATGCACGATGGTTATATACTCAGAAAAGCCAGACAGCTATCTGCAGAGACTATGAAAGAAGAAGCTTTCGTATTATTAAATATTAAAAACATAAAAATTCCAGCAATACCGTAACAAATGAATTAAAGGAAGGCAACTGAGAATTAAAACTTCAAGCCTGCCATTAACTCACCCCAAGAGAGATTCCAGCATTCTCTGTACACTGAACAATGAGACACAACACAATTGCTTCATTCTCAAGGCACAGTGAGTTAAGAGAAGCTGTGACCCAAAGTTATAAAAACAACTGTTTTGTTGTTTTATTTTTTTTCCTTCTTTAACAAAGCATAGGAAGAAGCCTAACTTTGTAACTGACATCATATTACTTTTAGGAGCGGAAATTTAAGAATTATTTTGAGTGGAATAATACATCTGGTACCAATTTGATATTGCACTAAAGAATTTTTGGTTTAGTAGCAAATTTAGTGTCTCATGCATAGTAAACTTTCAAGTTCAGGACTGAATAGGTTTTTAGATAATTTAGCAAATAAAAAAAGAACAGAACTGTTTTTCAGATATCTTAATGGTAGAGGAAGAAAATGGGAAGATGTTGGGCCTAGATATTCTAGACACTTTGCTTCTTTGGGAAGATTACTCTACCATTTTCTTTCTCATGCAAAGGAGTGTAGTGAAATCAAAGTGTCATTTACAAATAAAAACGATCTTAAAACCACTAAAATTTAAATGAAGCCGAGACAAATTCCAGTACTTTATTATTGGTAATAATTAGTTTGCAAATGCCTACCGTATATTGTCCCTCACCAGTATCTCCAGACCCAGTGGGAGAGAACCACTTGACAATAGGAAGTATTTGTAAACAGGTAACACTTAGCTGCTGTGACAGATGTTTGTATAGGGCTCAATGCAGGCACCCGAGTAGTGTGGTCATTAAAAAGATACAAAGATACTGAGTGGAGGCTTTTTTTTTTTAAGCACAAAACTTTGAAAGTGAATTCATTTTCTTTGATGCATAATCTCTGAGTCTCTATAACAGCTATGATGAAGTATTAATTTTTTTTTCTTTTGAGGAAGTGATATTCCACATCAGGCTGAAAGAAGAAGAGATACTTACCAGTAGAAATTGGGGAACACCAGGTGAAATGGGATGTCAAAATTCTTCCAAGGAAAGGAAGCTTGAATATCACACATACAAAACTTGGATATCACATCACAAAGATATTGAGAGAAATGAAGTAGCACGACTCACTTGGACATCTCCGAATAGCTTAGAGTGCCGGGTACTCCTTCGGGGATGGGTAGAAAAATGTGTGGAAGATAAAAGTGAGCTGGGCCATTATGATTGGTTAACAATTCACATAAGTCTCTTGTGTGTCAGCACATCTTGTAGACAAAGACATCAGCATACTTTGTTGCAGACTATCTTTTTAAGGATGTTATCAAATAAACTTGGAGCAGAAGTAAGGTTTGTTTAGTGCCCAGTACAATAAAGAGAGTATCTTTCTCTATTGCAAACGTTTAGCAGGTTTTCTTGCAGCCCAGTCTAAAATACTGCATTTGTCTAATCTTGGGTTTTGTCAGGTGTGATACAAACCTATGTGTGCAACAACCTCCTGGGCCCTCGTCAGTATTGTCTCCATGGGACTCAGGGAGCAAGAGGAACCATAGGCACAGGAAGCTCATACTGTGTGCTGCCCCACAAATAATAAAACCTTTGTCTATCACCCAGATGTCTCATTTCTTCTACCAGGACCTGTCAAACTATAATAGACTAAATTGTCAGCTTGTAAATAGGGCAAGATCTCAAACCCTTCGCTGTTCTTAACAATTTATTGTTCTAAATGTATTCATCTCTTCCAACAAATATTTTTAAATGGCCCTTATGATCTCATAGGTGTTCCAGGCTTCTAAAGAAGAAAAAGGAACATTTTCTGCACTCTCATGGATCTTACATTCTAGTGTAATTGGAAGAAGATCAGAGAGGACACCTCAATAAATAAGATATATGATATATTACATAATGATTAGTGCTTTGCCGTAAGGGCAATGAGAAGCGAGTTTCAAAGTCATGACTGAAGTACGATACCTTACAATCTTCAATAGGATCCTTAGGAAAGTTTTGACTGAGAAGGGGATATTTGAATAAAGATCTTGAAAAGTTAAGGAAAACTTTGGAAGGTTATTTGACGGTTTCTTAAACAACTAAACATACTCTTACCATACAATCTAGCAAAGACATTCCTGGTTATTTTCCAAAGGAGTTAGGAGCTTATGTCCACACAAAAGCCTGCAAACAAATGTTTGCTGCAGTTTTGTTCATAATTGCCAAAACTTGGAAGCAACCAGATGTCATTCAATAGGCAAATGTATAAACAAACTGTAGTTCATCCACGCAATGAAATATCATCGATCAAAGAAAAAGAGCTATCAAGCCATAGAAAGACATCAGAAGAATCTTAAATGCATATTGGTAAGTCAAAAAAAAAATCTGGAAAGTCTATGGACACACTGCGTGATTCCAAGTATATGGCATCTGGAAAAAGTAAGACTTGCAAGCAAGTAAAAAGATAAGTGGTTGCCAGGAGTTCAAGTGGAAGGGGGAAGAGATGAATAAGTGGAATCCAAGGATTTTTAAGGGCAATGACACCATTCTGTATGATACTATCATGGTACATTCCTGTCATACATTTTTCAAAACTCACAAAATTTACAACACAAAGAATAAAACCTAATGTAAACATGTAAACTATGGATTTTAGCCAGTTATATTATATCAATATTATCTATTAACTATACAAATGGACCACATTTAATAATAGGAGAAGCTCTGAGGGCTGGGTAAAGAAACACAGGAGAACTGTACTTACATTCCACTCAATTTTTATGTAAACCTAAAATTCCTCCAAAAAATAAAGCCCATTAAAAAAATTCTTTCTAGGGGCACCTGGGTGGCTCAGTTTGTTGAGCGTCCGACTTCAGCTCAGGTCATGATCTCACAGTTTGTGAGTTCCAGCCCCGCACGGGGCTCTGTGCTGACAGCTCAGAGCCTGGAGCCTGCTTCGGATTCTGTGTCTCCTTCTCTCTATGCCCCTCCCCTGCTCATGCTGTGTCTCTCTCTGTCTCAAAAATAAATAAACATTAAAAAAATTGTTTCTAACTTAAGGAAAATGTCATTCGGAGAGATAGCACAAGAATCTAGTCACAAGGCATAGCAAATCCAAACATCCTTAAGCAGGAACATGCCAACATGTCAAGAGTGAGGAGGCCAATGTGACTGGAGCAAAAGGTGAAAGGGAAAGACTGGTAGCAAATGAGGTCAGAGCACTAACAGCATCACACTGTGTAGACAGGTATGGACACATTGGCTTTTCTGAGTGAAATGGGGGGCTGGTGAAGGTTTTCAGCAAAAGAGTAATACCATCAGTGTTAAATTTTAAATGGGTCATGTTGGCTTCAGTGTTGAATATATTGTGGGGAATACAAAGATAGAAACAGGCAGACTAGTTAAAAGTCTTTTGCAATAATCTTGGAGATAAATGATGGCATTTAGACATTTTCACCAGGATTTCTGACCTGAGCACCTGAAAGGATAGAATGCAACTTTACATAGATGGAGAAGATGTGAGGAAGGCACACTGGAGGACAAGAGGAGGAAGTGGGTTTTGATTGGGATAAATTACAGATACATAATAGACATCATAGCAGAGATATGGAGTAGGTGCGTGAATATTCAATTTTAGGTAGAAGTCTGACAAGAGATATCAATTTGAAAGTTATGAAGGATGAAGCAACAGCAGTTAGAAATTTGAAGAGAAAGGAAAACATTATGAAATAATTGTCTAGAAGAGCCTGTAAATGTAGAATAATGCAGGGTGGCATTAAAGACCCACTTGAAATTTGTGGTCATAACAAGTCAGACCAGTCAGCATGGATGAGTGCTCTCTCAACAACATTCAAATGCTTAGCTGTAGGAATTGAGCAGGCAAAGAAGAAAATTCAATGCTTCCCCTCCCCACAGCCCCACCACCATGTTACTAAGGGCTCGTTTACTGCAATTCTTTTTACTCAGTATGTCATTTCTGTATTTCAACAAAAAATCACAAGGCATACTAAAACAGCAAAAAACGCAGTTTGAAGGCACAGGGCAAGCCTCAAAACCAGAGTCAAATGTGGCAGGAATGTTGGAATTATCAGGCTAACAAGTAAACGGAACTATGATTAACATGCTAAGGGCTCTAAAGGAAAAGGGGATAACAGGCAAGCATAGATGGGTGATGTAAGCAGAGATGGAAAATCTAAGAAGAGACTCAAAAGGAAGTGCTAGAGATAAAATAAATGGTAACAGAAATCAATATCTTTGATGGACTCATTAGTAGACTGAATACCTTTGAGGAAAGAATCTCTGAACTTGAGGATATATCAATAGAAACTTCCAAAACTGAAAGGCAAAGGGGAAAAGATGAAAAAATGGAACAGAATATCCAAAAACTGGTGCTGTACTCCGAAAGGTGCTACATATGTATAACAGAAATACCAGAAGGAAAAAAAAGGGAAGGAACAAAAGAAAAATTTGAAGCAATAATGGCTAAGAGTTTCCTCATGTCAGATGCCAAACCACAGACCCAGGAAGCTTACAGAACATCAAACCAACAAACAAACAACTCTATCCAGGTATATCATACTCAAACTGCAAAATCTCAAAGACAAAGAAAAAATCTTTGGAGCAAAGATAAGAATTATATCAACTTCTCAGAAACCATGCAAACAAGAAGAGAGTGGAGTGACATTTGTAAGTATTGAGAAAAGACAAACCAAACCAAACCAAAACAAAACACCCTCCTGTCTAGAATTCTATAGCATATGAAATTATCCCTTATAGGTGGAGAAATAAAGACTTTTGCAGATAAACAAAAACTCAGGTAATTTGTTGCCAGTTGGTCTGTCTGGCAAGAAATATATATATATTTTTAATTTTTTAATGTTTATTTTTGAGAGAGAGAGAAAGAGACTGATCATAAACTTGGGGTGGGGAGGTATAGAGAGAGAAGGAGACACAGAATCCAAAGCAGGTTCCAGGCTCTGAGCTGTCAGTACAGAGCTGGCTGGAGGACTTGAACTCAGGAACCGTGAGATCATGGACACTTAACCGACTGAACCACCCAGGCACCCCTGGCAAGAAATCCTAAAAGAAGTTCTTCAGAGAGAAGGAAAATGATAGAGGTCAAATGCTCAGAGCTACATCAAGTATGGAAGACTCCCTCTCTCTCTCTGCCCTTCCCCCACTCACACCCTGTTTCTCTCTCTCTCAAAAATAAATGAACATTAAAAAAGAAATTGGGATGCCTGGGTGGCTCAGTCGGTTAAGTGTTTGACTTCGAGACCCTCGTCGGGCTCTGTGCTGACAACTCACAAGCTGCGGATTGTTTCAGATTCTGTGTCTCCTTCTCTCTCTCTGCCCCTCCCCCAGTCACACTCTGTTTCTCTCTCTCAAAAATAAATAAGCATAAAAAATAATGGAAGACATAGTGAAGGTAAAATGAGGAAAGACATAGTGAAGGTAAAATAAAAACTTACTTATTCTTAATTGATCTGTTAACAGCAGTAATAATAGCAACTATGCATTTGATGATTACATTGATTTGAATGACAGCAATAATATAAGGGACAAGAGGAAGGACTTAGGAAAATTTTGTTATTATAAGGTATGTGCATTTCCTGTGAAGTGGTATAGTATTATTTGAAAGTGGATTTGGATTAGTTGTAAGTGTGTATAAACAACTCTAGGGCAACCACTAAAAAGGTGTAAAAAAAGAAATATAATTGGTACACTAAGAACTGATGGGCCCGAATATCAAATTGTCATCCACATGAATACTGAAATTGTCAAGAGCAAAGACAGAAGTTATGCTGAGAAAATAGCCTTGATCCAAAAACTTAAATATTCAACAGATGAGAGAAAATAATCTTAAAATCTGTAGGAGTTACAAAAGGGATAGTAAGTGGTATGGTTTGAAGAAAGAGAATCAAAGTTGGGAGATTTTAGGAAGGAGGGAAAGAACGCCATCTGGAAGCAGCAGATGTGTGAACTTTGTGTTGTAGATAATAGCAAGCAATTTAGTATATGGCCAAATTCACATTTTAGGGAGACCTCTCTGACAACACAAGGCAGTGAGGATTGGATTGATGGAGGCTATTGGGAGAGTCCTATTCAGAGGTATTGGGAAAGCCTGGAACAGTAAGATAAGAAAGGAGAGAACAGATATTAGAAGCTAAGAAAGGAGAAGCACTTGGATTTGGTCACCGATTACATATGAAGCATTAAAATAGAATAAGGATCCTAGGATCATTGTCAGTTTCTGACTAAGGTGACTGAGTAAAGGATGACCAAAACAGGGAAAAGAGGCGGGAGATTCTGAAAATATTTGGGAGAAGGATGAAGAGTTCAATTTTGGCCAATTGAATTTTGGATTCTTGTGAGACATTGAAGCAAATGTGAAGAGGGAGAAATTCAGGATGACCTCTGGATTCCTGTACTGGTTAACTTAATAAACGGGAATTTTCTAAACTGTGATCAGGAATATACAAGAATGATCAAGTTTGGAGGTATATATAATAAGCTAATTTTAAGAAAGAGAGAGTCTAGTTACCTGTAAATAAAATATTCTATGTAAGGTAGGATTAAGTTCAGAAGACTATGGCAGAAATTCACCACAAAATGGTGAAATCCACAAGTTAGTACCTTCTTTCTCTCTTATGGTAAAGAAACGTGAAGGTAGGTAGTCCAGGTCTGAAAAGTCACTTAGTCAACCCAGATGTACCATAATTATGAACTGTTGTCGAGCTTTCAATTGTTAAAATATCAAAAGACAAAAGGCAAACTTGCAAACTTTTCTGTGACAACCTAATATATTAGGCCCAGATTAGTTATTTGCACATAACAAATCTTTTCCAGATTTCTGAGGTGAAGTTACTTTTATCTTCATTTTACAGACGAAGGAAAAGACTCAGAGAAGCTAAAGCTAAAAGATCAGTTGTTAGCAAAAGACAGAAACAAGTTTTCTGACTCTATGTTCCACGTTCTTTCTTGGTAACCTACTTCCATTCTTGGATTTCCAGCATTGGCTGTGGAGTTTTAGGAGAAGGGCAGTGCTAAAAAGTGAGAGAATTGAATGCGTATGGCTAAGACATTGGGTATAGAAGAAAATAAATTATTGCAGAAGCCTAGAGAATTCAGGACTGGAGAGTGAGGATGGTCCTGATTGTTTACATAATGCTTTTGCTACATCATCTGTCAGGGATTTTTTAAAGTGAAACTTTCAGTGTATTTTTCAGTGTGTGTTCTAAAGCAATTAAGGAAAGATAAAGTTTACCTTTCCAAGGCAAGTGTATACAGATGTGTGTATATATATAACTTTCTTAATGTATAATTTTATATAGGTTTTCTAAGTTTGAAGAGGTTGAAGTCTTCCATATACTCACAACTTTCATTGATAGAAATTATTCTTCTCCCTTAAAACTGACCATGCCTAAGCTTATTTTTATGGTGAGAGACTGGTAGAATGATAATTTTCTGCTTGCTCATGTTAAAAAGAAAACCATGGACCCAAAATGGCAAAATGGCATCACTTAGGTTAAAGCCCCAAGGTAGTCAACCAAGACTTAATACCTCACTGAACTGCAGTTTCAACTCCCTAGGAATCTAACCTTTAACCCTCAGTCAGGAATTGTCTAGTTAGCACCCATATGATGATCTGTCAGATGGATCTTCTTCATCCCCCCAAAGGAAGTTGAGACAGTTTTCCTACTAAGATTCATTTGTTCCCGAATGAAGGTGATATCCTTTGAATAATCCTTTTTTTCTGTTTATGACTTCCTTTTCCTACCTTTATTATTTTAATATTTATTTATTTATTTATTTATTTTGGAAGGCCACAAGTTGGGGAGGGGCAAAGAGAGGGGAACAGAGGATCCAACAGCAGCGAGCCTGATGTGGGACTTGAACTCACAAACCATGAGATCATGACCTGAGCCAAAGTCGAATACTAAACTGACTGAGCCACCCAGGTGCCCCCTGTGCCCTATCTTTAAAAACCTTTCCCTTTCCATAGCACTTTGGAGCTCACCTCTACTAGTACATAAGATGCTATCCCATTCAGGCATTGATTCCTAAAACCAATTAGATCTTTAAAATTTACATGGTTTAGGGGTGCCTGGGTGGCTTATTTGGTTAAGCATTCAAGTCTTGATTTGGGCTCAGGTCATGATCTCATTAATGTGAGATAGAGCCTCACATCAGGCTTTGTGCTGAGCATAGAGCCTGCTTGGGATTCTCTCCCTCCCTGTCTCTCTCTCTCTGCCCCTCCCCTGCTTGTGCTGTCTCTCAAAATAATAAATAAACAAATAAATAAATAAATAAGATTTACATGGTTTAATTTTTGTTATTTAACACTAGAAAACTACTATTTACATACATATAAAAGCTACACTTTTTTCATGCAACCAGAAGACATGGTCTGAAACTCTGAAGTACTGATAAAGCTTAATCTATGGGGCATTATGTCTATACTGCTAAAACAACACACACTGATCTCAGGGATGAATCTCTTGGAATTTGGAATACTTTTTCACAAGTCTAGAAACAAATGTTGGCATATGTCAGACTTCATGGAATGGCCATATTCTAATAACTGGCTGTTATGCAGCATCTTATAAGAAGGAAAATAATTTTTACTTATGAAAGTTGTGAATTTATGTAGGCTAAGCTCTAAGGTTAATAGAAGAGCTATAGTAACTAAAAACTCATCTGACTATGAAATTAAAATAATTAAGATATTATCTGTATTATTAGCATCTGCATCATTTAAGAAGTTGTCACTTAGAAATTGCCTAAAAGAAGAATTGGTTCAAAGTGATTGGAGATATTTGAGAAAAAAACAGCTATTTTTCATTTACTGAAAACCAACAAGAAAATTCTAATTCCTTTTAAGGAAAGAATATTTATTCATCCATTGTTAATCCATTCATTTATCCCTTCTTTAATTTATTCAACACCCATTAATTTCCTTCTTTACACTACATATTGGGACTGTGGGATAATGGTTTTTAACCAAGGATAATAGCACCCACTTAATGGGCATTTGAAAATTTGATTTATTCTGTTGGAGCCATGAATGGATATTTCACGTAAAGAAGAATAATTCTACCGAAAACGTTGTTAATAGCACTTACATTAAGAAATACCGTGTGCGCAGTAAAGACCTTAACTTTAAGGGACACACAGCTTGGTGGAAGAGTTCTAGAAATAAATGATAATGTGTTATCCTGGATGGCAAGTGTTCGTATGCAGCCATTCATTTGTTGTAATAGGAGAACAGCCCGGCAGAGAGGCAAGAGGGGCCTGGAAGATTTCTCAGGGAGATCATCCATGAACCATAAGGACTCAACCAGGAAGAGAAGAGAGGTGACAAGTATTCCAGGAAGAAGAGCTGTGATGGCCAAGGCAAGGAAGCATGAAAGAGAATGGGGAATGTGTTCTGTAAAGTAAAAGCAGCTGGTTGGCTATTCATAGGTAAATGCAGAAATGCAGAAATGCAGAATTATGTGGCATAATAAGTCCTGAAGAGACAAAGTACAGGTCAGGTTGGAGATGAGGAGGCAAGTTAGGAGGCTGTGGTCGTAATCCGGTGAGTAACTGGCCAGGGCTCCAACTGAAGAGGAAGGAGTGAGGGGATGGAATTGCGAAAATACCATAGATTCTTTGCCTAATACCTATACAGGTTTGCCCCAGTATCTAAAAGCCCAGCGTTCTGTGAAAACTTTTGTAAATTGAAATGGCATAAAATGAAGAAACAACTATCATTAATTTACATGGAAAATTTTTGAGTTTTCCCAGACCCCCAAAATAACCTCTTTTACCCTTTTCTGATACCTTAGGACACATTTTACTAACAGATGCAAAATAAATGGAGATAAAGCACGGACGTTCACAGACACAGCTCAGAGCCACTGCAGCTTGATGCTGAGATGCGGAGTGTAATTCCGGGGAAGGAGCCTGAGGGGGGCCCTCTTGCTGCTGCGCAAGGGTGTATGCTGCAAACAGTGAATGCTATTTTCGCTTTCACCTTTTTTCATAAAAGCGAAAATCCTCTTTGGATTTCCTTTGGTTAGCCAAAACAGGTACTAATGTAAGTCTTTCATAAGAGTAAAGTGGCTTAATGGAAACTTTCAAAAAGCAGGGGATACCTGTGTATCAACATACAACCGAACATCTCAAAGCAAATATCCCAAATACCCTTTTTTGAGGACCTGAGGAAGGCGGATTTGTCCTAAATATATGTCTTAATGTTTCCTGTCGTCTGAAATACCTTTAACATCAAATGAGTAAATTCATTCCAGCAGGTCTGTTTGGAATAGGAAATCTATTGACTTGGATAAGGATGGCATATCATGTTTAGCTAGTAGAAATAGCAAGTATTAAGTCAGTGCATTTAGGGGAGCATGTACAGATCACCACAATGTTAGAGAAAATCAGGGTAGGATAAAAAGGAGAGAAGACTACAGAATGCTTGCATTCTTGTGATTCCAAGAGTCAGATGAGCCCAGATGAAAGTAGTAATTTGAAAAAATGAAAGAGCGTATCCAACTGAGCCCAAATTGTTCATTACTACACTTGGAGTGACTCCAAACACAGGTGAAGAATAGTATAGTGAAAAAAAATATTTACAGTAAAACCTTGGATTGCGAACAATTGGTTCTGCTAATGTTCCTCAAGATGAGCAAACATTTCTAATAAATTTTAACTTGATAAATGAGCTATGTCTTGCAATACGAGTAGTACGTGAAGCTGAATGTCACATGATCACAACTGAGCCAATGGTTCTTGAAATTCCCTTTGATATATATGTGCTTTGGATTACAAGCATGTTTCTGGAACAAATTATGTTTGTAAACCAAGGTTTTACTGTATATGTATATAAATTAATTCAACAGAAAACAAAAAATCTACATTGAAAGATTTTTTTCAGTGATAAAAGAAGATCATTCTAGAATGATCTAGGGTCTAGGGTTGGATCACTGGAATTGTATGGACTCTAAGTTTTGGAGAACTTCTTGGGACATTAGACTTACTGAATTGCCTTTTGAGATAATAATCTTTTGAGTAAATAAATTAATGTTTTAAGGATCCATGTTGTGATACCTAACTTGCCCCATATTGTTAGGGAACAGAAGAGAAACCTAAAAGACACAGTGTAGGTGATTCAACTATTCAAATGCAATTACCTTTAAGGAGGAGGCAAGGAATTAAATTATTTTCAAATTTAAATTACTAGTATCAAAATAATTTTTGAGGACATATTTTGATAATGGAAGAGAAATAACCAGATTTTGTTGTTGTTTGTTTTTAAAATGGGGGAAAAAAGACAAATGGGATTCTGAAGTCAGTTTTCACCTATAATAATAGTATTATTCTTACATTACTGCTTGTGAGGGAGAAATATTAAATTATTAGATAAAGCATTGATAGTAAGTCATCTAAAATTTGCTTGAGATGTAACATGATGACAGCAAATATTTGCATATGGTCTGGTCTACTTTTTTTATTTATTGTTTTAAGTTTATTTATTTTGAGACAGAGAGAGTTGGGGAGGGGTAGAGAGAAAGGGAGACAGAGAATCCTAGACTGTCAGTGCAGAGCCCAATGCGAGGCTCTAACTCACGGAACTGAGAGATCATGACCTGAGTTAAAGTTGGATGTCTAACCACCTAACAGACTGAGCCACCCAGGCACCCTGTGGTTTGGTTTATTTTATATTACATATAAAACCAGAGGGTTTTAACAAGTAAAAATGGATATGTGATCATATTTTATTAAAATTATTTTAGTATTGTGGAGAGTCACAAAAATGATTAACTTAAGCCTTGATAAATCAGAGATTATGCATAGATTCATGCATATTTCATATCTACATGAAAAGATTTTCCACAGAAGTATTTTCTAGAGAAGTCAGACAATATGTCTAGCTCATCTCTTCTCTTTCAAAACAGTCTCATATTTGGAACCATCATAAATCCTAAATTAAAAAAAAAAGTTGATTCTTTTTATATGTGGGGAATCACAGCAGTCATTCCTATATAGAAACTGAAATAAACGTTAATGTCATGGCTACTGAAGAACCATTTGGTAAATTTGTATTTGATAAAATTTTGAAGTTTTCCCTTTCACACTCTAACTCAAACAATTTTTGAACATATTCCTTGTTTTTCATGGTTTCTCAACCATGGTGTTGGAATAACTTTTGCAACCCCCTCCACAAGTATTCCAGGCCTTTTGGGTTATGTTGAACTGTCAAGCTTCACAATCCCTTCTGGGGACCTGGGCCTGAACACTTAAATTTATTTCAAATGTCGGGGTATTTGTGCTGTAAGTTTTCTTATTGAGGCTTGATTTCCTTTTAATGATGTTTGCTTTAGCATTTCTTATTTTAAAATCAACCTCCTTGGGGCGCCTGGGTGGCGCAGTCGGTTAAGCGTCCGACTTCAGCCAGGTCACGATCTCGCGGTCCGTGAGTTCGAGCCCCGTGTCGGGCTCTGGGCTGATGGCTCAGAGCCTGGAGCTTGTTTCCGATTCTGTGTCTCCCTCTCTCTCTGCCCCTCCCCTGTTCATGCTCTGTCTCTCTCTGTCCCAAAAATAAATAAACGTTGAAAAAAAAAAATTTAAAATCAACCTCCTTGGTTAAGAATTCCAAGGTTAGATGGGACTGCCTTCTTTATACTAAAACAGTACCTGACTCAAACAGTTGTCCTCTTGCTTTCTATGTCTTAGTTTTTAAAAATGTATCTTGAGTTTTCTTTTCATTGTTATAAAATTGTTCACCGCTGAAAATATTAGTGCCAAGTCAAGTCTCTATGAATCACTGACACATTGAATCTTGGACATTATTTTGTGATATTATCCTTTCAATGTTCAGTCTTGCTTATCACACAACTTTTTTGGGCATATGTTCTCTGTAAAGTCGTGCTCTTCAGAAAATTCACTGAACAGCCACATTTATCTGTCAGCCAACTCCTTTTTATTCCTTATTTGGGTTATCAGCATTTAACAACATTTTTAAAATGTCCTCTAGCCTATTTTAAAATTCTTGTTTAGGGGTGCCTGGGTGGCTCAGTCTGTTAAACATCGGATTCTTGGTTTCAGCTCAGGTCATTATCTCATGATTTGTGAGTTCAAGCCCTGCACTGGGTTCTGTGCTGACAGTGTGGAACCTGCTTGGGATTCTCTGTCTCCCTCTTTTTCTGCCTCCCCCAGCTCATACTCTCTGTTGCAAAAATAAATAAATAAACCTTTTTAAAAAATTCTTGTTTATAATATTAACTAAGTTAGGCTTTAATATTCCCCTCAGCTTAACTAAATTTAGACAGGTTTTCTCCTGAGTGGACCCCTGACCTCCCTTTTTCT
This sequence comes from Leopardus geoffroyi, assembly GCF_018350155.1. Lineage (NCBI taxonomy): Eukaryota > Metazoa > Chordata > Mammalia > Carnivora > Felidae > Leopardus > Leopardus geoffroyi. Next base: position 168,589,010 of record NC_059327.1, read on the forward strand.
AGAACATTTGGTTTAGAACATTTTCTTCTTCTTCCTCTTTGAGATGCAAATCTTTTAAAAAAGCCTCTAGCCAGTTTATAGCACAGAAATGTCTTTCTCAAGGACCAGAAAACTGTCTTTGAAATGTAATCATCAAGGAAGATACAGCCCTAGCTCCTAGTTTCTATGGGAGGTTAGGAGACTAATTTCAGGGGAAACTTGCTCCAAGCTATGAAACTACCTCTCACCTTAGTTTACATTTCTTAAGCTCAGATAGTCTGCAGTCTTTCCCATTCCAGTTTTTAAAATGCTCTAGTCCTTTATATCAGAAGAGTTGGGTTCAGACTGAGTTCTGGCCTCTTTTCCCATTGCGGTAGCCTTGAATTAAATCTTCCTTGCTGGTTTGATTTTGTCTAGGGCAGTTATTGCTTTGACAATAAATTACTTTTTTTAAGTAATAAATTGTCTTCTTTAATTCTTAAATGGATGGAATACATCTCTAACTATTCTCTGATTTCCCTCTTTTCCAATTATAGTAATTTTTTTTCATGATTTATCCTTCTTCCTTCTTTTCTTGGACAAAGAATATTAAATCCTATAATAATCTTTGTCCAGAACTGTGCTGTTAAAGTTATAGGAGTGGGTGTAAATTTCTTGTTTCTACGAAACTATTTTAGTCTTTTGCCTTATTAGACCAATATGAGTGGTAAGTATCAATTCCTACCATTTCTTCATCAGAGGAAGAAGGAAGAGAGCTTTTCCTCCCACATCCTCAGATTTTGCTAATGGATTTCCATCCCACTCTTCAGAGGAAGTAGTGGTAAGGTATTTGCAAACACTTTCTGAACTCCTCACAGGAAGATTCCCCCATCATACTGGTGCTTTGGGACACATTAAGGTGAACGATTACATAAGAAGCGGTACTGGCTTGTCTCCTTCCTCTTCTTGTGTTTTATATCTTGTACCTGTCATGTGAAACGGACATATACATACAGAGTTTGCTGTGCAAACACTTTTTCCCAGACAGAATCTTCCTAATCTGGACTTTTACCAGAATCTAGATTAAGGACATCTTTGGGCTAGGGGCGGGGGAGGGAAGGAAAGTAGAAATAAACATAACAAGTTCTGCTTAGGATGTACTCTTAAACAGTTTCTGTGCCATATTTTGGGGTAACAAAGCTCAAATATTCTTTAAACCATGAGCTCATTTTTGTGCTGTTTTTTTCAATTAGTTAAACACCATAGGGGAGAAGGCATGGATAGGCAAAAGCTCTGAAATGTGAAACAAATCCCTCCTTTTTCTGAGTAATGAAACTATCTTTAACACAGGAAGTTAGAAGATAAACTGCTTTGAGTAGAATTAGTAGCATTATTCTAGATCCAGATTCATGGCATACCTAGAGTTCCATATACAGTGATACGTACATCATTTTTACTCACTGTATCAGCGCTGAATATATTCCAATTCTAAGTCTGGGTCCTAGGATTTAAATATTTCAATCATTAAGGTCTTTCTGCACCAGGAGAAAAGAAAAAGACAAGAAAGAAATAATTAAAATGTGCAAACTTTATCCTCTATTTTCTTAGATATGTTGGTTCAACCTTCCATAATATGGTATCTGATTCTCTCCTATTCTCACCTTCCTGTTTCCATTCTTAGGTTTCTGGATTGCTTAGCATAAAAGAGATCTCAATGAAAATAAACACGCAGCTGCCTTTGTAATGTACAGCATCTGAAATTAAGTTCAGCCCGAGTGGCTCAGGTTCTGTCTGGAGTGTGAAGTCTTCTTGCACTCGCAATATTTTAAACTATTATAGTTATATCATCAATTTGCTTCCTACTTTTTCTCAAGTTTGACAGTGAACTCGCTTTTCTAAAGTGACAAACCTTCTTATCTCTATCTCCCCAAAAGACACAGCTGTGGGAGGAAAAGGAAGAGGAAGGAAGAACAGCCTATTTATATTTATATTTTCCATTCTGTACATCCTCTCTGCTTAAATAGATCTTGCTTTCCTGGTGGGTGTTTGCATTGGTTCTTAAAGTTCAGCCTCCTGGGGCTGGCATTAATGACTCTCCCATAAGCCCTATTTCCCTAAGGCAATGGACAGAGGACTTCAATGAGACATTAGCATCTGAATAGGTCAGGAGTCCTGATATTTAGTGTGCCAAAGATTGGTCATATTTATTCATTTAATTATAAATCAAAAGTGTCTAGGCTTTTATCAGCACTTGAGGCTCACATACAATCCAAAGTTTCCTCTCTTAAATCACATAGCTACCATATGTGTTATTCAAGCAGGAAAGATATATATATATATATGTATATATATATATATATATATACACACACACACACACACACACACACACACACACACATACACATATATATATATATCTTTAGGTATATATTACACTCTATATATATCTCTCTCTGTCTCTCTCTCTCTCTCTCTCTGTCTCTCTCTCTCTCTATATATATAGACTATATATATCGGACTGTAATAAAAAACTCATAACTTCACTCTGTAGAGGTCAAATCTGATTTTACAGAGTGATTGCACACTAGCTACCCTCCTTTTTCTGCCATATATTTATGCCAAAAACCTGTTGTCCCTGAGTGTATGACCTATCATTCTGTCTATATGCCTTTTACGAGCCTATCTGCTCCTTTCACAAGCTGTCACATTTTTAGGTGATTGTCACCTGAAATCCCTGGGTACCGAATTGAAACATGTAGAAGACAGCAAGGAGAGAGATTCATTTCTCTCTGGGTATCACTGCTTTACTGTTATCACTCCTGATGGCTATGAGGACTGTTCTTTGTCATATTTTGTGGCATGTGAAATCTGCAATGAAGAAATATAAATAAGAAATATGAATGGCCTCATTTGCAAAAGGCAAGGAGAGATAAATTAAGCAAAGGTTAAATGATATGCCTCATTGCATTTATCTATGATAAACATCTATTGAAAACTTGCTACATGCAAGATACTCTAATGTGTGCACCTTGAGGTAAAATATGACACTTGACACCTTAGCCAATGTGCGTAAAAAAGAGAATACATATTTTTAAAAAATTCTTTTTAATATTTATTTATGTTTGAGAGAGAGAGAGAGAGACAGAGTGCAAGCGGGAGAGGGGCAGAGAGTGAGGGAGACGCAGAATCCCACCCAGGTGCCCAAAAGAGAATATATTTTAGATTCTACCCTCTCACTTCTTGCATAACTTTGGGCATCATACTTAACCTGTAGGAGTCTTTGTCTCAAATCTATGGCCTGAAAAGGTTGGCATTTCACCTGCCTGCTTCAGAAGATAGTTGGGAGATTCAAACAAGATAACGTGTATAAGAATGTCACTAGAATTGTCCTCTTTAATGAGGACAAGAAAGGGGGCCCCTGGCTGGCTCAGTTGGTTAAGGTCTGAGTTTGGCTCAGGTCATGATCTCATGGTTCGTGCGTTTGAGCTCTGCATCGGGCTCTGGTCATGATCCCAGAATTCATGGGTTTGAACCCTGTGTGGGGCTCTGTGCTGACACCTCAGAGCCTGGAGCCTGCTTCGGATTCTGTGTCTCCCTCTCACTCTGCCCCTCCCCCCGTTCACACTCTTCTCTTTCTGTCTCTCAAAAATAATAAATAATATGAAAGGAAGAAAGAAAGAGAGAAAGAGAGAAAGAAAGAAAGAAATCCTTTTTAAAAATAAGGACAAGAAAGTTTCATAAATATTTGTACAATTGAAGAGACTAAAATGCAATATGAACTTATTTATTTTTAAATGAGAGAGAGAGTGGGACAGAGAATCCAAAGCGGGCTCTGCACTAATAGCAGAGATCCCGATGTGGGGCTCAAACCTGCGAACCAGGAGATCATGACCTGAGCCAAAGTCAGATGCCTAACCAACCGAGCCACCCAGGTGCCCCAAAATGGAATATGAATTTAAAGAAGTCAGATTAATGTGATGATTAAGACCACAGATTGTGGGTTTAAAACTTGGGTTTGCCATGCATTGACCGTGTAATCTTGAGCGATTCATTTCATCTGCTTCACCTTCCTCGTATGTAAAATTGAGATAGTATTATATCTAGTTCACATTAATATTGTGAGGGGTAGATCAGTTAGCCTTTGCTACAAAACAAATTACACTTAGTGGCTGGAACCAGCGGGGTGATTCCCCTGCCACATTTGTTGGAGTCATTCATGCAGCTACAGGCATCTGGTGATTTCACTGAGGATATTTGATGTAAGAACTTCACTTAGCTATGTGGAAAGTGGGTGTAGTCATTGGCTGTCCCTTTTCTCGGCACAGTCGCTGACACTCCAGGAGGCTGGTGTGGTTCTGTCTACCTGGCCATCTCAGGGCAGCAAGAAAACAAGAGAAGCTGAAAGACTTCTTTCAGCCTAAACTCTCAACTCACCAAATGTCACTTTTGCTCATTTTACTGTCAAAACAAGACACGAGGGCAATGCATTTTAGAGGAGATTTGAGAGGTGTGGCAAGGCACGTTACAAAAAGGTGTGTAAACCCAGGTGGGAGGAGTCGTTGCTGTATTTTGCAATCTCCCACAAGCTTACGTGAAATCATATTTGCGAAGTGCTTAGAGCAGAGCTTGGAACACAGGCAGCACTATATAAACGTTTATTGAATAAATCATTAATACACTTTACTGGAGAATAAACATTTACATTTTCATATGAAGTAAAAGTCTGCAAAACTGTCATGTGCACGCTAACACAAAGGATGACTCGAGAGATCCTCTACTTTTGATAAACAGAAAAACTTAACAGAGAAAATGGCATTTGAGTGTGGCCTTGAAGGAAAGGTAAAAAATAAATTGGCAAACCAGGTAATGTGCAGAATCCTTTCTCCTCTGAGCTAGAATCTCAGAGTTATTTTACCGTCTTTAGCAATATGCCCACATGATTCCTCCTCCATTTTAAAGGTAAAATATCAGATTTTAGAGGAGAAGCAATTGTGCAAGTTAATAAGATTGCTTTGAGAAATTTTAGATGTCCCTGCTTACCCTTTTCTGATGTGGAGTGAATTGCTCTAATCCCCATGGGCTGTTTTTCATTTCTTTTTTCAACTTAAGCAGGTGAAGAAAATAATAATAACTAATATTTGTTGAACCTGGGCCAGACACTGTTCTAAGTCCTTTATATCTATTAATTAATTTAGTTATCACTCCAACCCTATGAGTTCAGCACTGATCCCTAGATGAGAAAATTTAAACACAGAGAGGTTAAGTAACTTGCCTCAAGTCACACACTTAATATAGGTCGGTGACATGATTTAACCACAGCCAATCCGGTCCCAGCGTGTGCCTATGACCTTGGCAATACCATGATGGGCTTTCTCTCCACTGGTATACAGCTCCTTCATAATATAATAGATTCTAAGGTTGCATGTTTTTTTTTTTTTTTAACAAAATGAAGTTTCTAAATACCACCCAAGTCTGAAAATCTATAAGAACTCCATACCAGTGAGTCACAGAATATGGAACTATAGAGTTTACAGCTGGAAGATATCATAAAGCTCATCCTCTGATGTGACTACCACTTTTTATAGTTAAGGAAGTGAGTAATGTTTTATTTATGATACATTGTGAACTATAGGCATTGGCTAAATGCCAAAGAATGTTCCTCTCTTTGTACATGTCCCTATGTGAACTTAGAATCAGGGCATCTGGAAGCTGGAAGGGATTCAATGATTGCATTTTGTTCACTTTTTATAGACCACCTAGATCATTTCAAATTCTAATGCTTTGCTATAAAGCTTAATTTCCCTAGCTTGTTTTTTTTTTCTGATTCTAAAAATAATAAAATTCATTTGAATTTGCATGCTAATGAACAATATAAATATATAAAAGTACATAAATGCAAAAGAAATAGCCTGTTTAAAACAAAGATTACACATAGTCCCACTGTCTAGAGCTAAGAGCTGCTAACACACTGGTCTATTTTTTCATGTCTTCTGTCTGATTTTTTTTTTAACAAAATAGCCCTCAGATTAAGATCCCACTTGTTTTCACTTTAACCATTGCTAATGTTTCCTGAAGTCATTAAATATTTTGAAGATAAAATCTGTAATAGCTACATAGTATTTCATTTTATGGATATAGCATAATCACATACTGTCTTCATTTAATGACTCAGCTTGCTGTGCATTTTCCATGATCCCGGTTTGGGTGCGATATCCTATTTCCCCGTACAATTTAATGCCAATGCAGATGTCACAATTTCTATTCAATCTGGAGGTGTTTTTTTTTTTAAGTTTATTTATTTATTTGGAGGGAGACAGAGACAGCACGAGCAGGGGAGAGGCAGAGAGAGGGAGAGAGAATCCCAAGCAAGGCTCCATGCTGTCAGCAAGGAGCCTGATGCAGGGCTTGAACTCATGAACCATAAGCTCAAGACCTGAGTCGAAACCAAGGGACGTTAAACTGACCGAGCCAACCAGGCACCCTCTACTTGATCTCAAGTTTTGATCCTGCTCAGGGCACCTGGATTGAGGCTCCAGAAATCAGAAAAAAAGAAAGATTATAAAACCTCAGAGCCAAACACGAGAAAAGCAAGAGGTGGTATTTTGCATTTCAACCCAGAGGTGAAATAACATTTTAAGATGTAAATTTTTGGTCAGAATGAGTTGTTGTTGCTGTTGTTTTTCATATGAAAGCTTCATCAAGATCTCTGTACCCTTGTCATGTCGAATAAAGGAATGCTAACACAATATTAAACATACCTAGATTTGGATTTCAAACTAGCCTCCTCACATATTCACTCATTCTGTATTCTACTCAGGCTTTCTAGGAGGGATGTTACATTCTTATATATCTCAGTCACTATTTTCTTACTGCATAATTAAACTTACTGTTTCTTTCTTTTGTTAATGCTGTTTGGAAATTACAGTGCTTAGGCATTACATCGGGTATTACTTATTAAGTAGCATTCTCCAAATGTCCATTTCCAGATTGCCTTCTATCTGCCATATTTCAGAGCACAATGCGGTGTCGATTTCTGAATTCTTCCTCTAGGAAATCCTCCGTAATGATTAGAAACACAACAATGTGTATTGTTTACATAAGGCTGTAGGCCTGGGGCCACTCTGAGCTGTTAGAGGCAACCTTTGGGTCCCTGCCCTGTGCTTCTTCCATAATCCCTCCCACAACCTGGCAGCTTGTTTCTTCAAGGCCTGCAGGAGAACACCTCTGTGTTGAAGGAAGGTATCTATTTTTTTACCGAAGGGCTCACCTTCAAAACTCAGAAAAATCTCCATTGGATTAATTTAAAGCACTGATAAGAGTCCTTAATTACATTTAAAAACTCTCTTCACCTTAACCACGTGAATAGAGATACCCCATCATATTCACAGATCCCACCTCCACAAAAGAAGTGGGTTATGCAAGGGTAGAAGATCACTGGGAGCCATATTAGTTTTGTAACGGCCGTAGCATCCTTCTCAACCCTTTCCAGTTTCCCTACCTTAGCTTCCCTCAACTTCGACTTTGACTGAAAATAAGACATAAATTTGATCTGTGGTTGCTCTTGAAATATTTCAATGGCATATGTGCACGATTTTGAGTAAACTGTAGGTTTAAACCTTGTGTTCACCATTTTTTGGCTACTAGGATAAGTTATTTCACCTCTATAAGCCTCATATTTCTTCTCTAAAACTGGGGATAATAACATCACTTCCATGGACTGTTGGGAAGACTAAATATGATCATACATGTAAGGCATCAAATTAGTATCCGCTATACAAAAAAACTCTAGGAATTATTGTTAACAGTTAAAGCATTTTATCATTATGCTTTTACTTTGTCATACTGAGTACATCACTTATCCGTGTGTGATAATAGTACGTACCTTACAATGTAAATCTGGATTGGATACCTATCTGTTAGTTTGTTCTGCTTGTAGGTACTTTTGACTCAATGAGATCGATACTTTCTTTAAATCAGACATAAAATATTAAACAACTAAATCAGTGGTTCTCAACCTGTTTTGTTTCTAGAAACACAAAACTCATGACATTCATAAATGAGACATATTTTCCTAAATATACCTAGGATTATACACAATTCTGGATACAGTAGTTATATTTTCAATATTTTTTTCTCCTCTGTGAATTAGCATAAAGCAAATCTGTGAGCATGTTATTATTGTAGAGCTACATTGAATTCATGTTAATTAATGGAAGAAATAGTAAACTAATAAAACACCAGTGACATTTCTCACAAGTGATTTGGAGACATTCTTGTGGTGGGGGTCTGCTGAACTAAAATATCAGTTTTGGTGAAGAAAATGTTTTCATATGTGATCTTTTGCTTCAAATTAATGAGGATTTACTTTATGTATAGTTTAGAACTGAAGGCTACCCAGAGGCTAAATGCCCCAGCAGGAAGGAATAGTTAGTAAATTCATTCATTATCTGTTTACATTTTAATAAGGAGTAAGGCTCTCTGCCTTTATCACAAGTGTGAATTAAGGGAGAATTGTTCATTTAGGCTGAGTTTGGCTTCCTACTGTGAAACGCAAGATTTGTGATATTCCGAAAGAGTTGCCTGTATTATTAAACCAATGAGCCAAGGAGAGTCTATTCCCTAAATAATTAGCTTTCTTAAATGAAGTAAAGAAAGGCAGCTCATGAATTCATTACTTGTTCTTCCTGGGTGCAGGCATTAGCTGGCTTTAAGGCTCTTTGAGTTGTGACATATGAGGTGTGATTCAAAAGGAAGAGACCAATTGCTACTAGTCACCCAGGAAATCAGTCACAGCCTTTTATAGTGACATCCACATGTTCATTACTCATTATGGGCAAACACATTTTACCTTAAAAGTAGAAAGCTGTGGTCTCAGTACTGTGTCCCCCCTACCATTCTTTGTACCTTTGTACCTTTGTTCTCAATTATCAATATGTTTTATTAGCCATCCTTTGAGATATTTTACAGGAATATCCAGATGCCACCCAAATGAAAACTGGCAACTCTCAAATAGTGTGACTATTTCCGTGACTATAAATCATAATCTACAGCTGCAATCCCGGTTCATTCTGTTGTCTGCGTGTTGCTTCGGGTGTTATACCTCGTGAACCTGCTTTCAGGTTCCTTTTATGGCCTCAGCCAGATGAATTAACTTGAGTAAAGCAAATGGCATACTTTCATTAATTTAAACTTAATTAAACAGTGACAGGTAAAACATTTTATAAAATGTTCAGTGTGATATTGAGAAGTATTGCATTAGAAACACAGGATTTAGAGTCCTAGGTGAAAATACTATATCTGCCATTTCCTAGGAGCTTGACTTTTAAATCATTTAACATCTGTGAGGCTTATCATCCAAAATTGGGGTAGGAATCCTATCTGAGCTAACGTTATAAGATAAATGAAAGAACTTGTCAGAGTTTCTGGCATGTGGATGTGCATAAGGGAAAAGTGGTGACGTTGTCAAGCATACAAACTATGGAATCAGACTATTTGGATTCAAGACACAGTTTTTGCACTTACTGGGGATGTGATCCTGGTTACAAAGCCTTGCCCTTTATTCCTCAGTTTTCTTGTCTGTGAAATGGGAACAAGAATCATAACTATCCATAGTTAAGACTATATGTTACAGAAATCACTCAAAACAATGTCCAGAACATCATAATAACTACATACATGCTTGCTATTAATATTAATAATGTTATTTTTTATCATCATCATTATTAGATAAGGCTTTTCAAAATATTTAGTCCACAATGCAATCAATACGAGGTCATAATCATAGAATTCTGGTTTTTATTTTTACTTCTTGTGATACTTCATAGTGCCTGGCTCTTTTGGGGGTGGGGGGAAAGAGAGAGAGAAAGAGAGAGAAAGAGGGGGAGAGAGAGAGAGAGAGAATGAATGGGGAAGGCGCAGAGGAAGTGGGAGAGAGAGAATCCCAAGCCGTCGCTGCCCTGTCTGCACAGAGCCTCATGCAAGGCTCGATCCCACGACCCTGGTATCATAAGCTGAATTGAGATCAAGAGTGGCACACTTGACCTACTGAACCACCCAGGCACCCTACCTGGCTCTTCTTAAACAATTTAGTACTGGGAAATTTTTTTCAAGTCTGGAAAAATTATTCAGAGGAGAAAACAAGATATTGATCTTTGTATCATCTAAAACTGTCTTTTCTCTTATAATATTGGCCACCCCAGTTATTCTTTATGAAGCAATAAACTTCAAATTAAATGAGAACTCATTTAAGAAACTTCTAATGTACATATTTGCAGACCCATATGTGTAGTCTATACATGTGTATGTGTTGAGACCTTAACAGATACCATCTTGTTTAATTATCCATTTATATTTTATACCTATAGCAATCCCACAAAGTAGACAATATTATTTTGGGGATATAGGACACAGAAAACAAGACAGTAGTTCAGAGTGTAATGTCTTTCTCAAAGTCACACAACAGGATGAATCCTTTAAGCCACATGTGCCAGAATCCTAAGTCCTGGTGTGCCCTTGGGAAGGTTGTCCTGTTTGTTTATGACTAGAGTCAATTGTGACTGCTTGCTGGGTGCTCAGGCCTGATTGGCTATTGTCCATGTTGAACCCATTGTTAATTGTCTATAGCTAGCTACCCAGCTCTAAGGCAGCAGACAATATTGCTAATTTTTTTTTTTTTTTGAGTGCCTTGTGTTGGTTCCTGAGTGGGTTTTCAATAATCATCTGTTCATTTCTCTTTTAAGTTCTAAAATATTTCTGTTCTGGGATATTGAAGGAGTCAGTCATTCTTATCTTATTTTTCAGAAGTCAGAAGGAAGGGATCCCAAAAATTCTGTACCCGAACTCTTTGAACTAGTGGCCCAAGTATGTAGAGAAATGTTGGAGACAAAAGAGGGGCAAATTTGCTCCAGGATCGTTCACCATCTTCTTGACATTAAAAACTTGTCATGACCTGAATTCCATAATAAAGATGCCCCAGCAGGCAGGCTTGGAAATAATTAGTTTACTTATAATATAGTTGTCTAATTTCTAGATGTGCCCAATGAACCAATTGTTGGCAAGCATACAATATTTAAAAATCCCCAGTTTCTTACCTTGAATTTTTATAAAAATAAATCATTTGATTTAAACTCATTTCCAAGAAAAGTATGTAGTTGAGAATAGAGGATTGGAAACAACACAAAACCCAACAACAATCTTCTTGAAGCCTCCTAAGTGCCCTTTCAAAAAATCAGTTGATAAAAAAATACAACAGCAATTTTTGTATGTGCTCTGAGGCATTTATTCAGCTTTCAGTGGCCTGGGAAAATAAAAAAGTCCAAGGCCCAAGAGATGAATAGTCATGATAAAATTTTCAATTCAGCATTTTTCAGCCAATTTGTTTTACAAAACAGCAAAGGTAAGAGTGTAAATACAACTAGGTACAATTTGAATGGCTCTAACCTTCAGTGCATAGCAATCTAAGTTTGCTCTAGGTCTAAGTCACCAGTTAGACACTCTTTGGAGAACTATCTAACAGATTTTTTAAGTATTTATTTATTTATTTATTTGAGTGACATGAGCTGAGGAGGGGCAGAGAGAGAGAGGAAGTGAGAGAGAATCCCAAGTAGGCTTTGCACTGTCAGTACGGAGCCTGACACAGTTCGAACACACAAACCATGAGATCATGACCTGAACTGAAACCAAGAGTTGAACATTTAAGCAAATGAGCCACCCAAGTGCCCCTCTAATAGATTTTGTTTTAACAGTATTCCATATGATGGAGTAAGCTAGTAGTGAATGTGAAAATGTCCCAGGACCTGAATGGTGAATGAATGTTTAAACCTAATGCATTTTATTTACCAATGTATCTTTTCATGTTTTCTCCTCTCCCAGCCTTTGGTAGACACTCATTCACAATATCTGTAGTTTAATTCAGAATCAATTGCATTTTAGATTTATGATATTGAATATGAATTAGTGACTGTTATGGGCTGAATTGCATCATTCTTTCCTTCTACCTCAAATTTGTATGTTGAAGTCCTAATTCCCAGTATCTCACAATGTGGCCACATTTGGAGATAAGATCTTAACAGAGGTCATTAAGTTAAAATGTCCTAACTCAATACGACTATTCTCTTTATAAGATGAGGCAGTTTGGATACAGGCACGGACAGAAAGAAGATAATATAAAGGTACAGGGAGAAGATGGCATCTAAAAGCCAAAGAGAACAGCCTGGAAGAGACCCTTCTACCACAGTCTCCAGAAGAAAGAAATTCTGCTGACCCCTTAATCTTGGACTCCTGGCCTACAGAACTATAAGAAAATAAATTTCTGTTGTTTAAGTCACACAGTATATGTTATGTTGCTATGGGAGTCCTAAGCAACTAATTCAGTAGGCTAATCTTATAAATTTTTTAATGTTTATACGTCTTGGAAAAGATAAATTTGGAATGCATATTTAATCTCATCTAAATTAAAATTCATCTATGTGTAGTACATATGAAATCTAAAGTTTTAAAATTAAATTGAAAGCCAACACTGTTGATTTTAGAGGCCAACTGCACGGTATATCAGGTAATGATGAGTGCTACATAGAGAAAAACAGGAAAGTGGAAAAGGAAATATTGGGGGTGGGGTGGTTGTAATTTTAAATCCAGAGTAGGAAAGGCTTCATTGAGAAGGTAACTTGAAGAAGGTGAAGACACGAGCCATACAGAAATCTGAGGGAAGAATGTTTCAAGAAGGAGTCACAAGAGTATAATGGAGTGTATGTAGTTTAGTAAAGTGTCTAGTGTGGGTCTGAGGAAGAATTGTGTATACAATAGTAGTAGAGCATGTGGAAAGAGGTACAACAAGGTAAAGAATCTTTTGAGAGCCTCATGGTTCATTGCAAATATTATGAATTTCACTCTGTAATATAAGATCCCACCAGAGAGTTATAACAGATGAGAATCACAATTGCATTTATATGTTAATGGAATCAATCACTCTTTCTACATATTTGAAGGTAGACTTAAAAGGAGAAGAGTGTCAGTAGAGACCTGGTGAGGAATGAATGAAACTAGGACTTGCGTGGTAGCAAAAAAAGTGATGACAAATTGTCACATTCTGAATATCTTTTGAAGGACTTAACATTGTTTAATAGTGTATGGGAAAGACAGGAGTCAAAAATAACTATTGCTTTTTATCTGAGAAAGTAAAATGATGGAGTTGCCATCATTCTGGATAATACTGGGGATGGGAAATATTCAGGGGGATGTTCAAGAGCTCATGATGATGAGGAAAATGTAAAGTAGGAAGATACACATATGAGCCTGAAGTTCAAACAACAGAATGGATTAAAGGAGAAATCAACATGTATGTAATATTTAAAGCCTTGAAACTGATAAGGTTATCTAAAAAGTTGAAGGTAAAAAATGAAGGCATTCAAAGGATGAGTTTTGGGATACAACAAAACTTCAAATCATATTGAAGAGTTGGAGTGAGCATAGGATACTGGGGAAGAATGGACAGTAAGTTAAGAGGAAAAACGAGAAAAAGAATGGCCTGGTTGGAAAGTGAGGCAAGTATGTCAAGAAGGTTTGATAATTGGGGCATTGGGGTGACTCAGTTGGTTAAGTGTCTAACTCTTGGTTTTGGCTCAGGTCATGATCTCACAGTTCATGGGTTTGAGACGCATATTGGGCTCTGTGCTGCCAGTGTGGAACCTTATTGGGATTCTCTCTGTCTCTCTTTCTCTGCCCCTCCTCTGCTCCTGCTCTCTCTCTCTCTCTCTCAAAATAAATAAATAAACTTAAAAACTTTTTTAAAAGGTTTGATGATCAAATATATAAAATGCTAAGATGTGTCCCTTATAGTGGATTCTATTAAAAGATGTTTTTATTTCCATAACACTTCCATATATACAAAATCCTGATTGTAAACATTTGTTTATTCATTCATGTATTCAGAAATGCAACGTTTATTCATTCTTTTAGAATGGCAGTGAAAGTTATCTCATTTAAATTTCCTCTGCTATTATGCACCCTAAACCAGAAAACACTGGTTGTTGAGTGAGGCACTCTGAAGAAGGATTTTGGTTAGCTTTTGCTACATAAAAGCCACAAAATCTCAATGGCATTCTCATTTAGGTTATTTATGCATCATGTAAGGGTTGACTGATCATGTTCCATCCAGGATGATTGTGATGGGACAATATGATTTATGCCCATTTCACCCTCCTTGACCTTGTGGGTCCAAGGAGAGCATGTTCTTCTCTTGGCAATAGCAGAGAAACAAGATTAAATCCAACCATCGTGCAATTTTCAAATCTCTACCTGTGTTACATTGATAACATCTACTGGCTAATAAAGCAAGCCACATGGCTATGAGCAAGTTCAGAATCAATATCTGGAAGAAACAACAAAAAAATTACTGAATAATAATTTAATCAATGATACGCACACAACAGTAGCCAGGAAAAAAGTCTTCTGGATGAACTAACAAATTTTAAAAGTCCATTGAAGACAATAAATACAATTATACGGAGAGTAAAATTTAACAAGAAAGGAAAAAAATAGAATGATTTTGAAATTAGATAAATTAATGGAATTTTAAAAAATATTGGCTATATTTAATTCTTTATAAGTCACTTACTCTGGCCACACTTAAGATGCAGGGAACCTGACTCCATTTTGTAAGAAGAGGAATGTCAAAGAATTTTAAAGCATAGGTAAAAAACGCCACAGCTAAATAATAATCGCAATAAAAGAATAACGCCATTTACTTGCAAAATTATCATATTTTTTTTCTCCAAGTTTTTGTTTAATTTTCAGGTGGTTAACATAAAGTGTAATATTAATTTCAGGTGTAGAATTTAGTGATTCATCACTTACCTACAACACCCAGTGCTTATCACTGCTAGGGCCCTCCTTAATGCCCATCACACATTTAGCCCATCCCTCAGCTCCCCTCCCCTCCCCTCAGCAACCCTCAGTTTGTTCTCTACATAGGTAGTTAAAAGTCTGTTTCCTGGTTTGCCCTTCTCTCTCTTTTTTAATATGTTTATTTTGTTTCTTAAATTCTACAAATGAGTGAAATCATATGGTATTTTTCTTTCTCTGATTTATTTCCCTAGCATAATACTCTCTAGCTCCATCCATGTGTTGGCAAATGGCAAAATTTCATATTGCATTGTAGGGATATATATATATATACATATATATGTGTGTGTGTGTGTGTGTGTGTGTGTGTGTGTGTGTGGATATGTATATACGTGTGTGTGTGTGTATCAATCACATCTTCTTTACCCATTTATCACTTGATGAACATTCGGGCTCTTTCCACAATTTGAGTATTGTTGATAGTGTTGCTATAAACATCAGGGTGCATGTATCCCTTTGAATCAGTATTTTTGTATATCCTTTGGAGAAATACTGAGTAGTGAAATTGTTGAATCATAGAGTGGATTGATTTAAAAATTATTGAGGAATCTCCATACTGTTTTCCACCATGGCTGCACCAGTTTTGATGCCCGCCAACAGTGTAAGAAGGTTCTACTTTCTCCACATTCTTGCCAGGATCTGTTGTTTCCTGTGTTGTTAATTTTTGCCATTCTGCCAGGTGTAAGGTGATATCTCATTGTAGTTTTGATTTGTGTTTCCCTGATGATCAATGATGTTGAGCATCTTTTCAAGTGTCTGTTAGTCATCTGTATGTCTTCTTTGGAAAAAATATCTATTTCTGTCTTCTGCCCAAGTTTTAATTGGATTATTAATTTTTAGGGTGTTGAATTTGGTAAGTTCTTCATATATTTTGGATACTAACCCTTTCTTAGGTATGTCATTTGCAAATATCTTCTCCCATTCTGTAGGTTGCCTTTTAGTTTTGCTTATTGTTTCCTTTGCTGTGTAGAAGTTTTTTATTTTGATGAAGTCCCAATAGTTCATTTTTGCTTTTGTTTTCCTTGCCTCTGGAGACATGTCAAGTAAGAAGTTGCTATGAGTGAGGTCAAAAAGGTTGTTTCCTGTTTTCTTCTCTAGGAGTTTGATGGATTCCTGTCTTATGTTTAGGTCTTTCATCCATTTTGAGTTTTTTTTTTGTGTATGGTGTAAGAAAGTGGTCCATGTTCATTTTTCTGCAAGTTGCCATCCACTTTTCCCAACACCATTTGCTGAAGAGATCGCTATGGCTGATGCAAAGAGTTTACTTCCTGTGTTCTCCTCTAGGGTTATTTATAGTTTCAGGTCTCACTTTTAGGTCTTTCTTCCATTGTGAATTTATTTTTGTGTATGGCATAAGAAAGTGATCCAGTTTCATTCTTTTGCATATTGCTATTCTGTTTTCCCAGCACCATTAGTTGAAGAGACTTTTTTCCCATTGGATATTCTTTCCTGTTTTGTTGAAGATTAGTTGACTAAATAGTTGTGGACTTATTTATGGGTTTTCTATTTTTCTTTTTTTAAGAGAGAGAGAGAAAGAAAGTTCATGTCAGCATGGAAAAGAGGTAGACAGAGAGAGAGAGAGAGAGAGAGACAATCCCAACCAGGCTCCAAATTCAGCAGCAGCCTGATGCGGGGCTCCATCCCACAACCCTGGGATCATGACCTAAGCTGAAATCAAGTGTCAGACACTCAACTGACTGAGTCACCCAGGCGCCCCTGGGCTTTCTGTTTTCTGCTCCATTGATCTATGTGTCTGTTTTTGTGCCGGTAACTTGCTGTCTTGATCACTCCAGCTTTGTAATATAACTTAAGTCAGGAATTGTGATACCTCCAAGCTTTGCTTTTCTTTTTCAAGACTGCTTTGGTTATTTGGGGTCTTTATGGTTCCATACAAAATTTAGGATAGTTTGTTCTAGCTCTGTGAAAAATGTTATTATTTTATAGGGATTGAATTAAATCTATCGATTACTTTGGGTAGTATAGATTTTAACAATATTTCTTCCTTCAACCCATGAGCATGGAATGTTTTTCCATTACTTTCTGTCATCTTCAGTTTCTTTCATCAGTGTTTTATAGTTTTCAAGGTACACATTTTTTCCTCTTTGGTCAGATTTATTCCTAGGTATCTTATGGTTTTGGTGAGATTGTAAATGGGATTGATTTCTTGATTTCTCTTTCTGATGATTTATTATTGGTCTATAGAAATGAAACAAATTTCTGTATGTTGATTTCACATCCTGCAACTTTACTGAATTCATGTATCAGTTCTAGAAATTTTTGGGAGTGTTTTGGGTTCCCTATATAGAGTATCATGTCATCTGCAAATAGTGAAAATTTGACAGCTTTCTTGTCCATTTAGATGCATTTTATTTCTTTTTGTTGTCTGATTGTTGAGGCTAGGACTTCCAGTACTATGTTAGATGACAGTGGTGAGAGTGGACATCCCTGTCTTGTTCCTGACCATACAGGAAAAGCATGCAGTTTTTCCCTTTGAGGATGATATTAGCCTGTGGGTTTTTCATATATGGCCTTTACTATATTTACTATGTTCCCTCTACTTTGTTGAGGGTTTTTATCATGAGTGGATGTTGTACTTTGCCAAATATTTTTCCTGCATCTATTGAGAGGTTCATAAGATTATTATCCTTTCTTTTATTAGTGTGGTGTATCATGGTGATTGATTTGTGAATATTGAACCACTCTCTCAGGCCATTGATCATGATGAGTGATTTTTTTAATATACTGTTGGAATCAATTTGCTAGTATTTTGTTGAAATCTTTTGCATACATGCTCATCAGGGATATTGGTCTGTAGTTCTAATTTTTAGTGGAGTTTTTCTAGTTTTGGAATCATGATAATGCTGGCCTCATAGAATGATTTGGTAAGTTTTCCTTCCATTTCTTTTTTCTTTCTTTCTTTCTTTCTTTCTTTTTTTTTTTTTTGGAATAGTTTCAGAAGAATAGGTATTAACTCTTCTTTAAATGTCTGGTAGAGGGGAACCTGGATGGCTCAGTCGGTTAAGCTTCTGACTTCAGTTCAGGTTATGATCTCACAGTTTAAGCCCCACATTGGGCTCTATAGTGACAGCTCAGAGCCTGTAGCCTGCTTCAGATTCTGTGTCTCTTTTGCTCTCTGTCCCTCCCCTGCTTGCGCACTCTCTCTCTCTCTCTCTCAAAAATAAATGAACATTAAAAAAAATTTAAATGTCTGGTGGAATTACATGGGGAAGCCACCTGGCCCTGGACTATTGTTTCTTGGGAGATATTTGATTACGGATTCAATTTTTTAGCTGATTTTCTGTTCAAATTTTCTATTTCTTCCTGTTTCAGTTTTGATAGTTTATTTGTTTCTAAGAATTTATCCATTTCTTCCAGATTGTCTGATTCAGTGGCATATACTTTTTCATAATATTCTCTTATAATTGTTGTATTTCTGTGGTTTTGGTTATTATTTCTCCACTTTCATTTGTGATTTTATTTGGGTCCTGTCTCTTTCCTTTTTGATAACTCCGTCTAGGGGGTTTATCAATTTTATTTTTTCAAAGAACCAACTAATGATTTCACTGATCTCCTGCATTTTTTTTAGTTTCTATGTCACTTATTTCTGCCCTAATCTTTATTATTTCCCTTCGTCTGCTGGCTTAAGGCTTCATTTGTTGTTCTTTTTCTAGCTCCTTTAGGTTTAAGGTTGGGTATTTGAGACTTTTCTTGAGATACACCTGTATTGGTGTGTACCCTCCTCATGACCGCTTTTGATACATCCCAAAATTTTGGACTATCGTGTTTTCATTTTCATTTGTTTTTGTGTATTTATTGATTTCTTCTTTAATTTCCTGGTTGAGCCATTCATTCTTTAGTAGCATGTTCTTTAACCTCCATGTATTTGTGGTCTTTCCCAATTTTTTCTCGTGGTTGACTTCAAGTTTCATAGCTTTGTGGTCAGAAAAGATGATTGGTATGATCTCAACCTTTTTTTATTTGTGGAGGCTTTATTCGTGACCTAGTATGTGATCTATTCTGGCAAATGTCCCATGTACACTGGAAAAGAATGAGTATTCTGCTGCTTTAGGATGAAATGTTCTGAATATACCTGTTGAGTCCATCTGGTCCAGTGTGTCATTCAAAGCTTTTGTTTCTTTGTTGATTTTCTGCTTAGATGATCTGTCCATTTGATATAAGGAGGTGTTATTATCCCCTGTTATTATATTATTATTATCAATGAGTTATTTCATGTTTGTTATTAATTGTTTTATATATTTTTGTGTACCAAGTTGGGGGCGTAACTATTTACAAATGTTAGATCTTGTCAGATAGTGACATTTATGATGACATAGTGCCCTTATTCTCTTGTTACAGTCTTTGGTATAAAAATCTAGTCTTTCTGATTAAGATATTGCTATTCCAGCTTTCTTTTGACATCTGTTTGCATAATAGTTTCTCTATTTCCTCACTCTCAATCTGAAGATGTCTTTAGGTCTAGAATGAGTCTCTTCTAAGCAGCATATACATGGGTCTTTTTTCTAAATCCATTCTGACACCCTATGTCTTTTGATTGGAGCATTTAGTCCATTTACGTTCAGAGTAATTATTGACAGATATGTATTTATTTCCATTTTATCACTTGTTTTGTCATTGTTTCTGCAGATTTTTCTCTGTTCCTTTCTAGTTTTTGTCACTTTTGATCTTTTCTTTCCACTCTAAGAGTCCCTTTTAATATTTCTTGCAGGACTCTTTTAGTGGTCATAAACTCCTTTAGTTTTTATTTGTCTGGGAAACTCTTTATCTCTCCTTCTATTCTAAATGACAACCTTGCTGGACAGGGTAGTCTTGGCTGCATATTTCTTATTCAGCACACTGAATATATCATGCCACTCCCTTCTGGTCTGCCAAGTTTCTGTGGAGAGATCTGCTGCTAGCCCTATTTGTCTTCCCTTGTAAGTTAGGGGCTTCCTTTGTCTTGCTGCTTTTAAGATCTTTCTTTAACATTGTATTTTGCAAATTTAACTACAATACATCTTGGTGTTAGCCTGCTTTTGCTGATTTGGATGGGAGTTCTCTGTGCCTCTTCGACTTGAATGTCTGTTTCCTTCTTCAGATTAGGGAAGTTTACAGCTTTTATTTCCTCAAATAAACCTTCTGCTCCTGTTTTGCTCCTCTTCTTCTGGGACTTCTCTGATAAAATATTATTACGTTTTATATAGTCTCTGAGTTACGTAAGTCTACTCTTGTGATCCATTATTCTTTCTCTTTTTTGTTCAGCTTCTTTTTTTTTCCACAATTCTATCTTCTGCATCACTATTCATTCCTCTGCTTCTTCCATCTTTGTTATCATAACATCCAATCAGTTTCAAATCTATTATTGTATTTTTCATTTCTGCCTGATTGTTTTTAGCTCTTTTATCTCTGTAGTAAGACATCTCTGATGTCTTCCATGCTTTTCTCAAGCAAGTGAGTATCTTTATGATTGTTGCCTTAAATTCTGCATTAGGCATGTTACATATATCTCTTTTGATTAGATCTATGACTGGGACTTTTTCTTGTTCTTTCTTTTGGGATTCCTCCATCTTGGCATTTTGTCTAGGTCTCCGTCTTCTTCTCTGTGTTAGAATATTCTGTCATGTTTTCTGCTCCTGTGAATGACAACTTTCTGAAGAAGGGGTCATATAATGTCCAGGGCCTGGCACTTCAGGAAGTGTCTCTGGTGTGTGCTGTGCACACCCTGCTGCTGTGTTTTGGCTTCTCTGTCCCTCAGATCAGTCATCTTCAGAGGTTCTCCTTGCCTTCAATTGCAAGTGTTTTGACCTTGGCCAGAGTGTGATGAGTTTTAACTAGATGTGCTCTGGTCTACTTGTTAAATGCAACCTGATGCTATTGCCACTAGAACAGAAGCTTTGCTGAACTCTATGGTTAGTAGACATGGTGCGTGCTGAGGGTGCTGGTCTTCTAGGGGAGAGGCTTGCTGCTTTGGTCCTTAGGCACCCTTGTCTGAGAAAAGCAGCACCAGCACAACACAGTGGGGCAACACTTGGTATAATCAGGCTAGGCAGCCGGTGTTGGTGCTGTGCTATTTACTGAAGTTGGTTTATTCTGAAAAGCCAGGGAGGGAAATGGTGCCAGCCAGGTCCTTTGTTCCCAGAGAGAGTCCATGCTTGCTGCTCTCAGGGAAGCCCTCCCAGTAGAGTATACAATTTCCCCCTCTTGCATCCTAGGCATTTTTTAGATCTCTGTTTTCACACTGTCTGTCTGGGTTGCTTCTCTGCCTGGAGTAGTGCAGTGTACTTTGGACTCTGTACCAGCCAAGCCTGCTAACCTTCAAAACTCCAAACTCTAGGGACCTAGTATGGCGGGGACCTTCACTGATCTTCTGGGAGAGGGTCTTGCTGAATTGGGATGGATGCAGGTTTGACTCAGAAAAGCACCAGAAAGGCACCAGAAATGCAGGGGTGTAGGATTTTGAGCAAAGCAGGCTAAACAGCCCGTGTCCTTGTTAGCCGTCCTCAGCAGGTGTTTCTCTTCTATGTTGAGGGGCAGGAGAGGGAAATGGCACCCACCAACTCCTCTGTCCCTAGGGAGGCAATGCCACCTTTCACAGATGCACTCCAAGAAGAAGGAACAGTCTCTCCTCATGTACCTTAGGTGATCCTCAGATTGCGTAATCTTCCCTGGGGATGCTTGCCTGCCTTCTCTCTAGGAGTAGGGCAGCACCCTCAGGTGTCCATCCCAGCCAAGCCCACAAACCTCAAAACTCTAGCATTGAGTGTCAGTGGCTGCAAAAACTCACAAAAATAAGCCCCTCTCATTTTCTCAGTCAATGACCTTGGGGGATACTCCTTGTGTGTATCCCTGTACGCTCCACTCTCTCTTGCCCTTTTCTGTGACCAAGGCTCCCTCCCCTCCATAGTTCCCATGCTCTGTTTCTCCCCAAAACCATATATTCACACCTCCCACCTTCCTCAGTTTGACCTCATCTGCTCTCCAGTTGTACAGTTTGTTCTATCAGTCCTCAGGTCACTCTCCAAATAATTCTATCAGTTGGCAGGTCAATCAATAATTTGAATACAGTTACCTAGCTGTATTCAAGGGACAAGGCAAGCCTAAAGCCCTCCTACTATGCCACCATCTTAGCTCCACAAACCCAAATTATCATATTTTAAATGCTGCTTTTGATGTTAGGTACTGTGCCTCTTCCTTGACCATATTTGCCAGTATGACTACTGTAATATATAAGTTCAATTAAAGACAATAGTCCTGCAAATAGCTGCAAGTTTTCTTGGTTATTCACTTCAGTGATTAATTAGAAATTGTCTCAAATTAATATGTTTAGGAAGGAAGCACATTTTAATTTGTTTTCAAGTGTTAGAGTATTTAATCCAAACAAACAAAAAAAATGCTTTTTCGTTTTTTTTAAGTTCAGATAGATGCTGAACTATGTATTTTGTCTCACATTAATTGTTTACCTGACTGAGACGTGCCTAAAGGATCTGGTAACCTTAAAAGCTTCTCTTTATATTTCTCTTGTAAGGTCTTCTGAATTTCCTTCTTTCTGCCATCCTCTCTTTCTCTCAGGTATTTTTGGTTGTATGTGGTCTTCAATCCCACTCAATTTTATTTTTCATTTTAACCCTAGGCCCTTTTCCAGGGCTAGTTTGGCTACAACTGGACTGGTCCATAAGTAAAAGGGGAAAGAAATATGAAAGAAAATCCAAAACATAACTAATACTTACAGGTTTAAAACTTGAAATTAATTAGGAAATTCAGAGGTGCAATCAATAGCACTTAATTTTCTCTGTAATTAATTATTTTGGAATTGTAATCAAGACAGACACAATTACCTTGAGCAATTAAGAAGCAACTTTTCCCAAGTTACTCAATAGATTGCAATAAAAATAGAAAATAATCCATATACCCTGTTAGCAGTTTATTTTTATGCATTTCAGTGGAATTTATTTAAAGTGATGTTAAAATAAGTGCATTGATTTTATGCAGAAAGAGAGCCAATTAAGTGTAATTCTTAATTTTCCTGGTATAATTTATGGGAGTAGTTAATCCATGATTAAAAAAGAAAATGTTAAAAAGAAAAAAAAATCAATTTTTTATTGAGTGTCCAAATTATTTGAGGAAACACATCGCCTATGCTCCTTCACAGTGGTTTTTGTATCCTTGCTTTTGTGTGACAAGTCACTGTATTCCTTCAGAATTTTTGTCAAACATGAATCAATCTCTTCATATTATGTGAACTGAGCTATGAAATATATGTTTCCCTCAGACCCCCTTCTAATCGATGTGCAACTTCTCCTATAACCAGGAAAAGGAATCAGCACTCTCCTTATTACTTCCTACCACGCTGTATGTCCCAAAATAGTCCCTCCATCCTTCCCTCAGTTCTCCCACCACCACCCCCTCTCTAGTTCATGCCATAATTTGTCCTTCCTCAATGAAGGACATAAATAAAATAATTGATTCATCATCTTCTCAAAAATGTCACACCTTCAACTTCCTGAACTCGATAATCTCTATCTCTCCTCTATTTCTGCTGCCCAAATCTTAAATAAATTATTCTAAAACTATAGTATATATTAAGATTGCATAGGAGAACTTGGTAAAAATAATTCAGAGGATATAGGTTGAGACCCAGATATGTCTTTTTTGTTGTTGTTTATTTATTTATTTTAAGAGGCAGAGAGAGAGACGGAAAAAAGAGAGTCCCAAGAAGACTTCATGCTGTCAGCACAGACCCCAATGCAGGGCTCAAATTCACAAACTGTGATATCATGACCTAAGTCAAAATCAAGAGTTGGTTGCTTAATCAACTGGGCCAGCCGGACATCTCTTTCTCTCTCTTTCTCTCTCTCTCTTTTTTTTTTTTTTTTTTTTTTTTTGTAAGCATCCAAGGTGATGTTTCATGTACAAATACCTCTGTAAAGTATTTTATGTCAAAGATCTCATGCTATGAATACTATGTTTATACCAGTAAAATCCTGCTCTCCTGCCATTCTAATTTCTTCCTTCCACATATCCTCTTTTCCAACTTTGCCATGACTTTAAGCCATATCTCCACCCTCTGTTTCCTCTAATTCTTACCTTGTCTCCCACATGCATACTTTGGTTTCACTAATCCCCATGGATCTGCTGTCTGCTTACCTACACACATGGATCATCACCAAATGATAGCTGTAATCGTATCTTAGAAACTTACTTACCAGAACTTTTCTCATTTTTTTTCTTTCCAAGACGAACCTTTGAGTTATTATCTTGTCTTTTAAGGAATAAATAACATTTTTTCTCATTATAATATTGAAAATTTTCATAATAAAATGTGAAAAATATATATCATAACACAATATTTTGAAAAATTATCTCAGTAATAACTTTATTACTAATTTTCTAGTATAAAATCAGCAATAATTTCTCTAAACATTTTTGTTTCCTGAAAGGACTCAGCAGGCTTTCCCTAGACACTATAAATGTTCATTCCTTGATCTTGGATTTTCTAGCCTTCAGAACTATGAGAAATAAATGTTTGTTATTTAAACCACCCAGTCTATCCTTTTGTTATTGTTGTTGTTGTTGTTTTTGTTGTAATAACAACTCATGTTGACTGAGACATTTACAGATTGTTGATGTACAATTTTGGTAACATATATAAGATCTTAAAAATGAACATACACTTTTACCCAGCAATTTCTTATCTGAGGATTTATTCCACCAACCAATAATGGTCTGAGTCATACAGCTCAGATGGCTGGGCCCACAAGCAATTGTGTTCTACATCTCTATTCGTTCTACTGAGGCTATATAACCTTTTCATGCATCTTTGCACACTTTTGGATTCATGGCCTACACAATTTTCAAACTTTTTGTTCTCCTCCAACCTGTAGTCTGAATCACATTTCCTCATTCTCCTTTTTAACCGTATTACGAAAATGAAGTCAATCCAATGTGCCAACCTGTTTAATATCTCTTCAACATCTGCCTCTATCTTTGGCAATTTACTGTTTCTCTCCCCTATTGACCATTCTGGGACTTTTACATTCTGGGAACCATTACATTTTATTTATTTGCAGTTTTCCCTTTTCTTTCTTCCTCAAAATCTAAAAAATAAAAAAACCACAAAAAACAAACAAACAAACAAAATAAACAAAGGGAAAAGCTTCTTGATGCTTGGCCTTTGGCAGTGATTTCTTTAATATGACACAGGCAACAAAAGCAAAAATAGACAAATAGAAATGAAAAGCATCTTCATTGCAATTTTGTGACTATTAAAAAATAGTGTACTTTATAATAAATATATAATAAATTTACCAAACTTTACAACTTACAGAAGAAAAAAAGAAAAGAAGTTTTTTAAACTATTAAAATTGCATTAAAAATTTCCCAGAATGAAAGCTTCAGTTTTATATAGCTTCTACAGCCCATTCAGTCACCCAAGATATAATATCAATCTTACACAAATTCTTTCAGAGAATAAAAAACACTGAAAATCTTCCCAACTCATTTTATGAAGCCAGCATAAACTTGATACCAAATGCTATATAATATATTGCAAAGAAAGGAAAATCATGACCAAATCCACCTTATGACATTGTGGCAAAAATCATAAATGTGGAAATGTATAAAAAGTATAATTTATTTTGTTAAAAATTGTATACTATTGAAATATAAAACTGGTTTAATATTATAAAATAAATTACCCATTTGAAGATAAAAGGAAAAAATATAAAATTATTTTAATACAGACAGAAAGATAATAAAATTAAATATCCATTTATGATATTAGTAAATGTCAATTCTCAAATAGGTAGATTCAATTCAATCCCAACAAAAGTTTTAGTATTTTTTTAAGACTTACTTGAGAAGAATAACAACAAAAAGAATTCTAAAGTGTTCATGAGAATGCAAAGGGCCAAAAACTGCCCAGACACCCTTAAAGATCAGGTTGGAGGACTTGCTATTCTAGAAAGCAAGATGCACTATAAACCTACAGTAATTAGTCAAGTTTAGAATCGATGTAAGGATAGACAAACAGACCAATAAAACAAAATAAAGAGCCCAGAAACAATTCCATACCTATGCGGACAATTGGTTTAAAACAAAACTAGCATTTCAAAACAGCAGGGAAAGGATTGCTTTATTTTAAAATGATACTGAATCAATTGGGATCCACATGAGGAAAAAGAATACTTGATCTCTGCCTCATAAGATACGTAGAACAAGCATCCTCTGCTTTGCAAAAGTTTGTGTTGTGCCACTTTGCTTTTTAAATTTTTTTTATATTTAAAAACATTTTTTTAATGCTTATTTATTTTTGAGGGAGAAAGAGAGAGAGAGAGATAGTGTGAGAGCATGCAAAAGCAAGCTGGGAAGGGGCAGAGAGAGAGGGAATCTGAAGCAGGCTCCAGGCTCTATGTTCTGAGCTATCAGCACAGTGTCTAACGAAGGGCTTGAACTCACAAACCTCAAGATCACGACCTGAGCCAAAGTTGGATACTTCACTGACTGAGCCACCCAGGCGCCCCTGTGCCACTTTGCCTTTGTGAAAGACCTATATTAATACCTGCTTTCTTAACAGAAATCCAGAGAAGATTTTTGCTCTTATGAAAAAAAGGTGAAAAGAAAAAACAGCATTTGTTTTGCAGTGAGCTGTTACAGAGCCGGTAGGCACCCTGAGCCGTGAGAGGGGACCCACCAAGCTCCTTCCCTAGCAACTACAGAAAGCCTGTCAACATTAAGCCACAATAGCTTTGAACTAGGTCATGGGCATCTGTGATTTATCTTGATTTATTTTGTTTATCCATCAGCAAGATTTGTCCTAAGATATCAGAGAAGCCTAAGAGAAGTTTATTTTTTGAGGGGTGGGGATCTGAGAACACTAAAAATTTCCATATAAATTAATGGTAGTTTCTTTCTTAATTTATGCCATTTTGCCTTACAAGGGGGTTCAAAGGAAGGCTCTTGTTTTGGGTAGAAGAGGAAACCTATAAATCAATTCTAGGTGCAATGTTTCCTATATATGAATTGTAAGATAAGGAAATTAAAACTTCATTTTCATAACATATATTTCAAGACTTACAAGATGTTTTGAGCATGGCTGGTAATAGAATGTATGACAAAATCAATACATGGTAGGTATATTGTCTCAAAATGTTTGCTCATTTTGCAATAAAAAAATACGGTGTTTGCCAACTGAACTGAAAATGACTTTTTGATTGGTCCTGGATTAGTCAGTCATCTCCTCAGCAACCATTTCTTCTTCCTTCCCTCTTTTTAGCAAAGAAGTCATTGGGAAATCCACATCTCTTAGAGCATTTCTCTTTTCCATGTAATATGCATGGGTACATATAAATTGACATAGTCAGAATCCCTGTTGTTACATCATGGGTTCAAGGATGAGCAAAAGCCCAAGTGTAAGCCAACAACCATGAAATATTTGCTCTGATCACATTTATTGGTTTCTGTTAGTGCAATCAAAGGGAAACTCAGAACTCATTTGATAGTTGTGGAAAGTCGCACCATTGCAACATAAGTGTGAATGAGAAAATCTGTAACTGGAGTCTGTAATAACTGTTGGAAAACATTTTGCAAATGAAGGAAGCCAACCTCGGGAAGAAGCCAACATAAAAAAGATAATTTAGCCAGGAGAATTACTGGGAAATTGGTTACTTGTCTCGTTAAAACAAGAAAAATTAAAATCCGGAGTTATCCAGCTCAGCCTCTTTCATGTCTGCACTGTCCCTCAGCCCTCACGTCTCCCCCACCTTATATCCCTCGCCAAACCTCACTGAAGTGTGTTTCCTTCCGTTTGGTTTGATATTGCTTTCCTGGGAAACTCAAACAACAGCTTTCTCTTTTCACAATGAGGATGTCTTTTCCCTTCAGGCCTTAGCTTGGCTAAGGTAAAGTTACTTCTGCATCTTTGCTAGTCCAGTGGAAGAAAGCCAGAGGAAGCCGGCTATTTGCAGAACTGGCTTAGAATTTCAAAGCACAGCAGAGAGGGCAGGGAAGGTCACTTAGTAAAGTTATTTGGGTTCCTGAGATCTAGAAGATTTAAATAACTTGTCTAAGATCACACAGTAATGAATAATAAGGAAAACATCGGGGCACCTGGGTGGCTCAGCTCAGTTGATTAAGCATCTGACTTGGGCTCAGGTCATGATCTCATATTTGGTGGGTTGGAGCCCTGAGTTGGGCTCCGTGCTGATACCTCAGAGCCTGGAGCATGCTTAGGATTCTTAGTCTCCTTTTTTCTCTGCCCCTCCCCCACTAGCACTCAGCCTCTCAAAAATGAATAAACATTAAAAAATTTATTTTAAAAATAAAGAAAACATCATAAAAATTAGTGATTTGAGCTTAATAAAAATTCTCAATTACTTTGGGGATATTGAAAAGTTATAGCCTTTATCATGCCTTCCAGAATTCAAATAATTCAGGTAAATCTTTTCATTTGCAATGAGAATAGCAGTCAAAAATAATTATTTGCTATATAGATATTTCCATCTTCCATTTTCTCTTAGATTCCAAGAATAAGCCATGCCTTTTGGAACTGATACTACTCACTCTAGACAGGATTTAAAAGAAACATCTTTCAAAAATAGACTTGCCCATTCTCAGAGTTAAAAAGAATTTCAGCAAGTTGATTGCAAGAAAGTGTCGAATAAGGGAGTGGAAGAGAAAAATTAGACGAGTTCTAGGCTCAGATTCATGTCTACAGCATCCTGCTGAGGACTTTTTATATGGAACTTTCTTATGTGCAAGTTGCTAAGCTTAAGCATAAAAGGTCCCTCTGTTTGTGTAGTCATTCTCTCACTTTATTTGTTTTAAATGTTTATTTTTGAGAGAGAAAAAGAGAGCAAGCAAGTGGGGGTGGGGCAGATAGAGAGGGGGACAGAGGAACCAAAGCAGGCTTCATGCTAATAGCAGAGAGCCCCATGTGGGGCTGGAACCTGCAAACCAAGAGATCAAGACCTAAGCAAAGTGGGATGCTTAAATGACTGAGCCACCCAGGGGCCCCTCTGATTCTTTTTTTTTTTTAATTTTTTTTTGGGGGGACAGAGAGAGACAGAGCATGAACGGGGGAGGGGCAGAGAGAGAGGGAGACACAGAATCGGAAACAGGCTCCAGGCTCCGAGCCATCAGCCCAGAGCCTGACGCGGGGCTCGAACTCACGGACCGCGAAATCGTGACCTGGCTGAAGTCAGACGCTTAACCGACTGCGCCACCCAGGCGCCCCCCCTCTGATTCTTAAAACAAACTTATGAGGTTGTTGGAAGCAGGTTTGTATTGCTGTTTGTTTTTTTTACTTTTGCAAGAGAGGACACTAAACTTCCAAAATCACCCATCTAAGAAGTCAGAGAACCTATTAGAATTCTTTCACCTATATTGAATTTCCCAAAATTTAGGCAGATCTATTTTTAAATAAAGATAATAAATATCCTCAAGACAAATAAAAGTGACATTTGTGTTATCTCCAGTAATGAAGAATGCATGAATCAATTCCCCTATTCTGTTCTATTATGGTGAGGTCTAATCTACAAAATTACCATTCATTCAGACAATAAAAATTTGAACTGATTTTGTTTTGTAAGAACTGTTCTGGGATTGATGTAACAAGAGAAGTCAAGCTTCATTTCATAATGGAGAATAATAATAATCAAACTAATCTCTCTTCCTTAAATTCAATGGGACTCTTTCAGTAGACTGCTTCTCTGGAGAAGGTTAGTTGGTTTTCCAGACTATAAAATAACGAGCAAAACTTTTTCTAAAACTACTGTTGCCTGGGTGATTTTATTTCCTTTCAAAGACCTTTGGGAAAGAAATGGTATGAAGGAATTATCCACTGAATTGGATTTTTGGAGTGTATACAACTGAAAGCATTCAATAGGCTCTAATATTTCATCTTTGGGAGTGGAATACCCCAAGTGATTCCATCAACATTTATTGATTGTCTTTTATGTTTAATGGTTTGTGTTTGTTCCTGGAAGGCTTTAGCTTGTGAATATACAAAGACATATCACACAGATTTCCCATACCCAAAATATGTATAAACTTGCTGGAAACTTCCTTTCTCTCTCTGCCATTTCCCAAAGTGTAGCAGAGAGACTGTTTTCATTATGTTTAAAAAGAATAGACATTCAACGTTCAGTAAAAAATTCCTATTAGAGTGTCTTCTATGTGCCAGACACTGTTCAAGATCATGGAATATAGCAGCAAACAAAATTTTAAAATTCCACACCTCTGAAACTTAGATTCTTGTATTAAGAGAAACTATTTGCCTGAAAAATATGGAGAATGATGACCAGAAATAGGTTTATATCAATGAGGTGACAAAGGATGATTAATTAATTAATGTCAATTCAGAAAACAAACATTAACTGAGCATTAGACTTGAAATCAAAGAAGCCAAATCCATTTTGATTTGCCCTTTTCTCCATATGAAGTATTATCTTCTCTAGAAGAATCTTTATGGTTCTGAAAGCCTTTTGCAAGGAGCTCATTTTCATAATGGTTTCTGTTTCCCCCCACCTTTTTTTTAACCTAGTTACAGATATTTATTTATTTATTTATTTATTTATTTATTTATATGTTTATTTATTAAGGGGCAGAGGGAGAGAGAGAGAATTTCAAGCCGGCACCATGCTCTGTGCAGAGCCTTACATGGGGTTCTATCCCATGATTCTGGGATCATGACCTGAGCTAAAATTAAGAGTTGGATATTCAACTGACTAAGCCACCCAGGCACCCCACCTAGTAAATGGATTTATAATATTCCTATTATTCCCATAATATGTTAGAAATCAGTCTTTTATGATTCAGAAAGCATAAGATAATTGTTTCAATCTTAGAGTATTTTGACTTATAAATCTTTGTGAACATAGGTTTCTGGAGTCCGGATGGAACCATGACAATGATTGACTCAAACAAAAATCCACAAGAATAGTGACAATAATAAACAAATAACAAGAAACAAAAAAATGAATCTCTCAGATTCTTCAAATACATAATATCTATTCCTTTAAGCCACCCAGGATTCTAACATGTATGGACTTCCAAAAAAGTAAAAGATGGCCTTTAGTAGTTTACCAGTGATCATTTGAACGGCTGCAAACATTTGTTGTTGCAAAAGGATCCACACCTTGTTTGCTACAGTAAGATTTCCTTTATCATTTGAAACGGGCTTAAATTTGAATATTACATTCATATATTAAGTTCTATTTCTTCTTGTGGCAAAAAGAACATTTTATCAGAGTTTTTCTTAGACAAATGGTAGATTTCTTGGAAATCTGGTATCTCCTTTTTGCCAGGACTTTGTTTTTTAAAACATTTACAAACTGGTATGGAAAATAAGCTATTTTTTTAAAAAATATATGAAATTTATTGTCAAATTGGTTTCCATACAACACCCAGTGCTCATCCCAACAGGTGCCCTCCTCAATACCCATCACCCACCCTCCCCTCCCTCCCATTCCCCATCAACCCTCAGTTTGTTCTCAGTTTTGAAGAGTCTCTTATGCTTTGGCTCTCTCCCACTCTAACCTCTTTTTTTTTTGTTTCCTTCCCCTCCCCCATGGGTTACTGTTAAGTTTCTCAGGATCCACATAAGAGTGAAAACATATGGTATCTGTCTTTCTCTGTATGGCTTATTTCACTTAGCATCACACTCTCCAGTTCCATCCACGTTGCTACAAAAGGCAATATTTCATTCTTTCTTATTGCCATGTAGTACTCCATTGTGTATATAAACCACAATTTCTTTATCCATTCATCAGTTGATGGACGTTTAGGCTCTTTCCATAATTTGGCTATTGTTGAGAGTGCTGCTATAAACATTGGGGTACAAGTGCCCCTTTGCAGAAATTGAAGAAAATAAGCTATTTTGGTGAGACAACAGATAGCCACCTTCTGGGAAGCAAATAGCATTTTTCATAAAATGCATATACAATTTATGAGGGAAAATAATGAGACAGACTCCTTTTCTTGGAAAGTAGTAACCTAGCCATCCAGAGACTAGACCTTTAATCAGACATTTTTTTCGTTTCCTATCAATTGTAGCAATAATTTTTCTAATTATCAACTATATCAATAACTTTTAAAATTCTACTCCCACAAATATTTCAACTAAGATAAATATTCTTTCAATGAACGGTCTTGGGACAACTGGATACTCACATGCAAAAGAATGAAGTTGGACTCTTACCTCACACCATAGGCAAAAATTAATTCAAACTTGATCATAAACCTAAATGTAAAAGCTAAAATTATAAAACTCTGCGAATAAATAGGTATAAATCTTTGTGACCTTGGTTTGGGCAATGGTTTCTTAGATATAACATTGAAGGTACAAGTAACTAAAGAAAAAATCAATTAATTTCATTGAAATTAAAAACTTTTGTGCTTCAAAGGATGTCATCAAGAAATACCACCTGCAAAATAGGCGGAAATGTTTTCAAAACAAATCTCTGATAAAGAACTTGTATCAAGAATATATTAAGAATTCATACAGCTTATCAATAAAAAGGCAAAAACCCAATTAATAAGGAGACAAAAGATCTGAGTAGGCATTTCTCCAAAGAAGGTGCCGAGGGCAAACAAGTGCACAAAGAGTTGCCATCTGGGAATGCAAATCAAAGCCACAATAAGATCCACTTCATGCTCACTAGAATTATAATTAAAAAATATGTGCAATAACAGTATTGATGAGGATATGGAGAACTTGGAATCCTCATATATCTCTGGTAGGAATGCAGAATAGCGCACTGCTTAAGAAAGGAGTAAGGCAGGTCTTCACCAAGTTATAACAGGATTATCATATGACCCTGTGATTCTACTCCTAGGTAAATATCCAAGACAATTGAAAATTTATGTGCACACAAAAGCTTGTGCAAAAATTTTCATATCGATATTAATTATAATAACCCAAACATAGAGAGACCCAAACCTTCATCTACTAATGAATGCGTAAACAGAATGTGATATATCCATTCAATGGAAAATTATTCAGCAACAAAAGGGAGTAGAGTGTTAGTACATGTTACAACTGAAGTGAACCTTGAAAATGTTATACTAAGTGAAAGAAACCAGTCACAAAAGACCACATTTTGTATAATTCTATTTACATGAAATGTCCAGATGAGCACATCTATAGAGACATAAAATATGTTAGTGGCTGTCTAGAACTGGTTCTGGGATGTGAAGATGATGGGAAGGTAGTCACTACTAATGGTCACTGAGTTTCTTTTGAGGATGATAAAAATATTCTAAAAACAGAGAGTGCTGATGGTTGCACAACTTTGTGAAAATACTAAAACCCACCAAATTGTGCACTTATAAGGATGGATTTCATGGTCTGTGATTTATATCTCATTTATATCTCAATAAAGCTGTTAAAAATGAGAACTACTTAAATTGGTTTGTTAGAGGCCATTTACTTTGAAGAAAGATTATATTAAAACTTTGAAATATAGGGGCGCCTGGGTGGCGCAGTCGGTTAAGCGTCCGACTTCAGCCAGGTCACGATCTCGCGGTCTGTGAGTTCGAGCCCCGCCTCAGGCTCTGGGCTGATGGCTCAGAGCCTGGAGCCGGTTTCGATTCTGTGTCTCCCTCTCTCTCTGCCCCTCCCCGGTTCATGCTCTGTCTCTCTCTGTCCCAAAAGTAAATAAACGTTGAAAAAAAAAAAAAAAAGAAAAAAAATTTAATAAAACTTTGAAATATAATTATAAACAAATTATTTGTCTTTTTGAAAACACTGGTCCTAGTATATAAAAAAATTGTATTGATATTCCTTAGTCCAATTGCTTTGCAGATTTGTTATTTGAAGGGAGATCATTAGCTTTCAGAAAAAGTAATCCAAAACATCTTTTTAAACAAATGATGGAAAAAATCTTTTTTTCATAATTAATAAAAATCATACTTAATTTACCTCTTGCTAATTATTACCTATGATTTTTTTTACTCATCCCTCTGAAAACTAGACAGCTAATTAGAAACTAGGCTTTGCTGAAGTGACACCTATTCATTCCCAGTAAGTTTAAAAAAAAAATGAGAGAGAGGCACTTTTTTAAGTAAACAGAAAGTACATCTCAAGCCTTGTTCTTTTACCACCTTCAATTCATATATCTCTGAGATCCCATATTTTAAAGAAAACCAATCTGACAAGGTGAGTAATTCACTCTCTTATCTGCAGACTCAGATGTGCAGCCCTAACACGTGTTCTTCAATCCTGACTAGAACTTTGTGCCTCTACTAATATCTCTCTCGTCCATGATAATCCTATTCTAAGAATTCTTCTCCTCCCCAGGCAGCCATATTTATGAGGTATGGCTCCATCCTCCTGACCATAAGTGATTGTCATGGGGTGGACATGACATAAGCTGAGCCAATTGCATTTTCCAAGTGGTTTCTTTGGAGAATTCTAATTAGGTGTGTTATGTGATATTTCATGATTAATGCATAGTTCTGCGGAAACACAAAGTATACGTCCTAACCCTGGCACTCAGGGAAATGTATGACCAGGCCCAAAGGACCCTGGAGAAAGAAAGAAAAGAAATCTGCAGTATTGGACTCTTCCAGAGTCCCTTTTGCTCCAAAATGTTTGATTTTCACTGAATCCCTTTACTCTTCTGGAAGTTTCTGTACTCTAATACAATGATGCCTAGAGAGTAGTATGTAGGGTGATGCTCCAGAGTTGGGCATTCTTCCACTTTCTCAAAATATTTTAAACTTCTGATAACTTTACCTTACTCGGCAAGATTTACATTCTACACCTAGAGTAGTCCAGAGGGAGAGGAAAAGAAGAAGGTGTATGAAGAGTTTTGTGGAGGATTTTCATTTTTGATATACAAAAGCCTTAAAAAAAGTGTAGTGTACTTATTTTGAACACATGACAAGGAAAGTGACATTAGAGCTATAGTAAATATTATTTATGATTTATAGTGCACTGACACTAACAAAGGGATATAAAAATTAAATTTTCTTCTTGAAATGTAATCACAATTAGTTTAGGAATACAAGAAGGGATATGACTTTGGGGGAAAAATAACCTTTTGAGAATTGGAACACATTTGAAAAGTCAAGTTACTCAAAATACTCTGATTCCAGTAATAAAATACACTTGTTTAATTACATACCTACTCAGCTCTTTTAGAAAGTAGACTTCTTTGACAATTGAGAAAGCCAAAAATTGGACATCATTAACCTTGAATGCCAGAGGGCATATGTTATTTATGCTTAGTATAAAATAATTGAATCCAAGTCTAGACACTCGGGAACAATTAGAGAGCAAGCTGTTTATTTTCCATAGCCTCTGATACCTTTTGGGAAAGCTAGGACTTCTCATCTTAAAAACAAACAAAATCCTCTTTAGATTTTTTTGTCACATAGTTTCACCTTTTATCTCACCTTTTCTTCATTATCTCTACATGTGTACCTCTGTTCATTAGCTGAAAACTAGTAATATTTTTTCAGACATAATTAGTTTCTCTGAAGTATTTGACACAGTCATTCCTTTACCTGGCTTCCTTAACACCAATTTCTCACAGTTTCAGGGTTTTTTTTTTTCCAGTCTTGGCATATTGCATATTATTTCACTTCAATTTAGTTCAATTCAATTAATTTCCGGGAGAGCTACTATATTATGTGCTAAGCAAAGTGCTAGGTGTTGAGAATATTAGGATTGGTAAATGGGTGTTTCTCATTAAGAAACTCACTGTAATTAGAAAGATAAAATGTCAACAGACAATTGGCTATGAGAGCTCGTAATAGGGCTGCTTCACCATGATTTATAGGGTCAAGAAAAATCTTTCTGTGCAGATGTCATATAATCTGAGTTTTAAGGACGAATAAGAGTTAACAGTATGTGGCAAATCTGTCCATCATAATCTAGATTTTTCCTTCCATGGCAATGCTGTTGTATCTCAGGGATAGTTGTCCAAGCAGGAACTATAAACCTCAGCAGGAACATATAAACATCATATGATTAAGCTCCTAACAAAGGAGGATAAGCAGAAATCATGCCTGGCTCCTTCCAGGAATGGTCCATAAAATTTGGAAGTACCCTCTTCCACAACTTCCTACTTCCATGGACTGAAATGATGACAATGACAAACACCTTAGAAACAATGTGTCTATGGCAGAGCAACCATCAGCCATGGACTTTGAATGATGGTGCAGAGAAGAGCTCTATCCCTTGATTTCCCTGTACTGAAATGCCCGTCCTGGACTATTGCGTGAAAAAGAAAAGTGTTTATAATGTTTGAGTCATTACGTTATATTTTTGGATCCATTTGCTCTCATTGTTTAGTCTACTTCAACTAATACACCAGGCTATAGGATTAAGGAAGACAGTCCTGTCAAAGACAGACACCTAAAGTAGTTCATTGTCAAGTGAGCAGAGACTATGAAGGAAAATATGGTAAAAATGAGGTGGAATTGAGAAGTGAGCCAAAACATGGCAGACCTCACTGACCCTGGAAAAGTGAACAATTCAATATTTTAAGAAATGTGAAGGCATTGCAGGATTTTAGAAGTAGGGTGACATGACTTAGATTTGACTGCCGTATGTTATAAAGGCTTGGAGGGCATCAATGCAGGAGGAAGAAGGCAGTTAAAGAGCTACTGCAAAAACTGAGGTGGGAATTGATGGACACCTGAAGTCTTGAAATATAGGTTCTGGTGTTGGATGCTTGGAGTTAAAATCCTGGCTGTACCATGTACTAAATAAATGACATTCTATAATATGAAGATACTTTGGAACCTATTTTACAAGATCCTCGTGTGGATTAAATGTGACAATCTACATAAAGTGATTACACACAAGTGTAGACAGACAGTAATC
Organism: Leopardus geoffroyi; assembly: GCF_018350155.1. Taxonomy (NCBI): domain Eukaryota; kingdom Metazoa; phylum Chordata; class Mammalia; order Carnivora; family Felidae; genus Leopardus; species Leopardus geoffroyi. The sequence goes on from NC_059327.1 coordinate 168,625,698, forward strand.
ATTGCTACTGTTACCGGTATGACACTACCACTGTTTTGAAGGTGGCAAAGATGGATAGAAGGCCATTTTAAAGAAATAATTAACCTGGTAGTATTCATTGGGTTTGGGAGCCAACTGAACTTGTAGAGCAAGAGACAAGGAATCAACAAATCTTCCCAGAATTCTAACTCAAAGGTCCAAGTGAATGTTGGTGCCATTCTAAAACATTAGGAAAACTTGATATTCTTGACATGGGGAATGGCGAAGTCACATTGCAGAAGAGCATACGACATGGCAGATATCATTGGTCACATCTTTGGAAAATGTAATCTTCCATATCTGCTTTTCCACACTTACAAGTTCCCAGACTTTGAACTTTATTTTCTTCTATGTATACTTTTAAACTAAAACTCTCTTCTTTTTTTTTAAGTTTATTTTTTTCAAGAGTGAGCATGAGTGGGAGAAGAACAGAGAGAGAGAGAGAGACAGAGAGAGAGAACCCCAAGCAGTCTCCATGCTGTCAGCGCAGAGCCTGATGTGGGACTCAAACTCAAGAACTGTGGGATCGTGACCTAAGCTGAAACCAAGAGTGGGCACTTAACCGACTGAGCCATCCAGGTGCCCTACTAATTCTCTATTCTAACAAGCCACTTGTAATTGTAACAACTAATTGAGATTAATAACAAAATGGCTTTCCCATTTCTTCCTGTGAGCCACCTACAGTGAGCTGGCATTTTTAAGTGAGAGAGACTTAAACCAGAAACATTGATGCTTCATATGAAAACTGATAAAATTAGATATAATTATCTTATACCACATACATAAAATTCACAAGACTCTAAAATTATTAAAAGAAACTATAGAAAATTAGCTCTCAGTTGTAGGAAGGGAAGAGTTTCTAAAAAGCATAAATTATAACAGTAAGAGTAATGGATTATATCCTATTAAGCAGTAAAATAGAAAATAAATGTGAAACATAAAAAGATATTCAGTTTAAAAGACCTGTGACAAACTGGGAGAATTTATTTGGAACAACTTTATTAAGTTGTTTGTATTCATAACTTATTACAATTTTTGTATGTCAATGAAGAAATATGAATAATTCAAAAGATAATTGGGAAATACACTGAACTAGAACATTTAAGAAAAAAAAAAGTCCATTTTTCTCCTTACAAGGGACATGAATTTTTTTTTAAGTACCATTTCATACATGTCTAAATGGGGGGAAATATCTGACAATACGAAGTACTGGAAGAATCTGGGATAAATAGAAAATTTTGATGGGTGCCTGGGTGACTATTAAGTGTCTGACTCTTGGTTTTGGCTCAGGTAAGGATCTTGTGAGTTTGAGCCCCAAATGGAGCTCTGCCCTGACAGCATGGAGTCCGCTTGGGATTCTTTTCCTCTCCCTGTCTCTGCCCTCCTGCTCTCTCTCTCTTTCAAAATAAATAAATAAACTTAAAAAAAGAGAAAATTTTGAAATCTACTTTTGGAATCGTAAATATAACCACATTGGAGAACAATTTAATAATCTCTACTGAAGATAGAAATACATAATCACTAGGTCCAGAAATTCTGTTATTAGCTATACATAAAATTATTTCTGGTAAATATTTATAAAGATATGTCTAATTTGACAAAACAAAACAAAACAAAACAACACAAAACAAAACAAAACAAAAAAGGGACGTACTTAAAAAAATTTTTAGTGACCCAAACAAGTATTAAAACGTGGAAAATGGGGCGCCTGGGTGGCTCAGTCGGTTAAGCGTCCGACTTCGGCTCAGGTCACGATCTCACAGTCTGTGAGTTCGAGGCCCGTGTCGGGCTCTGTGCTGTCAGCTCAGAACCTGGAGCCTGCTTCGGATTCTGTGTCTCCCTCTCTCTCTGCCCCTCCCCTATTCATGCTCTGTCTCTCTCTGTCTCAAAAATAAATAAACGTTAAAAAAAAATAAAAATAAAATAAAAATAAAACGTGGAAAATAATACTAAAAGCATAATTAAAAGATACATGTACCTGCATATGGCATAGAAGAACAGGATTTATATTCTGGTTCTAGAATTTGTAACTTGTGTGAACTTCTGTAGTTTATTTAAACTCTATGTGCCTTAGTTTCCTTATACACATTTTTTTTTTTTTTTTTTTTATGTTTTGTTTTATTTTTGAGAGAGAGAGACAGAGTGCGACTGGTGGAGGGGCAGAGAGAGAGGAAGACAGAATCTGAGGCAGGCTCCAGGCTCGAACTCACGGACCATGAGATTATGACCTGAGCTAAAGTCAGCCGCTTAACTGACTGAGCCACCGAGGTGCCCCAGTTTCCTTATATATAAAATAAGTTGTTTTGATGATTAAAGGAGTTAAGATGTGAAAAACACTTAGAAGATTCCTTACTTTATAGTGAATTCTCAACAAATATAAAAAATGTCATTACTGGGGCGCCTGGGTGGCGCAGTCGGTTAAGCGTCCGACTTCAGCCGGGTCACGATCTCACGGTCTGTGAGTTCGAGCCCCGCGTCAGGCTCTGGGATGATGGCTCATGATGGCTCAGAGCCTGGAGCCTGTTTCCGATTCTGTGTCTCCCTCTCTCTCTCTGACCCTCCCCCGTTCATGCTCTGTCTCTCTCTGTCCCAAAAATAAATAAACGTTGAAAAAAAAAAAATGTCATTACTTTTTAATCCTTCTTCTGCTCCTCCTCCTTATTAAAATATGGACTAAAGAATATCCACCAATTTATAATAGTGCTTGTTTCTAGGGACAGAGATAAATGGGACCAAGCATAAAGCGTGAATGGACTTCAACTTCATCAGTAATATTTTATTTCATTTATTTAAAGATATAAAACAAACAAAAAAGAAAGTATTTACCATTCCATGAAATGGGCACAAGTATATTTATATATTATTCTCCAAACTTATTTTTGAAAAAAAAAAAAAAAGACCTTTAAAATATGATGAGGTATCTGAAAATTTTAAATATTTGTTTCATAACTGGCCCTGTTTTGCGATAGTGGATAGGGGCGCCTGGGTGGCTCAGTCGGTTAAGCATTGGATGTTGGCTCAGGGCATGATCTCATGGTTCGCGGGTTCAAGCCCAGCACCTGTCTTGTCGCTGACAGCTCAGAGCCCCGAGCCTGCTTCAGGATTCTGTCTCCCTCTCTCTCTGCCCTTTGCACGCTCACCCTCTGTCTCTGTCTCTCTCTCTCTCTCAAAATTAAACATTAAAAAATATGATAATGGGTTTTTTAAGATTATTTGTTTATTTTGAGAGGGAGAGGAAGAGAAAGAGGGAGAGGGAATCCCAAGCAGGCTCCCCGCTGTCAGCACAGAGCCCCACGGGGGTGGGGGGCTTGACTCCACGAACCATGAGATCAAGACCTGAGCCTAAATCGAGTGGGTGGCTTAACTGGCTGATCTACCCAGGCACCCCGATAGTGGATAGTTTAAAAAAAGAACTTAAGCAACTAACTCATTGGAGAGTTTACAGAGTATTGGTACTTCCTGGCATCCAGGTGAGCAGGGTTAACCCTGAGTCTGCAAATACAGTATTGTATGTGGTTTTGCACATGTTCTGTTGAAGCAAGTATGGACGCATCTTGCCAAGCTGGTAAATGGAAAGCCCCTGAAGGTAGCATTTTTAGAGGGGAAAAAAAGTGACATTTGTTCCCCATTGTCCTTTAAAAAATTAAAATAGCATGGAAAGAGAGGTGCGCGTTCTGGTCAGCAGGAAAGGCAGAGCTCAGCCAGCTGGTCCTGTCGGTCTGCCAGAGACATTTATTCTCTCTTTTTATCTTGCTCTGTGGCCAGGGGCCTTTCTGTTCTGGAATGTAAGGTGGACCCTGATTTTAATGAACTCGCCCGAATCTCCCTGTAAATATAATTGTGTTTGTCAGAATTGTTCCAATTGTAGTTTTCAGAATGATCATCGACAATGTGTCCATTGTAAATAAAAGTTGCAATAATAAAATGGTTTACTAAGAATGTGTAGTAAGTTGATTAATTTCTCTCCTGTGTTATCTCACTTTATATATTAGGGTGATCCTGAGTCATTCTATGTCCCTTCACAGTTTCCCAGGAGTGTGTAGTGTAAATGTTACTAGTGTTTATCTAATGGGTGTGTGGGGGTGGGGGGGGTGGGGAGTGTTGGTGGTTGAGTTTATTTTCATTGAGAATTTACTACAACCTGATTATAAAACATTGGGTCAACTGTAATTACACAGTGCATTTAGTAACTCAACCAGAAAGCAGAACTCTAGCTTGTAAATAGACTAAGAAATCAATGATAACGTCCAGTACTCTTACACTACATCTAAATGAGGTAAAGAGGAATGTGTGTTTTCTGGAAAGGTGAGGTAAAAGAAAAAAAGAAAAAAAGAAAAAAAAGAAAAAAAATTAAAGTCCTAAAGTGGGCTTCCAAACCAACCAAGTCAGTGTTTACAAAGAAAACCAAGAGTAGAGACCACATCATATTTGATGAGTTAAAGCTTTCAAGGAAAAAAAAAAAATTCCAAATCGTTTACAAAAAAATAAAACTAAAAAGAGATATTTTAGACATTGAAATTATACATAATAAATAAGGCTTTTACAATGATATTAAGCAAAGAGAAATACTAGAGAGAAAATACATGAGAGACATGAAAATAATATTGGGTCTAAAGTTTCTAAGAGCTCCTAATGATTTAATTCTCTTTTATACTTACTTTCAAATGACACATAAGAAGAACTTGGCCAAGGTAACCATGTTAAAATAATAAAGATATATGAAAAATAGAAAGATGCTTTAAGGGAAATGCACATAAATCTTGAGGTTTATCTAAATAAGATAAAAGTTTTGCAGTGAAAGGATCAACACGCTCTTAAAAAAATTGAATGTCTTTTGATTTTAGAGTTATGAGTTATGAATTGAGGTAGGTGAAAAGAATTATGCTAGTAGGAAAAAATGAAAATACCAAGCATATAATGAAGTAAATATACTGTGATGGGAAAAAAAACTTTCAATTTCTGATATGATCATGTAACACACAGAATGCTAAAAAAAAAAAACAAAAAAAAAAAAAAAAAAAACCCTCCAAAATCCAAACTTATTAAACAATGTATCATTAAGTGAAAATGCACAATATTTGGATTTTTAAAATATTTTGCTATGAGAAATAATTGGATGACATTTTACTTCACTTGAAGTCTAGTTATCACAGGTTATAAACAACACAGGCTATAAACTTAAGTGAAGGATGTAAGTTCAAAATAAAGTTAGTAATGAGAAAAGAGCCTAGTTATGTTTTAAGACCCCAAATTGCTTGGAATTAATTAATTTGCATGAGATTAAAGAGTCTTACTTGGTAGAGTGATAAATAAGAGTTGATGCAGAAATTCTCGAATAAATACTGATAATGCAAAATTAAGGGGTAAGTGCTTCTGCCCTAGATACTGAGAACAACAGGTTTATAGACCAAGCTACTTTATGATAACATTATTTCTTTTCTTTCTCATTTAAGATGAATCCATTCTGGCTTGAGCAACTGATAGCAACTGGCTTCAACAGGAGGCTTCGAAGGAAATGAAGTCCTTACATAGAGGACAACCACAATAATTACTAGGTGCTTAGGAGCAAAGGTACAAAATCGAGGTGCTGTTTGATGTTGCAAGTGGGAAATGAAGGAGGAAGGAATAAAAAGACACTAAGTATTATAGAAATGGAAGTTGGTATGAAAATCAATGTGAGTTATTTGATTAGATTTCAATTCTACACAATTCAATTCAACCCAAATAACTTATACTGTGGATTTGACTCTGTGCTAGGCACTGGGTTTGCTTTTAAAGAGTTTGAAGTCCCAATTAAGGAGCACAAACTAAATGACCATGGGACTAGAGTAGGTTAAAAAACTAATAAAAGGAAAATATGCCCAATGTTATAGAACAGATAAAAGAGTAGATTATAGCAAGCTTAGTGGGCAGATGCCTTCTTAAAGAGAACACCTGCTACTCAGAGGACCCAGTTGTTACCAAGAGACAATGTTGGCCCAGAGATACTGGTATTCTTCTCTCTTTCCCCTGCCGACCTGTCCCCTGTCTGCTCTTTCTTTCCTCTTCCCTCTTCTCCTCCCTATTCCTTTATTCTTTTTTTTTCTCTTCTCTTAACTTTTATTCCTTCCCCTCTCCCCCACCCTCTCCTACCTTTTCCTCTTATTTCTTCTTTTCCTTAGTTTCCATATTTTTCAATAGAGGTCAGAAAGCCAAATTTCATGCAAAGCTTCTCAATTATCAATGCTGCCAGTTAACTATGAGAAAAGAAACACTGGAAAGCCACATGTATCTGGGGGTAGATACAGTTCATTGACTGTCATTTTCAAACCCTGGTCTAAATAGTTTGAAAACTAGAGTTTAAATTATGCAATTAGTTCTGGATTGAGGACAATCCTAAATACTGCTAGTGAGTTTCTTGTTCCATGAAGACAAGCACGTCTTAATTAAATGGAATGAAGATAATTTATGGGAGTGAATCTCTCTCTTTATTCTCTGGTGACAGATTTAGGGAATGGTGCTTATGGTGGGTGCACCTGTTAATAATGTTTTACTCCACTAGCTATTAACAAAAGATCATGGACTTTTTAAATTACCCTTATTCAATTTACTTTGTGGCTTTAAATTGGGAAATTGTCATAGATACATGATTAAGAGAATGAGGAAATTATACAGAATATCTTCAAAGATTTCCTGACAGTGAGATCAATTGTGCCAAGATAGCCTTTTGCAAAGGACATTGCCTTTTGCAAAGGAAACCCTACTGCTAGAAGCATATGGAGATAGACTGCACAAAATCAAAGACATTAAATTGTAAAGAATAATCTGGCTGGTACCCCAGGGTATGGCCTAGATAAAGCAATAGTTAGTTTTCATCTTTAATTTAGGTATTTCTAAGACAGGGTGAAATTCATTATTAAAATCTTCATTGTAGCTCAATTTTAAACTACACATTTAACTAAGCTGGTTACTCTAAGTGTGAACATGTAATTCTACCCACTGTTATGAATGCCCTTGGAAATATGTATCCTTTGATTCATCTCGTGTTATGGAAAATAATTAATCATATTCTCAGTCATTATATATCTGCTTCATGTCTACAAGTGCAAAGAGTTTTGCAATTTAACTTGATAAGTTTGTTCTTCATAGGCCTAGTTTTCAACATCTTTTTTGGGTCCCTCAGTCTAGCACAGAACAGAAAACATCTAGGGACTTAACAAATTTTTATCATACTGAATTAATTAAAACTTAGCTTGTGAAGCAGTTGGACTCCATGTGAGTCTAAGGATAGATCAGAGATGAAATAGAAATAAAGATACTATTCAGGCTCCTGAGTGGCTCAGTCAGTTAAATGTCTGACTCTTGATTTTGGCTTGGGGCATGATCTCACGGTTTGTGAGATTGAGCCCCTTGTCAGGTCTAGTGCTGGCAGCGTGGAGCCTACTTGGGATTCTCTCTCTCCCTCTCTCTTTGACCCTCCCCTGCTCTGCGTGCATATTCTCTCTCTTTCTCTATCAAAATAAAAAAAATTAAAAAAGAAATAGATACCCTTCTGCATATTGAGATAAGACATGTTTACAGAAATTAAAGTATCAAGCATATTTAATTTCCCTATGGAAGTTGAAATTTCATAACTTCTGTTTTTAACTACTGTATTTCACCATTTATAATTTATAATTAAAAATTAAAATGTTTAATTTTGTAGTTTTGAGGAAAGGGATACATCCAAGGTGATAAAGTACGACATGTTTTGTTTACTTTGAAAGGCTCTTCCATTGTAAACTCAACTTCCTAAAGAGGCATAGGATAGAATAAAAAGTATTAAGAAAAACTAGATGAAAATATGGATTCTTATCCTTGTTTGATCATACTTTAATGATATGACCTGGCTATGTCAGTCATCTTTCTGAGAATTAATTTCTCAACAGCCTAGAAAAATAACATTTACTATTTCTGAAATGATTGTTTAAAATGGTTGGGATGTGGATCAAATGAAGAATTCATACAAAAGTAGTTTCACTATGCAAATATATAATTGCACTTTTTTTAAGAGCCCTATTGTAGATACGATTGTGTAATTTTTTAAATGTTTGTTTATTTTTGAGAGGGGGGGACAAAGTGTGGGTGGGGGAAGAGCAGAAAGAGAGGGAGACACAGAATCCGAAGCAGACTCCAGGCTCTGAACTATCAGCACAGAGCCTGATGCTCGGCTGGAACCCACAAACCATAAGATCCTGACCTGATCCGAAGTCAGATGCTTAACCAACTGAGCCACCCAGGCACCCTTATAATTTTTGAGAATATTTGCTAACTTTAATAACCTCTGAGCACAGACATGCAGCAGTCACAGGTGATGGTGTATATACATACCCTCCAAATCCCTGTGGCTTGAACAAAACACATTTATTTTTCTCAAACCATGCAAGTCATGGGGACCATATTCTGCATCATACTTCCTCAAGGACTGAGGCTGATGAGGCAGTACTATCTGCACTATTTCCTGTATTCTTGGCAAACTGGAACACTGCAATGGAAAAGCATGCTGGAAAGGCAGATCAGCAATTTAAGGCTCCCAGTTCACAGGGACCAAATTAGATTGTTAAGACTGCCATTAAAAAGTGCTTAAACAACAGGAATTTCTTTTCTCACAATTCATCAGGCTGGAAGTCTGAGATGAAGGTGTCAGCAGAGTTAGCTTATTATGAGGCCTTTTCCTTGGCTTGTAGATAGCCATCTTCTCCCTGTCTCTTCACATGGTCTCCCCTGTGCATGTGCCTTTGTCCTAATCTACCCTACTTTTGGGTACATCAGTCATATTGGATTAGGGTCTGACATAAAGACCTCATTTTAGCTTAATTACCCCTTTAAAGTCTCTATCTCCAAACACAGTCACATTCTGAGTTACTGGGGGTTAGGCTTCAACATTTGAATTTTTAGAGGACACAATTCAGCCCGTAACAGGACCTCCTCAAATGAGGGGGGCCAGGAAAGACAGCATCAGTGGCTACAACAGCTATCTTTTCACTGCTCTATTAAAGTATACGGCCCCCAGTTGGTACTTAATACAAAAGAAATATTGTTAATAAAGAATATACCAGGCATCTTTTTTTCTGAAAACATATGTATAATTTCACATGTAATATAGAGACATAATTTTATATATAACATGCTATATGTCATCTACTTTAATAAAAATATATTCTATAAAGCTTTAAACAAAGGTATGCAATAATTTTTTCCCTCTTTGGAGTAAAAGTGCTGGAATGTATCCTATTTTGTTTTTTATTTTAAATCTCCAGAGGCCTGTTTCTGTCTTCCTATTATACCTAAACTTCTACCCACCTTTTCTCGAGCATAGAACTTAAGCTCTCCTTGAATATGATTTCAGGAAATCACATGCCATTGATAGAAAGAAATCTATCTATTTCCAAGAGCACCCCAAAACAGAAACCATCAGTAAATCAGTCTTAGAAGGGTCATATATCACCTGGCTCATTAGAACCCACACTTACTCAACTTAGAATTGAAACGAGACTACCTCATTGGGGTTGGTTCTGGACAGAGGTCAGGGAGTAGCTCTGTAGGACAATTTATTGTCTCCATGTTCCATCTCAAATATTAATATGATGTTACATGGGACAGAGGATGTGAAGCACATTTTCTTACCTACATGGATAACTTTGTTGATAATTGGTACCATCCTTTAAGGAAATTAGAAGCTTTGGGGAATTTTTTTGAATATTTCAATGCAAAAGGCTCATTACCTGTCTGTGGCTCATTTACAATAATATCATTTGGGCTCCAACCATCAGAGGATGGAAATGGGTATCGATCAGTTGTTTTAGCAGTGGAATAAGAACTTCAATTTAATGGTTGCATAATAACATTATAATGGCAATGGTTATGAACAAGATGTTCATTATTTCACACACAGGACAAATAGCTTAGCTTCCTTATAGTCCTAATGTCCATGTAATTTAATTATTATGCTCTCTTCAATATAAAGGAGCTGCAGCATACAGATAACTCAGTTCTTTAAAAATAGAAAAGAATAGCCAATTAAAACAGCCCTGTGGTCAAGACCTCTATTAGGTTTTTTTTTTTTTTTTTAATATTAGTCCTTTAATTTTGTTATGTATTGGTATGCATTTTCAAAGTTGCAAAAAAAGATATCCTAAGAAAGGAAACTTTCTTTGTCTCTGTGAAAGTGAATGTAATTTCTACATCAAGATCACATTTCTGCATGCTGGCAGAAAAAGTAATCTAGTAAATGTCAAACTTTATAAGCCAGTTTGGGGTTTTGTAAATCATTTCAGGTTTAAACTAAGTCAAATCTGGAATCCCTAGAAGGCACGAGAAAGTTTCACCTGCTCTGTGCCACTCAACTGGAGCCTTCAGGGGACTTGTAACTTTCATCAGACCTTCTTCCAGGCCCGTGGACATTTCTCCTCTTACGCAAAAAATAGATGTCAGATTTAGGATTAGCACAAGAGTAGCTACGAACTGGAGTTTCAGCAGTACATCTTGTGGACAAGACTTTTCCTTGACCTTAACACTGGAAGCTAGGCATAGGTTCTTTGAAGCATCTATTGTCTCTTTTTAAATATGAAATTTATTGTCAAATTGGTTTCCATACAACACCCAGTGCTCATTCCAACAGGTGCCCTCCTCAATGCCCATCACCCACTTTCCCCTTTCCCCCACCCCCGTCAACCCCCAGTTTATTCTGTCTTTAAAAGTCTCTTACGGTTTGCTTCCCTCCCTCTCTAACTTTTTTCCCCCCTTCCCCTCCCCTATGGTCTTCTGTCTTAAAGAGATTCCCAATTAAATGTTGATTTGGGTTGAAGGTCAGGGTGTATGGCCCTCAGGTGCATTTACATAACTGTGACTGACTTTATAGCTCCTCTCTCCCTGTCCTCAGAAAATATTTGGTCTGAAGGGGTTGGGTAGATCAGTCTGGTGAAACATTTTCTGTCTGTTAATATAAATGGAGGCTTTTGAAGACAAATATAAAAATGTGATGCCACTGTGTTTGAGTCATGCTGTTTTGTTCCTTCCTTAGGATAGCGGCTGTGGCTGTGTCTGAATGAATGGAAGGTAAGAAGCCCACCTCTGGCAACAAAGAGATTATCAGTGTTGAAAAGCAAAAGCGACATTGTAATAATGCTTCCCTACTGAGCCACAGATTAGAAATTGGGGAGGGGGTATTCTTCTTCTATTTGGCAGCAAGAAGTATAATAGGAAGATGATGAGTTTCAGAGTCAGATGTTTGCATCTGAGTTTGCCACTTCTAAAATTCTTAGTCCTGTGTCTTTTTTTTATATATATAATATAAATATATATAAATATCAAATATATATAAATATATGTATATATTTGAAACTACTGAAAGATTGCAAAAATATTTACCCTTAGGATGATAAATGAATTATTAAACATTTTTTAAATGTTTATATTTATTTTTGAGACAGAGAGAGGCAAAGCATGAACGAGGGAGGGGCAGAGAGAGAGGGAGACACAGAATTGGAAGTAGGCTCCAGGCTCTGAGAGGTCAGCACAGAGCCTGAGGCGAAGGGGCGGGGGGGAGGCTCAAAACGATAAACCGTGAGATCATGACCTGAGCCAAAGCTGGACACCAGTGGAACCACCCAGGCGCCACAGATGATAAATAATTATTAACGCGGTGTTTAACATTTAATATTTGGGGGAAATATGGTTGCTGTTATTATTAGCATCAGAACAATTTATGATACATGGTGACTTTTAATATTTTATCTACTTAAATCCACTTTGGCTCCTATATCTATAACTTTAAAATGCCATTTCTAATGTCCTCATTTTACTGTTTTAAATCTATATTTTTCTATTATCGTGGATCAGATAGAGTTAAGCAGATTTCCTTGAATTCAATTTCTTTTACATTAACTTTTTCCTTACTCTCATTTCACTGCTGAAAGCTATGCTCTTATGGTCTAGGACAGTTAAGTAGATTTCAAAAGCCCAATTTTCTTTTTATCAACGTGGTAGTATATTTGAATTCTATAGTAATGGTCTTTCATCACACTATTTTGTTTTAATTCTTTCCTTTTCTGCTTGATGTAAAATACTTTGCACAAATGCATTTGCATGGAATTTGAAAATAGTTTTCCTCTGGATGAGATGGTATAAAGTAGTGGGTAAAGGCTAAGCTAAAAAAAAGGTGATATAGGATCTGGGGTCTGTTCTGTCTCAGTTCATTGGGTAACCTTGAGCAAATCACTTCACCTGTGTGGGGTTCAGTGACCTCATCTGCCAAATGCTTAAGTTCAATTAAATTATCTCCAAGAGTTTCCTTGCAGATCCTAGTTGGGGTCCACTTGAATCTGTATGAAGGCTAACAGTATTAACCAGCTCTGTTTTAGGCATTGTGCTAGGCATTTCATAGGTGAAACGTCATTTATTATTCACTCTAATATATATATGGTATTATCTCATTTTGCAGATTGGGAAACTACAGATCAGCGCGGTTATGTGACTTGCAAAAGATCATATGATTGGTAAGTGGTAGCTTTTTTATTTGAAATCAGGTCTTTTTGATTCCAAATGTTTTTGCTTTTATCAACTATTGCCGAAGTGTTCTAAATTTAGGGAGAAAAATGAATGTAGGAAGGTCATGTAAATTGTCTGATTCTGTCATAAAAATTGGGAATGAGTATTTTCTGAAAATATGGGCTTGGTATTAGCCAAACAATTTCTTTTTTAATCTTTTCTTGTACAAGAATTCCTCTCAGTGGTATAATTCGAGTTTTGACAGAATTAATATAAATTATGTTTTATATTAATCTGTCCTAGAATACCCAGTTTTATTTACTACTAACAAATTATGCTTACGAATGAAACTATCAATAATACTTTAGTTAACACTAAACCATGTGTTTAAGGATGAAGTTGGAAGCTAGTGCAGAGAAGGTTGAGGAAGCAGAAAAATAGAATAGATGGTGTGATTCCACAGATTTTAACAAAACCTAGAGAGTGGTTTGCATTGCAAATGCTCTGATTGGGGCACCTGGGTGGCTCAGTTGGTTAAGTGACTTAGGCTCACGTCAGGATCTCACAGTTTGTTCGAGCCCACATCAGGCACTCTGCTGTCAGCTCAGAGCCCACTTTGGGTCCTCTGTTCCCCTATCCCTTTGCCCCTCCCCCGGCTCATGCTCTCCTGTTCTTTCTCAAAAATAAACATTTAAAAAAATGCTCTGGTTAAGTAGGCTTCATGTCTATATACAGAAACACTGCCCTCTTTATGTGTTATGCTAATATCTCCTTTCAAAAAGAAACAAACTTAGTTTGAATGAATGGGAGCTTCCATTCTTTAAAAAGCCAATTGGAAGTCCCTCTGAGTAAATCTAGATACACAAGAGAAGTGGAAGAAGGGACACACAGAACGATAGAAACACACACACACCCAATGTGGAAGGCACAAAGGAATGATAAGCTTATCCTAAAAGCTCATAAATGGGTTTACGTCTATTATTCATTAGTAAATAAGCAAAACAGCTACATGTTGATAGATTTGTTACCTACTTATTGACAGATAGACTTGATTTTGCATCTAAGCTCTGCTCCCTACCAACTGAGTGCTCTTGTAAAAGTTATTTAATCTCTCTTAATAGTACCTGCCTCATAGGTAGGTGAAGAGCGAATAAAATGAAATACGTTATGCATAGCTCTAAACATAGTGTCTTGCATAAAATTAATTTAAAAGTTTCAGTTGTTGATGCTACTGCATTATAAGCAAAAATAAAATAAAATAAAATAAAATAAAATAAAATAAAATAAAACAAAGGAGTGGGCAATGCTATTTTTTAGAGCCAATGGAGTAACAAATGATAGATAAATTAGAAAACTACATACTACATAACATCTATTTAGTCTGTCTCCTCCCATAAAAAAGAATGATTTCAAAATTAGAAAGGAGAAGGGGCATCTGGGTGGCTTAGCTGGTTGAGCTTCCCACTTTTGATTTTGGCTCAGGTCATGATCTCAGGGTTTGTGAGATCGAGCTCAACCCGTGTTGGGCTCTGCACTGAAGGCATGGAGGCTGCTTAGGATTCTCTCTCTGCCTCTCTCTTTGCCCTTCCCTCTCCCACTCAAAAAAGTAGGTAGGAGAGAGTAAACAGTAAAGAGTACTTTGAAGCCAGTGATAAATGAGTAGCTAATAAAAGGATCGATGACCTGTTTGCGAGACATCTTCTCCCTTTGCCACACTGAGAGTCTCATCATCTGTCATTTGAATTATTGATCGGCAATAACCATCTGGCATCTAGTCTCACTGATTCCAATATTCCATTCATGCTGCCAACGCTCACCAGAAAAGAATCTCCATGCCTTGTATAATACCCTTCTCTATTGAAAATCTTTAGCTGCCTTTGATTCCTATAGGATAGATTTAGAATGGCATTTATGGCTTTTACCAAATCGCACTCTGTTTAAATCTAAAAGCATGACTCTTTTTTTAGTTCTAATTTATGCCTTTGCATATGTTATTATCTTACCGAGAGTACTTTAACCACTCCCCTTTTCTCTGATAAATAATTCATTTTCCTTCAGAATTCAGTTTAATATTACCTTTATAAAGTTTTTCTCAAATCTCCAAGGTTTAGTTAATTTAATCTTATTCTTCTCCTAGGTTCCTCTGTATATAATTCTGTTAATGCAACTTGTTATATTTGTTCAAAAGTCTATCTTCTTCATAATATTTTGAGCTCCTCAAGGACAGGGACCATGTCATGTACTGATTTTCAAAACAGCAAGGTCTAGTGTGGTGTCTGCACCACTTTATTAATGTCTGTTGACTGGATGAATAAAATAGTAAATAAATGTGTTAAATTTTAGGACATTTCTAAAACATATTTAAAGCAATGCAATAAGTTTACATTTCAGGAATCAGTGGGATTCACTGGAAACTAGTATATGAAACTGAACTTGTGTGTTTTATATTTATAATGTATTTTATATTTATTTGTAGTGGAGATTCACAGTTGTCTCCCCAGATCCATTTTTTTTATTCCATGGTAACAGAATACCTAAATTTTTACTGGGCACATGGGCACACAAAATTTAAAAAAAGAACTTTCTAGATTTCTTTGCAGTGAGATATGGCCATATGACTAACTTTTATTTTTTATTTAAATTTTTTTTCCATATGACTAACTTTTAGATAATAAGATATATGTGGAAGTGTCATATTATAGCTGCCAGAATCCTTTCCTAAAGCAAATTTGTGTAGTACATTCTTCTTTACCCTTCCTTTCTGCTGCCTGGAATGTGAGTGTAATAATTGGAGCTTGGAGCAGTCAACTCATGAACGAGGAGTTGACCTTGAGATTGGAGGCCATGAATGATGAAGAAATAAGACAGAAAACCTGGGATATTGAGAATTGCAAAGAACAGAGCATCTGTACTATCTTTAGACAACTATCTCAAACTTTTAAGTGAAGAACAGATATATTTTTATTACATGTTAAGCACTTTTATTCTGGTTCTCTGTTACATATACTGTGAATTAGCAGACAGAATTCAGGGTATAACCAATTACTCAGGGCTGAGTATGCAGTTTGAAATGTGTGCATTACAGAGATCTTAAGAGACTTGCTTAATGCCACAGGGCTGGTAAGTGGTGACTTATGGAAAAAGAACGTTGACCCCTTGCCTTCTAGTTTTGTGATATCACATACCTATATAACTCCCTAAGCCTTTGTGCCTAATTTGTAGAGGATAAAAAGACCATCTCAGAAGGTGGTCATAAATGAGATGATGCGTTTTAAAAGCTTAAATGTTCAATAAATGTCCACTGCTTTCCCCAACATAACTGTCTCTGCTAGATCTGTAAAAGTAGAAAAATATTCTTGACACAATTTATCAGAGTTCGAAGAGAATACTTGGTAAATTCCCTTGGGTATGAAATACTTATAGATAAGATAGAGAAATGTGCATTAAGTGATAGAGCAATTCAATAAATGCTTAGCCACCCCCAAATGTGTTGTTTAATAAATGTTTGTCACCTTGAGGGAGGTATTTTGTGGCACGTCATAAGATTCTCTAGCCTTATAAATTTTCATCAGTGACTTGGCTGAAGGGACGTTTGTTAAAGTTATAAGTGATGCAATGTTGGCAAGGGAAGCTAATGTTTTAGATGATAGAATCAAGGTTCAATACTTTTCCCCAACAACCTTAACTTGTAGACCTAATTTAACAAGAATCTTAACATAAAAATTGTAATTTACAACAAAATATCAGTTGCACAAGTACTGGACTGGGACAGCTGGCTTTACAGAAGCTCAGATTGAGTTTACTGTAACAGGAAACAATAGTAGTTAAGGAATGTCATGAATGTGTTGTTTATAAGTCTATACCAAGGGTTTTTCCGAGTATGGTTTGTAGACAATTCAGGTCAGAATTCTTTGGAATGTTTCCTTAATAATCATACTACTAATAATTTCTGAGGAAATACATTTAAAATATGTGTCCCAAACATTTCTTGGGAGAGAAGGGCTTTAAAAACTGAAAATCCTGGTTTGGATGAGTAAAGTCCCACTTTTAGAATACTCTCTTCCATTCTGGAAACTGAATATTAAAAGAGACACAGCGATGCTGGGTCCATCCAAAATCAGACCTCCATATGACAAAGGATTAAGAGGCCATGGCTTATAATGACACAAATGAGAAATTGAGAATATTTATAGTGTGGAAAATTAGACAGGTTGTTTAGAAGCAGAAGGTAGAACTTTATATCATGGGGTCAATACTACAGTATCACCTAAGCAGAAACCTAGATTCAATCAGATAAAACACATACAAATTTGAGGCTGTCATCTTCCTGTAATTATTCAGGCAGACTAGAAAACATCTTGCAAGAGGACTTCCCATTTTGGCAGGATTTTATTAGATGATATCTAGTGTTTCCCTCTTTTTGAATAATCTTGGTACCTTCTTTTAGCTTTCTGTTTCTTCCAATGACTCATTGATAGAAAACCTGGAATTTCTATGCTTAAGATGAAGTTTTGGGGTAATGGGGGTGTTTGTGGGGTCCGCAGCTGAAGACCAAAACAGAATTTTTGAAGACGTCTTTGGTGCAAAAAGGTGATTTTATTAAAGCATGAGGACAGGATCCAAGGGCAGGAAGAGCTGCACTGGAGTCAAGACAGGTAAGTCATTATATACTCTCAGGTTGGGAGGGGCTCAGGGATAGAGGAAGTCTCTAAGGTATTTTGGAAGCAAGGTTTCCAGGATCTTGAAGGGCTAGCTGTTGCTAGGGAAATGACATTTATTACTATTTAATAAAACCTCAGTCATGAGACCCCTCAGATGTATATCGGGGAGCAATAAGCTTGGAGTATAATTGCCAGCATATATCTTGGGGCAGTTGAGATAAAGAAAGTAGACTTACAGGATCAAATTTGGGATACTGTTAAGCTAAGATTCTCTTTTGCCCCCAGCAAAGTGTCATCATCGAGGCAGCTGAGTTCCTAGAGGGAGGTCACTCTGCTGGTTTCAAGGACTTGTCAATGGGCTGTGGGCAGTAAGGGAATTTAATTTTTCATTTGCCTTAGTTTCCCACATCACCATGGCAAGCACTTAAACCCCTTTCCTTTGTTCTTGGGTAGCCAGGAATGTCTGAGGAATATCACCCATATTCCACATGTGCGTGCGCGCGCGTGTGTGTGCGTGTGTGGGGGGGGGGGGGTGTGTGTGTGCCAGCCTGTATTTTGCCCTCAGCTTGCCCAAAGCTCCCTCATCACTGATACATAAAACAACAAGAATACTTTACTTCTAAATACTAGGGTAATTTAGAGCTGTTTGACCTGAAGAAACAAACTGTGACCCTCTCAATTTACCTGGAAGGTTTAGGTAATTACTCAGTCTAAATACACTTCCAATAAAAAAACTTTGTATATTATTGATTTTTTAAATCAATAAAAACATTAATACATATTTTAATTATTGATGAAAAATATGAATGTCGTATTTACTTTCTAGTGTTAAAAATATGTACTGTCCACTGAACATATCCTTGGTGCAGCCTTAAAACTCTCCTAAAATCTCAGTGAAAATACATATATTTAGATTTGGGCAGGGGGTGGGGAAGGTTTTGCTAGTGTTGATCTTAAAGTCTGTTCATAGGTAGACCCACTGCTAATAGATTTGGTCGGTATTTGCCAAGGAATTGTACAGTGTGAGTATTAGTGCTGAAAAGAGATATGGTGTGTCCAATTCCACACGGGGTGAAATTATTGATTTGTGTAAGCTTTCTCCTGTTGGTGCCTTCAGAACTGACTGAGCTAGCAAGAAATACAGAATCTATTTTACCATATCTTCATATGATTGCATTTATTGCCCTTGGAATAAGGTTAAAAATTAATTGAGCTCTGAGGTCAAAATTTTTATCAACATTATTTTTTAAATCAATTTAATTCTTAAAGAGTTACATTTTTACAGAGCTCCTAAGCTAATAATTCTTTAAACTCTTCATGGCATAAGGGAAATTATATTTTTTGGATAATAAATCCCCAAGTTATTTAATACTGTTTGCTTGCAAATGTAATGTATAAAGCATTCAGCAGATAACTATAAAAATATATTTAAAAATTGTCAATTAATTAACTTCTACTTGGAACAGAGCCTGTGCATTGTTAAAGTGTCCTAAATACACAGATGCAAAATCCCTGCACTCACATTGCTGAGAAGAGAAACATTAAAGTGGAATAAATTTCACATGCCTCCAAAGAGCATAGATCTTTAAGCATGAATTAATGTGTTTAAAACAGGCTGTTAAGAAGTAAGTTATAGTGATAAGTAAGGATATAACTTTTGAATCAGGGTTGGCAACTCTTTCTATTTTGAAGGAGCAGAGGGAAGTATACTTCAGGAAGTTAATATTAAGTAAATAAAATGCGAAAGTGAAAATATGATCATCTTCACATAAGGATTAGAGCACAAGCTTGCAAAAAAGTACCCCCTTAGAGACAGAGGGACTTCCTCACCTGGAAGGTTTGCTGTGACATGATTAATGTATTAACATATCTAAGGAAAGATTATATCATTTAGGAGATGTACTGCCTGTCATGGAGATCTGGAAGGTAGGTCTCAGAGGCAAATGACCTTTACATAAGGCAGTAGTCTCTTACCATCTCCCTTCAAGCCCCGCTTTCAGCAAATCCTCCCTCTGTATCCCTGCCCCCTTCACCTCACCTTCTTAGCCGATGCCTTTGGCATTTACATCTACATTAGTTTGTATTACTGTTTCTTATTTATATCCTGATGTGTTATATGTTACCTTCCTGTTAAGGACGATCTTGATTTAGCTCTATCCTTGCCACAGGCATTTGCATTACCCACCCTCCATTACAATTATGTTATGATTTTGGTTTGCTATCACTACTCGGTTGTTATGATGACATAAAAATACCAACATCTGATAAACGTAACAAAAACAGCAGCGGCAACAACCACACAAAACTCTTCTTCAGCATTTACTCTGCATAAGACACTAGTTTCATTTCCTTCCTCTGCCATTTTTATTGATGAAGTTCAAAATTATTTCTTACTCTCCCTTTTAAAATTATTCATCTATTTTAAACTTTCTAGTACAATTGGCATCCCAGCACGTCTCCTCTTAGTGCATGAGAAAAAAAAAAACACAAAAACCCACACATCAAGTATATTACTAATTTCATCTTTTTCTTGCATATCTCTCCGAGAGTCTTACCTCCATCTGTTTCAACCTGGCCACTATCTGGGTCCCCCGGGCAAACACTAAATTGGTAGCTACCGCCATCCTGTCGATTTCCTTCACGTGTCTCTTGGTAGCATCCTTCTAATTCTAATGTTGACGGTCCTAGATTTTCCTTTCTTTTTTTTTTTTTTTTATTTTGGTTTAATTCGTCATTTTGCTAAAGCGTATCTTCAAGTTACTTTCTGAGAAGTATTAAGAAGTGACTTTTGACACATTGATTGTCTGAAAATATCTTCATTCTCAAACTTCAGAGTTTGCTGTTTACAGTTTTATGAAATAATTACTATTTTTTTTCCAAAACCTGCTGGTGATGGTCCATGGGTTTCTAACTTTCAGTGTTGCCATTGAGAAGCCTAAAACCGACAATCTGATTTCTGAACCTTACTATGTTCTTTTTCTTTTCTTTCTTTTTTCTTTCTTTCTTTCTTTCTTTCTTTCTTTCTTTCTTTCTTCATTACGCTGGGCAGCAAAAATATCTTTACATTTAGCAGCTTGGCTCCTTTGGGTCTGTACTATTTTTCTGTATTATTTAATTGATAGTTTCTTCCCCTCTATTTCTTTCTATTTTAAAAGTTGCTATTATTTTAATATAGACCTCCTGCTAATCTTTTTAATCTTTTTTTTCCTACTTTGCCTTTTCATCTGTTTTCTAAGAGGTATCTTCAAACTCACGTTTTTATCTGTAAAAGTATCTATTTTACTGTTATATTTTTAATTTCTTAAATCACTTTTCTTCTCTGCATGTTTGTCTGTTAGCTCCCCATATATATCTGTGCTTGTTTCGGGGGGGCAATATCTTCTCTTTTATCCCTTTGGATATTTAATAAGGTGTTTTGAAGTCTTTTTATCCTCTCTGTTCTTCCTGGTTCCCCTGACTTCCTTTCTGCTGATTGTCTCTGTCTTTCACATCAAAGCATTTTTTGAAGTGTCTATTGATCTTTGATTAGATATTTCTGTTTAAGACATTGCCTTCAGAATCTTTGTACGTGCTTTAGGGAAAAGGAGACTAGTTAACAATATTCATAGTAAGGTGATCTCCACCTGGTGGAGATTTACATAACTAAGGGTGTGTTCTGTTGGGATAATAAAATCACCTTGTCTGTCACCTGGGAAATGTACATCTGGCTGCCAACATTTTTGAAACTAAAGGAAGAAGAGTATATGTAGCTGATTTTCAATATGGTGTCTTCTGGGGATGCCTGGGTGGCTCAGTCATTTAAGCATTGAACTCTTGGTTTTGGCTCAGTTCATGTTCTCACAGTTTTGTGAGTTCAAGCCCCACATCAGGCTCTGCACTGATAATGTGAAGCCTGCTTGGGATTCTCTCTCACCCTCTCCCTCTGCCCCTCCCTCACTTGTACTGTCTCTGTTTCTCTCAAAATAAATAAATAAATATGTATGTATGTATGTATGTGTATACACATATATATATCTATATATATTTTTACATATATATATAGTACCTTCTGGTCTCTCTAGTGCCATGTTCTCCCCAAAGTCCAGTCCTTTTAGATTAATATCTCCAGAAAGGAAATCCTGGAATCCAGTAACTACTGATATAGATTTTCAAGTACTCCTCTTATTTTTTTCCTTACTGCCACTCCTACTTTTAGAGTTATAAGTTTCTTCCAATTTCTTAGTCTTTCCACATTTCTAAAGATCAGTTTGTTTCTTGATTTCTGCACTGCATAATTGAGTTTCAGCTTTAGCAGCGCTGGCACATTATTTATCGTTTACCCATGTGCTTTATTTTTTTTCATTTTGACTTTGTGGGTTTTACTCTTTTTTGTAATTTAGTAGGACTTGGGGATGAAGAAAATGTAAATCAATCCTTAAAATAATGTAACAGAGGAAGTTCTAAATAATTTTATTTCAGGAGTGACAAAATTAACTCTACCTCTTCCCAAGATATAATCTTAAGAAAAAATATGAATTGTTGCTACTTCTCAGATTATAAAGCAAAGGTCATTGACATTGACCGTGGCTGCCCTTGTAATGGTATAAACCAACATTTGGCCAGAGTCAAATGCTAGTTTGTACACTCCATTGTGTGACTTTCACCGTTCAAAGAGCTGGTTAAAGTTAAGAGATTATAATAATGGTTTTCCTGAGCATCCTCTATGTAACAAGGAAATATATTCAAGTAGAAAGTAAGAGCGTTTTGGTTTGAATTCCCATGAATATCTTTCTTTAAGACAGAACAGGTGTTGCCTGAGGACACAAGAATGGTAACTTCTGAAGTCATCATCACTGTAAACTAACTTTCCGTATTTGTGGATCATTCTTATGAGCTTTTCTTAAGCCTACATGTCCTCTTGGTGTGTTGACAAATCAGGTTTAGAATATGCAAGGTTTATGGACAGACTCTGGACCAACACAATTTCACAAGATAAATGTGGTGCTGAGTTGGAGAACAAATTTCAGAAAATAACCTTTAAAAAAAGACAAATTGGGCAGTCGATATTTCAAACATAAAAATGGTCCAGTGAGGAAACAGAAGATACTAAGATGTAAACAATAGTGACCAAAGTCAGCGCCTATTTTCACTATGGCTCTTGGAAGCCAGGTATGTTAATCTGGAACCATATAGCAAAACAGAGAGGGCATATGGATTCCAATAAAACTCCATACTGTACATATAAGGGACTTACTGCAAAAGCTCTGGAAGAGCCTGAAAACCAGACAGGATTTCAATGAAGCAACCAGGGGATAGTCAGCACATGCCCCCTTGGGGCAGGGGGATGCAAAGAAGGATTGACTGTTGGAGTGTAAGAGCTGGCCTGCCTGGCAGGAGCTGAAACTACAGAGGAGATCTATCTATTATGTACAGATTCCACTAGAGGTGAAGAAAAAGAGAGGGACAAATACTTTGGTTTTTCCCTTCCTCATGCCCTCCAATATCCTATCAATGCATTCCATTGACCTTAATTAGAAGCTAATATCAGAGAATCCTAGAAAATATAATTTTCAGACCAAGGCAGCAGATGCAATTAAGAACAAATGGATTAAAATCTGCACTTAGGGTGTGGATACTCTCTCCGTAAGTGTTGTGTTTATAAACCCAGCAAATGAGCACTGGATTGGCAGAGGATAACAACACTAACTTTCTGATTGGATCCTTTTTATACCTGGATATTAACAAGCAGGGCAAGCAGGGGAGGGCTGAGAATTCAAAGCAGGCTCTGCGCTGACAGCAGAGAGCTCCATGTGGGGCTCAGACTCGCCAACTGGGAGATCACGACCTGAACAAAAGTCAGGAGCTTAACTGACTGAGCTACCCAGGTGTCCCAGTAATTCAGTCATTCTTAAAGACCCACCAATCTTTAAAAATGGCCAAATTTGAGAGTTAAATGGGCTGTGTTATAAACCATTACTCTTGCATTTTTTTGCCTTTTATGTTGGTACTCATCTCTGACTTTTCATTATTGAGAAGTATTCGGTATTGCTTTTTATTTACAATTGTTTTAGACAGGATGAACTGTAGCAGCTTGGCACCTCCTTCTATAATAACTCTTACTAAGGATTCTGTCAACTGGTTACCTTATTTCCAGAAACCATACATTCTGGAACTGGGGGGAGACAACCGCAGGTTTTATCATCAGGTATACAATGAGTTGGCCATGGGCCAAAATTACATTTTTTATTTGATCCCCAACAACATCTTTGCTTATTTTCCCAAGAACTAGTATCAATTCAGAGGCAGTGCCTAATAGTAAATTTGGCAGGACCTTTTGGAAAAGGCCAGGAGATACACTCTTAGCATTTATTTATGATTTCATTCTGGTATCTTTCCTCATGAGTACCTGACATCCTATTAATTCAAGGGTACCAGGTCTGTTATGGGATTTAGGCCTGGAAGTTCAATAAGAAGTTATGGCTTTCTACTGAAATGACACTCCAGACTTCTGCCCATCTCATTTGGATATTTTCAGCTGTATTAACCAAGTATGGCCTTTCTGTACATTCTATATTAATGCCGTGGTCAAGAAACTTGCTATAAAGGTCACTGAGGGGTTTAAATGATATTAATAATCATAATTTTCTACTGCCTGATGTGGTTAACACTGAAAATCTGCCTCTGGCATTTATACTACTCCTTTCACTCACCCACTTGGTAACTTTCTGCCCATGGAAATCAGAGAATCTATTTCAACTGCAGCATGGGAACATCTCTAACCAACATCCTAGCCCAACAAAATTACACAGTTAAAGACTTTTAAAGTTACTGGTGATATCATAAGACTTCATTCATATGAGGACTTTAAGACCCACAATAGATGAACATAAGGGAAGGGAAGCAAAAATAATATCAAAACAAGGAGGGGGACAAAACAGAAGAGACTCTTAAATACGGAGAACAAACAGAGGGTTGCTGGAGGGATCATGGGAGGGGGGATGGGCTAAAGGGGTAAGGGGCATCAAGAAATCTACTCCTGAAATCATGGTTGCACTATATACTAACTCACTTGGATGTAAATTAAAAAAATAAATAAATAAATTAAAAAAAGAAAAGAAAAGAAGAAAAGTTACTGGGGCTCCCAGCAACAGTGCATTTCTTAGGACCTCAATATAGGGTATACCTTCTGATAAACAGTTAGGAGATACGTGGATGGGCCCTATCTGACAAAAACATTCTAGTGTTCCTCTTTCACAGAGCGTTTGAGTTTCTTCTTTACATCATACCAAGTCGTTTCTCTGACATCCCAACTCTATTTAGAAAGGGCAACTCTTCAGCAAAGACTTCCGTTAACCCAGTTGAAAAAGCCATTAGAACCACTTTCAAATGCTCAGGCTGACACATTGATCCTGAGATCTGCAGTAAGTGCACTCATGTTAAATTACAGCCTCACCTAACATTATCTTCACTCCTCTCTCTGGTGTCCGGAAATTAATTCCTCCTCTAGTTACCCAAGTATTTGCTAATATAAATGAGAAAAGTTTAAAAAAATTTGGCATGCACTTCTCAGCCTCCCTGGGCTGGTGTTTCGACTGCCTCCTTATTGGTTGCCAGTAGGCTGTGACATGAAGGTGGTTATGGGGCTAGAGATAATGGGGAGGGCAAAGATGGGGCACGGAGAGAGCTGGCTCCCTCTTGTACAGTGACAGGGTCCCCTGCATGCAGGACTACACTCAGAGGAAGTCAGAGACAGGGCTTTTTTGGCTGATTGGGTTTGTGGGTACAGGGTGTGCCAGCTCTTCTGAATTCCCCCATACGTAGGTATCCCAATCCTGGTTTCTTCTTCCCTATCCATGCCATAGTCCTCACATAATACTCTTGAAAGCATTGTAAACTCACTCGATGTCAAAATTTGTCAGTCTGTAGGATAAAATAGTGTGCTTTTAAATTTTGAAATATCTCTGTCCTTTGATATTTTATTTAATTTTGAGAGACAGAGTGTGAGCAGGGAGGGGCAGAGAGAGAGAGAGACAGACAGACAGACAGAATCCAAAGCAGTCTCCAGGCTCTGAGCTGTCAGCACAGAGCCTAATGCGGGGCTCGAACTCACAAGCCATGAGATCATGACCTGAGCCGAAGTCAGACGCTTAACCAACTGAGCCACCCAGGTGCTCCTTGTCCTTTGATATTGAAAGTTTGCCAATCCTTTTAACATACCTCAAAGCTTCACTGGTACCTTGAGCCAAAATTTTAGGTATTTTGGAGACTGTACTTTATGATTCTCTTTTCGTATGGTATTCATTGCTGTAGAGGCAACTGCCTCATCCCATAGTCCTCTACTATCTAATGGACTTTATGTTTTAAAAGTAGCAATGCTTGCCTTCATTTCAAAGAGATCATTTGATTAAATGTTTTGTCACCACTCACCAAGGTGTTCCAGGTTATGATTCCTCACTAGTGGATTTTCACTGTCTTTTGGTCAAATTAATTGCTATCACTATAGTCTGTTCAATGGTGCCTCCTAGAAATTCACATCCACCAGAAATCTCAAAATGTAACCTTATTTTGGAAATAGGGATTTTGAAGATATAATTCAAGTATGGATAGAAATTAGATCATACTCAATTATCGTGAGCCCTAAATCCAATGCAAATGTCCTTATAAGAGACAGGAAAGGACACAGAGGTACAGAAGCCATATAAAAATGGAGGCTGGGGTAGGAACTATGCTGTCACCAGCCAAGAAATACCAGGAGTCACCAGAAACTAGGAGACAGAAGAAAATATTTTCCCCTAGAGCCTTTGAAGGGAGTACAACTCTGTCTACACCTTTAGTTTTAGCCTTCTGGCCTCTAGCACTGTGAAAAAAATAAATATGTGCTGTTTCACGCCACCAAACCTGTGGTAATTTGCTACAGCCCTTGGAAACTAATACGATCACAAATTACATTTCTCTTTATGTATCAGAGTTATGTGCACTCTTCTTTTATCTATTTCTTTACTAGTTGGGATTCTTAGTTACAGGCAAAAAAAAAATTTCTTTCTGATAAAAAAAAGCACAATTTATTAAGGATATGGATGATTCACAGAACCCCCTTGAATGCTTGGGAATGAAACTAGGAAAATGGTTAGAAAGTCGATAGTAGTCTAGGCAGTTAGAAACATCCCCGATCGGGACCCAGGTTCAGTCTGGTGAGCCCAGCACTGCCACAGCCGTGGGACCAGACCAAAGAGCTGTTCCTCTTCAGTAGGTCTGGACCCTGCATAACACCACTGACCCTGGTGCCACCGTCCTAGGCCACTGAACACTGTGATGCCTCTGACACTACCACAATGGAATTTTCTCTCTCTCTGCTTCTTGGCATCATTAGATGCAGAGTTCTAAGAGGTCATATGACATTGGCCTAACTTGGGTCAGTTTTCCAGTTTGCAGGAAGACAAAAATAGAACCTGGACCTGCAAACATCCATCCTCAGAAATGGATGAGGATTCTGCTTCCCACTAGATCTCATAAATCCTCGCCAATACATATTGCACATGTTTATCTAAGGCCAGTTACATTGACTCTATACAAAAACCCATCCATACTCTGTCAAAATTTGACATATAACCTGAAAGAGAAATAGGAGACGTTGCATTAGGTTCTGTTACCCAAATGCTGTCTTTCTAGTAGAGAGAGAAAAGAAGAATGGCAAACACACAATTGTTCTTTGCATCTCACTGATTACAAGTTTATAAAACTCTTGGAACAATAGTATATTTACCTTTCTTGTTTATCTCCAAGAGATCTTTGCCCATATTTTACCATTATGTTATCTTTGTCAGCTCCATATTCAAAATTAAACTCAGGTGGTAAATTGATGACATTTGAAATGAATGAAAATGCCATGTTTAGGGATGATATTAAAGAAACTCGAGGACTTGATACTCTGTTTAAGCTGCTTTAAATGTCAACTTATGATATTATTTCAAAGGAAATTTATTTCATATCGATCAAAAAGAAACCACTCAAAATGAGTTTAATAGATCACTTGAGATGAAGGAAAATTTAATGACTATGACAATATCTTATTGTCTAGGAAAGTCAGATTCATTATTGAAGTTCCCTAAAGAAACTTATTAACCAGTTCAAAATAAAAATCAATTTCCATGGTTTCTGCTGTCACTGTTATTGAAGTTTGAATACATATGACTGAATAGTTTCCCTTTGTGTCTGTGGAGTACTATGTGAGAATAAGTCACCAGTGTAGCATAACATTTATCAAAGATTTGGGAATTGGAAAAAAAACACAAAATGTCATGTCATGTTACTTTATTCCATCACTCTGCTATGGAATGAACTTCTGGTAAACATGAGAAAGAATGGGAATCTGAAAAGGTTTGGCAAATATTTTCATTCCATGAATTCACGCAATCTAAAATTTGTTATTTGAAGATGAGAAGACTTGTCTTGAATCTGCCTTTGTGGTTAGGTACTGCAGATTGCTTTGCACTTCCTCCATTCTACCAGTCTTCTAGTATATTTTTCTCATGCAGATGTTGCAAAACTAAAAATTACATTTTTTTTAAATTTTTTAATGTTTATTTTTGAGACAGAGAGAGACAGAGCATGAATGGGGGAGGGGCAGAGAGAGAGAGGGAGACACAGAATTGGAAGCAGGCTCCAGGCTCTGAGCCATCAGCCCAGAGCCTGATGCGGGGATCGAACTCACGAACTGTGAGATCGTGACCTGAGCTGAAGTCGGACGCTTAACCGACTGAGCCACCCAGGCGCCCCTAAAAATTACATTTTTAATACTTCTTTGTACTTAGGTTCCAGATGCTAACTGATTTCCACTAAAAATATTTTCGCCTATATGAGACATAGAAAGCTCAAGTGGGAATGAGGCCATCTTTGGGTGTTTGACCACACCCCATGGACAGCCAAGACCATGGAGATAGGATATTTTTCTGCAGCAGTCAGTATTCCAGTTTCTCTTCTCCAGCTTCCTGGGGATTAAGAAGCTATTGCTATGTTCCAGAATCTAGACACTAGTTTTGTGAGCTGGGAGACATTTGTGGCTTCCTGACTCTGGATTCCTGATGTCTGTGATACACCTCAATAGTTTTAGTGGTTGTTTTGGTGGAGCCAATGGAGCTCCCGTGGAAAGCAAGTTGTCAAGTTTGGGGGTCACTCCTGAAATCCCAATTCTATATTGCATTCTTCTGACCCTTGCAATAATTCTGTGGGTATCTATTTCCCTATCAGAAATCTCTTTCCAAATGAACATATAGAATGCTTTAGTGTTTTCTATTTCTGGATTAGAATGTCTAATAAATAGACATGTCTATAAATAAATAGAATAAATAAATAGAATGTCTATAAAATATTTAAAAATAATCCTCACCAGACAATTTCATCCATCTCCTCAACATGAATGATGGAATCCAACAAAATGTAGACAGCTCAATTTAAAGATGGACACATCTTTGAGAGGCAGCCAGTCAGATGTCCTCTCCTAGAAGACTTTGGCTTCGGCTGAACCATGACTTCTTTAAATATGCAAGACCTAGAAGGATGAAGAACAGAACAAACTGCAAGTCTCTCAGGCAGTTAGTTGGGGAAAGAATCTTCATCCTCTCTGTGACCTTCAACCCCCACTTCCCAAAGCTTACCTTTCACTAACGTATTCATATCCTTGCTGCTATCATACCTTCACTCGAAATCTGGACAATAAGCAATCTAACAGGTACTAAGATTGTTTCAAATTTCCAAAGAGAGATGGAAAAAAATATTTTTATCAGTCGGGTTTTCTAGTTAGACTTCATTTAGCTCTCATGAGATATGCTGTTTACTTTCTTCCGCTTCACTCAAAATAGGGGCACATCTACTTCTCAGAGACGTCTAGACTTCACTTAGTGATAAAGAAAAGCATTGCCATAGCTTTCCTGCAGACTTGTTTTCTGTTCATTTGCGTTAATTTTTATGGAGATGGTAATTAGTGAATTACTTAACTGAAATATCTTCCCAGTAATCAGGAGTTCATATTTTACAATTATTACCAAGTTCTTCAACAATAAATAGTGGCAAAAAAAAGCATTTGAAGCCATAAAAAATGTGCCATTTAATGAAATTAAAACCCTGGCTTGCCAGAGTATTATACATGATGACATGTTGCTTGAAGGAAGTCCATTTTACTAGGAATAAGTAAACACTGGTGGGAAATAAATCTCTGTTTTAGGTTTCAAATGTGGTTGTTTACAATATTGCACCTAAGGGTGAGAAACAAATGAGGTAAATGAATTTGTATATACATTCCATGATTTTCCAGCAGTGTTATAATTAAGACTATAAAACATTGCCTTTAGCAAATAGCTATTGTGGGAATTCTTTCATACAGCCTTGCGCATGGCAGCCACATTTTGTTTGCCTTGATTTCCTCTGACAATGATTGCAACTGTCTGCTGAAGGAAGGCAAAATGTAATTGTTATATAGAATTTGTTTACAAGAGAGACAAATGCTAACAGGATTAGCTTACCCTGATTAGCTTCTGAAAAATAGAGACAATTCTAGATTCTGAAAAATAGAGACAATTCTAGATTCAAAACCATCCTTGTGTTTTGAATGGAACCACTGAGGCCCGGATGGTCAGGGGTCAAAGGCACGGAATATCATAAGTCATACATAGAATTGCACAAATTCTAAGATAGGTGGGTGGATTTAGTTGAATCTCTGCACTGTCAATGTCTTTGTCAATATTTGGTACCTTATCCCTAATGTGACTGTATTTACCTCATTTTTAGCTCAAAGGCAGACTGCATAATTAATCCGACATTAATAGCCCACAGCCAGGCCTTGATGTGATAGTGGGAGCCAACTTCCCAAAGCTCCTGGAAGTATTCCCTACTGCATCTGAGTTGCCTCCTGCCCTGCACACTGCTCCTTCTAAGTCTCTCCCATTGGCTCTTCAGCATGTTCCATCACTCATTCCTTGTGCTTCTTCTCTTCTCCATCGACACTTATACTTTGGGTAATTTTATGCAGAAAGGCCATGACCATAAATACCATCCCATGATTGCCAAATGAATACCACCAACCTCAGATATCCCCTTGGTCCTAGACTCCCCTATCTGACTGCCTACTCACCATGGCACATAAATTTTACATGTTTGCAAAAGGACTCCTGATCTGTATCTCCAAACTCAGTACCTTCCCCTGAGTCTTCATATTACTTTTGACTAGTAAGTCAGGAAAAATTCTAGGATAATGTTTTTTTTTTTTCTCTTATCACAGTCCAAATCCAATGCATGAACATGCCCTGCTAAAATACTTAAGCATAGGGGCGCCTGGGTGGCGCAGTCGGTTAAGCGTCCGACTTCAGCCAGGTCACGATCTCGCGGTGCGTGAGTTCGAGCCCCGCGTCAGGCTCTGGGCTGATGGCTCGGAGCCTGGAGCCTGTTTCCGATTCTGTGTCTCCCTCTCTCTCTGCCCCTCCCCCGTTCATGCTCTGTCTCTCTCTGTCCCAAAAATAAATAAACGTTGAAAAATAAATAAATAAAATACTTCAGCATATATCCGGAATATGCTGTGTTCGAGTTGCCATCGTGTCGACAGTGACAACTACATCTCCCAAATGGTCTCATTCCTTCCATCCCTCCCTCTTACCCTCCCCACCAACCTCACCCTCAAGTCTATTCTCCATATAGTTTAAAAATGTTTATTAGAGCACATTAAATTTAAATGCCTTTGATGTTTTCCCTAGCATTTTTTTTCAACTTTTTTTTTTGGGGGGGGGGGACAGAGAGAGACAGAGCATGAACGGGGGAGGGGCAGAGAGAGAGGGAGACACAGAAACGGAAACAGGCTCCAGGCTCCGAGCCATCAGCCCAGAGCCTGACGCGGGGCTCGAACTCACGGACCGCGAGATCGTGACCTGGCTGAAGTCGGACGCTTAACCGACTGTGCCACCCAGGCGCCCCTTCCCTAGCATTTAGAGTAATCAAAAGTCTTCCTCACAGCATAAAAGATCCTCTTGGTTCTGAATTTATGACTATCTGAGTACCTGATCTCCTCTGAATTCTCCTGGCTCACTCGCTTCCAGCCCCACCAAATGCTTGACTGTGTTTTGAGTACTAAACCTTGCTTTGGAGACTTTAAATTTGCTACTCTTCTCCAGTGTCACCTCATTTAAGAGACCACGACTGATTCTCCAACCTAAATAGCATAAAAAACTTACATGCTCTATTTCTTACTCTGTTCTCTTTGTCTTCATATCTCTTAAAAAATTTAACAAAAATTTTTTAATGTTTATTTTTGCCAGAAAGACAGAGAGTGTCAGAGCATGAGCGGGGAAGGGGCAGAGAGAGAGAGAAGGGAAGACACAGAATCCAAAGTAGGCTCCAGGCTCTGAGCTGTCAGCACAGAGCCCGACACAGGACCCAAACTCAGGAGCTGTGAGATCATGACCTGAGCCTAAGTTGGATGCTTAACTCACTGAGCCACCCAGGTGCCTCATCTTCCTATCTCTTAGAAATTCATCTTTAGGATATATATATATATATATATATATATACACACACACACACACACACACACACACACATATATATATATATATTTATTTATTTTTTTTAATTAGCCTACTTGTCCCTCTCCCTCAATAGAATGTTAAGTACCACAAGTACACATTCTTTTCGTTTGCCACCGTGTCTTTGTGCTTAGATTGCAGCCTGGCAAATAGTAGATGCTCAAATACTATTTATTAAGAAATAAAATTTCCTTTTTCCCCCCTTCTCTAAGTCAGCCTTCTCCTGAGTATAGCAATATCAGCATGAAATCTAATCTCCCTTTGAAAAAGATTATTATTAATCCTTACTTGCTTACTCTGAGCCACTATTACTCCTAAGTCTCATAGAGGCATACTCCTTGAACCTGATTCTCCTTTTGGTTGTCCTCACTTTACTAAATATTTAACATTAAAGAATTATTGTAACTTCAAGAAAGAAATTATTTTTAGTCTGAGATTATAGGTTCCATTTGGATTACATCCTGTTACCAGGAATTAAAAGCAGAATAATTTTAATAAAAATTTCCTAAACAAAAACATAGCTTTAGTTATAATAATTTTATTTAAAATGATTCTTGTTTATTACTTATTTTTTCTTTACTCTTTGTGCTGAACATAAGCTTATATTTGTCTTCATTGCAGTTATAGAGTGAAACAGGAAAATCTATAATTATTATCAGTGTTTTCAGATTACTATGTTGTTTTTAGTTTCTTTTGTGTCTATGATCTTTTGACATTTAGAATTTGGTACCTGCACAAATACCAAGATGAAGATAGTGTGAAATACTAAAGTAAAGATTATATATATATATATATATATATATATGTATGTATTTTAATTTTTTTAATTTTTTTTTTATTTTTGATAGAGAGAGAGAGACAGAGCATGAGTGGGGGAGGGGCAGAGAGAGAGGGAGACACAGAATCCGAAGCAGCCAGTCTCTGAGTTGTCAGCACAGAGCCCAATGCAGAGCTCGAACTCACAGACTGCGAGATCATGACCTGAGCTGAAGTCCGACGCTTAACCAACTGAGCCACCCAGATGCCCCAACGATGGTATATTTTGTTCAAGTTTGTAGACCTCAGAACTGAGCAAAGTGCATTTATGTTGAAATAGTATTTTTGAATTGGATTAATTTGACTTGCTCATAAATTGATGGAATACTAAGCATCATTAAATATTTATTATAATTCCATTATTTATGACACAAGCTGTTTACTTGTGGTTTTCTTCTTAATACTTGTTTTCTATTGAATGAATCATCTTCATAATGATATAGATTAGTGTTCAAGGACCTTTGGATATTTGGTTTCCCTTTGACAGTTTATGATTCTATCAAGTGTCTTCTTGTCAATGAGCTATTAAATACATGCAAAATTAGCATCCTTTATCGTAGTTGAAAAAAATCTCTATCATTTCTATGTGTTTTAGAGTTTACAAAGACTATCACAAATACTATTTCACTTGTTCTTAACAGTACCACGTTAGGGTTGTTGATGTTCTTGCCAAACAACCTCTAAAGAAATAGTCTCTGAGGTGCTCGGCAACTCCTGAAGATTATAGAGCTAAAGAGAGGCAGGATCAAAAGTTTAAATGCGGTTCAACTAATTTCAAATCCCAAGCCATCTTTTTGTAATAATTTAGAAGACAGCTTTAAAAAAAAAACAAAAAAAAACAAAATGATATGCTGCTTTATTGCTTGTACTAGTTTAGTAGATTTCACTAACAGTCATATCAGTTTCTTAAACTAGGATCATGTTTCCTGTTCTCAGTTAGAAATACAGCTGATCCTTGGAAAACATGGGAGTTAGGGGTAGGAGAAACTTTTTTCATCAGTTTTTCTCCTTCATGGTTGTCTCTCTGCTCTGGTCAGATTATAGTGGGTTATTCATCTTTAAAATTATTATTATTTGTAAATTCTCAGTACAATTAAAGTTGAATTCTTTTTTTTTTTAATTTTTAATGTTTATTTTTGAGAGAGAGAGAGAGAGAGAGGGAATGAGCGGGAGAAGGGCAGAGAGAGAGGGGAACACAGAATCCAAAGCAGGCTCCAGGCTCTGAACTGTCAGCACAGAGCCCAACGTGGGGCCTGAACTCACAAACCGTGAGATCACGACCTGAGCTGAAGTCATATGCTTAACCGACTAAGCCACCCAAGCGGCCCAAAACTGAACTCTTCATCAAATCCTTGTTTATCGGAGGATATAGTGGGGAAACAGTTGCCTCAGAGAATTAATACTTTGCAGAAGGCCCTAACTAGACATATGAGTGAAAAGCCCAACATGTAGATTTGTACCTGATTATAAACTTTGTGACTGATGCTTAACTGTGTTCACCATTATAATAAATAGAGCATATGATGCTCCTATTCATCATAGTAGTACTTTATTTCTTCTGGGATGTGTTGGCTATGGTAATTGAGCCACTAATAAATCAGAAGGAAATGAGAAATAAAAAAAATATTAAAGCATTTCACAGACATTAATATAAAGTCCTATTCGTATATTTTTTAAATGGCAGAGATTAATCATCGAGTATAGTTTCTTCCATCAAACAGCAACATGTGGGATCAGGTTCCCTGACATAGCTGAACTTTAATCAGAGGAAATAATTAGAAATTGCTCGCTGTAATAACTTATTTCTCGCAATTTAGAGTGTGTCATATATCAACAGAAACAGACCAAGAGAAGGGCAATGGAGATAAATTATGTTCATAAGATGTTCATAATATTAGTAAAGGAGTAATGATTCTTTTAAGTACAGATGTAAAAGCAAAATTCTAATTATGCCTTAACTTTCTCACCAATTGTAAGGTGCTGAACCTCTACAATCTCTAAATAGTTTCCCAAGAAATGCTTCAATACACTAATTGGATTGTTTGGAGGTTGTTAAGACACACGGTTCTTACAGCATTACAAGTATGCTCTTGAAGGCTGCAGGAGACTGGGGAGACTTCTCCATAAATCCACAGTATTGGTTCTCAGTGTTTTGCTTGAACAACCGGACGACCGGAAACGATATCTGTTATCTACCATCCAAGATCCCTTTCTCAGGAAGGTATATTCCAAAGGGCTCTTTGCTGAGTGGCAAGATGGGTGTGGGGACACAGTCTCAACTACTCTACATAGCAAATGAGAAAGATTACCCTGTGGGTTGGGAGGGGAAGTTACGAGATCGATGACCTCAGTGGCTTGAAGAAAGGGACACTGAGTGAGATTGTGCAGATTGTAATACTCCTCCATGAAGAAAACCTTCAGTAAAATGCAAATCGCTCTGTCACACAGTAGGCCATGGCCAGGGCTGTTGCACTACAATGACAAATAGAACTCATGCTTCAGTACAAATTAGAGTAAATGTGTAACTGTGATAGGTCAAGAATTCCCTTCTGTGAGCCCTTGAATGCTGACATGGTCCAGCATTCTAGTTTAAAGGAACATAAAATGTCTGGGCTTTTCTGACCTGGCTGATTCCTCCTTCCATGTCACACACTGAGCTCATCCAATTATTGGTGTGCCTCCCTGAGGAACAATGAGGGGCAGTGAGGGACTGTATGCACTCTATTTTTTTTTTTTTTTATTCTTAACTGTAGACACCTTGAATTGCTTTTCACGAAGTGAAAGTAATGAGTCAAATCTAAGTCACCTCTCACCAGGATCCTCAAACCTGGAATTGCCTTTGTGGCCTGCCCTACTTTACCCTTACATTGGACACTCTCTAGAGAAATATAAACTTTGTGTCTGTTTCAGGTGTTGAGGTGTTTTTAGGATACAAATAAGGATGCAGCTGGTGACGGTCAAAATGTGGAGCGGAGCACCAAGTAAGGTGAGTAGAGCACATCAGCAGTATTTCCAAAGCCCATAGAAATACATAAATAATAAGTAAATCTACAGGAAGAACTAAGGAAGACCGTACTTACTAAACTACCATAATGAAAACTATAGAGAAACAAAATATGGAGAAGTATACAAATTATAGAGAACTCTGTACTCAACACTCTACACTCAAACTCTGAACAAACTATAGAGAAAACTATAGAGAAACAAAGAAAAGTGTACTTACAATTTAACTCTGTCCCATCTGAGAGAAACGTACACAAAAAAGATGAAGCAGGAGGAGGGCTATTCATTATGTTGAGATATGTTTTATTAAGAGGTTTTATCATCTGTTTGGTTGAGAGTTTTTCCCATTAATGGATGTTGATTTTTGTCAAATGCTATTTCTGAATCCTTTGAGATGATCATAAGGTTTTTCTCCTTTATTTTGGTGATGTGGTGTACCACATTGATTCATTTGTGGATGTTGAACCATCCTTGCATCCACAGAATATATCTCACTTGATCATGGTGTATGATCCTTTTAATGTATTGTTGAATTTGGTTTGCTACAACCTTGTTGAGGATTTTTCATCTTTGTTCATCAGGGATATTGGCCTATACTTTCCCTTTACGTGGTATCAGGGCAAATCTGGCTTCATAAAATGAATTTAAAGAGTTTCTATTTTTTGAAAGAGTTTGAGAAGGATTGGTTTTAATTATTTTTTGAATATTTGGTAGAATTCACCAGTGAAGCCATCTGGTCCTGTACTTTTGTCTGTTGGGAGCTTTTTGATAACTGATTCAATCTTGTTACTAGTAGTTGGTCTGTTCAGATTTTCGATTTCATCATGATTTAGTCTTGGTAAGATGCTTGTTTCTAGGAATTTATTCATTTTTTTCCAGGGTCACCCACTTGGTGACATATAATTGTTTATTGTGGTCTCTTAATAATTCCTTGTAATTATGTAGGACCAATTGTAACATCTCTTCTTTCATTTCTGATTTTATTTATTTGAGCCCACTCTCTTTTTTTCCTGTTGAGTCTAGCTAAGTTTTTGTTTTTTTGTTTTTGGTTTTGTTTTTAAGAAACAGCTCTTAGTTTCATTGATCTTTCCTGTTGTCTTTTTAGTCTTTATTTCATTTATTTCTGTTCTAATCTTTGTAATTGTCTTCTTTCTACTAACTTTGGGCTTTGTCAGTTCTTCTTTTTCTGGTTCCATGAGGTGTGAGGTTAGGTTCTTTATTTGACTTTTCTTATTCTTTCAGGTAGGCATATATTGGTGTTGACTTCCTCTTAGAACTGGTTTCGCTGTGTCTTATCACTTTTGGTATGTTATATTTCCATTTTTGTCTCAAGGCATTTCTTAATTTCTATTTTGATTTTTTCTTTGATTTATTTGGTTGTTCAGCAACATGTTGTTTGATCTCCACATATTTGTGAATTTTCTAGTTTTCTCTGTGTAATTTATTTCTAGTTCCATATGTTGTGGTTGGAAAAGATACTTGATATGATTTCAGTCCTATTACATTTATTAAGAATTGTTTTATGGGGCTTCTGGGTGGCTCAGTCAGTTAAGCGTCCAACTTCAGTTCAGGTCATGATCTCACTATTCATGAGTTCAAAGCCCTGCATTGGGCTCTCAGAGCCTGGAGCCTGCTTCAGATTCTGTCTCCCTCTCTCTCTCTGCCCCTTACCTGCTTGCTCTCTGTCTCTCTGTCTCTCTCAAAAATAAATAAACATTAAAAACATTAAAAATAAGAAAAGAATTGGTTTATGGCCTAACATAACCTATTTGGAAAATGTTCCAAATGTGCTTGAGAAGAATGTGTATTCTGTTGATTTTGGGTGAAATGTTCTGCATCTGTTAAGTCTATCTGCTCTAATGAGTTATTTAGGATCGATGTTTCTTTATTGATTTTCTGTCTGGATGATCTATCCATTGATATAAGTGAAATGTTTAAGTCCCCTACTATTATTATATTGCTGTCTATTTTTTCCTTTAGGTCTGTTAATATTTGATTTATATATTTAGGTGCTCCTATTTTGGGTGCATAAATTTTACTAATGTCATGGCTTCTTCTTTTTTTTTAACGTTTATTTATTTATTTTGAGAGAGAGAGAGGGACAGCAAGCAGGAGGGGGGCTCATTGAAAGAGAGAGAACCCTAAGCTGATGTGGGGCTCAGCCTCACAACTGTGAGGTCATGACCTGAGCTGAAATCAAGTCAGATGCTTAACCAACTGAGTCACCCAGGCGCCCGTAATACCATGTCTTCTTATTAGATTGAGTCCTTCATTATATAAAGCCATTTTTTGTGTCTTATTGCAGACTTTGTTTTAAAATCTATTTTATCTGATGTAAGTCTAACCATTCCAGTGTTTTTTTGGTTATTTTGCAAATGGTTTGTTTCCATTTGCATGGAAAAAATATTTTCCATTCCTTCACTTTCAGTCTGTGTATTTTCATACATCTAAAATAAATCTTTTGTAGGAAACATATAGCCGAGGTTTTCTTATCCATTCAGCACTCTATGTCTTTTGTTAGAGATTTAACTTCATTTACATTTAAAGTGATTATTGATAGGTGTCTACTTTTCGCCATTTTGTTCATTGTTTTCTGGCTGTTTTTGTAGTTTCTCTCTTCCTTTCTCTCTTCTCTTGCTTTCTTCCTTTGTTGTTTGATCACTTTCTTTAGTGGTATGCTTATATTCCTTTCTCTTTATTTTTAATGTACTTACTATAGGTTTTTGCTTTGTGGTTACCCCAAGGCTTACATATATAGCAACTTATGTCTATAACAGTATTTTAAGTTGATAACAACTTAAGTTTAATCTCATTGTAAAGCTCAACATTATTATTCCCCTTCACCTTTTGTTTTTGATGTCACATTTTATACCTTTTTATCTTGTGCATCACTTAAATTATTGTAATCATAAGTTATTTTTACTACATTTGTCTTTTAATAAAGCCAGTAGGCTTTATGAGTAATTAATCCACTACCTTTACTATTTACTTTTCAGTAGGATTTATTCTTTCCTGTGTGTTCTTGTTGCTAATTAGCATCTTTTCTTTTCAGTTTAAAGACTTCTTAATTAAAATATTATCCAACATTATGTCAATATACTTTCTGGAAGAAAATGCAGCATAGAAAATCGGTTGAAAGGAAGCTCACAAGTTTTCAAAGTAAGAACATAACATATTCCCTTTCATTTATTTATTTTAATGCCAAGAGGTGCCTGAGTGGCTCAGTCAGTTAAGTGTCTGATTTCGACTCAGGTCATGATCTCGTGGTTTGTGAGTTCAAGCCCTACATCAGGCTCTGTGCCGAAGCTTTGAGCCTGGAGCCTGTGTCCAATTCTGTGTCTCCCTCTCTCACTGCCCCTTTTGCTTGTGCTCTCTCTCTCTCTGTCTCTCAAAAATAAATAAACATTAAAAAATCATTAGCAGAGCAACAATAAATAAATAATTTGGTTGTTCATTACTTCCATTTTTTTTCAACATAAAATAAAATAATTAGTATTTTAAACATCCATGACCCTGCATATTACCAAACTAAGCTCCTAAAATTTTTTAGCTAACTTGGTAAAATGAAGAGTTATAAGAAGTAAACCCAGGGTGAGTGAAGTGATTAGGACAAGAATCACTGGGAATATTAGATTTGTCTCCATTCTAAAAGAGCTCTTGGGGATTCTTCTGTACAATATAGGGGTAGGAAAAGTTGATTGAAACTTCAGTGGAGAGTTAGACCCTGTGAGTTCTCTTGTAATTTATGATTATTTCATTTTGAGACAAATTTGAGTAAAAAGTAAATTCCAAGTTCAGTGAGTGCATCAATCCATTCTTAACTTGATTTACATTTAATGGCAATTTTCATTGTCACTTAGACTATGATCAGTGTTAGTAGAGACGTTTGTTGATATTTGAAAATCAAAATTCAATCTTATCTTTGAACAAGTGAAAAATGATAAATAAGCCAACGTTATATAATATCTTAATTATTGTGCCTTTAGTTTTGTTAGTTTTTATTTGTATATAAGTGCAAATAAAGAATTACCAAATAATTCCATAAAGTTTATTAACCAAAATAGCAATACCTCCTTCCTCTTCCCACCAATACTCTTTAAAAGCAATCATTTTCAACTCACAGGGGACTTATAACCTTCACTTAGTTACTTTTCAGTTATACAATTTATTAAATTTCCACCATGGAAGATAAGAAAGATTTCAACTCGATTTAAACACCACTGCTCACTGCTAACAGTGCAACTCTCATATCTATAGTCTTTTAATATAGTTAATTTATAATTTTGATCAAACTAAGTATTACTGTTTACATAAATATTACTATGCTGAAGCTACTGGGAGTTTATTTGTATAATACAATATAATTACTTTTCCCCACAACTTTGTATTGTCATTGGTATTAAAATTTTTCTTGTTTTGTTTGCTTATACTTAAAAAATACTTATCACTAATTCATCCATAAACTGTTCTCCAGTTGTTTACACTCTTTCTTGTGTAAACCAAACAATAGCCATAAGCTTTGGATATTCTACCATTATTATCGTCTCTTTCAAATGCCCCTAAGCTACCAGTTGGACCCATCATACTCCAGAAATGCTGCATGGAACTTACTTATTTTCCATCACAATCTACCAGAGAATTCTCAACCATCTCTCAGTGAGGTCACTTGTTTCTTAGATCCGATGTCTTTTACTTGGTTGGGTTATGTTCTTTTTTTTTTTTTTTTCCCCCTTCTCCTTGAATCACCTATTCCAACAGATTCCTGAGAAAATGTGCAAGAGAGACAAGTTTTTAAACCATGATCTGAAAATACCCTTAATCCAGCCTCACACTGGGTTGAAAACATGGTTAGGTATAGACTTCTAGGTCTCTCAAAAGTTAAAAGCATTTTATTAATTAATTCTAACTCCTGATGGCATTATTAATACACCCAATGCAGTTTTTATTTTTATTCTCTCAGTAATGTATTTATTTTATTTTTTATTTTGTTTTTATTCTCAAAAGTATATCTTTTCCACAATTTCTGAAGGTTCATTAAAATATGCTTTGGGATGGATATATTTATATATTTGCATAGTCTGAAGCACTTTAGGGAAATTTTCCAATGAAATGCATTTACTTAATATTCAGGATACTATTTCGAAGTATTTGTTGATATTTTCTTCTATTCCATTTTACCTTATTACTTCTGTATTTCTTTGCCTTACATTTTGCTGTATTTTTTGAGATTAAAAACATTATAATTTTATCAAATTTTTGTAAGTATATGTAGATGTGTGTCTTGAGTATTTATATATTTTTTCAAGACCTTTTATTTGTTTCCTGATGATTTCTTCCTTCCATTATATTGAATAATTAATATATTTTTTCATTTTAGTAAATCAACATCATAAAAAGGTTTACCATGAAAAGCATTATTCTTCCACTTCTTACTCATGTATCCCGTTCTCAACCATCAAAATCAGCACTTTCATAAACTTTACAGAGATTTTTATACAAATTAACTTAAAATGTTTTTTTCCTCTTTTTAACATAAAAAAATGGAATATTACCTTTTTCTCTGCCTTTCTCACCTAATATTTGGATGCCTTTTTTTGTGTGTACTGTTCATAGAAATCTCCTTCATTCCTTTTTATGTATAATCATTTATTTAATGAGTTCTCTCTTGATAGGCATTTGATTAATTCCCATTTCTTACTCTGACAGTAATGCTACATTGAATAACCATGTTTATAGGCCATTTAATGTATGGGAAAATATACGCTTAATGCATGAGCAAACATAAGTTCCCCAAAGTGCAATTTCAAGATCAAATGTTATACAAATTTGTAATTCTGAAAGATAGTTCTAAAGCTGCAAACCATCATCAGTTTTTGACTTTGTTAATTAAACAGGTGAAAAAATATTCCACTGTATGTTTAATAAATACATTTTTTCTCATGATGAAGGAAGATTTTTTTAATGTTTAAGAGACATTTGTATTTCATTTTCCTTTTTTTTTAATATTTATTCATTTTTGAGGAGGAGAGAGGGTGGGGGCAGAGGGGCAGAGAGAGAGACACACACACACACAGAAACCAAAGCAGGCTCTAGGCTCTGAGCTATCAGCACAGAGCCTGATGAGGGTCTCGAACCCAGGAGCCACGAGATCATGACCTGAGCCAAAGTCGGATGCTTAACCAACTGAGCCCTCCAGGTGCCCCTGTACTTCCTTTTTTATGAACTGTTTATGTTCTTTGCCAAATTTATATTTTGCTTTTTGCTTATTTCTTATCAGTCTACAGATTTTTATACCTATACATTAAATAATTTTTTTGTCTCTGATATGATTTTCAGGTTTGAAAACATTTTTCTCATAGTTCTGAGAGTTGGAAGTCTGAGATCAGGGTGCCAGTGTGGTGTAGTTCTGGTGAGAACCCTCTTCCTGGCTTGCAGATGGCTGCCTTCTTATGATATCCTCACATGGTGGAAAGAATGAGAGAACTTCCTGGGGTGTCTTTTATATGGACTGTCATCTCATTCAGGAGGACTGAATCTTCATGGCCTATTCACCTCCTATTCATCAGGAGGGTTTAAACATAAGAATTTTGTGCCAATGCCAACACTCAGTTTGTAATAGCCCATCCTGGCCCCTCAAAATTCATTCTCTTCTCACATACAAAATACATTCATTCCGTCCCAACAACCCCAAGAGACTTAACTCATTCCAGCATCACTCTAGAGGTTAAACTCCAAAGTTTCACCTAAATATCATCTAAAACAGATATGGGTGAGATTTGAGGTATGATTCATCTTGAAATAAGATTTCTCTCCAGCTCTGAACCTGTGAAATCACACGAGTTATGTGTTTCCAAAATACAATGGTGGGACAGCCATAGGACAGACATTCCCATTCCAAAAGGGAGAAATAAAAAAAAAAAAAAAAAAGGAAGGAGTGACAGGTGCCAGGTAAGTGTAAAACATCACAAAGCAAATTCCATTATATCTGAAAGCTGGGGAATAATCTTCTTTCACCTATTTCTCTTCCCTTTAGGACCTGTGGGTTGCAGACCCATCTTCAGGACCAGCTGGGGTGGAGGTCCCACCTTTGGGGCCCATTGAGGGGATTGATCTGCCCCTAGAGCTCACACTCCCAGGGCTTTGCCAGGGGACCCTGCCTCAACTTGGATCAGCTGCTGAGATAGGATCTGTTAGGGTTTGCCACTGTAAAGTTACTCTTTTCCCTTTTCCACGCTGTACTCATTGAAAGGCTGTCATTATGCATGGCCATGATGGAATAGGGAGCTATTTTCCACCTGTCTTAGTTCAGGCTGCTGTAGCAAATTAGCATAGACTCAGTGGCTTAAGCAACCATGGAAACTTATTTCTTGAGGCTCTGGGGTCTGGATATTGGAGATCAGGGTGCCTGCATGGTCAGGTTCTAGTGAGATTCACCTTTCAAGTTGCAGGTTGCTGACTTTTTATTGTATTCCATCATGGCAGGAAGAGTTAGCTACCTCTCTGACTTCTTAAGGACATTAATCTTATTTATGAAGGCTTCACCTTCACGTTCTTATCACATCCTGAAGGCCTAACCTCCAAATATCATTGCATTGGGTTAGGGTGTCAACATATAATTTTGATAAGGGGGACATAAACATTCAGTCCATAATACTACCTCCTTATAAGTGTGTATCTACAAAAATTATTGGGGTGCCTGGGTGGCGCAGTCGGTTAAGCGTCCGACTTCAGCCAGGTCACGATCTCGCGCTCCGTGAGTTCGAGCCCCGCGTCGGGCTCTGGGCTGATGGCTCAGAGCCTGGAGCCTGTTTCCGATTCTGTGTTTCCCTCTCTCTCTGCCCCTCCCCCGTTCATGCTCTGTCTCTCTCTGTCCCAAAAATAAATAAACGTTGAAAAAAAAATTATTAAGATTTCTTTTGCATGGGAAGCTTTTCATGATGTTTTTAATCCGCATGAATAACTTTAAAAAATGTTTTGTTCTATGTAGTTCTCTATTTTTAAAATGTTTTTTAAATATTTATTTATTTTTTAAGAGAGAAAGACAGACACAAGTGTGGGAGGGGCAGAAAGAGAGAAAGACACAGAATCTGAAGCAGGCTCCAGGCTCTGAGCTGTCAGCACAGAGCCTGACGCCCGGCCCGAAGTTATAAACTGAGAGATCCTTGAGCTGAAGTCGGACGCTTAACTGACTGAGCCACCCAGGTGCCCCTGTAGTTCTCTATTTTTAAGCATAGACGATTTGCTTTTTTTTTTTTTTAAGTTTATTTATTTTGAGTGAGAGAGAGAGAAAGAGTACAGATGGGGCAGAGAGAGAGAGAGAGAGAGAGAATCCTAACAGGCTCTGCACTGTGGGGCTCGAATTCACAAACTGTGAGATCATGACCGGAGCTGAAGTCAAATGCTTAACTGACTGAGCCATGCAGGTGCCCCAGAGGATTTTCTTTTAAATATGGTGATGCTTGGTTGTCTGCTAATAAGTAAGGGCTGGGAATAAAAACTAAAAACTAATAATAAACTTTCTGTATGGGGATGAGGCATATTGGCTATCAGCTTCACTGTTTAGTGTTGCCTGGCTAGA
Organism: Leopardus geoffroyi; assembly: GCF_018350155.1. Classification (NCBI taxonomy): domain Eukaryota; kingdom Metazoa; phylum Chordata; class Mammalia; order Carnivora; family Felidae; genus Leopardus; species Leopardus geoffroyi. Next base: position 168,669,827 of record NC_059327.1, read on the forward strand.
TAACTCTATGTCGGTATCATCAGGGTTTTGTTGTTGTTGTTTGCTTATTTATATGTTACTTTGGGGTGGACACATTCTGCAGTCAATAATACATTTACAGTCTCCTACTGAGAGGGTGTAAGGAAACTTGGCTACCAGCTTAGTGAGTTTCTGAGCTGAGGATCTGAGGAAAGTTGGGGATAGAGGTGGCATTGTCTCTGGGGATGACTCAGCCCTTAGACTACAGACAAGTTTTCATTAACTCCTGTGAGACTCTAATCCTCAGTCCTTAACTGTGCTATCTCTAAGGCGGGGATCTCTTACTCTGCTTTGCATTAGGCAAATGAGATCAGGGGGATTCTAATTGCTTCTCTCCTCACCCTTATTTTCCATCTCTTATGTAAACCTCAGGTACATGTGAATTTAACTATGAAGCAAATATCAGTCAAAAGATCTACCTTTATTCCTATTTCCAGAAGCACCTCGCTTCTGGAATCCTGAGCCTTTCATTTGTTTTGATTTATAAATCAGGTTGCTTTTCTTTTTTCTTTCATTTCTCCCAAACTGGCTTAGGATTCAACTTTCTTAGTAATATCTGCCGGTTTCCTTTGCTTTGAGATTCTAAACTGCTGTTGCTACATGTTTTTGATTTCTTGGTCTTAGGGAGTTTATGGTTTTAAAAATTCACTTACTGTTTTTTGTTGTTTTTTTTTTTTTTTAGTGGAGCTTGGGAAACAGATGAAAGTAAAGGCATGAGTAAAATTTCTTACCTGTGATGGGCTAGGTTTTATCTTCATAGTGATATAATGAGTTGAGAATATTATTCTCCATCAATGTTTCATAGTATCTTTCTAAATGCTGTCAGTAAAGGGGAGGGGAGGGAACATGGAGATGTGGTCTCCTACAGCTAACCTGGAGTGAGGTAGTCTTACCAGTCATTAAAAGCTGAAGCATGGGAGGCTACATTCAGTCAGGAGACCATGGATGAAGGCTCTTTAGGGCTAGGGGGAGGCTGGAGCTTTGATGAGAGCAGAGAGCAGAAAGACAAGAGAGAACAACAGGGAGTGAAGAAACTAGAGGTTTGAAAAAGTTGAGTGAAATTTTAAAAAAAATGTTTTTTAATGTTTATTCATTTTTGAGAGAGAGAGGGAGACAAAGACTCTGAAGTAGGCTCCAGGCTCTGAGCTGTCAGCACAGAGCCCGATGCAGGGTTTGAACCCACGAACTGTGAGACCATGACCTGAGCTGAAGTCAGACATACAACCGACTGAGCCACCCAAGCGCCACAGGTCAAATTTTAGTAGTTGTCATGAGTTGGGACAATGGGGAGAAGATGTAGATCAGTGTTTATGAATACTTTCTGTGATTTTTTTTTATCTTTTTTTTTTTTTTTTAATTTTAAAGAGAAAGAGCATGCAGGGTAGAGAGGCAGAAGGAAAGAGGGAGAATCTTAAGCAGGCTCCATAGTCTGTACAGAGCTTGATGCAGGACTCAATTCCATGACCCACGGATCACGATCTGAGCTGAAATCAAGAGTCAGATGCTCAAGCTACTGAGCTACCCAGGTGCCCCTTTTTCTGATTTTTAGATGTACAGTTTCCTTTTTAGTGTCCCCAGGATTTAATTAATCAGCATTAATTATGTTTGCTGTTCTTCTTGGAGTCATATTTATGTTTCTTTTTACGTGACTTTGTTGAGGAACTATGCATATTTTCTAGTCAAATATGCATGCATTTAAATTATAATACACTTGCTCCTTCCAAAATCATTCTACATAACTTACATTAAAAACACAGACATATTGGGGCGCCTGGGTGGCGCAGTCGGTTAAGCGTCCGACTTCAGCCAGGTCACGATCTCGCGGTCCGTGAGTTCGAGCCCCGCGTCGGGCTCTGGGCTGATGGCTCAGAGCCTGGAGCCTGTTTCCGATTCTGTGTCTCCCTCTCTCTCTGCCCCTCCCCCGTTCATGCTCTGTCTCTCTCTGTCCCAAAAATAAATAAACCTTGAAAAAAAAAATTAAAAAAAAAAAAACACAAACATATTTACATACTACATCTGCAAATACAGAGTAAAATTTAAAAGAGATAATAAGTAGGCAGGAAAAACATGTAGTTGACATTGTAAAATCTCTTTTTGAGGAAAATATGATGTAAGGCAATCTCCCCTTCCCAGGTAAAGGAGTACAATGCTCATGGACGTTTTATGGTGAAGAAAGCAACAGACATGTTTCTGAAAGACATAAAAGGAGTTCATGAGGACACCTGGGTGGCACAGTCAGTTAAGCGTCCGACTCTTGATTTTGGTTCAGGTCATGATTTCCCGGTGGTTTGTAAGATCGAGCCCCACGTGGGGCTCTGCACCCAGTGAGAAGGTTACTTGGGATTCTCTCTCTCCTTCCTCTCTGCCCCTTCCCATGCTCATGCACGCATGTGCATGCTCTCTCTTTCAAAGTAAATTAACAAACTTGAAAAAAAAGAATTCATGGACACTATATTAGTTTCCTGTTGGTCCTGTAACAAATTACCACAAACTTAGTGGCTTAAAACAACACAAATTGATTATCCTAAAGTTCTGGAGGTCAGAAGTCCTAAAATCAAGAAGTTGCAAACTTCATTCCTCCAGAGGCTTCAAAGAAGAATCTGTTTCCTTGCCTTTTTCAGCTTCTTAGAGGTTACCTATATTCCTTAGTTTGTGGTCTCATCATTTTAAAAGCTGCAAAGTAGCATCTTCAATCTGTAGTCTCTAACCTCAGTCCTGCTCTTATAAAGACCCTTGTGATTGCATTAGATTCAATCAATAATCCAGGATAATATCCCCATCTGAAGATTTCTAACTTAATTATATTTGCAAAGTTCCTTTTGTCATATAAAGTAATATACTTAGAGGTTTCAAGGCTTAAGGCATCTTCGGTGGAGAGAGAAGGCATTATCCCACACATGGATACATAAAGGGTGAAAAAAAACAAACAAACAATTCAGTCTAGGGAGTAGGAAGATATACTTTGTATGCGTCCGGGCAAAAAAAAAAGTCAAGGACAATAATTCATTTCATCCTTTCAGACATCTGCTCATTTCTTTGCTCATTAGTAATATCATTAAATCATAACAAGCAAAGAAGGGAAATGGAAAGCACATGAGGAAAGACAGCACAGTGGCAGGAATGGGCAGTATACAGTTGGGCAGGCTGTGTGTGTGTGTGTGTGTGTGTGTGTGTGTGTGTGTTGCATGTGTCTGTTGCATTTTAAGCATGTTATTAGAGACACACAGAGGGTTATAATCTAGGAATGTAGCATTCTGACTATATCTGGTTCTATAGAAATAATTCCACCAACTGTAGAGCAGAATTATTCTTAGTATTATTTTTGATTTATGTACCACGTTATAAGATTGGAAATATGCCAAAACAATTTCCCTCTTTCAAATAGGAAGTACAAAAAAGTAACCAATAAGAAATTTTCCAAAATAACTCTTAGCAAAAGCAGTAAGACATTTTTGAGAATGCATTGAACAAGAGGCTTAGAACTAAGTATGAATGATTTAGAAATAATAATTAATCTTATAACCATCATTTGAAAGTACTTATGGCCTAAAGTGCCTTTATTTATAAAGTCATCAAACCACCTCATCATTTAGGATGGGTAATTACTTATATTGTTCTGTGATTTGGCAAATGTGCAAGTGTGGACTGCTTGCTAAGATGAAAACAATATTCAGCCGTGGTTTCCACTGATATAGTGTCTTGTTTTTGAAAGAAATACAGACTGTCTTTCACTAAGTTTAATAAAAATTCAGTTATTGAAATGGCTATTAGGTTTGTTCCAGTACCCACAAAGAATTAAAAAAAATAAGAGAAGAATATTTACATTTCTGCCTCTTTACATGTTTACAGATAAATATCCGTAAGTACAGACCTTAGTCATGGAGTCGGATGCCCAGCCATGAGTGAGGATAACAGTCCTAAAGGAGGAAGCCAGAAATCACATTTCATCTAACCTTGAAAATCTACGTGCAGAAAACTTGGGGCATCTCACCATTTCTTATTCAGTTGTCATTCCTGTTTATACTGCAAGCATCTGAATAAATGCAGACTTTTTGGGGGACTCTTTCTCAAAATAGAGAGAACCTATAAATTATTTATGTTATTGTATAATGGTTGCATAACCCAAACTGATCAAACGAAAACTTCTTTAGAGTGTGTCAGATGTAAATGAAATTCACCATGCCACATTAACCAATAATCTTACTCTCTTGGCATTTGCTTGGGTATTTAAATATGATGCTTGATATTGCATCCAAAACTGCTGTCAGTATAAGTAGGTAATAAGTCTATATTTGCCATCCTTGGAACATTTCTTACAGGGTTGGTAAACAATCGTGGGTGTTAACTTCCTCCCTTGGTTACATAAAGTTAGATAAAAATACTCTTTTCCTGTATATGTTATTTTTTTCCTCATTTTATTTTCCTCCTCGATAATTAGGACGATGCTATCATCAGTTTGTTCAAAAGAATCTTTATTGTTGTATTTCTCTATGTGTTGCAGTGCCCTGTATTATCGTATTGCATTACTTTTCCTTTCTTCCTGGTCTTCTTTACTCCTGTTTTCTCTAGCCCACTTTACTATATAACAAATTTTCTTTAATATGTATACAACCTTAAAAAATACATAGTTATTTTCATCCCCTTTTTTGCTTTTATTTACTTATTTTTACTTTTTTTAATGTTTATTTATTTTTGAGAGAGAGAAACAGAGTGTGAGCGGGGGAGGGGCAGAGAGAGGGAGACCCTGAATCTGAAGCAGGCTCTAGGTTCTGAACTGTCAGTATAGAGCCCAAGGCAGGGCTGGAACCAATGAACTTGTAAGATCATGATCTGGGCCGAAGTCGGACGTTTAACCACTGAGCCACCCAGGCTCCCTCCCCTTTTTTGTTTTTCTAATATTTGAATTTATCTAAGAATAGTGGTTTGTTTGAGATTCCCACTTTTTCTTTTTTTTTTTAATTTTTTTAAATGTTTATTTATTTTTGAGAGAGACAGGGACAGAATGCGAGTGGGTTGCGACAGAGAGAGAGGGAGACACAGAATCTGAAACAGGCTCCAGGCTCTGAGCTGTCAGCACAGAGCCCCACATGGGGCTCAAACTCAGAGTTGCGAGATGATGACCTGAGCTGAAGTCAGGCGCTCAACCGACTGAGCCACCCAGGTGCCCCATGATTCCCACTTTTTCAAATTTGGTATTTTATAGTGGTTCCAGTAGTTATTCCTCTGGTCTATGTTTTAAAATTCATTGATACATGTTATTTAGATTCTGTTTCATATTTTGCTTATATTATTTGTCTTATTTTCTTGTTCTCATTTTGCTTTTTTTTATCTTTCCTCTTCTTATTTTTTGTTCCATCCTAGAACATATTTTCTACAATATTTTCTGTTATTGATTTTTTTCCAAAGATTTGCCTTTTCATGCTCTTCTAAAAAAATATGTCATTAATTTTTATTCATATTTACTATTTCCTTCCTTTTTACTCTTCTGCTTTTCTCTGTTGCTCTATAACTATCTTAAATTGAAATTATTAGTTTTCAGTTATTTCATGTTTTTTTCTGATAAATGTGTTTAAAGCTATAAATTTAAAGGATGACTTTAGCTATATTCTATACATTTAGTTGAGTTTTTTTATTTTAATATATTCCTGAGTGTTTTGTAATTTTCTTTTTGATTTCTTATTCAATATAAAGTTTATTTATTGATTAGCTTACAAAGTATGCAGATTTTTTTTTTAATTTCAAGTTTGATTATATAGCGTTAGAATACAAAGCCTGAGTTCTGAAACTTTAGAATTCATGAAGGTATCTTTGCGGACTATATTATCACTGATTTCTGCTCATGTTACATCTGTAGTTAGTGTTCTCTGTTAATCAACTATAAAAGTTTATATACATGCATTCACACATGTAAAAAATATGTATGTATGTATGTATGTGAGTTTATTAGTTGGGATTTAAAAGCCTAGTATAATTTTGTTTAATATTTTTTCTATATGTTTAATATTTTTCGTTTAATATTTTTTCTATATTTCTTTCAGCTTCTAAGAGGAATACATTAAAAAATTCTAAACACCAATTTGATTTATCCATTTCTTCCTTTGGTTCTGTAAGTTGTTGCTTTACTTAATTTTGAAGCTCTATTATTACGTACACATAATTATGATCATTACATTTTATTAAGCTTAATAATCTTTTGTAAGTACATATTTTTATGCTTTATGATACTTTTGCCTTAAATTTTATTTGATGTTACATGAAAGTCTTGTTTCCTCTTTCTTGTGATTTATAATAGCCTGGCATATCTTTTTTTCTTTTCCTTTATTTTCATCTTTTCTTCACCATTTTATATATCTTTTATAACACATATTCCTGGATCTGTTTTAAAAGTTTTCTCTAAGCCGAGACTCCGCATTTTGATAATTTAATCCACTTGCATATTTGGAAATACATTACATTCAGGAAGATCTTTTGTTTTATTTCATTTCTTTTTTAGTACATTTTAAAAAATCTAGTTTAATTTTATCTTTCCTTCCCTTGGGTTAGATTAAAATTTTCTCTTCTGTCTTCAAAATAATACTGTCAAATTAGTTTTTTGTATGATTATCTGTTACTTATAAGACGCAGTCATGTTCACATTTTCTTACAGATTTCTTACAATTATTTACATCTTGACCTTTTGGCAAAAGAAATACATGTTTTAGAACACTACTCTTTTTTGGTTGTGTGCCTTTGGCAATGTTTTCTTCTGTAGTATCTCCAAGATCAGGCTGAATAATAGAACTACCTTCCTGTGCTAGCTTTCCTGTCCCCTCCCCACCATCGCTGGAAATCTGTGAGGTCTCAAGTTATCTGGGAGGTATTAGAAGGCTTTAAACAAACAAAAAGACAATCAAACAAAAAATAAGTAAGTAAAATAATGTCTCTCTCTTTAAAATTCCTTATTAGAAACATACTTTGGATTTGAGCAACATATATATAGTGACATATTTTCCAGAATATGCATGTAAGAGATCACATGGGCTATTAAATGGAAGGAGCCTAGAGGCTTAGAACTTTCATTCATTAATTTATTTTAATTATAATTTCTCTTTGGCATTTTATGTTATCCTTAACCAATTAAATGGAAAGAAAATGAAAACTTGGGCAAAAATATGATAGAGCCATAACTAGGAAATCCATAACTTAACTGGATATATATATGTGACACATACATACATACGCGTGAGTAGAAGAAAGGTGCACAGGAAGGCAAACTTTACCTACTGTTCAACTGAAGAAGAATTTCTGCAACAAAAAGTGAAGTCATGATCTTATCACCCCTGTGCCCATCGTTGATTTATTTTATGCAACATGAATCTTCATAAATATTAGAACTACTTGTATAATGCCAGTATATAATATAAATGCAAAATAACATTATTAACAATTAGACCATCCAGACAATCCGTCAACTAGAATTAACAAAGGGTATGTCTAAATTGTTGCTAATGGTCCATAATAGTAGTGATTTATCATCTGAATTAATACAAAAATCCAGTCCTGTTCTTTTTAAACAAACAAGCAAAAAAAAAAAAAAAAAAAAGTCCATCTATCTTCCTTCCATTTACTGTTTTTATAGTGAATGGATTATTTTTATTGTATCTATTTAGTTTCTGTCTGGTCAGCATTAGCTCCCTTCTCTTGTTGTCCCACTTCTCTCTTAACTTAGGGGCTGCTTCTTTTTCTTTTCTAGCCATTCAAAGAGGAACCATTAAATACTCACGTAGGCTCCTCTTTGGCCACAGTTGACTGGAGCTGAGGTGGATAGTTATCAGAGAGCAATCGTTGGTCTTCTCTGGGACTGTAAACCTGGGAACTAAGTCAACCTCCTGGTGGAAGAAACCATGGGATGTGAAGTTCTCAAACTATTTGTGCCCATGTTTCCCACTGTGCAGAGAAACTGTGGAGAAACATAATTGATATACTCTAAAGAGACAGAAAGGAAGAGGACTCTGATGGAGGGAAGGAGACTTAGAAAGAGAGTTGCAGAATCATGAAAGAAAGTCACACTATATAAATAAGCTCTGAGTGTGTGTGTGTGTGTGTGTGTGTGTGTGTGAATATGTGTGTTTGAGAGGTTTAATAGTCCTCAACATAATAATTGTTGACAATCCACATTCTGACCTAGAATCGTGAGTCAAATTTCACTTACCAGGATAGAAACAGGCGAGTTATTTGCCTTTTCTGTGCCTCACTATCCTCCACTATTAGATGGCAACGATTTGAACACTTTTCTAGAATAGCCATGAGGTTTCAATGAGTGGGTAGAAAGGTATGGATATGGATATAGATATAGATACATATCATTTAGAACAATGCTTTGGAAGAGAAAGTGCTGAACAATATTATTTGTTATTTTCAATAATATTTAAATGCTACTTTTGTATTTTTCTCCTATGACAGGAGCTACATGAGTATCAAACAATCACCATTCTTCTCTCCAAAAGCACACTTAGAATTCCCATCAGCAATTCTTTCCTCAGCTACACCATATCACCGCTACCCGAGGTAAACCTGTTTCACGAAACAACAAAACAAAATTGGCAATAATAACCAAAATTGCTTTTGTGTGAAGGTTACTACAGGGTAGTAATTTTATGTTTAACTTGTTTTTTTTTTTTGTCATGACCAGTTCTTGCATTTGCACTACAGTGATTTGTATGATTTATCCTTCTAAAATGTGTTAATAATAAAAGATACACACACACACACACACACACCCATATATACATACATACATACATACATACATACATAATTTGTTTTGTAAAGTTACAGGGAACAGAATTCACATGTTCAACTTTCGGTGTATGATATGCAGCGCCAATGGAACTGATGGATATTTAATAGGTTGTACTTAACAATGAAAACATGCTAGCACTAGTGATTGTATTTTTTAACCAAATTCAGAGTAGGATTCACTTAATATATGTTATTTAAAGTGTAAAATACATTTTGAATTCGCTAAACATAAGTAACTTTATAACACAATTTTAGAAGGTCATCTTAGTCTCAGGACATTAATTTTGTATTGATATAAATCATTACACATTACCTTCTATCTAGTTAAAATGAAGCAATAGGAAAAGGTTTAAGCTTTATCATTACATGGAATTTCATTAATTTTATAAGAGTTGAAATAGAATATGAGTTCTTGGGTGTGTGCACACATATAAAAATGCATGCATCCAAAATATGATTTTATGTCATTTCACATGCACATTTATATATCAAGGACATATATTTCTGTGAACTCATGTTAAGAAGTTTAATATAAATATGGTTAAATTAAGGAAAGTGTTAAGTGATTTTTAATAGGTGAAAATAAAAACTAAATAGAGAAAAAGAAACTAAGCAAACAAAGCAAAACAATTTAAAAATCTCCGGAGAAAGAAAAGAGGGAACATTCAACAAATCTATGATGAAATGTGTCATTATTAATGTTACAATGTTTGGAGAAGTGGTTTATAGAACCAAAAAATTAAAGCTTTAATGATCAGGATGTTGAGTGATCTGATTTATTTCATTCTTGATATTTACAGTGAGTTTTGAATATAAAAATATGTGACTAAGGAAACATTCATAAATAGACTGTGCATACCAGAACAGCACCTCATAGATTTAACCGTGGAGCCCCATTTGCAAGATGGAGTCTATTTTTAGACCAGTGAAACATGCACATCTTCTAACATCATATTTGTGGAGTAAAAGCCTCACAGACCCCTAGATTCTTTCCTTGTAAGTAAGTAACTTTCAAGGCTCTTCCTTTCAACCACATATTACCTATTAGTTCCCTTTGAAATTGCAAAACATTATTTTCCTATATATTATCCGATTATTTCAGCTTGAAGTGATTTCAGAACATGAGAGAACTGCAAAAATTCTCTTTTCCTGTTAAAATCATATAATCTTCAGTAACTTTGGAAACATTTCTTTAGAATATTCTCACCCAGTTAGATGCATTGCTAATTCTCCCAATGTACCCGACACACCTGTACCACTCTGTGTGATAAGAAAGTGGAGAAGTATGTACAAACCTGTATTTAAATACCCGCTGTCAATCTAATATACAGGCTGGGATGAGGATAATTGATGTGTGTAGGGCAATGAAAATCAGTCCAAATGCTAAATTATGTATTTGTTGCTGCCATGCCATAAAGTCCAACATATCTGGTGTGCTTATAAATTTTAAATTCTATTTGCAGGGAAGATGCGCTTCTAATAGCTCTGGCTTCACGGTGAAATGAGTCTTTAGAAACATGATTCCAATATGTACTTACTTTGGACCCTACATAAGAAGGTAATCTTTCTGCATCCTGGGCTAAATATTTCTTGGGTATTAAGTATTGAAAAGACTGTATTTCTTGATAACAAGGAAAGACAGAAAACCGCAATGGTTCTAGAATATTTTCATATGAATGCTTAGTCCCCTTTTCATCATTAAATTAGAAATCAACATGGACTTGAGGGCATTTAAATTTTAACTGGTTAAAAAAGATAAATTTTAACTGGCGAATTTATGGAGATCATGAAGAGATGTACATAGGGACAAAGGGCTGAAGGGAAAGAGAGAAGGCATAGTACATGGTTTCACGGTATCTTAGATCTAGCTCTCCCTCTAGCCAGTGAATTTCTAAGTAGAAATGTGGGGCAGAGGAGGGCTAGAGGGTGAAGAAAGTACTATTTTAATTTGTATATCCCCAACAGCCACTTCTGAAATCTCCTCAAAATGCATTACTGTCAGTCTACCGCCAGCATACCAACAAGCTAGATTAGCAAAGTTCATTGTGGTATGTTTGGGTGTTTTAAAACACAAAACACATTTCCCTATGAAAATATAATAATGGCGTTCTTATGTTCAAAGTAACAATTTTCTAGCCCAGGCAATATTATCATATTTAATCTCTTAAAGTTGAATGATGGGACTAAAGAATATTATAACACCTGGCTAAAATGTATAAAATTAATTGTACAGCAAGCTGTTTTCAAGTGCTAACCTGATCTTCGAGAAGCATATCTTGGCAGTGAAACATCTAGAATTGGTAGTTCCAGTGAACGATCTATAGATTTGTATGATCTATAGATCTGCATGTTTAAAGCGATTTACAACCAGAAGGAAGCATGAATGAATCAACTAGAAGGCAACTCATTATGTTTCCTCCTGCCACTGTGTTTCCTATCAAGAGAATGGCTTTTTCAGTTGGCACCATTGTGTAACAGAAAACATAACCCACAGTTTACAGAGGAAGAAACGAACTTAGAGTGATTGAGTGATTTGCCAAAGATCATACAGCTACTAAAGTGGTAGATCTGGGATCAGGGCCAGCTACATAATTTGAGGGCCCAGCAGAAAATGAAAATTCAAGGTCCCTTGTTCAAAACTCAGGAAAAAAGATTTTTCCTTTCTTCCACAGTCTGTCTCTTCAGCTGTCATATTTTTTATTTGCCATTTGATGTAACGTTCCTTCCAGCATGAGGATATGGGTGGGGTGAGTACAGCGGACTCGTATGGAGTCCTACCCACTCTGTATGTGAGGCAGGTGCCACTCCTCACTACCCCCTCATGAGTGAAGGATGACAGCAATTGCTGGGTGGGGGCAAGTGGCAGAGAACCCGCCCAGGAGAGACAAGGAGGTGTGGTGGGGGTGGGAGGCAGGGCATATGTGAGCCAAGACTGTAAGTCCCCTGTGCATGCACGCTCCCTTGTTCCATTAGACTTCACTCACACACACAGATGCGAAGATAACATTATCGAGAATTTCAGAACCACTTTTGCAGACCATTCGCCGCCGGGTTTGGAGCCCCCTCCTGGTCACGGATCTTGGTTTGAAAGTCACGTGCACTTGAAACTGATCTTATTCAGGACTCTAGACCCAGGTCAATTTATTTCAGAATTTCGTATTTTTCTCCATACTAGCTACCTTTCTAGGCTGAAGTTTATTTGCAGCATGGCCTTCTTAAAGTGTAGCATTTCCCCAGAGTAGGCTTGAAATTTGAGATCTTAGAGAACCCCGGACAAATGGTTCATAGATTTTGGCTTTAGAATTGCTCCAAGGGCACACTCTTCATACAAAGTGCATGCACTTCACATTCTTGCCAACAGCAACAGTTGACTCCCCTTAGCAGAATCGCCCCTGTGCTCTTGATATCGTAAAACTCACTAGACACAAAATATATATATATTCCACTGGTGATTTCTTGACAATTAGTGACTGAAAGCATCAGAAGTAGAAGTTGGCTTTCAGTTTTAAGTATCTTGCTCTTTTTCCTCCGTCACGCAACCCTTGCCTCCTCTGGACTTGGCATTTGTTGGCTGGTTTATTAGCTGGTTTATTGAAGTATACTAGATCCCTCAGGTACCCGGTCCATGCTGTAGCTTTTAGTTATAGCTGTGTATGCGATGGGACTTAGGCGCAAATTGGAAGGAATATGAAATGGAAATGCTATTCATATCAATCCTAATAAATGAACCAATTAACGGACTTTCTCAACAGGCTGTTGATAAAATTTATATTGTTGTTTGTTTTATCAGTTGAGGTTCAAATTCAGGCAGAAAGGATTTAAGATAATTGTGCTTGGTTCCATTAACGGAAACAGGTGTTTCTATTTTTTTTTCTAGGAAAATTTTTGGCTTTTGAAATACCAAGTATCTAAATGTACTGTCAATTTGCTTACCGATAGTTTCTCAGCTACATAAGCAGTTTGTGCTCATCTTTGTTTTTATCTTAAGGGTGACAGGCATTTTAATGGTCCTGGCTTGATCTAGAATGATAGTTATAGCTTTTTTCCTATCTCTCAAAAGCACTCTAAATCTTTGTAAGTAAAGGAAGATAGTTAAGATTGACTGTGTTTTCTCAATTTGCTGAGATAGAATTTTCTAAATATTTTATGTGCTCAGGTACATGTGAAAAGTTGTAGGGCTGCGGTATTTACTTGGAAATGACTTAAGGAGTCAGCTCCATTTATGATTGATTCTAATTATTTCTATTTAATGAAGGTAATATGAAGGTGGCACTGCTTCTTCATCCTTACATCATTTTTTCTCCTAATTGCCCAATTGATCTATCTTAGTTGTATAAAAAAGAAGTCTCTGCTTCAAATGTTTGCCCTGTATTATCTTTGCAGATTCAACAAAAACAATTAGGAGGGTGGAAATGAAGTGTAAATGATTCTCACTTTTTCAGATTTATTCAATCAGCATATTCAAGAGTAAAGAAACAGGAATCTGAATAACTAATTAATTTCTGTAATGATTACGATGCAGTCAGTCCAAGTCTAATATATCTCTTCAGTCAAATTCCTGGAGTTTTTCTTCTATTCTTTCCATGATCATCACATGATTGCTTTCCTATATTTTGCAGGCCTCAAATCAAATGTTCCTTCTGAAGCAGAATTTTTTCTGAACAATGTAGCTAAATGGGTGCCTTCCTTCTGTATCCTATCCCTGTCAGTCTATAACCTGGTTAACATTCTTTTTTCTTTGGTATTAATTTGAAATTGTCTAATTTATTTATTTCTTAATGTAATGCTAATTGCAATGGAATGTTAATTATAAAAAAAATCTCACCAGACATTAAGCTTCATGGAAGATTTCTCTTTATTATTCATTGATGCATTCCCATAACTAGAATAGATCTGGTTCATAGTAATTATTTTTAAAATAATATTAATTAAATTAATCTTATTTTTTAAAATTTTTTTAACGTTTATTTATTTTTGAGATAGAGAGAGACAGAGCATGAATGGCGGAGGGTCAGAGAGAGGGAGACACAGAATCTGAAACAGGCTCTGGGCTCTGAGCTGTCAACACAGAGCCGGACGCGGGGCTTGAACCCACGGACCGAGAGATCATGACCTGAGCCGAAGTCGGCCACTTAACCGACTGAACCACCCAGGCGCCCCAAATTAATTTTAAAAATAGTTATTGAGGAGGGTCAGCACAATGTTAGCATCATGATGGCATAAGAATCAACCAAAAAATGTCGGAACTAATCAAGAAAGTTGTAGGATATAAATTCAACATATAGGAGTCAGTTGCATTTCCATACATTAACAATGACATATGAGAAAAACAAATAAAGAAACAATCCACAATAGCATAAAAAATCAATAAGATATTTAGTAATAAATGTAACTAAGGAATTGAACATCTGTGAGATGAAAACTACAAGGCTTTGATGAAAAAAAGGGAAGAAGACACAAATAAATGGAAGGATAGCACATGTTTGAGGATTGGAAGAATTAATACTGTCAAAATATCAATACTACCCAAAGCCATTTATATATTCTATGTAATTCCAATAAAAATTCCAATGGAGGGGCACCTGGGTGGCTCAGTCAGTTAAGCGGCTCAGGTCATGATCTTGTGGTTTGTGAGTTTGAGCCCCACGATAGGCTCTGTGCTGACAGCTCAGAGCCTGGAGCCTACTTCAGATTCTGTGTCTCCCTCTGTCTCTGTCCCTGCCCCACTTACGCTCTCTCTGTCTCTCTCTGTCTCTCTCTCTCTCAAAAATAAACATTAAAAACTGTTTTAAAAATTCCAATGGAATTTTTCATAGAACTACAACAACTAATTCTAAATTTATATGGAACAAAAACAAAACAAACAAAAAAATCCCCAATAGTGAAAACTTGAGAAAGGACAAAGCTAGAGGTGTCATGCCCCCTGATTTCAAAATTCACTTTAAAGTATAGTAATCTTGGCACCTGAGTGGCTCAGTTGGTTGCATGTCCTACTTCAGCTCAAATCAGATATCATGGTTCAGTTCATCAATTTAAGCCCTGCATTGGGCTCACTGCTGTGAGTGCAGAGCCTGCTTCGGACCCTCTGTCCTCCAACCTCTCTGTCCTTCCTCTGCTCTCTCTTTCTCTCTCTCTCTCTCTGTCTCTCTTCCTCAAAAATAAATAAACACTAAAAAATAATGCTATAAGAATCAAAACAGTATGGCACTGGCATAAGAATAGACACATAGACCAATGGAACAAAATACAGAGCCCAGAAATAAGTTCTTACATATATGGGGTACTAATATTTGACAAGGGAGTCAAGAGTGCTCAATGCAGACAGAATAGTGTCTTTAATAAATGGTATTGGCAAAACTGGATAACCATATTCAGAAAAATTTAAATTGGACTCCTTTCTCACTCCTGTCTCACCGACCAAACACACATACATACACACACACACACACACACACAATTCCAAATGGATTAAAGACTTAACCACAGGACCTGAAAGCATAAACCTCCTAGAAGAAAACATAGGGCAAAGGTCCTTCACACTGGTCTTGGCAACAAGCTTGTATTTGACTCTAAAAGCACAAGCAATAAAGAAAAACAATCAGCAAGTGGGATTACATGAAACTGAAAAGTTTCTGCATAGTAAACAATCAGCAAAATGAAAAGGTAACCTATGAAATGGAGAAATATTTGCAAACTGTATATGGGATAAGGGTTAATATCCAAAATATATAAATAACTTCTACAACGCAATAACAACAACAGCAAAATTCAGTTAAAAAATAGGCAAAGGAACTCAATAGATGCTTTTTCTAAAGAAGATATCCAAATGGCCAACAAGTACATGTAAAGATGCTCAACATAATTAATCATCAGGGAAATGCAAATCAAAAACCACAAAGAGATGTTACTTCACACCTGTTAGAAATGCTATCATAAAAAAGACAAGAAATACCAAGTGGTGGCAACACTGTATGTTAATTATACTGGAATTAAAATTAAAAACTTAATAAAAATGAAAAATTTTCTTAGGTAAGAAAAAAAAAAGAATGTGGAGAAAAAAGAGCCTTTGTGCACTGTTGATGGGAATGTAAATTTGTTTAGTCACTATAGAGAATAGTGGAGGTTACTCAGAAACTTAAAAATATAACTTCCAAATAATTCAACAATTTCACTATGGGGTATATATCCAATGGAAATGAAAACAGGATGTTGAAAAGATATCTGCACTCCCATGTTTATTGCAGCATTATTAACAATAGCCAAGATTTGGAAACAAGCTAAGCAGATGAATGTGTGTGTGTGTTTGTGTGTGTGTGTCTTTCAACAGATGAATATATAGGCACATCCACATATATGTATGTGCAAAGAAGGACATCATGCTATTTGGGACAACCTGGGTGGATCTTAGGGCATTATGCTAAGTTTGAGAAGTCAGAGAAAAACAAATACTGTATGATATCACTTATATGTGGAATCTAAAAGAGTCACACCCATACAGAGTAGAATGGTGGTGGAAAAAGTATGGAGATGTTAGCCAAAGTGTACAAACGTGCAATTAGAAGATGAACAAGTTCAGGAGATCTAATGCACTGTGTTGTGATCTTAGCTAACATACAGCATTGCGTACTTGGAAGTTGCTAAGAGAGTAGATCTGAAATGTTCTCAGAACAAAAAAATGATAACTATATGATGGGATTGGGGTGTTAGCTTATGCTATGTTGGTAATCATATTGCAACATGTTAGTGTATCAAATCAACAGGGTTTATACCTTAAACTTACACAATAGTATATGTCGATTATATCTCAATAAAAAATAGCTATTGAATGAATGAGTAAATTGTATAAGTGTATTACATTCTCGACAGTCATAAACAATTTTTTAACATTCATACAAGGCAACCCTACTTCATTGATTTCTCTACCTGGAAAACAGTGCGATAAGGATAGCAAATGGTTTCTTCACTATCTTCTGTCAGAGTTAGAGTTATATATTTATGTAAAAATAAAAGCCGTATAAAATATGCCACTAACATGGAGACTGTTAGAACAAGAAGGGAAATTATGAGATCCTTTTATCATATTTATTTAATAGATTATAAGCTAGGTTCTGAATGAATAAATGCCTGATTTAAAGACACAACGATCTCTAGAGGAATAAGATCTAGACAGGTTTATCAAGCCACCAGCCAAGGAGTATTGTCATAGCTTCCTTTTGTTTAATGAGAATTCTTAGTTTTAGAAATCCAACTCAAACAAGGGAATTTGCTTACCACACAAGAGGAAGGGAAGTACTAACTTTGGTCTCTTCTTGATCCTAGACCTCATATAGACTTGTACATGATTTCTATGTCTGTATCTGTCTCTTCTCTGCTGATCTCACTGTGCTGGGCTTAGGTTTCTCAGCCTAGAGATATGCTTATCATATCATTTATCATATCATTTGATAAATTATATCATATCATTTATCAACAGATAAATGCCAGGCTCACCCTATTTTCCAGGATTTCAGGTTAGGAATGCCAGTGAAAGACAGCGTTTTTCCCCAGGACCATATATACACACAAGGCCTCTGAAGGTCCCTACTTGAGTGTGTGCACTTCTCTGAACCACTCACTGTGGAACACAGATTGATTGTGATTAGCTCAGAGAGAATTCTATCTGAATTTTTGTATCCAGGAGAACAGAAACTTATCAATAAAACTAGAAGAAAAATTTCATTATCAATAAAACTAGAAGAAAAACCCATATAGTTACCACAAGCTATTATTCACAATGATTTTTTTTTACATTCCAGATGAATTTTATACATATAAAGTTTATATAAAATGCATTTTACAAATGCATTCTGCTTGAGTATTTATCAGTTCTAAATTCAGTTATTTTTTTGTATCTAAAGCTTCTGACATCTCTTTTGAGATTATTATATATTTTCTTGGTGATCCTTTCCAAGCTACATCTCAAAATAGAAAAAAAAGGCTTGTATTATTTGAATATAAACCATAATTCAGAAAGAGGAATTGAATGCCTTGATAGAAGAGAAAAAAAATTGTAAAAACTAATTTCAGCTAGTGAACAATCAATTTTCGTAAAAGTATTATCCATAGCTATTATGAACAGTTTTCCATACTATTCTTTTAACTCTGCTTTTTTTTAAACGTTAATTTATTTTTTAGAGATAGAGCATGAGCAGGGGAGGAGCAGAGAGAGAGAGAGAGACAGAATCTGAAGCAGCCTCCAGGCTCTGAGCTCTCAGCACAGAGCCCGACGCAGGGCTTGGGCTCATGAACCATGAGAACATGACCTGAGCTGAAGTCTGACACTTAACCAACTGAGCCACCCGCGCACCCCAACTCTGGGTTTTTTTAAGTTTATTTATTTGAGAGAGAGAAGGAGAGAGCATGTGTGAGTAGGGGAGAGGGGCAGAGAGAGAGGGACAGAGGATCCAAAGCAGGCTCTGTGCTGACAGCAGAGAGCCTGATGCAGGGGTCGAACTCACAAACCATGAGATCATGACCTGAGCCGAAGTTGGACGCTTAACCTACTAAACTATCCAGGTGCCTCTCCATATTACTCTTAAAATGTGTGACTTCTAGAGTAATTGCTTGACCCAAATATGTTCATAGTATTTAAGAAAAAAATATTCCATGTGAAAAGATCAGCTTTTTTTTTTTCACTTTCTTGCCATGCCAGACCCCTGTGCCTGATCTCTCTGCAAATCTTGCCCTTCTCAGAAGTAAAGGTATCCTCACTATTGCTAGAAGAAGGAAATATTACTCTTTTCTTTCAACTATGTCTTGGACAAGGAACACATAATCTCTGTAATTTTCCACAGGACAGTCAATTTTAGTCATCAGAATTAACAAGAATTTCCTGAAAGTTTAGAATTTTGGAGGGAAGTAAGTACAGCTTGTAAATTCTGTACGATTTCTAGTTTTAGAGATCTTTAATGTGCCACCTCCTTGCTTGTTCTTATACCACAACTCTGTGGCATTTGGGAGGGATCTGTGCATTGCTATGTTTCAGAATCCAGAGGAAAAAATTACTCCAATACTTAGAAATGAAGTTCCTTTCACTTTGGTTGAAACCCAGTGTCCAGAGTCTTTGTTCCCTGGATAATTTCCCAGGTAATTTGCAATGGATGAATCTAATCCTTTTAGGGAAATCTCAACTCCCATCCACAAGGTTGCAGTCAGGGCTTTATGTCCAGACCCCATGTTTGAATTTGGAAAAGGCATCTCATTCAGGCCAATATAAGATAGTGCTCCTCAGAGGGCCAGATCCACAGAGTTCTACTGTGTACAAACAAAACAAAACAGGCCACTTTTTCTCAACACACAAATTGCACAGTTGTGTATAGCACCAAATGTATGGTTTTGCAAAAGTTATCAGAACAATAATTCAACGTGGTACATTTTCTTATTATCTAAGAAATTAAGTCAGAAATAATAGCACGAAAGAAAGAGAGAGAAAGGAAAAAGAAAGAACTAATGAAAGAAAGAAAGAAAGAAAGAGAAAGAAAGAAAAAGAACTAATGAAAGAAAGAAAAGAGAAAGAAAGAAAAAAGAAAAAACTCATGAAAGAAAGAAAGAAAGAAAGAAAGAAAGAAAGAAAAGAGAATGAAAAGAGAAAAAGAAAGAAAGAAAGAAAGAAAGAAAGAAAGAAAGAAAAGAAAAGAAAAGAAAAGAAAAGAAAAGAAAAGAAAAGAAAAGAAAAGAAAAGAAAAGAAAGACAAATAATAGCAACAGTGTCCTCTGAGCCAACTATGTCATCATTCTGAACCAGGTCATGCTCTGCATCCCTAGTCCAGATTGTTTTCATCAAGTCACCTATGCTAGAAGGTGGAGAACTTACCAGGTCTGGATAGCCTATTGTTTTAAAGGTCTACATTTCAGATCTCCTAGGAACAATTGTATAGTAGCTCACCTCTGCAGGAATACGCCATTATAAGATAGTCTAAATTCTTCCTTAGAAAAAACATGAGTCTAAAACGAGGCTATGCAGGAATATAAATCTACAACAATAAACAGTAAATTTACATTGCTAAATATAGCACTTAAATGCTTGATCCATAAATTCTTCCTTTCAGTTGCTTTCCTCCATTAAGGTCTTGCCTAACTCACAAGATTCTACTGAGTGATTTATCTTTCACTGTCCGAAGGGAAATGGCACAAAGATAAATTTAAGTTTTAACACTAGGTAAACAGAAATTTCTTTCAACTTTTAAATGACAGTCATCATAACTTAAAACAACAGCCACTTAGGCTCAGTTCCCAGCTAGGGAAATTTCTATATTGTCAGAGAAAATCTGGATTAGAGACATAAAGAAATAAGGTAAGAACAGAGCTCTCTTCTCTGTCCCCTCCTGTCTCCCTCCCTTCTAATGCCAGTAGCTATGGAGTATTCTCTTCTAAAATTTTGTCAGCTTTCATGAATATGCATCTAAGGAAAACACTCAAGATAATCTTGAATTCAATAAGAAATAAGAAGAGGAGCCTAAGATGTGGATTCAGTTATTTCCACGTTTATAATATAGACAGAGTCACATCTCTGGTTTACAGTTGATCTTTGGGAGCTCATTGCCATAATGAGTGTGATTTGGCATCAGTGGGAAAAAAAAATTATTTTTTCTAATGTGCATTCTACACAAGTACTTTAGCGATAAAGCCCAATTTGGCCTTGCCCATTTTGATTGATAAGAGTGCTAGATTGTCAATGGAGAAAGGGAAGCCGGATTCTCTAGCACCTTACTTTATGTAGGCCTTCCTATCTGAAACTTTAAAAAAATCTGTTGGAGGATTTTGAATTTCCCTTAAAATGTAACTATTTCCTCCTTTCAAATTGATGAATACTGCTAACTACCAAATTTGTGTAATTTTTATTTAGAATTTAATATTTTCACTCATGTTTTTCAGACTTCATAATCTTGGGTAACAATTAGCTAGTTTCATATTATGGATATCAGAAGAGGCCAAGTTGCTCATATTTTAATCCATGCTTCAACTATTGCTTTATCAATAGAAGAGAAGGACATATAAAATTTAGGAGACCCTTGATGATTGAACTAACACTGCTGGTTGGATCTATATAAAATTATTAGCCTATTTTTGTAAAAGAGAAACACTAAGCTTGCCTTTTTTATATGCATAGTGCCAAGTGAATTATTTTTTATTAATATAAAACAATATTCAAAGAGGACCGTCAAATTACATTTAGGAAAAACAACAATTGGGGACTGCCGGTTTCAACAAATTCAATTGTAAACAGTTTTAATGAACTCTTAATGATTTATCCTATTAGTTATTCTCCTTATCTGTAGAACAAGAATAGTAAAGTTATTTTTAATTTGTTAAATGGAAATACAGAAATAGAGTACGAGCCCCAATTATTTTCTTGTATATTATCCACATTTGTTGCCTTCATAAATTTTTCATCAGCTGAGATTATCTCATTTATTAATTTTGTATCTGTTTATATTATGCTTTTACCAACAGGAATGTAAACTAACAGGTCACTTTTCTTCTCTGTTTCAACAAAGTGTCCCTGGCACCTATTACTAGACACATACTAAACATGTCATAAATATTGTTTGAATAAAACAATGGATAATGAAATGTACTATATTCTGGATACATAAAACATTCATTCATTAAATAAATGCTGATTTTCACCTATCAGATGCAAAATATTCTTATAAAATGAAATATTATGTTATCTGGCAATAGACATGCAGAAAAATATCACATACACGTAAACTTAGTTTTCAACAATATGGGGACTTATTTCACTTGGATAAGCTTAGATTTATGATTTAGGAATCAACAGAGGTCAGGGGAAAAAAATCTACTAAAGCCAGATATTCTAATATCAACTCTGAGTTGAGAAAATGCTAACAGAATGGAAATACTCTCTCTCTCTCTCTTTTTTTTAAATCTAAGGAATTCTTTAAGAGACAATGATAACAAATATTGCTACTTTAACGGGTAAAATCTCACACACATGAGAAGAATGCTATGACTACCAACTTTAAGAAAGAACTAAGAAGTTATGTCTGCATTAAATTAAGGAAAAACAACACTTTCATTTGAGATGTCTGGTTTACATTCAATTCATTTCAAACCCTGGTCATTTAGTGAAAACACAAGTAATTAACATTCTGTTCATTAACCAACTAACTAATGAACTACTCTCCTATGAGTAATTGTTTATAGGTATATAGCCACGCAACCTCTTGTGTCAGTAAACACTAGTCCTACTTTCCAAATCTATAAGCTAGCTAAAAGCAATTGCCCATAACTTGGTAGTATCATGAAAAGAATGAATACATTTTAACATGCAAATATCCCTGTGTTCTCCTTCATTTTTCCACTTACTGCTGTCCATACATTTACTGAGTGCCTACCCTGTGCCTTCTTTTTCTTTTCTTTTCTTTTTTCTTTTCTTTTTTTGCTCTGTGTTTTCTATGAGCAATAAATATAATAACTGTATCCTGCAACAAAATCCCAAATCTTACATATTAAAATAAAACTCGGTGATTAAAATAAAACTTAGTATACTTAGCATGCTCTGAAATAAAGAGGGAGTATCTATTTACAATTTACTGTGTTTTCCCAATGCGTTGAGATACAAATTAACCTATTTTAGCTCTGAATATTTTGGATACAGTTGGTCAGTAAAATAATTTCTACAATCCTAAAAAAACTGACTATATGTAAGAATTTAATGTATTTTCAATATTAGACTTTTGTTCTTCATTAGCTGTTCCTCAGTTAATAAATGCCTGTTGAAGAGCCAGTAAAAACTACCTATCAGTACAACACAGATTTACATCACTTGTAAGTTTCTTCACTGAATGTAAATAAGAACTCTCTTTCATTGAGGTTTATGATTTGCAGTGGTTACTGAAGTTGTAAAATTGATGTCATTGGATATTGTTAAAAATAGGATTCTCAGGAAATGCAGTTTATGTGTGATGTTCTGTGGGGGAGGGAGACATCCATGTCATTTTCCAAGGTCATGTCTACTCTCTATGTATGGCAGGCACATTCGTAATATACCATAACTCTAAAAAGTGCTGGATCAAGGTTTTACCAGGTCACAATTTCATCATCCAAAGTCAATGGCTGCTGTCTAAAGATTTGCAACTACAGCAGAGACATTGAAATTTGTTACAGATGTCTAACAGTTCCCATTCCAACTTCTGCCATATGAAAGGATTAATGCTGTGCCATTTAAAAAAAAATGTTTTATCTTGCATTAACTTTCTTGATGATTAGTGGAGCTTTAATCAAGTGGGATAGAAAGACCAGCTATTCAAACTACTGAATACTGAAAAGGTCACGGTATTACAGCACACTCCAATAATTTACTGTCTTCTATTACATACTCTAAAAATGATCACATTCCCTTCTCAAAGACAAAATACTAACTATCTGACATAAAGTCACCATATCACTGAATTCAGATTCATTTAAGGTCAAAGCTAGTAACACTATGTTACCTGTATAAAAGCATTACTTTGAAGAATATAGCATAGTAGAATTATACCAGAACATACTAGATTCAATTTACAACTACACATCATTAGGAATATGAAATTCTAAGTATCATGTGTTTATAAATAATACAGAAATTGTTTTTAAAAATCGTAGGTGGTAAATACGTACTGACTAGAACCTTTCACCATCCAATGCAGTGGTCATCCAAGAGATTCCCACATATGTCTTCATGTAAAAGTTAGTTTTATCTAACCAAGACATTGAAGATTTCCACTGAATCCCATTCTTGGGATGATGTCCCTCACGTTTTTTACTTTAGACTCTTCTTCAGAGAGGTGCTTACAGCATACTCACATAATAATAGAGTACAACTTGTGTGTGCTGTTAATTTCCATGTTCATAGTCTCATTTCTTAAAGACACATTATCCAAACCTTTAAAATTACCTTTTAATCTTTACTCCTAGAGTAATTGATTTTTTTTTCTTCTTCACTGGAGCATTTAGGCTGTTTCACCCTTCTATTCTCCAATTGTGGCCTCTGATTGTGACTGTCTTCTCTGCCACATTATAGACCCAAGACAGGGAGTTCAGTGCTTTCCTCAATACTTCCCAGAAACTTTTCATTTTATCTCTTTCTGAGAAATCATCATTTTGTAAATTAGTTGAGAAGATATTTTTTTTATTTCAAATAATTTAGGAATATGTGTTTCAAGAAGAATCATAAGTGTTCATCTTACATTGTAAATAAATGTTTAGTGCAGATGGAGTTTAAAAACACAACTCTGTTTTCAATTTTATCAGAGGGTCACAGAAGGCTTATAATTAAAATTTGTAGTCCCCTCCCTTACCATACTACTCTGAACAAATGGTTTATATCTTCTTAAATCTTCTTATTTTCATATCCCTCCCCCCCCCCGCATATCTCTAACTAATATGCTGATACTGGTCTTGCTTGATTTTGGAACTTGAGAGTTTATCTACTGATTTTTACTGTGGTAGATCATGATTAAGCACACTTCTACACCCTTTCCTTTCCCCTTCTAATGATTCATTATATCATTATTTTAATTCCTCTATTGGTTACTTCTCCCACTCTGAATAATACATGTTTTTAAAGTGTATGGCACCATCACCTCAAAATACCATCTCTTGACTCCTCATATTTTGGGAATATGCAGTGAGCTCTTACATCACTTCACTTTTTCTTTTTTCTTTACTGGTCTCAACTCCTTTGCTTTGTGTATATCTATATATTTCTAATATCATGGGTAATGTTTTCCATGTAAGTATTCAAACTTTGACTATATATTAATTCTGGAAGTTAAAAATCAATATATAAGGTCTGCATAATAATGACCATACAAATATTGTTTTTTGTATACTCGAATAGCATCGTCTATATTTCCTTTTTGTAATGTTCAGTTTTTATTTTCATGTGTCAGTTATTAAAGATAGTAAAATCTCTCTCTTTTTTCTCATTCTCTCTCTCTCTCTGTTATTCCCTCATGGATGTATCTCCCTCTTTCAGTTTTCCATTCTCTTGCTTTCATCTGGAGTATTTGATTTTTAGACTGTTCCTAGTGACTGGCCACCACAATAACATTCCTATCATGCACAGCCTGGCTCATCAATGTCAAAATACCATAACCTTTTACTTCCTCATGGCCATGGTATGAAAAAGCACTTCCCTTTAACTCTGTGTTCCTCACAGATCTGTCTCCTTCTCCTGCAAGTGATCTTCTCCTTTTAAGACATTACATGAAATCTTTGTGGCCTGTCTGACAATTCTGAATTAGTTCTTAAGCAGAGCAAATGGTCAACACCTGAGCCCAATGATTATGCACTCTGCCTATTTCTCTTAGATTTCCTTTGTGGCTCCCACTTAGACATTCCCAAGGCAAAGTGGAAGATTTCTAATGATCTTGGGTGATTATTTGAATAGATATTATGCTGTGTAAAATTGAAGAAAAGAAATCCACTGCTCTTTTTACGGTGTGATGAGATAAAATCTTATACAGATTAGTGTAAGTCCTTATTGGACATTTCAATTAGTTATCTGGAAGACAATCTCAATAAGATTAGTAAGTGAATTAGGAGACATTTGAATCCTTAATCATGAATAGTAGTTTCAGAGTTATAGAATTTAGTAAATGAACATGATTGAATTCTCAAATTAGGGTTCTTAATCAAATGCTTCAAGTAGGAATAGAATGTTACAACAAAATAGACTGTTGTTAAATGTTCAGTTGGAGAAAGAAATGTCAAGAGATCTATTTTAAATATGTATATTGATTTAGTGGAAAAACTAGGATTGCAGCAACAATGAACACAATCATTTAATTCTACATTAAAAACAAAATACTCTTTTGGGATCAATACATGCTAAAATTTTTTGAATTAAATTATCAGTAAGACTACAGTGAACATAATTTATTCTATTTTGGGTACCTTATTAAGAAAAGTATACAAAAGAACTAAAGCCACCATATTATGAAAAGGTAAAAAGCGCCATACATTATTGCAAATCAAATCTATAAATCTGTTCATAGCATAAAAACTACCTGTAAGGAACAAGTCAATTAAATATGGTCAATATAAAATCAATTTGAATTTAGTTAAGAATGTTGGATATCATGTTAAAGAAAATTAAAATAAAACAATGCCTTCCTAAAGTTGATGTCAGATGTGAAAGGAAGTTAGTTTTTTTATTACTACTATTTCTCTAGAATATATATATTTTCAAAATGTTTATGACCATGCATTACAGAATTTATATAAAGAGCTATAGGAAGGTGTCCAATGGCCTGACCAAGGACATTCCAAAATGACACTCCAAAGATGTTCTAAAATCCAAAAATGGTTAGTCTACAAAAGGACCTTTGGGAATTAAATCTAACTTCACTTCCTGTTCTTCTCCCCATTATTGCCCCTTCCCAGCCACACTGCCTCAAACCCAACTAAGCTAATTTTGGCTCTACCCTTCATTCTTCCTCTTCTCTTTGCTTGGAACCTCTAGATGTTAGTGTAGCTGGTTCCTGAGCTCAAACATCTTTGATGAGCTCATCTAAAATAGCCACCTCTCCCTACTACCCATCATCATCCAGACGTTGACCCTGCTTTATTCTTTTTCAAGAAATTTATTTGATATTATATACTTGGTTCTTTTTCACACTCATCTCCTTCACTAGAAAGGCAGATATTTGTCTGGTTTTTTTTTATTAACTTATTTTCCTAAACACTTTATTGATGTATCATTTGCATATCCCTTTATGTGTAAAATTCAATTGTTGTTAGTAAATTTGCAAAGTTGTGCATGTATCACCACAATCAGATTTAGAATATGTTTTTCACCCAAATACAACCCCTTGTGTCTCTGCTGTGAACCCTGGCTGCCACCTCCAGTCCCAGGCAAACATTAATCTGTTTTCTGGGTCCATAGATTTGCCTTTTCTGGACATTTTATACAAATAGAATCATATAATATGTAATGTTTTGCAATTTTGTCTGTTTTATTTATTGCTGTACCCTACTTAAAACAGAGCTGGGCACATAAATGGCCCTCAATAAGCATTTGTTGTATAAATACAAGAATGAATCAATGCAGATTTGGGGCTAAAATTCCTAAGGCTGCAATATATAGCTCAGATGTAAATTATCCAGATTAGCAGCTTTAATAGTTTAAATTTAAAATTTCTTAATAAAGGGAAAATGGGAAAGAGAAAGAGAATAGAGGAAGCCATAATTTAGAATAATAAGTACTGTTTGGTGGAATAAATTTATTAATCTTTAATATTCATTAAAATATGTAGATTCAAGAAATCTTAAAGACATCAATGTGTATTTTTTGACTCAAAGTCTGAGACTATATACAGGCTAATTTTTTTTTATTATAACAATAGGAAATGCTAAGAGCTGCTGGTATAAAAAGGAATATTCCCTGGTTTACCAGGGTAATATTTAGCATGGACAAATAAATTTTATGCTTCTACTGATAAATATCTCAAAAAATAAGCACATCTTTATAATGAGGCAATTCAAAATTTATTTTATGTCACTCACCATAGTTATAAACTGTAATTATAAATTATTTTGCATGCAGGGTGGGTAAAACAATCCTTTGAGCTCCAATTTAAATCTCTCTTAATTAAATATGACTCTTAAAAATATCTTTTATAATGGCTAAAAGAGAGAGAGAGACAAACCAAGAAACAGACTCTTAACTACAGAGAACAAACTGATAGTTACCAGAGGAGTGGGGGGGCTGCGGGAAATGGGTTCAATAGGTGATGGGGAATAAGGAGTGCACTTGTGATGAGCACCAGGGGTTGTACATGACTGTTGAATCCTTGTATTGTATACCTGAAAATAATATAACTCTATATGTTAACTAGCTAGAATTTAAATAAAAATTAATGTGTGTGTGTGTGTGTGTGTGTGTGTGTGTGTGTGTGTAGTCTTTTGTGTCTATGATTGCCTCTGAAGTGTAAAAATTTATTTTCTACATTGGAGAGTTTTTAAAAAATGAAATTACAGGGACAGTTGGGTGGCTCAGTCGGTTAAGCATCAGACTATGGCTCAAGTCATGATCTCGCCTTTCCTTAGTTCGAGCCCCGCATGGCATCAGGCTCTCTGCTGTCAGGGCAGAGCTTGCTTCAGATCCTCTGTCTCCCTCTCTCTGCCCCTCTTCCGCCTCGCACACACTCTCTCTCAAAAATAAATAAAGATTAAAAAAATAAAAAAATTTGCTACGGCTGAGGTCAGAGAGGTCTTTTCCTGCTTTCTCCTCTAAGGTTTTGATGGTTTCCTGTCTCACATTCAGGTCCTTTATCCATTTTGAGTTCATTTTTGTGAATGGTTTGAGAAACCGATCTAGTTTCAACCTTCTGCATGTTGCTGTCCAGTTCTCCCAGCACCATTTGTTAAAGAGACTGTCTTTTTTCCATTGGATGTTCTTTCCTGCTTTGACAAAGATTAGTTGGCCATATGTTTGTGGGTCTAGTTCTGCGGTTTCTATTCTATTCCATTGGTCTATGCGTCTGTTTTTGTGCCAATACCATGCTGTTTTGATGATTACAGCTTTGTAGTAGAGGCTAAAGTCTGGGATGTGATGCCTCCTGCTTTGGTCTTCTTCAAAATTACTTTGACTATTCGGGGCCTTTTGTGGTTCCATATGAATTTTAGGATTGCTTATTCTAGCATCAAGAAGAATGTTGGTGCAATTTTGATTGGGATTACATTGAATGTGTAGATAGCTTTGGGTAGTATTGACATTTTGACAATATTTATTCTTCCAATCCATGAGCATGGAATGTTTTTCCATTTCTTTATATCTTCTTCAATTTCCTTCATAAGCTTTCTATAGTTTTCAGCATACAGATCTTTTACATCTTTGGTTACATTTATTCCTAGGTATTTTATGCTTCTTGGTGCAATTGTGAATGGGATCAGTTTCTTTATTTGTCTTTCTGTTGTTTCATTGTTAGTGTATAAGAATGCAACTGATTTCTGTACATGGATTTTGTATCCTGCAACTTTGTAAAATTCATGTATCAGTTCTAGCAGTCTTTTGGTGGAGTCTATCAGATTTTCCAAGTATAGTATCATGTCATCTGCAAAAAGTGAAAGCTTAACTTCATCTTTGCCAATTTTGATGCGTTTGATTTCCTTTTGTTGTCTGATTGCTGATGCTAGAACTTCCAACAGTATGTTAAACAACAGCGGTGAGAGTGGACATCCCTGTAGTGTTCCTGATCTCAGGGGGAAAGCTCTCAGTTTTTCCCCATTGAGGATGATGTTAGCTGTGGGCTTTTCATAAATGGCTTTTATGATGTTTAAGTATGTTCCTTCTATCCTGACTTTCTCGAGGGTTTTTATTAAGAAAATTTGCTGAATTTTGTCGAATGCCTTTTCTGCATCGATTGACAGGATCATATGGTTCTTATCTTTTCTTTTATTAATGTGATGTATCATGTTGATTAATTTGCAAATGTTGAACCAGCCCTGCATCCCAGGAATGAATCCCACGTGATCATAGTGAATAATTCTTTTTATATGCTGTTGAATTCGATTTGCTAGTATCTTGTTGAGAATTTTTGCATCCATATTCATCAGGGATATTGGCCTGTAGTTCTCTTTTTTTACTGTGTCTCTGTCTGGTTTAGGAATCAAATTGATACTGACTTCATAGAATGAGTCTAGAGGTTTTCCTTCCCTTTCTATTTTTTGGAATAGCTTGACAAGGATAGGTATTACCTCTGTTTTAAATGTCTGGTAGAACTCCCCTGGGAAGCCATCTGGTCCTGGACTCTTATTTGTTGGGAGATTTTTGAAAACTGATTCAATTTCTTCGCTGGTTATTGGTCTGTTCAAGCTTTCTATTTCCTCCTGATTGAGTTTTTGAAGTGTGTGGGTGTTTAGGAATTTGTCCATTTCTTCCAGGTTGTCCAATTTGTTGGCAGATAATTTTTCATAGTATTCCCAGATAATTGCTTGTATCTCTGAGGGATTGGTTGTAATAATTCCATTTTCATTCATGATTTTATCTATTTGGGTCATCTCCCTTTTCTTTTTGAGAAGCCTGGCTAGAGGTTTACCAATTTTGTTTATTTTTTCAAAACACCAACTCTTGGTTTCGTTGATCTGCTCTACAGTTTTTTTAGATTCTATATTGTTTATTTCTGCTCTGATCTTTATTATTTCTCTTCTTCTGCTGGGTTTAGGGTGTCTTTGCTGTTCCACTTCCATTTCCTTTAGGTGTGCTATTAGATTTTGTATTTGGGATTTTTCTTGTTTCTTGAGATAGGCCTGGATTGCAATATATTTTCCTCTCAGGACTGCCTTTACTGCATCCCAAAGCGTTTGGATTGTTGTATTTTCATTTTCCTTTGTTTCCATATATTTTTTAATTTCTTCTCTAATTGCCTGGTTGACCCACTCATTCGTTAGTAGGGTGTTCTTTAACCTCCATGCTTTTGGAGGTTTTCCAGACTTTTTCTTGTGGTGTATTTCAAGCTTCATAGCATTGTGGTCTGAAAGTATGCATGGTATGATTTCAATTCTTGTATACTTATGTAGGGCGGTTTTGTGACCCAGTATGTGATCTATCTTGGAGAATGTTCCATGTGCACTTGAGAAGAACGTATATTCTGTTGCATTGGGATGCAGAGTTCTAAATATATCTGTCAAGTCCATCTGATCCAATGTCTCATTCAGGGCCCTTGTTTCTTTATTGACCGTGTGTCTAGATGATCTATCCATTTCTGTAAGTGGAGTGTTAAAGTCCCTGCAATTACCACATTCTTATCAGTAAGGTTGCTTATGTTTGTGAGTAATTGTTTTACATATTTGGGGGCTCCCGTATTCGGCGGATAGACATTTATAATTGTTAGCTCTTACTGATGGAAAGACCCTGTAATTATTTCATAATGCCCTTCTTCATCTCTTGTTACAGCCTTTAATTTAAAGTCTAGTTTGTCTGATATAAGTATGGCTACTCCAGCTTTCTTCTGACTTCCAGTGGCATGATAAATAGTTCTCCATCCCCTCCCTTTCAATCTGCAGGTGTCCTCAGGTCTAAAATGAGTCTCTTGTAGACAGCAAATAGATGGGTCTTGTTTTTTATCCATTCTGATACCCAATGTCTTTTGGTTGGCGCATTTAGTCCATTTACATTCAGTGTTATTATAGAAAGATATGGGTTTAGAGTCATTGTGATGTCTGTAGGTTTCATGCTTGTAGTGATGTCTCTGGTAATTTGTCTCACAGGGTCCCCCTTAGGATCTCTTGTAGGGCTGATTTAGTGGTGACAAATTCCTTCAGTTTTTGTTTGTTTGGGAAGACCTTTATCTCTCCTTCTATTCTAAATGACAGATGTGGTGGATAAAGGATTCTCAGCTGCATATTTTTTCTGTTCATCACATTGAAGATCTCCTGCCATTCCTTTCTGGCCTGCCAAGTTTCAGTAGAGAGATGGGTCACAAGTCTTATAGGTCTCCCTTTATATGTTAGAGCACGTTTATCTCTAGCTGCTTTCAGAATTTTCTCTTTATCCTTGTATTTTGCCAGTTTCACTATGATATGTCTTGCAGAAGATCAATTCAAGTTACGTCTGAAGGGTGTTCTCTGTGCCTCTTGGATTTCAATGCCTTTTTCCTTCCCCAATTCAGGGAATTTCTCAGCTATTATTTCTTCAAGTACCCCTTCAGCACCTTTCCCTCTCTCTTCCTCCTCTGGAATACCAATTATGCGTATGTTATTTCTTTTTAGTGTATCACTTAGTTCTCTAATTTTCCCCTCATACTCCTGGATTTTTTTATCTCCCTTTTTCTCAGCTTCTTCTTCTTCCATAATTTTATCTTCTAGTTCACCTATTCTCTCCTCTGCCTCTTCAATCCGAGCCGTGGTCATCTCTATTTTATTTTGCAGCTCATTGATAGCATTTTTTACCTCCTCCTGGCTGTTCCTTAGTCCCTTGATCTCTGTAGCAAGAGATTCTCTGCTGTCCTCTATACTGTTTTCAAGCCCAGCGATTAATTTTATGACTATTATTCTAAATTCACTTTCTGTTGTATTGTTTAAATCGTTTTTGATCAGCTCGTTAGCTGTCGTTATTTCCTGGACGTTTTTCTGAGGGGAATTCTTCCGTTTCCTCATTTTGGATAGTCCCTGGAGTGGTGCAGGACTGCAGGGCACTTCTCCTGTGCTGTCTTGAATATCTTGCGTTGGTGGGCGGGGCGCAGTCAGACCTGATGTCTGCCCCCAGCACACTGCTGGGGCCACAGTCAGACTGGTGTGTGCCTTCTCTTCCCCTCTCCTAGGGGCGGGATTCACTGTGGGGTGGCGTGGCCTGTCTGGGCTACTTGTACACTGCCAGGCTTGTGGTGCTGGGGATCTGGCATATTAGCTGGTGTGGATAGGCAAGGTGCACAGGGGCAGGAGGGGCAGGCTGAGGTTGCTGTTCCTTTGGTGATCCGCTTCAGCAGGGGCCCTGCAGCTCCGGGAGGGAGTCAGACCCACCGCCAGAGGGATGGATCCACAGAAGCACAGCTTTGAGTATTTGCAAGGTGTAAGCCAGTTCCCTGGCAGGAACTGGTTTCCTTTGGAACCAGTTTTTCCATTTTTGGCTGGGGGATGGGCGAGGGAGATGATGCTGGCCAGTGCCTTTGTTCCCCACCAAGCTGAGCTCTGTCTTCCAGGGATCAACAACCCTCCCTTCTGTTGTCCTCCAGCCCTCCCACTCTCTGAGCAGAGCTGTTAGCTTATAACCTTCCAGATGTTAAGTCCCGCTTGCTGTCTGAACACACTCTGTCCGGCCCCTCCGCTTTTGCCAGCCAGACTCGGGGTCTCCTCTTGGCTTGCAGGCTGCCACTCCACCCCCTCTCCCTCCTGCCAGTCCCTGTAGCGCTCACTGCCTCTCTGCCCTACCTACCCTCTTCCGTGGGCCTCTGGTCTGCGATTGGCTCCGGAGAATCTGTTCTGCTAGTCTTCTGGTGGTTTTCTGGGTTATTTAGGCAGGTGTAGGTGGAATCTAGGTGATCAGCAGGACGTGGTGAGCCCAGCGTCCTTCTATGCCACCATCTTCCACGATCTCCAGTAGAAGCATTATCAAAGGACGAATGCTAGACTAGAATTTACTGAGCTATTACTCACTTTCAGGTACTCTTATAGCATTTTAATAAATATTATTTTATGCAAATAACTATCTTGGGAGTATTATTTCTATTTAGTCTATAAAGAAAGAAAGTATCTGATAGGTAACTTTACTGACGTGGATAAGCTAGTAAATAGGAGTTTTATCAATAATGTTGATATTTTGAGATTTGGCTTTATTTTCTTCATGAAATTACTGTTTTTATTTTATTGGCATCTATTTTATTTTATTCTCTCTGCTGACTTTGCATTTAGTTTGATTCTATTTTTCTAATTATTTAACATGGAAGTATAGTTCATTGATTTTAAACTAGAGTGGAAACACTATGTCCTGCAGGGCAAGTGTGATGCATGGCTTGTTTTCCTATGATCCTTGAGCTAAGACTGGATTTTATATTTTTAAAGGATTGTTTTAAAAAACACATAAAAAAAACACAAGTAAATAAAAAAGAAAATGTGAAAGAGACTGTAGGTGGCCCATAAAGCATAAAATATCTACTCTCTGACCCTCTGTAGAAAACAATATGCCAATCTCTGGTTTAGACTATGTATATTTTATGGAATTATTTCTGATGTTAAATCTACTATCCCACTATTTGTTTTCTATGTGTCCATTCCGTACTTAGCTCTTTGTATCTTCCTTCCAAGCCAACTTTTGGACTGAATGTTTTCATGTTTCCATTTTATCTTCATAATAGGATTAATAGATTACAGATAGATAGATAGATGATAGATAGATAACACAGCCGTTATGAGCTATCAGAAAAGGAGATTTCTGAAGTAACTTTTCCTGGGCTCATGGCTCAAGTCCCTCCCTACCCCCACATCTGTGGCCAACTATTTGTTTCTCAGGGCTCTTCTGGTTTAGTAATATTTTTTTACCTTCAGCCTCATACTCCAGCACTAGATAGTACTCCCATCCTAAGATGTTATATATGGTGTTTACAGACTCTTCTGGGATCTATCTCTTCTCCCAACCAGTGTGTACTTTTCCATTCTTACCTCCAGTATTTCTGTCCTTCTCAATTAAGTTTGTTTCCTAGTGATTATCTTTCTGGATCAGAATTTTCTCTCCTTTAAGAAAAAGTATTATGGTCAGTTTCATTTGTCAGCTTGGCTAGTCTCCAATCATTAGATCAGACTCTACTCTGTTGCTGTAAAGGTATTTTGCAAATGTACTTAACATCTATAATCAGTTGATATTAAGCAAATGAGGTTGTCTCAGACTTTGGGTGAGCCTGATTCAGTAAGTGAAAAGATCTTAAGACCACAACTGAGAACTTTTGGGTTCAAATAAGAAGGGTGGGGCAAGAGAAGAAAAATATTCTACTGTGTAATAATTCTAATATATATGTTTCTGTGAGAGAACACTGATTGACACAAAATATATTTTAATATTTCTAAGGTTCTTGAAAATCACACATGCTTCTCAGAGTCCATGAGAATTTTCTAATTATCCTCGAAATCATCACCCCAAGTTTGTGCTCAGAATTGAGTTCTGTCCTTTCATTAGTACAGAGGCCTTGGGAGTGCACTTCTCAGATACTCTGCAAGTAATATAGTTAGTGGGCATCATCTATCTTCAGTACCTTTGGGATAGATACCCTTTAATGTCTACACCAAAGCCATGATCTTCCCAAGCTGCTTCCAGTCAATGACTGTGGATAGTAGGATTAATTTATCTGGACCTTTTCAGCCCAGTGTAGGACTTATCTAATGGATAATATTTGCTAATTTCTAATGGGATCATCTTTGCTAATGTTATATGTGTTTGTAAATTCTTAATTATTATAATTATATTTATCACTTTGCTAATGTTCCAAATGACTGAAACCTCTTTAAGGACAGGAACCATCTCCTATTTCTTTTTGGAAAGTAACATTGCATGATGAAAAGTGCATAGTACTTGCAACCAGGTGTATATTTGTTTCTTTTTTTGAGAGAAAGAGAGAGAGAGCAAGAGAGTGCAAGCAAATGGGAGTGGAGAGTGGTGGGAGGCAGAAGGAGAGGGATTGAGAGAATCTTAAGCAGGCTCCATGCCCAGTACAGAGCCCGACTTGAGGCTTGACATGGGGCTCTACACTGGGCTCAACCTCCCAATTGTGAGATCATGACTTGATCTGAAATCAAGAGTAGGATGCTTAACTGACTGATCCACTCAGGTGCCCCACAACCAGGTAAATTTGATTTTAAATACAAAGCCAACTGTTCCTTACATGTAAGAGACTTTGCCTTTCTTCTGAGACTTTCTCAGAAATACACAGCACCACCTTTTCTAACCAATACTTCTCCATGTTTGAATTATAAATTCTCATTGTTGAGTGTCAGCCTTTTATTACTAAATAGTTTTTTCAAAGATCTTGAATGTCTTCGTGGGTTTTATCTCAGAGAGTTACACATTGTTTCTATCGTTTTTGACTTAAAAATTTGTCTGAGTCCTACTATAGGAGCTTCTCTACACATATTTTGTTTGCTTAGAATCAACAATTAAATACTTGTTTTCTTATGCTTTTATTTCTTTCTTTTTGCCTCCGTTTGTTTTGTCACTGTATTTTCCTACACTTTCTGTATTTTTCCAGTTTGAAATGCCCATTTATTGACTATATTTGAATGACAATATATTTGAGTAAAATATTTTTGGACACATTCTTTCCCTCCAAACTTTTCTTCTGAGTTTGAAAAATTCTGCTTTATCAACAGTATTTTACCAATAGTATTTTTCAATTTTTTTTTGAAATTTTATATCACTTTAAATTTGGATATCAATGTCTTTCGTTATGCTGTGGTGGAATCATGCAATTCTGGTTTAAAATACTTGATTCCACATGTGCTACTGGTTTAAGAAAGAACCATTATTTTTAAAATGTGATGATTGCCTTTGAAAGTGAGCTTTTGAGAGCAATTCTAAAATTTGATTAAAGAACTTTCTGTGCAAATATTATCGAGAATTCTCAGAGGCAAGAGGTTAAGATAAAACAGATATTACAAACTAAGACAGCAATCATGCTTAAATCTGTACTCTTGGGTTGCACTGAAGAGGAAAGACTCAGATGAGATTTACTCATAAGATCCAAAGGATGTGGAAGAAAATCTGTTTAGTTAGTAATATTTTGATAGGCTTTGCCTAGAACTTTTCCATTTTTGTACACAGGCAATTATACTCAATTATCCTGACTCTTTTTTCACTTCTATCTTTTCCAAAATTGTATTGACTCTTTTCTTCCACTCTTAGGTACTTTGAGAAGGTGCTATGTTGTAAATATTTTCATTAGCAATAAAATGTTATAGAGTAAAATTGAAACAGATAATTACTAAACAAATACTTGCTGAAACAAAACCAAACAGAACAATACCATTTATTAATTATTTATCATGGGTAGTCCTTGTGCTAGAAACTTGACATACTTGATTTTATTTTAACCTTCACATATATCTTTCAGTTATTAATATTCCCAATCTAAGAAGGAGAAGGGGGCTCAAGTCATTAAGTCATTTGCAGAGTCTCTTACATCTAATAAATAGCTGGCTTTGTATTCAAAATTACCTGGTTGCAAATACTATATGCTTTTTATTATGCAATGTTACCTTCTAAAGAGGAATAGGACACGGTTCTTGGCTTTAAAGAGATTTCAGGGCGCCTGAGTGGCTCAGTCAGTAGAGCATCCAACTTGGCTTAGATCACGATCTCGCAGTTCGTGAGTTCAAGCTCCACATTGGGCTCTGTGCTGACAGCTCAGAGCCTGGAGCCTGCTTCGGATTCTGTCTCCCTCTCTCTGTCCCTTCCCCACTTGTGGTCTGTCTCTCTCTCCTTCTTTCTCAAAAATAAACGTTAAAAATTGAAAAAAAATTTAAAGAGGTTTCAGTCAATTGGAACGCTACCAAAGCAATAGAAATCATTTCGATAATTCAAAATGTATAAACGCATAAAATATTAGCTTTAAATACTTCACACCTGTTAGCATGCTGACCCTTGATTCTGACCCTTGTTTTTCCACATTCTATTGCTGAAACTTTTAATAAACATTCAATACTTATGACTTATTTATAATACTTTCCTCTCTTTAGAGCATCATATCATTTACTTGAGGATACTTTTATAATATCTACAAAATAATGACTCATGAATAACACACATTATAGACAATATCTATGACAGTTCACATATGAATTAATAGAAAATATGTCATTTTTCAGAGTACAAGTGAAGCAGCATAAGGGATATTTCTCTAGTGAAATTAGTTTATTTATTTTATATTTTTAAACACTTAAATCAGTTCTGTGGAATCATGGGAGGTCTAGTGAAAAAAACCACCGGGAAGTCAATAAAGCTTATGAGCAAGGGGGTGACTGATTGGATTTGAATATTAAAAAGAGAGGTAGAGGGCAGAAGAGACTGGAGAGAGGGAAGCCTGTAGGCAGAGGAGATATTCTAGTAACAATTGCTATGTTCTGGTGAGAAATGAATGCCCAAGGTAAAGCAATAGTGAGGATTAAGAGGATGGGGAACATAGAATAAATGATAAGAAAGGAGAAATGACAACTCTTGAGAGGAACAGTTCTCAACTCGTGTGTGTGTGTGTGTGTGTGTGTGTGTTTGCATTTGGGGAAATTGTTGGAAAGAAACTGGTTAAGAAGCAAGTAAAATTTGTACATTATACATAATGTGCAACCATCTTTCTTTGCTATTTTACGGCCTTAAAAATTTGGAGCTGTCCATGGGAGTTCTAGTTCAACAGGTATGTCTGAAGTGCGACAGGGAAGGAAGGAAGGTTGAAAACTGCTTGACCATACCCAGGGAAAGATGGAAAGTCAGCTATCCAGGATGATTCTGTAGTTTCCAACTTCAGTGTCTGACTATATGACTACCATGGACCAGTATCCAAAAAATAGAAGAGAAATAGGTCGGTAAGGTGGAGATTGAATTTCTCTGTCTAGGATTAGTAACTTGAATACTTAATGAAATTCATGAATACAAGAGCCAAATCTTATAGAAAGCTTCCAGCTGTTAGATATGTATTATTTTCTTCTGATAAGTAGGATGCTCACTTTTACAAAATGCAAGAGGTTTCTGAGATGATGCTTTAAAATCTTTGTGACTTTTTCCTAATCCCTTTATCATCAGGCTTGTAAAGCTATTTTATAATGTCATTCTCTTTTGGAAGTATATACTATTTGTCAATTGTGTCATATGTGTGTGATGTGTCCACATTGTTCCTTCAGCACTATAGAGCTGCAAGTGTTAATTGCAATTACAAATTGCCTAATTTTCCTGATTACTTTTTAAAGTAATCGTTCCTATCACATATTGTGTGTTCAAGTAGTTCCTCTTGTGCATATAAGGAACAAGCAGCTTTTTTCTTAAAGAGCTTTGGAAAATTTGACAATGTGTACCAAGGAATATTTTCAAGTTTTTCTAAAACTGCTTAAACATGAGACTTCACATCACTTTTTTTCATTAAGACTGAATTCTGTTTTAATACAGATTTCCAAAATACATCATGAAGACAATGGATAATAACAGCTAGCGATGAAGGCTAAAAACCATTATGTGGATTGTGGTATTATTTATTGACTTGATTACGTGGGGCAGGTTTCTTTCCACATACACCTTTACGTTTTCTGTAATGTCAACCATCGGGATTTAAAAAAAAAATGTTTCTTAAAAACATAATGCAAGTTATACCTGAGGGAATATACACATGGAATGTAAGGAAATGTGATATGAGAATTTGAATCATTGAAGGTGAAATGAAGAAAAAATTACAACACGTCTTCTTATTAAAGCCAAGACTGGGGCGCCTGGGTGGCGCAGTCGGTTGGGCGTCCGGCTTCAGCCAGGTCACGA
This sequence comes from Leopardus geoffroyi, assembly GCF_018350155.1. Lineage (NCBI taxonomy): Eukaryota > Metazoa > Chordata > Mammalia > Carnivora > Felidae > Leopardus > Leopardus geoffroyi. The sequence goes on from NC_059327.1 coordinate 168,708,615, forward strand.
TCTCGCGGTCCGTGAGTTCGAGCCCCGCGTCAGGCTCTGGGCTGATGGCTCAGAGCCTGGAGCCTGTTTCCGATTCTGTGTCTCCCTCTCTCTCTGCCCCTCCCCCGTTCATGCTCTGTCTCTGTCCCAAAAATAAATAAACGTTGAAAAAAAAAAAAAATTAAAAAAAAAAAAAAGCCAAGACTGTTGACACCTTAAGACTGTCTCCAGTCCTTTTGTGTTTGAGAAAACAGAACATTTAGAGAAATGGAAGTTTATGCTGAGAAGTAATCATCATTAGCTGTATAATGTTTCACTTGAGGCAGTATGGTGTCCTGCTTAGAGCATGTGTTCTGGAATTATACCAAGGACCCGGTTCCACTGCTTATTTGGTTCCCAGATCAAGAACCTTAGTACTCTGCATCACGTTTATAAAGTTTCTAAAATATTTTTTTCCCAAGGGGTAAGTGAAAAATATACACAGAACACTTATCACTAGGGGATAGCAAGACCTTTGTTTATGAGAGTTATAACTACTACTACTATATATATTTTTTAATTTGGGGAAGTCAGAAGTTAAAAGAAAGCAGTTTTGAAGTAGATTTGATCACCGGATCAAAGAAACATACACTTTTGTGGATGAAAGAATTGCCTATGCCTGAGTGATTTAGAAATTTCAAGAAGGGTTGTAAATAATGATAATATTTGGTGTCTGTTTAGATTTTAAATTATAATAATTTTTCCTGATTTATTTTCTGTTCCAATTGACTAAAGCCCCTTGAAGACTGCAACTATATTTTATTTTTCTTTAGAAGGTAACATGATGCGTTGGATATAACACAAAGTTTGCAGTTGTCCAGTTCATTGATAAGGGTGGGAAGCTTTTCTCTTTTGATAGTAATAAAATTTGCTACTAAAAAAATGTATTTCAGACATATGCTTTGAAATTTTGGTTTCTCTTTATCAGCTCAGTATCAAGGGTAAAAACCCGTGACATTTTCTGACTTTCTGCATTGTAACAGCTATTTTTGAAGTAATTAGCAAACTCATCACAGCCTTTAGGTCTACTAACCTGGATATTGAAGGTACCTCTCTGTCACCAAAGAGCTCAGTTATTTACTAAGGCTCCTGCTTACACAAGAATCAGGAGCAGGGAGGGAATGACGGAGAGAAGACTGGATAGGTCCTGGGAACTCTTTTATCTAAGATAAAGCCAACTATGGAAAAATTACAACCACTCGTAAAATTTCCCTTAGAGTGAGTTTGTATTTTACCGAAGATAAAAGGTAAAGCAGTGCCTATAGCTTTTAAAATGCTGGAAAAAATAGTAGAGTAGCAAAAATCAATAGTAATAGTTTATTCATAAGGTAAACAGTATAATTAGTTGAGTCTGACACTTTCTGTACATCACAAATTTCATGTTCCACTGAGGATTGGCAGATTAATTGCACAGAAACTTTGGTCAGCAGATTCTCCCTCCGTGAACAATTGTCAGAGACAAACACTTCTTAAATGCCCTCTTTTTATTGATTACTTTTAAAATTACATTGCTGATAAAATGTCAATATAAATGCATTATTAATTCATTTTTATGCATTTTTGTGAATACGCTTTTTAAAATATCTCTCCTGGTTACATATTTCTGTGTTCGTTTTCAGTGACTTCTCAGGGAAAGTCATGGCACTGACGAGTATTTTCAGGCAAATTTCAAATACCTGTTAACCCATAGAGTTCATGTCGTTCAGTGTATCCCCCCACCCCCACTCTTTTTAATAAGTCACAGGTTCCATTAAGCTATAAACATCTTTGAAGTACCAATGGTACTTGGAAAATAAATGAAACAGGGAACACTTGCAAGTAAAGTATGGAAAGTCTACGAAATTAAAAGGTGAATACCGAAAGTTATTTATGGCCATTTTCCTGGATAAGCCTCAAAATTGCATCCCAGAAGCATTAGCTTTTTGTTACCATCTGGCCCTGCTTCTAAAAAGACTTCCCTGGCTTGATGTAGTCTGAGGACGTATCATCATCAAAACCTGAAGGCACTTACAGCACTAAGTAACTACCTTTGCAGATCGTAAAAAAAAGGATGGAATCCTACTTAGCATCTACATTACATCTGCTTAGTTTTAGGTCTTACTGCAGGGGTACAGGAGGAATAAGCATCTAGTTATACGCAATAAACTCCATACTTTATGGCTGATTCTAAAGGCATCTGGCTCTATTATATTTGCTTAAAGCTCTGCTTTATTTTCAACAAGTGGTTGTTTATGTTGGTCTCCCTGTAGCCCACGGTGATGGTTTATAAGGTGTTATGCTATTTTTGTTTACTGGGGTGGATATTTATACATATACACTTTGGCTTCAGGTGTTTCATTTTGTCTTTAGGGATTCTGTATGCATATACAGAAAAATGCTGACGAGTCACTGCACTTACCTACTGCTCAGAGAGATGATGATGGGTCATAAACCCAGATATTAAGACAAACAGCTAGAAAAGAGTTCATTTCTTTCAGGTCTGATCCCTGCATGTTTTTCTTACCTGCAAATGAAACAGAGAGCAGAAGCGAGTCGCATTAATAACCCCCTGACACATCATATTTATTTGTATCATTGTTATGTCATTAAGTAGAACCCAAATCAGTACAATTTCTTGTATTTATCCAGTACTCATTCTGTGCCAGATGGTCCTCTAAATGCCGTGTGTGAATCAATGCATCTAATCCTCAACACCATCCTATGAGGTAAATACTAGCATTCTTCCAATTTTGCAGATGAGATAACCAAAGCACAGAAAGTATGATAATTTGTTCAACATTGTATAGTTGGTGAGTGGTAGAGCTAAGATTCATGCCTAGAAAATTTAGTTCTAGAATCCATATGGCTAATTACCAGGCTAACCTGTCTCTCAATGTAAGTTGACACCTGAAAGTACAGGATGATTTAATTTTAGAGGAATGAATTTTTGGCCTAATGAAGTTTGTGAACATTGTCCAAACAAAATCACTATTACAAACTTCATATGATTTATAAAACATCATAAAATATAGGGATTGGTAAATCTTGAGAACTTGTTCTGGGAAAAAATGACAAAAGTAGCCATACAAATTCAAAGAATATAAAGTTGATGATAAATACTACAATCAAATAGCATTCATTGTGATTGACCGTTTATTAAAAAAACCTCAAAGCCAAATTGATATAATAGATTTATAAAGAGTAGTAGACAATAACCCAGACAAAAATGTGAAAGTAAGAAAAATGATACATTAAAAGCCATAATGTCTTTACATGTCGACTGATGAAATCTTTCAAAATTTGAAGAGAAATTTGGTTATCAAGTCATATTATCTGCTTTAGATCACAAAAATAATGTGGGATTAGCAAATTCATCATATGAAGCTACTATTATCTTAATACTAAACTTGGTGACAATTAATTAAAAATAGAAAACTCTACACCAATTTCACGTATGTACATAACAAACAAAAAATTTAAACAGAAATATTTAACTGCTACAAACCAAACCAAAAAGATTGATCCAAGAATGCAAGTATAGGTGATGTAATGAAATATGTTAGTTACTAAATTTAAAGTCATAGTATTGATTAAATATATGCTAACATTAGTAACTCAAATGCCTCATCTCAACTTTTAAAATTGAATTTAATTGTTTTAGAGAATGATTCTTTAATGAAACATTTTAAATCAAAAATTTTAAACTTTTTGTTCAAGAAAAATGATTTCTGCTACATGATTATTATTGAGTATAATTTGGAAATGTTGGTCTAGTCAATGGTGTAAGAAAATAAAATCAGGAGTAATGAATAAATCAAGAGGAGACATAACTATATTGTGTACAGATGAGGTTATTTTATCTCTAGGAACTCTAAAAAACATCATATTAAAATTGGCTTAAATTTAGTAACATGATGGATAATATTATCAAAGTCTGTATGTTAGCAACTACTATGGAAAATGTGATGGCAAAGATGTGAGAAACACACATCATATTGCAATGGGTAGAGAAGGCCTCTTGCAGAAGATTGCCCTACAAATGAAATTTGAGGGAAAAGGGATGAGCTGGTTTAACCAAGAAAGGAGGGCATTCTCAGTAAAGGGAATGCAAGTGAAACTTGGCATTTGACTAGATCTCTCTCTCTCTCCATTTTTATTTTTTAGATTTTTGCAATATTGCTGTCCTCTTTCTGACTTTCCTTTGGTTTTCTCTCCTTTTTTATTCTTACACATGAAATATTTTACAAAATTCTGTACATGATTCTTATCCTGATATTGTTAAACCTTGTTTAAATTATTTAAAATGTAAAAATATGTTTATATTGTCATTAAATATTTTGAGACACCATAAATTTCCCCAAATGTACATTTGAATAAGGTTTTACATTTTCTTTACTTCCCTTAGAGCCCTGAATGGATGACAATTGTGGCTGGGTGGACAAAGGCAACCCAGTTATTCTTAGAGTGAATTAGAATTCAATTTGATTCTATTGCTTATGGTTAACACTTCATCATTTTATTTCCTGTCTGTGACAGAGTTAGGGAAAATGTATTGAAGACACCTAAACAATTCTCACATCATGTATTTTGTATCTAGTGATATCTCACATCATGTATATTTCTAGTGTATCTCACATCATGTATATTTCTATATATATACATATATATCTAGTGTATCTCACATCATGTATATTTCTCACATCATGTATTTTGAATCTAGTGATACTCTAGCAACATGACTTTTTCCCCATCACTTCTGGTAAAGGCAATATATGAAATAACCAAAAACTCCATCATTTAAGGAAAATGTGTGTATGTGGAAGTGTCTATTTTATGCAATCCGATTAAATTCCAGTAAGGAGACAGTTCTGGGAACCATTAAAAGAAATCTAAGTACCGAGGAAGGCCTGCAACTCAGTCACAAATTTCTACTACTACTGTGTTGGTATAGGGCCACATGGGGGTGTTATGAACTAAATATTTGTGTCCGTCATACATTCATATATTGAAACTTCAATCCCCCGTACAACTGTATGTAGAGGTAGGGCCTGTGAGGAGGTCATAAAACTTCAGTGAGGCCATAAGAACGGGTCCCTGATCTTTTTTTTTTTTTTTTTTTTTTTAAGTGATATTTTATTTTTATTTTTTTTAATATATGAAATTTATTGTCAAATTGCTTTCCATACAACACCCAGTGCTCATCCCAAAAGGTGCCCTCCTCAATACCCATCACCCACCCTCTCCTCACTCCCACCCCCCATCAACCCTCAGTTTGTTCACAGTTTTTAACAGTCTCTTATGCTTTGGCTCTCTCCCACTCTAACCTCTTTTTTTTTTTTTTTTTCTTTTTTCCTCCCCCTCCCCCATGGGTTCCTGCCAAGTTTCTCAGGATCCACATAAGAGTGAAACCATATGGTATCTGTCTTTCTCTGTATGGCTTATTTCACTTAGCATCACACTCTCCAGTTCCATCCACGTTGCTACAAAAGGCCATATTTCATTTTTTTCTCATTGCCACGTAGTATTCCATTGTGTATATAAACCACAATTTCTTTATCCATTCATCAGTTGATGGACATTTAGGCTCTTTCCATAATTTGGCTATTGTTGAGAGTGCTGCTATGAACATTGGGGTACAAGTGCCCCTATGCATCAGTACTCCTGTATCCCTTGGATAAATTCCTAGCAGTGCTATTGCTGGGTCATAGGGTAGGTCTATTTTTAATTTTCTGAGGAACCTCCACACTGCTTTCCAGAGTGGCTGCACCAATTTGCATTCCCACCAACAGTGCAAGAGGGTTCCCGTTTCTCCACATCCTCTCCAGCATCTATAGTCTCCTGATTTGTTCATTTTGGCCACTCTGACTGGCGTGAGGTGATACCTGAGTGTGGTTTTGATTTGTATTTCCCTGATAAGGAGCGACGCTGAACATCTTTTCATGTGCCTGTTGGCCATCCGGATGTCTTCTTTAGACAAGTGTCTATTCATGTTTTCTGCCCATTTCTTCACTGGGTTGTTTGTTTTTCGGGTGTGGAGTTTGGTGAGTTCTTTATAGATTTTGGATACTAGCCCTTTGTCCGATATGTCATTTGCAAATATCTTTTCCCATTCCGTTGGTTGCCTTTTAGTTTTGTTGGTTGTTTCCTTTTCTGTGCAGAAGCTTTTTATCTTCATAAGGTCCCAGTAATTCACTTTTGCTTTTAATTCCCTTGCCTTTGGGGATGTGTCGAGTAAGAGATTGTTACGACTGAGGTCAGAGAGGTCGTTTCCTGCTTTCTCCTCTAGGGTTTTGATGGTTTCCTGTCTCACATTCAGGTCCTTTATCCATTTTGAGTTTATTTTTGTGAATGGTGTGAGAAAGTGGTCTAGTTTCAACCTTCTGCACGTTGCTGTCCAGTTCTCCCAGCACCATTTGTTAAAGAGGCTGTCTTTTTTCCATTGGATGTTCTTTCCTGCTTTGTCAAAGATGAGTTGGCCATACGTTTGTGGGTCTGGTTCTGGGGTTTCTATTCTATTCCATTGGTCTATGTGTCTGTTTTTGTGCCAGGGTCCCTGATCTTAGAAAGAGACACCAGAACTCTCTCTCCCACCATTATGTAAGAACACAATGAGAAGGCATTCTTCTGAAAGGCTGAAGAATGCTGTCATTAGGAACCAAATTGGTTTGCAGCTTGCTCTTGGACTTCTCAAGCACCAGAACAGAAAATAAGGAGAAAACAACAGAGAATAAATTTTTATTGTTTTTTTTTTTTTTTTAATTTTTTTTTTCAACGTTTATTTATTTTTGGGACAGAGAGAGACAGAGCATGAACGGGGGAGGGGCAGAGAGAGAGGGAGACACAGAATCAGAAACAGGCTCCAGGCTCTGAGCCATCAGCCCAGAGCCCGACGCGGGGCTCGAACTCACGGACCGCGAGATCGTGACCTGGCTGAAGTCGGACGCTTAACCGACTGCGCCACCCAGGCGCCCCAAATTTTTATTGTTTAAGCCACCCAGTCTATGGTATTTTGTTACAGAAGCCTGAGCACTAAATACACATTTTTATACTGTGAAGTGGGGAGCTGCTGTAGCAAATACCTAAGCAGGTGGAAGTGGCTTTGGAACTGGGAGATCTGTAGAGGTTAAGGAGCTCTGAGGTGTGCGGTAGGGACACCCAAGATTGTTGTAAAAGGATTCCTGGTAAGAATAAAGATGTTAAAGGTCATTCTGGTGAGGGCTCAGAAAGAGAAGAGGAGAGCTGGAGAGATAGCCTTTTTTTTTTTTTTAGAGAATAAAAAATTAATCATGAGCAGAATGTTGGTAGAAATGTGGATACCGAAGTCCATTCTGGTGAGTTTTCAGATGATAATGAGGAGCATATTATTGGGAACAGAAGGAAAGGCGATCCTTGTTATAAAATGACAAAGAGCTTGGCTGAAGTGTTTGTGCTCCACTGTTTTGTGAAAGGTAGAATTTGTAAACTGTAAGCCTGAATATATAGTAGAAGAGGTTTTTAAGCAAAGTGTTGAAGGTGTAGCTTGGATCCTCACTACTTATAACAAAACACTGGAAGACAGTGATAAATTAAAGAAGGAATGGCCAAGCAAAAAGGAATAAGAAGTTGAAGCTTTAGAAAGTTCTAAGCTTACCCATATTGCCAAAAAAAAAAAAAAAAAAATTATATATATATATATATATATATATATATATATATATATAAAGTTTGTTTTGAAGAGAACACTACAGGTATGGTTAAACAATTTGATAAAGAGATGGTAGGTAAGACTTATGGGCTTAAATCAGCCATCTCAGCAGAAGCCAGGAGTATATAGAAGGAGTTTATCATCTCTGCCAACTAGGATCAAAGGAAAAAGAAAATGGGAGGGAATGCACTATCCTTGAAAATGAAACTGGAGGGGCGCCTGGGTGGCGCAGTCGGTTAAGCGTCCGACTTCAGCCAGGTCACGATCTCGCCGTCCGTGAGTTCGAGCCCCGCATCGGGCTCTGGGCTGATGGCTCAGAGCCTGGAGCCTGTTTCCGATTCTGTGTCTCCCTCTCTCTCTGCCCCTCCCCCGTTCATGCTCTGTCTCTCTCTGTCCCAAAAATAAATAAATGTTGAAAAAAAAATTAAAAAAAAAAAAAAAAAAAAAGAAAATGAAACTGGAAGCCCATTCAGAAATAATGAGAACTGCCATTTCTACCATGGACAAGGACAAAGACACTTCCTTCTCAATTTCAGGAGGTGGAGCTTTGCAAAAAGCCACATATGTAGGACCACCTTACAAAGGGGTGAGGCTGCCTCGTCAAGTTGTAGGGGTGATGCTGTCATCCTAGTTGCCTTGGAACTAGGAAGGTGGAGCATTGGTCCACAGAGGTTTATTCTTCAGATTTAAGATCTAATGGATCTTGCCTTGCTGGAGTTGGAACTTGCTTAGAACCCATCACCCTTTTCTTCATTTCTATTTCTCTCTTTTGGAATTGAGAGTCTATCTTATATCTGCCTCGCTATTAAATAGCATATATTTTATTTTATTTCACAGGTTCATAGCTGGAGAGGCATTTTCCCTCAGAATAAATCATGTTTTGAGGCTCACTCATGTCTGATTTAGATGATATTTAGATGAAACTTTGGACTTTATAGAGTTTAGAGCTGATGCTGAAGTGAGATGGAATGAATATATTTACATGTGAGAAGGACCCAGAGGTAGAATGGACTGAATGTTAGTGTCCCACCAAATTGTTACGTTGAAGTAGCCCACAATTTGATAGTATTAAGAGGTGGAGCCTTTGTGAGATAATTAGGATTAGCTTAGGTCATGAGGGTAGAGCCTTCCTGATGAGGGTAGTGCTCTCAAAAAAAGAAGAAAGAGAAGAAAGAAAGAAAGAAAGAGGAGAAGGAGGAGGAGGAAGAGGAGGGGGGAGGAGGAGGAGAGGAAGAGGAGAGAGAAGAGACACTACAGTTTCCTCTCTATGCCATGTAAGGACAAAGCAAGAGGGCAGCCATCTGCAAGCCAGGAAGAGGGCCCTCGCTGACAACCAAATCTGCTGGCACCTTGATCTTGGATTTCACAGCCTCCAGAACTATGATAATCGATGTCAGTTGTATAAGTCTATGACATTTTTTTACAGCAGTCTGAGCTGACTAAGACACTCAAATACAAACTCAAAGGACAGAATTGAATACACTGATAGATAGACCTGAGATTATAGAAAAGATAAGGCTTAAGCTCTAATGAAGAGTAGCAAAGATTTTGAATCCATAAATATTTGCCTCTGAAGTTACTTCTAGATTTCTTAATTTACTTTAATGTGCCTTTTTTAGTCCTTCATAGATAGAGAGCATGCATTCCCCCCTCCCCAAATGAGAGAGAGAGAGAGAGAGAGAGAGAGAGAGAATGAAAGAATATTACTATACTTTTTGGAGAATATTGTGTGTGTACATATATACATGCATATATACTGTGTGTGAAAGATTGAACATTATCATAAAAAATGCTGTGAGATGACAGCATTAGCACATTTTTTGAAGATAATAGACTGAGGCACAAAGATAAAAATGACATAAGATTCCACTATTTGGGAGTTAACAAGAATTTATGTCCAGTTAGAATATCAAAGCCTACAACACTGAATGAAATTGAACCATATTGTGGCCCTCACATCACAAAGTTCTGGGTCTACAGAAGTTCTGAAGAACACATTTAGATAAATAGTGGATTATCCCATGTGTAAGGATTTTTTTTTTTTTTTGCATTTTTAATTATTAGAGGACACCTGGGTGGCTTAGTTAGGTAAGATTCTGACTTCTGATTTCAGCTAAGGTCATGATCTCACAGTTCGTGGATTCAGGCCCCACGTCAGGCTCTGCACTGACAGCACAGAGTCTGCTTAGGATTCTCTCTTTCCCTCTCTCTGCCACTGCCCTGCTCGCTTGCTCTCTCTCTCTCTCTCTCCCTCTCTCTCTCAAAATAAATAAATAAACCTAAAAATAATTATTAGCAGTAGTAATTATGTAAAAACTGTTTTTACGGTTTCTTCCTCCTCCTTCTCCTTCCCTTCTTTCTTCTCCTCCCTCTTCCTCCTCCTCCTCCTCCTCCTCCTCCTCTCCTTCTCCTCCTTCTCCTCCTCCTTGTCGTCGTCGTCATCCTCCTCCTCCTCATTCTCCTTCGTTTTCCACTTAGGAGGGGAGTTAACTGGAATAAAATGGATCTTTGACTGAATTGTGTATAGATAACAAAATATTTGCTTTAGTGTATTGTTCATAGAACTGAAAACACACCAAGAATAAAGGCTGTCCAATAAAAAGATATTTTTAGGTCTGTCTTTCATTTGTGTTGTGTTCTAATGTATATCAATTTATCTTCAGGTCTCTTATAAGACTTCTTCACAATATTGGCTCTCTCAATGACTCTACATAGTTCCCATTGAACTTCAATTCTCTCAAAGCATCTCTTCAGCTTTATCCCCTAATACAAATTATGTTGGTACTCTTTATCTCGATATTTTCTAGATCAGATTTAAAAATTAGAGAGCATGTGATTTGACTATTTGAGTTTCTTTTGTTATGCCTTATCATAGGACTTTGTCTTATATATCGGCCACCTTTGAACTACTAGCTCTTACCTGAATCAATGGTAGTTAGACAGGGGAGGAGTGGTGGGGGGAAAAGGCCAATATTTGTTGTGTGTTAAGCTAGGTTTGTATCTATTCATTCAGTTATTCGTCCAGTAACATTTATTAAGTGTTTACTATGTACCAGACATCATTCCAGGCCGCGTTTCAACTATGGTCAAAACAGACAAAATCTAATGTAGGCCGTATTTAATAGGGGAGAGACATATAGAAAACAAAAGATTTTGTGAATATTCAGTATATCAGGAGAAAATAGGTCCTTTGAAATAATATAAACTATGATACAGGTGAGAAAAGTAGTAGGGTTGCCAGAGGTAATCAGAGAAGAATTCTCTGGTAAAGTGACATTTGAAAAAAGACATTAAGGGTGAGATGAGGAAGCCAAATAACTCTCTGGGGGAATGGTGTTCTAGGTGTTCTGTGATGTGAGCGCCAATGGAAAACTTAAGGGTCAGGCAAGGACATCAGTGTTGTCACAGAGAGTAGCAGGAAAGTGATAGAAAATGAGATCTGAAAGGCAGTTAGCCTTTTTGGCCATGGAAAGCACTTTGATTCTTACTTTTTTTTATACGGAAGCCATTTGAGCATTTGAGCAACAAATTGGCATCAACTTATTCATGCTTTTCTTTACAAGCATTGTGATGGCTGGCTGTGGGAATATTTAATAGAGTGAGAATGAGAACAGGGAATTTTTCCTTAAAGAAGTTGTGAATGATACAGCACCATGACTGATATGCGTCTATTTCAATTACGTAGAACTTTTGATCAAATCTAGCATACACTGTGAAACAATCTACTATACTTAATATTTATAGAGTAGACAAAAGAGTTGCTGATATTTATAAATGTGTATTTTAGGAGGATATTAACAGTATCAGGAAACTCTCATATTCATTGAGAACACTTCTGTATATCCTTATGAAGTTCAAAAGTTACCAATGCTATTTTCAGTTAGTTCCTTTTACAGAGTTCTGCATGCACTAAAAAGTATGACCTATTCATTTCATACTCATTAAGAAATCAATTTTTTTAGAGCAAATGTTACAAATGAATATTTAATTTAGTTGCAATTAGGAATGTGTATTTACAGAACATTTCTTATTAATTAACACAAACCAGAATAGCTAAACATAGAAAAGTTTGACCTTCTACTAAACCATTCACTTGGCTCTGTATTATTTTCAAAAGCACCAGAACTTGATCCAACCTGATCATGCCTCCCTCTGTAAACACATCTCTTCCTAATGAGGTTCCACTCCCCAGGTGGTTTGCAGCGGGTTCAGCTCTTTGCATTTCTTTGCAAAGAGTCAAACACCTAAATCTCCAGTTGATACTGAAAAAAGTTTAATATCCAGAAGCCATTCCAATAAACTGCTATTACAAAGTGACTTCCATTCCAACTCAAAATGAGCAACGAGTGACTTTCCTCAAAATGAGATCTTCAGCACAAATATAAAGACAGCACATTTAGATGTATACTTGAGTTCTAGCCTTAGGAATCACAAATCGGAAGAAAAACTGCATTCTAATTTAATTAGACCTTTATCTCTTTTTTTCCTCCTTGGGCTTTTCTTCTAATTAAAAGCCAAAATTAACATCAAATAGTTGGAAACTATGCTGTAAAAACTTTACTAAAGCAGTCAACTAATTTCTGAAAGCATGCATTTACTAAAACTTGGTGAAGAAAAGAAGTCACAGCATGCTCCTGGACACCTAAAGAAATCACCTGTGTTCTTCTGCCTGATTAAGCCCTCCAAAAAAACATTGAAAACATGTTCTTCCCACGTTGCCGCTCATCAAACAATACCCAAGCCACCAAGTCCCAATCATAGACCATGATGGTTTCACAGTTCACTTCAACCCTTTAGAAATAAATAACCTGCCACTTAAGTCATGAGCATTGCTTATACTTTTGTTAAAATAGTGGTCTTTTTGCTAAAGATAGAGTCATGAAGAAATAAGAGATAGTTCTATCTACCATTTGTCACCACTTACCAATGTGTTCTGGGATTTAGAAGTTGACATTTGGTCTGTTTTACCATGTAAGAGAATTAATAGGGCCATAGGTATGTTCTTATTAATGTTATGTATTAATGTCTTGAAAAGGTTGGCAGAGGATTGGTACCTAGCATTGTTAGAGCTAGGAAGTAATTATTCATTGCAGATTTATGCTATAATGTAGGTAAGTGACGATAAGCTGCTTTCTTAAATGTTAATTAAGAACCTTCTTAATTTGTGAAACTTTATGCTGTTTCTGTGGAGCATTGAACTAGTCCACTCAAATTGCCAACTAAGCTCCTCTGAATAAATCATGTCTCAGTAATGATCATCTGCATTTTTGTCAGGGCAGAATAGTTTAGGGAACACCATATCGGAAGGCACTGTGTACATCAGACAACCACTGGAAGACTATCTTGTCCAACCTTATGATTATCGAGAAGATTTAGTAAGATTATCTCTGAGTATGAGGAAACTTGGATTTCTGCTGGCAATTATTTTTTATGAGAATCGTTAATGATTTATATCTTTCACTTATCCTAATTACACAGAGCATATGGATTTTCAAATATATGAATGAATCACATAAAGAAGACCCTTTTTCGGAATGTCACATAAACACTTTACGATAGATGTTTGTGTGGTAGGTACTAAAAAGAATCCCTAGGGAGAAATAAAGCATTCAGTCAAATTTCTATCTCAGAAGTCTCCAACAGGAACAATTGTTAATTATTTTCTGTAGGATTCTTATTTAAATTTATAGTAGAGGACACCTTTCTAATGTCACATTATGCCAAGAACTATCTGCCTTGTATGGAGTGCGTGGTGTGTGTGCGTGCATGTGTGTGTGTGGGGGGGGAGGGGGTGTGACATAAATTGATTTAACGATGTATCTTTGCTCCCAGTTTTTACTTTCATACAGAAGGTGTGATGATTACACACAGAACAAAGGAACTGCAAACACATTTCACAATTTAAACATTTTTATATAGTATTACGTTCTGTGGTCTATTAGATTTAAGAAAGTTGTATTTCCTTACAGCCACATTTTCTTTTGTTAGTGAAAAGGCTTTGGGGTTTCATGTGACATTCTCCAAGTTCCAGGTGCCATGCTTCTGTCGCCCAGCTTTGAACAGCAGCTAGGACAGTCTGTGATTCTTCATTATAATCAATACCCAATGGAGGCTAGAAAATAATTAATGGTATATTAAAAGAAGACTTGATTTCCCTTGGTTCCAAATCAGTCAATTTTCCATCTTTTGTGAATATTTTGATTCTCTCTTTGAATTGCTCTTGTAATTTTTGGAATTATTTTTAATTCATTATACCATTTTACCACACATTTCTGTAAAAGTATACTTTCCCCCTGGAATAAGGTCATGTAATTACCCACTGGCCAATCTCAAAATCCCTTCATATTTGTCAATCTCCACACTATCAGTGAAGTCTTGAATTTATGTCACACACACACACACACACACACACACACACACACACACTATGCACTCCATACAAGGCAGATAGTTCTTGGCATAATGTGACATTAGCCATAGCTAATAATACTCTATTGCCTATTTAAAACTTGCTAATATCTTTTGTCTTCTTACCACAAAAATAACAATGGTAATAATAATAATAATAATAATAATAATAATAATGGAAAGAAACTTTGTGAGGTGATGGGCTTGTTTACAGCCCTGATGGTGGTGATGGTTTCACAGATGTGTGGTTATCCCCAAAGTCACTGAGTTGTATACATTAAATATGTACGGCTTTTTCTATGTTAACTATGCCTCAATAACATAGCTATAGTCATGTGTTATATAGTAGTTCTTTGAATTTGAAGGCCTTAAAATTATTTTTGTCAGATTTTAGACATTTGGGGAATAATTTTTACGTTACAGATGAGGAAAATGAGTTTGCCATCAAGATGTATGAATATTACACATAACTGCTCTGTTTTCCAGTCTTTGAATATATTAAGGCATTTGCGGGGGGGTGAATTCTGTTTATTTATTTGGTTGTAGATTTTGGATTCTATTTCATTACACAGTATAGTACTTTGGAATATAATGTGATCAGGGCAAATTTCCATAAACAAGACGACAAAGGACAGTTTGGTCTGGATATGTTCAAATAACAAGAGTGGCAGCGACAGCAATAATAATGTCAAGTAGCATTTCTGGAAGGATACCAGTAATGGTGCTGAGTATATCACAAACATGAACGTTTAGTTCTCACAGCCTATGGGATGAATGTGCATTATGGTCTAAATTTCACAGATGAAGTCATTAACACAGAGAAGGTAAATGCTATGACCAAGTGACCCAACAAGTTGGTAGAGCTACCATCCAAATCGGGACCCATTCTTGTCCTCAAACCTTTATAAAACGTACTTTCCCACTTGATTTTGTCATATTGTTTTATAAAATAGAAATGCACAGAATGCAAATTTTTATTGCTTTTTTTTTAAAGAAAAAAAATGAGTATAAAAGGATGGTAAACATTGTAGAGCAGAAGCTTTACAAACACCCAGCTATCATGTAGTAACTAAGTACTGGATTTGATGTTGAAAGACTTAGTTTGAGTGCTTACTCTCACCCTTATTATAAGGCATCTGGAAATTTCTTAGGGTTCAAATTCTTTTTATGTAAAGAAAGTATAATAGTCTCTGTGTGGTAAATACAATATTCAGCAGGTACATTAAATGGAAGCTTTTTATGAATTTGAGAATATGGATGGCTTTTATGAATGTAAGCACTGCCTTGTGTTATCTATGCCTTAAACCTAAGACTTAGGCAGCTTACTTGTCAAATCTTGTATGTCCTCTGTTACACATGGGCACTTCCGGGTCAGGGATGTGATGTGGATGATGTTGCCTGAACAGCTCTGTGCTGGGCAATCAAGCCCCCTTCTTTCTCTCCTAAAAGTAATGGGATGCATTTGAAGCAGCCTGTAATGCGTTTTAGTGAAAACCTAGTTAAAACCTTCTTTGATACATGAAGAAATAGACCTTGGGAGGAGAAAGAAAAGTTACTTGAGGCAGGTCTGTTTAGCGACAGAGTGAATGAAGCCCAGGCCCTGGCAATCAGTCCAAGGGTTTTCTCCAAATGCTCTCTCTTCATGGTTGGAGCATTGTCAGAATATCCACAAGGAAGACATCAATTGCCCTTTACAAGATAATAATGAGTTACTTGACGGTCTTCTACAGAAAAAGCAATTATCATTTATGAATTAAAAGGTGATATGGGATTATTGAAAATATCATAGAATCCCTTCTAGGGATTGCCTTGCCTAAATACCATTTATCAATTGGTTCAGCAGAATCATTCATTTCTTTTCAAACATTATTCTGTAAATGTTTCCATGAATACAATGGTGCCCACCAGTATTTTAGATGCTTAACTAGATGAAGGGTGGATGATATGATAAGGCATTAATTCTAGGTGAACTTTCACTTTTATTCATCTTAAAATCATATCTGGGTTTTAAATCTGTTTCTATGTTACCACTAACTACCTGGGCAAACTTGAAAATTAAAATTAACTGCTTTAAGAAGATCCAACTTATTGTATTTGTACATAATTTACTGAGGGCCTACTATATATCAGGCATGTTGCAGCATTCTTTAGGCAAAAATTCATTTAATTCTACCATCGCCCAGCATGGAAAATACATTTTCTTCAGGTTTATGGATGAGGAAACTGAGAAGAAGACAATTTAAGTAATTTACTCAAAATTAGTCAATACAGGGGATTTTAACCTATGTGTCAGTCTCTAGGATAGGTTTTTAATTATTACATTATACTCTATCCTTCTTATATTACAGTTCTACCATTTAAAGATTGACTGAGATGATGCATGCAAATCACTTAACACATGTCTCATTTTGAGGGCTGTGTGAGGGTTATTATTATTATATGCTAAGGTAATCTAAACTTTATGCATCATTGAAAGCCAGGTGAAAAACATATAGGACCAGTGCAATCTATGTCTCTTCGTTATGATGATGTCAATAACCCACGTGTTTTTGTTTTTGTTGTTTTTAACATCTTTATTTTTGAGAGACAAAGAGAGACAGAGTGTGAGTGGAAGAAGGACAGAGAGAGGCAGTCTCCAGGTTCTGAGCTATCAGCACAGAGCCGGATGGGGCTCAACTCACGAACTGTGAGATCACGACCTGAGCCGAAGTCGGACCCTTAACCGACTGAGTCACTCAGGCGCCCCAATGACTCATGTTTTAAGAACAAAGAGAGCAAACAAAACATGGTCTTTTGTCCCAATGGACTTCTTTATTCCCTCTGCTGCTTTTTCTGTCACCATTTCCTTGTTCATTAACACTTTCACAAGAGGATGAGCTAGGTCAGAGGAACTTTGTGAAAGCCAATAATTTGACTTGGCAGCATTTATAAAAAACATGTATTTAAAAGAAGAAGAACATGGACATGAAATATAGTGTTTAAAATAAGCCTCAGGAATTTGAAAATTTCGATTACTTATGCCATTTCTTTCCCCTGTGGCCACATGTAACAGAATCTCTGTCTCTACTCCACTTCATCATTCTTAGACAACCTTGACTATAACCTGTCAAAAATATCGTATTATTTTGATTGTTTCATGATAGAACATTCAGATTCAGATAATGCAAAAATCACCAAAACCATCTAAGCGTTTTAGAAACTCAGGAAACATTTATTTTTCAGTCTGTTTTATAGGCTTTCGTCTTTTCAATGGTAGTTTTTTTGTGCACATTGGCCACAATTTCTACAGAGTATTAATTCCCCCTAGTTTGTAGTGCAAAGAAGTGCCATGATGCCCAAATTATGGGTTGGAAATACATCTTCATTTTGCTGATGGTTCTAGCCTGCTATATTCCAAGTGGATAATATTACTGTTTTAAGGTCTCAGGGCTCTGTTTTTATTTTAATTGAGGCAAATTGACATCAAATGTCATATTAGTTTTAGGTGTACAATATAGTGATTTCACATTGTATACACTGCAAAATTATCACCACTATAAGTCTGGTTACTTTCTATTAACATACAAAATTAATATGATATTATTGACTATATGCCCCCATGCTCTACATTATATCCCCATGACTTATTTATGTTATGTCTGGAAATTTGTACATCATGATCCCTTTCATCTAACCACCAAATTCTTCTCTGTATCTGAGTCTGGGTTTTGCTTTCCTTGTCGTTTGTTTGTTTTCTAGATTCCACATATTTTTCTTTCTCTGTCTGACTTATTTCACTTAACAAAATATCCTCAAAGACCATCATGTTGTCATAAATGGCAAAATGTTATTCATTTTATAGCTGTGTAATATTCTATTACATATATGTATATATATGCATAATGGAATACATATACATATATATGTATAATGGGATATATATATATACACACACATATATATGTATATGATGATTAATGATAATGAACATCTTTGCATGTGCCTGTTGGCCATCTGTGTGTCTTCTTTGGGAAAATGTACGTTCATATCCTCTGCTCGGTTTTTAAAATGTATTTTTACATATTTTTGAGAGAAAGATCACGTGCATGCATGCCAAGTGGGGGAGGGGCAGAGAGAGAGGGAGATATAATCCTAAGCAGGCTCCAAGCCATCAGCACAGAGCCCAACACAGGGTTCAAACTCATGAACCATGAGATCATGACCAGAGCCAAAATCAAGAGTCCAATACTCAACTGACTGAGCCAGCCAGGCTCTTCCATCTTATTTCTGATATTAAAGGAAAAGCTTCAGTTTTTCACCATTGAAATGTGATGATAGCCATGGATTTGTCATATGTGGCCCTTATTATGTTGAAGTACATCCCCTCTGCACCTACTTTGTTGAGAGCTTTTATCATAAATGGAGTTTGAATTTTGTCAAATGCTTTTTCTGAATCTATTGAGTTGATCATATAATTTTTATCTTTTATTTTGTAAATGTGCTGCATCACATTGATGATTTGCAGATGTTGAACTACCCTTGTGTCCCTAGAATAAATCCCACTTGATCATGGTGTATGATTATTTTAATGTATTGTTTGGTTTGCTAATACTTTTTTGTGCAGAAATATTTACAAATGTTATAGCCTTTTGTTGCATTGACCCCTTTCTCATTATATAATGACCTTTTTGTCTCTTAATTATGGTCTTTGTCTTAACATCTATGCTGGCTGTGTAAACACAGCTACTGCAGCCTTCTTTTGGTTTCCATTAGCATGGAATATCTTTTTCCATCTTTTCACTTGCAGTCTGTGTGTGTCCTTACCTGAAGTGAGTTCCTTGTAGACAGCAATAGATGGCTTTTTTTTTTATCCATTTATCTATGTCTTTTGATTTCAAAATTAAGTCCATTTCCGTTGAAAGTAATTATTGGTAAGTATCTACTTATTGACATTTTGTGAATTGTTTTCTGGATGTTTTTGTAGTTCCTCTGTGTTCCTTCCTTTTCCCTTGGGGTTTGATGGCTTTCTTTACATTTAAATTCCTTTCTGTTTTTCTTTTGTGTATATATTACAAACTTTTGCTCTGCGGTTACCATGAGGTTCACATATATCATCCTATGTATGTAACCGTCAATTCTAAGTTGATAGCAACTTCAATTTGAACACATTGCAAAACTCCATGCAGGAAACATCCCTTAATTTCCTGGCTTTGGTGGCCAAGTGGTTTGGTGTTCCTGAGCTCCATGGAAATATAACAACAGAAAAGAAAGCTCGTGACAGGCCAAGATTTTAGCAAGGCAGCGGGAGGGAGTAGGGGATGGGGCACACTGGCTGACCTCAGAAAGGTGCAGGGAAATATCTTGCTGACCCTTACCTGTGGGCTTCAGAGATGTACAGGGAGAGTGCCTTGGCTGTGTTCACATACTGGCTTTAAGCTGGGAGCAGGAATATGTCATGAGTGCCTGCCCTTGCCAGATGCAGCCTGGGAATGGGGTGGAGCCCACCACCCGTGATCCCCAACTTGAGCTAGGGAAGGGGAAAAATGCCTTGGCCATTCAGTGCTACAACTACCTGTGCTCTCTGGCTTTAGGGATACAGGATAGTACCGCATCCACTAAGATCCACTTGTCATAGAAGGTGGTGGAAGGTCCAAACTCACCCACATATACTAGCAGGGTAGATGGAGGGTGCAGAAATGGCGCCTGTTAGTAGCTTCAGCCCCAGGGAGTTTCGGTAGTCCCCTGCTGCTCCTGCACATACTTTTAGATCAACAAATGAATGTCACTCACATGTAGTCTGGGTGCTTCTCAAACTGCTGTTTTGTTTTATTTTGTTTTTTCTGGTTTCAGACTGAGTGATTCTGCACACAAGTCTTTTAAAAAGGAAGCTCAGTTTTCTGTAGCACTTTGGGTCCTTGGACATCAAGCCAAATCTTTGGGGCCTTATCTCTCTGGTGCGGATCCCAGGATTTGGGGTGCTTGATGTGGAACACCAGCTCCCTGCTTCCCCTGGAGAAGCACCCACCAAACTGGTGAGACCCTCTTTGTTCTGCATCACTGCACTGGAGATGGGATTTTGGAGAGACCATGGCTCTGACTCTCCTACTTTTCTTCATGTGGTCTTTTTACTCCTTTGTTGTAGAGAAGCAGTTCACCTATTTTTCAGATCTTTTTCAGAGAGAAACGATCCATATTTAGCAGTAAATTTGGAGAAGGTGAGTTCAGAATCTTCCTATGCCACCATTTTATGGGAGTCCCTCAGTGTTCTGTTTATTGAAGATTAGTCCATTTGGAATGAGAGAAAAGCTGAGACAAATCCACCTTTTTTATTTTATTCCCCACTTTAAATATTTGTCAAAGATGTCTCATTTTACTAACAGCAAAGCCATTTTCATCTCTATATTATACATTTGCAAATAAATGAATAAATAAATAGTTCTATAATATTCTCAGCAGGAGTTCCTTATGGTTTCTGTTGAAAACCAATGAGCTGGATTTAGATTTTCAATTAATGCTACAATAGAACTATGCAGGAAGCCACAAAATATTTAAAAAATTACACAATATTCATACAAAAGTTATTATTTTTTTATATTGCTTTTTTGGGTAATCTTGCTATAATACGGTCTTTAAATTATGTTATAGTTAAAAACGACTGCATTCTGCAATGGTTTCAGGAGGAGGAGAGAAATCATGGTAAAATTCACCTTTCTTTCCTTATAGAGTTTTAACCTTTGTAGCATAGCAATAAAAAATCACTAGTAAAGCAGAAAATAGATATCAATTTTTACGTCCATATATTGTGGCCAATTTGCTCAGATATGCCTGCTGAAGTCTGACTGAGACCAGACATTGTTTTCTCTTACCCAAGTAGGATTTCAGGCCTGATGCAAACTCCCCTTTACAAGAGAGGGTTACTTTGTGGGTCTTTCTGCTGGGAAGAGTGAAGAAGTTATGCTTGTATATGTCTTAGAGGTGGACGTTGGGCGGGGAGGAGAAAGAAGTACAAAGCCTTAGTTGCGTATAAGCCAGAAGTAATGTATTGACCAGAGAACAAACTTGCAACAAATTAAATTGGAGAACTTATGATACCTGCTTGCAACACTCATCACAATCTTATAGTAAACAGTGTTCCATTGGCTTAAATGTAAATAAATACATCATCAACAACAACAACAAAATAGAGTGCAGAACAGACACCCAATCACATAATTCATTGATTTTTTAAAATAAAAGTTGCCGGAGTGATTTAATGAGAATAGGATAATCTTTTGAACATAGGATAATGAAAAATTAAGAGCTGCCTAAAAAATAAAATGACCATATTTTATATCAAACACAAAAATTGATTTGCAATGGAATATAGACTTTAGTGTAAAAGCTAAAAGAAATAAGCTTCCAGGAGGAAAGAAGGTAATTTCTTCATGGTCTTGGAGTATGCACAGTTTTGATTTTTTTTTTTTTTGTCTTTTTGTTTTTTATAGAAGGCAGGTGCAGTACATATATCTGACAGAAGGCTTCTATTTTGAATATATAAATACCTCCTACAACTCAATGATAAAAATGCCGACTGAATGAAAAAGGTAATTAAGTGGGCACTACACAAATAAACAAATAGAAATAATTCAAAAGCACATGCAATACTGCTTCACATGACTAATCATTAGAAAGATGCAAATTAAAACCACAGTGTGATACTCCTTTTCACCCACCAAAAAATGTCTGCAAATTAAAGGCCTGATAACATTCTGTTTATGTACGTCGAGCAACTGGAACTCTCATACCGTGCTGCTGAACTACAAGTTGCACAACCATTTGGGACATCATTCTGGTAGTTTCTCAGAGAGCTAAACATACATCCTTATGACCTACCAATTCCATATCTAGACATTCACAAAAGAAAAATTAAAACATATCCATAAAAAGACTTATACAAAATGTTTATAACCTCTTTATGCATAATAGCCCCAAGCTGGGAATTACTCAAGGGAACTATCAAGGGAGGAATGGATAAACACTTTGCATTAAGTCCATACAATGTGTCTTCTTGGTTAGCTCCAGTTGCTATAACAAAATACCTTAGGCCAGGCAGCTACTTACCACAATTCTCAAGGCTGGAAAGACCAAGATGAAGGTGCCAGCCGATCCAGGCTTTGGTAGGGCCCTCTTCCTGGCTTGCAGACGGCTACTTTCCCACTGTATCCTCACATGGCAGCGAGAGGAAGCTCTGCTGTCTCCTGTCCCATCCAGAAGGGCAATAATCACCTCATAGTGTGTCTCTACCCTCATGGCCTCACCTAATTACCTCCTTATGTCCACACCTTCAAAACCAGCACATGGGAGGTTCGGCTTTCAACATATGAGTTTTAGGGGAACACAAGCATTCAGTCTTAAATACCCAGCAATAATAAAAATATGCTACTAAGATATGTAACAATATATATGAATCTCAAAAAACATGCTGAGTAAAAGGAAACATGTACAAACAATACTTACTTTATGACTCAATTTATATGAAGTTCTAAGGCAGACAAAGCTAATCTATGGTGGAAGAAATTAGAACAATGGTTGTTTATTGGGTTGGGGGCCTGGGAAAGAAGGGGCACAAGGGAACATTCAAAGGTTCTATATTGGTAAGACTGTGACTTATGAGTCTGTTTATCAAAATTCATCAAACTATACTCTGTATTTCATTATAATATAAATTATAATTTAGTTAAAACTTTAAAATATTTTCCATTCAGTGAAAAATTCTATGATAATAATTAGCTAAAAAAAAAGAAACATTAATATACTTGATCAAATATACCACCTATTGTAAATACAATTTTACCTCAAAATACACCAAGATCTAGCCATTTTCCCCCACTTGTGCTATTGTAACTCTACCAGAACAATATCTTTATTAGACCACTTTATTAACCTCTTGATTTGACCCAACTATTTCAATTCTTACTCCCCTATAGTTATTTTCTTCTTCAAGTAGTGTCAAAGATAAACAAAGCCAGACACTAGTTAAAGCAGGAAGGATAGATCATTCAGTAATAACTATCATAATAGGGTTGAGGATCCAGCATAAACTGAACCCAATCAACTACAGTTGTGTAGACGTTACTGGACATTTTAAAGGGAGGGTGAGGGAGTAAGGGGAGCTTGAGAAGAATCAGGGAAGTGAAAACTTTCAAAAAGTGAGAAGGGGTATTGGTTAATGTGATTAGGCCATCTGAGTTTGCTAACAGTTACTTTCTGAAGTTATGCTTTTACCTCCCCACAGAGCCTGGGAGACAAAGGTCCTATCTTCAGGTGTTAGCTGGAACAAACAGTAAATTCTTTTGGCAGCCCTTGAGCTTTCCCAGGCAGGAAATTAAGGGGCCTGCATTCATGCAGAAAAGCAGCTTTGAGCTATTAGAAATCACTAGTGTTTGTTTAAATCTTACTGCTTTTGCATTGCTGGGGACAATGTGGGTGGAGGTCGATGGACAGTCAGTCGCTTTTATAGGCTAAGGTTGAGACCTAAGTAAGGAAATAGCTCAGAGGATCCTGAGTAGAGTTTGGTTAGGGAGACAGTCTTTGTCACAGCTGGAGAAATCTTTTTTGCTAAGTCAATCAGTCTCCGTCATGCCCTACAAAAAATTCTCCAATGGCTTGCCATAACACAGAGAGTTATCAAACCCCTTAATGTGGTATGCAAAGATTTAAATGCTCTTTCCCAGTCTGTCCATCCCAGATCAAATCCAACATTCTCTTCTTGATTATTCTGTTCCAGCCAGCCAACCTTCTTTATACTCACTGAATATACCAAATCTTTTATTATCTTAGACCTGTCTTACTTGTTGTGCCTTTTTTTCTGCAAGCTTCTAATTTGTGTCTTTACATAGCCTGCTCCTTTATATCCTTCAGGATTACTCAATCCTTGTTATTCTTTAATCCATTTTACTCAATCCATTTTATTATTCAATTCCATTTTTCCTCCTAATGGCATATACTCCGAAGGACAAGAATCTGTCTCTCTTTTTCACAGCACTATTCTCTGTTTTTAGAAGAGTACCTAGTACTTAGTAGATGCTCAGTAGATATATGTTGAATGAATGAATTTGCAATATGTGGTTTTATACTTTTACTTGAAAAAAATTAGTGATGCTACATAAAAGTATGAGTTCATATCGAATTTCAAGTTAGCAGCTTGCTAGTCATTTAGAAAAAAGGACTGTTTTTGGAGAAATTGGTTTAAAACCATTTCCAAAACTTACATTGGCAATTTGAAGACATTATGAATAAGACATATTGAATCTGATGAAAATTTCATGAAGAATTAAAACATTTTTTTATTAACAATACACTGATTAGGAAAATAAGTGGTAATCCAAACATGTAAGAATGGCAGGTAATGGAGAACATTTAGCTTACCCTTGTTCAGCGATATACTTCCTGAATTTAAAACTCCTTTCTGTTGAGTCAGATTTATAGCACTACCTGTCCAGGATTTTGTTCTTATCTGATATTTCCTTGTTTAGTAAATTAATAGAGTTATTCTGCCTACACAATGTCCATCTTGGACCTTTTTATCAACTTGAAATAAAGTAACCATTTACTTGAAAGAAAAAAGAATTGCCATTTGATGGCAGTGATAATGACTTCCGTACATTACATTTCGGTAGGATTAATGATTAGATATTCGTCCCAGGGACATGGATGCCTCCTGAATGATCATTAATCCCCAGAAAACCACCTGCACTTTGATTGTTATCCTTAAATTAAAACTTGGGGGCAACACAGAGGACAAGGCAACTGATCACGATTCTCTCAAATTCCGGTACCAAATTATGTTCTGATAAAGAATTCTATTCTCATAGAATCTCATAATAAAGGACTGAAGAGAATAAATGAATGTGTTTTTTAAAGCTCTGGGTCAAATGATTGAGAAGTCTTGGTACACTTAAATATCTAAGAAGTAGCATGTTGTGTATTCAGATATTCTTAAAACTTATATAAAAATCACTTGATATATATTTTCTTCTCTATTTTACTTAATTTCAGGCTTTAATAAAGGGATGTCTCTAAGAGAAAATATGTTTGAATGATGACTATAAGAGTGGAGTTGTAGGATGGATAAATAGGGAAAAGGTCAGAGACAGAAGATGAAATAATGGCCATCTTTCTATAAGATGTCAATGCTAGGGGTGCCCGGGTGGCTCAGTATGTTAAGGGATGACTTCCACTCAGGTCATGATCCCCGGATTCGTGAATTCGAGTCCCGCCTCTATGCAGACAGCTCAGAGCCTGGAGACTGCTTCGGATTCTGTGTCTCCCACTGTCTGTCTCTCTCTGCCTTCCCTGGTAATGCTCTGTCTCTCTCTCTCTCTCCAAAATACACAAACATTAAAAAAATTAAAAGAAAAAAAAAAAGACGTCAGGGCTAAAAGGTAATAGACAACAGGAAGGCAAGGGCATTTATCTGCCCTTGAGAGCCTATTTGTGAGTCCGTACTCCTGTCTCTACCCCCAGATCTTTATTTCCCTTTTATGGTTTACTATTTTTCCAGAATATTTGTCACTATCTACATGCAATATATTTTATTACTTACTTTGTTTTAAGATAAGTTACTTCGTTGGGATTTTTGTTTCCTACTGTTTCTTTATCAGCTGGAACCTGACTGTTCCATAGTGGAAACTCGATAAATATTTTTTGAATGAATTAATGAAGAATGTTATTTGTCAACTTCTACAAGACAATCATCAAATTCTGTGCCAGTTTTTCTTTAAAATAATATAACCAAATCACTCAAGGAGACTTCATCTTTATCATTAAGCATGGTTTGATTATCAACAAATTTTATGAAAATACGACAACAGTATCATCATTTGACCATTTAAAATTCCTTTTTAAATTTTTATTCTTTCCCTTAAAAAAAACATTTCCTCACTCTCTAGAATTTTTTACTCTCAGTCAATTTGTTAAATGGGAAAAAATACTTGAAAGATCATCCATCTGATATGTATTCATGGAAATTCAAATAAAACAACACATGTATATCATTTTTACCCTCATAATTTGACCAAAAACTAAAGGCAGACAAATTGCTGAGGGAGATGTAAATGGTAAAACAATTTTTGAAAATAAATCAACATTATTTTGTGAGACAGAGGTATATACCTCATAAACTAGCAGCTCCAAATCTAGGTGTATCTGCCTAAAATAAACTCGTGGCCGTGAGAACCAGGACCTATTTACAATCCATTGCATTGTTTATGATAACAAACAGGAAAAGTTAAGTGGAAACTGTTTGAAGTTATTTCTATTCTTCATTTATAATCATTTTCCTTCCTGCCCTTGCCACATTTCCCTGAGGGTAGGGTATATTTCCTACACTATTGATTTTAGGCTTTGACACGTGAGCTTACATGACCAATAGAATGTGATCATAAACAACATAAGGTCTGTTAAATGCTTTCATTTAAACCATCTGAGGTCAATTATCTTCCTTTCTGAGATGTGAACTTCCTTACATGCGGTGTTTCTGAAATGCCATGATTTGTTTACCTATAGAATAATAATTGCACAATTTATGTTTAACTAAAATATGAATAAACTTATCTAAACTGAACTAGAGGCCCTATTAAGTAAAGCTTCTGAGAGGTGAGCATACTGAAAAGATCAACAAATACATAAATGATTTATTACCAAGTAGTGTTCAGGCCCCAAGTCTTAAGAAGCTAGGATAGATCACATCAAATTCTCTCTCTCTCTCTCTCTCTCTTTCCCTTCTCTATTTTTTTTCTTTGAAAACTAGCAAGTTTGAAAACTAAATACAAAGCTGGCTAAGTAGCTTCTTAGCTCTTTTCCATCTAAACTCACAAATAGCCCTTGATATTGTATGTCTTACCAACCGTATAGTAAGGTAAGGTGATTTCAAGCAAAATGAAATCAGTCAATGAGAGGATAAACACATATTTATCCCCAATGCCAAAGAAGAGGTGCTGGTGTTGGCACAGCCTTGACAGCGATAACAGCCCCTTGTGTGACCCAGCCAGCCTATGTAGGAGAAAGGACCAGGGACAGAACTCTCTACCTCACTATGGGCAAATGAGTGGGAGGAATCAAGAGAAACCTTGAGTCATGTCTGACATAATAACGGTAACCAGACCTATTTCTAGGTCTTCTGGTCTCAAAAATAAGGCTGGTAGAGTTACTTCAGGTAAACAACTCATTAGATTAGCAAAAAACTAATAGAATAGGTGATGGAAAAGAAAAAAAAATCCATATGGACTGAAGGTCTCTTTTTAATTCTTTGCATTATTAAAAACAATCCATGTATTTAGGCCAATAAAAGATTAGAGAAAGCTCAGTAGAAAGATAATGCTAATCATTCTTTTTTTTTTAGATCTTGCAACTCACTTTATTTTTTTTTTATTTTTTTTTACAGTTTCTTTTTTTTCTTTTTTTTCTTTTTATTTATTTATTTATTTATTTATTTATTTATTTATTTATTTTTTATTATGTGAAATTTATTGTCAAATTGGTTTCCATACAACACCCAGTGCTCATCCCAAAAGGTGCCCTCCTCAATACCCATCACCCACCCTCTCCTCCCTCCCACCCCGCATCAACCCTCAGTTTGTTCTCAGTTTTTAACAGTCTCTTATGCTTTGGCTCTCTCCCACTCTAACCTCTTTTTTTTTTTTTCTTCCTTTTTTTTTTTTTTTTCTTTTTTCCTCCCCCTCCCCCATGGGTTCCTGTTAAGTTTCTCAGGATCCACAAAAGAGTGAAACCATATGGTATCTGTCTTTCTCTGCATGGCTTATTTCACTTAGCATCACACTCTCCAGTTCCATCCACGTTGCTACAAAAGGCCATATTTCATTTTTTCTCATTGCCACATAGTATTCCATTGTGTATATAAACCACAATTTCTTTATCCATTTATCAGTTGATGGACATTTAGGCTCTTTCCATAATTTGGCTATTGTTGAGAGTGCTGCTATGAACATTGGGGTACAAGTGCCCCTATGCATCAGTATTCCAGTATCCCTTGGATAAATTCCTAGCAGTGCTATTGCTGGGTCATAGGGTAGGTCTATTTTTAATTTTCTGAGGAACCTCCACACTGCTTTCCAGAGTGGCTGCACCAATTTGCATTCCCACCAACAGTGCAAGAGGGTTCCCGTTTCTCCACATCCTCTCCAGCATCTATAGTCTCCTGATTTGTTCATTTTGGCCACTCTGACTGGCGTGAGGTGATACCTGAGTGTGGTTTTGATTTGTATTTCCCTGATAAGGAGCGACGCTGAACATCTTTTCATGTGCCTGTTGGCCATCCGGATGTCTTCTTTAGACAAGTGTCTATTCATGTTTTCTGCCCATTTCTTCACTGGGTTGTTTGTTTTTCGGGTGTGGAGTTTGGTGAGCTCTTTATAGATTTTGGATACTAGCCCTTTGTCTGATATGTCATTTGCAAATATCTTTTCCCATTCCGTTGGTTGCCTTTTAGTTTTGTTGGTTGTTTCCTTTGCTGTGCAGAAGCTTTTTATCTTCATAAGGTCCCAGTAATTCACTTTTGCTTTTAATTCCCTTGCCTTTGGGGATGTGTCGAGTAAGAGATTGCTACAGCTGAGGTCAGAGAGGTCTTTTCCTGCTTTCTCCTCTAAGGTTTTGATGGTTTCCTGTCTCACATTCAGGTCCTTTATCCATTTTGAGTTTATTTTTGTGAATGGTGTCAGAAAGTGTTCAAGTATCAATCTTCTGCATGTTGCTGTCCAGTTCTCCCAGCACCATTTGTTAAAGAGGCTGTCTTTTTTCCATTGGATGTTCTTTCCTGCTTTGTCAAAGATGAGTTGGCCATACGCTTGTGGGTCTAGTTCTGGGGTTTCTATTCTATTCCATTGGTCTATATGTCTGTTTTTGTGCCAATACCATGCTGTCTTGATGATGACAGCTTTGTACTAGAGGCTAAAGTCTGGGATTGTGATGCCTCCTGCTTTGGTCTTCTTCTTCAAAATTCCTTTGGCTATTCGGGGCCTTTTGTGGTTCCATATGAATTTTAGGATTGCTTGTTCTAGTTTTGAGAAGAATGCTGGTGCAATTTTGATTGGGATTGCATTGAATGTATAGATAGCTTTGGGTAGTATTGACATTTTGACAATATTTATTTTTCCAATCCATGAGCAGGGAATGTCTTTCCATTTCTTTAAATCCTCTTCAATTACCTTCATAAGCTTTCTATAGTTTTCAGCATACAGATCCTTTACATCTTTGGTTAGATTTATTCCTAGGTATTTTATGCTTCTTGGTGCAATTGTGAATGGGATCAGTTTCTTTATTTGTCTTTCTGTTGCTTCATTGTTAGTGTATAAGAATGCAACTGATTTCTGTACATGGATTTTGTATCCTGCAACTTTGCTGAATTCATGTATCAATTCTAGCAGACTTTTGGTGGAGTCTATCGGATTTTCCAGGTATAATATCATGTCATCTGCAAAAAGCGAAAGCTTGATTTCATCTTTGCCAATTTTGATGCCTTTGATTTCCTTTTGTTGTCTGATTGCTGATGCTAGAACTTCCAGCACTATGTTAAACAACAGCAGCGAGAGTGGGCATCCCTGTCGTGTTCCTGATCTCAGGGAAAAAGCTCTCAGTTTTTCCCCATTGAGGATGATGTTAGCTGTGGGCTTTTCATAAATGGCTTTTATGATCTTTAAGAATGTTCCTTCTATCCCGACTTTCTCAAGGGTTTTTATTAAGAAAGGGTGCTGGATTTTGTCAAAGGCCTTTTCTGCATCGATTGACAGGATCATATGGTTCTTCTCTTTTTTTTTGTTAATGTGATATATCACGTTGATTGATTTGCGAATGTTGAACCAGCCCTGCATCCCAGGAATGAATCCCACTTGATCATGGTGAATAATTCTTTTTATATGCCGTTGAATTCGATTTGCTAGTATCTTATTGAGAATTTTTGCATCCATATTCATCAGGGATATTGGCCGGTAGTTCTCTTTTTTTACTGGGTCTCTGTCTGGTTTAGGAATCAAAGTAATACTGGCTTCATAGAATGAGTCTGGGAGTTTTCCTTCCCTTTCTATTTCTTGGAATAGCTTGAGAAGGATAGGTATTATCTCTGCTTTAAACCTGTGGTAGAACTCCCCTGGGAAGCCATCTGGTCCTGGACTCTTATTTGTTGGGAGATTTTTGATAACCGATTCAATTTCTTCGCTGGTTATGGGTCTGTTCAAGCTTTCTATTTCCTCCTGATTGAGTTTTGGAAGAGTGTGGTTGTTCAGGAATTTGTCCATTTCTTCCAGGTTGTCCAATTTGTTGGCATATAATTTTTCATAGTATTCCCTGATAATTGTTTGTATCTCTGAGGGATTGGTTGTAATAATTCCATTTTCATTCATGATTTTATCTATTTGGGTCATCTCCCTTTTCTTTTTGAGAAGCCTGGCTAGAGGTTTGTCAATTTTGTTTATTTTTTCAAAACACCAACTCTTGGTTTCGTTGATTCTCTCTACAGTTTTTTTAGACTCTATATTGTTTATTTCTGGTCTGATCTTTATTATTTCTCTTCTTCTGCTGGGTTTGGGGTGTCTTTGCTGTTCTGCTTCTATTTCCTTTAGGTGTGCTGTTCGATTTTGTATTTGGGATTTTTCTTGTTTCTTGAGATAGGCCTGGATTGCAATGTATTTTCCTCTCACGACTGCCTTCGCTGCATCCCAAAGCGTTTGGATTGTTGTATTTTCATTTTCCTTTGTTTCCATATATTTTTTAATTTCTTCTCTAATTGCCTGGTTGACCCACTCATTCGTTAGTAGGGTGTTCTTTAACCTCCATGCTTTTGGAGGTTTTCCAGACTTTTTTCTGTGGTTGATTTCAAGCTTCATAGCATTGTGGTCTGAAAGTATGCATGGTATAATTTCAATTCTGGTAAACTTATGAAGGGCTGTTTTGTGACCCCGTATGTGATCTATCTTGGAGAATGTTCCATGTGCACTCGAGAAGAAAGTATATTCTGTTGCTTTGGGATGCAGAGTTCTAAATATATCTGTCAAGTCCATCTGATCCAATGTCTCATTCAGGGCCCTTGTTTCTTTATTGACCGTGTGTCTAGATGATCTATCCATTTCTGTAAGTGGGGTGTTAAAGTCCCCTGCAATTACCACATTCTTATCAATAAGGTTGCTTATGTTTATGAGTAGTTGTTTTATATATTTGGGGGCTCCGGTATTCGGCGCATAGACATTTATAATTGTTAGCTCTTCCTGATGAATAGACCCTGTAACTATTATATAATGTCCTTCTTCATCTCTTGTTACAGCCTTTAATTTAAAGTCTAGTTTGTCTGATATAAGTATGGCTACTCCAGCTTTCTTTTGGCTTCCAGTAGCATGATAAATAGTTCTCCATCCCCTCACTCTCAATCTAAAGGTGTCCTCAGGTCTAAAATGAGTCTTTTGCAGACAGCAAATAGATGGGTCTTGTTTTTTTATCCATTCTGATACCCTATGTCTTTTGGTTGGCGCATTTAATCCTTTTACATTCAGTGTTATTATAGAAAGATACGGGTTTAGAGTCATTGTGATGTCTGTATGTTTTATGCTTGTAGTGATGTCTCTGGTACTTTGTCTCACAGGGTCCCCCTTAGGATCTCTTGTAGGGCTGGTTTAGTGGTGACAAATTCCTTCAGTTTTTGTTTGTTTGGGAAGACCTTTATCTCTCCTTCTATTCTAAATGACAGACTTGCTGGATAAAGGATCCTCGGCTGCATATTTTTTCTGTCTAGCACACTGAAAATCTCGTGCCAATTCTTTCTGGCCTGCCAAGTTTCAAAAGAGAGATCAGTCACGAGTCTTATAGGTCTCCCTTTTTATGTGAGGGCACGTTTACCCCTTGCTGCTTTTAGAGTTTTCTCTTTATCCTTGTATTTTGCCAGTTCACTATGATATGTCGTGCAGAAGATCGATTCAAGTTACGTCTGAAGGGCGTTCTCTGTGCCTCTTGGATTTCAATGCCTTTTTCCTTCCCCAGTTCAGGGAAGTTCTCAGCTATTATTTCTTCAAGTACCCCTTCAGCACCTTTCCCTCTCTCTTCCTCCTCTGGGATACCAATTATGCGTATATTATTTCTTTTTAGTGTATCACTTAGTTCTCTAATTTTCCCCTCATACTCCTGGATTTTTTTATCTCTCTTTTTCTCAGCTTCCTCTTTTTCCATAACTTTATCTTCTAGTTCACCTATTCTCTCCTCTGCCTCTTCAATCCGAGCCGTGGTGGTTTCCATTTTGTTTTGCATTTCATTTAAAGCGTTTTTCAGCTCCTCGTGACTGTTCCTTAGTCCCTTGATCTCTGTAGCAAGAGATTCTCTGCTGTCCTCTATACTGTTTTCAAGCCCAGCGATTAATTTTATGACTATTATTCTAAATTCACTTTCTGTTATATTATTTAAATCCTTTTTGATCAGCTCATTAGCTGTTGTTATTTCCTGGAGATTCTTCTGAGGGGAATTCTTCCGCTTGGTCATTTTGGATAGTCCCTGGCATGGTGAGGACTTGCAGGGCACTTCCCCTGTGCTGTGGTGTATAACTGGAGTTGGTGGGCGGAGTCGCAGTCCGACCTGATGTCTTCCCCTGGCCCACCGCTGGGGCCACAGTCAGACTGGTGTGTGCCTTCTCTTCCCCTCTCCTAGGGGCGGGATTCACTGTGGGGTGGCGTGGCCCGTCTGGGCTACTTGCACACTGCCAGGCTTGTGATGCTGGGGATCTGGCGTATTAGCTGGGGTGGGTAGGCAAGGTGCACAGGGGCAGGAGGGGCAGGCTTAGCTCGCTTCTCCTTAGGTGATCCACTTCAGGAGGGGCCCTGTGGCAGCGGGAGGGAGTCAGATCCGCTGCCGGAGGTTTGGCTCCTCCGCAGAAGCACAGAGTCGGGTGTTTGCGCGGAGCGAGGAAGTTCCCTGGCAGGAACTGGTTCTTTTTGGGATTTTGGCTGGGGGATGGGCGGGGGAGATGGCGCTGGCGAGCGCCTTTGTTCCCCACCAAGCTGGGCTCTGTCGTCCGGGGGGGCTCAGCAGCTCTCCCTCCCTTTGTCCTCCAGCCTTCCCGCTTTCCGAGCAGAGCTGTTAACTTATGACCTCCCAGACGCTAAGTCGCGCTTGCTGTGGGAACACAGTCCGTCAGGCCCCTCCGCTTTTGCCCGCCAGACTCCGGGGCTCTGCTTGGCCGGCGAGCCGCCCCTCCGCCCCGGCTCCCTCCCGCCAGTCCGTGGAGCGCGCACCGCCTCGCCGCCCTTCCTACCCTCTTCCGTGGGCCTCTCGTCTGCGCTTGGCTCCAGAGACTCCGTTCTGCTAATCCTCTGGCGGTTTTCTGGGTTATTGAGGCAGGTGTAGGTGGAATCTAAGTGATCAGCATGACGCGCGGTGAGCCCAGCGTCCTCCTACGCTGCCATCTTCCCTCCTCGCAACTCCCTAATCACTCTTTTATAGGCATTAGATAATCAGGCAAATAACATGTAATTCTGCGTTCTTACAAGAAACAGAAACACTTGGAGATAGATCGATAATCTAATCTATATCATCTCTATCACTTACATCTATCATCTATCTATCTATATCTTTCACAAATTTATCATAAGCAATTGACTCACACGGTTATGCAGGCTGAGAAGGATCTGCAGTTTGCTAGCTGGAGACCCAAAGAGTTGATGGTAAAATTTTAGCCCGAGTTCAAAGGCCTGAGGATCAGGAGAACAGTCAGAGTTAAGTTCCTGACTGGAGGTTGGTAAGTTTAAGATCCAAGTAGGGCTGATTTTTCAGTTGCGGTTTGAACCCAGGGAAAGACTGATCTCAGTTCAAAAACTAATCAGAGAAAGGGAATTGTTTTTCTCCCTTTTTTTACTGTTCAAGTTTTCAATGGATTGGATGAGGATCACCCACACTGGGAAGGGCAATCTTCTTTAGTCAGTCTACTGATTCAAAAGTTAGTATCATCGAGGAACACCCTCACAGATACATCGAGAATAATGTTAAACCTAATACCTGGACACCCGTGGCCCAGTCAAGTTGACACATAATATTAACCATCACACTCAGGCATCCATGGAAACACAACTTTTTAGGAAAGATTGTATCCTGTGTTAAGAAATCCTCAGTTTATGTTTCCATCACTACTTTTTTTCTAAGTTTTTCTTTTTTACTTCTAACATGACATATTTTCTTCATATGACTTTTATTGCTCACAAAGAATATATTATGTTCAACAAAAGGACAAAAGGAAGTGAAAACTAAGCCCTAAAGTTAGCAATATTTACTTTAGCCTAGCTATATGCCAGCTAACTTGGATCCTTTGGGAAGTTTTATTAATCTTTTCAGGTACCATTTAGTAGCTTATAGTTGTTCTTGATGGTGTGAAAGATCATGACTGATGAGGAATAATGCACAAATTGAGAGATTGTCCTCTAAGGCTGATATTTAGGCCGTTCCATAATCTGCCGCCGATTATGTTTATCTCCTTATTTCCTGGTACGACTTCTCAAGAGTCTCCCTGTCACTCAGTTTGGCTGTCTCACTGTCTCTCGCTTTTGACCCTTGTCCTTGATTCCTTGGCACATATTTTCCCTGCATGTGGAGCTGTCTACTACGGATAGTCATAAAGGAAGAGGCACCTTAAACGGGTTGAGTGAGACTGGACTTGTGTTTCAGCACCACCAATACCACCTGCGTAATTCTGTGCATAGACATCTCCTAAGTGGATGTTCTTTTCTCCAGTCAGAATAAAGTTAGTTTGTATAAGTCCAAAGCTTTTTGGAAACAAAAAAAAAATTCATTATTACCCAATGTTACCACATTTCCATTGCCATCATGTTCTTGTCAATCCTATTAACTCTATATTAAAAAAAAATTTTTTTAATGTTTGTTTATTTTTGAGAGAGAGCAAGCATGAGTGGAGGAGGGGCAGAGAGAGAGGCACACACAGACTCCAAAGCAGGCTCCAGGCTCTGAGCTGTCAGCACAGGTTCCCGACGTGGGGCTCGAACTCACGAACTGAGACAACATGACCTGAGCCGAAGCCAGACACTTAACCGACTGAGCCACTCAGGTGCCCCAATGAACTCTGTATTTTAAAGGAGCAGAACAAGATTTTGAGTCATTTTAAGTCCCCCTAAAATAGCACCCAAAGAAAATAGTAATTTAATTAATAAAAGATAGCAATCTTTGGTGATAATAATGGGAAAAAGTGACTTGAAGTATATAATTTTACCTTAACAACTGTTTTGGAGAAAATGTGTTTTTCTTAATTCAGTCTAATTCTAGAGTAGCATGAAAGTTCAATAATATAATGAAAAATGATAAAGAACAGATTAACTTCACCTGGAAAAATAAATATGTCTGGATTTATTGTCCAATGTAGAATACACAGAATGGTGACTATATCTACTTCTATGTGTAGTATTGTATCTACCATATTAATAGGGTTCCATAAAGGTAGTAATAAAGTGTTCACTTTATGTGAAAGTGTAAAAGAAAGTTCTCGGAGCGGAATCACTTGATTCTACATCTTAAAATTTTATAGGATGGTGGGTGTATTATATCTCCAAAATAGATTTCAAAAATCACTGGTGCCTTGAATTTTAAAATGATCTTTCATGAATTCATGCATGAGTCACTGAAAGAAGTAAAGTTACTATATCAAGCATTTCATTTACAAAGCAGCTATTTCTGCAGAGATAGAATAGTCAGAACTGTGAAAAGCTACAGCACTAATGATGATACAGAACTCAAGTTTATGTAGATAAAATGGATTTTGGCAACCAATAAAGCACAAAGTGACCATAAAAGTAAATGTACACAAAAAAATTGTAATGAGGAATATATATATATTTTGTAAAACCACTGACAATATGACAATACTCAGGAATTAAAGATTTGGAAGAGACTCTTCCCATGTTCATATCCACTATTGCTAATATCTCACCTGTGTCAGGCAGACATAGAACTTTTTATTGCAGATTTTTTAAAACTATAAAAGATCTATTCTAAATGAAATGTAGAGTGACATATTTGTTTATAATTATGTAATTGATATAAAAACATCAGTTGTACGCAATTTTGAATATGATAAATTATTTAAAATTGTTTTCAAATGATTACATTTTTAAATATCTTTAATATTAATTTGCCTCCATAGTAGGTGTTGTATGTAAGTGCTGAGTCACTAAATTCTACACCTGAAACTATTATTACACTGTATGTTAACTGACTGGAATTTAATAAAACTTGTGTAATGATTTCAAAAAAATATTAGTCTGGCTCTAAATATGACATAAGCAGGTGACAAAATTCATTATTAAGAGATAAGATGGTTTCCTAAAATTAAATCATAGTATCCTTTATAAAGTGCATCATGTTGGTTCATGTTACAAAAGAAATACATAATATTTTCTCAGTATGACATTTCTTGACTAGCCAAGCATGGAATCTACACAGTTATTTCAAATGAGTTTCTTGAACATTAGAAATTATATTTCTGTGGTGCAGGAAACAATAGTCTTTATTTCCAGAGAGGGTCATTCTCCAAAGACAGTTACTGAAATTGCCTTTAATTATTGAGCTGAATAGTTCAGGAAAACAAATTCATTTTTACTCGTGCATTGTATGCATATTTGCTATTTCTTATTTAAAATGCTGCGAGTCCCTTCAGTGTTCTGTTGATTACAATAGATTCCATCAAATTATATAAATCAGTGTCTGATCCAGTGAATAAACATAAGTAAGCATAGACTCGCTAATTCTTGGAAAAAATCCATAAACTTCTGACCTAACAGAGCATTGGAACACATGCGTATAATTCTTTTATGCCTTGGATCATGCTGTTTTCTGTTGTAGAAGGCTACTGTTTCTATTCTACACCAATTTGAACATGACATTGACACTGAATTGTTTCCAACTTCCTGGAGCAGATCTGCTGCTTCCTTCCATATTGCTCCTGAAGACATTTGGTCATATCATTATTGCAGCATTTCTCATGTTATGCTGTCCTATTTTGTTTAAAAATATGACTCTCTTAGACTTGGACATCTTAAAGGCAGGAACCCTGTTGAATATGCATAGTCATGATGCCTGACACAATAAAGGAAAACTAGTGTTATACAATAAATAATGTTTAAGTATCTTATTTGTTAGATTTAAGTGTCTTATTTGTTATATACATATATGTGGAGCAGAACCTCAATGAAGTCATTTTTAACAAAAAGAAAAGCATACTAGACAGATTTTGTAGATCTTGAAACATATACATTGGAGTATCTTTTTAAAGAAAAAGGATGTGAAATTATAAATAAAAATGATTAATGAAAATAGGTCATTGTTGGTTCTCAATCTCAGGAATTTCTCTGGTGAAATCTGAAACTGGCATCCATACATGGAAGGCCACTCCAGGTTGGTAGGTGGCAGGTTTAATAAACAAGGGAACTTGTATACAAAGCTTGCCTTCAGTTGCCCCAAGACCAATAGATTTCTGCATTTGTCCACCAGAATCTTAAAAGTTTTATATAG
Organism: Leopardus geoffroyi; assembly: GCF_018350155.1. Lineage (NCBI taxonomy): Eukaryota > Metazoa > Chordata > Mammalia > Carnivora > Felidae > Leopardus > Leopardus geoffroyi. The sequence goes on from NC_059327.1 coordinate 168,746,221, forward strand.
AAGCTTTAACTGCGTTAAGGCACATATATTGTCCAGAGGGTCTCAACAACACATTGCTTCTCAGGGCTGTGTCATTGAAAATGGCTCCCATTGTAGATTTGGTGGACAAAACATATATTCCAAGGACGGGGGGCAATAAGGAGCTTCCAATTGCTTGAGTCTAGCTCAAGAGTAAACTTGCCATCACATCCTCTTGAAGACCTCCTACAACAGTCATTAGAGCATTCTTTGTAGCCATTGCTACTTCCAAAAGGCCAGCATTAATAATTCATGGAAGGGACCAAAAACCATATAGATATTCTCCATAAACTGAGCTAAATGTATATCCAACTCAATTTAGCTGATTGCCAAAAAATGTACTTGACCTCTGCAAAGACACTTAATGGAGAATGTGATGAAGGGAAGGTCAAAATGGAAAGAAATAGCATTATTAAATGATTGAATTAAGATCACTTCTGCAAAATTTACAAAAACAAAAACAAAAACATATTTTACGTGAACACTTTGCTTGACATCTCCCAGGGCTTCAAATGGAGCCAGAGAAGGCCAAAGAACCTGAAGCTTCACTTTTTTTTTTAGCTTCACAATGTTGCTACCTCTGCCAGACAAGAAGCTAAGAAACTTGTATTCAAGTTCCAGTTTTTTCACTTAATAGTGTTATTAAGCTTTTTTTCCAGGTTCAGTTTTGTGCATTATCAACAATAGCCAAACTATGGAGAGAGCCCAAATGTCCATCGCTTGATGAATGGATAATGAAGAGGTGCTATATATATACAATGGGATATTTCTCAGCCATCAAAAAGAATGAAATCTTGCCATTTGCAACAATGTGGTTGGAGCTAGAGTGTATTATGTTGAATGAAATGAGTCAATCACAGGAAGACACCATATGATTTCATTCATATGTGGAATTTAAGAAACAAAACAGATGAACATATGGGAAAGGGGGGTTAGGAGAGAAGAGAGGGAAACAAACCATAAGAGACTCTTAACAACAGAGAACAAACTGAGGGTTGATGGAAGAGAATGGGTGGTAGATGGGCTGGATTGGTGATGGATATTAAAGACGGCACTTATTTATGAAGAGCCCTTGGTGTTATGTGTAAGTGGTGAATCACTGAATTCTACTCCTGAAACCATTAATACACTGTATGCTAACTAAAATTAAAAAAAAGAAAAAGTTCAGTTTTGTTTTGTTGTGTGGGTTTTTTTCCCCCTATAGAATGACAAACTCTGAAGTCTGTTCTGATTTTGGTATTCTCTATCACATTATAATGCTATCACAACATTTTACTGTATTTTCAAGTTAGTTGAATCCTAATCAATTGAGAACTTAAAACTAATTCATTTAGTATATAACATACTGCCTTCTATTAGTTGAACTGGAAATTTTATAAAATTAAGTTGCAAAAAAAAATGATTCACCTTCTGAACCAATGCAATCAACTTTTTCAATTCTTTCAGGTAACTTAAATATACAAAGAAATATAATCATTCTGTGTCACTCAAAGAAACTCAGACGTCCAAGTAAATACAATTCTCAATAGCAATTTAAAAGCTAATGTTTATAAATAAGGTATTGCCATAAAAATTGGAGATTGCTATTCTGTTACTTGCAATTTCAAATGATAATAGTATGTCTGCAAAGTATTTTATGTTATAAATGCAGAGGTACATTGTTATTTTAAACTTAAGTTTTGTATAAATCTATAATCATTTATCCAACTAATTTCCCATTAATTGTCATATAATCTATGTTGAATTTTCAGTATTATAAATAATGACACTGTGCTAACGTATCAAAATATAACTTTCTAAGCCATTTTTTTTTTCCTTTGAGATCCAAATCCATACATTGAGCTACTTTCCTTACCTCCCTACTCAAATATAATAACGGGACTGGAGACTCAACATGTTCATAACCAATGAATGGTATTCCATGTCTATCCTTGTCTTCTTCCAGGGCTCCTTCTCCATTTCCAAGAATAGAGCCACCATTACACTTTTGTAGAAGCCAAACCCTGAAAAATTTGTTATTGGAATTTCCTTTTCTGTTAAACTCTATATGCAATTAATATGCTACTGATTTTATTTTGTATATAGCTCTCCAAACCATTAGCTTCTCTCCATGCCCACAGCTTTCACGCTTGTTAAAGTCACTATCAGATTTTGGTTGGTTTCCAGGAAGTCCTATAATTCCAGCAAGTCCCTTTCTACCCTCTAACAACTTCAAATTATAGTTTATACTTCAATAAAGGTATTTTTGAAACACAACTTTGTTTTCACATATTGTGTGAAAACACAAAGTGATCATGTCACCTTCTGCTTAAAACTCTCATAGGTTTCTCCCTTGTCATTGGACTGAAGTAAATATTCTTGGAATAGCTTATGTCTTTGCATGGTCTGACTCCTCCACCCCTTACCAGCCCTCTTCTCATAGCACCACCACCACACTGTCTGCACCATTCAGAAGAGCTTTGTTCCTCACCTTCACCGTTCTCCTGCCTACTTCAAAATGTGTGGTCCTACTTTGTTCCGTTAACATTCTTTTTCCCCTTGACAAAGAGATCAGTTAATTATTGTACAGTCTTCAACTGAGCACAAAAACTGAAATTAATAAAATGCAGACCAAACAGAAATAGTAGGAAAGATAAAGAAATCTAAATGATAGGAGTTTAAATGACAAAATAATAAAAGAGTCACAAGCCTGAATTAAAAAAAAAAAGATTGAAAAAGAATGCTATTAAGCAAGATGGCAGAATAGGAGTTCCTGAGCCCTCATCCCCTCAGAGAAACAAAGATTTGGCAACTTTCCACAGATGACAATACCTTTGTGAAAGTTCTGGAACCAAGGGATGAGGTTGTGACACTGGGTAGAGCACAAAACACCTTAAAGAGGGTAAAGGGAACAGTTTCACGTTGTCATCATTGCCTCTCCCCCACCACAGGGCTTGCTGAGAAGGATCTTTCTGGCTTATGATTTCTCTTGTGGGGCAAGAGAAAACAAGGTTCATGTCCAGCTTTCTTAGGAGTTTGGGGCACTGCCTGAGAGGCCCGCTCTGCCTTGCCTCACACAGAACACTGAGGAATTGGAACATGGACTATCCAAGGACAACAGGGACTTGGTGCAGGGACTCTTAGCCATCCTGTGATCCAACAATCCCACTTCTGGGATATCAAAGAATTGAAATTAGGATCTGAAAGAGATAATCTGTGCTACCATGTTCAATGTAACATTATTCACAATAGACAAGATATGGAAACAACCCAAATGTCCATCATTGGATGAATGGATAAAGAAAATGTGGGATATGCATAAAATGAAATATTATTCAGTGTTTTTAAAATAGGAAATTATTTGCAACAAGGGTGGACCTGGAATACACATCATGCTAAGTGAAAAAATACATCAGCCACAGAAGGACAAACACTGCATGATTCCTCTTAGATGAAGGATCTAAAATAGCCAAGATATAGAAATAGAATGGAATAATGGCTCCTATGGCATGGGGGGTGGGGAAGGAAATTGGGGAGTTGTCCAATAATTATAAAGTTATAGCCATACAAGATTAATAAATTCTAGATGCGTATGTATACCACAGTACTTGTAGTAATCAATAGGTATCATATACTCAAAATTATGTGGAAAGTAGATCTCATGTTAAGTATTCTTACCATAATAGCAATAACAAAAAATTCACAATGAGACTCAAAGCAACTTTTGTAGGTGAGGGATATTCTCACTACCTGGATTTTGGTGAGAGTAACCTGAACGTATACTTATGTCCAAACTCACCAAGTTGTATATATTAATTATACGTAGTGTTCTGTGTACCGATTATATTACAATGGAGCTGTGAAAATTTTAAAAGATTAAGAAGAGGGGCACTGGGGTGGCACAGTCAGTTAAATGTCTGACTCTTGATTTCGGTTCAGGACATGCTCTCATGGTTCGTGGGATTGAGTCCTGCATCAGGTTCTCAAGTCTGCTTGGGATTCTTTCTCTCCCTCTCTCTCTGCTTCTCCCCTGTTCATGCATGCACAGGTGTTCTCTCTCTCTCAAAATAGATACATAAATGTATAAATAAATAAATAAATAAATAAATAAATAAGAAAATAAGCATGATTAGGATAGGAAAGAATTCTAAACAGCAGATATTGATGTGATTAAAATAATTGTGAGATAATTCTCAGTGCAAATATATGGTCAGAAAAATCAATGGATTAATGAATGCCAAAGGAAATGATCTCTTGAAAACTAAAACTAACAAAATTAATCTCCTCAAATCATAATACTTGATTAGACCATTTATCATTAAATACAATTGAAAAGTTACTAAAGATCTACCTTTAAAAATAGCACTAAGGCCAGAGACACCTTGGTAACTCGGTGAGTTCAGCGTCCAAGTTCAGCTCAGGTCATGATCTCACAATTTGTGGGTTCAAGCCCCGTGTCAGGCTCTGTGCTGACAGCTCAGAGCCTGGAGTCTGCTTCACATTCTGTCTCCATCTCTCTCTGCCCCTCCCCCACTTGTGTTCTCCCTCTCTTTCTCAAAAATAAATAAATAAATATTTTAAAAAATAACATTACAGCCAAAGACCAGTTAATTCTAATATTTTAAACAATATGAAGCCCTAAAAGATATAAAGATACAAACTACTATCGTGGGAATGTTTGTGTACCCCCAAATTTATTTGTTAAAATCCTAATCCCCCCAAATGATGGCGTTAGAAGGTGGGGCTTTAGAGAGGCGATGAGTTCATAAGGATGGAGTCCTCAAGAATGGGATTAGTGTCCTTAAAATAGGTTTCAGGGAGATCATGGCTGTGAAAACAAGCAAGAAGTCACCAGCTTTGAACTCTCACCAGAAGGCAACCTTGCTGGCACCTTTATCTTGTATTGCCCAGCCTTCAGAACTGTAAGCAATGAATTTCTATTGTTTATAAGTTACTCAGTCAGTTGTGTGTTGTAATAGCAGCCTGAACAGATGCAAACATGAGTAACAAAGCTTGACTAAATGTAGTTCAAAGGGGTGCCTGGGTGGCTCAGTCGAGTGAGTGTCTGACTCTCGATTTTGACTCAGGTCAAGATCCCAAGGTCGTGGGATCAAGCCCCATGTTGGTCTCCTGGAGCAGGCTTAAGATTCTCTCTTTCTCCCTCTGTCCCTGCCCCCCACTTATGCCCTCTGTCTGTAAAATAAAAATTTAAAAAAAAAGTTCAGTAAAGGAAATCTACATGTAAATTTATAATTCTTGTGATGAGTAAATGATTTGAAGTATACAGTTTTTAAGACAAGAAAACCCAAGGTATGATAGCTAAAAACCTCTTCTTTTTTTTTTTATTGCTTATTTATTTTGAGAAAGAGAACACATGTGTGAATGGGGGAGGGGCAGAGAGAGAGAGGGAGAGAGAGAATCCCAAGCAGTCTCCAAGCTGCCAATGCAGAGCCCGAGCTGGGCCTCGATCCCACAGAACTGTGAGATGGTGACCTGAACTGAAATCAAGAGTTGAACACTTAGCCGACTGAGCCACCCAGGTGCCCCTAAAAACCTCTTCTTTTTAATAGGAATGCTAAGACCACAATTACAGTATCAGCAAAGGGAATTGTACAAGGTATGAGAAGAGCATGTTATGACAAAACCAAGGTTTAATCCAGGAAACAAGGATAATTTAATATCAAGTATATAACATTTAAATGAACAAATGAAAGAAAATGATATCAAATACTAAAAAGGCAATGTACAGTTTGTGGCCATTCAAAAAATGTAAGTGTAAGAAGCATTTCTTTTTTTTTTTTTTTTTTTAATTTTTTTTTCAACGTTTATTTATTTTTGGGACAGAGAGAGACAGAGCATGAACGGGGGAGGGGCAGAGAGAGAGGGAGACACAGAATCGGAAACAGGCTCCAGGCTCTGAGCCATCAGCCCAGAGCCTGACGCGGGGCTCGAACTCCCGGACCGCGAGATCGTGACCTGGCTGAAGTCGGACGCTTAACCGACTGCGCCACCCAGGCGCCCCTGTAAGAAGCATTTCTTATGTAAATATAATACTTGCTATTTACCCCAAGTCAATGGCAAATGCCGCTACATATTGAAACTCAAAAGCCATGTAAAATAAAGCCAGAAACTTGGCAGGGATTTCTCATTATTACTTAATATGTACATGGAGATTTTAGAAAATGCCATAAGGCATTTTATTATTCAAAATAATAAATGCCTGATATAAACACTGGAAAAAATAGACAAAATATATTTTTTTCTGATTATATGGCTAAAGACCTTAAGTGATAGAGATGAAAAACAAAGCAATAAAAAACAGGGCACCTGAGTGGCTCAGTTGGTTGAGTGTCTGACTCTTGATTTTGGCTCAGGTCATGATCACAGGATCATGGGATCGAGCCCTGTGTTTAGCTACACACTGAGTGTGGAGCTGGAACCTGCTTGAGATTCTCTTCCTCTGCCCTTCTCCCCCATGCTCTCTCTTTCTCTCTCTCTCTAAAATTAAAAAAAAAAAATTGGGGCGCCTGGGTGGCGCAGTCGGTTAAGCGTCCGACTTCAGCCAGGTCACGATCTCGCGGTCCGGGAGTTGGAGCCCTGCGTCAGGCTCTGGGTTGATGGCTCAGAGCCTGGAGCCTGTTTCCGATTCTGTGTCTCCCTCTCTCTCTGCCCCTCCCCCGTTCATGCTCTGTCTCTCTCTGTCACAAAAACGAATAAACGTTGAAAAAAAAATTAAAAAAAAAATTAATGAGACTTTGGTTAGTGGCTAGAGTCAACACAAGTATCCATAAATCAATAATATTTCTCTACTCTGTGAAAAGTAGTGCATGTGTGAAATAAAGTGCCCATTAAGTAGCAAAAATATTACAACTTAAGAATATTAACATTTGGATTATAAGATACTATGTTACATATCATGTATGTGCAATCTGAGCAATAGAAAGACATACCAAATTCTGGATGAGAAGACTTTATTTAACAAAAAAGTGAATTCTCCTTAAATTGACAAGGAATGTGCTAACATTCCAATTATATTCCTAAAAGGCATATTGCTGGAACCTGGATGGATAAAAGGATCTTAAAGTTTACAGGGTAGAATGAATACCAGAGACTAAGAAATAAATAAAAAAAAGAACTATGAGGGGGGCACTTAATTAACTAAATATCAACATGTATTATACTAATAAATCAACTGTATTTAAATCATTTGCTTTTGGCCTGGAAATAGACCAAACCAGAGCAATAGAATGAAGAATCTAGATATTGATTCTAAAATTTCGAAGAATACAATATATGGCATTTTCAACAGTTCAATTCAGGAAGAAAATACATAGATTATTTCATAAAATTTGATGGTATACCTCACCAGGAGAAGGAGTAAACATTAACTAAATTTGAAAACTCATAATTAAGATTATAGTTTTTCTTTTAAAAGAGAAAGTATTAAAAAAAAGACATGGAAAGATATATAGGAAAGGAAATATATATATTCACCCATACTAAAATTTCTTTAATATTAAATGCTAAGGTCATTAACAATATCATTAGACAAAGCTGAAAGCTAGAAAACATGTAATATAGAAGACAATGAATCAATAATCTGTAATCTAAAAAGCATCAAGTTGACACATGTCCAGACAAATTAGTAGAAAAAAGAACTTAAGAAAAATATTTTTTTTAAAGAAAAGATGAGTGAGAAAAAACGTTCCTTATACTCAGGAAATGTAGCTTTATAATCTTTATATCCAACAGAGTAATAATAATCAACAAGGTCTACATCACTATTCTTGGAGGTGATGTGTGGAAAAGGACTCACATATTACTAGTAGAAATATAAAGTGTTATAGACTTTTCAGGGAGCAATCTGGAAATATCTACAGAAAATCGCATATCTTCAATCACAAGTATTGTACTCCTGGAAATGTAGCCCATAACAATGATATCTATCAATCAATTGATAGATACACACAGAAAAAAGAATATTTTTGTAGCCCTTTTCAGTATCTGAGAAATGAAATAAAGTATATTATAGTGAGCAGGGGATCACAGAATAATCTGTACTATATGTACTCTATGTCATGTTATGCAATCATAAAATGAAGAATTAATTAAATCATACTAAGCGGCAGGATTTCTCACTAGATAATGCTGAGCAAAAAAAAACTGTAAAAAAAAGTATTTAATACGACTAATTTTTTTTGTAACACTGAGTAGATGTTTTTATATTTTGTAAATTTACACTACATTGTAAATATGCATTGTATGCAATGCATACAACTGTATGCAATGAAAAAATATACAATGTAAATATGCTATCTGCATATTGGCATATATATGTACTTACATGTATACATACTTACGTATACTCTCACCCAGAAACAAATACCCCATGTATATATGTACTTTTTTTTTCTTTTTTTTTTTTTTTGGTTAGCTAATGTTGGTGAAGAGAAAATGAGAGAGGAAGCCAAGTAAAATAGCATTTATGGGGAAAAATAAACAACAAATGTAATAATATTTATGCACCCATGCAAAATTATGTGAGTTTATAAATAATAAATAATTAAAATTATTATGATTAAAAAACTTCAGACAACTATACTAATAAAAATTGGCGAGTGACATGTAAAGCAGTAGAAACAGCAAGTGTAGAAAACGAGTTGTTCAAGGGCTATGATCAGGAGAAGCAAAGAAATTGGACTAGAAAAGGACAGATTTTTAAGGTGAGCAAACACTATGGTACATTTTTACATTCACGAGAATGAGTCAGTAGAAAGGGAGAGAGTGACGGCACAGAGAGGGCCAGGTAAGAACTGGAGGAAAGCCCTTGCAAATTTGAGAGGGATGGAAATCAAAGTGCAATGGAAAGATCCTCTTGAGAATTTCTGGTCCCTTCTAGGGGCAGAGGATCCCCCAGGGAGACCTTTCCTTCCCTTTTGGTAACAAGAGAGGGGAAAGTAAAATTGACCAATTGCATAAGCAGTCCTTCAGACATCATAATGGAAAGGAGGGAGGTATGCCTGGTGGCTTATATTCTTTCACTGAAACACACATCTTTCCAAACCTTGAATTTAAACTCATAAAAAAATCACATGGGAACATGAGGTTCTTCTCCGCATTTCTTTCAACGGTGACTATTATCAGTCTTTCAAATTTTTGCTAACCTGACAATCTAAAACTTCTATCTCGTTTCATTTGCATTTATTTGTTTACTACTTTGATGAGTGTGAGATAGTAGAAGATATTATATTTATATATATATATATATATATATATATATATATATATATATATATATATATATCTGTCCCTGAACAGAGCTCTTGAAACCCTTGTAAATTCCTGACTAATAAAAATGCCGGAAGTGTCCTAGTTCTAATATTAGGTCTTTGACCCTGACACAAGGTACTAAGCCCTTGGAATTTTCTGGGTGATAGCAGTGTCTTTGGTTCCAATGAGGTGGTGGCTCCAGGTGAGCTCCTGGATGGATCCTGGGTGGGATTGGTCATCTGAAAAAACAAGCCATGATTAGAAGCTTGGAATTTTCAGTCCCACTCCTCATTCTCATGAAAAAAGAAAAGGGCTAAAAGTGGAGTTAATGATAGGTAATGACTAAGTGATGAAGCCTCCGTTAATGTCTCCAAAGTACAGAGTTCAGAAGAGCTTTCAGGTTGGTGAACACATCTGTGTACTAGGAAGGTAATGGACGCCAGTTCCATGGAGGACAGAAGTTTCTGAGCTAAAGAACCTCTCAGACCTTACCTTACGTATCTGCTCATCTGGTTTTCATATGTGTCCTTTATCATATTCTTTAATAACCTGATAAATATAAGTGTTTCCCTAAGTTCTGTGAGCCTCAGTAGCAAATAATTGACTCCAAGAGGGAGAAGGTCATGTGAACCTCCAATTTATAGCCAAGTCGGACAGAAGTTGTGGGTAACCTGGGACCTACTACTTTTTAAAAAAAATTCTTTTAAACATTTATTCATTTTTGAGAAAAAGAGAGAGACAGAGTGTAAATAGGTGTGGGGCAGAAACAGAATCCTAAGCAGGCTCCAGGCTCTGAGCTGTTGGCAGGGTCCGATTCTATATACCACAGGGAACATAGTGCTATTTATATGGTGTGTGTGTGTGTGTGTGTGTGTGTGTGTGTGTGAGAGAGAGAGAGAGAGAGAGAGAGAGAGAGAGAGAGAGAGAGATTGATTCTGTTTATATCCTTTTTTTTTCAATATATGAAGTTTATTGTCAAATTGGTTTCCATACAAAACCCAGTGCTCATCCCAAAAGGTGCCCTCCTCAAAGCCCATCACCCACCCTCCTCTCCCTCCCACCCCCATCAGCCCTCAGTTTGTTCTCAGTTTTTAAGAGTCTCTTATGCTTTGGCTCTCTCCCACTCTAACCTCTTTTTTTTTTCCTTCCCCTCCCCCATGGGTTTCTGTTAAGTTTCTCAGGATCCACATAAGAGTGAAACCATATGGTATCTGTCTTTCTCTGTATGGCTTATTTCACTTAGCATCACACTCTCCAGTTCCATCCATGTTGCTACAAAGCACCGTATTTCATTCTTTCTCATTGCCACGTAGTACTCCATTGTGTATATAAGCCACAATTTCTTTATCCATTCATCAGTTGATGGACATTTAGGCTCTTTCCATAATTTGGCTATTGTTGAGAGTGCTGCTATAAATATTGGGGTACAAGTGCCCCTATGCATCAGTACTTCTGTATCCCTTGGATAAATTCCTAGCAATGCTATTGCTGGGTCATAGGGTAGGTCTATTTTTAATTTTCTGAGGGACCTCCACACTGTTTTCCAGAGTGGTTGCACCAATTTGCATTCCCACCAACAGTGCAAGAGGGTTCCCTTTTCTCCACATCCTCACCAGCATCTATAGTCTCCTGATTTGTTCATTTTGGCCACTCTGACTGGCGTGAGGTGATATCTGAATGTGGTTTTGGTTTGTATTTCCCTGATGAGGAGCGACGTTGAGCATCTTTTCATGTGCCTGTTGGCCATCCGGATGTCTTCTTTGGAGAAGTGTCTATTCATGTTTTCTGCCCATTTCTTCACTGGGTTATTTGTTTTTCGGGTGTGGAGTTTGGTGAGCTCTTTATAGATTTTGGATACTAGCCCTTTGTCTGATATGTCATTTGCAAATATCTTTTCCCATTCCGTTGGTTGCCTTTTAGTTTTGTTGGTTGTTTCCTTTCCTGTGAAGAAGCTTTTTATCTTCATAAGGTCCCAGTAGTTCATTTTTGCTTTTAATTCCTTGCCTTTTGGGATGTGTCAAGTAAGAAATTGCTACGGCTGAGATCAGAGAGGTCTTTTCCTGCTTTCTCCTCTAGGGTTTTGATGGTTTCCTATCTCACATTCAGGTCCTTTATCCATTTTGAGTTTATTTTTGTGAATGGTGTCAGAAAGTGTTCAAGTATCAATCTTCTGCATGTTGCTGTCCAGTTCTCCCAGCACCATTTGTTAAAGAGACTGTCTTTTTTCCATTGGATGTTCTTTCCTGCTTTGTCAAAGATGAGTTGGCCATACGTTTGTGGGTCTGGTTCTGGGGTTTCTATTCTATTCCATTGGTCTATGTGTCTGTTTTTGTGCCAATATCATGCTGTCTTGATGATTACAGCCTTGTAGTAGAGGCTAAAGTCTGGGATTGTGATGCCTCCTGCTTTGGTGGTCTTCTTCAAAATTACTTTGACTATTCGGGGCCTTTTGTGGTTCCAATGAATTTTAGGATTGCTTGTTCTAGTTTTGAGAAGAATGCTGGTGCAATTTTGATTGGGATTGCATTGAATGTGTAGATAGCTTTGGGTAGTATTGACATTTTGACAATATTTATTCTTCCAATCCATGAGCACGGAATGTTTTCCCATTTCTTTATATCTTCTTCAATTTCCTTCATAAGCTTTCTATAGTTTTCAGCATACAGATCCTTTACATCTTTGGTTAGATTTATTCCTAGGTATTTTATGCTTCTTGGTCCAATTGTGAATGGGATCAGTTTCTTTATTTGTCTTTCTGTTGCTTCATTATTAGTGTATAAGAATGCAACTGATTTCTGTACATGGATTTTGTGTCCTGTGACTTTGCTAAATTCATGTATCAGTTCTAGCAGACTTCTGGTGGAGTCTATCGGATTTTCCATGTATAATATCACATCATCTGCAAAAAGTGAAAGCTTAACTTCATCTTTGCCAATTTTGATACCTTTGATTTCCTTTTGTTGTCTGATTGCTGATGCTAGAACTTCCAGCACTATGTTAAACAACAGCGGTGAGAGTGGGCACCCTGTCGTGTTCCTGATCTCAGGGAAAAAGCTCTCAGTTTTTCCCCGTTGAGGATGATGTTAGCTGTGGGCTTTTCATAAATGGCTTTTATGATCTTTAAGTATGTTCCTTCTATTCTGACTTTCTCAAGGGTTTTTATTAAGAAAGGGTGCTGGATTTTGTCAAAGGCCTTTTCTGCATCGATTGATAGGATCATATGGTTCTTATCTTTACTTTTATTAATGTGATGTATCACGTTGATTGATTTGAGAATGTTGAACCAGCCCTGCATCCCAGGAATGAATCCCACTTGATCATGGTGAATAATTCTTTTTATATGCCGTTGAATTCGATTTGCTAGTATCTTATTGAGAATTTTTGCATCCATATTCATCAGGGATATTGGCCGGTAGTTCTCTTTTTTTACTGGGTCTCTGTCTGGTTTAGGAATCAAAGTAATACTGGCTTCATAGAATGAGTCTAGGAGTTTTCCTTCCCTTTCTATTTCTTGGAATAGCTTGAGAAGGATAGGTATTATCTCTGCTTTAAACGTCTGGTAGAACTCCCCTGGGAAGCCATCTGGTCCTGGACTCTTATTTGTTGGGAGATTTTTGATAACCGATTCAATTTCTTCGCTGGTTATGGGTCTGTTCAAGCTTTCTATTTCCTCCTGATTGAGTTTTGGAAGAGTGTGGTTGTTCAGGAATTTGTCCATTTCTTCCAGGTTGTCCAATTTGTTGGCATATAATTTTTCATAGTATTCCCTGATAATTGTTTGTATCTCTGAGGGATTGGTTGTAATAATTCCATTTTCATTCATGATTTTATCTATTTGGGTCATCTCCCTTTTCTTTTTGAGAAGCCTGGCTAGAGGTTTGTCAATTTTGTTTATTTTTTCAAAACACCAACTCTTGGTTTCGTTGATTCTCTCTACAGTTTTTTTAGACTCTATATTGTTTATTTCTGGTCTGATCTTTATTATTTCTCTTCTCCTGCTGGGTTTGGGGTGTCTTTGCTGTTCCGCTTCTATTTCCTTTAGGTGTGCTGTTCGATTTTGTATTTGGGATTTTTCTTGTTTCTTGAGATAGGCCTGGATTGCAATGTATTTTCCTCTCACGACTGCCTTCGCTGCATCCCAAAGCGTTTGGATTGTTGTATTTTCATTTTCCTTTGTTTCCATATATTTTTTAATTTCTTCTCTAATTGCCTGGTTGACCCACTCATTCGTTAGTAGGGTGTTCTTTAACCTCCATGCTTTTGGAGGTTTTCCAGACTTTTTTCTGTGGTTGATTTCAAGCTTCATAGCATTGTGGTCTGAAAGTATGCATGGTATGATTTCAATTCTTGTATACTTATGAAGCGCTGTTTTGTGACCCAGTATGTGATCTATCTTGAAGAATGTTCCATGTGCACTGGAGAAGAAAGTATATACTGTTGCTTTTGGATCAGAGTTCTAAATATATCTGCCAAGTCCATCTGATCCAATGTATCCTTCAGGGCCCTTGTTTCTTTATTGACCGTGTGTCTAGATGATCTATCCATTTCTGTAAGTGGAGTGTTAAAGTCCCTGGAATTACCACATTCTTATCAATAAGGTTGCTTATGTTTGTGAGTAATTGTTTTATATATTTGGGGGCTCCCGTATATGGTGCATAGACATTTATAATTGTTGGCTCTTCCTGATGGAAAGACCCTGTGATTATTATATAATGACCTTCTTCATCTCTTGTGACAGCCTTTAATTTAAAGTCTAGTTTGTCTGATATAAGTATGGCTACTCCAGCTTTCTCTTGACTTCCAGTAGCATGATAAATAGTTCTCCATCCCCTCCCTTTCAATCTGAAGGTGTCCTCAGGTCTAAAATGAGTCTCTTGTAGACAGCAAGTAGATGGGTCTTGGTTTTTTATCCATTCTGATACCCTATGTCTTTTGGTTGGCTCATTTAGTCCATTTACATTCAGTGTTATTATAGAAAGATATGGGTTTAGAGTCATCGTGGTGTCCATAGGTTTCATAGTGTGATGCCTCTGGTACTTTGTCTCACAGGATCCCCCTTAGGATCTCTAGTAGGGCTGGTTTAGTGGTGACGAATTTCTTCAGTTTTTTTTTTTTTTGTTTGGGAAGACCTTTATCTCTCCTTCTATTCTAAATGACAGATGTGGTGGATAAAGGATTCTCAGCTGCATATTTTTTCTGTTCGTCACGTTGAAGATCTCCTGCCATTCTTTCTGGCCTGCCAAGTTTCAGTAGAGAGATGGGTCACAAGTCTTATAGGTCTCCCTTTATATGTTAGAGCATGTTTATCTCTAGCTGCTTTCAGAATTTTCTCTTTATCCTTGTATTTTGCCAGTTTCACTATGATATGTCCTGCAGAAGATCGATTCAAGTTACGTCTGAAGGGAGTTCTCTGTGCCTCCTGGATTTCAATGCCTTTTTCCTTCCCCAGATCCAGGAAGTTCTCAGCTATTATTTCTTCAAGTACCCCTTCAGCACCTTTCCCTCTCTCTTCCTCCTCTGGAATACCAATTATGCGTAGATTATTTCTCTTTAGTGCATCACTTAGTTCCCTAATTTTCCCCTCATACTCCTAGATTTTTTTTATCTCCCTTTTTCTCAGCTTCTTCTTTTTCCATAATTTTATCTTCTAGTTCACCTATTTTCTCCTCTGCCTCTTCAATCCAAGCCGTGGTCATCTCCATTTTATTTTGCAGCTCATTGATAGCATATTTTACCTCCTCCTGGCTGTTCCTTAGTCCCTTGATCTCTGTAGCAATAGATTCTCTGCTGTCCTGTATACTGTTTTCAAGCCCAGCGATTAATTTTATGACTATTATTCTAAATTCACTTTCTGTTGTATTGTTTAAATCGTTTTTGATCAGCTCGTTAGCTGTCGTTATTTCCTGGACTTTTTTCTGAGGGGAATTCTTCCGTTTCGTCATTTTGGATCATCCCTGGAGTGGTGTGGGACTGCACGGCACTTCCCCTGTGCTGTCTTGAATATCTTGTGTTGGTGGGCGGGGCGCAGTCAGACCTGATGTCTGCCCCTAGCCCACCACTGGGGCCACAGTCAGACTGGTGCGTGCCTTCTCTTCCCCACTCCTAGGGGTGGGATTCACTGTGGGGTGGCGTGGCCTGTCTGGGCTACTTGCACACTGCCAGTCTTGTGGTGCTGGGGATCTGGCATATTAACTGGGGTGGATCAGCAAGGTGCACAGGGGCGGGAGGGGCAGGCTCAGCTCGCTTTTCCTTCGGAGATTTGCTTTGGGAGGGGCCCTGCGGTACGGGGACAGAGTCAGACCCGCCAGAGGGATGGATCTGCAGAAACACAGCGTTGGGTGTTTGCGCGGTACAAGTTCCCTGGTAGGAAACTTTGGGGTTTTGGCTGGGGGATGGGCGAGGGAGATGGCGCTGGCCAGCACCTTTATTCCCTGACAAGCTGAGCTCTGTCTTCCAGGGCTCAACAACTCTCCCTCCTGTTGTCCTCCATCCCTCCCGTTCTCTGAGCAGAGCTGTTAACTTATAACCTTCCAGATGTCAAGTCCTGCTTGCTGTCAGATCACACTCCATCTGGCCCCTCCTCTTTTGCCAGCCAGACTTGGGGGGGCTCTGCTTGGCCGGGGGCCGCCCCTCCGCCCTGGCTCCCTCCCACCAGTCCGTGTAGCGTGCACCGCCTCGCCGCCCTTCCTATCCTCTTCCGTGGGCCTCTCGTCTGTGCTTGGCTCTGGAGAATCCATTCTGCTAGTCTTCTGGTGATTTTCTGGGTTATTTAGGCAGGTGTGGGTGGAATCTGAGTGAATAGCAGGATGTGCGGTGAGCCCAGCATCCTCCTACGCCGCCATCTTCCCAGGATCTGTTTATATGCTTTCTTTGAGATGTTTCCTTTTTTTTATTTGCCAATGATGATATTATATCTGCATGAAAAATCATTTTCAAATTTGGTATCTAGTATGAAATTAGTTCCTGTCAAATAAAATGTAATGTGAACACCTTGAAATAGTATCCAGTGTTAGTGAAACAAAACTACCTTTCCAAACTAAACACTCACTCTGTGTGTGTGTGTGTGTGTGTGTGTTTGTGTGTGTGTGTTTAATTCAATTTAACCCTCTATGCTCAGAAGAAGGCAGAGCAGTAAAGTTGATAATTAATTCAGCCCTTATTTGCCATGTGATTAGATGTCTTTATAGATTACTTTTTCAAGCACATGAACCATATTATATCTTCTTTTTTTTAATCCTTACTGTGTTTAGGATAATTGGCTAGTTAGTTATGACATGTATTTTCTCAGTGCAAAATATTTACTAGATTCTGTCACTGTAACCGCTAGTTGGCCACTAAGATTGTCCCCAATTATCTGAGTCTCCTGGAATTCACACCTTTAGTAGTCCCCTCCCATATTTTACACACAGAGTTGGTCTGTGTGATCAAAAGAAAATGGCAGAAGTGACAATTTGTCACTTTTGAGATTAGGTTATTAATACCACTTCAGCTTCTGTCATTCTTTCATATTTTTTCTCTCTTTCAGATCACTTGCTCTGAAGGAAACCAGCTGCTATATCTTGAGGACACTCAGGCATAACTGTGGAGAGACTCATATGGTGAGAGACTGAAGCTTCCAGCCAAAAGCCAGCAAGGAACTGAGGACTCCTGGTAACAGCTATGGGAGGGAACCTTCTTGCAAGCAGGTTCACAAACCTCAGCCAAGACTTCAGCGCATAATGCAACCCAGTTGAAAAATTGACTTCAATCTTAGGAGACACTCTCAAAAAGACCCATCCATCTAAGTTACTCCAGAATTCCTGACCCTCAGAAACTGAGATAATAAATTAGTGTTGTTTTGAGCCATTAAACCCTGGAATAATTTATTATACCGCAATAGATAACTACCACAGTCTTCGTAGGTATAAAGAAAAACAGTCATAGACTATGTTTTCATCTTTAAAATGGGAACGATAAGACCAGACAATAGAGCATTTGAAGATCAGTAGATGAAAGACCTTTTTAATTAGAATATATTTATTTTAATTTTAGCCCACACTGCTTGTTTTATTAGCATCCAGTATGTTTCAAAAATATTAAAGGAAGAACTTGAACCAAAAGTTAATTGACTAAATGGTTTGCATTTTATTTACATTTTGGGGTATTTTTTGACCATTTGACTTCCTTTTAGTTACCATAAGAGACCAACCGGTATTGGGGCACCTGGGTGGCTCAGTCGGTTAAGTGTCTGACTTCGGCTCAGGTCATGATCTCGTGGTTCACGAGTTCGAGCCCTGCGTTGGGCTCTGTGCTGACGCTCAGAGCCTGGAGTCTCTTTCTGATTCTGTGTCTCCCTCTCTCTCTGACCCTCCCCCCATTCATGCTCTGTCTCTCTCTGTCTCAAAAATAAATAAACATTAAAAAAAATTTAAAAAAAAAGAGAACAACTGGTGTTAATTCCACAAAATATCATCTTTCACTATCACCCCAAGAGTTTGGCAGGTCGGGCTACGGAAATCATCTTGGGAAGTTCCCAGCACAGGTTAGTGATAACAGGGCCTTTCCATTTCTGTGTTTTCTTGATCTTACCACTGTTACCTCAGTCTGTTTATTGTTTGCCTTCTCCAATTATAAGGACTATCCCAGCTTGTACTGGGGCTCAGACAGGTTTTAACTGTCTTCTATATTCTGTTGACTTATCACTAATTAAGTGTTAAGGTTTTTGTAGTATCAGAATCAAATCCAGGCCCATGCATTTATTGGTCATAAAGACTCTCTTCCATGAAACAAATTTCCCCTACAGTTTGTTCTAATGATCATTATATACATAAAATCTGAATCCTGAAGTTCATCTGCAAAAGCTGGCAAACATAGAAAAAAATACTATGTTGGATGATAGTAATTGGGTAATACAGATTTATTCTAAAACCTCAACTAGTTAAATTTTGGGTCGGAGGCCAAACTAATAATTTGACAGTCTTTAAATTGTGTGTTCTATAAGTGGTGAGTGACTTTGTCACTAAAGCTGTGAAGCATAGTTTTCAAATTTCACCAACGTCTATCATATAAATTTGGTTATGCATCTACATTACCATAAACTTCCAGGATTTAGAAGTTATCCTTGGTATTAATCTAAATTTGTAGTGATTTATTTACTATTATTTATCTTCATATTCAAGAGAATGCACAATATCCATGGGCTTATCAACAGCTTTGTTTGTGCAAGTACCTAAATCTGTCATAGTAAATGTTTGAGAAAAAAATATAAAGGAAACTTAGAAACACAGAACCATTCACCACGCTCCAGTGGCTGTATATATAGGAATTTAAAAATAGGCTGCAACGCACCCTTCAATGTCAAAAATTCATTTGTTTGTAAGTTTTGTCTCTCAGAGACCTTTGATCTGAATCCTATTTTCCATCTTGCAACTTCAATATGTATAATGTTGATTCATTATTTTCTGACATTTTGCTTCCTAGTGAGCAGGTAGAATTCTAAAATGGAATAAAAAAGCAATTTCTAATGGTGATTCCAACACATAACAGGCAATCAAATTTTCAATGGCTCATTTGAATGAAGAATCTCAGGTTTTGAGGCTCTGAATTGAAGATTTCAGAAAAATGTACATTTTTTTTTATCTAACCACTCAAAGGGATTTTGATGATTTAAAAAAAATCTAAGTGTGTACATTTTTACTATGAGAATTGGAGGTTATACATACTCATATTAGCTGACACAAAGTTTGGGAAGCCATTATTGTTGCCCTGAACATATCTGTTACTTTATAGTGAACAATCCTGAATTTATTTTATAATATTGTCCAGATTTCACTGGTTACAGAGAATACGAAATATAAAGTAAATTATACTTGATTAAATATGAAAATAAAAATGCTGATTATCAGTTAATATGGTTAAGAAAAAATACTTATAACTTGGAAGCAATGTAAAATGATTGCAGTGTATACTTCCAATGTCATCCTTTGTCATTGTTTATCGGGTCTACCTATGGCTTATTCAGCTTTCTAGGATAATGTATCTGTGTTTGACTTAGCCATTTACTCTTGGTTAGAGTCACACTGTATGGAATTATAAATTAATTTGTAGATTTTTGTCTGATAGTTATGCAAATGATTTCTCTCTGATAGAACTAATAACCTCAAAGGTTAGGATTATGATATCATTGCCTTGGTTATTAACTACTTTTATATACAATGTAACAATTTTACTCTCTTGTTTATTTTTTATTGCTTATAAATTACTCATTTCAACAAATAATATTTGAATCAGCTTTAACATCTCACTGGTTTCTTCATAAATCAATGCAATAAATTTTTGACAAGTTTAGGTTAAGTTCAGTGTGTTTCACTACAAATCTACAAACATTCTTCAAATCATGCTACATTTACATAAGAATCTTTAAAAACTTTGTTTTTGAAAATTATAATTGGCATTTTTAATCATATTCTGGTAATTAAATATGTTTAAGTTTGATGCAGCCTTTCTGAACTTATTTCACCATGGAAACTTTTCATGTAATATGTATGAAATTCTGTAGTATTAGTAATGTAAAACTTGCCTGGAATATGGTTAAAAAGGCAGGCTCCTGACCGTATAACTTTTGTCACACTATTGCCACCATAGTGACTAAATGCCTTGGTCATTACAATTATCTCCTAATTCCTATTCACCACCTGCCCTCATCCAATGACATCTTACTAATAATTTTTATAATGATTCTCCCACATAGAAGGATTACCAGTGCCTCATTTCCCCCAGGAAACAAGTTACAAGCAGTCATCAAACACATGAAGTTGCCAGATATTACCAGAAATATTTAGTACTCCTACTATTGATTACTGTTTTGAATTGCCTGGCAGGGAAAAGATAGATGCTTAAGTGAGATAATGGGAGAAAAAATTAATGGACTATTCATTAAAGTATAGCCAGAATGAAAGGGAACCAATAAGGAGGGTTGACCCACTCCCGGATTAGTAATAATAGGCGCCATTACCAATCTTACACCTGAAGGAACAATGAAAGTGGTGCACCTGGAGAGAGTTAAAGTTGTAGCTACAAAGACAAAACTGTTCTTTTTGATAGAAAAGCCCAGCGACTGTCTACCTAAAGCCTAGTGGTAAAGAAGGCAGGGGTATGAACTTCCCTTTCCTGTGGCGCTTCATACTGGAAATCAGAAGTCAGGAAGGTCCAGTTGCTGTAGCCCACAGAGGTCAGCTTCACAGGACATGGAAACATGTAGAGCATAGAGCTATAAGGACAAACAGAATACCCAAGAAAGCTCTCTATGACCTAAAATTTGCACAAATTTCCCTTGTCAGACAACATTTCCTAGTTAAATTCCCAATGTCTTAAAACAGAAACAAAGAGAGAGAATTGTGAACATAACAGTGACATGTGGGCAATGTCTTAACTAGAAAAATCTGTCAAGAGAATCCTACTCTATACCAAAATGTCCAGATAATGATCCATCAACCATGGAGAAAAAAAAAATACAAACCTATGCTTTAGTTGATTAACCTTTTTCACATGCAAAGAAAGAGAATCTCAAGCTAATCAAGTACATTTCTGTTTAATAGAATAGATTGCTCACTTCTCATAGCAGTATCCTGCTAATGGATGACAAGAGGTGAATGCTTATCCAGGATCTAACCCAACATGTCAGCTAAATTAGAAAGATATCAGAAGTAGTATGATTTGACCTCCATATGAAAGTTAAATAACGCTGGAGACAAATGATAAGGAAATACAGAAATTGGTATCTGTGAAGTCACTTTGAAGTCTGCTCACTAGCTCATTCATTATCTTTTTGTCAATAAAGCCTTTGGGGGTTGAAGATTCAGGAAACTGTGTGACGCAAGATCTTCAGAGCAGCAGGTCCCATAGTCTTCTGCTTTTATGGCTTTGTCATTCTCTTCCTCCATTTGCAAGGTCAATGAGTCATACTTAGCATCAAGTATCAGAACAAATTAAAAATCCACTAAGGTCCTAAATTGTTATCAATTTACCATTTCCAGCCAAAATGGTAATACAGGTAAAATTTGCCTATATGACTCATTTAGAGTTCTCCAACTCTTCTGTGCTATGGCTTTTTCTATTTTTTTCCCTCCATAATAGTTATTTCATGTCATTTTTAAAAACTCCTATAGAATCCAAGAAACCTGATTAAAAAAAAATCAAACTAATACGTTTAGGGTCGACAAGGAACAAACATGGTACTTTTACAGATGGTTATTTTTCTTTTTAATATATTTGAATTTTGTTACTGGGCTCTGATGGATAAACCTGAAGCATAAGTATTTTGGAATGTCCAAGAACTTTGGTGCAGATAACCCCTCTGTGGCTGGGAGATGTTTTTTGTCCACCAATTAGAATGAGCAGCCATTTTGGAGACTGGGTAATTCTAGGCAATAGACGAGCGGTTGTGACTCATTCCTGGTAAATAATGCAATGCCCTAAATGAAGAAAGTGCCTTCGAAGTAAGAATAGCACTGTTTTAATAATAATAGCATCATTCCAGTACTTTTAGAAAACAACAAATGATATTTAATTTGTCCTCCCTCCATTTTTTAATTTCATCTTTCCCTTTATTAACACTTGTTTCACTTATTAACTGTAATCATTTTGCTTAGTACAGAGATATTTTTAATATAATTTTTAATATACTTTTAATATAAGCTCTTAGAGTTAACATAAACTTCCCTGTAACTAAATCATTTTATTTCCAAAGTAAAATCCTTTCCAACGTATATCACTTATTTTAGAGGCTGCTATTTAAAAAAATACAGCCTTGGAACAAATTGGATCTATAAATAGAAAGAAAGAAAGAAAGAAAGAAAGAAAGAGGTAGGGAGGGAAGGAAAAGAAGGAAGGATGGAAGGAAGGAAGGAAGGAAGGAAGGAAGGAAGGAAGGACTGATAAACA
This sequence comes from Leopardus geoffroyi, assembly GCF_018350155.1. Lineage (NCBI taxonomy): Eukaryota > Metazoa > Chordata > Mammalia > Carnivora > Felidae > Leopardus > Leopardus geoffroyi. The sequence continues at coordinate 168,768,409 of NC_059327.1, forward strand.
TACCTATATGTCAATCCATAGAAAACTTATTGAGATTTGTAATTTGCTCATTTTTGCATAATGAAAAATACTTTGGTGATCTAAAAAAATGTATGGCAGTTTATAAACATGAATTGTGATCTGTAAATAATTGTGACATTATGTCTACATATAACACCTTATTAGTGAAACTGATTTTCGTTTCTGGATTTCTACATAATATGATACAATCAACTTCTTGTAATTTAGCACAATGTGCTTACATGGATTTTTAAAGTGGATAATGTTTTGTAGAAAAAAATCTTATTACTAAAATGGAGATGCTCATATTACAAAAAGTTGTTTTGCGTTACTTTCTTTACTTTCTAGAAGATTGCATCTTATCACTTCTTTAAAACTTTCTTCCAACATTTTTCATTTTTAAAGTAAACTCTTATTTTAAAGTAATTAAAATACATGAGTTTGTGTAAATGTATATTTAAAAACTTAAGAGATATGTCCCCCATATTAGCCACTTTTCAAGAGAACTTTTATAGTCATTTCAGCCATACAACAAAGGTCACACTTCTTAAACTCACTATTGGAATATTCCAGAAGTACAGAGTACATGCAAATTGGAGTGGAGATATGTTTTAATTTGGAAGTATAAGGAAAAAGGGGAATTCTTTAACATTTTAACACACTTAACAAAAACATATTTATTGTACAATAACTTCAAAGTTGGAGGAATAGGAATACTCATATACTCTTTACCCAGATTCACTACTGTAAACGTTATACTATTTGGTTTTGTTTGTTTGTTTGTTTGTTTGTTTTTTATTTTTTTTTTCAACGTTTATTTATTTTTGGGACAGAGAGAGACAGAGCATGAACGGGGGAGGGTCAGAGAGAGAGGGAGACACAGAATCGGAAACAGGCTCCAGGCTCCGAGCCATCAGCCCAGAGCCCGACGCGGGGCTCGAACTCACGGACCGCGAGATCGTGACCTGGCTGAAGTCGGATGCTCAACCGACTGCGCCACCCAGGCTCCCCTATACTATTTGGTTTTAACAGAGACGTCTTTCCTCATTTTCATTTGCCTGGTGTTTGGCCATGATTAAACTCAGTTTATATGTTCCTGGCCAGAACATCATAACACAAATCTATGTCCTTTGGGGGTATTGCATCTAGAGACACTGTATCCATTTTACTTTTACTGGTGATGTTAATTGGTCAAGGTGGTGTCCGATTTGTCCATGTATAGGTACTATTTTTTCTCTTCTAATTACTAAGCAATCTATCAGGAGACAAATATCCTTCTTCTCATCAAAATTTCACCCTAAGTTTATTGTCCATCTATGATTCTTTTCAAAAAAAATTTTAAAGTGATATTTGCACCCCATTTCTTCCTTGTTGGCATCCAATATCAAGATGTCTCCCTTTTTCTTGTATCATCTATCTTTCTCTCTCTCTATCTATCTATCCATTATTCAAGTGTATGTGTGTATGTATTATCTATCTATCTATCATCTATCTATCTTATCTATCATCTATCCATCTATTATCCAAGTCTGTATATGTATGTATTTTCTCTATCTATCTCTATCTATCCATCCATCTTGTCTATCATCTATATATCAATCATCTATTACCTATCTATCATCTGTCTATCTATCTATCTATCTATCTATCATCTATTATCAATATAAACTCATGGAATCCAATTTTTCTAATTGTCTGTAAAGAATTTCTCTACTTAATGATTTGCTGTTTAATTTGGTGTCCTGGATTTAGCCAAAGGAGCTCCTTTGAGGGGGCTCCTTTGTTTATGTGACTTGTGCCCATCATTTTTGAGCCCTTCTTTTATTTCTGGGGTATCACAAGATATCCAAGGCACATTTTGTGCTTAGCCTGCCACAAATCTGAAAACAGCAAAACTTTAAGAAGACTTGGTTCCTTTTAGTTGGAAATAATGCTAGAGATCTAGTTCTGAGTATTAGATTTCCTTATTATACTGCGAGAATGTACCCATTAGCAGACAGCACAAGGAAATAAATGTATGCATATTAATATAAACTGTATACATTTTATATATATATATATATACACATATTGTTATGCACATTGTTAAAAAATCAGTTTTTTTCAAAAGGCAAATGCATGTTTCTTTTCAAACATAAAATGAATATGTGTCTAATTTATTTAATTTTATTTGTTTTATTTAATTTATTTGTTAATGAGGACACAAGTAATATATTACCAGTTGGTTCAAACAGGGATTCAAAGAGCTGAGACATACAGGAATCCTTTTGCTTCCTGAAAGGTTGCATTACACTATTTCACTTTAATGAAAGACTTACATTAATACATGTTTTTGCTAGTGGAAAATAATCTGAAGAGGGTTTTTGCTTTTACAAAAAAAGCCTTTACCTTAATAATGTAGTGTTATTTATAAAAGCAAAATGCCCAAACGTGAGCTTTTGGAAAGCGGGTGGGGGAGATGAACACAAAGCTTGTTAAGATATTGCCACTTGCCAAATTTGCCTCCATAAAGGTTGAATTATTTTGCATTTCTACCAGCAATGTATAGACGGCCTGTTTTCACACAACCAAGTAAACATAGTGGATTGTAAAGTTTTTAAAATTCTGACCAATCTGATAGACAAGAAGTGATACTTCTCTATAGTATAACTTGCATTTCTCTTATTATGAGTGAAGTCAGCGTCATGTAACATTTAAGGATCATTCTTAAATCTATTTTTATAAATTTTCATGTGTTTTGTCCATTTCTATACAATTTTTGGTCATTATTTTATCAATTTTAAAAGTTTCTGTAAATTAAGGCTATCAACTCTTTATGTTGCAAATACTTTTTCAGCCTATCATTTCTGTTCACTTTGCTTACATATTGTCTTTAATTTTTGTAGTCAAGTTTATCAATCTTGTTTTTATATTGCATTTGGTATTTGACTCAGAAGTACAAAAGATTTTCCTCACTCAACTTGCTGTTAGACTGTCTTATTTTGCAAAAGCGGTTATCACCAGTTTCTAAATTAGAGGTCTGAAATCATGAATTATTAATTATACTGCAAGAATATACACATTAGCAGAGGAGAACGTATCAAGGAGAACAGTCAGAACAGAGAAGAATTTAGGGTATCCTAAAGTTCTATTATTTAGAATAGAAAATCTCCAAATATTTAAATTCTCATTTCTTAGAGGATCATATTAGTCCTGAGCTGCACATCAATGTAAACAAAGAAAATCTCTCTTTATAGATCATTAGGTATAATTCTCTAATTTCTCAGCTTCCTGTTGTCCTATCCTTTATGTAAACAAACAAACAAACAAACAAACAAACATTCCTTGGACTATAATAACATTGAAATTGAATCTCAATTTATTTTGCTTCTTAACTCCTACTCTGCTCAAATTATCAACTCACTACTCAAATTGAATTAATTCATACTTTCCCCTCCAATGCAGTCTTTATTACTGCTAAATTGTCACTTTCAATTTTATTCCTTCTCTTCCTCACCAATCTAAATGTCCCATAAGAACAAAGTTACCTTTATCTTTATCTATAAAGCTTTCCTAATGAGAAAATGGCAAGACCAAGGCTATCTAATTTAATTTACTTGACAAATTGTTATGAATTCATGCATCCCTCAGCAATTTAATACTAATATTGATGCTTAACCATATACTGATCTGTATTGGTGTCTTAACATTTTATTCTGCACTATTTAAAACCATCCAAAATAGAGAGTTTCTTGAAAGAAAAGAAAGCGTTTTATACTTCCTTTGGGGTAGTGGACGTTTGCTAGTTTTGACTGGTTGTGGCAAAAACTCTCCAAGCTCTCTCTTTGCTTCACTGAAAGCTGATTTTCCTTTGAGGTAGGCATGACAGTCTGGCCTCAACAAATGGAATAATCTCTCTCTTAGGCTACAGAAATAGGGGAAGAATATCATGGAAACCCTACACTAAGTTGATCAGACTACAGCCCAGGACTTGAGTTTGAAATTGGTGGCAAAAGCATTCTCTTTTCTTAGACAAGAGTGAGGAACAATTTATCCTAGGAGTCATTGACAGTCAAGTTGGCTTCAAAAGTACAGATATTAAAATACATAGATGATATAGATAGATACAGATATAGATATAAATATAGATGTAGATATAGATATAGATGATATGGATATAGATATTTGAAGTGTATGGATTCTAGGCTAAGGCAGAGGAGTCAAAAAAGCAGAGTATCCTCCAAAGCTAGTACTACCTCTGGAAGTTCCATCTCTATTTCTAACCACTCAACTACTCACTTTAAAAAAAAATTAAACTCTGGCTTAATACAAAAATAACTTTATTTATATTAAAAGGTTTCTCCAACCAGGATTATTATTAGGTATTGCTGTTAGTTAACACTATGATATATTAAAATACTGGGCTATGATTTTCTGAAGCATACTTTCAAGCAATGCATAACGTTTCCTTTGAAGTTTTGTGAAATAAAAATGTATTCCAAAGAATCGACGGGCCTAGGAAAAAATATAGTTTTGAAGGTTCCTAATGGGGAAGTAAGCTCTTAAATTTAATTTTTAATTAAGTGAGAATATGGCCTTGAAATTTCCCCCCTTCTGTCTCTATAAATATATTGAGAGAAATTGAAAAGAAATAGCATATTAATGTATATGTTATCAAATTTACATCATTTTTAAAAATCACCAATTATACATCAACATATAGGAAATCATTGATAAATCAAGACTTTTATTTACTGAGATAACGACATCTAAATTTTTGCTCTCAGAATTTTTTTTAACTTGATTTAAGACTCACTGGCAACAGAATTCACTGGCAGAAGATTAGTAAGAGACTTAATATCAATTACTCCTAATATGATCTGATGTTTTTCAAGAGAGAATTGTGCTAATTATGATTATCATATTTTTGCTCCAGTTAAGGCCAATCTTTCTTGCCTTTTTCTCTTCTCTGTGCACTTTACACAAGGCATAAGCCCCAAAAGAAAATCTTGCTTATAACTACGGCTGGTTTTCTCACAGAAATTAGTGTCATTCTTGATTCGATGAATTCAGATTACTGTATCTAATTTATTGCAAAGCTTCAAGCTGATTAACTGGTAAGAGAAAATGTGTCATCGCCTCAAGGGAAATTCTTTGATCAAAACTGTTTCTTTAAACTCTACCTGCACTGCAAATATTTCAGTAGAGAATAATTGAATATGGTATTGACAGTATGCATGTCCCATAAACAAATGCATGATTAAAAAGTCAAGTAAGCCACAGAACTTAAAACTTCAGATACGCATGATGAAACCCAACAACAACAGAAAATTCAGAAATAGTTCAACGGAATCAGAAAATTAATTTTGTAAAGCTCAAACACTCAGATATATCTCTTTAGTATTATGGCAAAGTAGGAGCCTGGAATAGAGTCTGGCTTTCTGCCAAATGAGGTTTTTAATGCTCTTGAAGTGATTAATTTTCATACATAAAAAAAGCAAAGAGAACATGATTTCCAGCCTTGGAAAGATACCATCAGTGCATAGAAGTTTCTACACTTTTTAAATTAAACTTTGTTGGATGTTAACACAAAAATGATCGGTAACGAAAATCTCATCTTTTAGAAGAATTTTGGATGGCATGGAAGAGAAAGTCGTTACAGTGAGTGATACTTCACTGAAAGTGGATTACTATTGTAATTTTCATTTTCTTTTGTCTAGAATTGTACATTTTAGTTGCCAAGTAATACTGACATCTTTTGTGAACACCAGGAGAGACTTGGGGCCAGGTCTTTTCATTTCCTTTCTTGTTTTCTTTTTGGCTGCTGAATTCCTTTTTTTTTTTTTTTTCAACGTTTATTTATTTTTGGGACAGAGAGAGACAGAGCATGAACGGGGGAGGGGCAGAGAGAGAGGGAGACACAGAATCGGAAACAGGCTCCAGGCTCTGAGCCATCAGCCCAGAGCCCGACGCGGGGCTCGAACTCACGGACCGCGAGATCGTGACCTGGCTGAAGTCGGACGCTTAACCGACTGCGCCACCCAGGCGCCCCTTGGCTGCTGAATTCCTAAAGAAAGAGTGAAAACAATCACTTTACTTAAAAAAAATATTAAAAACAAAACAAATAAAAGACTTTACACATATGATGTTTGAAAAATTAACCAGCCTTAAGTTTGGCTAAATACCCTCTTAGAAATGACCTAACTGAATAAAAAAGGACACTTTTGTGGCGTGATATCCATTTATTGTATTTAATTTAAAAACAGAAAAGGTGGGGCGCCTGGGTGGCTCGGTCGGTTAAGCATCCGACTTCGGCTCAGGTCATGATCTCAGGGTCCGTGAGTTCGAGCCCCGCTTCGGGCTCTGTGCTGACCGCTCAGAGCCTGGAGCCTGTTTCAGATTCTGTGTCTCCCTCTCTCTCTGCCCCTCCCCTGTTCATGCTCTGTCTCTCTCTGTCTCAAACATAAATAAACGTTAAAATAAAAAAATAAAAAAAAAAGGAAACCTATGAAACATTAAAGAATGTTAGCAACTCTTGATCTTGGGGTTGTGAGTTTGAGCCCCACATTGTGTGAAGAGATTACTTACGTAAATAAACTGTGCAAAAATAAATAAATAAAATAAAAAATAAAACAAAAAAATTAGTTTTGTTGCCATCAGATGTCACCGGAGTTATGCTTAATTCTTTTCAATATCTATTTCCATATCAGAATATAGTATAACCTCTAGCTCTCACTAAGTGGGTTTTTAATTTGTGTATGTGTGTGTGTGTGTGAGTCCTGAGGCCTTTATTCCCTCACCTCCAAGCGTATTACATCAGTGTTTTCAGTACAGTGAAAGAGTTGGCCACTTAACTGCCTAAGCTTCCCAGGAGCCACACACTCATTTTTTTTTTTTTTTTTTTTAACAAGCCATGTTGTAATGGCTTTCATTTTATTTATTTATTTATTTATTTTAATGTTTACTTATTTTTGAGAGAGAGAGAGAGTGTTAGCGGGGGGGAGGGGGGGCAAGAGAGAGGGGGACACAGAATCTGAAGCAGGCTCCAGACTCTGAACTGTCAGAGCCTGATGCGGGGCTTGAACTCACGAACCATGAGATCATGACCTGAGCGGAAGTCTTTCTAGGTTTCAGATTCTTTCTCTATGAAATAAATAAAATAACTTCCTGCAGCTCTGATGAAGGTTCACATGAAGATACGTACATATATTACCTAGCACAATGCCAAGCACAAAGTAAGTATTCTATAAAAATATATATTATTATTTTTAGTATCAGATTTTGGAACATTATTTGAGATTTGTATCTGTAACCAACTACTTAAGTTTTAACCAAACCTTAGTTTTGAGTCAATTCTTTTTTAAAAATTTTCTTTAATGCTTATTTATTTTTGAGAGAGAGAGAGAGAGAGAGAGACACACACACACAGAATCTGAAACAGGCTCCAGGCTCTGAGCTGTCAGCACAGAGCCCCACATGGGGCTCAAACTCAGGAACTGTGAGATCATGACCTGAGCCCAAGTCAGACGCTTACCTGACTGAGACACCCAGGTGCCCCTTTGGATCAATTCTTAAAAAGTTATTTTAAATTGGAATCTTTCGAAAATGTGCCACATATATTTTTTCCTTTTCTCGGTCAATCAAGATATACAGTAAAATAATTAAAATTGTCCTTGATGTTTGGGTCTTTTATGGGGAGTAAATATCATGGGACTCTTAATAGCTGCTTACTCTATGCCATGCCTTACACTAAACACTTTACACTAATTATCTCAGTTATTCTCAAACAGATACAAGTTAGATATTGATAATACATTTAGAGGCAACATAACTGAAGGTCAGAAAGATTAAAAAACTTGCTTAAGATCAAATAGAGGGAATAAACAGTACAGCTACATTTCAAATCCAGATTCGTCTAATCTAAAAACTTGTGAGTTTAATTACTATAACATCTGTTAAACTTTGAAGTAAATAGTGAACATCGTTATTTTTTGTGATTTTTTTTTTTTTTTTACAAAGGGCTTTCATGATTTTTTATGGACAGGCAATTGGAAGCAGGCACACTTTGTTCGTACAATGGAAAAACTGCAATTAAAAGAGAGTATGTGTCTTACCAAGCTTATGTAACAATTGGTAGATATATTGTCACTTTACCCCAATATAATATGTGGTCTAATTAAAAGACAGAATGTGTGAGAATATGTGGATCCCGTTTTCACCGAAGCAAATGCGAAGCATGTAGTTCTAAATTAAACTGATGCTTACTTGATGCCTACTTAGTGTAAAAACTAATTGTGAACTTGGACTATATTGATACATACCTAGTGCTGGGGTTAAGGAAGTCCTTTGCCCTAATGGATAAGAGTAATATTTACTGCTGTTGGCACGCTTTTCAATAGGACACAGAGAGTGGAGATAAACTAAGAGCAGCGTGAACAATATGATAAAGTACTTGTAACGCCTGTCATTGAGAAACAGTTACAGGTACCAAAGATACTCAGCTTTAGAGGAGTTGGCAGCACGATTTCTGCCTTCAAATATTTGAAAATCTGAAACATGGAAGAGGAATTGGAATTTATGTTCCATCCAGGTACAAGAATGAGTTAGAATAATTGAATGGAGACAGACTTTGATTTCAGTAAAAGGAAGAGCTGCCTGGCAGAGCTAGTCAGCAAGGTAATGAGTTGCTTATGTGACTGGAAGGGTCTTGTCCCTAAAATGTTTTGCCTTCTCAGTAAAATATGCTGCAAGTTATATAAAATTTAATGGTGCATAAAATGTATTCTTTGGTGACAGTTTTTTATTTTCCTTCCTGAACATCAAATCTGTGCTCGTTACTCTCAACCCTTCATTCCCTGTAGAAATGGAAGGTAGGTATAGCCCATTAATGAAACCTAAAGCAAATCCCAAATTTCATTTGAACAATTAAATTCCAACCTTCTTCCCTTATCAAAATCTTCCTGGAGCTGTTAACAAGCTGGCCTACCAAATTGATTTACACTTCAGACCTTTTTCATGTATCTGGTTTAAGTAAGGATGGGGGAAGGGGAAGATAAACAACAGAAAACAAACAAACAAATAAGCAAACAAACAAAAATCCTGAAGATACCTGTGTTTGTACATTAACCTTCCGTTGTATAAAATCTACATTCTTATGTTTTTCTATTAATATATGTCTGAAAAGATTAATTGATATTATTTTACTTGCTTTCCCCTTTGAAAACACCTCTCATTTTATTTCGTCTTTCCCTCTTCTGAATATTTTCTAGTTTTCCAAGCCACTATTTCTCTGCAGATGACCTCGTGCATAACTTAATAAGGAACTTATCGATTCTTTCATAAGCAATGTTAATTCCCACTCTTAGATCTTAACCTGTATATACTTGCGTCTTGAGTTGACTCAAACTCTATGCCATTGCCTCTCAGTGAGTGGTCCCAGGACCAGCAGCTTTACCATCACCTGGAGCTCATTAGAAATGCAGAACTTCAAACCCCAACCCAGACATTACTGAATCAAAATCTGATTTTAACAAGATTCCAAAATGACTCTATTTTACAATAAAATTTGAAGAGCAATTCCATATGCTTATCCTCAGATGCTTTGGAAACTTAAATTTAATCAGTTTCTACTTCTATGCTGATTTGTTAGTTCATTCAGTCATTCCTTCATCCAAGAAATACTTTTTGAGGACCTATTATGTGCAGAGCACTATTCTAATTGTTAGGCACACTGTTCTTAAAAATATAAACAAGACCCTGGCCCTCTAGTAGCTTATAGCAATGAAAAAAAAAAAAAAAAAAAAACAAGCAAACAAACAAAAAATAGTTTCAGGTATATGTTGTGCAAATATGTGTCCCAGTCTGTGATATGTCTTTTCATTCTCTTAATTTTTTTTTTTGGAAGAGCAGCAAAGCTTCTAATTTTGATGAATCCTGGTTTACCAAATTGTTGTTTTATGGATGGTGCTATATCTAAGAACTTTGCCTAATCCAAGGTAAAACATTCTATTTCTTCTAGAAATTGTATAGTTTCAGATTTTATATTTAGATGTGTGATTCATTTTGTGTTATTGTTGTTTATGGTGTGCAGAATGCATGGAGGTCCATGCTTTGTTTTGTATATGAATATCCAATTAATTCAACACCATTTGTCGAAAAGATACTTTCTACACTGAATTAATTGCTTTGTACTTTTGTTAGGAATTAGTTGTCCGTAAATGTGCAGGTCTATATTTGGGCTCTGTATTTCGTTCCTTCGATCTGTTTCACTACTTTTACACCAACACTGGATTCTTTTGATCACTGCTGCTTTATAATAACCATGCCACTATTCGTGGAATCAGGAATCATGTAGCATTCACCTTCCAAATTTGTTGATCTTTCTCAAGGGAATGATATTTTTGTTTCAGCAGTCCAGACTCTGAGCATTTTGAATTTTAGAATCAGTTTGTTGATTTTTATGAAAAAACAAAAGCAGAAACAACACAACTGTAAAAATTTTAATTGGTATTGTGGTGAATCTGTACATCAGTTGGGGGAGAATTTATATTGTAACACTAATGAGTCTTTTGACTCATGAACAAACATATTTCTCTCTTTTTGTAAGATTTATTTAATTTCTTCCAGCAATAATTTGTAGCTTTTAGCATATATGTCTTGCACAGATTTGGCAGATTTATATATAAACATTTCATATATTTTGATGTCAGTTTACATGGTATTTTTTTTTACTTTCCATTTCTGATTGTTGCTAGTATATAAAATACACTTCATTTTTATATCAATCTTGTATTCTGCAATGCTGCTAAATTCATTTATTAGCTCTATGAGCTTTTTTAGTAGGTTTCATCACATTTTCTACATAGATGATCAGGTCTTCTTCAAATAAAGGCAGTTTCACTTCTTCCTTCCCAATCTGAATGTCTTCTGTATATTTTTTTTCATTTTTGTCTGAGGACACTGACTAGAACCTCCAGAATGTGTATTAAATATCATATATATATATATTATATTATAGAATATATATTATTGTAAATATACAATATACAACATATATATTATATATTGAATATAGTCTATATGTTCATAAAACTCGCTAATAAAATCAGTACAATTAAAAATGGGCAAAAGATTTTAAAAATTTGCTATATAAGTGATATATGATGGCATATAAGCATGTGAGAATATACTCAATGTCATTAGTCATTAGGCAAAAGCAAATTGATAGTGCAGTGAACGATCACTACACTATTAGATCACTACACTATTAGAATAGCTATAATTGAAACAACTGGCCATACGAAGTGTTGGAAAGGATGTGGAGGAAGCAGAAAACTGATGCATTGCTGCTGGGAATACAAAATGGTACAACCCCTGGAAAATTTGACATTTTCTTAACAAAGCTACAATGCAGCCCCGCCATGTAATTCAGACATACTGCTTATGAGAATTTCCCAAGGGAATGGTAAGCGCATGCCCATGCAAATACTTTTACACGAATATTCAGGGTCGCTTTCTTTGTGACTACTCCCCAACTGAAAAGAACCAAATGTTCATCAACAGATGAGAGGGTAAACAAAGTTTGATATATCAGTACAGTGGAAGACTCAGCAAAAAAAAAAAGTAATAAACTATTGATACATGCAAAAACCTGACTGAATCTCAAAATATTTATGTCAATTGAAAGCAGCCCCAGACAAAACAGAGCGTGTACTGTGTGATTCCACGTGTATAAAACCGATCCGTGCTGATGGGAAGCAGTTCAGTTGTTGCCTGTAGGTAAGAGGGACCAGAGAGGGGATTACAAAGTACTAGGAAGAAATTTTTGGGTGAGATAAATGTGTTCGTTATCTTGATTGTGGTGATGGTTTTCACAATATACATGCTGTCCACACTGAAGTATACAACTTGATGTTTAACACATACAAAGCCACATACATGATACACATAACATTATATATGAAGCTATATATACATATATTTCTATAGATAAATATATACATGTCTACACATATACATATTTGCATATATGCATGCATGTAAATATATACATGTCTATACATAGACATATTTGCATATATGCATGCATATATATATATATATATATATATATATATATATACACATATATATATTTGGCTTCATTTATTCCAAACATCAAATTGTAAACTTCAAATGTGGGCAGTTTTATTATAAAAAATAATCTCATCCTTAGATGATATAATATAGAATAACAGTTTTGGGGGAGCAAGAAACATTGGGTCATTGATTAACTATTTTGCTATAGTTTGAAAAGTAAGTCTGAACTAAGGTTTTGTTAGAGTCTATTTTGGTCTCTCGAGCCTCAGAGCCATTTCCTACTGTGTATGTCCTGTTTTGACATACCACATGCATCTACAACTTGTGCTCAAATCTGAACTTGTCATCTTTCCCCAGGAAACTGATTTCTCCATATTATCTCATTTAAAGTTATGTCTATCTTTCTAATTGCTCACGTTGCTAATTCACGTTGCTGTAATAGGCTAGGCATTAAATGTTATTTGAGGAGGGACTTGAGAGAAGAGTTCTTAAATTATCCTGGGATTCTCTCATTCTGTCTAATTCCACATCAAATCAGGCACTAAGTTCTGTTGCTTCAGCTCTGCAATGTCCTTCAAATTTGTACACCATTTGCTTTAGTTCAGAACGCTTTCCTTCCTCTGTTATAGGACCAGCTTCTTAACTGATATCCTGTGCCCTATTTAGTCTCTGCAATCCATTTCTAAACTGCAAATCTAATTATTCCAAGAGCCAAGAACAGTGCCTGGCAGGCGCTCAATAATTATTTGTTGTATGAAAGAACAGATGAGTGCCACTCTCCCCATTAAAATTCTTCATTAGCTCAGCATTGCACCCAGGTTCAAATTAAAATTGTCAGTCGTAGCCCAAAAGGTCTTCCCAATCTAATTCCTTGTAGCATAATGATTAACAACATAGCTGCTGACCCCAAACTGCCTGGGTTCACTCCTGGTTTTGCCGTGTACCGCTGTGTGAGGTTGTTGAACCTCTCAGCTTCCTCTATTTATAACCGGGCTAATAGTAGTAGGTGCCTCCTAGAGACTGTGTAGACCTCTAAAAGGCATTAAATGTTTTTAATATAAGTTAAGCATCTACCATGCCAGTTACTACTGAGTAAAAGATTCCACTGTTTATTTATTTAATACTTAGGAGCAGGCTTTGCCTTTCATAGCTTTAACACTCCGTCCCATTTCTTCCTTTTATTTTCTCTCTGGGTATACAAATTTAGGCACCTAGATGGCTCACAAAACATGTGTCTGGGACCTAAAGGGAGGCATTTGCAGCTGAATGAATTCAAATTCTCTGTAAGCACTAGGTGTAGAATGATATAATCAAATGGGAAAGAGTGTTAGTAGAAAAGCTCATCCAGCCTTTTTCTCCATAAAAACCTATGAATATAATAAATGATGCCTTCACAGCTGAAAATCAGCAGGCATTATAAACAGTCACAAAGTGGGTTAAGGAAATGTTTTTCTTCTTATGGGAACAGCAGTTTAAAAGGCCTAATGATGCTAATTATAATAAGTAGCTGGTAAATGTTTCATCAGAAACAGTGACCCACAGTCTTAGCAGGTGCTCATTAAATGTGGTAGATTTTATTCTTAATAACCATTTACTCCCTTGTAATGTCTACATATGTAGTAAAGAAAAAGAAAGCAATGAACGTTTTACTGGGGAGACTCATGAGGCTGTGAAAAATAATATGAATGCTATAGGAAAACGTTTTAATTTCTCAGGCATAAGTACTAAAAGTTAAGTCTTATAAACACATACCCTGGAACCACAAAATGACTTTAAGAGAATGCCACTTTTAGATAAGGTATTTAAAGCTCTGGCATTGTATAATTTTAAAAACTATACTAACAAATATTTGATTAGACAAGAGACATTTTGGAAGCTACCAGGATCTCAGTTCTTGTTTTATCTTATTTTTATTTAGGATTTATAGCATAAATTCTTTAAAAAAACAAAAAAACAAAAAGAGTGGGCTGACTTAAAATTTAAAATGCATAACATGTACAAAAATAAAGTGTTTTTTAAAATATGTCATGCAGGATGCCTGGGTGGCTCAGTCATTTAAGCCTCTAACTCTTGACTTTGACTTAGGTGATGATCTCACTGTTCGTGGGTCCGAGCCCCTCATGGGGCTCCGCACTGACAGCACGGTGCCTGCTTGGGATTCTCTCTCTCTCTTCTCTCTGCCTCTCTCTCTCTGTCTCAAAATGAATAAATAAATAACTTTAAAAATAAAATAAAATAAAATAAGTAATGCATTCACTTGTTTAAAAATGATATAATAGGGGCGCCTGGGTGGCGCAGTCGGTTAAGCGTCCGACTTCAGCCAGGTCACGATCTCGCGGTCCGTGAGTTCGAGCCCCGCGTCAGGCTCTGGGCTGACGGCTCAGAGCCTGGAGCCTGTTTCCGATTCTGTGTCTCCCTCTCTCTCTGCCCCTCCCCCGTTCATGCTCTGTCTCTCTCTGTCCCAAAAATAAATAAACGTTGAAAAAAAAATTAAAAAAAAATAATATAATATATAAAAGTTTACAATGAAAATCCTCATTCTCACCCCATCCCCTCCTACTTCACTACCTATAACTAATTTTACCAATGTCTCTCTTTTCAAGGAAATACAACCACACAAAACCATAAATTTCTTCATTTCTTTCACAAAAGTTAGCATAACATAAACATTTTCTGTATAGTTCACTTGTTTTAGAATAAGTAATATGAACCACAAAAAATGGCCCAAGAACTATTACATTTGACTCCCCAATTTCATAGGACCCAGCATATCTTCGAAATCTACTCACATTAGCACATGGAGAATTCCTTAGTTTTTCTTTCCTTCATGCTTTCCACAGTTGCAGAGCATTTCACTGTGTGGATATTTCATATTTTCCTTAATCAGTCCCATAACACTGAACCCTGGGTTGTTACCTATCTTTTGGAATTATGAATGAGTCAGCTAATACACTCTCAAGTGCATTTTAATCATAGGAAACAATATCTGTAAGATATATTCCTAGAAGTGGAGTCATTGGGTCCATGGTACAATGTATTCAGAACGTAGATGGAAAATGGTAGGATTCTTTTGTTTCTCGATTCAGTTATAACTACAGAGTTAAAAACTAAAGCTACAACACAACCGTAGCAGCATCCCCTGGGCAGCACTTCCAACTTTTTATTTTTTATTTTTTTTTTAATGTTTATTTACTTCTGAGAGAGAGAGAGAGACAGAGCACAAGCGGAGGTGGGGCGGAGAGAGACAGGAGACAGAATCCGAAGCAGGCTCCAGGCTCTGAGCTGTCAGCAAGGAGCTGACTCAGGGCTCGAACCCATGAACCGTGAGCTCATGACCTGAGCTGAGTCCGATGCTCAGCCTACTGAGCCACCCAGGCACCCCGGGATTTCCAGCTTTTGTCCAAGTACCTTGAGGATGGACTGGAAGTCTCTCTGTTATAGTTATTTTGGCCTCGTGTATGGCAAGAGCTGTTTCTTGAAAAGTAGATAAATTTCTGATAATTCTTTCTTTTCATGTATTTGGTTTAACAAAACTTTTCTACACTACTGAAATAATTTCATCAGGGAAGAGCTCATAAGAAACTGAGTTTTCTTCTTAACCAGGCCACATAGGAACTCAAGCATAAACAAGCACTATCTAAATTAGGTGTTTGGGGACCTGCTTTTAGCCGATGAGGGAAATTACAAATTAGAATATCATTGTTTACATATAAAACGGTGCATCAAAATCTGTTAACAATGTTTATATTGTCAATTTTAAAGTAAAGCGATGCTCCCTAGGTAATGATGAGTTCCTTTCAAATTTATCACAAATTCTGACTAAATAGGGCTCAAGTTAATAACTTCTATTCAAGGATCAAATGATTTACCAACCACACTATTACCGAATTGACTTCTGAAGGACATCTTCACCTTATAAATCTTATTACATAAGATTCCAAGGGAACAGTTATTTTTATTTGTAATGGTGACTTTTTCTTTCATCTAGTAATGGGTGGGAATTTTATTTATTTTTATTTCCTATTATCTTCCACACAAGGAACTACTACTGATATATTTATAAGTAAAATGGAAAATAATTTATAAAATGTTAAATTATAATTTCAGAAAATGAGTCTGAGTTCTCTTTGTGTTTGAAGGAGTCAAGAAATGAGGCTTCTTTGATCTTGTTTCTCCTTGGTGCTCCAATAACTTAGTTCAGGAGGGTGGCATTTACCTTCCAGGAACCCAAGTTCTAAGCAGCAGAATGAAAGAATTGAAGAATACAAATTTAAAACTTATGCTCTTAAGAAAGGCCCCTATAATCTGCTACGTGGCAATTTCCATCTACCTCCCACCGGCCAGAACTTAATCTTTTGGCCATAGTAACAAAAAAGCAATCTGGGAAATGGACGTTTGTGGCTGAACAGCCATTTTCCAAGATAAATATGAATATGACTAAATAGAAGAGGCAAACTGCTATTGGAGACCACAAACAATTCTTTCCCCATGTCTTTACACAGTTCTTGAGAAAATATCACACATATTTAACAGTATATTAGAACTAGATTTAATCCCAGAAGATGGTATCTTGAAGTGATCATAAAATCCTACACAAAACGTGTATATCTTCCAAAATAAAATGTAAAGCTAGCAGCCTCTGAAGTTCTGGAAAAACAGGGAGGAGGGAAAAATGAAACATGAAAACATTAAAAAGATAATAACTCGTGACAGCACCAAAAATCAACATGTTTCGTCAGTAAATTCTTCAAATCTGGGAAGAATTTTCCTTAATGAAAGATTTCACTGGAACTCAGATGTGGCAAGCTTAACCACTTGCTCTTATTGGATTCCTGCCATCCCGAACTGTCCAAGAAAACTGGCCATCAGTATATAAGGTTTTGAGTATTTAGGTTCTGCTCTGGTCTCCAAATTTTCAGATGACAATTCCCACAAAAAATCAAACTGGTGAACCTGCCTAAGGTACAAGCAATACGGGGAAATGGAATCTTCACAAGTAAAGCCCTAAAGAATTCAGTGAAAACCTTAATAAGACCACATGGTAGGGATTGGTGTGTGTGTGTGTGTGTGTGTGTGTGTGTTAGTGTATGTGTATTTTTGAGGACAGGGTGATTATTTTTGTTTATTAACATCACATGGCCATAGAGCTATGCAGTTGGTAAAGGGGGAAAGTCAACCTCACATCAGTAAAGATGAATGCCTGATGGATACCATTAATTCCACTAGAAGCTGTGCATATCAATTGATTCTTCAGTTAACTAAAAATGAAATTATTATTCATCTATTCAAGAACACATTGAACACTTTTGGTAGAAAGTAGGTATACGATGGTGATCCAATTAGCTATGGTCCCTGACCAACTGAAAGTGTCATTTATTTTTTTGGCAAGAGATAATTTACCTACTTCCTACTCTTCATTGTTTTGCAAATATTGGCAAAATCCTGTATTAGATAAAATGATGTTGACTTAAAAAAAATAAACCACTGTGGATTCTATGTCACCAACAATATCTTATTCATGATGATATAATAACATACGAATGAGGATATGGATAAAGAAAACACTTTTAGTGAATTTTCCTAAAACCATAAGGAGAAAATTGTAGAAAGTTGTATGATGATTTCACTAAGATGAATAAAAAGGGTTAGCAATAAAAAGAGAGAATGGATTGAAAATCAATTCTTAAATAGAAAAAGTTGCCTGAGTTCAGAAAAGTATTTAAGAGCACACAAAATGCACTAGGTACATAAAATACAAATTAGGAAATGTAGAACTAATTAACACTGAAGAAAATGAAACAATAAATGTGTAGGATAAAATTATGATTTTTTTATAAAAGTAGTGGTAAAAATATTAATGAAAATAATTGGATAAGAGATATACACAAAAAAGACAGTGGAGGTCAAAGTCAACATAAGACCTACATATGGCTAAATGGGTTACAGTTGGCAAAAGACTTTAGCAGCTAAAATAGACCTGAGTATTTATTGTATTTTAGGTAAAATTATTAAAAGACATGTAATCATTATTATTTTCAGACAGCATTACTTGAGCCATAGAAAGTCAATGGAATTCGATGGAAAAGATATTGAGAATTATTAAAAGTTTACTAAAGTGTCTAGTAATAAGACAAATACAAACACACCAAATAATAACAACAAGAAACTTTCTTATGTACAAGCAAAAGAATAGTGAAAATAATAATTCCACTTAAAATTACAAAAATAAACATTAAATACCTATGCGTCTATCTAGTAAGAAATGAGTGGATATTATAGAAAGAAAATTATGGGGGCGCCTGGGTGGCGCAGTCGGTTAAGCGTCCAACTTCAGCCAGGTCACGATCTCGCGGTCCGTGAGTTCGAGCCCCGCGTCGGGCTCTGGAATGATGGCTCAGAGCCCGGAGCCTGTTTCCGATTCTGTGTCTCCCTCTCTCTCTGCCCCTCCCCCGTTCATGCTCTGTCTCTCTCTGTCCCAAAAATAAATAAACGTTGAAAAAAAAAATTAAAAAAAAAAAAAAAGAAAATTATGAAACATTAGTGCACTCTCTATAAGATTTTAACACGTGGAAAGATAATGTCTCCTACAGAAACCTATGGCCATGAACCACCCTTTCAGATTGGATCATGTGGATATCACAGTCATTTTAGAGCCCACACCAATTTGCTGTGCTCCTTTTGCTTTTGAGTAGGTGGTATTCACAATCAGATTAAATCTTTCAATCCCATCTGCCTTTGGCCTCATCTCTTTTTACCCATTCTTCTACTGCTGCAGTTCTGGCTTTTCACGGCTAAGTACACAAGAGTGAAGTATCGGAGAAGAGACAGACAAGGTATAATTCTAAGACTTTAAGTATAATATATATTCATTTATTTACCTAAGAGACTCTTATTTCTCCCTTTAAAAACAACTTTCTCTAAGTACATGCAAAATAATGTGAGTATCAAGAGCCTAAAACTAGAATTAGACAGACCTTTGCTGGAATCATGACTCATCATGTAATGATTTCATTATTTTTAACATTTTACATAGGCCCCTAAGCCTTGGCTCTTCCTCTGTAATATGAGAACAACCTAACATATTAAAATCATTTCCTAGAACTGTTGCTACTGAATGTCACAATTATTAGTACTAGGGGGTGTTTGGGATAAAAAATAGATCTATGTAACACCAAAATCACTATTCTTGATTTTTTTACTACAAATTTTGTGATATTTTCTAATTTTTCAGAGTTAAAGTTTTAAATCTTTGAAAAAAAGTAGAAATGGAAGAGTCAGTTGTAACCCAAATTCATCAGCATCATGACAGAATCCATTTGCTCTGTAAAATATTGGACAGACCAATTTATGAGATAAACTAAGAATAAAATATCTCTAGTTAATAATCTTATAGTCCTATCAAAATGTGATGCAATCTATGTAGTCCTATGTTTAGAATATGTGACACCAGACCAGGTGCATCTGGTTGATACGAAAGACCTTTATCAAGCTTTAATTCTAGAAATATTTATGTCTTTCTTAGTAGTTGGTTTAATTAGAACCAAGATTCATAGATTTAAATGAACACTTTTATTCTTTTTTTTTTAATTTTTTTAACGTTTATTTATTTTTGAGACAGGGAGAGACAGAGTGTGAACGAGGGGAGGGTCAGAGAGAGAGGGAGACACAGAATCTGAAACAGGCTCCAGGCTCTGAGCTGTCAGCACAGAGCCCGACGCGGGGCTTGATCTCACAGACCGTGAGATCATGACCTGAGCCGAAGCTGGATGCCTAACTGACTGAGCCACCCAGGCGCCCCTAAATGAACACTTTTATATAATATGAGCTGTGTTACATCTAGAACTACTTGAAGCAAAGTTTGTGGTAAATCAATAGTTAAGATATGTTATGAGGGGCGCCTGGGTGGCGCAGTCGGTTAAGCGTCCGACTTCAGCCAGGTCACGATCTCGCGGTCCGTGAGTTCGAGCCCCGCGTCGGGCTCTGGGCTGATGGCTCAGAGCCTGGAGCCTGTTTCCGATTCTGTGTCTCCCTCTCTCTCTGCCCCTCCCCGTTCATGCTCTGTCTCTCTCTGTCTCAAAAATAAATAAACGTGAAAAAAAAAAAAAGTTATGAATCTCACCTAAGCAGAATAAGGTGAGAAAAATAGATGGACCATTGGCATCAGAAGAATTACCAGAAGAAAATGGGTTATGAGGGCAAAGACTGGAGAATGCTAATTGTTCAATGATTTAAAAAGAGCGACAATTGTCTCCAATAAGGAATTAATGTATATTCCTCAGATTTCCTTGGGTCTGGAAAGCTACCCATAGGTAGGAGTAGGAATCAAGCACAAGAAGTAAAAACAGTTAAAAGTGGTACACTGAGGGTTTGGATATTTAAAATTAAATTAAACTTGAAAATTTTTATTTCTAACAAAGTGAATCAATGACATTGTGGCTCCTGATTAAGGAATCTGTGATCAATTAAAGGTTAAATAAGGATTATCATGGTTTTATGATTTTGACTTAAAGTTGTATAATGGTTACACAGATAGCATATTTTTAAAGTATATGTATATTTTAAAAGAAACTAAAATCAATGAAAACATTTGTCCTTGTAAGAGCATCCCTCTGTATCTCACACTAGAATGTGAGTGTCTTTCTGGCAGGGGCAATGCAAGTCAATTCATCTTTGCACCTGCAAAACTGGACACCCTGAGAGTGCTCAATAAAGATTTGATTGATCAACCCATGAATGAATGAAAAGCAACTGAAAGCAGTTACTTATGCCACACCAGAGCTGTGACTTTTCTCTTTTGAAAGGAATCAATCATTCCACTTTTTAACCATGAACCACATTTCTTCTAGATTTCTTATGACATTATGACTACTACTACAACTCCAACACTTTGACACTTCTCCTTTATTTCTATATATATTTAATTCCTTACTTATTGAAGATCCTTACTTACTTATTGATGACCTTTCCATATCCATTATTCTTTTGGGATATCCTAAATTTTCTTACTTGCTGTCCTTGATTCCAAGACCCGTGATCTATGACCCTGTGCTTGCTCTGAACAAATGTAGTTAAATCCAGGTATACTTTCCTGTCTTACCCCCAGATTAAACTTGTCAGAGAAAACTCCCCATCTATACAGATTCAAGGTTACAGTCTTCAACTAGAATCTCTGTACCTGCCCATCCAGACTGCCTTTTATGTTTTAGATTTTGTTCAGTTGCTAGAATACAGGAAGAAGGGTAAGACTTTGACTGAAGGCATTTATAGTATAGAATGAGAGACAGCTAGCTAACAGACATACAAGAAAATACATGTATAGGACAGAGACAGGTATTAATGAATGCCATGAAGAACATGAAATAAGATGTTTGCAGTAACTCTCCTAGTTGGTGGACAAGGAAAAGATCTAAGAGGAGGTGTCATTTGAACTGAGACCTGGACTGGAAAATATAGGCAGCCTTGTGGAAAGAGCTTGAGAAACAGGAAAAGCAAATTCGTAGATCCGGAGATAGCAACATGTTTTTCATGATTAAGGAGAAAAAAAAAGTTAAATTTGCTGAAGTATAATGACTGATGTCAAGAGAGGAGGAAAATGAAGTTAGCGAAGCTGTCCAAGATGAAGTTCCAGCCATTGTTAGGGAGTTGGATTTATTTTAAGAATAATGAGAATGTTTATGAGGGTGTTCAGTGGAGCTGTATCGAGCTCTGATTTCTATTTTAGAACAATCATGCTGGCTCACACTTGAAGAGACAACAATGGTAGCAGGAGATTAAGTGACAGACTATTTTTATGTTAGATGTCAGAGAGCATGGTGATTTGAACTATAAAACTAGTAGCTGAGATTTTGAGAATTGGTTGTATTTTGAAGACATAAATAGTATGACTTGCTAAGAGACTAAGAAAATACAAAAATATTTGTGAGAAAACTAGAAAAATGAAAGATGAATCAACTGGATAAATGATGGTATCATTTACTGAGTCTTAGAAGACTTTAGGTAGAGAGTAGTTTCAACGAGAAGAGATGAAGACTTCAGTTTCCATCATGTTTAGTTAGAGATACTTATCAAGTATTAAAACAGAGTTTTCAAGTATATTTATGCATATACAATTATATATATGTAACTATAGCATATATGTTTCAGGAGCTCAAGGCTCAGGGGAGAGGCCAGGATGGAGAATCATATTTGAAGCTATAAAACTGGATGAAGTAATTTAAAATGCAGAAAATAAACTAAAATGCAGCTCAAAAAAGGTAGAGACCGAATATAGTGCCTTGGTTGCTATAATATCAAGAGGCTGATTAAGGACAAAAAGCCAACAGTAAAAGCCATGTGTAAGAAGGAACCCCCTGGCGGAACAGGAAAAGAAGGAACTCTATGGCAAAGTGATATCCTAGAATTTAAGGGAAGAAAGTATTTAAATGAAGGAATTGTCATCTGTGTCAAATGTTGAAGAGGATTTAGGGAAGATAAAGTCAGACAACTGACTGTTGGCTTTTGCAAGAAGGAATGACATCCAGAAAAACAACAACAACAACAAAAGAAAGGAAGGTAGAAACACCTCTTGCATTATAATAAGAGGGAAGATAAAATATGTGGTACAGGTGTCAGTGACTTGTTGGAATTAATGAGAAGAAGTCATCCGATACTTATATTTTCCTATGAAAAATAGAAAAGTCCATTACCAGAGATTCAGGAGAGCAGGAAGTGATTAAGAGTTAAGAATAGGAGATTTTAGGGGGATCGGTGGCTCAGTCAGTTAAGCATCGGCTCAGGTCATGATCTCACAGTTTGTGAGATGGATCCCAGAGTCAGGCTCTGTGCTGACAGTGTGGAGTCTGCTTAGGATTCTCTGTCTCCCTCTCTCTTTCTGCCCCTCCCTCGCATGCTCTCTTTCTCTCTCTCTCAAAATAAATAAATAAACTTAAAAACAATCTTCCCCCCAAAAAGGAGATTCTAAAATCTTTAAAAAAAAAAGAGAGAGAGAAGATGAGATTGTGTAAATAATAGTCATAGATTCTGGGAAGATGAAATTTTAAGGAAAAAGGCAGTAATATTTTCTGGTAGTATAGATTATTTGGTATTTGCAATCATAACTGCAAGTGATTCCAGTCAAAACTTCTATATACTTTTCTACAGCAACTTTTGGCTACACAGAAGTGAGATCCTGGATTTAATCTTGGAATTTTCTCAGGTAAGAAAGAAGAAGGAGAGAGAAGGAAGGAATTGTAGGTGTTTGCAACGGAATAATTGTAGTATGGGACCACAGAGGTTAGGATGAATTCAGAGGGAAGTGAAGATATGAAATTGTAATGTTTACTGTAAAAGTCATTGTGTTTACACTTGTCAGAATGGAATAGTAGCCAAGGGAGATAAAGGATAAAAATGGTGGCCAAAAATGGTACATTTCAAAATGAGACTTTGATGTATAGTTACAGAGGATAACAGTAAAGGTAATTAGATGATTAATTGAGGATATTAAGAAACTGTGGGTTATAGGGAATGGATCTTCAATGGACTTCAATGTTCAAATTACCATGGGGGTTGATCTTAATAGTAGGGCAGTGAAGGGAGAGTGTCGGTGATAACACGTGCAGGAGTATGTGCTCAAGGATGGAGAAAGACTGGAGCACCTGGGTGGCTCAGTCGGTTGAGTGATTGACTTTGGTTCAGGTCATGATCTCATGGTTCATGGATTTGAGCCCCACATCGGACTCTGTGCTGACAGCTTAGAGCTTGCAGCCTGCTTCAGATTCTGTCTCTGACTCTCTGTGCCCCTTCCCTGCTTGTGCTCTTGTTTCTCTGTCTCTAAAATGGATAAACATTAAAAAAAAACAAAACAAAAACAAAAACAAATTAAGGATGGAGAAGGACTGGGATGTCAGCAGGTACCAGCCTTCAGCAAAAGAAGGGGATAATTTGGGTTGGGTCTAGGGAACTGGGTGCTAAATTCCTGCCTCATTCTGAAAAATGTGGGTCTTACATTTTCAGAAAAAGACAGATACCTATACCAATGTCTGTTTTTACTTACAATCTGATGATATACTTTAAGAAAATATGTAGAATTTCAGATAAATGGAAGTTAGCATTTAACATTTATTTTAATCTAAGTATAAGTAAACATTGAGACTACTCAGGAATTCAGACTCTATTTTCTTGATGTTTTCTTGTTAACTGGTTATTATGTAGGCATCACTCTGAAAAGTGAAGGCTCACTGAAAAGCTATCTAAAACACATAAATGTACCTCTCTGTCTTAGGGAGCATGGAACATTAAAATATATCTTTAGTAGCTGAGGATGTTGCCATGTTGGAGATGCTCATGTTCTGAGTATGAATTTATTTACATAAGAGTATCATAAAGGACTTATCTATGTAAGTATTTATTTATGCAAATGGGATAATAAACCTGAATCAAATAACTTCAAAATTGTTTTCCTCAAAATGTATGCTTATATAATCTTATAATATTAAAAAAAACAAAATGCGACTTATGATTATTATTTGAGTGATTCTCAAACAAAATCCTAATTATTGAGCCCTCTTGCATGATTGCATTTAGAAACAGAAGCTTTACTAAGACAAGACTTTTTTTTTTTTAAGTTTATTTATTTATTTTAAGAGAGAGAGAGGGACTGTGCAGGGGAGGAACAGAGGGACAAGGAGAGAGAGAATCCCAAGCAGTCTCCAGGCTGTTAGCACAGAGCCCAATGTGGGGCTCAAACTCGCAAACCCAACCGTGAGTTCTTGACCTGAGCAGAATCCAAGAATTGGTTGCTTAATTGAATGAGCCACCCAAGCATCCGCAAAGACAAGTCTTTTAAGATCTTACACTGAGGCACCTGAGTGACTCAGTCAGTTGAGCATCTGACTTCGGCTCAGGTCACGATCTCACGGTTTGTGAGTTCAAGCCCTGCATAGAGCTTTGTGCTGACAGCTCAGAACCAGAGCCTGCTTCAGATTCTGTGCCTTCTTCTCTCTCTGCCCCTCTCCTGTTTGCACTCTCTCTCTCTCTCTCAAAATAAATAAACACAATTAAAAAAAAATTTAAATCCTGTGCAAACTACCAAAATTCCAAATATATGTTATTAAAATGTACCAACCACAGCACTTAAGGACAAAGAATTATTTTCAAATCTAATTCTTATGACATTTTGTCTTGAAGCAATGTAAGTTATTAAGATATTATTATATTTTAACATATTATATTCTAATATGATAACAAAGTCACTTTAATTCTGAAAGATGATGGTGGGAGGAGTGTGATGTCACTGTCATGTGCACAGGAAGTGCTAGGAAATATGGTGGAAAAAACGGAAAAATGTGTAAGAGACACACAAACTAATTTCCTATTAAAGTATGAAAACTGTCTTCAGTTTGCCTAATTTGACAGGTTGAAAAAAATACTATCTCTAAAGTGATTTTCAATTTCAATGCATTTTTTTCATTGCTTCATTCTATTTCATTCATGCATGCATGCATTTTTCTCTATCTTTAGACTTCTCACTGAACGGACACCATAGTAACACATTAGATGGTTTTAACTGCATTTCTCAGCGAGTTCTTTTTTTTATGGAAATGAATTCAAAATTCTGGTTTGTTAAAAACTTCCTCTTGATTAATTTTTCTCCTCACGGTATGAATTTGAACAGAATGAACCTCTGAAATCTTTTACCTGGATTTAACTTTACCCTTTTTGACTTATCAACTTGCTGTGCATAAAACAAGAGTTTCCAAAAATAATTGACTGTCTTCATTAAAAATAAAAATTAACTGCTCTTCTTACTAAACTTGACTTATTAATCACAACCCACATATTGATCCGTGCAGTATGTCAAGCACTGTACGTAACACTTCCCATATTTGTAAGTGTGCTCTTTGTGGCTCCTCTAAATCAGGAAAAAAAATTTAAATTACCCACTAGCAGCTTGTATTAAATAGCTATGCTGAGGTTAGAGAAAGCATGCCATAAGTATTCCTTAAAATAATTTCAAAGAGCTTTGTTATCATTAAGAAAAACAGTAAAACCTAGGCAAAGTAGGGCATTACTGTATCCTAAAAAAATAACAATAGTTCTTTATTCAATTAGTAAGAATGCTTCAGAAATAGAGGGGTGATTACTTCAAAATCCTGAATGTGAAAAAACTACTCTGAAAAGAAATAATTAAGGTGGAGAATGTGTCACACCTCTTAACTTCTGCATAGTCCTCTGGATAATTTGCACATCAGATGATTTCAAATATTTTTAGACTCTAGTCAAATATTTTTCTCTTACCAATTTTAGAAAGCATGTATCTCAAAGATAAGAAATAACTCTTCCCAGAGGAGTGAGTCTCCACTACCTGAATAGGTGAATTGAGGATGAATATAATATACATGGAAATCTCAAGTAGTGTTGAACATCTCCAAGTACAAAATCACGTTAAAAGTGTATATACATACAAGGTTGATTTTTTTCAGGATAACAATTCATGTATCTTTACATAAAACCTCAGATAAGCCTGTTTACATGAGCTACTGTGGTGTATGTATTAGGCCGCCACCCTTCTCCGGACCTCACCCCTTTCCTTACACTTAACAATTCAATCTCCTGAAACAGAAGATAAAAGAAAAGAATGAATGAAGCCAAGACCCTTTCTCTCTGCTTCTATGTTCTTTGTTTCAAGGCAAGAGAGTGCCCTCAGCGCAGCATTCACTTATGCCTCATTCCTTGGTTTCTTTGAATTCACTGGAGTTTTGATTTTCAAATTCCTTAATTTATTATTTTTTTTAAATATTTGTTTTTGAGAGAGAGAGAGAAAGAGAGAGTACAGGGGAGGGGCAGAGAGAGAGGGAGACAGAGAATCCAAAGTAGGCCCTGTGCTGACAGCAGAGAGCCTGATTCAGGGCTCACACTCACGAACCAGGAGATCATGACCTAAGCCGAAGTCAGACGCTTATTCGACTGAGCCCCCCAGGCGCCTCTCAAGTTCCTTAATTTATGATGCTATACTCTATTTCAGTAGACCTTCATTATTTACAGATTCCATATTTGCAAATTTGCCAGCTCACTAACGATTATCTGTAACCCCAAATTCAACCTACATGGTGCTTTGGGATCCTTTGTGAGCATGCATAGAGTCACGAGAATTTTAGTTGCTTGATGCTCATGTTCCCAGCTAAGGTCGAACAAGGCAATGCTTTTTCTCAGAGTGAAAACAAGTACTCTTTTCAGGATCTATGTGATGCCATGATTTCCACATTTTTGTGCTGTTTTTTGTTGGTGATGTTGCTGTTTCTAATGCCTCCCAAGCATAGTGCTGAAGTGCTGTCTAGAAGTGCAAAAAGTCTATGGCAAAACTTCCAGAGAAAATATGAGTGTTACATAAACTTAATTTTGGTAAGAGTTACACTGTTACTGGCTGTGAGTCTGATGAATCAGCAATATATGTTAAATAAGGTATCTTTAAATAGAAGTACACATAAAACAAACTTATGTATTGACCAGTTGACAAAAATGCGAGTACAGAATCCAAAATTCCAACTCTATTTTTCCCCTAGGAACAGTTGTTCGTTCACTAATTCAGTGTTCATGGTGATGCTATAGAACCTAATTATCATAAATAATGAGAATCAGCTATACGTTGTTTTATGTTTCACTGTTAATAAATGCTACTCTTCTTTATTTTACTTTTCAACTTTTTAATCATTAGTCCTTACATTTGGTCTCCCGTCAATTTCTTGACTCGTGCAATGTATTTGTTCTTTTATTGCTGTGATTTATTCTCATTGGTGTAAATGTTTATTTTTATATTTGAATTTTTGTCTATTTAAACTTATTTGTGCAGTGGAAAAGAGGCTGAATGTTGGACTTAAAATGATTCCTCAATTTTGAGCTGGGCTTAATTCTGACAACAGCATGAACAAGTGAGAATTTATAGCCAAGAAACATAGTAGGGGAATCAATGGATGCAAACTTACTAGAGGAAACATCAGTGGTCAAAGGGGCAGTTCTGGCTAAATTAACTGGACAGGATTCTTGCTAAAAGTGGGCCAGGGTGATGAGATATCATTTTGGAATGTGGAGAGAAAAAAAAATGTGATCAGGTATAGAAGGTAATCAGAGAGTAAGAGTAGGGAATTCTCCCTAAACTTATTTAGCAAGATTTTTGCTCCTAAGGTCAAAGCCCAAGAATGACACCTCTTTGAAAAAACGTGAAGAGGAAACTCAAACTCAGGTTTGGTTAAGAGGAGAGTTTTTAGAGTGTAAGGCTTGGGATACCTTGGGACCCTGCTTGGACTTCATATTTCTCAACCCAGAAATATGGAGAGAATCCTTCTCCATGGGCTGACGCTTTGACTAATAGAAAATAAGAGTTGATAGATACGTTTACTATCTTCTGTCTCCATATCCTCCATCACTGTGAACTGTTCTGAGGTATAGTTATGTGATATTTTAACTTCTAAGATGCCAAGTTATTAGAATCGGTAACTCCCAGGGACCTCAGGTTGGATCTCCCTCTTTTCCTGTCATTTCTTTTGCTCCTTACTCTTGTTTTCCTGAACTTCACACATAATGAGACAGTGGCAAATGAGCATTTGGCTCAAAATTGGCTTTCTAAGAATCACAGATTAAGATATTCAGAACTTTTTTTTGTCATTATTACATAATACCCAAACCAGAACTATCTGGTGGTGTGTAGCTTCAAAGATGACTCAGTTCAGGGCTTCAAAATTATCATCAGCCAAGATTTCTGTCCAATTCTTGTTTCTGTTTTGTAATTTCTTGTCTTTATTCTTAAGCACCATGTGCAACACAATGATAGTGTTTATTTGGTTCTGAAATCCTAGGTCCCATTGAAAAATCAACAGCTCATAGCATGCTGCCAAAAGAATTTGTATTTCATTGTCCTGATTGAGTCATATTTCCATCACAGAAGCAAACACTTCTGTCATACTAGCTTAAGTGTCAGTCATGTTCTCATCCTGTGAGTTAGAAGTGAACCCCGATGGCCTGTAAGGGCGGGGAATGATGTTTCCCAGAAGGAAATCGAAGCTCGTATGTGAATGGAGGCTGAAAAGTCAACATTTGTCCTCTACAAGGACACAAGTACAAGGGATAGAAAAGGCATTTTCCTAGTTCAAACAGCTCGGGTGCAGAAGCATCTAGAGATTAGCTGTAATTGGTGAGGCAGTGAAGCACAGAAAAAAACAATACTTCTAGGTGAATCCAAATCCAGGTGGACTATTGTTATTGTGTGCATAGCTGAACAAGAGCATGGGGGCCTAGTAGACTGGTGCATTAAAGAAATGAGAAAAGAAACATCTGCCTACAGGCAAGAGAGGTGTTGGAAGCAGCAGTTGCAACAGATGTAAATGGAGGCAAAGCCACCAATAGGAATTACATGTTTTAGTAATCCCATTGACTCTCAGAGATTAAAAAAACAACAACAACAAACAAAAACTAAGTAAGCTCAAATTTTGTTATTTGGAGGGTGAAATCTATTGAGTCAGTGGATTTAGGCATAAACTCCTTAATGCCCTTATCTACACTCCCCATATCACCAGATTCAATGGTCAAGTCAACTTAATGAAACTTAGCAAAGGCTGAGCTTTCATTTCTCTTGATTTTATATTTATTCGTCCCAATTTGCATTTTGAATTTTCTTCTATGTATTCTTCTTACAGGGTTTGGATTCTAGGTCTCCACTTACATATAATTAGGAGGAAATCATTTAATCTCTCTACCTCAGATTCCACATCTTATAAAATGAGACTGATAATGCCTACCTTTTAAGATTGCTTGGTTAAGAGACAGTGCTTTGGAGGCAGATCACCTACCAGATCTCAGCTTCATTATTTACAGCTATGTGATCTTGGTGAAATTATTATTAAATGTTCAGGTTTTATTTTCCCACAAGAAAAGAATCAGAAAAGTGTCTACTTTGTGGGTTGTTATGGGAATGAAATAAATTGGTGTTAGTAAAGTGTTTAAGAGAGTGTCTGGCATATAGAGGGGCTACATTGTTTAAAAATGGTCAATAAGCATTTGTTTTCATTTATCACAAATTATGGAAATTGGAAATCATCTTCTTTAAAAAAAATGTGCTAATTATTTGGAGACATTAATATAGATACTGTTTTTGTAATTTATGTGTGCACTTTAGACAATCCTAGAATAATTTGAGATCAAGTGGAAAAAAGTGGAAAAATAATGTAGACTAAAAATTAAGACATTACCTTGCAATATGAAATGAATGTATCTCTGTAACAGAAAAATATTAGATTTGTTCTGGATGGCTATATATGGGAAAATTTAGTAACGATTAGCACTTAAAAGGAGCCAAACTAGAGGTGTGATCTTTCTTTAAACCTGAGTATCCAGTGATGCTATGTTTTCCTTGACAAATAGTGAATTTACCATTGTTGCAGGATTTTTTACCTCAATACCCAGGGTTCATTGTCTTGATGCTTTGCAGAATGAAGCGGTTAGCACAAAATGAGCAGCAGGCAAAAGTTAATGACAGTGTAAGAAAGAGTGGTATGAAAGCTCACTTTACAGAAAGGGGAAATTTGAAAGTGAATGCCCACAACTATTGGCAAGGGTCCTTGTTTTATAAAGTTCTGGTCAGCCCTGCCTTCCCTTCCCCCTTTTTGTTTCTCAGGTCCTACCATTATTGGCTTGATAACTCTAGGTGCTGGGTTGTCCATTCCTAATCGGCTTGAATCCATTGTATGAGGGGTGGTTTATGTCCATATCATTCCTTGTAGGTCATATGTTTTCTGGTCTACTTATTTTTAGCCAGGTCTTTTGTCAAATTCCTGAGAGGAACCTGAGGGGGAAGTAGGTGGCATCTGTTACATTCCTAAGAGGAACCTCATGCCCGAGGGAATTTGCTATGGTCAGACCCTCCCAGCATTCCTCCAAAATATGTGTTTTCCCCACCTAGCATCTTCAGGTCTTCTCCTTTCCCTCTCTGCCTACTGAATCCTAAATTTTCCTATCATACCATCTCTAGAAGTATGCAAACATGCACTAAATTCTACATAGCTACTGTTGTGGAGTCTACTTAA
Source organism: Leopardus geoffroyi (assembly GCF_018350155.1). NCBI lineage: Eukaryota > Metazoa > Chordata > Mammalia > Carnivora > Felidae > Leopardus > Leopardus geoffroyi. Next base: position 168,799,518 of record NC_059327.1, read on the forward strand.
GAAATGATTGGAAATTGCTTCAATAAGTGTTTCTAATCTTTTCTGTCTCTGAACATTATAATGTAAAGTTCATTCCTTCCAAATTTAAATAAGTTACACCTTTGAAAAGAGAAAGAAAAAATGAAGGCAAATAACCATGTTTAACAAAGGAACTGAATCTACAACCAATTTTATTTACTTATTTATTTATTTTAATTTTCTTTTATGTTTATTTATTTTAGAGACAGAGAGACAGAGCACAAGCGGGGTTGGGGCAGAGAGAGAGACAGCATCTGAAACAGGCTCCAGGCTCTGAGCTGTCAGCACAGAGCCTGACACAGGGCTGAAACTCACGAACCATGAGATCATGACCTGAGCTCAAGTCGGACATTCAGCTGACTGAGCCATGCAGGCGCCCGTGCAACTAATTTTTAAGGAGCGATGTCAAGGCAAGTTCTCATCTGTTTTTTGGACCTTTTGAGAGATCTGAGTTAACTTTAAGGCAAATGAAGCAATTAGAAAGATAGCTGTGTCCATCAGATGCTCTACTTACCATTGAAGGCTTTTTCTTATGCTTTGCTGAATTTCTAAACACGTCTCACATTACACAGCTCTAGTGATTTAAACGTGTTTCTCTGTGGCATACAAGTAAGGAAAGCATTTACTTTTTCTTTAAACAGAGCTGCTCATGGGGTGGGAAAGGTCTAAAACTTTTAATTTTCTTTTCTTCGTTTACATAGAGCCATAATCTGCCTGGAGACTTGGAGGCTTCCCATGGGCAGCAGACATAGAAAGATAATAAAAGCGGCTTTATGTTGAACCACGGCACAGTTATTTTAGAGAAAATCCATGAAAATCTCCTCTTCTATTGTTAATGCATTTTACTTTTCCTATTGAATTGTGTATTATTTAAGATCTAATGACCATGCACAACTGAAAAATACATTTTAAGTATAAAATACATATGTTTATCCATAAAGATAATTTTTAATGTCCAAAATTGTTAATAACTTCAGCAAGACACCACCAGCCTCAACAAAATGATACGATATTTATAACAAAATTACAAAAGTCATAAACTTGAATGGATCAACACAAATTAGTAAGAGGGAAATGTGTGCTATTGTTGAGTGCCTACAGATGTGCCAGTTACTTTACATGCCTACGACTCTCTGCATTTATTATTTACCAAATTTTTAAAAAAATGTTTATTTTTGAGAGAGAGAGAGACAGAGCTCTAGTGGGGGAGGGGCAGAGAGAGAGAGGGAGACACAGAGTCTGAAGCAGGCTCCAGGCTCCAAGCTGTCAGCACAGAGCCCAACGTGGGGTTTGAACCCACGAACTGTGAGATCATGACCTGAGCCAAAGTCGGACACTTAACCGACTGAGCCACCCAGGTGCCCCCATGCATTTATTATTTATTAAATTGTAATGCCCGAAGTTCCGAAACCTCCCACAAAAGTCCACCAGAGTCGTAAGTCAAAGCCAAGCGGCAAGGGTCGTTTATTGCAGGTTCAAACCTGGTCCTCTGCGCACTCGTCGCCGGTGACACAAGAGGCCCCGATCAGGGTTGGTACAGCGTTTTTATAGACAGAGACAAATAGCACAGGGGAGGTTTCAAATTATGAGGGGCCTGATTAGTCGATTTTAAAGTAAGGACATTTGTTGTTTTCTGATTGGGCGTCCTTTGTCTGTCCTTTGGCGGGAAGGCTTTGTCCGTTAATTGTGGCGGGAGAGAAAAAAGGGGAAGGGGGAAGGGGGAAGGGGGAAGGGGAGGAATGTGTTAAGCAAGCAAGATTACAGAAGCGAGAAACGCCGGTTAGTTTATGTACAATCACTCATTCCATTACATATCAGACTACATTTAGGAAGGTTTACAACCCATTCTACTACACAGCGGGTTACATTCAGGAAAGGTCTCACAATGCTCATAGCAAACAGCAAGCAAAACAGACTTCTCAGCAATTGTATTTCTTATCAAAGATCCATAATAAGCAGAAAAGAGAACCTAGCTTTAAACTAAGGTAGGGCTGTCATTTGGATTGTTCCTTTCAAAATAAATATTTACTGAACACCATTTATGTGCTGAATGTTGCACTCACCAATAAGTGAGAGAGGCATGATCTCTGCTCCCATGCAGGTTCTAGGCTAATAGTCTCGGTTTTCCCATGATGAAATATGTGACCCATTAGCCTCACTTTCAAAATAAGGAAACTAAGGCTCAGAAGAGTGTTGTAATTATCCCTATGTAACACAGCTATTGGGTGGCAGATATCAAAGGTGGGATTTAAACTCATTTTCAGGGGAAACTTGAGTCCAGCTCCTTCCATTTTTTCCATTAACTTAGGCTTTCTACCTCAGCACCAACATTTTCCCTCATAATGTCTTCCTTTTTAATTTTGGATTAAAAAATACGCGTATTATTCTTTTGAAATTTCAGGGGGAAAGTGCCTATAACTTTGATTTTTTCATGAATATTTTGCCCGGAAAAATAGGAAACTACTGATTGAGTCAATTTTAGATAAATTAATAATTAAAGATGAAGATGAGGAAGAGAGGTTGAGCTTGGTGTTCATTTATCTACACTGAAAAATCATAAGCACGGACATATAAACCATGGGCACAATAGAATAAAATAGAGCTACATAAAGTAAAAAAAGTGGCAAATACATCTAGTAAAAATTTTTGCTCTCTCAAAGACAGGTTTTCTACTCTAGCTTATAAATTATAAATTGTGCTCGCATTCAACAAGTGGATTCTAAAATACAGAATGAAATTTTATCTGTACATGGATTCGCAAAGTTCAACAGTAAGTCAGCCAAAAAATTCTAATAACCATATCATAAAAACACTACATGTGTGTATGAATGTATGCACTAAAGTAATTGGAAGTTATGTTTATTTGTTTTGTTAATAAAAAATATTTATTTTTTAAAAAAAATGTTTATTTTATTTTATTTTAATTTTTTTTCAACGTTTATTTATTTTTGGGACAGAGAGAGACAGAGCATGAACGGGGGAGGGGCAGAGAGAGAGAGGGAGACACAGAATCGGAAACAGGCTCCAGGCTCTGAGCCATCAGCCCAGAGCCTGATGCGGGGCTCGAACTCATGGACCGCGAGATCGTGACCTGGCTGAAGTCGGACGCTTAACCGACTGCGCCACCCAGGCGCCCCTGTTTATTTTATTTTTGAGAGAAAAGGAGAGAGAGAGAGAGAGAGAGCACAGGCAGGAGAGGAACAGAGAGAAAGGGAGAGAAAGAATCCCAAGCAGACTCCATGCTCAGCACAGAATCCTACTCGGGGCTCCATCTCATGACTATGAGATCATAACCTAAGCTGAAATCAAGAGTCTAACGCTCAACTGACTGAGCCACTCAGGCGCCCCCCCAAATTATTTCTTAATTTTACTACATTCAGTTGAGTGAAATGTATTTTTGTTTAAAGAGTGGCAGAATATGTCATCCAAAACTATACTAACTAGACATAATAACAGATACAAGAAAAACTCCTCACCTTCCTCTCATTTAACCTAAAAGCAAGACACACATTTTCAAAGATGTTTTTCCTCCATTCTCCACCAGGAAGAACAAAGTTAATTACCAGAGGAGACTTGAAATCCCATCATCCTGAAACAAAATCTACCTGACAAATTTTACTAATTAGTCTCTATCTACCATTAGTTTCCCTTATACTTGCCTTCCCATAATTTACTGCCCCTAGAGACGTAGGGCCTTTTCCTTTGTCTTGCCACTTCTCCAAAAATGTATTGTCCCTATGCTAAGACACCATATAAACTCAAGTTTTAACCAAACCCTTGACTCACTCATTTTTCCTTGGGCATCTCTCATGTATACATGAAGTATACATATAAACTACTATTTTTCTCTTGTTAATCTTTCTTTTGTTATAAGGGCCTCATACGAGTACTTAGAAAGGTACAGAAAAAATTCTTTTTCCTCTTTTACACTAATTCATATTTTTTTTTAATTTTTTTTCAACATTTATTTATTTTTGGGACAGAGAGAGACAGAGCATGAACGGGGGAGGGGCAGAGAGAGAGGGAGACACAGAATCGGAAACAGGCTCCAGGCTCTGAGCCATCAGCCCAGAGCCTGACGCGGGGCTCGAACTCACGGACCGCGAGATCCTGACCTGGCTGAAGTCGGACGCTTAACCGACTGTCCCACCCAGGCGCCCCTACACTAATTCATATTTAACTGACGCTTCTCAACAAGTCTTCAGTGCTGTGTCAATATAACTATCACTGTTTTTCCAAAATCTGTGATGAGCTCTGTGTGCCTTCCAACTCCAGATACTGGTTAAAACAAAGACATTTTCAATATAAACTGAAAAATAAGAAATATCCTCATGAGTACATGCTCACATTGATATTACCTCTGAGATTCTAAAAGATGAAGTGAAATATTTGTTACCATCTGGTATAGTTTTCCTTCTTAGTGCATATTTTCATATTTTAGGTTATTTACCCTTTACTGATTCATGCATGCATAGAAACATTTGTTCAACATATTAATGAGCCCCTTTTGATGAAGGAGCATGAGGTAGGCTGAGGGACAAAGCATAAGCTAACACAACTCCCCCAGATGGGACAGGTATGATATTCCTTGGGCACTCTTGGCTACCCCAAAATAAGAAAGGGCAAAAAGCAAATGGTTAAACTGATGAGAGTCTCCACCAGTTTATCAGAAGAAAGCAATCTCATCAATAGCCTAAAATCCAAGAACTCCCTACTGTCTTAATGTTAAGATATTAACATTAAAATTAAAGCTTTTCTGAAGGGAAAAACAATTTTAGCATGACAATAGCTAGGTCTCCAGTAATCTGTGAGTCTTTAGCATATGAAAACCTCATTGGAAACTTCCCTTTTGACTTTGCCTCCCAAGTCCAGGGCATATAACCCCATTCTACACAACCTCAGTGCAGCTCTTTTTGCCCTTGAGTCCTGTCCCTGTGCTTTAATAAAATCACCTTTTTGCACCAAAGACATCTTCAAGAATTCTTTCTTGGATGTCGGCTCTGGACCCCAAAACTCCACAATCACCCCAAAACTTCATCACCTCATATCTGCTAAGTACTGTTCTTTTGTTATAGACAGGAAAAAACAACTAACATTTACAGAATGCTTATTATGTTCTAAGAATTACACATGTAAAATTCATTTTCAAGCTCTGAAAGATTCCACTGTTTAGAAAAGGAACAGACAAGCCATTATGATTCAACATGGCATGTTAAGATAGATATATTTGGAATGAAAGGGTTTGGAACAGATAAATGAGTGATTATTTCTCTTTTGGAGGCTGATTTGGGAAAGTTTACATGAAGTTTGTTTGGTTGATTTTTGTTTTACAAGGAAAATGAAAGCATTCTCAAACTTAAGAGAAATGACATAATGGGTTTGAAGAACATCACGCAGTTCAGAATATTTGTTACACAGAAGATGTGGCAAGGTTATAGAAGGAAAATGAGTTTTGTAGCTCTATTGAAATAATTAATTTTCCCCCCAAAACCGGTATAGCAAAGATTAGCCATTGGATGATCATATAGGAACATGACATATTCAAACTGGCATTTTAGAAAGAGCATTCTGCTGGTAATGTGGTAAATTTAGGCAAAAGCAGGAGAAGGAAATCAAATGTCAGCTATTTAACCAGGCATTAACAGAGAATCTTCTGAACAAAGGAGATGGTAATACCGTTGATAGAAGTAATCTAAATTTTAAAGGGTTAATGAGCTATATTTGAAGGAATTAGTGATTGTTTACAAATGGGAATGGACAAGAACTGAAGACCAATGATGTGTCATGCACTGTTCTTAACAAGAAAGGGAAATCATATGAACAGGGAAGCACTAGTACAAAACAAACAACAACAACAAAGAGTAATGTGGTAGACTAACTATATCAATGATTTTACTGAATGTAAATATACTGAACTTTATAATTAAAAAACAATTTATCAGGGAGAGTGAAAAAAAAAATGCCTGTATGAATAAGACTCTCTTTAAATACAAACACACTGCCAGAAACTGGGATGTTTACATTTCATAGGTAGAAGAGGTTGAGATGAAGCCAAGTGAAGAAGTACTTAAAGGGAGAATGATCAGTATAAGAGGGATACGGTTTTTGAAATGTATAATTATGACTTTCTTTTAATTATTTCCTTCTAAATCACCTCTTATGCAACTGAAGACCTTGGTTTCTTTGAGGAATATTAGTAATCTAAAGTTAAAGAGAGAGTAGAAAAACAGTTGCTGTTGTCCAAATATAAGATTAGATAGAGTTGAAATCCACATACCTCAAGCAGAGACAAGCAGAAGCCAGAAAGACAGCAACTACAAAGTTCAAAGCAGACTGTGGCTAGCATTTTTCAATGAGACTTGTGTCCCCTTCCCCCATTCCTTTATCAGACACCTTATGGAATTAATTACTTTAGAAACTTTGAAGTCCCTCACAACAGCCTGATTGAAACTCTTGAAGTATTTGGTCACTAGTCAAAGTAATGTAACCTTATATGGTTAATATGAATGTTAATATGAATTGAAAACTAATTTCTAAAATATGAACAATAGTATTACATCAGCAAAATAAAGATAAATTTTATAACCACAGAATTCTGATTAAAAAATGGACAGGAGTGGAAAAAAATCACTGGACTTGAAATCAAAAACCATTGATTCTTGTCTTGACCATTTTAAATGGGTTCTAGAAAATCTCTAGGCCTAAATGTTCTTCTTTATAGTTAAGAGAATCAGATAAGAAATCCAAGGAAAACTTTTAAATGATCTGTGTGCTTATAATAAATTAAATGATCTAAAACACCCATGAAAATACAGTCAACTGACCTTAGACAAAGGAGCAAAGGAAATACAAAGAAGAAAAGATAGTTTTTTAGCAAATGGTGCTGCAAAAAATAATTGAATCCATTAAAAAAAAAAAGAATCTAGACACAGTTTTTATAACTCTCACAAGACTTAACTCAAAATGAAGTGTAAATAGACCTAATTGAAACAAAACACAGAAGTTTAAAACTCCTAAAAGATAATATTGAAAGTCTAGAGGACCTTGGGTTTGGCCATGACTTTTTATTTATTTTATTTTATTTTATTTTATTTTATTTTATTTTATTTTTTCTTATTTTCTATTTTAGAGAGCTAGAGAGAGAGAGCATAAGTGGGGGAGAGAAGCAGAGGGAGAGAGAGAGAATCTTAAGCAGACTTCACACTCAGTGCAGAGCCCAACATGGGGCTTATCCTACCACCCTGGGATCATGACCTGAGCTGAAACAGAGTTGGACACTCAACTGACTAAGGCACCCAAGTGCCCCTAGAAATAACTTTTTAGATAAAACATCAAAGTCATGATTCATGAAAAAAATAATTAATAAGATGGACTTCACTAAAATTAGAAACTTATGCTCTGCAAAAGACATTGTCAACAGAATGAAAAGACAAATCACAGACTGGGAAAAAACATTTGCAAAAGACATATTTGATTAAAGACTATTATCCAAAATATATAAAGAACACCAAAAACACAATAATAAAAACAAACAAACAAACAAACAAACTTTCCAATTAAAAAATAGACCATAGATTGGAAGAGACAGTTCACTAAATAAGATATACAGATAGCAAATCAGGATATAAAAAGGTGCTCAATATTGTATATCATTGAGAAATGCAAATGTAAATGGCAGTGAGATACCTATTAGAATGGCCTGAACTGAAAACAATGACCTCTCTATACTGGCAAGGATGTGAAAAAGCAGGAACTCAAATTCATTGTTGGTTGGAATACAAAATGGTACAGATACTTTGTAAGACAGTTTGGTTCCTTTTATAAAAGTAAACATATTCTTACCATATGATCCCACAATCTCATCCCTTGGTATTTAAAACCAAAGGAGTTGAAAGCTTATGTCCACATAACAAACTACAAACAGATGTTTACTGCAGCTTTATTCATCATTACCAAAACTTGAAGCAACCAAGATATCCTTTAGTAGGTGAATAGATAAAATGTGGTACTACCAGACTATGGAATATTATTCGGTATGGAAAAGAAATGAGGTATTAAGACATGGAGGAAGTATTTTTTTCTCCAAATTTTTATTTAAATTAGTTAGTTAACATACAGTGTAATATTAGTTTCAAGTATAGAAGTATAGAATAAATTATCATATAACACTCAGTGCTCATCACAAGTGTCCTCCTTAGTACCCATCACTCATTTAACCCATCCCCCACTCCTCAATATGTTCTCTACAGTTAAGAGTCTGCTTCTTGGTTTGCCTCTTTTTTCCTCCATGTTCATTTGTTTTGTTTCTTAAATTCCACATGAGTGATCATATGGTATTTGACGTTCTCTGACTTATTTCACTTAAAATAATATTCTCTAGCTCCATCCATGATTTCATTCATATTTATGGCTGAGTAATATTCCATTGTGTGTATATATATACATATATATATATACACACACACATACATACCACTTCTTCTTTATCCATTCATCAGTCAATGGACACTTGGACTCTTCATAATTTGGCTATTGTTGATAATGCTGCTTTAAAAATCATGGTATATGTATCCCGTCGAATCAGTTTTTTTTTTGTATCTTTTGTATAAATACCTAATAGAGCAATTGCTGGATTGTAGGGTAGTTCTATTTTTAACTTTTTGAAGAAATTTTTTTTCCATTTGTATTCCCACCAACAATGTAATAGGGTTCCCCTTTCTCCACATCCTCATCAGCACCTGTTTTTTCCTGTGTTTTCCTTTTAGCGATTCTGTCTGGTGTGAGGTGATACCACATTGTAGTTTTGATTTCTATTTCCCTGATGATGAGTGATACTGAGCATCTTTTCATGTGTCTGTTAGTCATCTCTATGTCTTCTTTGGAAAAATGTCTATTCAAGACATGGAAGAAACTTAAATCCTAGTAATGCATATTACTTAATCTTAGCAATGCATGTTACTAAGTGAAAGAAGGCTATTTGAAAAGACTTTATGGTATATAATTCCAACTCAAAGACATTCTTCAAAAGATAAAACTATGGAGGGGCGCCTGGGTGGCTCAGTCGGTTAAGCGTCCGACTTCAGCTCAGGTCACGATCTCACAGTCCGTGAGTTCGAGCCCCGCGTCGGGCTCTGGGCTGATGGCTCAGAGCCTGGAGCCTGCTTCCAGTTCTGTGTCTCCCTCTCTCTCTGCCCCTCCCCCATTCATGCTCTGTCTCTCTCTGTCTCAAAAATAAATAAACGTTAAAAAAATTTTTTTTAAAAAGATAAAACTATGGCGACAGTAAATGACCAATGGTTGCCAGGGATTTAGGGGGAGGAGTGATGGATAGTCAGAAAATAGGAGATTTTTAAGGAAGTTAAACTATTCTACCTGATACTAAAAAGGTGGATATACACCATTATATTTTTGTCAAAATACATAGAATGCACAATAGCAAGAGTAAACCCTAGCATAAACTGTGTTCTTTGAGTAATTATGATGAGTCAATGTGGGTTCATTGATTATATCAAACGTTCTACTCTGGTGTACGGTGTTAATAGTGAGGGAGGCTATGCACGTGTATGGGTAGGGAGTATGTGGGAAATCTCTGCAACTTTCTGCTCAATTTTGCTGTGAACTTAAAATTGCTCAAGTAATGTTTATTACAAATATAAAATGGTATAAATATTCTTACAAAATAGATTTGCCAATGTATAACTTCTTCCATTCTTTAATTTTAGACCCTGGCCCTATGTATAAATTTTGAAATCTTTTTGCTATGATTTGTCTTCTCTAATTCAACTAGAAAATAAACAGCAGCTGCAACATCTTATTCTACAGAGTATGAAGACATATTTCCAATTAAATATAATTTAAACAAAGGAAGAATATTTTATTATAGAATATTTTAAATTTTATTTAGATTAGTATTATTCTGAAAAAAAATAGTTTAAAATAGAAGAGGTTTTCAAATAAGTAAACCTAGCACCTCATCTGAAGACTGTAGAAAATATCTTGTTCTGTTGTGTCTGGTTCATTCAATAACCCTCTTTATTCTGGGTTGTTTCTTATGCTAATTCCAAACACTATGACAAAGTTTTATTAAAAAAAAGTATTTTCCTTATAGTTTTACATTTTCACTTCCATTTAATCACCAAATAACTCTGCTTTGTCTACAGGATATATTTCTGTTCTTCATTTTCAGGTTAGGGAAGAGAAGCTCGGAGACTCAATGATTTTCTCAGAGCCACAAAATGACTACCCAGAATACAAATCCAGATTTTTACACAATCTGACTTTGTTCCTACTGGGTTCCTTCTGTTTCAGAGTTATACTTAAGTAGAATTGAGTAGACTTTCTTGTTAGGATTCCTGCCTGTACGTTAGATGTCATCTCTTCTTTTTTTGTAATTCCTTAATGGGAAGAGAGAAGAGTGGCGTTATGGATATACAATGAAATTACTTGCAATTTGAAGGCAATAGTATGCCTTTTTATTTGGAAATTTGCACTCAAACTTTTTGCCTTGTATTTTTCCAGAAAAAAAGAAGGAAGTAGATTTAACAATCCAAACATTATGTGCTTTTCCCACAAAATCACTCTCCTTAGAAGTTTAACCTCTCATCCTCATCGTGTATTGTATTCTAGGACAATAGTTTCCAAATATTTTATGATTCTGTGTACACACCTCAAATACATGTGTATTTATTTATTTATAAATATTATGCATGTTCTACTAAAATAAGTGTTATCTATGTTATAAAACAGAATATCTATCTTAAAAGCTAATACTAAGTTATAAATAAATATAAAAATATGATACTGAATAATTCTTAAATAATGATTAAATGTAAATATAGATTTAAATTTATAAATGCATCAATATGTTGCTCATTACCAATGGTTGCTCACAAACCAATGGTCTACACAAGTGAAACAAGGTGGAGTCGATCAAACCTAGACAAGTGTTAACTATTTAATAAAAGTAAACACAGATTTGTTCATTGCTTATATATTATAAAGTAACAGCTACCGAACTCTGGAGGATATAACCAAACCTTTTCTTCAAAAGCTTACACCTAAGGGTATTAAGTCGGGTACATAAGTATCTATTATACGAACATACGATAAGAGCGTATGAAGGAATCAAACATCATGCTGTGGAGATATAAAGGAATCCTAGGCTGGGAGGGAATTCTCATTCTCTCCCTCTGCCATCCCAGGTGGTGATAAGAAAATAGCTCTTTTCTTGAGGGTGAATATGCAAACTGCATCAAAGACATATATGACTCCATTAGAAGGAAAGGCTATGTTGACAGCAACCATGGCCATTTCAAAATTAGAAAGGGAGCAGGAGGGTGGGATAACTTGCCCAGGAAAATATTTCTTTACACTGGATCCTCAAAGTGTGTGCTAGGAGTCAGGAAGAAAGGGGAGAAATACAACTAAAGCATGCAACATCACTGCTTTCCTCCTTCACGTACCATACTTCTGTTAAAGTACCCAACAGGCACCTAATTCATGCTTTTGAGGGCACTGAGGGGTTTCAAAAACTCACACATTTATGAGTTAAGGATAATTTACATTTTTACTTTATGAGTATTGACATTAAAATTTTTGTACATCTTAAAAATGAGTGTTATATTCCCTGACATAGACATTTTGACATTCTGCTGGGGTCTGTAATGAAAGCTATGAATTGCCAGATGGATACATGCATAACATCTTTACTGACAGATAATCTTTACTATCTAGATAAAATTTAACATTGAAAGCGAGGACAAGGTGCTTCTAGTTTCCTATTGATCTGAAAAAATTATTAGTGAAATCAAATTGTGAAATATTTGTAAAGATCAGAAAAGGTCTGGAAAAGTCAGAATGCTGCTCGTGGGAGATTTCAATTACTTAAATGTTGACTGCAGAACAGCAATGCAGAAAATGTAACAATGTGTTTTTTAGAGAAAATTCCATTTGTTCATAATTCAATTTGAGGAACGACTATTCTGGCAGAAGAGAAAGAACCAGTTTGTAATACGCTGTGAGGCTCACAGCCAGGAATTACTGATAAATAAATATGACACCAGGAACCTTGATTGCATGATAATAACCATGATACAGTTTACAAATAAAGGGGAAAGATCAGTTGCAAACCTATAGGTTACAAATGCAGTTTCATTTTCTCCAGATCTTAGGCTAAATTTGCTGCCCAGGAAAGGCTACATTCAGCCAAGTTCCTCAGCCAATTGTCTCTTTTTCCTAGTTTGGGGTGAAGTACAACGAGGAGTGCGTTAGAAACTAAGAGGAGATACACACACAGAGATTTCAAGTCAAGTTGTTTAGGCACAAAGTCAGATGAAAAGAAAATAGAGGCAGTCCTATTAATAATTTTTCTCAGGCAGAGGTTTCTTTTGGTGCTATCAAGCATCTTCTCTATGCGCTCCTTTCCCCCTTCTCTCCAGATGTAAGCCTGATACTCCTGACTTTTCACATTTAGAATCTTAGTAGAAAAGATATCAATAGATTTATTTATTTTGTATAAGACTGATTTGTTGTAAAGTACTCCCCTGTAAGGACATTTATATTCCAGTTAGTCACCAAAGCACTAAGCCAAAGGAAGAAAAACGTAGAAATAGACATTAGAAATTAGAATCAGGGACACCTGGGTGACAGAGTCAGTTAAGTGTCCAGCTCTTGATTTTGGTTCAGGTCATGATCTCACCTGAGTTGATGAGATCCAGCCTGGTGTCAAGCTCTGTGCTCAGCCTGCTTGGGATTCTCTCTCTGCCCCACCCTTATGCTCTCTTTCTCTCAAAGTAAATAAATAAACATGGAAGAAAGAAAGAAAGAAAGAAAGAAAGAAAGAAAGAAAGAAAGAAAGAAAGAAAGAAAAGAAAGAAAGAAAGAAAAGAAAAGAAAAGAAAAGAAAAGGAAGGAGGAAGGGAAAGAGGGAGGGAGGGAGGAAGGAAGGAAGAAATTAGAACCAGAGAGAGGAATTTAGAATAATAGCAACCAATGAAGGAAAGGAGAAATTGAATTTGACCAGAGCTTGATTCAGGCTGACTTGCTAAGCAGGTGTCCCAGGCACCAACAAAGAGGATTTACTACGTAGTTGGGAGTCATAAACAACTTCTCTTCTGATAAGAATGATGCACACTAAAGCTATGCTAATTTGCCATTATTCACTTACTAGATTTGTAAATAATCCTATATTTGGTGACATACTTTTGGCAAGGAAGTGAAGGAATCCAAGACTTCAATACAATGCTAGTGGGAGTGTAAACTACTCAATCTCTGTAATCAGAAATGTAGCAGTATTTATTAAAATTTCAAACACACATACTTCTGATCAGGCAATTCTGTTTCTGGCAGTTTAGTCTACATATGTGGGTCTACATATGCAAGATGACATAAATACAAGTTTATGTGTCGCAGCATTCTTTATAATGGCTAAAGAATAAAAACACCATGAAAAGGAAAGGGTTTAAATGAATTATGATACATCCATAATGGATGGTATGTGGATAAAAACCAATAAGTAAGCTATCTATGCACTGACAGGGGAAGTCTTCAAGATACTGCAAGTGAAAAATCATGTGCGGAACCATGTGCATAGTTTACCACCTTTTGTGTAAACAGAGAATCAGGATCTGTATCTATGTTTCTTTGAATATAAGGAAACTGAAAAGATCCATAAGAGTTTATAACAGTGATTTCCATGGTCAGAGGGGAGGGATAGACAGAGAAGCAATCAGGAAGGGAAGGAGACTTTTCACTGGGCACCATTATATATATATATATATGTGTGTATATATACACATATATATATACATATACACATATATATGTATTACCTGTTGGAAAAGTAAATAAATACATATATACTATATATGTGTATATAATGTGTATGTATATATATATACACAATATATATATGTATTACCTGTTGGTAATAAATAAATGAATAAATAAATAAATAAAGCTTTTATCAAATATTATTGGAATAAAATTGGAATTGTGGAATCATTTAATTTTTGCACCTGTACAAAATGTAAATTGATACAACTCCCATTGACAACATACTACATTCTAATTTAAAAAAAAAAAAAAAGAAAAAAACGTGTCCAAGGAACAAGATTCATTGTATTAGTCAGGGTCCAGCCAGAATAGGTTAGGTTATGTTGTGCTAAATAAACAACCACCAAATCTTAGTATTTTACAAAACACGTTTTTTAACTTTCTGCTGCGTATCTGTTGTGGGTCTGCTTCAGTTCTTTTCCATATTGCCTGCATTCCAGCTCAATGTTGATGAAACTACTCCCATCTAGGAGTCTCATGCCAGAAACAAGATGGTGAACCAGAAACTCCTTAAAGCTTTCTTAAAAGGGACACACATTACTTATTATTTAGCAATATTTTATTGGCCAACGCCAGTCATATGGCCTCTCTTAAATTTTTTTTTTTTTTCAACGTTTATTTATTTTTTGGGACAGAGAGAGACAGAGCATGAATGGGGGAGGGGCAGAGAGAGAGGGAGACACAGAATCGGAAACAGGCTCCAGGCTCTGAGCCGTCAGCCCAGAGCCCGATGCGGGGCTCGACGCGGGGCTCGACGCGGGGCTCGACGCGGGGCTCGACGCGGGGCTCGACGCGGGGCTCGAACTCCCAGACCGCGAGATCGTGACCTGGCTGAAGTCGGACGCTTAACTGACTGCACCACCCAGGCGCCCCATCATATGGCCGCTCTTAAATTCAACAAGACAGAAACTAAACCTTCCCACAAAGGAGGGGTACATCTCAAGTCACACAATCAAGCTGAAATTAATGACATAAGGAACTGTAAATCTGTCCCATGCAGGAAATACTTTGAAAAATAATACTAATTACTATATATCCTTTGTTACTAAAAGATCTTCATTTTCTCTTTGTCTTCTTTCAATATATATTGAAGCAATCATAAGACTAATGTTAATTCTAAGCTTGTATAATAAATAGAAGATTTAAGGAATCTGCCTAGAATTCCTACATTTCTCATTGCTCTCTTGGAAGGAGCAGACCTTGGAATTGTTAAAAATGTCAGGAAAGGGATTACTTTGCTTATAAGTGAATTGGTCCTATTTTTAAAGTGAGTATTCACTGTTTTCTAATAAATCACACCACACAGTTAAGCCCTCCAATGTACTGAAGCATCAGTAGAAATGTATGCCATTTAACAAAGTGAGATATATGTGAAAGATTATTTGTAATTGTGAATGAGCAGATATTTTTTAACCAGCTAAATGAATAAAAGAAACTTGAATTTTAATATTCCCAAATAGGCAACCTTTTTCTCATACTGAAATAGTTGATTAAATATTATCTACAGAATATACTTCAATTAAAATTTTAAACTCCATCATTTAATTCTCCTTAGTCCCTCTTTAGTTATTATCAGCCACTCTATACCTTATTCAGATAAGTAGCACATAACATCTGGTATAAAAATTGAATACCAGTTGAATTCTGGATCTGCCTATAAAATTATATTATCTCTGAATCTGTTAACCAGGTAGCATCTATGTGGATTTTATTAACCATAAAAAGCAGAAACCATTTTGACTCTAATAAAATCTTTTTGGGGACCAAACAAAAAATCCTAAACAATAAGAATATTTTTTTTACTTACAATCATCACCTGGGAAAGACTACTTGATCGTGATATGAAAGTGACCAAAGACTTGAATTTCATTTTAATGCTACTTCTTAAATTGTCTATGCTGCTGTGATTGAAACTGAGAAGTGAATGAAATTACATGACTAAAGTAGAATAAAGTAGGGGAAATGGTGTGAGCTTCGGCTTAGAGGTAAGATCTATGAAGGGATATTGAATAATGAGAAAAGCAGTCTGGCTGAAATAGAGGGATTATGGTGGTAAGTAATGAGAGGCAGGTTTGGAAAAGTAAATTAGGATAAATTGTAGAGGATCTGGAAATCCAGCTAAGAATTCTGATGGAAATGAGCAGATATGACAGGTTTTCAAATAGGAGGCTGAGAGAAAGAATGGAACAAAGCAGATTGGAAGGCATGAATGGAAGCAGAGAAACCATTGTCTCCACGTGCAAGAATTAGCGATGATAAGGAATCTGAGTTAGACAATCACATTATGGAAAGATACAAGAGAAGAATTGAAAACAATGAAAACTGTAAACGAACAGAATTTGAGTAAATTATTATGAAACAGAAAGAAGAAAGGAATCTGACTGATTTTGAGGCTAGGAAAAATGGAGGATGGGTGAGTAGGAGAATCAGAATCCACAGGGGCAGGGGGGCAGTGAAGACCAGGCTTGAAGACTAGAGTAGAACAGGTATGTGTAGGTATATGTTTATGTGTAGGGAGAGATTTGTTAATGTTGAAATCAGATATGAGATTATACAACTTAAAATGTCAGCAAGATATTTCAAATGCGAAATTCAAATTTGAGAAATAGACCTCCTTCTTTCCTTCCTTCCTCCTTTCCTTCCTTCCTTCCTCCTTTCCCTCTCTTTCCCTCTCTTTTTTCCTTCCTCCATTCCTTCCTTCATTTCTCCCTTCCCATCTCAACCTCACTCCCCTCTCCTCTCCTCTCTTTTTCCCCCCTGTTCATTCTGGCTGTTCCGTGTGCACTTGAAAATAGTGTCATAGTGTTCTTGTTGGGTGGAATATTCTATACATGTAAATTAGGTCGATTTGGTTGATAGTGGTGTTCATGCCCTTTATTTCTCTTGAATTGTGTGTGTGTGTGTGTGTGTGTGTGTGTGTGTGCATGCAAAAAATTGTTATAAGAATGTTAGATACAAAAATGGCTAGATTTGTAATATTTTGATTAATTCCTGCTTTATTAATATGAAACAACCTTTTTGAGCCCAGGTATATTCTTTGCTCTGAAATTTACTTTGACGTATATTAATGTAACCACTTCTGCTTTTTAAAAAATCAGTGTTATCAAGATTTACCTTTTTCCATCCTTTCCCTTTTAGCCTATTTCTGTCTTTATTTTCCACATGAATTTTTAAAGGCAGCATATTGAGTCTCGCCATTTTTCATTCATTCTGACAATCTCTGCCTGTTAATTGGCATGTTTCGTTCACATACTTTTGTGAGATTATTGATATTTTGATATTGTCAGCTTCAAATTACCACTTCAGTATTTGTTTCCTATTTATCTTATT
This sequence comes from Leopardus geoffroyi, assembly GCF_018350155.1. Classification (NCBI taxonomy): domain Eukaryota; kingdom Metazoa; phylum Chordata; class Mammalia; order Carnivora; family Felidae; genus Leopardus; species Leopardus geoffroyi. The sequence goes on from NC_059327.1 coordinate 168,816,699, forward strand.
TGTTCATTTTTCTCTTTTTCTATTACATTTTTATTATTTTAGATTATATTTTATAGATTATATTTTAGATCATATTTTATATTTTAGATTATATTTTTATGATTCCATTTAATCTCTTTTGTTGGTTTATTTGCTATAGTTTTTTGTTGTTGATACTTTAGTGGTTATTTAAAGGTTTAAAGTATACACTTTTAACTTATAATCAATCTATTTTCCTTGTAAACCATATCACTTCCATTGACATCTACAAATTTCTTTTTTTAAATTTTTTTAACGTTTATTTATTATTGAGAGAGACAACTTATTATTGAGAGAGAGACAGAGCACAAGCAGGGGAGGGACAGAGAGAGAGGGAGACACAGAATCTGAAGCAGGTTCCAGGCTCTGAGCTGCCATCACAGAGCCTGATGCGGGGCTCAAACCTACGAACCGTGAGATCATGACCTGAGTGGAAGTCAGACGCTGAGCTGAGTCAGACGCTCATTCAGCCTGAGCCACCCAGGTGCCCCAACATCTACAAATTTCTAATAGTATACTTTCATTTTTCTCCTTCCAGTTATTATGATATTACTTTTGTGTATAGATTCTATAGATTCTCAGATTCCATTGCAATTATCCATTCCTTAATCATTAATCTTTTAAAGAGCTTTTTAGAATGAAAAAAATTATATATATGTTTACTCACATACTTAACATTTCAAGCACTCTTCATTGTCTGTGTAGTTCCAGATTTCTATCTGGTACCATATTTCTTCTGCATTAAGTATTTATTTTCAGATTTCTTGTAGTGTACTTTCCTGAAGATGAATTCTTTCAATTCTTGTAGGTCTGAAAAAGTCTTTATTTCACCTTTATTTTTACAAGTATTTTTTCCGGATGTAGAATTATAGTTTGGCTCCTTTTGTTTGCATTTAATACTTTAAGGATATTTTCCTCTCTTCTGGCCTGCATTGTTTATCATAAGAAATCTTTGTCATCTTTGTTTCCCTTATGTAACTTTTTTTTTTCCTGGCTGTCCTTAAGATTTTTTTCTTTCTTATTAGCTTTGAATAATTTGGTTACAATGTGCCTTGCTATATTTCCATTGGTGTTCCTTTCATGTTTCTTGTATTTGGAGCCTGTTGACTCTCTTGAATCTATGCATTTATCATTTTATCAAATTTATAAAATTTGGAGGTATTATTTCAATAAATATTTTTATAATTTTCCTTCTCTCTTTTGGAGACTCAATTTCCCTGTAGATTAGGCTACTTGAAGTTGTCCCACAGCTTACTGATGCTCTATTCATTAAGTATTCTTTTTTTCCTGTATTTCATTTTTGGTAGTTTCTATTGCTATGTTGTCAACTTAACTAACTTAAGTTTTACAATATCTTATCTTTCTTTTATCCTAGCCAGTGCATTTTTCATATCAGTATTATATATTTTTCATCAGTAGCAATGAGATTTGACCCTTTTTAAAAAAATATCTTCCATGTCTCTACTTAGGATATTTAATCATTCTTATAGCTTTTTGAATGTGTGGAGCATAATAATAATAATATTATGATGTTTTCCTGATAATTCCAGCATTTCTTTCAGTTCTGAGTTGGTTTAGATTGACCAATTATTCTCATTATGAGTCATATTTTCCTGCTTCTTTCCATGCTTGGTAATTTCTTATTAGATGCAAGACATTGCTAATTTTGCCTCGTTGAGTGCAATTTTGCCTGAATGCTGAGTATTTTTGTAATTATATACATTTTCTTGAGCTTTTTCTTCTTGGACTCATTTAAGTTATTTGTAAATAATTCGAGTCTTTTGGGTCTTCTTTCAATGTGTTTGTTTTGTTTTGTTTGTTTTGTTTTATGTTGAACAAGAGCAGCAATTAGTCTAGGAGTCATTCACCCCCTTGACTGACAAAAGGTCCTTCTGGATGTACTACCCAGTTTTGCATGAAGTATGGAGCTTTCGAGTGTAACTGGATAGCAGGCACTATTCTTGTACCATCGGAACTCTAGGTACTGCCCTTTTTATCCATTTGGGTGGTTCTTTACATGGCCTCCCACACGTGCTGAACAGTGCTCTGTGTAATACTGCAAAAACACTTCAGGTGTTCAGAGTTCTTTTTCTGTTCAGTTCTCAACTTATAAATATTCTTCCCTGCTGACTGTAGTTGCCCCTGTGTCCTTGAACTATCGATTCTGTGTCTTTCACTAAAGGCATCAACTAGTCCCTCCTTGGTTTTCCCTTTTCCAGCACCATAGCCTGGAAACTTTCACGGAGAAATATATAAGTAATTGTTGAACTTACTTCATTTGTTTCCTATGAGAATAAGATGTCTTTATAGCTTAATGTCCAGGATCCTGAATATAGTTGTTCTATCCATCTCGACTGGTTATTTGTGTGTGTGTGTGTGTGTGTGTGTGCATTTTCAGGTAGATTGGTAAAATCTGTGTATGATAAATCTGTATTTTATCCAGAAGTAGAAGTCTCTTGGTTTTAAGTAATAGAAACCCACAGAAGGAAACAATTAAAAACTGAATGCAGAAGAACACAGCACAAGCTCTTGAAACTAGATTTGTTGGTTTTAAATCCTAGCTCTACCAATGTAACATTAGGCAATTTTCTTGAATCTCTATGATTCATTTACCTCATGTGTAAACTAACGGTGATAAAAGTAACCACTTCACCAGTTTCATATGAGGACTAAATCAGTTAGTATATATGAAGTGCTGAGAACACTGCCTGTTTCATGACAAACCCTCAATAAGACTAGTTATTCTCTTATTAGTTGTAGCAGTAAGGAGCTTTTTTTATTATTATTACTACAAGGAGAATGTACAATAAAGTTCTTCAAGGAACTGGAGAGAGAAAACAGAAATGCATCAGTAACCTAGGTTATTGGTTTTGTTTTTTTTTTCTCTCCAACAATGGATGTACCTCATCTATGTTTTTCTCAGTTTCTTCTTCATTCTGATCTTTCCCTGTGTAAACTAACTTTCTCTGCTTCTCCGAATGATCCGGACTAAACACTCCTAACCTGAGTTTCTGAGTTTCTATGTACTAATGACAAGAAATTCACTATTGGAAAAATATACATGACTGACTAGGTAGGAGGAGAACTTTAACATATAAATATTTGGGTTACAGAGGTGTTTACTACAGGGACAAATTTTCGTTAAGGATCAAAGAACCCACATTAGGATCACACATCTGAGTTTGCTTTTAGGGGGCTTGAATACCTTCAGAGGTTTTGGTTTCCTTAAGATATTGAGATCTCAAAGAAGTATGATTTTTTCTTATTTTTTTTTATGTTTATTCATTTTTGAAAGAGAACAAGCAGGGGTGGGGTGGAGGGGGTGGGTATAGGACACAGAATCTGAAGCAGGCTCCAGGCTCTCAGCTGTCAGCACAGAGCCCGATGCGGGGTTTGAACTCATGAACCATGAGATCATGACCTGATCCGAAGTCGGATGCTCAACCCACTGAGCCACCCACTCAAAGACGTATGATTTAAGGGTGGTAAAAGAACAAGGTTTCACAGGTGAATTAGGAATAATGTGGAAGAAAAGTCCCCAAGGGTGGTAAACTGTGCTCTCTATTTAAAAAATGTCTCTCTCCTTTTTGTTATTCAGTAAATCTCACTTTGAATCAATAAGTGCCATTGCAATAATGCTCCATTTCTAACTAGCTATCTAATTTTCAGAGAGATGAATGAAATAATTTCATGAGTAATAATTAACAAGTGGCAGAAGTTAACTATAATTCTTTTTAATTATGAAAGATAAAATTTTCTTCCATTATTTGTTTAAAAAGTTTTGTTGATTGCTCTTTTCAAAGATAAATGAGCTGTCTTCAGTTAATGTCTAAAAAAATGAATTCAATGAGAGCCAAAGGATGTTAATATTAGTCCTCTCAGTGTTGATTGCATTAGGTCCTATATAATTTTTTTAAAAAGCTTCTTTGGACAATTTAATTATAAGTACCCTTCAAAGTATTGTTATAATATTTCTGTAAGGCAAAAAGAAGACTCTAACAGATCAATTCAAATATTTCTGCTTTTGTAGAATTATTTATGGGAAAGAGTGTTCAGAAATAGAATTGTCAGAATAGGTAGACAAAGAAAGCAATGTTTGGGTAAAAGTTATGAGGCTCTTGACAGACAGTCCTCTTAGTGGATGGGTTACTGCTTTCTCAGAACAAGATTTAGTTTCATTGTTGTTTATAATAAACCACTTTCTCATTTTATCAAGACTATGATTTGCTTCCTGTAAGCAATTTATGCATTTTGCCACCCAAGTAGCTCATTTTCCAAACAAAGTTTTAAGTGTTTTTTTCTTGTACAGATCCAGGTGAAAGAGAGGTATTACTGTTCCCCAAAACTTAACCTCTTGTCTAATAAACACTGATAAATTTTTGCTGTTATGTACTGTTACGTTATGTAGATGAAAAATGTGATGTATTGTGTAACATGGAAATTGAATCCAGTTTCAAATACAAGAAATGAACTTATTTTCTTTTTTTATGTTTATTTACTTATTTTGAGAGAGAGAGAAAGAGAGAGAGCACCAGCTGGAGAAGGGCAGAGAGAGAGGGAGAGACAGAATCCCAAGCAGTCTCCATACTGTCAGCACAGAGCCTGACATGGACTTGATCTCACCACCAGTGAGATCCTGACCTGAGCTGAAATCAAGAATCGGTCACTTAACTGACTGAGCCACCCAGGAACTTGAAGATAAGAACTTTTTAAACAAATCGAGTGTGAATCCTTTTATGAAAGCAAAATTCTTAAGTCATTTAAATAAGCATGTTGATAGGCCAGACAGGGTAGCATATTTGAATGGCTTATAAGATAAGACATAAAATGTTTAAAAATATAAAGATCTTGTTGTCATTGTTTATTTTGTTGCTGCTTTTGTCGCAGCTTTTTTTTTTTTAATCTATCACATTATGGGAACCACAATCAAGACTATCATCTAAGCTTGTCATAAGGCTTATTATAAGCTTGTGTTCACTATGGTTTTATAAAATTGATATTAAATTATTTAAATAATTGTGTGCCTGCATTGTACAAATCGGAGAGACTGATTTCTAACAGAGAAATAGTGAAAATAATATTCTAAGTCAACTTGGAGGGTCAGAAAGGAAAACAAGAAAGCTATCATGCAAATGATCTTACACAAAGGCTTTCACAGCTATTCTGTGCAGAGGAGAAAATGTGCAATAGAGAGGAAAGGGGTGACCCCAATGGTTTTGGCTTGTCAAACTTCAAATCAAAGTTTTTATTAATATTCCTTTTCTTATTAGATATCCATAATTCACCCCTTTAATCATCTGTTTGGCAAATTTGTGTTTCTAGTCTTCTTTGCTATTTTTAAGCAAACAATTTTCTTTCTATGATAACATAAGTTCCATAAAGGCAGAAATTTTTCACACTTGAGGTCACTGTTGTCCCTTAAGTCCAGAACAATATATGACTCATAATAGATTTTCAATAAAATATTTACTGCTGAATGTTGAATGACTTTATAGTGCTTGGAAAGTCATGGAAACAGTCTCTCTGCTATACTTATGGGAAAAACAAGGAGAAAAAGAAAGAGAACGTCCAGCAAACTCATAAATGTTTTGAGTATGGAAAATCTCAAATCTCTTTGTATATTCATAATATAAAAAGCTCTAGAAAAAAGTATAATAGCTTTGAACACAGAAAATAATCAATAACTGTCATTGATGGATTTTATTCCAGTAGTTTGTTCCCAAAGATGAAACACAGAGAATTTTGAGAGCTTTCATTTTTTTGCATGCTGCGAAAGACCAATTCAAGGTTTAATACCACTTTTTCTTCACAGGTTTCTAAAAGAGAATAAAACAATCTGGGGACTAGTAGTTTCACAGTGTGGGTTCGGAGGTGATTGGTGTGGCATTTCACAGCTTTTGCAGGAATAAAGACCCACTTTGAGTTTACCCCATTAGGAAATAAAGCTTCTTTTCTCTTTTTGCATCACTCTCAGCACAGTTTTTGCAAATGAAAAATATTTATTGACAGAGTGAATGGTAATGGCAATTGTACAATGACCCTCACTGTAATAGACACTGGGGGGGGGAGGGGAGGGGCTGGGATAAAGCGGCCCATTCTTCACAGCTGTAGATAATCCAAGTGTCACTTTTACTTAGCTTGGGGTTATTAGTTTTGGATTTCCATTTAAATATGAATAAACCTAAATTTTTGAGATGATTTGACATAGTAGAAACAGATTGGAGATCATTATCTTTCATTGCCTGATGTAAAATGGATTGAAAATGATTTTTCCCTCTTTTTCTTTTTTTTTTTTTTTTAATTCTTTTCAGGAGGAAGGATTTTATCTGGCCCTTATTACTTCATGTTGGCTAGAAGCAAAAGTTGGAATACCTTTTAGAAGACTTAGAGACTGGGCCACTTTGGACTCTTCATGCTAGTGAATAAAGAAGCAAAAAAGCAGGGGGGGGTGCGCTTGGTTGGCTCAGTCAGTTGAGCATCAGACTCTTGATTTCAGCTCAGGTCATAATCTCACAGTTCCTGAGTTTGAGCCTGCGTAGGACTCCATGCTGTCAGCGCAGAGCCATCTTGGGATTCTCTCTCTCCCTCTTCCCCTCCCCTGCTTATTCTCTCTCTCTCTCTTTCAAAATAAATAAACTTTATATAAAAAGCAAAAAAGTGGATTACTGTACTGGAGATGACAATTGACCTTTAGAGCCAAAGGGAGGGTTTGTTTCTTACCAACATAATGATAAGAAGGAATATGTCCGTAATGCGAAAGATCCCCTGGGGTGTTTCCCAGTACTCCCATGTGCATGGTTAAAGTCAAAGGAAAACTACAATAACCCAGTACAAGCTGGTCTGATGATGGTCCATACACTTCAACACTTGAAGAAGGAAGATTTGGCTCACTCCTCTTGAGGCAAGCAACCATGGCAAGCTAAGGTACCTGGGTAAAGCAGTTATGAATATCAGCTAAGACCATGGGATTAGTTGTACAATGAAGGGTTGAAATAGGTATGAATTTTACTTATTCTGACCTGGATATATTTATGTATATATTAACCAGTTTTTTTCTCCTCCTCTTTTCCATTCCTCTACCGTCTGTCACAAGATGTGGTAATATCACCCACAAACAGATAAAAGGACTTTGTGTTCTTTAGGGGAAGACAGTTGGCATATTTTCAGTTATACAAGGGAGAGTTGCCAAAGTTTGCTGTCATCTTTATTTGAATGCTAAGTATTGATAAAGGAGATGTTTATAGATTCAGGTTGACCAAGGAGGGGCTAGGGTGGGTTTATATCATGTCAATTTAGCTAAGCTGGAACTCTGTTCCCAGAATTTCTTTGTTCGCTGTCAGTGTGTGCCACAAGAAACATTCGGCATAGACTAGGAGGAGCCAGCAGTCACCTTCCTATTACCTGCAAGAGGTCAAGGCAGCAAGAAGTTACCGAAGCTTGTGTGGTGTGCTCACTACCTGCTGTCGGGCCTGCAGTGACTTCAGGTCACGGCAGATTTTCTTCTTTAGGTTCAGTGACTTGTGGCTGAGGTATGTGTTTCATTAGTGATGGAGGGTGCCAGCTTCTCCAGGTAAACACTGCCATCTTTGAAGCTGGAGACCTGGAGAGAGTGAGGCAGGTCGCAATTTATCTTCTTAGGTTCCAGTTCATCTTGTGTTTTCCAGCCCATCTCCACGTGTTCTAATTAGTCCTTGTTTCTTACACGACACATCCATCCTCTCTTCCTGACCACATGCCTTGCTGAACTTCAAAACGTAACGCCAGATACAGAAGCAACAGTCCCATGTGAATTTTTCAACCAGTCGTGTAAGGTCAAACCTCCATAAAAATCATTTTGTTATAGAGATGTGTATATATGTGAGTTTATATGTGTCCTAGTGATTTTCTCCTCTGAATAAACCCTGACCGGGACGCACTGCTATCTTATTTGAGGTGATCAGAGAAGACTTCTCTGATACCATGAAATCTGAGTAAAGTAAGGAAATTAAGAATGAATATAATATATCATTTAATGCAGTTGCGCGTGATTTGAGGAACTGCATGGAAGCTAAAGTGGTATAGTACAGTGATCAAGGAGGAATAGATGAGGCCAAAATTACCCAGGGGAAATTTACTTATTCACTTATTGAGCATGTTTAGTAGCTTGGCTTTAATTGTCTGGGTGGTTCAGTCGGTTAAGTGTCCGAGTCTTGATCTCACCTCCGGTCACGATCTCGAGGTTTGCGAGTTTGAGCTCTGCATCGGACTCTGTGCTGATGTCATGCAGCCTGCTTAGGATTCTGTCTCTCCTTCTCTCTTTCCTTCCCCTGCTTGTGCTCTTTCTCTCAAAATAAATAAGTAAAGTGGGGCGCCTGGGTGGCTCAGTCGGTGAAGCATCCGACTTCGGCTCAGGTCATGATCTCACAGTACATGAGTTCGAGCCCCGCGTGGGACTCCGTGCTGACAGCTCAGAGCCTGGAGCCAGAGCCTGGAGGGATTCTGTGTCTCCCACTCTCTGACCCTCCCCCTTTCATGCTCTGTCTCTCTCTGTCTCAAAAATAAACATTAAAAAAAAATAATAATAAAATAAATAAATAAGTAAACTTAAGAAAAATCACACAAGGGAGACTTCACCTTCTAGTTAAGATGGAAATCCTTGTAGTGGACAAAGGTTTCCACCAAGAACAACTAAAGAAGTCAGTTGAAAAATAAAATAAACAAGATCTCAGACAGAAGTAAACCCTATGGGGGCGCCTGGGTGGCGCAGTCGGTTAAGTGTCCGACTTCAGCCAGGTCACGATCTCGCGTCCGTGGGTTCGAGCCCCGCGTCGGGCTCTGGGCTGATGGCTCAGAGCCTGGAGCCTGTTTCCGATTCTGTGTCTCCCTCTCTCTCTGCCCCTCCCCCGTTCATGCTCTGTCTCTCTCTGTCCCCCAAAAAATAAAAAAAAAAAAAGAAGTAAACCCTATGTAAATAATTAACCTTCTGTCATTTTTCACTAATGTTATTTGATAGATTGTTAGATTGCACGAGGAAAGAATTTAAGAGAAAAGCAGAAGAAAACATGTGCTTGACTGCGCTATGGTGCTGAAGCAACAAAATTTAGAATTTTGGACTCTCTCCTCAAAGAAGAGTGCTATTAAGAACACATAGGCTTTCTGTTGGAACTCCCAGAGTTGGATGAGCCAGATGTAGAAATAGCTTCCGAACTGAAGCCTAGCCTTAAGTCAGCTCAGTTTCTACCTGCATTATTATGATGCTGCCGAACTCTTAAGTGCCTATGAGAAGAGGTGAACTTTCCCTGAAGTAAGGTAACATCATCCAGATTGTTGGAAAGCTTCATGCACAATGCTCAGTGATGAATCTAGAATTGTGAAACATATTTAGCAACAAAGTGAAGAAAAAAGCAGATGACAGAGACTTATAGATGACCCAGTTATTGGGGTTATAGAACATGGGTTTTAAAATAACCATGACCGCTATGTCCAAGAAAATAGATTATAAAAGAGAGATTTTCAGAATTAAAAAAAAAAGAAACCTCTTTTATTTACAAAATAAAATTCAAATGAAAATTCTGCAACAGAAAAGAAAAATACCATCACAATTAAAAATTAAGTTTCCAGTGAAGGGTTCAACAGAAAATTAGGTACAGTGAGAGACGGCTAATGATTAGGATTGTAGGACAAAGTAACTGTACAGATGGAAGTTTGAAGAACTAACAGGATAGAAAATATTGGAAAGAGTATAAGAGACCTTTCAGACATGGTGAACACTTCTAACACCTGCATTTGGGAGACAAAGGATTATAGGGCAGAAACAGTATTTGAAAAAATATTGGCTCTGGGAGAATACTTCCCAAACTGATTATAACCATCAAGCCACAGATTAAAAGGATCCTGCTCCCAGGCATGTGTGGGATAGATTATGAAATCAGGGACAGCAACCGTTGTCTATTGCAAAGGTCTAGATGAAAGATTATGGAGCCCAGGTCAGTTGCAACAATGTGAAAGGAATGAAAAGTAGGCTGGATCTGGATATATTTAAAAGGAGAGAAGGAAGGGTGTGCTGATAGATTAGGGCATCTGGTGTAGACATGAGGATGACACCAGTCTGAACTGGAAAAGTTGAACTGCTTTTACTGAGAGGGAGACTAAAATGACAGTGATCAAATTGGAGATGGAGAGGATGTGAGAATTTGTTACAAAATAGTCACAGATAAAGGGTAGGAACTCTATTAAGAATAGGCAGCCCTGATCAGAACGCAGCCACACAGTATAGCCACACTGAATAAAAATTCAATTGTAACCATATTCAATAAAGTGTCAAACACCTGTGGTCACATAAAAGTGTCAAGTAAATATAGGATTCAAAACTATATTCTAAAACAATCAATTAAAACCTGGCTAACGGATGAATCCTAATCCCTAATCTTCTAGAAGTAAATTTTAAATTGTGTTTGTTTAAACATTCCATTGATCCCCTTCATTTGTAGCCGGTCAGAGAATTTAGCTGGTTGAAATGTATCTGGTAATAGAGTTCTAGGTTGAAAATTATTTACTCTCACCATTATCCCAATACTATTTTATTGTCTTCTGACATTCACAATGAATGGGAAATCTGCCACTCATCTAATTGACATTTCTTTGTTTGGAATCTGTTTTTTTATTTATGTTCTTTGTATTTAATGCTTTGCAATTTTATTAAAATTTGCCCATGTAAAATATGTTTTATTTTTCTGGTAGGGGCTCAATAATTCTTAAGTCCTTTTCCAAATATTGAAAATTCTTAGCCATTATCTTATCCCAATTCTCTATTTTATCCTCTTGAAAATACTGTTACATACCTGCTACAATGTTTCATTCTAGCTACCAAAGCTGTTGGGCATTTTATTACATTTTGTGTTTTTAAAAATTACTTGGTTATTTTATTCATAAATTCTCTCTCATATTTTCTTTTCTGATATCTAATCCATTTATTGTTTTTATTTCAATAACTATATATTTTTACTTCCAGATCCTTTCCAAATCCATATGTTTATAGTTGTTTTTTAGAATGTTCAATCATTTGCCTATTCTCAGGATAGTAACCCTTTCATCTGTTGTATGTTTTGACTCCTACTCATAGGGTTTGTGCTGATTGTATAATTTTAATTTTTATTTTGATTTAATCTTCTATGTATGTGTGTTTTAAATAGTAAGACCACTAGGGCCCAAAATTTACAAAACCCTTTAAAGAGTCATTTTTTGATTGTAGAATTTAAGACAAAACTGATGAACATGCTCAGAAAGGATAGGAATTAAATGGCCATCTCTTTATGATTAAAATCCTAGGAAATAACAATAACATGAACCTAGCATAAGCCACATGGCCACCCCTAAGCCAGAAGAACATAAAGGTTCAATCGGTACTCCAAGTATGACTAAATGGCAGCTAGAAAAGGGGAGTATGGTAACCAAAGATTATCTTAAAAAACAAAACAAGATCTTTATATTGTTTATCAAACATAGTTTAAGTAATAATGTCTTTGCTAACTATGATTAAAAAAAAGAAAATTATGTTTCATCTTCCTAATTCCTAGTAGTCAGTCAAGAGATTCATTAAAATTTATATTCTTTGAAGAATGAATTTTGGCTAGGGAAAACAACAAATATCTATTAACATGCAAGAATGTTTAATATGTTAATGGTATAATTAGAGATGATGATGTCCTGATAAGAATCAAGAATTGATCAGAGAAATGGGCAGATACCAAAAAGCATTCCCCAGGTATAAGGTAGAGGAAAACATCATTTGGAGAGGGTGATTATAATTTGATATTGTTAAGGGGAAACTGGTGCATTGGCCAGAGAACAAACATTTATATTCGGTCTTTTAATATTGAGATTAATATTCATAAGATATCTGACAGACATTTCAGAATGAAAGTCTAGAACTGTTCTGTCCAATACAATATCCACTAGTTACAAGTAGCTATTTAAATTTAAAATTTCAGGGTGCCTGGGTAGCTCAGTCGGTTAAGCATTTGACCCAATTTTGGCTCAGGTCATGATCTCAGGGTTCTTGAGTTTGAGCCCCACATCGGGCTCTGTGCTGACACCACAAAGCCTGCTTGGGATCCTCTCTCTCCCTTTCTCTCTGCCTCTTCCCTATTTGTGTTTTCTCTCTCTCTCAAAATAATTAAACTTTAAAAAGGAAAATAAATAAATTTAAAATTTGGTTTCTCAGTTGCACTAGCCACATCAAAAGGGCTCAATAGCCACAATGTGTCTAGTGTACTATTTGGATAGTGTAGATAGAGAACATTTCCATCATTGTAGAAAGTTCTATTGGATTAGAGATAGAATCAGGAGAAGAGACAGAATAGGGAATCATTGACAGAGATGTATTGGGAGCATTGAGAGAGATGAATGAACAGAACAGAGCAAAAGAAAAGAAAGTAAAGAAAAAAAAACCTACAGGATGCTTTATTTTATATGAGATAAAAATGCGTAAAATTGTTACAAAGTAATTCATATATTCATTATTTCTATTATGCTTAAAGGTTGCTAGAGCTAAAGGAGTGAGGAGGGGGAGAGTCAAATATCTTTATCAATTTAGACCCCATGAAAATAGACATGATATGGCAAAAATTGAATCAAATTGCTATTCTTAGAAGTCTAGTTTTGAAAGTTTAAATTCTGTACTTTTATTAAGGATGTCCAGGATAAACTCCGAACTCTCTTTTGATTGGGAAAAAAAAAATCTTAAAATTTAACAGAGAAGAGGGGTCTGTCTATGCTTATAGAGTCTTCTTCTTTGTATACCCTTCTTTACAATGTCAGTACAGATTTGAAACAAAATCTTCTCTGGATATTGTATTAATCCAGTGATTAAGAGACTATGTGGAAGAGGCTGGGAGGCAAAAGTTGATTTTCATTTTTTAGTGACCTGATTCTTAGACTTTGCAAAGTTTTTTTACTGGGTGGTTGTAAAAATACCAATATGGATTTCAAAAACCTGTTTTAAAATTATTCTTTATAATTTACTAAGAAATTTTAGACTATCATATACTTCACCAACTGATAACTTTTTGCTTTATTAAAACGTAAATATGACCAAAATGTGTGTGTGTATGCATGTGTACGCTGCTTTAGTTAGGAAATGAGTTTGTATTGCTAAACCATATTTTAAACATCAATACTCAGAAAAGATTAGAAACAGAATAGAAATTAAAATAGTTGTTATCTCTGATGCCAAGATGAGCAATAGATATGCTCTCAATATTATTTTTTGATTTTTCCCTGTCTGCCCTCCATCAGCTTTAGGCATACAAAATGCTTTCTCCTAATTTTTTTTTTTGATTGCCTAATTGTTATTTAAGTCTTCTCTTTGTTTATTTGCATTGAATTCTTTTGATGCTGATCCTAGTTTTGTTCTGTTTTTTTGTTTTTTTTTTAAGAGAATGAATCCTTAAACCGTGGACCTCCTTAACCTCCTATGTAAAGTTCATACCTTGACCTTCTTATATAAAGTTCTTTTCATTTGGTAGCTGAGACTGCTTAAATTCTGCACCAGATGTGGTATTGTTATTGCTGTCAGCCCCATCTATATATAGATTAGCTGAAATAGTCATGCTTCATGAACTGTCCTATTCCCTTAAGATAGACTGTCTCAAAGTGTGCGTTCAAATGTTATATGTGGCCTAATGATCCAGTTACCCCAAGTCACCATTAGAGTCTTGAGCTAAAACACAGAGAATATGGAATACTTTTCCAACTATCAATTCATTTTTGTATAGAATTAGAACTCTATTTTATTTTATTTATTATTTTTTTAATGTTTATTTATTTTTGACAGAGAGAGAGAGAGAGAGAGAGAGAGAGAGAGACAGAGCATGAATGGGGGAGGGGCAGAGAGAGAGGGAGACACAGAATCGGAAGCAGGCTCCAGGCTCTGAGCCATCAGCCCAGAGCCCAACGGGGGGCTGGAACTCACAGACTGGGAGATCATGACCTGGGTTGAAGTCAGACGGTCAACCGACTGAGCCACCCAGGCGCCCCAGAACTCTATTTTAAATGAGCAAAGCACATACTTCATATAGTCCTCATGATTTGAGCAAAAATTAAGATATAAAATACCTTGGTAATTTTTTGAAGTGATCTTCATATTTTCTTATTCTAACTCTGATTTTTTTTTCATGTGCAATTAAAGCAAATTCACCTTTTTTTTTTTTTTTTGAGGTTTATTGGTGATAACTCATCGTTCTGGAATCATAGCCTTTAAGTTCTGGCATGAGAGGGATTTAGGGTTCTCCTTCTGGTAACAGATGTAAAATAGACCACAGCTGTATGGTACATGTTCTCAAGAAACATGAATTTCCCTGAGTGACTTTTTCCATTACCGGAGACTTTAATGAACTCTTGACTACTTCTCTTAAATTTAGTTTGTTGACTCTTGAGGAGAGGCTTAATATTACTCCTAATTTATTTTCAAAAATGGCGTTTATTTAATGCAATGCTTCAACAAATTTTTATAGCTACTGTTTGACATAACCTGCACTTTTTAAAAGGAATCATGGCTCTTTTCAGAGACATTAGCTTTTAAATTTATTTTAACCAAATATATCTACTTTAAATGGAAATAATATTAATTTCCAAAATGTTTGAAGTACGCGCAAGAGCGATAAGAAAATTCTATTGCGGATGTTTAGGAAAAGGGCATTTCTTGCTAGCAGAAGTATTAAGTACTTTGCCAACTGGTAGGTTAACAAAATAGCAAAGTATTCAAATTCCTCCCAAACTGTTCCTGAAAATATTTCCTTCTAACCAATAAAAAATGAGATGCTTTGTTTCCTTTCCCCAAATATTCATATTTGCTATTAACTAAAATAATTTGAACCTCTAAGTTTTCCAAACAGTGTGGACCATTTATCAACTTAGGTGACCTTAAGCAATCTTCATCAGGAAAATGGGAATAATTATACCCAACCTACAGAACCATAGCTGAGAGGATTAAAAAACGACAAGTTTATAAGCTGCTTAACAAAACCATCTGAGGATATGATGAGGTACATAATAAATGTCATCTCATTGTCCTCACCAATAACATCTCCATTTCAGGACAGATAGAAAGTTATGCATAAGTTTAATAGGAAACATAAAAAAGCTGCTACCCTGACCCACCCCACTCATGTGAAGCTCGCTGAAGTTTGAAGTCGTCTCTTGTTCATCTCAGAGGCTGTACAGTTCTTGACGGCAGAGGTAGTGGTTTACTGGTTTTGTAGTCAGGAACCACCACCTAGTACAGAGCCTCACGCAGGTAAAGGAAATAAAATATGGCGTCAGAATTTATCAAAGTGAACTCTCATGCTCAAAATTGTTCTTGGTTAGTAGTTTATATATTTATAATTGTAATAACAAGCAAGGCAATGGGTGAGCACATGCATTAAGGGCGTCTCTTCCTCCAGAATAATTGAAATTTGTATAGGTAAGTACCTCCAGAGAAACTGAACTATTATATATAATATATATAGTATTTCCAATATCTCTATATAAATATAGATATAAAATATTATATATATAGGATATATATTATAGGATATATACATATATGTGTGTTTATATATGCACATATATACATACATTTATTATGAGAAATCAGTTTCCATCATTATAAAGGTTGAGAATCCCCATGATCTGCCATCTGCAAGGTAGAGACTCAAGAGAAGCAGTGGTATAATTTCAGTCCTAATACAAAGGCTTGAGAACCAGGGGAGCTGATAATATAGATTCCAATTCAAAAGAAGGAGAAGATGATGTCCCAGCTCAAGTCTGTAGACAGGAAGAGTGAATCCTCCCTCTCTCCACTTTTTTTCTTCTTAGAGCCTCAATGGATTGCATGATGACCAACCACCTTGAGGAGGGCAATCTATGTTACTGAATCTACGAATGCCAATTTTAATCTCATTTGGAAACACCCAGGAATAGTGTTTAATTGGAGCACCCAATGACCCAATGAAATTGACCCATAAAATTAACCTTCACACTTATTAAGAGTCCATACTCCTGAATATTGGACCATGTTTCATTGGTAGCTACATTCAGGAACATGAAGGCAAATTAGTGGAAGTTGGACTAGATCACTAAATATGTTTTCTCAATCATTCTCTAATGAGGAATTAATCAGCTAGTACATAGCTCTTAATCACTTAACACTTTCTGAGTTTCTGTAAGCTACAAAATCTGCACAAGACACTTCCCCTGCCTATGTAGAGACCAGATACTTTAATGGGAATATGAATCATTTGTACATGAAATATCCAGTGGAAAGAGTTAGAACAAGGGATAATCTTTTATCCCTATAGTCTTGATTATCCTATCTATTGAAAACAAGAGAAAAGATTGCATAAGTCTTATTGAAAATTTCCCAAGATCTAAAATATCAGACAGAATGTCTTCTTTACTGAACTCATTCTGTGATTGACAGTAGTAACCATTTCATGTATAAAACTCAGGAAATATTATTTGTCTTGTCCTCCTAAGCATAGAAAAACTCACCAGTTTTTGGTTATTGAATAGGAGTTAATCTTTATGTTAATTTCCATGAATTGTGTTGATGGCAATATCTTCAGAAGTTAGGGAAGAGGCAGGGGACAGGAGGATGCTACGTGAAGAGATGCCAGAAAAGTATTTTGTCAATGGGGCTTAGTTTTACTCCGTTTGTAACTTGTAAGATTGTCTTAAGGTAAGTTTCTAAGTGTTTTGCTATCTTATGTATACTCTAGATAAAAACATTTGCCGCTTTCCCTTAGACTTTGTGATCATTGCCTTCTTGACATTTCAGCAGCTGCAATTCTTCCTAATTTCCTATTTAAAAAAAATCTGAAATTTCTTCTATATATTTTGGCACCTGTATTGATTTTTCACATTTGAGTAGTGAAATGAGAATGAATTTCTTTCATCTGCTCTCATGACCTGCTAGTTTGCAAGTTCAAATAAAGTTGACTATGCAAATAACAGAATATTCAAGACAATAGTGCAATACTTCTTAGCATCTTCAAGAAAGGAATCCCTTTTAATTTGCAGGCCATTTGTTTCATTTCTCAAACATGTCTTGAGTACATTCTCAATTCCAGGCATAGAGGCAGGCAATGAAACTACAGATTCAAATAAGGCACAGTATGGTCTCATACCCAAGGGTTTTGCATTTTATCCTATGGTCTATGAGGAGTTCACTGAAAGGGCTCTTTATAAAATGGTAAAACAAATTTAGATAACTTAGAAGTCTAGATATTAAATTGGAATGTGGGCTGGGATCAGTGTTAAAGGCGGATTGTCAAGGTAGCAGAACAATGAATAGTCTAGGGAAAAGTTAAGTAGGACTGATCAGAGGCAGTGGGCTTGGAGATTAAGAGTTATTAAATTTGAGACATCTTTCAGATTTGAATCAACTGGAATTTGGTGATTTCTTGAATGTAGAGATATTGACTATGAGTTTGTGAAACTCTGCCTAGGTTTTCAAGAGTAAACAAATATAATATATCCAAGGACAATAGACCAATTAATTAAGAATCCTATAGAAAACAAGTTAGACTTTGGGGCAACTGGGTGGCTCAGCCAGTTAAGCATCTGATTTTGACTCAGGTCATGATCTCACAGTTTGTGGGTTCGCACCCCGTGTCGGGCTCTGTGCTGACAGCTCAGAGCCTGGAGCCTGCTTCAGATTGTGTCTCCCTCTCTCTCTGCCCCTCCCTTGTCTGTGCTCTGTCTCTCTCGCAAAAATAAATAAACATAAAAAAATTTTTTTTTAAATATTAAAAAAAGAAAAGAAGTTAGGCTTCTATCTCAGTTGGGGATAGCAGTTTAAAGTTTTGTCTCCAAGAACCTAACAGGCTGCTAAAATCTCTTCTATTCTTACCATCTCAGTGAATATTAAGGAGACATTTATATATTGGAGTAAAGTGTTTTTTTTTTTTTTTTATGAGAGGCATAACGTGCAGAGATTAGGGTATCTGGAATCATTACCACTAGCTATAGACAAAAAGTGAGCTGGAATCAAAGATCGAATCAGAATATGAAGTGCACTAAGGAAATACTGGGGTGGAAGGGACACAGGAAGGTTAGAAATGTCTGCTAAAACATCTGATAAAACCAAATTTTAACAGGACTGTCCCGAATTTAACTACTTCTTTAAGAAGTTAGCATTCAATGTGGATTTTGACAGCAAATGAACAACAGTATATTTTTAAAAATCATTAAGCTTTCAACTAATTTTGGTGGTAGACATTTTTTTGAAACCTAGTGCTATCTATTCGTATGCGTTAGTGGGGGAGGCTTTCTCCATGGCCATTTTTTTCTCCGTGCTCAATACATGTTTACTGTTATTATTCACTGAGGTAATGTTAATAAAAACAACCTGTCAAGTGATGGGTCTATCCAATGGTTTTGCTGACATGGATTTAAAAGGGGATTGATTTTGTGGGATGGACTGGATAAATACCTTTCATCCTCCCCCTCTCCCACATTTTAATGTGTTCTCAGCTCAACTGCAGAAAGGAAATATGAGCTCCTTCACAGGAATTTTAACTTGGATAAATAACAGTGGTTAATAAATAAAAATCAACTGACATTTATTACAGAGCCCCACTCTTATTTATGATTTTTGGCTTTAGTTCAAAAAACACATGACTCACTCCTCCTGGGAAGATGCTGTCTTCTCTAAACTGCAGCTCTTATCTTTCTTTACCTGGTGTGGGAGGAATTTTCTGTGCTTCAGTTCATTGCGAAATGTGCATCTCTCTCCCATTAACATCTGTTTCAGCCTTTCCTTGCCCTGCTGCTTATCAGAGCTGCCTGGTGTATTTCCAAGATGAAGAATTGTGGTTTCCTCTTGCCGTTTACTACAGACGGTGCATTTAGGTAACAACACCTTTAAGGTGCCAAGAGTCCTAGAAATTTTGCCTTTAAAAAGTTTTAAATGTTGGCTTCAGCAGAATATGATACACAGCAGGACTTCTCAAGATGGAGAATAATCACAGTTAGAGGCCCAATCCTCTGGTTATATACTATGAAGCTTATGTGCACTTTCGTACTTTCCATCTACTTTGGTGAATTGATTATAATGATAGTTCTTGTTAATGGCCTCCTTTCATCTAACATTTACCTTGCAACTTCTAATTGCCTCTGATTGGGTTCAGAACACACTACCCTAAAAAATGGCATCTTAGCACGTTAATTATTCAAAATAAAGATATTTGAGAAATGACAGGTGCCAAATGGGCTCTCTGACCTCACCCGTCTCCCCTGAAGCAGGACAGAAGACCCTCTTATGAGAGGTGCTCTCCCTATACAAACAGGAAAGAAACATACTTACCTCTGAATATGGAGGGACCTTGAGAAGAATCTGTATGATCAGGGCTTGCTAAGTTTCCTCCAGTTTATTACCCTTTTACTCATTTTTCTGTGACTTTCTATTTTTCATCAAACTTAGTATAAAAATACTCAAGTTTGACCATTTCATCAGGTATTCATCTCCTTATGAGGTCTCCTGTGTCACATAAAACTTATATTAAACAAATCTGTGTGCCAGTCCTGTTAACAGGGCCCCAGCCAGTGGACCTAGGAGAGTAATGGGAAAAATGATTATTTCCTCCACTACACCTCATACTTGGAATCTGGAATAGCTATTACTTTGACCAATGTGTTGAACAGAAAAGATTGAACATTTCTGAGATGGGGCCTCCAAAAGGCTCCACGTTTTCATTCTCTCTATTCAACCTTTGTATGTGACATGATGAAAACCTTGGGCTAAAGTGTTGGAGGATGGACCACATTGAGTACAGATGGGAAATCCATGCCAAGATCATCCTAGATTAACACATCCTCCATTGATCTGCAAGGTGCTGTCAGACAAATGAACAAGCTTAGCCAAGGTAAACTAAGTCTGGACCATATCAGTAGCACCGCCCAGCTAACTCATTGACTCATAAACAAAATTAACATTTATCATCCTATGCCATTGAGGTTTTCTGAGAGTTGTTACACAACATTGTTGGGCAAAAGACAGATTATAAAGAGACTTAATAGTAATAATGAATCCTAACTATTACATAAGTCCCATGACACTGTAGACCTTAAGAAAGTCGTCATTACATTTTATTTTGCCTTATGCTATTATTACTAATAATGTTACTGCTAAAACCTAAAACTTCATCCTTCCCCTTTTTTGCGTCTCTTTAAAAGACCTAACGTAAATATGGGAGTGGGGGTATGGAAGACCCAACATATAATTACGGTCCCTGTTTGCGACTTCGGAATCTCTTATCCCAGAGGAAAGCCCTGGCCTTTGTTGAAGCATTTGCTTTCTGGTCTCCAGGGCTTTAATGTCACTGCAAACACCCTGCTTTCCCTATTTTCTTTTCAAAATATTTATTCTGATAGATTATTTTGGAGTCATCAATTTTTAAACAAATTACTACTAGCTAAATTTAGGCCAGAGGAGCCCAGAGACACTTTCTAAACTTTCGTGTTTATTCTACATTATCTATACATAGAAAGCCCCAAATATTATTAAATGTGTAATTTATGTGTGCATAAGTAAACACTAGACATGTTTAAAATTTTGAATTTAAATTACCTTCATTATAGTTTTTAAGCCAATGTATTTGAGAGATATGTCATACTTTGATTCCATAAAATTTTACTGAAGAATCACATGTGAGAAACTATGTCATTGTAGTAATTAAAAATTAAGTGCAGATGTATATTTTTCTTTTCTTTTTTCTCTTTATTTTATATATATACATAGTTTTTTAGTTTTTTTTTTTAAAGTTTGTTTACTTTTGAGACAATGCAAGAGACAGGGTGCAAGCGGCCGAGGGGCAGACAGAGGGAGACACAGAGTCTGAAGCGGGCTCCAGGCTCTGAGCTGTCAGCCCAGAGCCTGACATGGGGCTGGAACTCACGAACTGTGAGATCATGACCTGAGCCGAAGTTGGATGCTTAACCAACTAAGCCACTCAGGTGTCCCTATTTTATATATATTGTTTAGAGAGAGCGTGTGTGTGAGCGAGTGGGTGAGAGGCAGAGAGAGAGGGAGAGAGAAAATCTTTAACCAGCTCCATACTCAGCATGGAGCCCAACATGGGGCTCGATCTCACAACCATGAGATCATGCCCTGACCCCAAATCAAAAGTCAGACACTTAACATACTGAGCTACCCAAGGGCCCCTACATTTTATTTCAGAACAAGGAAATCGAGCCTCAAAAGTTATGGACTAAATGATTCTGAAATACTTTATTTTTTTTTTAATATTTTTTTAAAGTAATCTCCACACCCAATATGGAACTTAAACCCACAACCCTGGGATCAGGAGTCCCATGCTCCACCAAATAAGCCAGCCAGGTGCCCCTGAAATACTTTATTTCCGATGATATATTTATTGTGAAGTGTTTTGTGAATGGAAAAATAAGACTTGTAAATGGAATAATAGAACTTCTATTCCTTTCAGTCTTGGAACAGTGGATGTTTTTGTACCTGGATTGCTATCCACCACATAAATTTTTTTTTAACATTTATTTATTTTTGAGAGATAGGGACAGAGCATGAGTGGGGGAGGGGCAGAGAGAGAGGGAGACATAGAATCTGAGGCAGGATCCAGGCTCTCAGCTGTCAGCACAGAACTTGACGTGGGACTCGCAAAGTGTGAGATCATGACTTGAGCTGAAGTTGGACGCTTAACTGACTGAGCCACCCAGGCACCCCTTTTTAAATTTTTTTAACACTTATTTATTTTTGAGAGACAGAGACACAGCGTGAGTGGGGGAGGCTATCCATCACATAAAACATTTGAGGGAATGACTTCAGTAAAAGTTTTATTTGACTAAGCATCATTGGGTTAACTTCAGGTAACAGGAATACCATTACTAATGAAATCTTGGTGATTACAATCTCCTGTCTCTGTTCCACAAAGGAGGGGAAAATTAAAATGACAGATGTTATCATGTTTGTAACCAGTTTTTCATCCACAAGTCATTTTTTTTTTACCTTAGGGTGTATGCCAATGCCCATCTGATGATTGCTGTGCAAAAAAAAGAAATAAAAATCCATAAAATCACTATCATGCAATGTAATATAATATACTGTGTATTGAGGAAAAATTTACAACAGATAAGTAGCAAGCTACACATAATTCCCTAAACTTTAATCATCCAACAGAAACATGTGCTTAGCCTGACAATATTTGAACTGGATGTACCGTGGAAAAGGTTCCAGCAAAGGAACTTCACCTCCTTAACTTTAGATATTTATAGCAAAAGATGATTAAGAAACATATAAGCAATTATGTAATAATAGAGCTTCCCAGGACAGGAAATGACCTTGCAAGAAAGAAATCTTCCTTACTCAGCCTGTTCTTCCATTAACCTACATAAGGCCAGTTTAATCACCTCTTTAATAAACTACAGGATAGGGGGGAGAAAACTAAGCCTTTAGGACCAACTGAATTACTCTTCTCTATGGCCATGGAATAAACTTCCCCCTTCATTTTGTAAATATATCCTTGACCATCTTATATAAAGGTAGGAAGGCACATTATTTATTTAAGTAATTGCCCCAACAGTAGATAGAGATCTGTATTGTAAAGTATTGAAATTGTGTGAGAAGGATAAGAGGAAAGGTAATAAGGAGGAAAGAGTTAAGCAATGGGTTTGTGATCTACGACTCCTATTATTGGACAAATGCTCCTGAAAAGAAAAAAAGAAAGCAGGTAATCCAATCTAATCTACTTGTAAACTTGCTGAAAATTGACCTTATTAAGCAGACTAATGCTATTTGTCAGAAATAAAGCACTCGTCTATGGAATGTTTATAGCAGAATGTCCTTGGTTGAGGATTGCTTATGGTAAACAATTCTAGAATTTATGGTTTATGAGGCGTGGCTTCCTGGAAAAACATGTAAGCTGCAGTACTACCTGGGTATAAAAATGGCAATGTTTCATAACTAAATCCTCCCTGAAGTATGATGTAATTCACACACTTAATTTCTTCATCTGTCATTCTGAGCCAAAGAGTGTGAGTCCAATATGGAAAGGGGGAAAAAAATGGGGAGCCACATTCAATTGTCTAGGACCTCTCCTTGTTTAGTT
Organism: Leopardus geoffroyi; assembly: GCF_018350155.1. Lineage (NCBI taxonomy): Eukaryota > Metazoa > Chordata > Mammalia > Carnivora > Felidae > Leopardus > Leopardus geoffroyi. Next base: position 168,839,816 of record NC_059327.1, read on the forward strand.
CTGTGTCTTTTGATTGCTTATAAATTGGAAAGTATTAGTGAACTTGATCCTGGGTAAAATCTACGATTAATATGAGTTTATTTTTACAATTTGACATTTTGTCATGGCTCAAGTGGAAAATAAGGTGTTTACCTCCTATTCTATTTCACAGATAGGAAAGCTTTCTTTAGCCTTGCATAAATCTTCAGAATGTGAGGGTTCCCTTGATTCCTAATGACCCCCATTCCTCCACTCACCTCTCAAGATGCTCCCTTTAAGGGGTTTCATTTTTCTCTTCTTGGAGAAATACAATCCATAAGCTTAGAATCATAACATAGAAATCCTTTGTCTACCCCAATGTCTTATCTATTCAGAAGACTGAGGCATAAAATTCACTAATGAATTTATAAATTTATTTATTTATTTAGTTGATAGAGAGAGAGTGTGTGAGCAGGAAAGAGGGGCCAAGGGAGAGAGAGAGAGAGAGAGGGAGAGAGTCCTAAGCAGGCTCCATGCTGAGCATGGCGGAGCTTGATCCTGAGACCCTGGGATCATGACCTGAGCCAAAATTAAGAGTCGGATGCTCAACTAACCTTGTGAGCTACCCAGGTGCCCCAGTGATTTTATCCTGTAGACAGTTTTTCTCTGCGGTGAGCAGAAATGAGTAATGATCAGTGGCTCTACTGATTCCACTCTGGATGGCAGGGAAGAGAGAAAAGGAACTTTGAGTATATGTGGTTCTCATTGACATATGTAAAGAACGAGGGGTTTTCATTCTAGGCTGAGGCTGGATTCCTTTCAACAAATTTGAAATCAACCATAGATTGTTTGATCCTTAAGAAGGATCAATTTCTTTCTAAAGACATTCCTTTTTATTTATTTATTTATTTTTATTTTTTTTATTTATTTTTTTCAATATATGAAATTTATTGTCAAATTGGTTTCCATACAACACCCAGTGCTCATCCCAAAAGGTGCCCTCCTCAATACCCATCACCCACCCTCCCCTCCCTCCCACCCCCCATCAACCCTCAGTTTGTTCTCAGTTTTTAACAGTCTTAAAGACATTCCTATTTAACATAAATAAGAAATTCATTTATTTTTAACATAACTTCAAAAATGATTTTTTAAACAATATACTCATTTTTCCCCCCTGAGGCATGTAGTCTTTCCTTTCCTTGGGTTTCATAACAGATGTCCTTTATTGGGTCCTCAAATTATTCACACTTCTTTCTGATTTGGCTACAAATCAAGGGTTTCCATGACTCCCATCTCAGACTTAATTATTTGTTATAAGGGCTCACAGAACTGAGGGAAACATTCACTTACTATCAGGAGTTTATTATAAAGAATGCAAAGAAAGAGATATTTAGGGCAAGGTCTGGAAGGATCCTGAGTATGGGAGCTTCTGTCCCTGTGAAGTTTAGGGTTCACCACCCTCCTGACATGTGTATGTGTTTACCAACCCAGAAGCTCTCCAGACCCTGCCATTTTGGATTTTTATGAAGGTCCCATTATGTGGACGTGGCTGATTAAATCAGTGACAGCAGGTGATTAACTCAATCTCCAGTGCCTCTCCTCTCCCAGGAGGACAAGACGGTAGTACTGAAAGTTCCAACCCTTTATTTTTTTTTTTATTTTTTATTTTTTATAAGATATTTACTTCTTTGGTAAGGTTTCCTTACAGTTGTGGCATAATCAATTTTTATAAATCTCTTCAGAAATATATGAGACAAAATTTATTTTCTTTTAAAGAGCTAGAATATAAGTACACACAGACTCTATCCACTACATCACATTTTAAAATTATGTATTTCCAGGGCGCCTGGGTGGCTCAGTCGGTTGAGCATCCGACTTCCGCTCAGGTCACGATCTCGCTGTCCGTGAGTTCGAGCCCGCGTCGGGCTCTGTGTTGACGGCTTAGAGCCTGGAGCCTGTTTCACATTCCGTGTCTCCCTCTCTCTCTGCCCCTCCCCCGTTCATGCTCTGTCTCTCTCTGTCTCAAAAATAAATAAACGTTAAAAAAAATTTAAAATTATGTATTTCCAATCATGCATTAATGTCTCACACTATAACTTTATTTTTATTTATTTTATTTTATTTTATCCAGCTTCTTTATTACAGTTCTAAGTTTAAAAAATTATGCTGTCATAAATGGGAACAAGGGAAATAACATCATATTGACAAAAAAAAGTGTTGAATTCCCATGAAATAGGAACTCAGGATTGAGATGTTAATAACATATATAAATTGAGATCTCTTACTCACAATTGAGGTATGAAGTTTCTAGATAGTACAAGTTTTATCTTTGAATGAGACAAAAATATCCTAACACCAACTATTTTGTTTTTTGTGGGTTTGTTGTGGTTTTTTTTTTTTTTTTTTTTTTTTGGTCTTTTCCCTTTTCCTCACTGTTTTATTTTATTTTTTTTGTATTAAACATAACTTATTGTCAAAATGGTTTCCACATGGTTGATTACCAGCCTCCATCCTGAAGCTATCTAGAGACCACTCAAGAGTCACATTATTAACATAAACTCAGGTATGGTGGAAAGGGATTCATAAATAACAAAAGATGCTTTTCTCAGCTTTATCACTCAGGAAATTACTAGGGTTTTAGGAACTCTGTGTCAGCAACCAAAGACAAAGACCAAATATACGTTTCTTATTATATCACAATATCATATTGAACATGTCATTTAATCTTCTCAGACTGTTTCCTGTCATTCCAGATGAGAAAAAGAATGCCTGCCTTGTCTGCCTCATGGAGCTTGGTGAAGAACAAGCAAGATCACGTGCAAAAAACTCCTTGAAAACAATACACTGCTTTAAGATATAATGATTATGGTTATATGCTTGAAATCAATATCATCTGGAGATTGTTCTACCACTTTATATATAAATATGATTAATTATAATTTCCAGTATCGTATTCCATGGAAATCCAAAGTGGTTTCTAGGATCTTCCAGTACCTGGGAACTGATTGTCTCCTTGATCCTTCCTCTGCAACAGCAGTCCATTTTTGGACATCAGGAGAATTTTGGCTCTTTTCCATTTTTCACAAAACAAAATAGTGATCCAAGTGATACAAAGCATTAATGAGTATAGTAGTCTTTAGCAAATATTTGGTTGGCATGATCTCCTAAATAGGGAAATTTACACTATGGTAATGAAATCGCCTATAATTCAGCACCATTCATCCCTGGTTCTTAAGTGTTTTGAGCATACAATAAAGAGAAAATTCCACTGGCTCTTCCTCCATGTAGTCCTGTATGTCATACACTTTCTTTTCTTTTCTCATCATTTTCTTTGATGATATCTTTTCTTTCCTCCAACATTTTAGAAGCAGAGTAAATTGATCTCCTACTCTCATAAAGAATACTTTGCCCATATTTCCCTAGTTTATCAATATAATTTCCAAATACATTTCCTTCTTAAAAATAATCATTACTGTAACTGTTAATAAAATATGTATTGAATTTCTATACTCAATAATAGCAATTGAAAGCTACAATCTTTCTGACGTACCTCATGATAACCCTGTTAACTAGATTAGTATCCTCATTTTCCTTTTGAGGACACCGAGTCACAAAGATGTTAAATTACTTCCCACATTTCAGACAACTAGTAAATAGGAGAGAACATTTCAATACTAACCTGACTGATTTATATTCTTTGCTTCTAATAATTACACTAAAGATTTTCACCGAATTTATTGGTTTTTGAAGGGATTTTAGAATGAAAATAAAATTGTGATCACAGAGATAAATAAAATACAACATTTATGGACCAAAGGGCAATGTATTAGGTTCATGTCAGGAGTAGAAGATGTGTACTATGTACTAGAAATATCTCTTTAGACCTATAAATTTTTTTTTTTTACCAGTTGCTTTTGATAGAGAACCCAGATATGGGATTTAGTGCTTGTGTTCTATTTGAACCAGCCATATGAGAATTCCTTCCATCCTATACATTGCTCACTTCTAAGAAAGATTGTCTAGTTGACTTGTTTATAAGAATATTAAGGATTTTATTTTAAAATTTTTCAGGTATATTAATAATTTAAAATATAACAAATACATTTAAAATAAGTTTCTCATTTGTTTTATTTAGAGAAAATTAAGTTATCCTCATGAGTGGTAGACATATCTGATCCTGAAAATTATGGTCTTTAGGTTTTAACATGCTTAGCAGCTAAACTTCTGTGTTATGTTATATACTTATTAAGAGTTTGCATAAAAATTTAATGGCCAAAACAGCTGAGGTCTTCAGTTGCATAATTGCTTTAAAGTTTAACTTGCTCCGTCACTTAACTTTTTCTCATTGATCTAAGCTGCATACACAACCAAAATAAGCATAAAACTTCCCTTGTAGATATGTGCGCTAGGGTCAATGATGCTGAAGGACAAACATATAGATTTTGTCATTTGCTTCATCTGAGAGCAAAAAGATGAATTAAAACATTTTAAAATAAAAACATCCATGTATATTGCCTTTTTTTGGTCCAGAAAGTTTATAGAAGGTATAAAGCTTTACTCTTAATTCATCTGAATTTCAAAATTATGGAAATAATGATGCTCAGCAGAAAAATCTATAATGACGATTGACTTTTCAACCAGCAGCCATACAACACTGTCATTAAACTGGACCCTGGCTTTTATCATTTATGTGGAGAGGCTGGATAGTGCACATAGTTAATGGCAGATGGGTGCTTTAAAATGAGTAAAAGTTTACTACTAACTAATGAGTTTTCAAAGCAGTAAAAATTGGTGGGGGATGAATAAGTGCTGACGTAAGGGCATACTTCATAATAGGAAGCCAGAGGAGTTGTGCATTGTTTAGCTCACATAAGTCATGTCAGATATTAACATAGTCTCACTTTGAATATGTTTACATGGCCAGCATTTGTGATCACAAAGTTTCTGCAAAACAACAAACACTGTCTATATAATAAAGGAAGAATTCACAGAAAAGAAAAAAAAAACATGCTAAATCTAATGAGATAAATGAATTATAGGACTATTAAAGAGAGAAACCTGTTTGTATCTGTCAGAGATTTCTATCATGTTCTATTTCTAGAGTTTGAGAGAAATCAATGAATTTTCACCGGGAAAAGTGTTGACAAAATAAAAAAAAAATCATCAGTAAAAATTGCATAACTTTCATTACTAGAATTTTTATCACTAAATTTCCAGGCAGCTTGTTTGTGTTATACGCTATAGATTTTAAATTAATACAGATAATTAGAAGGAAAAGACTAATTATTTTAAAGATTTTTTTAAAGTTTTTATTTATTATTGAGAGAGAGAAACAGAGCATGAGCATGGGAGGGGCAGAGAGAGGAGGAGACACAGAATCCAAAGCAGGCTCCAGGCTCTGAGCTGTCAGCACAGAGCTGGACACAGGGCTCGAACTCACAAACTGTGAGATCATGACCTGAGCTGAAGTTGGACGCTCAACCGACAGCCACCCAGGCATCCCAAGACTAATTATTTTAGATTATCGTGGAATAGAAATTAGTTTTCTTTACATTGATCTGTGTTCTAATTTGTATTTATTTATAGATAATAGATAACTAAATAGATATACAAGTTATATAATATGAGAAAAGTTTCTGGTTCATAACATTATTTCAAATATACATATACAATTTATATTTTTGTGTTGTTAAAATAATCTTCATTTGTTTTACTGGAACTTTTCAATGTAATCACATTTCTTGAAATTATAACGATATAAAGCTATGGACATAAATTGGGACCATATGTTACCATAAATTAGGGCTCAGAGTCACTAATTTACTCTGGAGATTTTTTCCTTTTAGAGTACTTTTATTTTCATTTAATTTTATTTCTTTTTAAGGTTATTTATTTTGAGAGAGAGCCGGGGAAGGGCAGAGAGAGAAGAGAGAGAATCTCAAGCAGGCTTCGTGCTGTGAGGGAATAGCCCAACTGGGGCTCAAACTCAGGAACCACTCATGACCTGAGCCGAAATCAAGAGTTGGAAGTTCAACCGGATGAGCCACCCTGGTGCCCCAATATACTTTGAAATAGTACATAGAGTACAGGTTTTCCTGATACTGAAAGTGGAGCATTCCTATGATACTTTAATAAACCAAAATGGTGAAAAGGGAAGAGATCCCTTGCGTTTTGAAAGTTTGTGTTATGCCAGTTCACTTTTACTGAAGGCTTTCATTAGTACCTGCTTTTGGTAACCATAAGAAGTATGAACAGGATTTTTGCTTTTTCTGAAAAAAAGTTGTTATTGTACTAATATAGGTCTTTCATAAAAATAAAGTGGCATAACTTTCAGAAAGGGGGTGGGGGATATCTGCATAATCCTAACTTTATAGAAGATAACACACATATACACTATATATGCTCAAGGAAAGTCTGAAATTATATCATTTAGAAAGTAATAGTGATCATATATAGGTGGGTGGGATACTTTTTTATATGCAATATGTTTTTAATAAAAAGTATAATTTTGCGATAAATATATTCCATATTAAAAATCCATTAATGGAAAGAATTTAAAACAGCTTTCTAAAGGATTTACAAATATGTGAGTTTTTCATTCAAGATCTCTCATTGGCAACCACAAGAGATGTCAGGACTACAGTTGAAAATAATTCCAAAAAAATGTTGAAATCCTCCTGCAAAATTATCTTTAGCCTTCCCCATTTAATATACAGTGAGGGCAAGGTGATTTATTATCAGCTCAAGGAATAACCACTTTGATTTGCATTTCAAAACTGTACTTGATGGCTTTCTGGTTTGCATTAAGCTTGATAATTTCTTTTAGGTCTTGGGCCAATCGATTTGTGTTAATATGCAGAAATGCATTAAATTAAATGCGTTGCACAGATGATAGTCATCAGATGATTGTTTGGCTATACCCTTTTGTAGCAGGTGAGTAGGAATTAGGGGGAATGCCTTGCTGTCTATTTCAAAATATCAATTGAAAGACGTAAGACATTTGATGAAATAAAAAGCAAAGTACCAAACTACATATTGTACGACACCTCTTTAATCAAGAATACTCTTAAAATATGCACTGATGTGTAGAGATAATTTGTTCTGGAAAAAGAGTAAATCTCAAATAGCAACTCTGTAGTTGGAAATTAGATTCTGCTGTGTCTTTCCCGAGGGCTTTGTCTGAGATCTATGGGATGATTCAGGTATATATTTATGCTCAGTTGGCCTGCAGACTTAATAATTTCTGCCACTTTTTGTCTTTGCATTTGGTGACCCTCTTCAAACTGTGGTGTTGGTTCACAACCCTCTCAGGCCGGGTATAATCCGAAACCGGCCCCCAGCAGGTGGAGAGAAGGGAGACGCTGAAGGAAAGGAGTAGGACACTCCCAGTTGGTAGGTGGCAGTTTTAATAAGCAAAAGGAACGTACACCAGAGGCTTGTCCTGGGCTGTGGCCAGACAAATGGATCTGTGTGCCGCCTGCCAGATTGTAAAGGTTTGTAAAGAGGCCTTAACTGGGCTCACTTATATATACGATGCAGATGTTCTTAACATCCTCTGGCGATCTCAAGGCTACGTCTTGGGACCAGACTCTGGGAGCAAGAAAGGCAAACAGAACCTACATTCCAAGGGCAGGCCAAGGGTTGCGGAGCCTCCCTGTGCCCAGGTCCGGCTCACGGGTCAGAGGTCAAATCGGCAGTCCGTCTTTTCGGTGACTTTCTCCAACATATGGGAGCCAATCTTTCCCCAGTGTCACAAGCAGAACTAAGTTTAAAAACAAGTCACAGCTTCTAGATAATGGAGAATTTCGATATCACTAGCAAGTTACCACTTCTCAGATACCCACATATTGTAATGGTTCTTTCACTTAAACACTGTGGTGCTGCCATGATGTGTTCCTTCAGAGCTGCCACGTTTTTGGTAGTAAATACGGTTTTGAAGATTACTCATTTGGGAGGGCGAATAAACTTCATTTAATTACTTAATGTTGCCACTTCACTCCCATCTGAACTATGAAATATAACAAGACTAAAGAGCAAAATATTGATTTCTGGCTGCCAATAATTTAGACATGTGCTTCAACAGGAACTTCTTCTGAGATTTCTCACCAAATTTTGCTTTTTCTTTTTTCCTTCGGCCAATATGACGCAGTGGATTGGTAATCATTGCAAAACTAGTCATAGAACCGATGAATTTTTCCTCTTTTTGAGCCCATTTTATACATCTGTATAAAATAGTTATATAATATTTATATATAACATATTATCTATGCATATTTTAAGTTTATTTACTTATTTTGAGAGACAGCGTGAGCGGGGGGGAGCAGAGAGAGAGAGAGAGAGAGAGAGAGAGAGAATCCCAAGCAGGTTCCATGCTATCAGTGCAGAGCAAGACATGGGGCTCAATCTCACAAACTGTGAAATCATGACCTGAGCTGAAATCAAGAGTGGGAACCTTAGGGGCACCTGGGTGGCTCAGTCGGTCATGAACTCACTTCAGCTCAGGTCATGATCTCACAGTCAGTGAGTTCGAGCCCCGTGTTAGGCTCTGTGCTGACAGCTCAGAGCCTGGAGCCTGCTTCAGATTCTGTGTCTTCCCCTCTCCCTGTCCCTCCCCTGCTCATGCTCTGTCTCTGTCTCAAAAATAAATAAAAACATTAAAAAAATTTATAAGAAAATAAAAAAAAGAGTGGGACACTTAACCGACTGAGTCATACAGGTGCCCCATAGCATGTAATATATTATTATATGTACTATTATTACATATCATATATAACATATATAAAACATATCAAAGATATATATGAAGGAATCATTTTTTATTAACTCTTGCTTTTCCATACCATTATTAGACTACCCTTACATATTAGTTAAGAATTAACTCAATCAATAATACCAGAGAATGCATATAAATGCATATTATTAATTTAGAAATATTATTTATCTCCATTTAATTTCATTCTCTTGTTCTCTGTTGAGAAAGACTAATTGCATAGTATGAACTAGGCATTGTGCTAGACATTGAGAAGGAAAGATAAAAATATTAAGATGCTTAAATTATAAGAGGTCAAAGCCTGAATGGAAAGTCAATCATTTACAACGTAATTACCATTGACAAAGGCTAGAGTAGAAATGTTAATAGCATATCATGTAAGCACATGTGATAGAGCCCATAACTTCGCTTGTAGAGTAATGGAGAAATTCATAGGAATGGTGATATTTAAAATACCAATAATTCTGGCTCTGCCTGAGAACATACTATTTCTCACAGTCCGCATTGCTACAATGATCATCCCAGATACCCTCAAGTGTTGACTAGGGTCTCAATAGAGCTCCAACTGGTCTCCCTGCCTCATTCTTGCCTCTAGAGTCTTCCTCCCACAGCAAACTGACCCTCTTGAAAAAGCAAGCCATGCATTAGTTTCCCAAATGAGTAAAATAATGCATGTCTCATAGGTGCTTAATATTTGTTGAATGAATGAATGAATGAATGAATGAATGAATCAGTGACCGGGAATTTGCCATTGAGACAATTTAGAGAAGGACATACTAGACTGATAGAAACACATGTAACAAATCAGACTTGTAGAAGCTGAAAGTGAAATTTAAAGTATTAATAAAAGAACATGACATGAGCCTTGACTTACCAGTCTGACCAATGACTGCTGGGACCAGTCACCATCCCAGTGAACACCAGCTGAATATCAGCCCAGTTGAGAGAAATTATGTCTTTGGTGATGAGGGCAAGTTATTTCAGCTAGAATTTAAGTGATTAATAAGGAATAGAGGAATGAAATGGAAAAGTAGATTGGGTCCCAAGTTTGGAGATCTTTGTGGAAAATTCTATGAGATCTGATTAGGAGCCATTATCCTCCTTTCCAGAATGCTAGCAGACTTTGACTTTAAAAAAAAAAAAAAAGAATCTGCTGTATACTTTCACATGTTTAAAATGCTCCTATCAGAAACAAAAACTGGGTAAAATCCTTCTCAGTGGTACAGGTGATTATGCCTCGAAAAGTCAATCTATCTCTGCTATTATAGTTTGAAATTTTGGATTGACAATAACAGAAACCCAACTTGAGCTGGCTTAAGCATAAATAAAAAAAGACAAACATTTTTTTCTAGGACGTAAGGGTGCTTCATAGAACTCATGGACAAAGATGCAGCTGGGTCCCAGAAACAATTGAAAATAAACCGAGTGTCTCTACATTTCATATTGCTTCTCACTGCTGGTCTGCTTCATCTTTCATCTTCAGACAAGCTATTTTTCAGAATAAAAGCAGAAAAATAGTGCCACCAAGGTCTCTTAAATCTATATGTCATCTCCTTGAGCAAAGAGTCAGAACCCCAACTCCAAATTTACATTCCTAGAGAATGTCCTTGATTGGCTTGGATGTTAGCGTCCTGACACTGGACTACTTAGATATAGCCGGGGGGGAAGTAATGCAAGATGGATTGGAATAGATATCCTATTCGGCTGGCAAATTAAATGTGTCTAGGAAGCAAGGTCACATTTTATGAGCCTATAATATGGAAGTTACAATCATAACTCGGAGTATGTGTTGAAAGATGAAATGGGTTGCCATTGTTATCTGCTATAATTGGACAGTAAACATCTAAGTTTTATCATCAACATCTGGTAAAATTTCTTGCATTTAGTAAATGCTCAATAAATCTTTACTGTGTTGATCTAGTTTATCATTGCTTCTCGGCTACCTGCAAGTGAGGAGAGTCCTGGCCGATATCACAAATCTAGTGGGCAACAATATATTGTAACGCTTCATAATGGAAACTCTTTGTCATATTCCCCAGGTTTTAATTTGGCGTTTTCTTAATAGATGGGTGATCCTGAGCAAGTACTTCACCTCTCTGTCTCAGTTTTCTCTGCTGTGAAATGGTCGTTAAATTATTAGTACTTTACAGGTTTGCCACGAGTGTTGCATTAGATGAGCGATGTAAAGCACCTGGAAGGCTGCAAGTGTCCAATAAATATCAACTGGCCTAATTGCCCCTGGTTATTTTAGTAAAAAAGAAAGATAGGAAGAAAGAAAAGAAGTGAAGCCACCAGAGTTTTAGTTTTTGCTTAAGTTGTTTTGGCTCTTAAAATGTCTTAATAAAAATTTTGCTTTTATGAAACAAAATGAATATAAATAATTTTGAATGTACCAAGTTGTACTGTTTTTTATTTAAAAAAATTTTAACGTTTATTCATTTTTGAGAGACAGGGAGAGACAGAGTATGAGCGGGGAAGGGGCAGAGAGAGAGGGAGACACAGAATCTGAAGCAGGCTCCAGGCTCTGAGCTGTCAGCACAGAGCCCGACGCGGGGCTTGAACTCACAAACTGCGAGATTATGACCTGAGCCGAAGTCGGACGCTCAACCAACTGAGCCACCCAGGTGCCCCAAGTTGTACTTTTTTAATTAACTTCAAAATCTTGGGCCTCACTTTACTGTTTATTTTTTTTAAAAAATCTGCTAACTAGCAAAGTCCAATTTGAATTTATAAGTGGAGATGCTTGAAAGTAGTCGGGTACTAATACTTTGGTGAGGGGAATAAGATCTCTGAACACATTTTATTTTCAGTGCTGCTGGGATTATTTGTGGCTATTTTTTTAGTTGTGTTTTGTTTTGTTTCATCTTTACACAAATGTCTGTTTGGGGACAGTTTATGCTGGGGCACACTACATCTTTCCAGAACTCATTTCCAACTCCCTGCACTTCTTAGTTGAAAACACTCAGAAAGATCAATAGGAAAAACTGTAACTTTTACAAGGAAGAGGTTTTTATGATTCATATCTTCCTTTTCTTTTAGAAGAGGCTATTCTAAAAAGCTATTTTGGGATTTCTATTCTCAGTGCACCGTGATAAAGTAAACTTCAGGAAAGTTACAAAACCACCTTTTTCAGGAGCAGTAACTCAAATGGTGCTTCAGCTTTTCAGTGACAGAAATGATACCCAAATCCTATAATGGGAAAGCATTATTACTTTTGTGCTCCGGTCAGATTAGTTGATGAAATCCTGGATTTCTATATTTAAATTTCTCTGCATAAAATGTGTTGGAAACTGTACAGCCCTATGGTCACTGACATTTGGTCTGGTGGATACTGGACATTTATCTAACTAGTTAATCTATCAAATGCAGCGTGTAGCACTGTGTTACGTACGACCAGGCAATTAAAGGCTTTGGGTCATTAGGAACAGTTAAAGGAGCACCATGCTTAACAAACTCTAGGCTTTGAATGAGGATGCAGATAAATTTCACATAAGTATTTTAATTCAGACTTGAATAGCTTCTAACATTAAAAGGAAGCCCTGGGGACCAGGTGGGGTCCTGGCAAAATCTAATTGATTTGTAACAGTGATGGAGCTTTCTAACAACTTTCATTGAATATCTCAGTATGTATATTCGGAAGGACTTGTCAGAAAACATAATCAGTGGGAGATATTCGAAAAGGAAGGGATTTTAAAATAAAATTAGTGCTTAGAAAATTATTGAAAAGATAGAAAAATATGCAGCTCGCCTTTAAATTTTTCTGTAGCTTACAAGGAAGGAGAAAACTGTAGACATTTTTCTGATGTAGACATTTTTCTGAGTTGTAGACAGCTCTCTTGCCTATATACCTAAGGAAGTTGATTCCCGGAAAAAAATGCCCCAAAGTGCTGCAGAACCTCGTGTCTTCTGGAGTTTGTGTACTGCCTGAAGAATGGCTCCTGCTTTTCTTCCTCTCTTTGTATCTCACCTGAGCCTTTTCATGACCAAACATGAGGAGGGATCTTTCCAGTAAGAGAGTGTGAAAATGTAGTTTTCAACTCTCCACTCCCTGCAATGCAGAGGAGTGCAGAGAAGGCATTGGACGTGATGCTGAGATGCCAAGACACCTAGCCACAGTTGAGTTCAATTTCCTTTTATATTCATAAAGAATTTCCAACAAAGTTGTAATGAACTTTGAACAGATGCCATTTTGAAGACTGTGTCTAGGAGAAATGATGATTATCTTTACTTGTTTCTTTCCTACCTCTGTTTAAAATAGACTGGGTTATTTGTGCCATAATTGTGAAGATAAAACCACTGGTTTTATTATTTATTTGGTCTCATGTCCATATTTCTTTTTTTTTTTTTTGATTTTTATATACTCATCTTTGAAATTCAAAAAAATAATGTTAATTTCATTAGAATGTGAGGAAGATTAATCATGTCAATTCCTACGAGATACCACATTATGGAGGATGAATAATTTTCCAATTGATTTTGCAAATACCCTAGTGCTATTTCCTCCATTTGTATGTAAGAAATGTACAATGTAGAAATTCAGAACACAAAATCAAAAACCGGTATGTGAAGCATTTCTGATTTTAATGTCTCTTATTTGAATGAGAAAGCATTAAGAGGATGAATAGAAAGTAGCGTTCAGTTGCAGTAATGTAGATAATGTGATTTAAACTACTAATAAAATACTCGGATGAGGCCTCAGCTCCTTTTCTGCATGTTCCCTGTAAACATGAATTCTGTCTCTATAATCATACCAGAAAAATGCAGCCTTACCAGAAAAACATGATGCTTGTTTAAAAGAAAAGTCCCGCAATAGGCATAGGAAGGGTTATTGTTAATGCAGAAGTACATCTCTACCCTAGTTCAATAAACGCCTGCCAATGGAGGAGATTAGAAGGATCCTATAGAAAAGGTAATTTTGATTTACTTGTGGGTCCATCACTAAATAGACAATAAAGACTCAAAGATTAACAACTCCCCAGATTTGCTGGATGATAATGATCAATAACTTTCTATATGATAGTGAATGATGTGGATACAGCATAAGATAACAGCAGAAAGTAAACATTACAATGCAAACTGCATTATATTCTTAGCACATAAACAAGCAGAGCCAGATTTGAGGTACGTTTCCACATTGACAAGATTCTTGGATATATCTGGGAAATAGATTATTAGACTCAGATAATTGCCTCTGGAAGAATAATAATTTAAGCATGTGGATTAGTGTCATGACAATTGTTATAACATTTATCATCATTAGTTTATCTTATAAATAGCATAAGTCTCATGTATTAGTTTTTCTGGATCTAAATTCTAAATTGGACTGTGACATTGTCATGCTATTCTCTATTTTTGCTTGTTTGCATTAACCTTTTTTAAAAATATGATACAAAAACTTATGTGTGCCTATTCTAAAATATTTAATTGAATTGATATGACTCTTTTTTGTTTGGTTTTGTTTTGTTTTAATGAGATAAATAAACACACGTTTAATGACATTGTTGGACATATTTGGCATCCTTTAAACTAAACAGAGCAAAAATTCAGTTACTAAGAATTCATTCAACAAGTGTTTATAGCAATTGAACTTAACAGCTCTGAAGAAGATAAAAGTTAGAAAATATGAGACTTTTTTCTCAAAGGTGTACCTATATGTTTGAGTTGCACTAAAGGGAAGGTTCTACTTTTGGTGCTTTTAACTGAAATTTTCAAATAAGTTCCTGAATAGTAAACTTACAGAATCATGATTATTTATAAGAAATAACAGTGAATAGAGTCTGAAATATAATTGACTCTCAAGCTTCCTGTTTAATTAACATTTTGACCAAGTTTCCAAAATGTGCCCAAGTCCCATTCTTGTATATTTCCTTTCACCAATAATTTAGCAATTTCCTTATACTTAAAGAATAACTCCAACTGTTATTTTGGATTAATCTTCTTTAATTCATTACTATTACTTCCTTCATGAAGAATTTATTTTAAAGTTGTCTATCTTATGAACTTATTCTGGTCATCAGTAAATATATATAAGTAAATACATATACACATATGTACATATGCTTCTTTTTTATTTTTTTTTTATTTTAAGGAGACTCTATACCCCACTTGGGGCTTAAACTCACGACTCTGAGATTGAAAGTCACATGTTCTACTGAGTCAGTTAGGCGCCCCTACCAAGGTTATTTTTAAGAGGCAATGCGATATGGTGACCAGGAGTTAGTGCGATGGATTGGGGAATGGTGTGTCTGAAAATTCACCAACTGAGTGACCTTGGACAAATTATTCGCTCTTCCACCTACAAAATAAGGAAAATAACAGTGTCTATCTTGCATGATTATTGTTAAGATGAAATGGGAAAATGCATACAAAGTAGTTAAAATAGAGTCTGGCTCAAGTAAGTGTTCAACAAACATAATTCTACTAATATAAGATTACATAATTATATAGTCCTGAAACAGAACAAAGCAGAAACACATTTCAAATACTCATTAAATTTTGTCAATAAATTATTTTTTATAATCAAGTTGGAGATCAGTGGCTCATTGACTTAAGGACACAAGTATGAGAATCACAGAGAGAAGAGGTAAAGTTAAACAACTGCTCCAAGACTGTGTACAGCCCACTGCTCCATTATGAGTGTGACCCAGCCAGGGATTTATAAAGACTGGAATCACTGACTTAACCACACTGTTTCAATTTGATGGCTTTTTGTATCTCTGATTTTCTGAGTTAGTATAAAGGAGAAACTTGTTAGAATATTTCTTTTTAAAAAAAAATTATTTATCTTTGAGAGAGAGAGGCAGAGAGAGAAGGAGACAGTGAATCTCAAGCAGGCTCTGCGCTGTAAGCACAGAGCCTGATGCAGGGCTCGAAACCACGAACCATGAGATCATGACCTGAGTGGAAATCAGGAAGTCAAGAGTTGGGACACTTAACCAACTGAGCCACCCAGATGCCCCTAGAATATATCTGAACTTAAAGGTTCATAGAAATATGTTGTATATGCATTATTAATTCACACAAATGAGATTATCAGAAAACAGAATATCATTTCATGATATTAGAGTGTACTCACTTATCGATTATATCTTATGGAATGCTGCAGGATACTGATATCAGTTAAAGTATTTCAACTTGATTGTGCTTTTCTTGTTGTTTTTTTCTCTAATGCCACTTTGGTTTCTTGCCTATAACCGAGTTGAAAAGAAAACCAAGTAGGGATTAAAAACTTGGATATTTATATACCTATTTCAAAATCCTATTTGCTGATTTCAAATGCAAAATGTTTTTATCTGGGAACTGTTATGAAATCCTCCAATTTCTCTGAATTGTCATCAGTTGAGAATATATAAATGCAACATCTTCAATATGGCAAATATATGTATTTATCACAACAATTTTTTCCTAAAGAGTCAAATTGACCTTTAAAATAGAGAATTCTTTTTTGAGTAATTTTACGTTTACAGAAAAATTGTGTGGAAAGAGCAGAGAGGTCCCACATACAACATTCCTTGCACCTCCACCAGACTTCCGCCCACCATTAACATCTCCCACAGAGTGGTATGCTTGTTATGATCAATGAACCAACAGCTTGATGCGTCATTATTACCCAGAGTCCATAGTTCACATTAAGATTCTCTCTTGGTGTTACACATTCTAAGGTTTTTGGACAAATGTATAATGACATGCTTTAACCATTATAGTATCATACAGAATAGTTTCACTGTCCTATAAGTCCCCTGTTCTCCATCAAATCATCCCCTCCTCGCTCAATCTCTGACAACCACTCATCTTTTTCCTGCTTTTTCCATAGCGTCATATTGTTGGGATCATGCAATATGCAGACTTTTTGTATTGGCTTCTTTCACATAGTAATATGCATTTAAGCTTCCTCCATGCCTTTTTATGGTTTGGTGAGTCATTTCTTTTTATTGTGGAATAATATTTCATTTTAAGAATGTTCCACAATTTTTCTATTCACCTACTGAGAGGCTTCTTGGTTGCTTCCAAGTTTGGGCAATCATGAATAGAGCTGCCATAAACATCCATGTGCAGATTTTTGTATGAACATGTTATCAACTCATTTGGGTAAATTCTAAAGAGTGTGATTGTTGGATCATATGGTAAGAATATGTGTAATTTGGTAATAGATTGCCAAGATGTCTTGCAAAGAGGCTGTACCATTTTGCATTTCTACCAGCAATGATTCAGAGTTCTTGCTGCTCCATATTCTCATCAACATTTGGTGTTGTCAGTATTTTGGATTTTCGCCATTCTGATAGGTATGTAGTGATATCTCATTGCTGTTTAATTACACTTCATTTCAGTTAACCTAAGTGAATTTAATTTCAATTTTAACTGAATCTAATTTTCAATTCATAATGGATATACAATCAGAACATAATTTCTGTAATTTTGTTCCCATCCCCATTTTTCAGTTGAATTACATGTAGTAGAAATTGGATAAGACTGTGTTTACACATTGACTGAAGCCAATAAGGTTGACTCTTGAACAATGGGGAGGTCAGGGGCACCAACCCACATATAGTCAAAAAGCAGCATATAACTTTGAACTCTCAAAATTTTAACTATTAATAGCCTATTATTAACCAGAAGCTCTACAGATGGCATAAACAGTAGGTTAACACCTATTTTATATGTTATGCGTGTTATATTCTATACTCACACAATTAAGTAAACTAGAAAAAGAAAATGTTATTTAAAAAAATCATAAGAAAGATAGAATACATTTATAGTACTGTAGTGTATTTATTGAAAAAAAATCCATATATAAGTTGACCCATACAGTTCAAACGCATTTTGTTCAAGGGTCAACTGTAATAACAACTGCAACAGAGTTTTAGGTTTTTCTATTTCACATACTTGGCATAAACTTAATATTGAGAATGAAATCCAATATTCTTGGATGACATGGTAAATAAAACATTTTAGCATGAATACTTTAGTGTCTATTCTAGTAGAATTTGGCCAAAAGACACGAATCATTAGAGATAAAATAGTGGAGTAGTTTATTTGCTCAAATATTTATGTAACAATAAAATGTCAGATACTCAGAAAGTTCACACCCCCATGTACATGCATTGAATAATTACAACTACTCTTCAACATCAAAACTAAAATCATCCTATAAATACTTATGAAAGGGTTATGTTTAACCAACAAAACTAATATAATAAAAATATTTGGGGATATTTATGTCTTTATTGTAATTACAAATGTATTTATTTTACTATGCTACTCCTCAATTTCACCCCAACCCTTCCCTCTACAGGGAGAATTTGTTCCTCTTACTTGACTAAAATTTTCTTTGTGGGTTTGTGGAAGTATGACATTTACTTTTTTTTTTCTTCCTCTATAAAGCGAATCTATGGTTTCTTATAACTTTCCTTGGAATAGAAATAGCCATAAGAAAGTTGTAACTTGCTAGTGTTACAGTACCATAAACCAAAATGAAATTGGTAAATAAGACCATACATAATTAGTGACAAATTGACTTTCCCTTGCTAATTGATGTTATGTCAATCTTGAGCTTGGATCAGGGACTGAAAATTAATTTAAATGATATATTTACAATGTACACAATATAATAGTTGTTGCTGCCCTATTCCTAATACAAAGTATTAAATGTTGCTCTCAAGTTTGGGATTATTGGTATTATAGGAAACATAATTACAACTGATCAATGAGCAACTACTAAGTAGCCTCGTACATATGTAAAGTCAAATGATCTGTTCTTGATTGATTGTTGAAAAATATAATTCTGTGTTTAAGTAATTGAATAGAATGTTATTTTTTAGATTCTTATAAGAAAATAAAACCTTGAACTCTTGGTTACTTATCAAAAATTCTAGTTGTAAGAGTTGATTTAACGTCAGAATACCTGAGGGGATTCATTTCTACAGGTACCCAAAATTTCATCTTAAGATAAAGCTAGAATATGAAAACCCTAAACCTCATAGCTTGGTCTCTAGTTAATATTGCTTCCAGTGAAATGAGCTTTCGGTCTATATCTTTGACTCACAATCACTTACAATGGAGGGTGTTATGGATAAAAACTCTATTCATATCTATTGTCAAGAACATCATACATACTTTATGAGAACCTAGCAGAAACATAATGTCTTAGAACGTAATTCTAAAGAAAAGCTGTTTTTCTTCTAAGCAGTCATTTTTTTTATACCACTGCAAATAATAATAAAAAAAGTCAAGAAAGTCATCATTTTTGGGGCAACTGGTTGGCTTAGTTTGTTGAGTGTCAGACTTCAACTCATGTCATGATCTCACGGTTCTTGGGTTCGAGCCCCATGTCAGACTCTATGCTGACAGCTCGGCGCCCGGAGCCTGCTTCAGATTCTGTGTCTCCCTCTCACTCTGCCCCTCTCCTACTCACATTCTGTCTGTCTCTCGCTCTTAAAAATAAATAAACATTAAAAAAGTCATCAGTTTTTTTCATTTTTTACGTATTAGGCACTTTGCACTATATATGTAATAATACATTAAATTTTCACTAATTTTCTATGTCATAGAAAGCCTATGGAATGAGTACTATTCTCATCTTCTAAGCTACACAATTTGATGTTTGATTCATATCATACTTCATTAAAAATCTTAGGGGTGCCTGGGTGGCTCAGTCGGTTAAGCGTCCGACTTCAGCTCAGGTCACCATCTCGTGGTCCGTGAGTTCGAGCCCCGCGTGGGGCTCTGGGCTGATGGCTCAGAGCCTGGAGCCTGCTTCTGATTCTGTGTCTCCCTCTCTCTCTGTCCCTCCCCCCATTCATGCTCTGTCTCTCTCTGTCTCAAAAATAAATAAAACGTTAAAAAAAAACTTAAAGCATTTTTAAAACATACATTATACAACAAGGTGAAATAAAAATAAAAGATAAAATTAGGGCAAATAAAATTAGGGTACAAAGCTAACTACATTTCTCAGCTGCTCTTGCAGTAAGGTATAAACACAGGACTGAGGTCTGACCAATAAATGTGAGTAGAAATGAGGCATGGCAGTTCAAGACTGGGCCCTAAAACCCTTCTCATGTTTCATGCTCCATTTTCCCCAATCTGTTGGCTATATCTTGATGCCCAGGGCATTCTTGACAGCCAAAAATTGCAGATGGACAAACTTCTGTCAACACAGGTCCTTGAAGGTTGATGTACAGAGTACAAAAGGCAAAAATAGTGGTGCTGAAATTGCCCCAGAGATAAACCAACTCAAGGCAAAAGCACAATTTATTAAAAGTAATTCTTGATTGTGGAAGGTTAAAAATTATATAGTCTGGTTATTCCATGATTGAATGTTAAGCTTCATTTGGGGGCTCCTTAAAAGCATCCAGAAGTAGAGACGAATGGTCAAGATTTCAGGCAATCCTTAGGAGTACTCTTTCTTTCGATTTATTGTTTGTTGAATGTTGAGAGTCAGAATTTTTTTGTGTTTTTCTTCTTGAAAAGTTCCTAAATATAGATATATCATGCTTGTATTTAAAGGCAGAACTATGTGCACATAAAAGTCAACTGGATGGGTATTTGAGTTAACATCCTCTTTTGAAAACTGAAGAATCCAAGGGGAGACACATCCAATTTGGGACACATGTGAAAACCACGGAAGTAAGATTCTGTTTCGTCTTTGTTTTTTTGGGTGTTTTTTTTTTTTTTTCCAAAAACAAGTATATGAATTTTGCACTATGAGTGGGGGCCTGTGCTCTGAAAGTTGTACAGAGTATTCATTTTTTATTGCTGTGAACCAAATTACCACAAAATTAGCAGTTTAAAGCAACACTTATTCATTAGCTCTTGGTAGTGTAGGTCAGAAGTCCAAGCACAGCACAGACAGGTTCTCTGTTCAGAATATCACAAAACTGAACTCAGGTGTTGAGGGAGCTGAGTTCTTGCCTGGAGGCTCCAGGGAAATTTATGCTCTTCTGCTCATTCAAGATGTTGGCAGAATTCTTTCCCTTGTAGTTTATAAGACTCAGGTCCCCATTTCCTTGATGGCTGGCTGCCAGAGGCCATTTTGAGTTCCCACAAATTGTGTCACTTACCATGGAATCTCCTCCATATTCAGAGCCGGCTACAAAGAATCTCCCTCTTATTGAATCCACCTCACTCTTTGAATCTCTGACTTTTTTTTTCTAACCTTTAGATTCAGCCTCAAAGGGCTTGTGTGATTAGGTTAGGTTCACCTTCCAAGACAATCTACCCATCCTAAAGTTAACTGATTTGGGACCTTAATTTCATCAGCAAAATCTCTTTATAGCAGCATCTAGACTACTGTGGAACTGAATAAACAGGAGAAGTTGTGAATACACAGGGATTTAAGAATTTTGCCTTAGAATGCTGCCTACCACATTCTATAGAGATGGCCAGAATAGTTGGAAACTGGAAAAAATAAAGTTTTTCCTAATGTTGATCTGTGAAGTCTGGGCATATTTGGGACTTGCTTTTATTGTTGTTGAAGATTGTTGAGGATCACTGGATATGAATTCTCTAATTCTCTATGCTAATCTGATTCTCAGCCTTATTATATTCTTAAACTTATCTTCCTTTAACCTAAATCATTTTATCTTTTGTAGTATATGTAAGCAATATCATGCCTTTTGTGGAGAAACGTTGAAGAATAAATACATTTCAAAAGAGGATCCTATTTCCATGACTCCATTTTTTTTCTGAGATAATATAAAAATGTTGTGATCTTACTAAGTGGAAAATAAATGATATTAAAAAAAAAAGTGGTAAAGGAGTAGCTTCACTTGGGGAAAAAAATGCATAAAGCCTGTTTGGTGAAGGATATAGACTGGGCTTCTCTCTCAAAGCTCCTTAAGTGTTTGTTTTACTACCAGAAAATCATTTTACTTCTATAGTCCTAGAATTCTATGAGAATAATTTTTAAATTTTGGATAAAAAATTATTAAAGGTGCAATAAAGTACAGTAAATTAAAATATTTGAAATATCATATATACTAGTTTTATAGTGCCTAGAAATTGTGTAGATGTTTATAAAATAATAATGAAATAAATATGAGATATTTTTAAAATGTACTGGACATATTCTACATAGCTTTCAAGGGAAGGGCAGAAGAAACACAATCTTTGAGTCCTTGAAATACTCATTATTCCAGAAAAGCACTGAAATTATATATCAGCTTAGAATGTCTAGTGTCTTTTTCAATTTAAAAATCACAAAACTGCATGCATCAGTAACACTGTTCTATTGAAATTAGATCCTATGAAATTTTCAAGTTGAAGGAGAGTTTGTGATTGATGGATGTGTAAAGTATCATCTTTCTATAATCCTCAATTTTTCTTCATTGGGGAGTAGAATCATTTTAGCAAGCATTGTGCTCTGTTGGTAACTTTAGGAAAACAACACAACAAAAAAAAACCAACACTGAACTTAAGATCCCTGAAAGTTATTCATACATTTTAAAAAATATAAACACTTGGCAGAAAAAAATCAGTTAGGTTTTACAGCACCTTTATAAACAAAGGGAGTGTGAACATGCCTTATAACGGTTCACACACTTGTGTGTGTGTGTGTGTGTGTGTGTGTGTGTGTGTGTGTGTATGAGAGAAAGAGAGAGAGAGAGGGAGGGAGGGAGAAACACATGTTAAACATATTGGTTTATGTGTCTGTAAATGAGGTGAATGCTGAGAAGACATCTCCTATCGTAATTCTTCTTGGTTAAACCATTTATCAAAATAATGACCTTTTTGTGGGGGTGATATATTGATTTTCTTGGGAACGTTGTCTTGGACACTTGGAAAATTTAGGCTTTGATATGCTATATAACACTGTTTGCATTTCCTTGGAGAGCTAAGGAGAAAAACAATTATAAAGTATAAAGAAAATATTGTTGTAAAAAATCTCTGTCTTTAATTGAAATGTATCAATGTGAGGAACAACACTTTTTGGAATACATCAAACCTTCAGAAAGGTATTCATTATTTCTATTTCAAAGTAAATAACCACTGACAATACAATTTCCTCAAAGTAATAACAGACAATGCATCACGTCTGGGGAGATATATCTATCCATTTTATAATTGATAATTACATTGCAGACGTAAAGAATGAGCCACATGTGAACAAACACTTATCCTAAAGCTTTTTTCAGGACGTTAAAATATCTAGTATGATACATTTTGGATACTAGAGGCAAAGAAAAACTAAAGACAAACGTGGTAATCAGGAAAGGGGCCTGACTGTGAGGTCCGTAACCAGCTCTAGGGTTCTCAGCAAGTTGCTAAAACTCTTTAAGGCTCAGTTTCCCCATAAATTGAGTGGGGCAAATAATACCTCATGCACAGCATTTTGTGAGAACTCAATACACATAGTCAAATAATTATTGAATGCCAACTGATTCCATGACTATGATAGGTACTAGGGAGACAGAAATGAGCAAAAGTGCCACTATTTGTTTTTTTTCATTTAAGTTTTTATTTTAATTCTAGTTGGTTAATAGACCGTGTTGTATTAGTTTTAGGTGTACAATATAGTGATTCGACAAAGGCATGCATCACCTGGTGCTCATCACAAGTGCCTTCTTCTTTACCTAATAATTTTTAATTTAAATTTTAGTTAACATACAATACAATATTGGTTTCAGAAGTAAAATTCAGTGATTCGTCACTTACATGCAACACCCAATGCTCATCACAGCGCCCTCCTTAATCCCCGTCACTTGTTTAACCCAGTTTCCCATCCCCCTCCTCACAGGTAGCCCTCAGTTTCTTCTCTATACTTAAGAATCTCTTTCTTGATTTGTAGATGATATAATATTAGCCCTAAATACTCCACCAAAAAACTATTAGAATTAATAAATGAATTCAGAAAAGTTGCAGTTTACATAATCAATATGTAGAAATCTCTTGTGTTTCTTTACACTAACATAAACTATCAAAAAAGAAATTAAGAAAACAATCCCATTTAAAGTTTAATCAAAAGGAATACCTGAGAATATCTAGGAATAAATTTAACCAAGAAGATGAAACATCTGTACACTAAAAACTATGGCAATGATAAAAGAATTTGAAGAAGACACAAATATACAGAAAGGTATTCCATGTTCCAGTCCATGCTCGTGTATTGAAAAAATTAATAATGTTAAAATGTTCATACTACCCAAAGCAATCTACAGATTCAATAAAATCTCTAACAAAATTCCACTGGCATCTTTCATAGAAACAGAACAATCCTAATATTTGTATGAACTACAAAAGACCCCTAAGAGCCAAACAATCTTGAGGAAGAAGAACAAAGCTGGAGTTATCATGCTCCCTGAGTTCAGACTACATTACAAACCTATAGTAGTCAAAATAATGTAGTGCTAATATGAATACAAACACATACAGAAATGGAACCGAATAGAGATCCAGAATAAATTCATGCATGCATGGTCAATTTATTTATGACAAGAAGCTAAGAATATATAACAGGGAAAGGACAGTCTCTTTAATAAATAAATGGTGCTGGGAAAACTGGAAAGCCACATGCCAATGATGAAACATGCCAATGGTGATGAAAGCCATCTAACACCTTACACAAAAATTAACTCAAAATGGATGGAAGACTTGAATGTAAGACCTGAAATAATAAAACTTCTAGAAAAAAAAAAAACATAGGCAGTAAGCTTATTGATATATATAGTTACTTGACCCTCAAAGTAAAAGCAACAGAAGCAAAAACAAACAAGAGGGACTACATTAATCTGAAAAGCTTCTTCAAAGCAAAGGAAACCATAAACAAAACGAAAGGGCAATCTACTGAACGGGTGAAAAAAATATGTGTAAACCATATGTTTGATAAGGGGATAATATCAAAAATATATAAAGAATTCATATAATTCAGTAGCAAAGAACCAAACAATACAATTTAAAAAATAGACAAAGAATCAGAATAGACATTTTCTCAAAAAAGACAGAAAGGTAACACATACATGAAAAGATGCTTGACATCATTAATCATCAGGGAAACACAAATCAAAACCATAATGAGATCACCACATAGCTATTAGAATGACTATTGTCAAGACACAATAAATAACAGATGTTGGTGAGGATGTGAAGAAAAGGGACCCCTCAGAAACTCTTGGTGGGAGTATAAACTGGTACAGCCACTATGGAAAACAGTATGGAGGTTCCTCAAAAGCTTAAAAATGGAACTACCATATATGATTCAGTAATTTCCATTTCTGGGTGCATGTCTGAAGAAAACAAAAATAGTAATTCAAAAGGCATGTTTACCTTCAAGGTCATTACTTATAATAGACAAGATATAAAAACAACCTGTGTCTAATGATGGATAAATGGATAAAAGAAATGTGATATATATATAACGGCATATCATTTAACCATAAAAAGAATGAAATATTATCATTTGCGACAACATGGGTAGACCTCCAGTGCATTATGCTAAGTAAAATGAGTCGATGAAAGATAAATGCCATACTATCGCACTGATATATCAATTATAAACAAGCACACAAGTCTATAGATACAGAGAACAGATTGGTGGTTGCCAGCAGGGTGAGTGGTAGGCAAAATGGGTGAAGGTAGTCAAAAGGCACAAACTTCCAGGGATAAAATAAAGAAAGAAGTCATGGATAAAAATCTAATGTATAACATAAGAACTGTGGTTAATAATACATTATTCCAAATTTGACAGTTTCTAAAAGAGTAAATCTCAAAAGTTGTCCACGCAAGAAAAAATAATTTATAACTACGTATGGTGATGGATGTTAACTAGACGTACTATGGTGATCATTTCACAGTACATCCAAATATCAAATCATTAAGATGGGCATCTGAACCGAATATAATGTATGTCAATTATACCTCAATAAAAAAATAATAAACATGCAGAAACCATATGAAAACAGAGCTGTATAAGACAGGAAAATAAAGAAACATGTCGTGCCTATGGTACCACTCAAACAAAGATACAAATCTATGTAAAATTGTGAAAAAAAAAGTTTCATTTAGGAAGACTTTTTGTTCAGCGTGGAACAAGCTTCAAGATTTTAGTTCCTGTTCTAAGTTAAGACTCCGGAAAGTCATTGAAGTGTCGGTTCCTCATTTCTTTCCAGTTGCAATAGTGTCACTTAAAGCCACCTGAATGAGTAGCACCAGATGAAAAGAAGTGACTGCGGATAACAAATGGGAATGCAAATCATTTTCTCTATCTCTATCATATCTGTATCAAAGTCATGCTTTGATGTCCTTCTACACTGGAGGGAAATACACATATTAATTCAGGAGGAGGCAAGAAAGATGCCCCATGTGCTACCACAAGAAGGTTAACAGTTTAACATAACTCTGACTCTCCTGTGAGAATTAGCTTAGAAAGATAGAGTATAATTATTCATCATTATGGAGGTACAAGCCTGGCCTCATTAGTCAAGTTGAGATGAAGCAGATCACTTATTATTACTGTAAATCTTGGGTTTAAAATAACTAGCACTTTAAATATGCTTTATGTTTGGTCAAGTTGGAAAAGCCCATTTGAAATTTAAAAGGCTATACTGGACGTAATTTATTAGCCTTTTTAGAAAGGGTTTCAGAGGAGAATATGTTCATTGTATATCAAGAAATGTTCAAGGACATAGAGCAGAGCTTGTATTTAAGAGGCCACAGTGAACACAATGTGCAACGCCCTTGGCTACATGATAAAGATAACAAGGATCATCTGAGCATTTAAATATCGCTAAGCAAATCCATAATAATTTCTTCTGACTGAGACAGATCACAATATCACACACTCTACTGACACAACGTTGAGTGAATGGGTGCAAACAACAAAGAAAGAGACTTTCAGGATGTGGCTGGCTGACAAAGATCCTTTAGTTGGCCTCCCTGGAAGTTTGCTGTGTGCCCCTTACGCCTGTTATATATATGCAGCAAGTATAGTGAAATAAACTTTCCAGTAATCCTAGGGTTTTTGCTCTTCATCGTTGGTATCCTTCACTGGTGGTAATTTGGATTCTAGAGGGAAGCATTACTTTTTCCAGTCCCTATAGCCAGGTTTGTCATTTGCCCTTTTAATGTCGATCATATAAAAGATACCATATCAAGTGACTTACTGTTGGAGTACAGCGTTAAGATCCATGAACACAACGACTTGTTTATATTGGTTAACCCTCTATCCTTAGTATTCAGTCTGGTACCTGATACAGTTAACGCTCATTTAGCAGTTGTTCAATAAATGAATAAACAAATCATTTCGTTATAAATAGCTACTGTTAGGGGCACCTGGGTGGCTCATTCGGTTAAGTTTGGCTCAGGTCATGGTATCGCGGTTCATGAGTTCAAGCCCCACTTCCGGCTCTGTGCTGATGGCCCAGAGCCTGGAACCGGCTTCAGATTCTGTCTCCCTCTCTCTCTCTGCCCCTCCCCCACTCATGCTCTGTCTCTCTCTCTCTCTCTTTCTCTCTCTCTCAAAGTTTAACTGGCCATACATGTGTGGGTCCATTTCTCCATTTTCTGTTCTGTTCCATTGATCTGTGGGTCTGTTTTTGTGTCAGTACCATACAGTCTTGATGATTACAGCTTTGTAATACAGCTTGAAGTCTGGAATTGTGATGGTTTTCTTTTTCAACATTACTTTGGCTATTCGAGGTCTTTTCTGGCTCCATAAAAATTTTAGGATTTTTTGTTCTAGCTCTGTAAAGAATGCTGGTGTTGTTTTGACAGGGACTGTATTGAGAGTGTAGATTCTTGGGGCGCCTGGGTGGCGCAGTCGGTTAAGCCTCCGACTTCAGCCAGGTCACGATCTCGCAGTCCGTGAGTTCGAGCCCGGCGTCAGGCTCTGGGCTGATGGCTCAGAGCCTGGAGCCTGTTTCCGATTCTGTGTCTCCCTCTCTCTCTGCCCCTCCCCCGTTCATGCTCTGTCTCTCTCTGTCCCAAAAATAAATAAACGTTGGAGAGTGTAGATTCTTTTTAGTATCAACATCTTAACAGCATTTTTCTTCCAATTTATGAGCATGGAATGTTATCCCATTTTTTGTGTGTGTCTTCTTCAATTTATTTCATAAGCTTTCTATAGTTTACAGTGCATAGTTTTTTTTTTTACATTTTTGGTTAAGTTTATTCCGAGGTATTTTGTGGTTTTTGGTGCAATTGTAAATCAGATCAGTTCTTTGATTTCTCTTTCTGCTGCTTCATTATTAGTGTATAGAAATGCCACAGATTTTTGTACCTTGACTTTATACCATGCGACTTTGCTGAATTCATGTATCAACTCTAGCAGTTTTTTTTTTTTTTTTGGTGGAGTCTTTTCAGGTTTTCCATGTAGAATATCATGCCATCTGTGAAGAGTGAAAGTTTGACTTCTTCTTTGCCCATTTGAACGCCTTTTATTTTCTTTTTGCTGTCTGATTGCTGAGGCTAGGACTTCCAACTTTATGATGAACAACACGGGTCATGTTTCTGACCTTAGGGGAAAAGCTCTCAGTTTTTCCCCATTGAGGATGATATTAGCTGTGAGTCTTTAGTAGATGGCCTTTATGATCTTGAGGTATGTTCCTTATATCCCTACTTTCTTGAGGGTTTTTACCAAGAAAGGATGCTGTATTTTGTCAAGTGCCTTTTCTGCATCTATTTAGAGGATCATGTGGTTTTTATCCTTTCTTTTGTTAATGTGTTGTATCACGATTGATTTGTGGATCTTGAATCAGCCCTGCAGCACAGGAATAAATCCCACTTGATAGAGGTGAATAATTCTTTTAATGTATTGTTGGATTTGGTTTGCTAGTATCTTGTTGAGAATTTTTACATCCATGTTAATCGGGGAAATTGGTCTGTAGTTCTCATTTTTAGTGGGGTCTTTGTCTGGTTTTGGAATCAAGGTAATTCTGGCTTTGTAGAATGAGTTTGGAACTTTTCCTTTAATTTCTGTTTTTTGGAACAGCTTCAAAAAAAAAAAAAATAGGTGTTAACTCTTCTTTAAATGTTCGGTAGAATTCCCCTGAAAGTCATCTGGCCCTGGACTCTTGTTTGTTGGGAGATTTTTGATTACTGATTCAATTTATTTAATGGTTTACTTCTCTACATATTCTTCAGCATCTCTCATCTTTCTTGCACCTTAATCAAATCCACCATCACTTCTTACTTTAGTATGAAAAACTTGCTAAAGTGGCTTTGAGCATTTTCTCTTGCCGCTTTCAACCCACTATCCATAGTGCAATTACTCGGATCTTTAAAAAACGAAGTAAACAAACCAACAAACACCAAAACTGGTTTTAACATTTTCTTGTATAAAACCCTCTAATGGATTCTCCATGTATTCCAAATAAAGTACAGGATCCTTACCCTGCATGACATGGTCCTATCTCTCTCTCTAGCCCTGTTTCCCATGTATTCCCCTGGGTTTTTTGTTTGTTTGCTTGTTTTGTTTTTGTTTTTTTTTTAATTTCACAGTCCTTTTGAACATTTTCAGATCCTTAAATGCACCAAGCTATCTTCCACTGAAAGCCTTTTGCACATTCTCTTCTGTTGGACTGGAATTTTTCTGGTCCTCTTTTCAACCTGACCCTGTCAACACCTACTGATCCCGTTTGTCCATGGTTATATGTCGCTATCATGAAAAAAAAAGTCTCCCCAAACTTCAGTTTAGGCTATGGCCCCCTGTTACACACTGTAGTAGAACCAAGCACTTTTCTTCCAAATATAAATCATAATTTAAATTTAACTTTATGTTTATCTTCTCTGCTCGAATACCTGACACATGAGGGTAGGATCAGGTCTTTTATTTTTAAGTAATCTCTGCACTCAGTGTGGGGCTCGAACTCATAACCCTGAGATCAAAAGTTGCATTCTCTACCGACTGAGCTAGCCAGATGCCCCAGGATCAGGCCTTTCTGATTCATAACCATCTAACACAGTGCCTGCCTAACAAAAGTGTCCAAGAATATTTACTAGATATGTAATACGTTTGTAACTGAGAACAAACTAGGACAGCAGCAAATAACATCCACGGTAAATGTTGCTTAGCGGTGTCTGAATTAACTTTAGTAATTTTCAAGTATGTGTTTTCATTTTTTTAGCTTCTCTACATAGTTTAACTATAATAAGCATTTCTTTTTCAAACCACAGACATTGAAAAGGAAAAACAAATGACAGAATCCCACAATTTTGAGCCTGTGGACAAAATATGGGCAGAAGTGGTACCAGTTGTTCCTCCCTCTTAACTCTTGCTCCTGTTTCCAAAGTAAAAAATGTCCTCCTTCTTGCTTCAGCTGGATGTGGGAGGTGAAGACTTTTCAAGACCCCTCTGAGACCAACTCTTGGTAGCAACCAGTTTTCTGTGGTTGCTCTCCTTGTTCCAAAAGGAAATGTTGTCAGTAGTCAAGTCTCAGAGTGTGAAGGAAAAAGAAAGGGGTGATCCACTATAGTCTCACCCAATGGTTCAAACATTTAACATATAACAGTTTTTTCTGCCCAGGCTCCCATCACTGCCTTTTGCAAAAAAGACAGGATCATATTGTAGATGAGCATGAGGGTTGAGAGATATTGCCACTGCCACATTAAGAAACACAATCTGCCATGGGTCTCAGAAGATTCTTCCAATTTAAGTCTCCTTCTAATTAAGGGATAAAGAAGAGATTTAAAAAAATCAAAAACCATCAGGCTTCTGTTATGAAGGAAACTACAAAATGTTTCTAATTTTTTGCAGGAGTAGGTCCATATCTGCTTAAATTTCTTAGGGATAAGGCTCTTAGCTTAGAATAATTTCAGGCCTAAACTAACTTTGTTTCCTTCACTCCATAGTCCTCTACTATGTCTTTTCTAATGGATGATTGTTTGGGCAGTGACGTCCACAAGTCTCAGGTAAGACAAGTGGACGCACAGGCTGACTCTGCCAAATTGTATAACTGAGCAGTAAAACCTTGTTTGCAGTTTAAAGTTTATATCTTGTATTTTGGGCACAGAGTAAAGTATGAAGAGAGAAAAACGTCAAGGAGATACAACTATTGCGTCTTATAAACATAGACTAAATTGTTTTTGCCATTTACACACACACACACACACACACACACACACACACACACATCTTCTATTACCTCTCTCCTTCCTTCAAAATTCATTTTCCCTAGTGTAAAATGATAATAATAGTAACTTTCAGAGGATTTTTGTGACGATTAAATGAAATAGCACATATGGAATATTATGTTTCCTGAAAAACACAGGGACTCAAAGAATTTTAATTATTATTATTATAGAGAATTTATTATTATTGAGGTTTCATTATCTACTATATCAAAGAAATCGAGAATGAAAATTTTCATTGCTAAAACATGTCATTTTTACTTGAAGAGATTGTTATTTCCAGTTCCCTGTCATTTTTGAGGAATTATCTTATCATTTGCTTTTTACAAAAGAAATAAAGGGAGCTCAGAGGAGTTAAGTAGGTTTTCCAAGGTCAACCAATTAACGAATTCAGAGGACATAATTATAACTCACGTCTTTTGTTTCTGGGTGTCATACTTAACACTACACCAAGGTGGTCCTCATAATGCAGATTTTTATTATCTTTAGAATGATAGCAAAAGATAGAATAATATTCCTTAAATGTTACATTCTTCTTAAGCACTTCTTTTTCCTCCATAGCTGTAGGAAGAAGGTACAAGGTGTATTATTTTATTGCTGGATTAATGAGAAGTCAAAGCCTCGGGAAAGTCTGAGCATCCATTGAAGGTTACACAGTCACTAGGTGACCAAATTGACATCAGAACCCAGTCAGCCATTAGTGTTCTCTCCATCGCTACGCGCTGCTCAATGATAACATGAGGCTTTTCTCTAGAACCTTGTACTTTTCAAGATTCAAACATCCATTTTCTCAAACAAGTTGTCAAAAAGGGTCATAGGTCTTTATAGGTGGGAACTTCCTTGCAAATTAAGTCACAAATTAAATAGTTCAGAAACAAAAGATAAAAAGTGTCACAGCATCTTTCAGTATAAATACATGTGTCTTGAGCCCTCCTCTCAGGTTCTGTATC
Source organism: Leopardus geoffroyi (assembly GCF_018350155.1). Taxonomy (NCBI): domain Eukaryota; kingdom Metazoa; phylum Chordata; class Mammalia; order Carnivora; family Felidae; genus Leopardus; species Leopardus geoffroyi. The sequence goes on from NC_059327.1 coordinate 168,871,550, forward strand.
ACCACAATGTGACAGAGAATCGTTAAGCTCACTACTTTGCTGACCAAAAGCGATTAGAAAGACTGCATTAAATTTTTAATTTTTAAGTTGTCTCATTGTGTAGAAATCATTTGGAGTGAGTTATTTTTCACAAATTTAAATATAATCTTTGATTATTTATACATAACATTGGTTAAACTATATTTCATGCTATGAAATAATTTTCTTAAACAAGTAAGACTTTTTAACATTTCTCTATCAGTATAATTATCCTTTGGCCCTGAAGTTCTGGAATACGATGGCAGTACTGAAAGAAAGGATACTTAATTTAGTTGTGAATTTATAAGAATTAATAAGCAAATAGCTCACTATTATAAACTTTCAGTAGATCAGCAGAACTGAAATAAATATTTGATTAATATCTGTCAGTAACTAGATTGTTTAATGCCATAATATATTTGGAAGCAAATAAAATGTGTGTGCTGTTTGTGTGTGTTGGGGTGGGGGGGTGTTTACACACATATACACATACACACACACACAGCCCACACAAATTCAGATACACAGTCACAATTCTCATAACTTCAGATTTGGGACATAAATGTTTAGGATTTTTTAAAATAAGGACACAAGAAATAGCTGCTTATGTCTTCCAAATAAATTTCGACAGAGAATAAGATGACTGTAATTACCATTGTTAAATTATTGATTTTAGAAAGCACTTTATATTAAAATAGCTTGCTGAAATATAGTTCAAATATAGTTTCTAGTGGAAACAATCATAATTGCCATAGAATAAATGATTTTTCAGGGGTGCCTGGGTGGCTCAGTTGGTTAAGCGTCCAACATCGGCTCAGGTCATGATCTCGTGGTTCCTGAGTTTGAGCCCTGCGTATGGCTCTGTGCTGACAGCTCAGAGATTGAAGCCTGCTTTGGATTCTGTGTTTCCCTCTCTCTCTGCCCCTCTGCACTCATACTCTGTCTCTCTGTCTCTCAAAAACATAAACATTTTAAAAAAATAATAAATCGAATTTTCAAAATAATGAAACCAAAGAAAATTGTTATTTTGAGATCAAAGGACTGATTTCTTTTTAGTGTCAACTGGCAAATTCTTCAAGCAATACAGAATATTCTATACTGCAATTTAATCCAAAAAAATGAAAATTTAATTCATGTTTTAAATTTAATCTACTGGAATTTTAAAATCTGGGTCTCACCTTCTATAACAATGGCTTTAAAAAAACTCACATAGCTCTCGATAAAAATTACTTTTCTTTGATTTTCCATTGCGATAATACCAGGACCACATGGCATTGATTTTACATCTAGAGTGCACTTTCAATTCTCACATCATAGTATTTTTTTTTTTATTTCTCTTGGCCTATTGTTTAAGTGCCAATGTAAAACTTTGAATACATTTTGCTTGTCTGTTTCTTATTTGCATCTTCTAAATTCTGGTCGCTGTTAGTGACACCCCTCCTAGATCAAAATTTATACTTTCAACCCTTTCTCGACAAGTCAACCTTCTTAGCAGTTTATTATTCTTACTGCTTTGTTTTGAGAAACTTCATCTTAATCACATTTTCATTTGATAAAAGACTGACTATGAGAAAAGAATCATTTTTTTTGGTACTTAGAGATGTTTCTAAAAGATTTTCTTAATCCATAGATTATTAGAGTTCCTAAGATATTTTAGAATCTGAGTAGTCAAACCAATGACGGACACTTTTTTATATGTTGTACCTCATTAAGTCCTTACCACGAACCCAGGATTCGGTAATTACTAATCACTGTTATACCAGAGATAACTGGGATAATAGTGATCTTAGTAAATTAGCACACGCAGCAAATGTGTTACTCCAAATTCTGTGCTATTTCTCTTATATTTCATTGCCTTCTTACTGATTGAACGTGCACATATCCCTTCAACATGATACTCCAAGACCAAAAGAGTTGAAGGACTTGATTAAGATTAAAGAGGTAGTTGAAAGACAAAGATGAGATTAGGCATCAAAATAAAATATCCAAGTGCAGTTCCTAACAATACCTGGCACCATGCAGGACATTGGAGAACAAAGACAAATGACACACATTCCCTGCTTTTGAGAGTCTCTCAGCCTGGAGGGAAATATAATCACACTATTAATAAAATGTGTGAATCGTGGATTCTATGGGATCAGGGAAGAGCAGGGCTGCTGATGCATAGATAAAGGTAGGAAAGCTTTTATACAAGAGGAGGCCATTTGAATTGGGTCCCAAAAGCATGAGCATGAGTTCTGCAGAGCAAAAGGGAAGAGTATGTTTCAGGAAGGGGCAATGGCCAGTGCAAGCAGGCAATGTGACCACCACATAGAGATGACGCTGGGAAGGAATTACAAAATGCTTCACGTGCTATAGTGCATGCCAGGGATTTTCATGCTTTAGGTAATAGCGTAGGAAACCATCATACCTCTGTTCTTTTTTCCCAGAGAAGTATCATTTTCCAGTTCGTGGTTTGAAAGGTAACACTAGTAGCATTGTGACATTGATGTTCATAAAATTAGAAAGCCTTTACAGGAATAAACCCCTAAGGAATATATAACAAATAGTTGAATTATTTTCTTAACTGTTATCCTAATAAAACTGTGTGTATGTGTATGTGTGTATGTGTATAATTTAAAATATTTAGGGGCACTTGGGTGACTCGGTTGGTTAAGTGTCTGACTTGGGCTTAAGTCATGATCTCGCAGCTTGGTTTGTGAGTTTGAGTCCCGTGTCGGACTCTGTGCTGACAGCAAAGAATCTGCTTGGGATTCTCTGTCTCTCCCTCTCTGTCTGCCCCTCCCCCCACCTCAAACCTTAAAAAGCTTTTATATCATATGTCTAAATATATATTCTTTATTCATAAATATATTTTTATGTATTTACAATATCCATTTTATTAGCTAGATCTGCATTTTTATATAACGGTAAGATTATTTTCTTTGAATATGTACATAACCTCTTAAAATATATTTTCTATCTCTAGCACTAAAAATAAAGATACTTTAAGGAATAATGAGTATCATATATAACTATATATATTATTTATGTATTTCATAAGTTGTAAACTTTACCTTATTTGATATGGAGAGTCTGGGCATGTCTTTATTTTTTTTTTAAGTTTATTTATTTATTTTAAGAGAGAGACAGAGAGAGCGAGTGGAGGAGGAGCAGAGAGAGAGAGGGCAAGAGAGAATCCCGAGCAGGTTCCTTCCCCCCCCCCTTCCCCCCGCAGTGTGAATCCCCACACGGGATTCAAACTCGTGAAACCATAAGATCATGACCTGAGCTGAAACCAAGAGTCAGAAGCTTAATTGACTGAGCCACCTGGACACCCCTGGGCATGTCTTTCAAATCAACTTGCTGTCTCAGTAATCATTGCTCTAACAAGCAGATGATTCCTTTATGCCAAGTGATCGTGACTGATACAGCCGTCTCTGCCACTCTGTTAATAATTAGGTATAACTGATAGCTCCTTTAGGTTGAATCCTAGGTCAGATGCCTGACTAATATTTTACGTTAGCATATCTGTTTAAAGATATGAGAACGGCTGCACTGAGTCAGACTAATGATTCACTCAGGCTAGCATTCAGATTCTGACATCATTGCCTTATTTTTCTTCTTAACATCAACAGGGGGGTCTCCTCACCCAAAAAGTAAACATTCAAGCTTCCTTCATGCCCCTCATTAGTGATTTGCGCCACAACCTCTTGAACGTAAATGTAAAGTAGAACTTTTGTTGAGAAGGCTTGGAGAACAGGTCATTGCTTTCGCGCGTAACGGCAATGTGTTGGAAGTAGGCTAATTCATCATCTATGGCTCCACATAATACAACTTAAAGCCAAAGACAGAAGAAGCAGAGAGAAAGATTTCAGTCTGCCATAGGGAAAGTTTTTAGAGATGTTGAACTCTGACTGGCAGTATTCAGTGGATGGTTACTGAGAAGGAAAACAAAATTTGGCAGGTGTTCTCTAATGGGAATTAAATGTTAGATGGTTGGATAAATTAAACTGGGATAAATGGGAATTAAACTGTTAGATGGTAAGGGCTGTCAAGTGCGGAGAAAGGGTTTAAGAAAAACTAGTGTACATATGGTTCAGAAAACGTTTGTTGGGGTTATTCTGATATTCGTAATTTCCCCTTTTCCAGGCAGTTGTGATCCACTAGAATTGGTCTTTGAATTTTCTATCTCTTTTCAAATGATTTCATTCTGACTTGAAGCAAGGCATTGCATCAGTTTTAAGAGGATTGTTTGATTTCTTTCCTCATATTTGGTTCAGATTAAACATTTTTACAGTAATAATTGAGATTTTAGGGGAAAAATAAAAGCTGTTCTCAAATCCTGAAACCACTTTCAAAGGTAACTTTTCTAAGTTAATGGTACTCAATTTTATCCACCTCCATGTCTTCGTCTTCTCAACACAAAGTCCTAATTTTTCAGGTGTATTCATGTGGAAAGCTTACTAATAGGCATAATTGTAATTTTAAGAAGAGTCTTTAATTTTTAAAATTCTTTATGATCCTAATTAAATTTCATTTCTGTTCCAATACAGAAGACAGAACATTTAAACTTGGGTCACATAAAGTGACTCATTCATTATAAGCTGTCTAATTTGATATTTCTCCAGGTGACCAAAGCAAGTATTAAAAGAATCATCATTTTTGGAACAAGTGTTTAATAATGACACCAGTATTCTTCCATTTGAATTTCCCATAAAGAAAAATCAAAGTGTCTCTTTAATTAAAATCTCAAGAAATTAAGACTGTTTAATAGAATTAGACCAAAAAAGAAAGAAAAAGAAAGAAAAGAAAACTTGAAAAGGAATTGATTATAAGGAAAATATTATTCTTGTATTTGCAACAAGTTCTGAATTGATCCAAAATCATGAATACTGAGCTTTATTATTGTAATTCTTCAATTAAAGATTTATCATCCATTAAAATGTTTCATGGTCTTAACATTCACCACTGGTTATTCTTTCAAATACTTGTGATGAAGCTATTAGGTTAAGCAAATTAAAATACTCTCAAAGAAGCAAATATTTTATTTGCCTCCGAATTAACATATAACTATTCCCTCTAAATGTTTAATGCTGTTAATAAGACTGAAGTTCCAGTAATAGGTTTTAGAAAATGTTTGTCCTACATATAAAGTTACATTTAGTTACACATAAGCCATTTAAAAACCTCAGGTTGATTCTGTTACTTGTTTACACGTGTGTGCATCATGTCTATGGTGTTCTATGGCCTCCATATTGGCACAGCTACTTAAAGAGCTGTCGAGGTGGAGAGACAAAGACAGAATAGTGCCCAGACTATGCTGACCGTGCTAAGGAAATCCTCTATAATAGAGCTGAAGATTTCCTAGAATGTCGGGCTGTAGTTTTCTACAAAGAATGTAAATTATTGACACTACTTCTTTGGTCCCTTTCCCAATTCTAATTGAGCAACTTTTTTTTTTTTTTGCATCAATTACAATGGCACATTAACACATTCGTTAGTCTCAATAAATGAAGTCTGTGCTGACATAATTCTCTCCTCAATTTTCAGAGACTGTACTATATCCACAGACACTGAACTTGATGAAAGTATTTGAATTTTAATGCAGATTAAAATAGCTTATGAAGTAGGACTTGACTTCACAGCTGTAATCGAGAAAGACAAACATATAACGGTAACTATGGTTAAAAAAAATAGATGAAAGCATTTGCTATTATTCTTGAACCCTGCTGAATAGGTTTGTACTCAGCATCATGCATAAAATGTAAATAGGTTAACAGTGCCATTTGAGATCACAGTTATTTAGAATTACTGAAAATATTCTACTTTAAATGTCAAGGACCCTGTGGGGGAAGTCAGGGTATGGAGACTGACTTAAGAGCCAGGCTGAGGGTGGAAGAGAGAAGGACATATATTTTTCTTACATGCTGATAATTTACCTTTTAAACTCTGGTCTTCCCATGTGTCACTCTGAGTTTCACAAAAGATGCCTCCACACTTGTCCACCTCTGTTCTAATCTGTTTTAATAAGTTTTAGGGCTTCTTTAATTCTCATATTACTTTCTTCCTGTCTTTCTTAAGATAATTTCTTTCTTTTTTTTTTTTTTTTTACTTTTTATGGTAATAATTTGGTTACATTTCACCTATACTTTGTAAACTCGCTTGAAGATAATGAAAATGCTTAACCATCTTTATATACCACCTAATACATCACTTTCTTTTGTACATAGTTGTTTCTTAATGTAAAATTGAACGAATACAGCAAAATGGGGGTGCATTCATAAGCTATTGAGGAGATGTAATTGAGAGGATTGGGGAGCTCCTTGAAGGTACATCAGAGTTGATTCTGAAGTCAACACAGACGTTTCATGGTGAGGAAAAGGATGCACTTATCACCACAGTCATTATTATAGTTGAGGTGGAATTGTCAGAGTTTTAGATGCTAGGCTACTTTGGTAACATCTCTCTATTGCTTACTTTTAAGAAAAATAATACTAGAAGGTAATGTATGAAGTGAAGAATTTTGCTTTCATTGCAGAATGACTACTTTGAAATTGTGACAATTACTAATTTCTATGCGATGGTACTTTGTACCGTAGCTGGCAGAGTGGAAACACTGGATTTAATATTCCTGTTACAATTGCATCAGAGAAGCCTATCGTAGTCCACTAGAAAGAGCACAAATATCAGATTCAAAAACTGGTTTCTCCATTTATGACTCACATCAAATATTTCTCTGAACCCCTGCTTTCTTTTCTGCAGAATGAGTGCGATAACATACTCTTTACCAAGCTTCTAGGGGAATGTAGATATTTTGAAAGGCTTGCTAACAAGTAGTTTTAACAGTGAAGGAAAGATTGATATGACTGCAAACCTACGTAAAATTAGATTGGCTCTCAATTTTAGATATGTAGACTGTGCCTTGTAAAATAAGAATATTTGGGGGGGTGTTAAAACACTAACCTTATGATCTTGAATGAATACAATAAATTCATATAAAATTCACAGCATAAGGTAAGCACATGTTTCAAAAAAAATGTTTAAAGCAACAGATGTTTCTCTTGTTTCAAATACCCTTGATTAATTTTCATATAAACCAATTATGCTATGATCTGGGTTAATATAACATGTACACATTTATGATATTCAAGCATTATTATTATAAGTTATTTTTGGTGTGATAATTACAAGTTCCCATTTTTAAAGGCATATACTCTAGGATTGTGGGTAAAATGATATGGAGACTAGGTTTTGTTTTAAACCAATTCAATGGAAAGGACGAGCAATGGAGGGCATATTGATAAAATAAAATTTTCATCTGTTAATAATTGTTGAGGCTGGGATATATATGAATGGAGTTTATCATGCTATTCTCTGTTCTTTGTGTGTTTTTGAAAGTTTTCATAATAAAAGGTTGAAAACAAAAAAGAAAAGAAAAGATAGAACTAAATTTGATTTGTGAATGGGTTGATACTCTGGAAGCACCACCTGGGAACCTATGTTTCTTATCTTAAAGACTGGACATTCCTAAGAGTCATTTAAAACCTTCCCACTGTAAAGTTAAGTACAGATGATCAACATTTATAATGGAAAAGTCCTGAGTATGATAGACGCATCTGATATGTGCCAGCATCATAAGGACAGGAGCTCCTCAGCAAGATAGGGAGAAGGAGAGTATTAGTAGAAAGTAACAAACATTCAGATTACAGTTTAAACGAAAACTGAATGGATTTTAGAGAAAGGCATTTCAAGACCTAGAAGACAAGAAATGGGTTGGGCCTTGCATCTGGTCTCCTGTCATAGCAAATTAATGCCTTGGTGAGATAGAATTAACAAATGGATTCCCATGTAATTCTGTCCTTGGAAATATTTTGGGGGTCTCTATATGTTTTGTACAACAGCTCATAAATTTCGATTTTATTTTCTCCATGCTGTCAGCGTATATAGCCCCACACGGGGCTCGATCCCACAAACTGAGAGACCATGACCTGAGCCAAAACCAAGAGTCAGCCGCATAACTGACTGATCTACCCAAGATCCTCTTCAATCTAAACTTTTAATCCCTAAACCCCTATTTCTATTTGAAGACCTACCCTAAAGCATATTGTAGAAGACTAGAATCTATACATTTTAAAAATTGTGTTGCTTATCTTTTTCATATTGATTTGTAGGAATTATTTATGCATTCTGGATAAAAGCGTGTTTTTACTTATTATTGCTATGTGTAATATAGGTATTACTAAGACTTTCTTCCATCTCTGGTTTGCCCTTTCATTTCCTTAATGGTGTCTTTGATTAGCATAACTTTTAATAGCCAATTTATTAATTTGATTAATTGAATTAAACAAGCAATTCACAAAGAAATATATATGAATGACCATCAAACATACGAAAAGCTGTCTAATATCTTTAGTCATCATGGACATGCAACTTAAAACTACACAGCATCCAAATGGATAAAATGTAAAATTCGTGAGGTGATAGAGCAAAGGGAATTTTTGTACACTGCTGGCCGAAATGTAAAATTGTTCAGCCATTTTGTAAAAGTGCTCAGCCATTCTTAGGTACTTAGCCAAGAAAAATAAGGTATATGTCCACAAGATTTGTAAATGTATTTCCATAACAACTTTTTTCCTGTGAACTTAAAGTGGAAGCAACCTGGGGCGCCTGGGTGGCGCAGTCGGTTGAGCGTCCGACTTCAGCCAGGTCATGATCTCGCGGTCCGTGAGTTCGAGCCCCGCGTCGGGCTCTGGGCTGATGGCTCAGAGCCTGGAGCCTGCTTCCGATTCTGTGTCTCCCTCTCTCTCTGCCCCTCCCCCGTTCATGCTCTGTCTCTCTCTGTCTCAAAAATAAATAAAAACATTAAAAAAAAAAAAAAGTGGAAGCAACCCAAATATCTCTCAATCAGTAGATTGGATTTACAAACTATGGGTTATAAAATGAGTTATTACTCATCAATTCAAAAGGAACAATGCATTGATATATCTAGCAACATGAAAGAATTTCAGAATAAGCCAAGGAAACTAGACAAAGATGTATATACTTTGTGACCTCATATATATATATGTGTGTATATATATGCCCTCATATATATATGTGTATATCTAACTTGTGTTAGAATCATATGCTTTTAGATATTGAAGAAAACTTCAGTATAACCTACTGCAATCCTATAATTTTACAGATATGGAAAATGAGGTGCAGAGAAGTTAATTGATTTGAATCAAATAAAATATTAAACTAAGGCAGGACAGAAACTCTTACCCATTTTTCAATATCCCCTATCAGGCTGTTTCCATTGTACTATTGCCTCTTTTGATAACAACAACAATGACGGAAAAAAAAAAAAAAAGGAAAGAAAGATGAGAAACAAAATACCAATGGTTTCTTCCTAAGATACAATTCACATATATGTATAGCAATTTCATGAGAAATTTATATGTTGGGCCTTGACGATTAATTGCAAGATTATTTTAATCAAAAGTAGAAGCTGTGATAATTTCAGCAATTTAAAATAAATGTAAAGACTGAGTCCAGATTCTAAGCAGAGGTTTCTACAAAATGAAAATACTTTGTTCTACTCTCTGTGAGAAATGTATTTTCCTTTTTATGCTTTCAGATTTTCTGCTATTGGACATTTTTTTAAACCATACCTTTGTGATAAAACTGATTTTATGCTCAGCATGGAATCTCATTGAAAATATTGGGTGTGGGGCACATGGGTGGCTCAGTCGGTTGGGTGTCCGACTTCAGCTCAGGTCACGATCTCGCGGTCCGTGAGTTCGAGCCCCGTGTCGAGCTCTGGGCTGATGGCTCAGAGCCTGGACCCTGCTTCAAATTCTGTGTCTCCCTCTCTCTCTGCCCCTCCCCCGTTCATGCTCTGTCTCTCTCTGTCTCAAAAATAAATAAACGTTAAAAAAAATTAAAAAGAAAATATTGAGTGTAATTGCATTATTTCAGAGAACAGTATGATTTCTGGTATAAACAATAGCACATGTACTCAAACCTAGCTTAAGTCTTAAATGATGCCAAAACCTATGAACTATCTAGAAGGACAGGATCTGGATTTCAGGAACAAAATTTCTCAAAATAAATACCTTCATCATAAAGTAAGTAAATTGTTAGAATGTCTTCAAGAGAAAAAAAAATTGTTTTGATTAAATGTAAAGCAGAATATTTCTATATAATGCTTTTTGAATAATAAGTAATCCCTAATTAGAGGTTCTAGATTAAAAAAAACGTTTAGAGAAATAAACTTTAACTTTTCTGTATATATTAATGCTAGTATCCCTTGTCCATTATTCAAATTTTAAAGTGTCTCTTAAATGTATATACTTAACTTAAGGAATCAGTATAGCAGATCAAGCACATTTTTTTTTAATTTACAAATAAACTGATAATGTTTAATTGCTCTTTATACTACAAAATTTTTTTCTCCCATCTTCACTTGCCATCATTTGCTATAAATTCTTTCATTTTTTTTCTTTCTTTCTAAATTTTATTTATTTAACTGATTTGGTTAATATCTATCAATCTATAATATAGCCTATCTCTGTAATTCAGATTCTATCCTATTTAAGTATGTTACCAATTAGATTTTAAGATCCTCAGGGCAAGTGCTCTATTTTTAATTTCCCTGGTATCTTTTAATTGCTGCATGTTGCAGGCGTTACATACAAATTCTACTTTATCTTACTCAGCAATTACCAATTCTCATTGATGAATTGTTCAATGTAGGAATAAGCTAATGCTGGAGCAGTGCTTTTCCCTCATGAATGTTTTTCTAAATCTGTAATTAACTATTTCTATGGCTTGCTCTCAGTCACTGCTATCATCATGTACCTAATCATCTACCATTTAAAAAATATTACACTGGGATGTGTGCTGCATGCTAACTGGCTGCATTTTATCATTAACATGATATTACTATACATTTTTATATGTTATATATTTATACTATATTTATTGTTATAGGAATATTACTATAGGTGTTAGATTTAGGGGATATTCTTATTAGTAGTTTTTATTGGAATGTTCAGATATTTATAGCACACAGTTGGTTAAAAAAGAATCCACCTGATGTCTCTAATAATATCAAACAAGCAAAATTGTCAAAAGATTCGGGGTGCCAGTGTGACTCAGGTAGTTGAGTGTTTGCCTTTTTTTGTTTTTTTAATATTTATTTTTGAGAGAGAAAGGCAGAGCATGAGCAGGGGAAGGCACAGAGAGAGAGGGAGACACAGAATCCAAAGCAGGCTCCAGGCTCCAAGCTGTCAGCACAGAGCCCGACGCCAGGCTCGAACTCACAAACTGAGAAATCATGACCTGAGCCGAAGTCAGACGCTGGACTGACTGAGACACCCAGGCACCGCTAGCATCCAACTCTTGATTTTGGCTCAGGACATTATCCCAACGTCATGGGATCAAGCTCCATGTTGGGCTCTGTGCTGAGTGTGGAGCCTGCTTAAGATTCTCTCCCTCTCCCTCTTCCCCTCTCCCCACTCATGTGCTCACTCTCTCTCTCTCAGATAAAAAAATAATAATAATTGTCAAAAGATTCAAACATAATAGGCATAAAAATGTTTCTTGTTCACTAGGCATAAAGAGGATCTGAAAAGTTATAAAATTACACACTAACGCTAAATTGTAAACAATGACCCTTCAGATTAAAGTAGATAGTTTAATTCAGAACTAAATATAAAGGCAAAAGATTATAATTTATGAACAACTATGTTTCAAAAGTATAGTATCAGTTGGGATCTTAATAGGAGATAAAGGTACATTCGAATCAAGGTAATTTGAAAATTTATTTATAAATATATAACTTACAGAGAAGTCCATGTAAATGAAGCATCTTGAAGCTTAAGCTTTATTGGCTTTTAGGGCATTTTATTTTTAGAAAGACGTCTGTGTATTAAGGAGGCTCCCATATTTCCAAGTAAATATATCCACCTGCATGTTCTTGAATTAATCTTAGTCACAAGGTCAATTAACTGCAAGCAAAGACCTTTATTCCTGGTCATGATATATTGTACTAAACATTAAGGTTTTCTTAACAAGGAGGAAAATAAACTATTGATTGGGAGTAAGCAATGTATGGCACAAGAGTCAGTTTTTGATTTTCACAAAGTAAAACCATGTATTTATTCCACTAACATTTACTCTTTTACTTTTTTTAAGTTTATTTATTTATTTTGAGATGGTTGCGGGGCGGGGGGAGAGACAACATTCCTGCATGAGCTGGGAATTTGCAGAGAGAAAAGGAGAAGGAGAATCCCAAGTAGGCTTTGTGCTGTCAACGCAGAGCCCAACGCAGGGCTTGATCTCACCAGCCAAACTGTGAGATCATGACCTGAGCTGAAACCAAGAGTCAGATGCTTAACCTACTGAGACACCCAGGAGCCCCACAAACATTTATAGAATTTTTGCTGTGGGCCAGGTATTGTTCATACACTTCTGTTGATAGTATCAGCATCTGAACCTATTTTGCTCTTCCTAATCAAATGTATGTATTTGTTCTTATTATCCTTTCAAAAAATGGAATACTTATGATTTTAAGCCCTTAAGTTAAAATTAACATTGTGAAAACCACCCCATTTGTGGCATTAATATTGTTGACAATAATTCTAAAGCCAGAGAATAGAAATGAAGAATTCATCAAAATTATTTAGGATATAACTTATTTAAACTGCTATAAAATTGGAAATAGGTCAAAATTATCCTTCCAAAGTAGGAATGCCAGGTTCTGAGGATGGTTGGAAAGAGAAAAATGGCAAAGATAGTTCCTCTTCTATCTGGTGATGGGTGAATGTTGAGATAAGTATTATTAATCAATAGAAGATTTAAATAGCTTACTAATTTAAAGGAAGAAAATCCTAATGATTAAATATATAGATTATTTAAGCAAAATAAAATTCTTAACTTCTTAAATGACTATAAATTTACTAACTGTGATCTGGTATTATTTTTAGTATAGACATAATAGTCCACTATTTCAAATCCATGAAACAAGCCAGGAAATCTTAACCAAGTCAAATCCTCCATTAGTGGAATTACGATAAAGAGTAAAGAGGAGCAGGAGCTTCTCAGAGGAGAAACACACATTTGGTTTTAGATATGTTGGATGCTGGATCGCCAAAATGTCATCAAACAACATGTTGATAAGACAAAGGTGAGTTTATTGTTTACTGTGCTAAGAGAGAGCAATGCCTCATAGTCTTAGTAGCACCTTGGAGGAAAGAGGGCAAAGCTGGCATATTTATGAGGTTTCGAAGACTAGTTTAAGGTGAGTCTTTGAGTTCAAGGATGGGGAATGGGGTGGGGAAGTTCAGGGCTTGTTTAGGACTGGGTAAGGTTCGTGGTATAATAATTCATGACTGTTGGATTCAGTAAGGTAAGGATGTTGCAGCAAAGCATCAGAGAGTCTTGGGGTTTAAACTGCCCTTCAAGTTTTCTATTGAAGAATGGATAGGTCTTCCAGACTTTTCTTAGAACTAGCAATAACACTATTTGCAGCATTTCTCTTCCTGGCCAAGAAATTTTCTGAAAAAGTAAAGTTAGGTTGATAGAGATAGTGAAATAGTAAAATCATGTTAATGCAGACAATGAGTTCTGTAGATGGTTTATATTCTCTGAGATACTGGTTCTAAGAATTAGTAATGTGTTTAAACTGAGATGTGTATATATATATAGAGAGAGCAGAAGGATAGGAAAGAAGAGAGATATGTGAGCTCCAGAGTTTCATGTGGAGCTGTCGGCACAGAGAAAGTTACCCAAATAATGACCATTCTTAGAAGAGCTCTTTGTTCAGAGTCATAAAGGATGAAAATTCAAGAGTCAAGAACACAACCCAGGGAAGGAAAATTAAATCCAGAAAATAGAGAATGCAGGAGCCTAGGAAAGAAAGAAGAAAACAAAAGAGAATATGTAGGAATCAAATTGAAAATTTCAACATTTCATCAAATGCTATGAAAACGAAAGTGGAAGTATCATTTCTCCTCCTACTTTGTTCTACTGCACAAAAATGCAGTATATGCTTTTTCTTTATCAATGAAAGGCCTTCCTCTACTGCATTATATACTAACGCTGCTACAAAATGTAATGCTGCGGAAAGAACTGGTCATTGTAATCCAGAATGTAGTGGTAGAGGACAATTTGCTGTCAACTGTGATAAATTTAAAATTAAGAGGATGGAAAACAATTGTCCTGGCCAAGTGTCCTGGCTAAGTGACTAAGCCATGTTATGTCTGCACTGAGCCAGAGTTAGGTGAAAGATTAATTAATGAATAAATAATAACTTGAAATATTGCTTATAATTAATCCAACAGAGGCAGATTTAACTAGTAGAGTTCAATCAACCTAATCCGAAATGCGAAAATTTTACATGAACAAAATTAGACGCAATTTTTTAAAATAAAACTCCAATCTTTAATGGTATGCTTTTCTATTGGGTACATACTATTACCATACTAAACTTAGCTGTGTTTTACTTATAACATAAAAATGTAACATTCAATGTCTTATGTCAGATGGTTTAATTGTAAGAGATAAACGATTTGACACTATAGGATCCTAATATTATTTATTATGTGGTAGGCACTTTGATTTATGTAACCTAAATGTTTCTGCAAAGTAACCACTGCCAGATCCAGTGTTAAAAAGGAGAAAAATTAAGGTCTGAAGGTCAATTAATTTATCTAAGGTGTCACAGGTAGCGAATGGTAAAATAAATATTTAGGTCTAATTCCAAAGTCCTTGTTTTTGCTGTTTTCATCTAAATTATATGTGTGCTCTTTTCATTGTCTTCAGAAATGAAGAGCCCATCTCATGTGCCTAAGTTATGTTCCAGTAATTGACCAGGTGGTAGGTAGGTGAATGGTTGGATTTTCCTGACAGGATATACTCCAGGTAGCAGTTGGGTCAGGGAGACCAGAGACACTATGTCAATAAAGTATTTGTCTCACAGTTTTTATGTGAATCGCATGAGAATTTGCCAAAGTGTGCACAAGAATCTGAAATTACTGTAATAATTCAAGGATTGAATGTCAATATGGTGGAGAAGTGCATAAAGTTTACCCAGACTACATATGACCCGTATGGGACTTGCACAGCCTATAGTTAAAACCCGTCATTCCCTACCCTAACTGTAACACAGGAAGAGGTCTACCTGGAAAAGAAAGAATAAGATTAAGGGGGTGGAAATGTGTGACTTCCATCCTCAGGAATAAAAAAGCAGAGAACAGGAGGTCTTTTTCTGCCAAGAAAGGGAATTTGATGCAGTCTTTAGTGATAAAGACCATGATCCTTTGGAGCATTTCTGAAATCCTTATTACTTTGTCATTTTCATTTTAGTGGCTATTTTTCTATAGTATATTTCTATAGTGTTTTCATGTGAGCATCTCATTCAACTTCCCCACCTCCCAACAAGTAACCTAGATACTACTACATTTGTTCTAGTAACAAAATCCTTTTTTCCTATTGAGAATCAATTTCATCTGGCTGGAGTATATCTCATCCAACTCTTCTAAAAGCAGGAGTGGGGGGGCGCCTGGGGGGCGCAGTCGGTTAAGCGTCCGACTTCAGCCAGGTCACGATCTCGCGGTCCGTGAGTTCGAGCCCCGCGTCAGGCTCTGGGCTGACGGCTCAGAGCCTGGAGCCTGTTTCCGATTCTGTGTCTCCCTCTCTCTCTGCCCCTCCCCTGTTCATGCTCTGTCTCTCTCTGTCCCAAAAATAAATAAACGTTGAAAAAAAATTGAAAAAAAAAAAATAAATAAAAGCAGGAATGGTCACTTAGAGTAACATTTCCACCTGTCCACAAAATTGGCATAAAAACTCACAACTCAAAACAGGTAAATTAGATTTCTCTCTTCAACTTTTTTTTATCAAGTTATGAATTTTTTATTTTTCTTTCTGCAGTTGCCGCTAATCTGGAAGTATGGAAGCCAAAGTGTATATTGCCCACCATGTAGAACTAGGGTTTAGGCTTTATGAGCCATGTCTTCTGTCTTAACTACTCAACTCTGCAACTGTAGCAGAAAAGCAATAATAGACAAAATGTAAACAAATTGAAGTGATTGTGCTCCAATAAAACATTATTAACCCCAAACAGGTGGTAGGCTTGATTTGAAAAGCAAGTTGTCATTTGTGGATCACTGATATAGAATCCATGTAATAAAGAGACACTTCACGATTGCACCATTTGATGACCCGAATCCATTTGCATCTGTAATTGATGCAAGTTGACATAATCAGGACCAAGAATAGAAAAACTCTGGAAGAGGTCTGATAATATTATTTGAGAGCTGTATTAGTTACCTATTGCTACATAACAAATTACCCCCAAAACTTAGCAGCTTGAAACAACACATAGTTCTTACTTCTGGTTTTTGTGTGTCAATAATCCAGAAGTGGCTTAGCTGATGTTTCAGATTTAGTGACTCTCATTAGCCTCAACTAGGGCTGGAATATCTGCTTTTTAACTCATCCACAGGGTTTTGGCATAGGTTTCAATACTCTGGACCATTGATTAAAGACCTCTCTTCTTCCCCAAGTGGAATTTTCATAACATGATATCTGATGTGGTGAACCAGAAAGAATGCCCAAAACAGAAGCCATAGCTTTCTGATAAGCTAATTTTAGAAATGGCTTACCATCACTTCTGTTGTACACTGGTGGTCACACAGACCAGCTCTGGCACAATGTGGAAAGAAACTACACAAGAGGGTGAATTCCAAGAAGTAAGGATCAATGAGTGCCATCTTGGAGGCTGGCTACCACATGATCCTAGACATATCCATGTTTGACTATGTCTGAATCCTTTCCTGCATTTTCATGGTAAGGTAACAAATTTTTTTAAGCTTATTTTGTTCCTAATAATGATTAACATTTTGTCTCTCTTATTCTGTAAACCCTAAAAACCTTCCAAGCTGAGCATGGTGCTTTAAAGAGAAGGGCATGATCAAGGAAGGAACTGGTGTGGAGTAGAACCGATGATGTGTGTGCATTATTCTCTACTAGTAGTCACGTGCTGTGGAGGGCAGCAAGCTTGGGCAGCTCAGAAAAACAAGAAGAGTAAGCTAAATTCCATTAACAAAGAGGAGGAAGAAAAGTGTTTCATATTGAGTGATCTCTGATCAGAGATGAGGTAATGAAAATATAGTTAAATAAAGCCCCATGTCAGGTAAGTTTATTTTCCCACACAGTCTTAAAAAAACTGAAAATAGCAGGGATCTGGGGAAGCATAGTTCAGACAAATTGTACAAGACAATGGGACTTCACTGGGATCTAATAAAACCACTGAAACTACTCAAGAATATCTGATTATTGGAAAGTTCGGGTTTGAAAAATGTATGTTTATTATTATAATGTAAAACACATTTGCTACATAATAGCTACAGCGACAGTGGTTCAGATTTTCTTAGGAAATATGAATAAATCACACTAACCAGGCCCAGAATAAAATGCAGTTATAAAAGAGGAATATTATTAGGATTTGTCTTATGGCAATAAATCATTTTAATAAAACTGCTGTTAAAAATGCAGAATAAATGTCATAAGGCTTTTTTTTTTTTGCCAATGAATTGTTGAAACAAACCTCTTGAATGAACTATATTTAAAAGGATTCTAAATGACAGAGATAACAGAGTTCTATCATAGTGGAGGTGAGGAATTTCGACTATATACACATGGGTAAAGGGAAGACACTACTAATAAAATTAATGCACATACAAATACTCAGATATTTGCTCCTAGTTTTATTAACCATTACAAATCAGAGGATATATTTATAAGCAGTCTAAGCAAAATCAAAATGCTTCTAAATTTTGCAAAATTCTTCTACATGTATGGTTTACTCAGGCAAAGGACATCTGAGACTAAAATGGAAATGACAGTTTTACCAAATAAGAATAATGAAATAATAGAGAAAAATATGATATCCAATTTGCTAAGTATAATACAATTTCAGTTGAGCACGAGGTAAATTTTATATTACCAGTAAAATATTCTTGATGTAATGGTTCATCATTATAAACACTGTACATTTTATTTGCGTAACAGAATTCCACATATTCACATCAGAGTAATTTTATGGTAGATGATGTTCTTCATTCAAACCACAGCTCAAACTGCATTATAGGAAGAAGTCATCTTCAACATCGTGGTTAACACACTTTATTGTTGAAATCTGCACATTTTCAGTGCCACCTATTGGTAGAAAGAAGAGATTTACATACAGTTCTTTTACATATTTGTAGCAATGGATAATGTATGAGTAGTGAACAAAATGTACCTAAAAAGTATGAACTATTTTGGAGTGGTTTGATAAATTAATATTAGATTTGAGGGTTGATTTATACAGATGAGAAATTGCTGGTAATGAAAGTAGTTGAATGAATAAAGTAAAAAATTTGTGCATAAATTATCATAAAAACGTTTGCACAGAGAAAGTCTCATATAAAATTTGAGGTAAGTTTGATTGATTTGTCTTAATTTGCTTGGAAGAAAGTATAACTACTGCTTGATTTCACATCCATGCATTTTTCAAATAAATAAAATATTGTACTTCTTTGTGAAAATATAATATTTACATAGAAACTGACAATATTTAAATTCAAAACAATCTTTCCCTAAATATTTGGAGGTCCAATGAGAATTTCTTTGAAAGGTTGAACACCTATTGATTATTATCTATATTATGTCAGAAAAATATCATTTAACACAGTATTAAATATTATGGTATCCAACTGCATCATTTGTTAAATCATATCATCTGCTATTTTATTTATATTTAAACATTTTTAAAGGGCACCCTTATAATGCATAGAATAAAGTGTCAAATGAAATGCAATAATAAATTAATGATAATGACACTTGGTAGGTAAAACTGAAGTGACTCTATTTTTGAGATTTAAAAATTTTTCAAGGATCAAATGCTAGTTTTAAAAGTGAAATAAAACAATTAAAACTAACTAGTAAACCTGTAATAGTTAAATAAAAGTAGATGAAATTATTAAAATTATGAATTGGGAAATTCATTAATGAAAAAATAGTTTGTATCTTCCCCATTAACTAGTCCCATACAATAATTTTTTTTCTTACTGCTTAATTTTTATTTTTTTTAGATATTTTTAAAAGTTTATTTATTTATTTTGGGAGAGAAAGAGACAATGAGTGGGAGAAAGGCAGAGAGAGAGGGAGAGAAGAATCCCAAGCAGGCTCTGGGCTGACAACAGAGAACACCACACGGGGCTTGAACCCAAGAACCATGAGATCGTGACATGAGCCAAAACCAAGAGTCGAACCCTTAACCGACAGCCACCCAAGTTACCCCTTACTGCTTAATTTTTAAAAATTAGTACAGAATTCTATTTTCCAAATTTCAAATGATCCAGTTATATAAAATAATTGTTTTGTTACTTTAAATAGAAGAAAAAGTCCTATTTTTATCATTCCTCTACCTGGATTGGAAATAATTTGAGGGGCACGTGATGGTTCAATCAGTTAAGTGTCTGATTCTTGATTTCAGCTCAGGTCACGATCCACAGCTCATGAGATCGAGCCCCACATCGGGCTCTGTGCCAGCAGTGTGGAGCCTGTTTGGGATTCTCTCTCCCTCTCTCTCTCTCTGCTCCTCCCCTGCTTGTGTCCTCTCTCTCTCTCAAAACAAATAAAGAAACGGGAAAAAAAGAAATACTTTTGATGAAGAAAAATGTCTTGTTTTTCTACTGTGCTCATTGGAGGCTTAGTGAGTACCTGGTGCTCCCTCAGGAAGAAGGGAAGAAGCGATTGAGGAGGGTTGAAGCAGGTATGAGATCTCATCTCTGTTTCTGCTTTTACTCATTCAGCAGTGGTGAGTTTCACTACTGTCCTGACCAAGCTCTCTCAGGGGGTGTGCAGATCCCAGGCAAGTATTTTTATGGAGTCCTTTTTACATAAATGATTTGGTTTTAAAATATTTACAACATCATGGCCTATGCTTTAGAGGATTTAGAATAATGGCTGAAAAAGTGGTATTTGTGTATTTATTTTCCAGTTAGTACACATGAAAAGTCTTCATAGCGTCCAGGTACTGTTGCTTCCTTTTCGTGACCAGGAACCATCTTTCCATGTTCTTTATTTTCAAATGCAACATTTCTAGCTAATTTTATATCTCCAATTACGAGAAGAAAAACAAAACAAAAACAAAAACATAGCAGTGATGTTATTACTCACAATGCTGTAGCCTGTCAGAAGCTATTCGTATTGAAACAACTGGGTCTTCTTGTCTGTGCAGCTTCCCAATGCCGTTCATTTAATGCTGATTATATCCTTACTCATCACACTGTCTCATCCATCATCCATCATGCAACCCATGACTATTGGCATAGAATGACTCTCTCCAATCCAAGTCTTACCTAGATAATGTATGGAAATGGAAATGATGATTCATTTTCTGGTCATGTTAAATTTCCCGTTTGGAATGGAATACTGTAAACATAGATAGCACATTGTTCAACTCCTCTCTTGAACTTTTTTAGGCTGTAATCACTACGTTCCTAGGCCTCGACCTGTTGATGTTGACTGCTATCTTCCGAACCACAACACCAACAACAGGCATTCTTTCCTTTGTGTGTACCACCCCTCCTCCAACTGGCACCAGGAATAGCCACCCAATCCTTCCGTGGGTTTGGTACCAAATGTCAGTCAGGTTCTTGGGAACGGCTGAAAGTATATTCTTGGAGGGTTTTCAAAATCTCTGCACCAAACCTCCCTTCCTGTGGATGGATTTACGAAACTCTTAGAGAAGATGGGTTCAGCCAATCCCAGATAGGTCCACCCAGAAAGCCAATGCTTGGTCTGCAGTAGCCCATGGAGGAGTTAGGATCACTCCCCTGGGAGCAAGTGGGAAGGAGGTGGTGGCTGCACAGTAAATGATACCTATCACCAACCCAACGGCTTCCAGGTGCTGAGCATGGAGGTGGCATTATGGTTATATATGACAGGGGCGAGTGGTAACACTCAGGTCCACACATGTGGCTCAAGGCCCAGATGAGGCAGAGAACTGTTAGTAGCCCAGAGCCCAAGCATATCTCGTGTCAAATTTAAGTGGGCCTCCCCCAAAGCCAGTGTGTCAGTACCATTCTAGTAGCTCCTCTTCTGTAAACTTGTTAAAGAAAGATTTTACCGTCCGAAAGGAACGCTCTCTAAACCTTAGCTGCCTCTACCCCATGTGAATTTATAATGAAGTTTTTGTAAGAGCTAAACAAGAGAATGCATGTAAGATAGGTAATAGTAAATGACAGATGTTAACTAATAAGTGACACTTCTTTGAATTTCAAAATTATATAGGCATGAAGTAGTAGAATGTGGAGTCAAACACACTTTTTTCTGAATTTCCTGCAGCAGAGGCCATGTTGGGCCTGTGAATGCAACAGGGTTGAAAGGATCAGAGTACATATAAACTTTTCTAAATGGGTAATATTTAAAGAATAGAAGATACCCAACTCACTAATAATGGTGGTCACATGGAGGCCTTGGGAGTGAGAATGGGAACTGAGAAATTGCTGTGAAAAGGCCATAAAATTAATACAGTTTGCTTTTATTCCAGATTTTTTTTTCACCTTTCAATCCCTTTTATTTATTGTCTATGCTTTTCCCTCTATTAGATCATGGGGACCATGGGAACAG
Organism: Leopardus geoffroyi; assembly: GCF_018350155.1. Classification (NCBI taxonomy): domain Eukaryota; kingdom Metazoa; phylum Chordata; class Mammalia; order Carnivora; family Felidae; genus Leopardus; species Leopardus geoffroyi. Next base: position 168,893,216 of record NC_059327.1, read on the forward strand.
GTAGGGACGAGAACTATTCTGGTCCTTTATTTCCTAACTTTGCCAGCCTACAATCAAGCACTGCTTTAAAACAACGAAAAACAAAAAAGCAAATCCATGACATAAAGAAACTAAGTAGCACCTGTCAAACCATATATGTTTTAAAAAGGAATATCATGAAGTATTCACTGATTGGCATTTATATAGCAGTTAATATTTGCTTTCAGAAGCATGCAGAAAAACAGGACACATGCATATTCAAAAAGACTCCTTTGACATAAAGAAGTAAACCACTTGGGGAGAAGAAGGACTAGAGTTGCTGGTCATTTTTTTTTAAGTAGGCGTCACACCCAGAACTGAGCCCAATGCCAGGCCTGAACTCGCTACCCCAAGACCAAGACCTGAGCTGAGATCCAGTGTTGAACGCTTAACCAACTGAGCCACCCAGGCGTCCCACAAGTAATCTCTTATATAGAAAGAATATTCTAATGATTGTAGCCCAAGAAATCCTCTTATATACCCCCTTCCTATATTTACATTACTTTCTAAATTTAATCTTAAAAATAACACAAGTGAGAAAGTATAAAGCTGTGCATGAAGTAAAAATGTGGATGAAATCCTTATTTCATCCCACAGTGGAAATTTTCATGTAATGCAGAGACATTTATCCAAACCATCTGTTGATTGTTCAGTCTGGCTTTGCATATACAGAAGAGCTTTTCTTTTGCATGCATGCAAATGGAGATTCACAAAGCTCAATATTTATTAAAGATGGCTTATATTTTAATACATGTTGATGTAGCAACTATTGTGTGTGGGTTATTCTGACAAATGTCTTTTATTGCCAATAAATTTAAATCTCAGTCTCTCTCTCTCTCTCTCTCTCTCTCTCTCTCTCTTGCTGTCTCTCTGTCTCTCTCTGTTCCCACACTCGTAGTGAAATGAAATGCTGCAAATTCTCTTGAGTTTTGGGCATCTGAGGATTCAGCTGAGGATTCAGCTCTGAGGAGCAGAAGCTATCTAAATCTCACATAGTCAAATATCTTGCCAGATCAGACCATCCCAACAAGGAAATTACCCAAGTGAAAGCAAGTAAGCACAGCAGAATAGATCCAGTTGTTGGTCTGGGACATAATGATACTTCCTGATTTGAATAGGCAAGTTAACCTCATAGAGCTAGAGGGGAGATGACAGAGAGTGTGGAAATGGTTGAGGAAGAAAAGCCAGTCTTATTTCTGCTGGCAGCTAATTAAAGGAATATATCACTAATTCAGGCGACTGTCCAACTTTTTTTCCATAGAGTTCTGGATACTTATCTGTTTGGTATTGTGATAAACTTACAAATAGATATTGATGTCAAAAAGTCAGTATAATATGTAAAGTATGTGAATATACACATGAAATAAATCAAACATTCAACCTCAATACTGTTAAAAGAGGAGGGGGCATCTTATAAAATTTCATTGAAAGATATTAAGGGGACTCGGAATAAAGGTGTAAATTTTCCACAAATGGATGAATATATTCAATGTAGACATGTAAATAGATTTATTTAATCGATACATTGTGGTATATTGTAGAATAAAATGATCTGGAGCTATGGCAATAATGGAATTTTTTCCACACATCAACGTGGGTAAAACAAACAAAAAAAACATGGCATTGAGTGCAAAAAGTGTATTAGAAAGGATATAGAGAATTATTTCATTTATAAAAGCCAAGTTAAATAGGTTGCTTACAGATAAATATGTAGGACATTAAAAAGAAAAGCAAGGAAATAACAGCTATAAAATTCAGAATATTCTTATAATTTTTTCAAAACTTATGAAGTTTTTTATATTATCTTTTGTGCATATAAGACATTACACACACGCGCATGTGCACACACACATGCACACACAAACGGTTTGTTACCTAGAATACAGATACAGCCTATGAAAACTGAAAGAAGAAAGTACAGTCTATTTTGTGGCATAAACATGAAAACTGGACATAGGTTTTCCTTAGGGATTATTGCCGAGGGTCACTTCCAAATTTAGAGAGGGTGGACTAGGTTGGCACCCTTTCAAAGGTTCATCATATGCATTATGGTCTGAAGGCTTTCCAAACCTAATTCTGATTCCTGCCTCCATTTTTACTTTTTATAGGTTCTTCCACTCCTGATATCTCTCAGGGTCTGCTTCCAGATGACCCAACTGATGTGTCCATGCACTTTTTATTGTACTTAAGCTAGGGTCTTCTTTTGTGTAGATGTCTGATATATGCTTCCAAATAATCATATTCAACTCACTTTGTGCCTGTTCATTCTAAACTGCTTCCCGCAATGCAGTCAGTGTTATCTATTAAACATGTGGTTATTAAATCAAGCCCAGCCTATAATCCTTCAGGTGTTTTCATTTTTTAAAAAAATCTCAAATCCTTGGGGTGCTTGAGTGGCTCAATGTGTTAAGTGTCTGACTTCGGCTCAGGTCATGATCTCACGGTTCGTGGGTTTGACCCCGCATTGGGCTCTGTGTTGACAGCCCAGAGCCTGGAGCCTGCTTTGGACTCTGTGTTTCCCCATCTCTCTGCCCCTCCCTGACTCATGCTATGTCTCTCTGTCTCTCTCAAAAATTAGTAAACATTAAAACAAAATTTTTTTAATTTTTTTAACGTTTTTATTTATTTTTGAGACAGAGAGAGACAAAGCATGAACGGGGGAGGGGCAGAGAGAGAAGGAGACACAGAATCAGAAGCAGGCTCCAGGCTCTGAGCCATCAGCCCAGAGCCCGACGCGGGGCTCGAACTCACGGACTGTGAGATCGTGACCTGAGCCGAAGTTGGATGCTTAACCGACTGAGCCACCCAGGCACCCCTTAAAACAATTTTTAAAAAAGCCAAATCCTTAATTATCTCCTAAATGTCTGCATGAAGTAGCCTGTGCCTCTACTAGAAGATTCACCATTCTCTTATCCACTGGACCTCAGTTAACAGTCTTCATTGTGTTCTTTGAAAATGCAAGGCTTCTAACCATTTCAAGGATGTAATAGACACTAATTATTCTCCTTTGAATATTTTTTTTTTCTCCTCAGACTTTCTTTAGAAAACTCAAATCGATCCTTTAGACTTCATTTTGAGTGTTTAGAAACAAAATGAAACAATAACAACAAATTCCCACTCTCCTCTTTAGCTAATAATTTATTAGATCCCTCTTTTACACGGTTATAGCACTTTGCAATTATTTAGCAATTATCATAAAGGTGTCTAAATGATTAATTTTCTAATTATTCACTTAATGTCTGTCTCCTCAATTAGAATGTAAAATCCTTGATGGTAGGGACCCTTTCTGGGTTTCTTTTTATTTTTAATTTTTTTTTTTTAATTTTTATTTCATGTTATTGGTTTGTTTGTTTTTGAGAGAGAGAGAGAAAGAACACATAAGCAAGAGAGGGTCAGAGAGAGAGAGGCGGGGAGACAGAGAATCTGAAGCAGGCCCTGCATGCAAAGCCTGATGCGAGTCTCAAACCCATGAACCATGAGATCATGACCTGAGCCAAAGTCTGATGCTCAATCAACCGAGCCACCCAGGCACCCTTCCTTTTTTTATTTTATTTTTATCAACTCATTACTGATGTCTATGGTGGTGCTTCGTAAATATGTGGTCAATAAACTGCATTTAAATACATATGTACATTCATACATGCATACATAAGAAGTAGTGATTCCTAATTTCTGTTGATGACCAAATATGTCTAACTTTCTCAATTTCTGAAATTTTGCGTGGAATCATTTTAGGAAAACTTGGAATTTTATGTATGTCAAGAAACAGCACATACAGACTGGGAAATTTGCGTCGATTGTATTCAAGGACTGTTTATAAAGTTGCGGGCCAGGATTTAGGAGCTCAAGTTGAAATAATTCAGTACCCTCAGACTAAGCGTAGGGGGAGACATTACCAAACCCACATCAGAAGGGACACAAGAAGGGAACCGTTTCCAAAACCCATAGAGAGAAACTGAAGAAATCTGCACTACAGAAGTTGTAGATTTTGATGGAGTGAAGCTAGCTCAGCAGACAGAAAATCTGGGGAAAATGCACCATACCTCCCTTTCCCTCCACCTTCAAATCTCCTGCACATGCCTCCATTGATCAAACCCTGCTGGAAGCCAAAAAACAAGGGAGACCTGTTAATTCAATGTATAATGATGGAAGATGTTCAGCACAAATCCTGTCTCCTATTAAAGTTATTATCTGTCATCATTAACAGATTCACATGTATTTTTTGATAATTGAAAACTTTATAATGTTAAATCTTGTTTTTAATGTAATTTATTGTGACGTTAGCTAACATACAGCGTATACAGTGTGCTCTTGGCCTCGGGAGTAGATTCCGTGATTCATCACTTACATACAACACCCAGTGCTCATCCCAACAAGTGTCCTCCTCAATGCCCATCACCCATTTTCCATGTTCCCCGCCCTCCCACCCCCACCAACCCTCAGTTTGTTCTCTGTATTTAAGAGTCTCTTATAGTTTGCCTCCCTCTCCATTTGTAACTATTTTTTTTTCTTTCTCTTCTCCCATGGTTGTCTGTTAAGTTTCTCAACTGCCACATAGGAGTGAAAACATATGATATCTGTCTTTCTCTGACTTATTTCACTTAGCATAATACCCTCCAGTTCCATCCACATTGTTGCAAATGGCAAGATTTTATTCTTTTCATTGCCGAGTGGTATCCCATCGTATATATGCCACATCTTCTTTATCCATTCATCACTTGATGGACATTTGTCTATTGTTGATAGCACTGTTGTAAACATTGGGGTGCATGTATTCAGTATTCAAGATATTATTTATTGACCTTTATTACTGCAGGGATATTTAACTGAGTAGTTTACTATTAAAATTTAAATTATTTTCAATTGCTATGTTAGTATACATTATATTGCAATCATCTGTGAACATACTGGTGTAACCATTAGCCATATTGAAAATGTCTGCTTTTCAAGTCAGTAAAGGGAAGGAAATAGACAAAAATTCTCATGAGAATATAGGTAAATAATCCTGATTTGATAGATTGCTTAATCCATCTATCCAGAAGCAAAAATATGATAACAAATTTGGAAGAGTTTGGGAACATGTATTTGGCTTGAAATTTTTTAAAGGATGTTATTCTTTTCTAATATAAGAAAAAATAGCATGGTTAATGAATGTCCAAATGTAGAAGCAGCAATTAAAACAATTTTTGAGAATAGAAAACTAACAATAGTTGCCCTTTGTTTTCATTTAAATATAAATGTAGCAATGTTGATTTCACTGTATTTAATTTATTTCTCTATTTTTTTCTTGATATTTTGTTGTGATCCTTCTCAAATTCCCACAGTGAAAATTTAGGACAACTTCATGAGGAGATATCCGTATTTGGGTCCCCATAAACTGTAGAATTTCAAATGTTCTTAACCAATGTATTAAGAAACATTTTTATTTAGTACTCACACACATACCCATTTATATACAGCAAGTTTTATAAGCAATATTTCTATTCACTTTGCAATGCACTCTGAAATTTTCAATTGGATGTTTCTTTATTCTTTTACAAGCTCTTAAAGCACTATGATTTATAGATAGTTTCAAAGGCAGAACTAAGGACCCAGGTTTGAAAACCTTTGTTAGTGCAAAGGCTGAGGAGAGGAAGGAGCACAAATGTTAAAGCATTTATTAAGATTTATTTCTGCTTATCTCTGATCCCTCTCTTTCCCTCCATTCTTACTACTTATGTACAGATATTAGCATTATCCTCTTAAATATAAGTAATTTGACCTACTTGTTTTTTTCCATCTTATATCTAGACAGTACAATTCATTTTCACCAGCAGTGAGAATTTTAGAAAATGGAAACCTAAACATGCATCCCACTTTAAAGCAGATCTGAATGCGATCCCCTTATGATTTTATTTTCTGCTACTCTCCACATTCATTATTTCATTCAGCCACATTATCTGTGTATAGTTGCCAGATGAAGAAGAAGAAGAAGAAAAAAAAATCCTTACTGTGAGCATTATCTAGGATCCCATGAGGGAACAAGATCAACTATGAATGATATGAAATAAAGCATTTATTATAAGGATTAATATTTACACAATTGTGGGATAAGTTGGTGAAGTAAACTTCTAGAAGAAGATGGTTAGAGCGTCAGAGAGAAGTCACTAACCAGAGACCAGGAAGGAAAACCAGTGAAGAAGTCAATGGAATGAATTGTTCATGTACCTTATGGTGGGTCTGAAGTTATCTTGGTCGGTGGTTAGACAATCAGGAAAATAGCTCTAAGTAAAACAAACAAAGAATCAAAGACAAACTAGAATGCTTGATAATTAACTGGTGCCCTCAAGGACAGATCAGAAGCTGCCTCTAGCTTGAGTTATACAGGTAATCTGCAGAAGCAGCATGTGTCCCCCACCCCAGAATTGCACCTATAGCTGGCCCTGGACCTGGAGGAGTTCAGGGAAGAGATACAAAGCAGGTAGAGGAGCTGTGAGTGTATAAGCACACCAGTGAGAGAAGCAAGTAGACTGGCAAGGATGTGCCAAGTTCTGGCGGGGCATGGGACTTGCGCTCATTGTCTACAGATAACGGCTGTCCGATCCTAACCATGAAGGGAAGGTGGTTCTGGAAAATTTGGTTTCTGCTTAGCTAAATTGACATAGTACAAAACCACCACACTCTAATTTTGCTCTCGTCTCTGCCTAAAGAGTCTCATCACCTCAATTGTCACCAATTTGAGGTAGCACTTCCTTCCCTACAGAGAATCCTGCTCTAAACCTGCAATTTGTTTTAGATGTCTTTCTTCATAAATCTTGTAACAAACTTTGCAAATTACTATCACTCTTACTATATTTCATATTTATAAATTATCTTATTTTACAAGCTTAAATTTCATTCCCTTAAACCTAGTACATAAAATTGCTCAAAAAAGATTTGCTGAGGAAGTAAATGAATAGAATTTATCACATCCCACCCTTTATGTTGGTTTATTTATCAGCTGCTCCAATATATTATAATCCTCTTGTGACAAGCGCTGAGTGGTTTATTTGTGTCTCTAAAATCTTAGTCCCCACCAAACGCCAGAGACGTTTTATATGTTCAGTCGATTTTGTTTAGCAAATGATTTTATATACATCACTATCTTTCCTTCCAACAGTGGAAGAAGTCTTTCCTGACAGTTGTGTACATTTTCCACATGTTCACACTGCTAATTGGTCACAGAGTCAGAGGGCACCTAATAAGAATTGGTTGACAATGTTTCAGAGAGTTATATTAAAATCAATATGTGAGTTATACCTGAGAATTCCAAATGCCTGGTGTGTTCATGGGTAGGTATTTCATGAATGATACAAGGAATTTTAATGCGTTTGTGATTTGACTTGTCAGAAAGCCAAGTCATTGATCATCTTTATAATCCCCACAATGACTGACTGTAACTCATGCATAGAGACAGTTACAGTTGCTGTCACCAAATATGATCAATCATTTAAGAATTAATTTCAGTTAAATGTTCACAGATAAATTAGATCACGTTTGCCATTTGGATATCTGTTTTGCCTCATCACTTTTACGGCTTCTCTTATCTTTTTGTGAGCCATGTAAGCTTTCTGCCTACAAATTCAACTGATCAAAACAGACCATTTGAGACACACTCGTATGTTCACTTCTTAGGGAAAAACAAAATCATTAAACTATTCACTAGTTGAATACAATTTAGCACCAAGCAAGTTTACTAGGCAATGCATTTATTCAGTCTAATGCACTGTGTTCTGATTTCTAACAACAGAAGCCAGCTGATTTTCACAGTCAATAACAATTTACAGATAAAAATCAATCTGTTTTACTTGACTGGATTGCAAAACACCTTATAAGTGCTTATGATTTTGACTGTTTTTTTTTTCTCCAAAGAAAACACATTTAAAATCTCAGTTTGATTTGTTTGTAAAACATTTTAAAGCCATTCTTTCTTTACCTCCTTTTTCCCCTAGGAATCCCTTGCCCACTTTTTTCATTTCTCATGCTCCCTCTATTTTGAATTTTTCTGTTTATACTTCTTATTAATAAAAAAAAATCTTATTTAGGACGTTTTAAAGAGAGGCTTATACAGCTTCCATTTCTGACTATGACAGACTATACTTTACAAGACCAATCTCCCTTTGAAAGTAACAACTATAAATGATGTATGAAATACAAAACAAAAACAACAAAATTGTTGCTTAAAGCCATCAGAGAATAACCTGGACAGTCAAGACATGAGCGTCAAATTCCAGAAGAACAGAAATGTCATAAAATTAGCTGGAAAAGGCGTTTGCTGATTCTTTAGTGAAGCAGTGCCCAGAAGTTGAATAGAAAACCATAGCTCAAAATATTTGACAATCTTCCAGGACAAGGAGACAAAAATTGGAGTTCTGGTCTACCAATGCAGCTAAGAATTAGGAAAACCGTGCATTCTACTCTACTATTCTACTCATAGCACTTAGAGATTTGAAGACCTGTCTATAAAAGGACAGGTCACACAGACAAGTATAAGAGAATAAGGAGAAGCCAAAAGCTAAGGAGAGGTCTTTGAAATTTTGCCAGGCTGAGGAGATAAAATTGTGAGTTCAGAGCCAGCCCAGGCTAAAGGACTCTAGTCAATACTCCAGGTTTTACTTGCCATCTCCAAAAGACACTTTAGGAGTAAAAGGAAATTAGAAATAGATTAGACCTCAACAATTTGAGTTTTTAAGTATATTTTTTTTTTATTTTGAGAGAGAGAGACAGAGTGTGCAAGAGCAGGGTAGGGGCAGAGAGAGAGAGAGAGAGAGAGAGAGGAAGAAAGAGAATCCCAAGCAGGCTCTGTGCTATCAGTGTTGAGCCCAACGTGGGGCTCAATCATGACCTGAGCTGAAATCAAAAGTCAGTTATTCAACCAACTGAGTCATCCAAGCACCCCTAGACCTCAATAATTTAAAACCCACGTCAAATCATTTACTTTCAGATTCGTACAAGAATATCTGGGCCATACTGGATTGACTTTCCAAAAGAAAATCCTCTGGGTGAAAATTACACCATCTAGAGTTTCTACAATGTTTTCCTATACAGGGATCTAAAATTACCAAGGCATGCCTGGGGACAGGATCAAAAAGAAGAAAGGAAAAGTAGACAATCAAAAAAACCCTGGTAATCCAGATGTGGGGCTTTTCAGACATGGGCATTAAAATAATACCAATTTATATGTTCAAGAAAATAAAGACAATATTTAAATTTCACCAGAGTAATAGAATCTATATATAAACTCAAATTTTAGAACTAAAATATGCAATGACTAACATGAAGAAATTAACCAATGAGATTCATTTTTATTTTTTTATTTTTTTTAACGTTTATTTTATTTTTGAGACAGAGAGAGACAGAGCATGAACATAGGAGGGGCAGAGAGAGAGGGAGACACAGAATCGGAAGCAGGCTCCAGGCTCCGAGCCATCAGACCAGAGCCCGACGCGGGGCTCGAACTCACGGACTGCGAGATTGTGACCTGAATTGAAGTCGGACGCTCAACCAACTGAGCCACCCAGGTGCCCCTGAGATTAATTTTTAAATAAACAGAGCAGAAGACATTTTTGAATGTGAAAACAGGACTATGGAAAATATCCAGACTGAAGCATGGTCATCAAAAAAGGAGGGGAAAAAATAAAGTATAATAGCTATATGCAACTTAATGGAAGATCTAATGTATTTTGTTCTAAAGTCTAAGAAAAAAAAAAAAACAAAACAAGAACAAGGCAGAAGCAATATTTAAAGAGATACTGTCTTAGAATCTTCCAACACAGGCATAAGACATTGAGTCAGAGTCAAGCTCTAAATAGAGACTCATTTGTGAACCCTTCCAGCCATGTGCCATGTACTCTCCAGTGCCCTCTTTTGATGTTTCAGATGTTCACTTATGCAATTCCTTTTTTAATCTCCCAAGACATTCATTTCAATCACATTTACTGATCAATGCATAGATACTGTGCACAGTTGTGAATAAGAGAATCACCACAATACAAATGACCAACAATAACATAGCTGCTTCACATGGTGGATGAGAATTAATGCTTTGAGATAAAGCATGACATCTCTTTTATGTAGCTAATTGTATAATAACCCACTGTGGCACAGAGGGAAGAGGAAAATTCATTCCTAACCTATGATAGTAATTAGCTTTTATGCCTGAGAATAAGGATTTATAGCATCTCTTAACAGCTATCTGAAGCCGGTGGGAAAGAATCATTAGAATATCTACTGTGCTACAGATTTACCTGAGCCAATCAGAAACTTGATTTTGTGTGTATGTGTGTGAATGTGTGAAATGTATTATTTTTCCCTCTGTCTCTTTGTTCTATGTAAGTGCACCTATTTATTAAGAACCTGTACACTTAAAAATAAAGGAAAAAAAAAATAGATCTCCCAATAGGGGATTTTTGAAGATTTCCTTGTATATGAGTATCTTTAAACGTATCTTGTATTTAAATGTTTTGTAATAATTTAGTATCCTTATAGAATGCATTGTTCCATAATGATTCTCCAGTTGTTGGATATATGATTTTTCTAGTGCTATTATTATAAGTTACTTAAAGATTCAATCACACTTCCCTAAAGTGTCAGTACTTTTTTACCATTTCTTAGGAACTCAGTGTATTCTTAATTTTCAGAAATACCTTTACAAATAGTTCTTCTCATTTTATTTGGAAGCCTAATCATGAAGGATAATTTAAATGCTGATTTTTTTCCGAGTTTTGGCCTGCTCAATTGGATTTCTCAAGATCAGTAGGTCCTAATACTCAAATGTATTTCCTTGATCGTGTTGAAGAAAACGCACAGCCCTTCTCTGATGCATCTTGTAATTCAAAGATACGCACCCTGAGCCAAGTACTCCAAATTGTATTTTCCCGTCTAGGTAATCTCTTGCTAAGTCAGGGATTTGAAATGTGTTCTCTGTGGGACTTCCTTGGCAGCAATTGTGTTCAGGTAGACGTTTCCATCTGTGACCCAGAGAAGCTACTAATGCCTGCCAATAAGAGCTATGAGCTGAAGTGTAAAAGAAAGCTCCATCAGGCTCCACATAAAACATTCACCTGAGATTCTACTGCTCTTATAATCTACGTCAGCTATTTTGCATGTTGTGAATTGCGTTTGGCTTTCAACGTATACTCTCTGACACAGGAGGATGAATTGTAGAACACCAATAAGTGCATCAAAAATAAACAAAATCCCTTGGGGCGCCTGGGTGGCGCAGTCGGTTGAGCGTCCGACTTCAGCCAGGTCACGATCTCGCGGTCCGTGAGTTCGAGCCCCGCGTCAGGCTCTGGGCTGATGGCTTGGAGCCTGTTTCCGATTCTATGTCTCCCTCTCTCTCTGCCCCTCCCCCATTCATGCTCTGTCTCTCTCTGTCCCCCCAAAAATAAATAAACATTGAAAATTTTTTTTAAAAAAAAAATAAATAAAATAAACAAAATCCCTTCAAGACAGTGTCACGGTTCTGGAGTTTCTATCCAAACTTAGCATTAGATTTTGGAAATAATATTAAAGTATTTTTGAGAGTTGAGAAGATAAAAGAATCGAATACTTAACATTGTGTGTGCCTCCTTTCAGTACTACATCTAAAACACAAAACAAAACAAAATAAAACGATAAGTACATCTCCCCTTCGAGGAACTGAGAATATGATAGAGACATAATGCAAACAAGTAATTCCAATAAAGTTACAGTGCTACAGTAGGGCTAAGCATATGCTGTGTGCTATGTGGTCTCAAGATTCTCAGTCCAGAGTTTTGGGTTTGGTTAGTTGGTTAGTTAATTAGTTAATGTGTTTGTTAGTTGGTTTTTTTGCACTCAATCTCATTACAACAAAAAATATTTCCCATGTATCTATATAAATATGATTCATCATCTGACCCTGCTAGAAAACCACTCAGGCTCTTCTCTTTAGTATAACTTATTCCTTCAAGAATGCTATATCCCAGTAATGATCAACCAACTCAAATCTTTCTAAAAACATGTATATTCTCTCTCTCTCTCCCTCCCTCTCTGCCTCTCTCTCTCTCTCTCTCTCTCTGTGTGTGTATGGGCATGTGTGTGTATTTTTTTTAATTTTTTTTTCAACGTTTATTTACTTTTTTGGGGGGGGACAGAGAGAGACAGAGCATGAACGGGGGAGGGGCAGAGAGAGAGGGAGACACAGAATCGGAAACAGGCTCCAGGCTCTGAGCCATCAGCCCAGAGCCTGACGCGGGGCTCGAACTCACGGACCGCGAGATTGTGACCTGGCTGAAGTCGGACGCTTAACCGACTGCGCCACCCAGGCGCCCCAAAATCTATTTAAAAATCAATTACACAATGATGCTCAAAAGAAATTACCAATGTTTCCTATAAGTGTAGTTATTTCAGGTTTTTGTCTCATAAAATAAATCAAAATAGAAGTATATTGGAAGTGATATAGTATCTTGAGGAGGTTATTAAGTTGGTGTTTCTAAGCATCTAGTAATATTTTAAGAGAAAACTTTTTTTCTGTCAAGATTTCCTTCACTGAAATTTCAAAATTTCTTTTCAATGCTCATTACACTGGAACCATTTCTGTAAATACCATGTCCTCTGACTTTCATCAATCAAACAAAGTCATGCTCTCTCTGGTAATAATAAGACAATTTAAAAACTTCATTTCCATCAGAAGAAAACATTAAAAATCATTTACATACATATTTTTCACAAGGTGTTTTCATTTTCCTAAATTACGGATCTATCTCATGGCTATGAAGCAGAATCATGACATAATCTATCTGAGTAGAATTATGAGTTTAATATATCTCATTTGTGCATTGGAAACACTTTGGATTCTCTTTTCCTTCTAAGATTTGTTCTTTGAAAATATAGTTTTGGCAGCTGTTTCTGCTCACTGGTCCTGTCCCCGTGCTTTAATAAGATCACTTTTTTTGCATAAAAAAAGAAAGAAAGAAAGAAAGAAGGAAAGAAAGAAGGAAGGAAAGAAAGAAAGAAGGAAGGAAAGAAAGAAAGAAGGAAAAAAAAGAAAATACACTTTCCACACTTTTCCCAGCCACAGTAAACTTACCATTAGCTGGCAACAGAATGACAGATTGCCCTTTAGAGTGCTAATGGTGATTTTTTCCAAAAAGAGATAATATTCACAGGAGACTGCACAGTTTTAAGAGTGGACAATCTGAACCCAAAAGGGAATATGTGGTAGCATATGTTGGAAAGAAACTCACATGTCTGTGTTATGAGGTCTCCAGGTGCACAATTTCATCCAGGAAGAATGTCAGAATGCCAAGTTCCTAGTCTCTATGAAATATTCCCAACACTTTATAAAACAATGAGGCAATATGGAAATACACAACTAATAATTAGGAAATTTAAAATGTACTAGAAATCACGACAGTGCTAGTGTGTAAAACATTATCTCCTGGGGAACCCGGGTGTCTCAGTTGGTTAATCATCCAACTTCAGCTCAGGTCATGATCTCACGGTTTGTAAGTTTGACCCCCCACATCAGGTTCTCTGCTGTCAGCACAGAGACTGCTTCGGATCCTCTGTCCTCTCTTTGCCCCTCCCCCTCCCATTCTCACAAATAAATAAACATTAACAAAATTCAAAAAACAAAAAAATCTCCTTAGCTCACATAAAAACACATATGTGCAGGGAATTTTCATTTACAACCCCAAAATGAGAACTGTAGGTGATTATTATCTCATTAACCATTCCTTTCTCTTAGATATTGATGGCAAGAAGGAGAGCTCTACTTTTTCCAAAATTTGATCTCAATAATAAAAAGTTATTTTCTCTGCATGTACCGGTTTAAAACGTCACCTGAGGCGGCTTCTCAGGGTGGCCCATAGCACGCAATGAGCCGTGAGACAACTGCCAGATGGCTTACGGGTATATTCATTATAAGACACAATCATAGTGTGTTAATAAAGAGAGGGAAAAAATGAAACCAAGTTGGCTTTAAAGCAAAAGATAAGATATATTAATGAAATAGAACACCAGAAAATGTTCATGTAGGCCAATCAACACTTCTGTACACATTGACTTGGGACTCAAATACCCAATAGTTAACTAGGGATTTCTGTGCCAGGGCCAATATTTTTTGTGATTAGATATTTTAAGTGGTGGACTTTAATCGTTTAATATATTCTGGTTTTCAGGCAATAATGATCCATCTTCCACATGAATGAACATATGCCTTTATCTTGAAAGGTATTATGAACTGCAAGAATCTAGAGCTGTGTGAAGGTACTCAGAGAGAATACAAGCAAATAATTTTTTTGTTTGTTTTAATCAAAAGTCTGGTGTGTCAGAGATACACTCCTTAATTCCAGGAATTCACTGCTTTGTTTGAGATCCTTGGCATTTTTTTAGTCTCTCCAACACTAGAAACCTGACCTTAGGAACTGGATTCTCATCTAGTAAATGGTGAGGGGCATTGAAGGGGTCAGTCTCCTCAGTCTCCTATAGTTTTCTCAGGATATAGAAACCTTTTTTTTTTTTTTTTAACATTTATTTGTTATTGAGAGACAGAGAGAGACAGAGCATGAGCAGGTGAAAGGCAGAGAGAGGAGGAGACATCGAATCTGAAGCAGGCTCAAGCCGTCAGCTCAGAGCCCGAGCGGGGCTTGAACTCACACACCGCGAGATCATGACCTGAGCCAAAGTCGGACGCTCAACCGACTGAGCCACCCAGGCGCCCCAGGATGCAGAAACCTTTATTTCATATGTGTGTGTGTGTGTGTGTGTGTGTGTGTGTGTGTGTGTGTATTTTTTTTTTTACCTCGTCCTTCACACTTTCCTGCAGTGGTCTAGAGGTGTCATTTTTCTCAGGGGAATTGATTTGCCCCACGAATGAAAAACCATAAAATAACATATGTCGTTAGTGAGTTAGCACTAAATTTGATGCTCAGATTATGCCAAACAATTTGAATGTTTTTCATTAAATTTTAAAGATAATAGTAATTAGAACTTTTAAAACACATTTCTTTTAAACTCTTATGTGTCTTCAAAATCAAGATATTTCAAGTTGCAAGAACTCAGTCAATATTTTCATAAGACAAACTGTTTTGATGGTTATGGTTTCAGAAAAATGGTTTTGAAAATTAAGAGGTAAGAGATTCAAGGAGTGTTTCATTCCCTCAACAAATATTTGTTAAGAATGCATAGTGTACCTGTTGTACTGTGGGGGAATGTCACAGCAAAAAGACACAATCCTTCTCTATGGGAACTTGCATAGTGGAGGGAGTACAACGATAAACAAGAAAACATACAATAAACCATGTTTCGAGGCAATAAGCACAATGAAGAAACATAAGCCAGGTAAGTGAATGAAGAATATGATGAGAAGGTTGGATTTTATAAAGGAAATTGAAGAAAATCTTTTTTGATAAAGTGACATTTAAGCAAGACCTAAAGGAAATGAAGGGTGAGAGTTGCAGATCTTTGGGCAAGTAAATTTCCAGGAATAAGTGCAGAAGCTAGTGGTTGGCATGTTTAAGAAGCAGCAGAAAGATCAATGTGACTTGAATAAGAAAATAGGAGTGTGTACAGAGTGGCCAGGGTGAAAGTAGGGATTTTCTAATATGCTTAGTAAAATACGAAGCCACTTAAGGAGGCTGAGCCAGGAGATCACTTGACCTGACAACGCTTTAAGAGATGACTAGGACTGCTGGGTAGGAAATTGACTTAACGTGAGGCAAAAGTGGAAGCTAAGTAACATTTTAGAGAAAATGGTAGTGGTCAGGAAAGGGGATAGATTAGAGTATAAAGGTGGAAATTTGAGAACCAGTCAGATTCTGTATTATTCAGAAGAAAAAGAAAAAAAGATTTAGTGACGGATTGGATAAAAGAGGTGGAAAATGGAAGGAAGCATAACATGAATCCAAGAGTTTTGGCTTGAATGTGAAAACTGAAGGTACTAAGACAGGAAGCCTGGAGGCACATACATCTTTTTCATCACAAGATTTTTTATGAAAATTAAAATAGAATTGGAAAAAGCATATCTATCAGATTCTCTTTTTTACTAACCACAATGAGAAGAGAAAGCAAAAGTGACTTTTCCCTCAGACTTTCCCCCCAGAGACAGAGATATGAGTAGTAGGACTAAGCATAAGTGGAAGTCACTAAGAAAGGTCTCTATATTTGGTTCACATGGATTCATTTGTGGTAAATTCTAGAGCAGTGGGGACTTTTATCTCAATTGCTGTATTATAACCTGGAGGGATTCCAAGACCCTTAGAGAAGTCATGGGTCCATCACGGGACTAAAGTGGAAGAAGCGAAATGGCCACTTGAGGTTTGAAAGCTTCAATCAGCCTGGTGTTATAGCAATAAATGCAGAAGAACTAATGGAGACCCCTAAGCATGAAGAGGTCTCAAGTTTTTGGTGAAGAGTTTACACACCTGGTTAACTGCTACCAAAATGGAATTGGGTGGAGAAAATTAAATCATCTCATTAGAAAAGCAATGGAGGATTTTTTCTTTTGTTTTTGTTTTTTTTTTTTTTAAGAGAGAGAGGGATACAGAGTGACTTACTTCAACAGCACTCCCCAGCACAAGACAGAAGACAAGTTTTAAACACTGAGGGCTCATTCTCTACTGAAATTATTACGTTTGTAGTGGCCACGATGAATTTAAGTCTGCTCTTGAGCAAAGCAGAAGCTCAAGAATAAATAAAATTGCAGAAATTAAAGGAAGTAACCTCTCTATGAACTTGATATGAAAATGAGAACATGCTCCAATGGCTAATATTAGTTGAGAGCTTCCTTGGGATAGGTTTTCAACTAAATCCATTGCAAAGATTTTAATATTTGATCTTGACAAGCCAATGGAAGAGACAGATTTATTACTTTCTTCTTATAAATGAGGAAATGGAGGTAAAGACAGGTCAGGCAAGTTTCTCAATGTCACACATCTATCTGGTAAAGGGTGAACTTGGTTTTAGAACCCAGAAAGTCTAGTGACATTTGTCATCCCATTATACAGCTTCCAGGTATAGCACTGTGACAGCACAACAAGATTCACCGTGACTTAGGAGACTGTTTCTTGGAAACAGACGCAATATATTTTTGCTTCCAAACTAGAACAACTCGTCATTTTTTAATGACATGTAATGACTTACTGTGTCTAGTAAACTTGGCCTTCTCTTTGATAGTCTGCTTTTCTTTTCCCTTGTATCCAACTGGTTACCAAGTGCTGCCATGATCATAACTCTTGTACTCCACAATTCTTCACCTCCACAAACATTTTGCCCTGACAATCACTACCTTATCCCATCATTTTAGAATATCCTGTAGCAAAAATAAGAGAGTATTCTTTCTCAAACACCACATTTATCACAAGTCTTCTTTTGTTCAAGTATTTACATTTGACTTCTGTAATTTTAATTTAAATTTGTTCACGCAATCTTTCAAGACCTTCTTGAATCAACTATGTATGAACATAGTGTGGAGGCCTGAGGATACAAAGATGAGAACAGTTTGTTCCAGCACATAAGAAAGTTTTCAATAACTTGTTTGCTTTTGAAAGTATTTAATCAACTAACATTTAATAAGTAATCATGTCCAGAACAGACCACATTCAATCACTCATGAAAGCCTATGAAGCTGGATATAGATTTCATCTCTAAATATAACCTTATTTTTTCCCCAGAATTCTTCCATCAATGCAAAGACAATCCTAGTTAGTAGATAATGGGTGCATAGTAAACTTCCACATAGAATCTGTTGCTGTCTTAGTTGCATCATCTAAAAGTAAGGACTATGTGGGGCGCCTGGGTGGCTCAGTTGGTAAAGTGTCTGATTTCAGCTCAGGTCATGATCTCACGGTCTGTGGGTTCAAGCCCGCATTGGGATCTGTGCTGACAGCTCAGAGCCTGGACCCTGCTTTGGATTCTGTGTCTCCCTCTTGCTCTGCTCCTCTCCCATTCTCTCTCTCTCTCTCTCAAAAATAAACATTAAAAAGAATTTTTTTTAAAAAAAAGTAAGGAGCACGCAAGTGTCCTAGACTTAATGCGGATGGGAGTTATCTCAATTTATTCATTTTCCATCCAACCATATATGGCGAGGAGGAGCAGATGGTAAATGATGATGACTCTGTTGCCTCGTTTCCAATATTCTTTCATCAATCTAGGAAACTGTCATCTTGTTATTTGTAAGTTCTTGCTAAATCTATCTCTACCAAGATCTCTCTCTCTCTTTCTTTCTCTCTCTTTCTCTCTCTGCTTGTTATAAGTGTAATACCAATTTAATACAATTGGAGCCAGCTCCCCCTGTAGCTACCTTGTCAATATGAAAAGATTTCAGTTCCTGAATTGAGACTGCATAATGTTAGTTTGTGTTTTAGTGTGTTTTTCAAGCATCTGTAGGTATTTTTTTCATTATCTTTTTAAAACATTTTTCATTTGTTACAGAACACCATTTCTTGAGAAAGCAAGGCAGCAGCTCCAATATCTAAGTCAGTGGAATCTCTAAATTTATCATCTAGCATAGAGATCAATGAAACGTAGATTAGAAGAAATAGTTCGTCAAAAATACAATTTTTCAGGGGTGCCTGGGTGGCTCAGTCAGTTAAGTGTCTGACTCTTGATTTCAGCTTAGGCCATGATCTCACAGTTTGTGAGATTGAGCCCCACATTGGGCTCTACACCGACAGTGCAGAGCCTGCTTGAGATTCTCTCTCTCTCTCTCTCTCTCTCTCTCTCTCTCTCTCTCTCTCTATATATATATATATATATATATATATATATAAAGTACTACCAGCACCACATTCTTTTTACAGTCTGTGTATTATGGCACTTTTATACACCTATAGAACAACAGAACCTCAACATCTTAGTTTTCTCATTTTCTTTCCACCATTTTGATGAACATTTACCTGGAATAACACTGGAGATAATTACAAGAAATATAATAAATAATTGAACAAGTCTTTGGGCATTTATTGATCTGATGAGTGTCTATGGCTGCTGAGGTTAATAAAACATAGAAATTGTACTAAAAAGTCTATAGCCTAGCTGGGAAAATATACATGGAAACAAGCAAATAAAAAACAAAGGCTTAAACAAAGTGCCCCGGAAATATAGTGTTTCTATTAGTGTGTGAAAAGAGAGGATAAAAGTGATGGTTATAATACATGGGTGCAGATGAAAATAATTATGTATGTGAGGGAGAGATATAAAAAAATAAAGATAATTTCCTTAACTCTTAAAAACATGCTTCCATCAACATGGTATCTTACTAGGTTACCATTCTCTATTTTTTCTTGACAGTAAATATTCTTGATAGAATTATCTACTTTCATTGACTTTTGTTACTTGTTAGTAATTGGATTCTTAAGAATATTCAATCAGGTTTTCATCTCCAATATTTTTTCTGAGAGTATAATCTCAAAATGTTACCAATAACCATCTTGTCAATAAACCAAGTAATATTATTATTCATCTTTATCATCTTTTATAACACAAAACTGTCAAGTTCTCCTTTACAACCTTTCAATGTGGTCATATTGTGCTCTAGTTCAATGGTTTTTTTCTATCTTCATTGAACTTCTCCCTCTCAGGTTGCTGAAGTTCCTCAATTCATTGCCACCTAATTTCATATGTTAACACATTACCTCCATAAAGATGACTTCAATCACTATTGGCAGTTTTGACATCTCTCCTTACTCTAAGGCAGAATACTGGCCTACTGGAAATCTCCAATCTCTGTAATTAGTGTTACGGTCTAAAAGTTTGTGTTCCCCAAAATTCTCAGGTTGGAATTCTCATGCCCTGTGTGATACATTAGAAGTTGGAGCATTTGGGAGGTGATTAGGTTATACACTTGCAGCCCTCATGAATGGGATTAATGCTCTTATAAAATAGATCTAACAGAACTCCCTAGGCCCTTCTACCACATGAGGATATAAGAAGTCTATGATCCTTATGACTTCACTCCTATGGGAAATTTAAGATACACAACAGATGAACATAAGGGAAGGAAAGCAAAAATAATGTAAAAACAAGGAGAGAGACAAAATATAAGAGACTCTTAAAAATAGAGAACAAACTGAGGGTTGCTGGAGGGGTTGTGGGTGGGGCGATGGGCTAAATGGGTAAGGGGTATTAAGGAAGACACCTGTTGGGATGAGCACTGGGTGTTACACAGAGGAGATGAATCACTGGATTCTACTCCTGAAATCATTATTGCACTATATGCTAACTAACTTGCATGTAAATTATAAAATAAATTAATTTAAAAAAAAAAGAAGTCTATGATCCTGAAGAGAGGACCTGGGTAATGATGCTGGCACCCTAGTGAACTTCACCCTCTAGAGTGTGAGAAATAAATTTCTGTTATTTATAAACTGCCCATCTGTGGAATTCATTATAGCTGTCTAAATAGACCTAACTCCCAAGACTCTACAGACTTGTCCTGGCCTTCATAAATAGTCAAAATTTAGTTTTTTTAAATTTTTCTTAGCCACACAGAATTACTCAAAATGTCAATAAATACGTGAAAATATCTCCTTTCTTTGTTTTTAGCTTTGTTACTCTCTTACTATATCACCAAAAATAAAAACTTACTATACCTTGAAGTCTTCTGTGAAATAGTCAAAATGAGAGCACATACACACCTATTAAATATTACCACGTTTATTGTTTTTTACCTTATACTATAGGTATCTCTGTCCCTCACTTCTCTCTTTCACTATGACTGGAAGAAAAGTGTAATGTTTCTAAAGCTAAGCAAGCTTAAATGAAAACCCATTGTCTACAATCCACTTAGATATCAAACAGAAGGTGGTAATTTTTATCTTTCTTCCCTTACCTCCAGGTTCTCAAATTTAACCGAACATTGGAATCACTTGGGTACTTTAAAAATAGTTATCATAGAATTACACCTCCTAATATTTCACTTTAATTGATCTGGTATATAGAGTGGACATGAGGAATTTTAAAACTTCCAAGGTTTTCAAAACGCTATTCCAAGGTTGAGGACACCACTGGAAAGTTAGGTGCCAATCTTTCTTCTCCGATTTCTGCATAGCACTTAGTGTGATAATTCTCACATGTAAAGAATAACTTAATAATCATTTGTTGAATGAAAGACTATGCTATTTCATGTTGATTGTTCACAGATATGCCTGAAAGAAGGAAAAACAGCCTAGAAGAGAACAACTATTCTTTTTTTTTTTTTTTTTAATTTTTTTTTTCAACGTTTATTTATTTTTGGAACAGAGAGAGACAGAGCATGAACGGGGGAGGGGCAGAGAGAGAGGGAGACACAGAATCGGAAACAGGCTCCAGGCTCTGAGCCATCAGCCCCAGAGCCCGACGCGGGGCTCGAACTCACGGACCGCGAGATCGTGACCTGGCTGAAGTCGGACGCTTAACCGACTGCGCCACCCAGGCGCCCCGAGAACAACTATTCTTAAGACAGAAGTACACACAGAATTGTTAGTCACTTCAGAACAATGTATTTAGTATCGATAAGCAAATTTGTGGGGAAAAAAACCCTTAGGGATCATTCAGATCTAATTTCAATGATACTCAAAGCAAAGAGTAAAAAGACGAACATTTATCTGGTAAGAAATTTTTGTTTAGCTTATAGGAGCCTTAGAGGTAAAGGCAATGTGTGATTTCTGTGAGACCTTTGCACGGTATCTGGCTTCTGAGATACTATTCAAGTGCTTACCATTCATGTCTCAGGTTCTTGCTGTGGCAGGTAAACCCAAACAGAACTCAAGAAAGTTTCAGGAGATGAAAGCCCCCAAAATATGCGAACATCATCTTGGCTTTGACATTGGATGATCCAGTTAAATTCTCTGCTTCATCATTTGTTTATGGAATATGTTGATATTTGTGGAATTCTGTCTATATCCCAGACTCTGTACTAGAATGTGGAATTAAATTAGAAAGAAGATGAAATATATTCCCCAAAAATAGATAATCTGATGGAGAAAGTGAATGAATAAAGAAACTAAAGTAGAAAAATACAATGTGATTAATTTTTTGTATTAAGTAGGCATAAAAAAAACAATGAGACCAGCCATAGAAAAACCAGGAAAGCAATTTTGCAAAAGAAAAGGCTAAAATGATCATCTCTGTTCTCTCTTATCTTTTTGTGATTCTTAATTTTACTATTTTAGTTGTCTGCAAATTGAGTTCTATAAAATTACAAAAATTTTCATAGGTAGCAGGCATGTGATGCTAACAGTGGTTTGGCAATTTTTAATGAAAATTAAGGAAAAGAAGAAGAGAAGGAAGAAAAAAAAAACTGTAGTTAGGCTACTATTTTATTTTCCAAAAATGTTAAAGTTGATGTTTTAGGAAAGCTTTGACCAAGAGAATTGAGATATTTAAATCCTGGTAATAGTTACATCTAAATGTCTAATGAATTGTCTAAAGCATATGCAAGTTGGGAAAGACTGAATTAATAATCACAACACACACATGCACAAATACACACATACAAACACAAAAAGCAGTATTGATCTCATTTTAGAAATATAGATGGTAGATCGAAGTCACTAGAAAAAGTTTTAGAAAACTTGTGAAAAAGTAGAGAATAAAATAAACTCAGTTGAGATAATGAGCAAATACAGGAATATTCTATTAGTTTTTTCCCCAAGAGTCTGGTTAAACTTTGCAGTTCTTGCTGGTGGAACAAGATGTGTGCATGCTCTGTTAGATTTAGCACAAAATCAAATTTCTTGTAGACAAGAGATTCTTTAAATTTTGATCACAGAAAGCCTTTATACTCTTAAAAAATAATGACTACCTCAAAACCATTTATTTTGGGGATTATTGCTCACAATATTCTCTGCATTAGAAATTAAAACTGAGAAATTAAGAAATTTATTTGTTAATGAATTTATTTAAATATAACAATAACACATCCATCATCTGTAGGTAATATATTTTATTAAAAATGCATCTTCAAAACCAAAAAAATCATTGAGAAGCATAATACTGTATGTTATTTCTATATATCTCTTTAATGCCTGGATTTATGGAAGACAGCTAACTCTCACATTTGTTTCTGTATTCAATGTATTTCAATATGTTTTGGTTGATGTCTATAAATAAAATCTGACCCCCACAGGTATACAGTTAGTAAAGAGAGTAACATGACAGATATTCTTCCTTGATGCTACTCCAGAATCCAAGCTATAGTCATTCCTTATAGGTTAGTTTTATTGTCCCTTTTGCACTTTGAATCAACCTTGTGCCCATGTATAATTTTGTAACATCACTTATTGATTGGAAAGTATTGGTTCACTAAGTCATGCAAGTCTTTCAAATGTTGACCCACTTCATTTCACAATATAAAAATATCACATTCATTAATACAATCACCAAATTCATCAGAAAATCTTGAAGTTGTCAGGTTTACGGTGACGCAAACACATTTTCCAAAGTTCTAACGTTTGCTTGAAAGCTTGAGTTTTATCATTGGCAATAAATCCTGTCATTCTCCTTGAAGAGACAGGTTTAATTGATTTCCTTTTGGCAAAATGTCTGCTGGTTAGCCAGTTTATTTGTCAGTTATTCTTTTTTTTTTCAATATATGAAGTTTATTGTCAAATTGGTTTCCATACAATACCCAGTGCTCATCCCAAAAGGTGCCCTCCTCAATACCCATCACCCACCCTCAGTTTGTTCTCAGTTTTTAAGAGTCTCTTATGCTTTGGCTCTCTTCCACTCTAGCCTCTTTTTTTTTTTTCCTTCCCCTCCCCCATGGGTTTCTGTTAAGTTTCTCAGGATCCACATAAGAGTGAAAACATGGTATCTGTCTTTCTCTGTATGGCTTATTTCACTTAGCATCACACTCTCCAGTTCCATCCATGTTGCTACAAAGGGCCATATTTCATTCTTTCTCATTGTCACGTAGTACTCCATTGTGTATATAAGCCACAATTTCTTTATCCATTCACCAGTTGATGGACATTTAGGCTCTTTCTATAATTTGGCTATTGTTGAGAGTACTGCTATAAACATTGGGGTACAAGTCCCCCTATGCATCAGTATTCCTGTATCCCTTGGGTAAATTCCTAGCAGTGCTATTGCTGGGTCATAGGGTAGGTCTATTTTTAATTTTTTGAGGAACCTCCACACTGTTTTCCAGAGTGGCTGCACCAATTTGCATTCCCACCAACAGTGCAAGAGGGTTCCCATTTCTCCACATCCTCATTTGTCAGTTATTCTTTTTTTAAATTTTTTTTTCAACGTTTATTTATTTTTTGGGGGACAGAGAGAGACAGAGCATGAACGGGGGAGGGGCAGAGAGAGTGGGAGACACAGAATCGGAAACAGGCTCCAGGCTCCGAGCCATCAGCCCAGAGCCCGACGCGGGGCTCGAACTCACGGACCGCGAGATCGTGACCTGGCTGAAGTCGGACGCTTAACCGACTGCGCCACCCAGGCTCCCCTGTCAGTTATTCTTTAAGAGAAAAATGGTATCCCAAGAGAAAATGGTTCCTCGGGTCACAACTCGAACAATTACATAAGCGCATTTCTTCGTACCAAGACTGCAGTCTTGATTCATGCTAAGCCATCAGCGTTTTTATGGGTCATGCTTTTGGACCTTCAGTGCAAATATTGATAAAGTGAAGAAGCTAAATATTGTCCTACTCTTGTTATAAAATACTCTTAACCTAGCAGATCCTTGAATATGTGTCAGAAACTCCAAAGGGTTCCCTGAATACACTTGGCTCTAGACAGATAAGTAATACAAATATAAAACACAAATGTAGGAAAAAATTGTTGTCTGTGTATATATGTTCACATGCATGTGATCTGCATAAACATGTGCTATGGACGGCCAGGGGTCCCTCTAAAATTCAGATGTTGCAGTTCCAGCTCCCAATGTGCTGGTATTGGGAGATGGGGATTTGGGGAGGTAATTAGATTATGATAGTGGAGCCCTCAGGATGGGATAGGTGCCCCTATAAGGAAAAAAAACCAAAAAACAAAAAAACATGTCTTTTTCTCTGCTGTGTGAGGCTACAAGGAGGCTGAGGTCTGCAAGCCAGGAAGAGGGCTCTCACCAGAACCCCACCATAGTCACACTCTTAATTTCAGACTCCCTAGCCTCCAGGACTGTGAGAGATCAATGTCTGTTGTTTAAACCACACTGTTTATGGTATTTTATTACAGAAGCCCGAGAAGACTAATACAACATGCAGACACTACAAGTTAGTTGTGTTTTTCTCATTTATTTATAAGCATTTACTGAAGCCTAGGGATTATTACAAAGTCTTTCATAGGAGATTATTAGGAAAAAATCTTACTTGGCTTCTATTCATATCCTTCCCACTGGCATGATAGAGGGAACTTGGTTAATGTGTACCAAGATATGAAACAAACAAACAATAATTTAGAAAGAGTCCCGTAGCATTGAGTGCCCACCTCAATTAAGACATGATTTAAGCTATGACACATCAGAATTTGGTGGACTAATTGTCTGGACTAAGTTGGAAGCAGAAGAAACGAATAACAGAGGAGAGAAAAATAGATATTTTTAACAAAGAAAGGAACAGGAAGTCGAATCTATTGGAAAGATAAACACAGACAAGCATTTATTTTAAAACTAAAGTTTTGAGTGCTTGTTATGTACTAGACATCTTTCCAGATACCAGCGTTGCAACTATAAACAAGACCGATCTGCTCTTTGCCCTCCTATAGAGGGCAAGCTATAGAATGGTGGCTGCTGTAGTTGAGTGACAAGCATTATTATAAAATGAGATGGGGGCTGGGGTGCCTGGGTGGCTCAGTTGGTTTAGCGTCAGATTCTTGGTTTCAGCTCAGGTCATGATCTCACAGTTGTGAGTTTCAGCCCTGCGTCCAGCTCTACGCTGACAGTGTGGAGGCTGCTTAGGATTCCCTCTCTCCTTCCTTCTCTACCCCTCCCCTGTTCACACTCTCGTGCTCTCTCTCTTTCTCAAAATAAATAAATAAACTTAAAAAAAATGAGACAGGTAGGATGTCACTAACAGAGAACCATTTCGGAATAGTGATTGAAGAGCAGTGAGCACTTGATTTTAACTGATGTAATGCTAGGCCAAGATAATGACTTGGGTAAAAAGATACAAATCAGGTAGGAAATAATAGAGGCTGCAGGCTAGGAGCTAAGGAAGAAAGAAATAATCCTACTCAATAAGAAATTACTAGAGTTCTAGCCATACAGGAAGGACTGAAACAATAGGGACATCAATATAGCAAAGCCACAAGTTGAATGTCTTAATTGAATGGCAGCCCTGGGACAAACACAAGGCTCGCTTCTCTGTCATTGTTCTACTTGATCTCCTCCACTTTAGTTTAATTTTCTTTCCCAGAAAATCCTGTTCTTCTGCATGCCTGCTGTACTGCATTCTTCAGGGTCCACACTAAAAAGTAGCTTCCTCCTTCCCCCTTCCAACCATAACCTAATCCTACCTTCCACTGTGCATCAGGCTCTTTATATCTGCCTTAATTTTGACTGTTCTCGTGGTGCATGATATTTATTTATTTATTTTACATGTCTGTCTTAATAGAATTTATGAAGTGAGCTTTGATTATAGCAGTGTTCTTACCAATAACTGAACTGTTAGGACTGACACCTTGGCCCTTTGAAACTTGTTTGGGGAGTTTTCTGTTACCTTTCCACCAGAGAAGAGAATTCGGGAACATAGTTAGCACATTCCTGAATGCATTTACTCTACGTACACCACAACTTTACAGAAACAGATTTTAAATGGCTGTTGCAAATCACGAAAATTTTTCAGTAAATGTAAACATTCATTTTTTTTTCTGAGTTGAAAACATTTCAAGGAATTCAGAGTTTATGTATCTAACAGATGGTTCAATTTGGTCTACAAAGTTCAGTGTATCTAGGGATAATTGGTTGCGAATAGCACAGTAATGTGACTGAACTACGGCTGAGTCTAGCACATAAATAAAACATACCTGCAAAACTGTTCAAAGCAGTTGTTAATGTTCCACCTGGACTAGAACACAACAGTTGAAAGTGTTCTAATAGTACCATTTGTCTGCTAATTCCCTGAATCCTGGCTTTTTGCCACTTCAGATAGTATTTCTGCAAATGAAACTAACTTCCTGAACTCACAATTATTCTACATATTTCTGGTACGCAAGCGAAATAAGCCAACCTACATCTAGAAAAATGGAAGACAGATGCAGAAAGCCAATTAGTTAAGGACCATCTTACTACTATCCTCATTATAAGAAATAGTAATGAAAGGTTACTCCACGCTTACAGGTTTCCTTTTATTGTGTAGATACTCTGGTGCAACACATTTATAAAAAGCCCTATTTTCAGATGGTGGATTATTAACAAAGGTGAAAACAAGTTATTATCAAAATAATCACATCGCAAAGATAACCCATGGCAGGATAACAGGACCAATGAATAGTTCTAAAACGTTATGAGCATTTTAGTTGCTTTTTGTATGCTCTGTGGCATTTGAAACTTGTAACAGTCCTGTGAGGTAAGCTAGTTTGTCCACATTTTATAAATGGACAGTTACATTTGAGAAGTCACCTACGTAATGTCACCCAGCGCTTGATAATAGGCCCAACTTCATAGCCCATGGACTTTCCTTCCAAATCCACTGTTCTAATCTCCAGACCTCACTGACTTCTCAAAATAATAAGAAACATAATTTCAAAGGATAAGATAAAATCACTTTATCTTTTCAAGAATTTTAGCCGAGGGAATTCGTTGGGTTAAACAGTCTAGGAAATGAAATCAAGCATTGTGGATGGGCAAGAAGAGACATATCGGAAACCATAGCCATTGAGCCGAAAACGGCAAAAACAATAATGAGGAAGTGATCTTCAGAAGAGAGGTTGAGTGCAACTTGGGAAAGCATTATGTTAGACTTTCCAGGTCGGTGGTTTCCATTCATATGCGGGAAATTCACTTCACTCTCTTCCAGATTCACAGTTACAACTCATGGCCAGTCATTTGCCAAGTTTGAACTTCCAACCCTTCTACTGAAAGCTCTCCAAGGAGTCAGTAGGAGTGGAGTGTGGGGTACAGCAGTCAGGAGAAAAATATTAAGCTCTCCCAGGGTTCGAGTCCTAGCTCCTCCACTTGAGAGCTGGTAAACTCAGCGTAGTTATTTAAACACTATTGCCTCTCCATTTTTTTCAGTTGTAAATGAAGCCTAATACTAGCACCCATCTAATACAATTCTGTGAATATTAAGGTAATACACGTAAAGGTTTAGAGCAATATCTGGCACAGAGCAAACAATCAGTGAGCGTGAATATGGCTTTGTGCATGAAACAGATATCAGACACAGAAGGGAAGCTAGCATATTTGGGCTGTGAGGATGTAGACATTTGTTTATGCAAAAGAAAATGAAGGTAAAAGATGTAGATGTGGCTAGTGTAGGTTCTAGATTGTAGTAGGAATGAAGGAATGATACGACATTTGGATATTGGAAGCTTAGGAAGCAGAAGGGGAAAACATATTAGAAAAGCAGAATTCTTTCCAGGCAGACGTGTAAGAAGTTGAGCTGAAGTTAAGAATTAAGTTAAGGGATATGCTGTCCGTTGCCCTTTTAGAGAACGTTCTATGGAATTAGAATTCTTAATGATACAATGTTCATGGTACATGTCCCTGCATATACATGCACGTACATAGAGGTAACGAAACTGAATTTAGTGAGAATTAGAGGCAAAACAGTTTGATATTTGATCCGCACAGCTTCTTGAAGTATCTGCCCCTCCCTACAACTTCTTCCCTCAATTTCCAGATATTCTGTTTATGTTTTTAAAGTTATAATTTATCATCAGAACTACCCACACAGAAAAAATAATGAAGTCGGTTTGATTTCAAGAAAAGTAATCAGAGAATCAAGCTGCGAAATATTACCAACATTATCTTTTAATGTGACACTATAAATTAATGCACCTATTACTGATCCATTTCCAAAACCTGAAGTTTCATTCTTTCTTTGGCATCAGCCTATGATACAAATGATGGCTCAAGAAGAATCTCGAAACTTTGTACACTTTTAAAAATGTACTTGGTGGGGCGCCTGGGTGGCGCAGTCGGTTAAGCGTCTGACTTCAGCCAGGTCACGATCTCGCGGTCCGTGAGTTCGAGCCCCGCGTCGGGCTCTGGGCTGATGGCTCGGAGCCTGGAGCCTGTTTCCGATTCTGTGTCTCCCTCTCTCTCTGCACCTCCCCCATTCATGCTCTGTCTCTCTCTGTCCCAAAAATAAATAAACGTTGAAAAAAAAATAAAATAAAATAAAAATAAAAATGTACTTGGTAATTAACGTGAAGGATCCGAATCAAAGTTGTACTTATTCATTTGTAAAGACTATAGTTTCAATTAATTATCACTGCTCTTCAGAAGATGATTTTTGTCATTGGAATTGGCTATTGTTAGGTCACAATAAGGAAACAAAGTCTTCATTTAGATGAAATGCAACTTTGTTCAGTGATAACGACCCATAGAAAAGAGGTTTTTCCACGAGAGTATCTTCTCATCACATGCACAGTAAAATATAATTAGGCTGAGCCCTCATCCACAGCATCTGCATTTAAAAGCTCAACTCTGGATGAAGCTCCTCCTTTTTATTCTCCTCCACTTCACTCCTCCTCCTTCTGGATTTTGACCTCTGGGTCTTGGAACCATGCAAGATATATTGAGACCTTTGATCTCATTAACATGTTTTGCAATTCATTTTTTCTGTTCCTATCTAGTTAAAATAGATTAGTACTCATAGATATTAAGTTACAAAGCCCAGGTCAGTGCACTGAGATATTGCAAGTCAAAGCAGGCATTTAATTCTTGATTTCATTTAAATAATTATTTAAAGATTGGAACAAAAGGACCTTGAGAGGTTATTTAGCTGTTCTCTTGCATCTTAGGCAAAATTATTCCTAAAATAGATGCATGACAATCTTTTTTCACTCCTAAGGAATCCTCAGAAAGGGACTTGAAACTCTTGGCATCTTATTCTCCTCTATAAAAACACTCAATATTGTCTTAATCTCAGACTTAAATCTCAAATGTCATTTTATTCCTTCTTTGTCCTTAAAAGAAGGAATTGAATGTTTTTTTTCTTGCATGTTTTTCCTTCATATTTTTTAATTTTTCTTCCAGCTATTTTTTTTATCCTTTTGCGTCCTGTTTTGAGCTCTCAACTCCACTGCCAAAGAGTAGCTTGTACAGCTACTGTGATAAATTCCGATAATATCCCAATTCCACAGATGAAGAAAGTAATCTGACAAATATTTGTTTAATCTTCAGTTGCACCCTGCTTCTCCAGTGGAAAAGTATTCATGATCTTTCTTATGAACTCTAGAGAGCTGGTTTGGATGAGATGGTGATAATTTAAATGAACACTTCATGGAATATTTGTCAAATTATTTCACTTTTTGAGTTTTATGTCCCTTTATCACATGTGTAACCACTGAAAACTTGTGTGACTGTTAATTTAAAGCAAATATTAAAGAAACGCTTTTGTGGCAACTGGTGTCAATCTAAAGTTGAGAAGGTCAGAGTAGAAGAAAGGATGATATTTGAGAACTGTTTTTACATTTAAATATGAGAGAGATTGGGAGGAATTTTCTTGTATACCCTTACTCAGTACATTAATTTTTTTTCCCTTTAATTCTCATACTCACTTATAGAATCGTATTTACTACTTTTTAAAATTTTTGTTTATTTATCTAGAGAGAGAGATAAAGAGAAGAGTGGAAGAGGGGCAGAGAGAGAAAAAGACAGAGAGAGAATGCCAAGTGGCTTGAAACCGTCAGCACAGATCCTGATGCAGGGCTCGATCTCACGAACCATGAGATCATGTCCTGAGCTGAAATCAAGAGTCAGACACTTGGGGCACCTGGATGGCTCCGTCGGTTAAGCCTCCAACTTCGGCTCAAGTCATGATCTCACAGTTTGTGGGTTCGAGCCCCGCATCGGGCTCTGGGCTGACAGCTCAGAGCCTGGAGCCTGCTTCTGATTCTTTGTCTCCTTCTCTCTCTGCCCCTCCCCCACTTGTGCTCTGTCTCTATCAAAAATAAGTAAATGTAAAAGAACGTAAAAAAAAAAAAAAAGTCAGACACTTAACTGACTGCGTCCCTTTACTGCTTTGCAAACAACACTTTATCCAACCTCTAGCCATCCAAAGTTGTCACTGTCCCTCAAGACTTGGAATTAATTGTGATACCACTGTAAGTTGTGAGCTTTGTAGTATGCTCTAAATCTTTGCCAATTTCCTTTTTGAATAAACATAATTTATTCCAGGGCTCTGCATTGGCAGTGATGGGAATGATGAGTCCTTAGATCCTTCGAACCAATGGAAGCCTATTTGTCTATATGAATTCTTCCACCATGGAAAACAGGAATATACAGGCTAAATGTGACTCTGAGAAACCTTCAAAATGTTGTAATCAATTCCACATATACTAACGTTCATATTTCATCAACCCCTTTCATACTTCAGTTCAATTTCATAATTCAAAAAGAAGAGAAAAAACTTGCGTCATAAGCAGAGGAAACTTGACTTACAGGGTCAGATTGTTGTGCTCATCTTTGTCCTTCCTCCAGCCTTATCTCAGATTCTATGATAACCTCGTTGCTTCTAATATTTTGTGCTTATAAGGATCTAACCATAAAAAAGGAACATACTACGCTTTATTAAGCATCTTGATACTTTGCCAAGGTTTGAAAATTCTTCTAAATGCGTATAATTTTCACTGATGCATCAAATAGCCCAAGGTTGGGAAATATGTTATTTTAACAAAGATGTTCTACTTGAATGGCTGGAAAGGAAAGTAAACATGGAAGGAACTTCAAAGGCATCTAGCTTACATCTAGCACTACTTAGCAAATAGGGAAGGGCAAAAATTTGCCTCATTTTTCAGCTGTCTGTGTAATTGAGACCAATAGAATGCCACAACTGAAGATTCCCAGGAGATTGCTCTTCTCAATCTTAAACTGGGACTGGCAGCTGATTTACTAAGGGGAAAAAAAGGAAAGATTAAAGGATAAAAACATCCATGGGCAAATTATTCAACTACTTGGTCTATTGAAGCATTTACTGGAAATGTGTCCAAATAAGATTTATTTATATTCATAGTACCCTAATATTTTTCTAAGACATGTTTCTAAGACATTTAAAATATTTTGAGCCAAGTATGCTATAAATATTTAATTCAATATTAAAGGATGAGTGTCTAATCAATCACTTATATGATAACATATTATAAAATAAATTTCAGTTTTTGTATTTCAGGACAACGTATTTTAAACAAAACAAATAAAACATAAAAGCATTCAGTTTTTTTATCAGTTGTCAGAAAAACCTTCACTTGTAAGAATTAAGAGTTTTATGGTTTGCATTGTAGGCATTTAATAAATATGTTTAAGTGATTTTTTTAAAGTAGTAGTTAAGCAGATATGCAACTTTTACATAGAATTCAATAAAATCTTCGTATCTGTACATGCAGATTTAAAATAATTTAGGAATACATATTTTATCCTTAATATATGCTATCTCCAAATATTATTTCCTTAG
Source organism: Leopardus geoffroyi (assembly GCF_018350155.1). Lineage (NCBI taxonomy): Eukaryota > Metazoa > Chordata > Mammalia > Carnivora > Felidae > Leopardus > Leopardus geoffroyi. The sequence goes on from NC_059327.1 coordinate 168,925,762, forward strand.
AACTCTCTTTTATGAAAGAAATGACATTATGAAACATGTTTTTTAATTAATTGAATACCAAGACTATGGTATTTTGTTGAACTTGTTTCCTTAATATGGATAACCATAGCATCTTTGCATGCATAAATTTTTTCAAGTGTACTCAGTCTCACTAACACCTTTTAAGATTAAAATAAAATTTAGTTGTCAAATAAAATAAAATCTAAATTGCTTAGAAAATTCTGGATTTACAGCCGACTAGCAAGCAGTTCATCTATGAATTTCATATACAGCTTCCTTAAGTTGTCAATTGAAGAAAACTAATTTGAATTGCTCAGGGAAAATACGTTACTCTGTTTATGTTAAAAGCTGCGAGCAAGACAATCTAATGGAAATTGGGTACGCTGACTGCTATGTTGCTTGAAGCTCCTTCCGTTCCAAAGCTGAAGAGATATTTAATTATAAGTTCTAATAAGAGCATCCATGTGACACAAGGAAAATACACTCCTTTTGAAAGTTCAAACATATTCAGGGAATAAAGGGAAATAGAAAACAAAAGCAAGGAGAATATACCTTTCTGGGTTCTTCAAAAATGTGACCATTTACCTTGTAATTTAGAAAATTGCGGATCTAATCCAATGTTTTACATGAAGATTCTAAAATGTTTGTCAAGTCACCCAACAGTTTTTCCATCACCAAGCTAACATTTATAGACTTGGTTGGGTCCTATCCTTCATAGATGCAATACCACTCCACATGATGTGAGCTGCTCTACCCATGAATGGTGGTTGTCCTGTTAGAGATAAGGAGAGCAGGGGCCCTGGCCAGGGTGATAGTCTGAAGAAAGAGCCCTGTTAGGAGAAATTGCACTGCTAGAGCACTAAGGGGGAGCACTCTGGAGGAGAGGACAAGAGATGCCTCGGGAAGAAAACTGCTTCTTTAGAACCTAAAGCTAGATCTCCATCAGGCCCTCTTGACTGCCCCAGATAGCTGCTGACTCTCCAGAACGGACAATCTACTTACTACTCAATGGAAGCAAATTAGGAGAAACAAAAATTGTGTTTGTTCTGATGCTTCTATAAAAAAATACATCGCCACTGCTGATAATTAATGTTAACGGGTGACATTAAAATTTAGAGTCTTGCGTATTTAATACAATAGGACTTAGAGCTTTTGGAAAGACGTCTGGCACAGGAAGAAGATCCCTTATAAATGAGAATGACTTGGGCGCCACAGCCAAAATGAGTGATTTAAAGGAGCATTGTTAACACTAGGCCTGGCCGACAATAGTAGGCAACACCGATAATGATTTAAAAAACAAAAACAAAAAACAAAAAAACAGGCACCTGGGTGGCTCAGTGGTTAAGCTTCCGACTTCAGCTCAGGTCATGATCTCACAGTTCGTGAGTGTTCCAACACTGCATCAGGCTTGCTGCTTCGGATCCTCTGTCCCCTTCTCTCTCTGCCCCCCCTCCCCCACCGTGTGTGTGTGTGTGTGTGTGTGTGTGTGTGTGTCTCTCAAAAATGAATAAACATTAAAAAACAAAAAACAAAAAAAGAACAAAGCTCCACAAAAGCCAAAAATATCCATATAACAAAGTGATTTGTGTAACTAATCATGAAATTCCCAAGGCCTCTCTAGAAGACTCATGTGTTGTAAGAGGAGGAAGATTTCATAAGAGAAAGGACTGTACACAGGGCCACACAGCCACAAACTAGAATCCTTTTAACCATGGCCACTTAGAAAACTCTGGATTTATAGCTGACTAGCAAGAAATTAGTTTAGAAACTATAAACCATTTAGAAACTAAATGGTTGCATTTTCATAAATCCGCAAAAATGTTTCTTCTCAATCTTGACACTCATCTGCTTTTCTTCATCATGGGTTCCCATGTTGGCTGATCCTACATTAACATGCAAATTTCAAATTTTCAATATGTTTCTTATTTTCAACATAAAGACACTATCAAAGTTAGTATGAAGGTTACTGCCTTTGACATAGGTCTTATACAATACTCTTTGCTTTTTAAATATAAATAACTTTAAAAAGAATAAGAGTTTTTACCCAAGTTAGACTTTCTATCACCTTGAAAGTGATTTATTAGATCCTACCAACTCCAAGCTTAGAGAAAGTGCTGAAAAGTCTGTTAGGTTCTGGCTGGTATCACCTGCCTTTCTTTTTCTATTCTTTTTCCTACTGCATCACCCTCGCATTAGCCACTGCACAGTAACAGAGAGTTTCCAGAGTCTTAAAACTCTACAAGTTTGGTAAATAGGCTGAAAACTATACAAGTTTGGCCAAAGCACCTCTCTTTGACACTTGAGGTGCTGTATGAATGGCAACATTTCCCCCCATTACTAGAAGATCCTCTTCTGACACTGAAAAACTCTTTGATGACAGAAAAGAAACTGTATACTTCCTAAGCCATGGAAGAATTGCCAGATGGTAAATGACACTGAGTGTTTTATCAGCAAACTGCCACTCTCTGACTAGAGGCCAATAAAATGTACTGTGAGGATTCTAGGTATTACGTGAGGAAGAAGTGTTGGGAAGGCAGACGGCCGGTGAGTAAGCACCAGAGGACTTTCCACCCAGAACAGCACATCAGCAAAGGACTTGCTGATGGTCCTTTCACAACCATTCAGCATCGCTTCAAACATTAAAAGTACATGCAACATATTTGAAGATCAATAGATTAAAAATTAAAGTGCATAAATCAAATTTAGAAAAGCACTTAGAAAGAGTTATACTATGGATGATATGCATTAGGTTTTCCATGACTGTAAAAATTCCCCAAGGTTGTTTTCAGTTTTATGTTATCAAGTACTTTAATTTCCAGTCTGCATACAAAAATTAATAGAGGTTCATGTTATTTTCATGATTCTACAGAAACAGTGTTCTGTCACTTATTAGCTGCATAAACTTTTCATAATATAGAAACTTACAAGAGTTCCTTAATTCTTTTGAATCATTTCTTCATACGTCAAGGTGAGAGCTAGAATAGCTCTTGGACAAAGCTGATCCATCAGAAATGTGATTCCCCTTCCCTCTTTATTTCCTTCCCGTAGAGTTAAGTACATTAAGACCTTTTCAGAAAAATGCATTTTGTTAATGTTGACAACACTTTACTTGAAGTTTCATAACTTCCAAAAAGTTGAAAGAATAGGGTAGATAGAAGTATATAAGTCTATCGACAAATAGACTTTTTAATTTACGAAAACATCAGTGAATTCGGTGGAGTATAGGAATGTTCTTTGTATTCAGGTTGAGCCTCACGGAACTGCTACTTTTATAGGTTAAAAGTACTCAAATATCTGCATTTTCGTGTGATTCAAAGTAAATAAAACTAACACACTTATACCATTTGCCCAGGTTCACCAATTGTTCATGATTTGCCCATTTGTTCACCCTTCTAGACATAAAAATAAATATGGATATATTCATTCATGTGTCTATCTATCCCTTTATCCATCTGCCTGCCTATCTATGTATCTATCCCATAGTATCATATATTTAATCAATCATCTAATTATGCCACTCCCATTATTCTAAAGCACTAAACTCTCTCTCTACACACGCAGATGCACACATAGTATTCATATTTCTTGTTCTTTTTTATATCCATAGTACTCCATTATGAGGGAAGGGATGTACCACAGATTAGTCAACAAATCTCTGTGACAATTAATGATAGTCTCAGTATTTTGCTATTATAACTAATTTCATAATAATTAACATTATGCATAAGTTTTATTGTTGTTTTAGGGTTTTTGTTGTTTTTGTTGTTCTTTAAATTGATGGAATTCACTTCCTCGAAGCAGAATTGTTGAGTAAATGGGTAAATACATATATCTGCTGAATGTCCCTCCAAAGAAGGATATTATTTTAAAATCCCATCAATGCAAGACAATGCCTGTTTCCTCATAGGGTATTGTCAATCTGTGGTCAATCTAACAGCTGTGAAAGATTATCACAGTGTGATTTTGTGTTTCTCTTATTTTAAAAGAAACTGAGTGTATTTTTGTTTGTTTGGTTGGTTGGTTGGTTAAATAAGGGCCATTTGTACATATGATTTAAGAATTTTAAAAATCATATTAAAAAGTTTAAATTTTATCTTTTCTATATTGCAAGTGTATATTAATTTGTTATTTACTTCTTTTACTTTGCATATGTATTTTTCCAGGCAGGTTCTTTGTTGTTGTTGTTGTAGTTTTTGTAGTTGTAGTTGTTGTTGTTGTTGTAGTTTTGTGGGGTTTTATGGCATTCAAATTTATCATTTTTTCTGTACTGCATATCTAGGTTATAAAGAAAGTTGTTCATAGTTTCTTCAAGGATTTGTGTGTTTTCAGAGTTTGATCTCACACCCATTTTGGCTCTATTCTCAATTTTTAATTTTTTTGTGAGGTACAGCTATAATTTTATCTTTTATTTTCAAATGGCTTTCCAGATTATTGATACCATTTACTTAAATGTCCATCTTTTCTCTCCTGTTTTGAATGCCACTGTTCACATATACTAAATTTCCACTTGAACTAGGTCTATGTCTGAACTTCCTTTTCTGTTCTACCTATTCATGTGACCAATCATTTTGTTTTGTTTTGTCTTTTTAATTGAGGCTTTGTAATGGGTCAAAATCTAGTTCTATTGACAGAACTCCTTCAATGCTCTCCTCCCCTCCCCACCCCACCCCCCCCCCCAGTTTCTTCTGTGCTGTACTAGGATGCTACTTTTTTTTTTTAACTTAACCCCCTTTAGAAGACACTTTCTTTAGCTCTAGGGCAAAACTCAATCTAAACAAGCAAACATTTATTAATTTGGCATTTTGTGATGTGAAATTAACATACTTAAATTAAAATTTTATCTCTATTTGTTCAAGTCTACTTTTTTTTTTTTTGTAGTGTTTGATAATTTCCTGTTTGAATAAAGCTTCTCCCCCAACAGGAAGTCCTCCCTATAGGAATGCCTCTTGAGACAGTCTTCCCTGAGCTCTTTTATATATAGTGTTATATTCCTATACATTTGATACTTTAAGAACAACTTAGCTTATCATACTACCCTTGGCCCATAATTTGTTTGCTTTTAATGTGTAATTGAGAAGCTGAAGAAAATCCAGGGTCCCTTCTTTTGTAACTTGGTCTACATATTTTTTTCTTAATGTTTGAAGGCTAATAATTTTATTAGTCTGTTTCTCACTATTTTCTGTTCCAGTACATTTTCCCAGGTACATGGTGATTTTTAAAACGGAGTCGTTTATTTCCAGAATCTTTTTGTGGACAAAGGTTTTACAGGTGCAATGGACCCTTTCCTATTCTCTGCATCAATTGTCTTGTCTGAATCTTTTTGCCTTTTTATATTTTTCATTTTGTTCTCAGAGATATTTTCATGCAATTTTTCAAGACTCTGATTATCTTTTCAGTCAATTGTATTTTATTCTGACACCTTATAATTTAATTTTTCTAAAGTTACTTTTTCTCTTTCTCCCATTTCTTTTCTGAGTTATATCAGCTCTCCTTTCACAGATTCTTATGGTTTTTCCACTTACATTATAAACTTTGAGTCATGTATTCAATGACTTTTTCATATCGATAAATGCCTGATAAAAGATATTTAATTCTATTCAATTGTTTCATAGTTTCATTCTGCTCTCTGTTGTCTGGTGGAGAGAATTTTCATCAGCTAAAATATTTTTGATCCCCCTTCTTTTATTAGTTTGCTACTTTCTGTTTATTTTTAAATGTCTTGATGCAGTTTTATGTAGACAGTGGTAAGGGGTTTGGGCTCCAGTGGTCTTTTTGGTGCTCTGTTTAGATATCATCATATCTCTTTGCTGATTGGGTGTGTCATTCCTTAGGGGCTGTGGCTATTGATGCTAATGCTCATACCTCACTCTTTCAAATTTCTCCAGGAGATTGCTCTTGGACAACCGGAGGTACATCACCTGGAGATGCCTGTTTCCCCCATGAGAGCCCAATAACTACTCTGTGAAGACCTACAAAAAAAACGGTTTCCTTGCCTTAAGGTACAGTGAAGTCTATGGTTCCATTTACACACCAGAGTTCCTGTAGGATAGGACAAACCTGACTCTTAGCTGAAACTTCAGCATTGCCTGTCATCTTCCCCTTCCCAATCATGCTTATCTTCCTGTGTCCTTCCATTTCTCTATTGCATTTTTCTTCCGGTTTATCCTGGGACTACTCATTTAATATCTCAGTTGCCCATGGGCCCCTTTTGGTCATACCTTCTAGGCAACCCAACCTAAGACAGTCATTTACTATCTTTTTGTGGTAGTTGTTTTAGTCAAGAGCACCTTTTGAAGGGAGCTGGGGTGTCTTCCAACTTTGTAATTTAATTTTCTTTCTTAATTTCTTTCTTTTTTCTTTAAAAAATTTTTTAATGTTTATTTAGTTTTTGAGAGACAGAGACAGAGTGCGAGTGGGGGAGGGACAGAGAGAGAGGGAGACACAGAATCCGAAGCAGGCTCCCGGCCCCAAGCTGTCAGCACAGAGCTGGATGCCGGGTTTAAACTCACAGACTGTGAGATCATGACCTGAGCTGAAGTCGGACGCTTAACTGACTGAGCCACCCAGGTGCCCCTCTTAATTTCTTTCTTAATCTTAATTTCTATATTTTTCAATTTTATTTTTAGATTGAAAGAGAGTGAGCACAGGAGCAGGGGGGAAGGGCAGAAGGAGAGAGAGAGAATCTGAAGCAAGTTCCACACTCAGCGCAAAGCCCGACTCTTGGGGGCTCAATCCCACAATCCTAGGATCACGACTTTGAGCCGAAATCAAGAGTCGGTTGCTGCTCAACTGACTGAGCCACCCAGCTGCTCCTTAATTTCTATTTTTTTAATACCTTTTCTTTACATACCAAAAGGATACATTACCCAACTCACATCCCGTTATTCCAAGCAACATGTCACCTCTGTTCTTATGTATTTTCAAGGCCTCACCTTTGGACTCCTCAGAAGCTGGTCCTTTGATCTATCAGTTCTTAATTGTGATCTTAGTATTTTCCCATTCACAGCAAGTCTTTCTCTTTCTAAGATGAATTCATCTATTATATCTTAAAGCTTTGCCTTCCTTTTTCACCAAGTCTCCACTTGAGTCTGTATTCATTGTGGGCTCTGGAGACAGTCCTGTTGGATTTGGTGATATTTGTCCCTATGTATGTATAATATAAATATATGACATTCAATTATTTAGTATTCTTTGCCATCTAGTTTTGTCGTAGACCTGTATTTTAGGGGGATTTATTTGCTTTCCCGTTTACGTTTTGCGTGTGTGTTGTCTTTCTTTCTTTCTTTCCTTCTTTTTTTCTGTCTGTATGAACATGCTTGATTTATTCCTTGTTTAATTTCTTTATTCATAAAAATCAATTTTAATAAATATGCCCTCAAAATCCACAGGATTAAATATCTTCAGGTCACAAAAAAACTAACACCAAGTCTCAATAATTTCCTAACAAAGAGTGCCAAAAAATAATAATAGTAACCTTCTTCAGACTTTATCTCTACTGCTTTTATAAACTAAAACCCATCAATAAGGAAGCCATGAGAATCTGACAATTTTAAATAAAGTACATATGTCTGCTTTTATTTACAAAAAGCAGCCAAAGTTTACCCACATGCAAAGAATTTGCTTGGAACCTAGCAATTGGGGTGGGGAGGGAGGGAGGATCCTTCCATAGGAAAGAAATCCTAGAATTCCTTAATCTGGAAAAGTTTAAAACTCTTTTTGGCTGTGGAATAACCATTTATCTTGTTAATTTGTTAAATTTTCAGAGTAACTATTTTAAGCATCTTATTTAAATTTTCCACATTCATACTTAGTTAATAAAATAAATTAGATAATTATAGCTAATTCACAAAGTTTCTTTGGCACTATTTTACTCAAATGAAATTAGATACCAAATTTAAAATAAATCAGACAATTTTTGTATAATTGATATTCAAACATATCACTTAAATAAGTAACATGGTTTTTAGAGTTAACTTAGAATTTTAAAAATCTGGCTATAGTTTCATCATTTTCTATTTTTTTCATTTATTTGTCTCATTCTGGTTGTGTCATAATAAGAAACAATAAAAGGAAATAATCAAAAATAACTATTTTAAGATATTACAATTCTACATAAAATATGAGCCTAGAGATAATTGAAAGAAATATATATACTTTTGTCATTTATTTTCAGAAATGTAATATGTGCTATTTAATATCCTGATAATAATATCTTCCTTCATAGAGTAAGCTGCCTGCTCATTTGTATATCTCTAGATTCTATAATAGTACATGAAATAAAGTATGCACTAAAAAGTATTTAATGAATGATGTTTTAAAGGTTTACATTCACACTTTCCTTCTACTTGGACTATTCATTCCTTCTCTTTACACAGTTAATTTTTTCCTACTCTTTGGTTCTCACTTGAAGGAGAACCTCTTCTCAAAGACGCCTTCCCTGATTTCCCTGACCAGGATGACTCAACCTGCCTCTCAATGAACCCTTAAAGTCCATTAAGAATATTTGTTCCGGGTGCCTGGGAGGCTCAGTCGGTTAAGTGTCTGACTTGGGCTCAGGTCATGATCTCACAGCTCGTGAGTTTGAGTTCCACCTTGGGCTCCCTGCTGTCAGCCCAGAGCCCACTTCAGATCCCCTCTCCTTCTCTCTCTCTCTCTCTGCCTCTCCCCTGCTGGTTCTCTCTTGCGTACTCAAAAAATAAACTTAAAAAAAGAATATTTTTCACAACTTCAATTTTGCTTTTGTTTATCAATATTTCACTAAATCCATATCTCTGAGTAGGGTCTTAGGGCAACCAGTGTCTTAAAAGTTATCCTATCCATAAAGTTATTCCATCACAGTTCAAGAGGTCAGAGGTGTGAAATTCAGGTGTCAGCAGGATTGTTTCCTTTTGGAAGCTTTAAGGAGACTCTTAGTTAAGGCTGCTGTAACAGAACACCATAGACTAGGTAGATTAAACAAAAGTGTATTTCTCACAGTTTTGGAGGTTAGAAAGCCAAACATCAAGGTGCCAGCAGGTGAGAGCACTCTTCCTCCTGTGCTGATGACCATCTTTTCATTGTATCCTGACATCTTCTTATAAGGACATTAATCCCATCATTTGGGCCAGACCTTATTATCTCATCTAAACCTGATTACTTCCCAAGATCCCACCTCCTTAAACCTCAATGAGTATTAGGATTTCAACATGAATTTCTGACAGAGTGACACAAACATGCATTACATAATATTTCATCCCTGATCCTCCAAATTTATATCCTTCCCAGAGGCAAACATTCATTCCATCTCAAAAGCCCCCAAAGTCTTCATTCCAACATTTAATGTCTAAAGTCCAAAGTCCCACCTAACCATTATCTAAATCATTTCATCTTGAAGCAACATTCTTCAGTTATGAACCTGTGAAACCAAACAAGTTATGTGCTCCCAAAATACAATGGAAGGACAGTCATTTCCATTCTAAAAGAGAGAAATTGAAGAGAAGGAAAGAGAAATTGAAGAGAAGGAAACCAACCAAGTTCAAGACATAACAAGGTAAATCCCATGAGATCTTAATGTTCAAGAATAATCCTCTTTGGTTTGATGCTCTGTCCTCCAGGCCACTGGGGCAGTAGTGTCACTCCCACAGCTTAACAAGGCATTGGCTATGCTGCTGCCCTTGACAGTGGTCCCATCCACACCACCACTTTCTGTCAGACACCCCCCAACTCCATGCTGCAGTTCTGCCTCGATGTGGGTCACATTCCCATAGGTCATCTGCCCTATTGAAATCTAGGGTACCTTGATGATTTCCAAATCAATTTCAGGGCGATTTTACTATTTTCTTGAAGAATAGTGCAAGGGTACAGCTGAATAGCTTTATCATCCTGTCCTGTAGAATCTGAGTGACAGCCTTCTTTCAAGGAGTCTCTTTTCCCTTCAGTTCAAACTGGCAGTTTTCCTGCTGGGGTTGTTGATGAAGTCTGTGAGTTACTCCCATACTAATCTTCTTATCAAATGTTTGTTCTGCCAAACCCTTCATGATCTCTTCAAAATATGCTTTCTTATTTCTTGCAATATGGATGCATGCAATATGGTTACTGCATGCTAACCTATTGTGCCACTGGAGATCCATGTTCTGGTTCTTTTTAAATGAACAATTCCTTCTTCAATTCATTTCTTTCTTCTTGCATTTTACTAGGAACCAAGCGACTCCTTCAACATTTTGCTTAGAAATCCTCTCAGCTAAAAATTCAATTTCATCACTTGTAAGTTCTACCTTCTGCGAAAAACTAGAACACAAACACAATTCAGCTAAGTTCTCTACCACATTATAAAAATATTAGTTTTTCTTCAGTTTCTGATAATATATTCATTTCTGCCTGAGATTTCATCAGAATGGCTTTTATTTTCCATATTTCTACCAACATTTGGTTCATGATTATTTTTGTGTTCTCTGAAAAGATAGATGCTTTCTCTCCAGCTCTCCTTTTTTTCTTTCTATGTTCTCAGCAGAGTCACCTTTAAAAGTTACTCCATGGCAATCTCAGCTTTTTCTAGCATGCATCTCAAAATTATTCTAGCCTCTACTCTTTACCCATTTTCAAAGCTGCTTCCTCCTTTTCTGCTTTCAAACAGAACTTCACTTTTCAGTACCAATTTCTGTCTTACTTTGGACTGTTATGACAGAATATAACAGGGTGTATTAAACCACAAAAATTTATTATTCACAGTTCCGGAGGCTCAAAAGTCCAAGTTCAAGGTGTGGCCGATCTCTTATCTGGTGAGAACACTCTTCCTGGCTTACAGATGGTGATCTTCTTGTTATATATATCCTCACATGATAGGAAGACTAATATCTGTCTTTTCTTTTTATAACTTTTCTTTTTTAAAGTTTATTTATTTATTTGGAGAGAGGCAAGAAGAGTACATGCATGTGCAGGGGGGGGGGGGAGCAGAAAGAGAAGGAGAGAGAGAACCCATGCTGGTAGCACAGAGCTGGAGGAGGGTTCAATCTTGCAAACCCTGAGATGATGACCTGAGTCAAAATCAAGAGTCAGATGCTTAATGGACTGAGCCGCCCAGGCTCTCTCTTCTTAGAAAAACACTACTTTCTCATTTGGAAAGACTTTATCTCCATAAGACTTTATCTAAGCCTAATTACTTCCCCATGATTCCCCTTCCTAATACTATCTCACTGGAGGTTAGGATTTCAATATATGAATTGTGAAGTGATGCAGAAACATGCAGTCCATTAGCCTGCTCCATGCTTCTCTCCTAGCTTTATGTACATTGCTAATCTTTGACATTCATTTATTTGTAGATGTACCATTTTATTGTCTCCATTGTCACATGAACTTCTTCCTTGTATATCTTCACATGGCCTTCTCGTATGGACAGTAGTCATGGGACTTAGGGCTCTTCATAATCCAGTATGACTTCATCTTAACTAATTGCATCTGCAAAGGTCTTATTTCCAAATAAGATCACATCTGTTTGGACATAAATTTGGGGGAAATAATGTTCATCCCAGTGTACTCTCCAGCTACATTTTAAATTATGTAAGGACAGAAATAGAGTAGGTTTTTGGTCACTGTTGTATTCCTATCACCCATCTATGCAGATGCTCAATACATATACGGGAATGAATAACACATTCCAACTTTATCTGATTACAAATATATTGTGGTACTTGGGGTGGTAGTAAGAACACAGGATAAGAATGGTCTGCTATACCAGTCTTTCACTGATCAAAATTACTGAACATCTTCACTCTGATTCCTTGACATTTTTGCAACTGGAATCAAAATGAGGAGGGAACCAACACAATACATTTTTTTGTTTAAGAGGAAAAATGAGATGTACGTTCCAGAATTCCCTACAATCACAACTTCTTAAACTAAATCTTTTTACCAGCCTGAGAGATCATTACAATTACTGTTTATAAAGTAGATAGTATAGGGATTTCAGATTGCAACATTAGTCTTTTCTTTCTTGTATGTGTCTGGCCAACTTAATGGTTCTGCTGTCATGTTATGCCTGAGATAGTGCCTGATAATGCATATGTGGCAAAGTGAGCTAGGATCGTCACAGTCAACTCTTGAGACTAAAATCAATTCATATTATTTTGAAGACTCTGGCAAAATCATCAAATTATTTTTTTAGGAGAGCCAAGGATGATGAATATGAAATCTTGTCTTCATTGCCCTGCTTCATGAAAATGTTTTCTCAAACATGAGCTAGTTATACCAACTACGCTAATAAGAGCTAAAATCTTTGCGAACTTTTCATAACAGATCACAAGAAAAATCTTTTAGCTGAGGCATTAAAATAAATAATTCCTGGATATTCCTGCCATGAAACTGAATAAAATATCAATTATCAATTCTTTTTTTGGAAGGGGGGAAAATTAACTTCTAGAGGCACAAGGAGACTTTCTGGAGTGATAGAAACGTTCTAGATTGTGGGAGATGCAGGAGAGAAGCACCAAAGGAGAAGACTTCAAAAGGGAAGGGCTGGAGAAGGTGCAAGGCCTTAGGACATGTTTACATAGCTGAATGCGCGGCTGTGGCTCCTAAGGAACGCCTAGAGCCATTAACATTGTCCAAGGCTGGATCCTCCTTCACAGCTGACCCTTCCCAGTGATATAGAAACCAGTTAACTGGAAATTCAACCTTGCAAAGCTAAACCATTATTGATTAACACACTTGCTTAGCTGACTTTATGCACATAGTCTTTAGCAATTATCCTAATAAAAAGAAGCTTCATTCTGGAGTGGGGCCTCATTCTGACTGAAGTATGAGGACCTTCACTTAACGGCACTTTGTTTGCAGGACTCATCTTTTGCGATTCCGGCCATACTCCCTGCAACACTAGATCATGACTGTGGGCCGGTTACATGACTATACACATTTTTTTTTAATGTTTTATTTATTTTTGAGAGAGAGATCGGGGGTGGGGGGAGAGAGAAAGAGAGAGAGAGAGAAGAGATGGCAGAGTCAGAGGGAGACACAGAATCTAAAGCAGGCTCTAGGCTCCAGGCTTTGAGCTGTTGGCACTGAGTTCAATGCAGGGCTCGAACCCATGAGCCTTTAGAGCATGACCTGAGCTGAAGCTGGATGCTTAACTGACTGAGCCACCCAGGCACCCCATGACTGTACACATTTTTTTAAAAATTATCATTTTTTTTACTTAAAACTAGTGAGTTTTTTATATGCGAATTATACCTTAAGATAATTTTTGATATTTTTATATTTTTATTGAAGTATAATTAACATAGAGCGTTATATTAATTTCAGGCGTATGGTATAATGATTCAACAATTTTATACGTTACTCAGTGATGATCACAATAAGTGTATTCTTCTTTTTTTCAAATTTTTTAGTGTTTATTTTTGAGTGAGACAGAGTGCAAGCGGGGGAGGGGCATAGAGAAGAGGAAGACAGAATCCAAAGCAGTCTCCAGGCTCCCAGCTGTCAGCTGTCAGCACAGAGCCCAATGTGGGGCTTGAATTCACAGACTGTGAGATCATGACCTGAGCTGAAGTGGGATGCTCAACAGATGAGCCACCCAGGTGCACCCACAATAAGTATATTCTTAATACCCTTTATCTGTTTCATCCATCCCCCACCCATCTCCCCTCTGACAACCACCAGTTTGTTCTCTGTATTTAAGAATCTTTTTGCTTATCTTTTTTCTTTGTTCATTTGTTTTGTTTCTTAAATTCCACCCATGAGTGAATTCATATGGTATTTGTCTTTCTCTGACTAGTTTCACTTAGCATTATACCCTCTATGTCCAACCATGTTGTTGCAAAAGTCAAGATCTCATTCCTTTCGAATATAATATTTTCTTTATCCATTAATCCGTGGATGGACACTTGAGTAACTTCCATACCTTAGCTAATGTAAATAATGCTGCAATGAGCATAAGGGTGCATATATCTTTTTGAATTAGTGTTTTCATTTTCTTTGGGTAGATACCCAGTAGTGGAATTCCTGGATCATATGGTACTTCTGTTTTTAATTTTTTGAGAAACCTCCCTACTGCCTTCCAAAGAAGATATACAATTTGCCAACAGACACATGAAAAGATACTGAACATCACTAATCATCAGAGAAATGCAAATCAAAACCACAATATGATATTACCTTACCCCTGTCAGTATGGCGAGAATCAAAAAGACAAGAGATGACAAGTGTTGGTGAGGATGTGGAGAAAAAGGAACCCTCGTTCACTGTTGATGGGAATGCACATAACGTGATTCTTTTTTTTAACTTTTTTTTTTAACGTTTATTTATTTTTGAGACAGAGAGAGACAGAGCACGAACGGGGGAGGGGCAGAGAGAGAGGGAGACACAGAATCGGAAGCAGACTCCAGGCTCTGAGCCATCAGCCCAGAGCCTGATGCGGGGCTCGAACTCACGGACTGCGAGATCGTGACCGGAGCCAAAGTCGGACGCCTAACCGACCGAGCCACCCAGGTACCCCACACATAACATGATTCTTAAAACTTGTATGTTCTCATGTTTTGCTTTGGGTCATCAAAGACATATTTAATCTTTGCCTAATCTTTGATCTTGACTCAAATTATGACAAAAGAGCTGGTCTGGTGATTTGTGCTTTGCTTGGTATTCAAGGCTGTTTTTAATTAGACTAAGGAGTCTTTCAATAATACCTGCCATTTCCTGAGTATATATATATAGTGCAAACATGCTAAGTAGATGAGCACCAACTGCAAAAAACACTTTTGGTAAGGAATAAGGCAAGGTGCACCTGCACACCAATAACTGTCTGACACCTGGGACCAGCTTCTCATGCTGAAAAGTTCAATCCTAAAATAGGTCCTTTCTCTGGTCATGAAGGACCTTAGCTTTAAACATCTTTTTAAGAAAACTGTATTTCTTAAACTTACTTATAATATTGAAGTGCCTCTACAACATGTTTAATTTGTTTCTTTTACATAAGTGAGGTAGTGTCTTAACTCAGTGAGGAGGATAAGAGAAGCATGGAAAAAAATAGTGCAAAATATTGATAATTTATATTTTATATATTTTTCTTTTACCACTCAATTATCTTACCAACATTACTTAGGCATCTGCAGTAGCATCATTGATAGTGATTTGATCATTAGCTTGAGTAATGCTTAGTTGTTATGGACTGAGTAATGCTTAGTTGTTTGTGGTGCTCCTAACTCCAAAATTAATAGATTAATTAATAGGTTGGGTCCTAATCCTCTGTGTAATGGTATTAAGAGGTGAGACCCCTGGGAGGTAATTAGGTGGAGCCTTACTGAACGGGATTGATGCTCTGATAATAAATGAAAGTGATGAGAACTAAAATAAAAATTTTAAATAAAACAATAAAATGTGATTTTATCTATTAAAAATGAAAAAAAATTATCTCTCTTTCCACCACGTGAGATTATAATAAGAAGACAGCATTCTGCAACTCAGAAAAAGTGCTCTCACTTGACACGGGATCTGCTGACACCTTGACCTTGGACTTGCCAGGCTCCAGAACTGAGAAACAAATTTCTGTGTAAACCCCCCAATGTATGATATTCTGTTTTGGCAGACCAAACTGACTATGGCAGTTGTACAAAGGCCTTCCCCTTCATCAAGATATTAGGGACATAAGGAACTGGAGTGATCTAGTCCTTTTCATAAATATTAGATTCTTGTGCCAAAAGCATAGGTAGAGCCAATTGACTTTTCAAGATTAATTTTTAAAATAATAATGTTTACATTGATTCATAAACTCTTCTTCAAATGTGACCTACATGATAAGGTTGATTTTTTACCTATATATATATATTTTTTTTTTTGGCTTAGTGACTAAATTCCAATTAAATTGAATTTGTGACTGCTGATATATCCAAAGATATCTTGAGAAGTCTGAAACAGCTTTCTGTAGATAGCCTATTCCAACGAGGCTGTCTTTATAAAGTGATTTTTAGTGATACAAACCACTTCTTTCCAAAGAGTTCAAGTTTGAATGCAAGTGGAAGATTCTGGATTAAAAAGTCACACTGCAATGCTATTGCATTGTTTCCAGTCTATCAAATGTATTAATAAACAAATTGTTCTAAGAGAGGCTGGAGCATATAATAGACTCCACTGATAGCTACAATCTTATATTTACCATTGTTATGATTATCACAGTCCTTGAATATAAGAATAGAACCTTAGTGTTGATTGCAGAAATTCTACACAAATTTCTAAAGAGGAGAAAAAAAAATCTGCTCCATTAAATGGGTCTGATATCATATAGTTGATTGAAAATTAAATTCTGAGAAACATACTAATGCAGTCTGATTCGCTAATCCATTTGTTGAGCCAATCAAAGTCAGTGTTTTTGTTCTTGAATTCTACTGAAAGTTCTAATAATTACAAATTAGTTTATCATGTCACATAAAATGCTCCTGATGTCTGGTGGCAGAGGCACAGCTCTGGTGTGTAGCATTCTGTTCTTAACTTCCTTCAAATTATAAAGGAGAAATACAGATTTTGGTTGCCTCTGTTGATATTTTATTGTAAATCATAGAGAAGTTGGAAAACAAGAGATTCTTACAGCAGATACACCCCCATGAGTGTAACCCCTCTCATGGGTATTCATACCAAATAGGAATTCCAGTGATCCCAAGGCAGCACCCATGAGCCTGTGGTCAGGCAGTCAGCCTCAAGCACCCATTCATGTACCACCCTTCCTCCAGTGAATCCACTTCTTTGTGAGCCAGCTTGTCTCTGGTTCTTTCTTCTCAACCTCTCCTCTTGCTTCTTCTGTAGCGTTTGCTTCTTTGCTACCAAAAGTGACTTCCCTGTGACCTAGCAGGTCAGGTCAACACACTTTCACAGAATACATCAGCAAAGCTCCAAAAGACAAGTATTTCAGTCTATTCAGGCTGCTAACAAAACACCACAGGTTTAGTTGCTTATAAAGAGAAACTGAGTTCTCATAGTTCTGGAGGCTGATGAGTCCAAGGTCAAAGTACCTACATGGTTGCTTTCTGATGGGAGGGACTTCTTACTGGTTCATTGCTGCCCTTCTTGCTCTGTCCTCACATGATGGAAAGGGGCTTACACACTCTCTGGGTTCTCTTTTACAAGAACACTCATCCCATTCATGAGGGCTCCACCTTCATGATCTAAGCACCTTCCAAAGGTCCCACCTTCTAATACCATCATCCTTGGGGGGGGGGGTCAGGATCTCAAATTATAAATTTTGAAGGAACATAAATATTCAAGCTGTAGCAGGAATTATTTCTGATACATCAAATTCATAGTAGGGGACTGACAGATTGGAGAGAAATATTTTCAATTAAAAAAGATGGAATAATATTAGCTCCTGTATATCAACAATAACAACACAAATGAAAGAAAAAAACAGTAAAAATGGAGAACAAAAATATTTAAAAATCCAGAAATTTTAGATGGAGAAGTGCACACGACTAGCCTTACTAGTAATTAGAGAAAGTAAAATTAAAATAACTAGAAAGGACTCCATCCCCATCAGATTGGCAAAAGATAAAACAAGATATTTTAAAAGGGTGGTAATACCAATTATTGCCAAAAAATGTGGGATAATAGGAATCCTCATGACCTGCTGACAGGAGTGTAATAGAGTAAAGCCATTATATAATGGAACCTATCAGCATTTAGGAAAATCAAGTATATGTAAATTTTGTTATTCACTAAGCTTACCCTTGGGTATGGTACCAGAAGAAATTTTGCCTGGGCCTCTGAGGTTGCTCATAAAAGGCTATCCATTGTCATGAAATTTCAGTAGTTGAGATTTAAAACCAGCTGGGTATCTATAAATAGGGAAGAGGATGAATAAAATTTGGTAGATGCATAACATTGAGTAAATGCAGGGAAAACTTTTCAAAACATTCAAACATGAAACAAGAATAAACAATTTCTCTTCTTTATTATTGTTTCCTAAAAAAGTTGAAGCTGAAAATATTCTTTTGCTGTTCAAATATTGTTTAACATCATAAAGGACAAGTAGATTGAAAAAAAAATTAAAAAGACCAACAACAACAACTTGTATTCCCTTTCAATGGGGCAAATGCCCTCCAATATTCTAAAGTTCAATATCCTGATCCATCAAAATAAAAATTTGCAAAGGTGTAACATATGCCATTGCTGTGAAATTTGCTTTTTGATTGAATCAAAAAATTATTTCATAGGCAGCCAACCCATTCTGGTAACTAATCTACTGTACCAAAAGACACACTTAAAAACAGCACACATTCATCCATTTTAGTCCTATTTTAAAAAGGTGAAGCTGGGTATTGTAATAATTTACGTGAAATACAAAATATTTAAGTGGTTTTTCTCAAATGCATTTATGTTACCCACTTAATCAAAAGCCCCAAGTCAAGTATCCTTTGGACCATGTAGGCACAATAACCGAAAAGCTGTATATAGCTATGAAATTTGTGCCCATAAGGTGGCTGATTTCACATTTGTACAGCTCCACTGTAAAGAGGTATTTGTCCACATTTGTTCATTCCTCTGTCACACTGGTCAGAGGAAACTGTTTAACATATAGAAAACAGCATGCCCTAGATTATTCCAAAAAATAGTTCCAGTATAGTATAGGACCAGGTAAAATTGTGATGTACAAAATGGTCTTTTCTTTTAAGATCTGTTCCCTCTTCCCATATTCTGATGGCTATAATGTCATCCCTCTCACTTGCCCTGTTTATTCCCTTTACCTGGCATCTTTGACCCATTTCACTTTTTTCTTTTTTCTCTTTTTTTTTAACTGTAGGTTTGAGTAGGTTAGAGGGAAAGCTAAAATAGGAGGACTTGCAGCTAAGAAATTGATATTGACACTCAGCTACAGGCCTCAAGGGGCAAAACCAGCCTTAGGTTATGGGAGGAATCAAGACATGATGGGGGTGGTTCTCATTGGTTTGATGACGCTGACAGGTGGATAATTACCCTCTGGAGAGTCCAGCAAAGAATGAGCATGTCCCAAGAATTGAAGAACTATGGTAATGGCAAATTCAAAAGTAGGAAATGCACAGAGGCTCAGGTCAGCAAGCTAGGAATCAACCTTTCAACTTTCAGCAAGCTGACAGAAACAGGGCCAGGTCATAAAGCTAGAGATCAGTGGAAGGAAACGTGGCAATCAGTGTAGGGCTGGCCAAAGCAAAACAGGATAACAATCCACTGGGCATGTATTTCAGGTAAATATTAAGAAATATCAAGACTGAGTATCATCCCCGAAAACCAACTTTTGAATCAGGTAAACACAAAATATATGAAGTGTAGAATATATACTGTTGCTATGGAATTACTTCATTATTGAATGTATAAACTATGCTGTATAAGCTTGACAGGGACAAATGCCTTGGACTTGCTTAAGTACTTCGTATTAGTGATTAGAAATGAGCCAAAGGAGAAATAATGTAGAAGATTAGCTATATGGTGAGACACTGAAGTATTGATTGAAGTTTCCTTTTCCATACTAAACCAAGGGCATGATTATTTCTAAAGTGCTGATTGTCTTGAATTTACAGTTCAGGGTCAAGGAGGCTAGTTCTGTGAACTACCAATCAGTCAGAGCTTCAGAACCAATAACTGATAAGATGTTATAAGAAAATGACTTCCAGATATATTTGCATTTTAATAAGAGAAATCTTCAGTACCCTAGGAAATTAATCTTTAAAGTTAGGACTATCAGGAAGTGATGAAGATATTTATGAGGAAGAAATCTTATCAAGGGACTCAATATGTATGTAGCATAGAAAACCATCTTATTCTCTTAAGTGTAAAGTTAAGTTTGTCACATATCTTAATATATGAGTAAGAACAAACAGAACTGAAGCTTTCCCTTATAGTTAGTCATTTTATCACAAACACACAGAAAGTTTAATACCAACACTTCCTCACATATGAACTAAGGTCTAGCTCAGATACCATGTCTCAGTTGATGTTCTGACTTCTGCCATACTTAAACTAAATTGCTTCCTTAATTCTATGTCCATAATTTTAATAACATTCTTATATTATCCTGTGCTACAACTATACTCATGTTAGTATCCCCAGCCAGAACATGGTTAGTTTTAAGTATAAAGACTTGGAATATATATATCTTAAACAAGTGGTATGTTAGTATTCAGTTCTCCAAAGGAAACAAACAAACAAAAAAAAACCTCTCTGATTTGCAACATTTGCCAATTTCTGAGATATAAATATTCCTACCAGGACACACATTGAGTGACCAACCTGATTTCAATAAACTAAATGTAAAGGTGGGGAAGAATGTACACATTAGGTTCTTAAAGACCTTATAAGATCTGGTTTCTTCAGATGTTAACTCTCTGGATTTGAATATTGGCCCAAATATTTACAAGCTATGTGATCTTGGTCAAAAGGTTTATAATGAAGATAATTATTGCTTTTCTATCACAGGGTTATTGTGTGGGCTAAATGCGTTTATATATTTGAAGTAAGTTAACAGTATCTAACAGTATCTAATAGTATCTAACACATAGTATCTAACTCATATTTGTTAACTTATTTTACTTTAATATTATCATTATAATATATAATTAGAGAGACATCCTGGAGTCATACAAAGCAGAGATCCCCTGTTTCAATCATAAAAAGTATAGAATCATGGTTAAGCAGGAATGGGGATCTCAATTCTGAGAGGAGGGAAAATTCATATTTTCGAAAAGTGTTTAACGAAAATAATGAAAGTTTTTTTCTTAAATAGGATGTAGATTCTGCTGCTATGTCAAAGATAACAAATAATGGAATAATTTACAAGGGAAAAGTTCATTTCTTTTTTATCTTAATAGCCTGAGTTTATGTAATCCAGGGTTGAAATCATGGCATCCCAAAGACATTCTGTTTTCTCCAATCTTCAAAAATTGCCCTTGTGTACATGGTCTACGTGTCTACATGGTGGCTCACTACCAAATTTAGAACAGAGAAGCTCCAAGAAGTCAAGTGAAGAATGAAAATAGGGCAAGACGGAGAAGATGCATAACTTAGCTCCACTCAGAGCTCATTGGTGAGAATGTATTAATATGGGCTTATCTGTGGCTGTAGTCTGAGACACATGCACTTTATTCTGGGGTAGTTACATATTCAGCTAAAAGGCAAGGTTTCTACTACTAAGGAAAGAAAAGGAGAATGGATATGAGGGCAAAGGAAGTCTTTGCCAGATATGTTAATCATCTGTGATGCCATCTTCTTGTGTGTGGGTCATTTGTGGGTCTGTAAAATGTGAAAGAGTATGTGATCCTCTGGAAGACAATCCCGATATACACTAATAGCCTAATTACCATTCTTTTCTTTCCATATGACCTTCAGAACCATGGTAATCCCTGACTGCCTTATTTTAGATACTATAATTATTTTGCCTTGCTGCTATTCTAACTTTAAATGCAATTTATACATGCTGGGTTGATAATGTAGCTAAATCCATTCAGGTGAGGTGGGAGTTCTCACGTCTCAGAAAGTAATGAACCTTACCATAGGCATAATCCAGCTGGTTCCAGCACCGTTAGCTATTAGCAGATGTTCCTTTTGGCTCTCCTTGATTGACAGCTCTCCTTGATTCTCCTCATCCTGATTTTTTTTCACAGAGCCTAAACATCACTATCTCCAAGGAGACACCACAAATAAGGAAACAAGATTCACAGAAATTCATCAGTAAAGTTTATGCATTTTTTCACTCATGATATGAAAGGAATATTCTACATGTTTCAGAATGTATGGCTGAAGGCAAGTCTCATGGTACCTGAATTTGAGATGTTTAAAGCACAAGGAGTTTGCTTGAGAATTAGTGTCATAACGTGGTGTTTTTTTAAGGGAAGGGGAGAAGAAAAAGAAATCTTTTTTTTAAGTTTATTTATTTATTGAGGGGAGAGGAGCAGAGAGAGAGGGAGAAACAGTATTCCAAGCGTCGAACCCATGTTCAATGCTTGATCGTGAGATCATGACCTGAGCCGAAATCAAGAGCTAGACAGTTAACCAACTGAGCCACCCCAGCACCTCGAGAAAGAAATCTTAATTGGTAATTTATTTTTATTGTTTTATTCTGAACATTTCTTAAACTTAGTTTTTTAACCCAAGCTATGTCAAAGAACGTCTTTGACAATAGCTATCCCTTCTTATTAATAAGTTATTTTCTTAAATGTGGAACTTGTTTGCAATTAACCAATGATTTCGGAAACAAGCCATTAGCCATGTAGATTACATAATGAATAAAAAATATTTGTTCTGAAATAAAAAACTCAGATAACTTATTTTTTATTCATAATTCTACAAACCTTACTACCTTTCATATGCTCTAAAAGTTACCCATTTTGAGATCGCAGCTAAATGGAAAGAATGGTCTTATTCATACCCCACCTCCCACTCCCAGTGCTTTTGTATGTAACTGACTGAGGCTTAGAGAGATCTAAGGAAAGAGTATGTGCTTTAGAAGCAGACATTTGGAGTTTGACTCCTGACCTCAGTCTTCTATAGCTTTGTGAGCTTGGATGATAGACGTCTTTCTGTGTCTTCTCTCACTCTCATCACCATTCAATTCCTCTATGACTTTTTCAGACAGACTCACCAGAGCTCTGGTTTCTGTTTGAGTTCAGTCAAGAGTAGGCACCTTCAGAAGCAGGGGCGTATCATGTGCTCAGGGGCCTGAAACTTTGAGTACCCCCTCATAGAAGAAGAATATAAAACTATATATACAAAATTAAGAAAGTATTTATTTACAATGAGGAAAGAAATCACAATAAATTATACATCTTAAGAAAACATAGGACAAATTCTTTTTTTTTAACCAAAAAATTAAAATGTTTTGTTGGTTTGTTCTGAAAAACACTTTCTTTACAACAATTGTATTTGTTAGTATAGTTCTGATTTCAAGGTTTTTGGTTTGTTTGTTTTAGTATTTACTTAAATCCAGCCAGTTAACATACAGTGTAGTATGAGTTTCAGGTGTACAATTTAGTGATGGGTATTTTAAATAGGTGATGGGTATTAAGGAGGGCACTTGTGATGAGCACTGGGGGATGAATGGAAGTGTTGAATCACTAAATTGTACACAGGAAAAATTCTTTAAAAAAATGTTTGAGACAAATACCACCATATCACAAAATATAGGAATAGAAGCATATTTTTGTATTAACTCTTTGATGTTTTCCCCTTGTATTACCTTCACTGCATACTTTTCATATGACAAAGATTTTATCTTTGAATGTTTTGAAAAGTTTTCCCTGCATTTACTCAGTGTTATGCATCTACCAAAATTTGACAAAGATTTTAATAAAAAAATTCTCTCTAGAGAGAATAGAAAGATAATTTTGTATTTATTCTTACATGGTTGAACATACAGAATTTTGTTGCTTACTATATAAAAAGTTTAGGAAAGTTTCTTCCAACCTCACAATTTTTTTGGTATGGGGGGGAAGGTCATATGTAAATATTTAAGATTCTTGTTGAAAATAAACAATAGGCCCAAATTGGAGTCACTTATGTTGAGTTCCACCAAGATGCTATACTTAACCCTATTCCTAGTTTTAGCCTCCCCTAGGAGTGGAATTTTAGATCACTCAGCAGTAGGGAAACCATCTGCATGATAAGACCTCCTAAAGGAAGATGACCTTTCCTGAAACAATCCTTTCTTTTCTTTTGAAGTCCCTTTCTTTTCCCACCCTATTTCTGCCTGTAAAAGCCTTCCATGTGTACAACTTTTCTAGACGCTTCTATTAGAGGGGACGATGCCCCACAAATGAATTAGTAAATAAAGCCAATTAGATCTTTATTTTTTTTTTTTCAACGTTTACTTATTTTTGGGACAGAGAGAGACAGAGCATGAACGGGGGAGGGGCAGAGAGAGAGGGAGACACAGAATCGGAAAAGGGCTCCAGGCTCTGAGCCATCAGCCCAGAGCCTGACGCGGGGCTCGAACTCACGGACCGCGAGATCATGACCTGGCTGAAGTCGGACGCTTAACCGACTGCGCCACCCAGGCGCCCCAAGCCAATTAGATCTTTAAATTTACACTATCGAAATTTTGTACTTTAACATTGTCAAATATGGGGAAATATCAGGGGTTTTTTGGGTATTTTATGAGTTAGATATAAGATTTGGAACATAGTTCCAAAGACAGATTTCAATATTTTAAACTTGTTGATCCTTTGTGTTTTTTTTTTTCTTTCTTTTGTTTGTTTGTTTGTTTGTTTGTTTTGAGGATTTTTAAAAACCAATCTCCACACCCAACATGGGACTTGAAGTTACAATTCCAAGATCAAGAGTCAGCAGCTCTACCTACTGGGCCAGTCAGGTGCCCCGCCTTATTGATCCTTTTTAAACCTTGTTGTCCCTTTGCTACCTACATATTTCCTGTCCGAGGTGCCCTAGACATATTCTTATGCAACACAGCTCTGTTGCTGCCTTTTCTTGTTACGAAGACCGGTGAACTGACACAGAAGTAGTAGGATTTCTGGAAGCCATTCCTACAGTGGTGTGACTGACAATGACATATAAAAAAGAGACTGTGGGCTATAAAACTATATCCCATGAAAAAACCCTGAATTTATCCCTAACTCAATGTTCCCTTAACTGGGCCCCCAAACTGCCAGTGAGCTCTCCCATACAACAGTCAGGAGCGAAAAGGCAATTAGAGGGGAAAAAGAATTCATAATGAGTAGTGATTGAAAAAATAATGCCTTTTCAAATTTTACAGAAAGTGTGAATTCTAAATATATTGACAGGCTTCTTCCTGAGAACTTGGAAGAGACTCATGTCAGACAGGACCTGAGGCATAAGCTCTATTATTAGTTCAAGGAATATACATCCTTGGTCAAGAGATATATAAGTGGGAGATGTGAGAAATAAGCCCACTGACCCCAACAATGGAGAGACACAGAGACTAGGGGCACAGTGAGGTGAGGCTGTAATCAACGTTCTTGCAAGAGCAGGTGTCTGATGGGCAGGCACACTCAGGGCAGTAAAAGCAGGCAATTTATCTCCTAGTGTGAAGTCCCTCCCCTGATTCCTCATTGGCTGAGCACTACAGAGGTTACAGGCTTACCGGAAGTGGCCTATGCCCACGTAAGGCAAAAAGTAGTTTGATTGGAACAAATGTACATCCCTTGAGGTGACACAGAGACTTCAGTTCTTTGGCATATGCTCATTGCAAAGCCCGTGAAAAATAAGCCCTTGAAATGGAGAGAGGAAGAAGAACCAGGAAGTGAAGTGTCTAAGGGTTTGGGACTCCACTATTGGTGTGTGTATGTGGGTGGTTCATACATATTTCCAGTAGGTCGTAAACCTATTGTTAACTAAACAACGCAGGTTTTAATTAATTTTTTTAAATGTTTATTCATTTTTTTAGAGAGAGAGAGTTCAAGCAAGAGAGGGGCAGAGAGAGAGAAAGACACAGAAACCCAAGCAGCTTCCAGGTTCTGAGCTCTCAGCACAGAGCCCAATGGGACTCGAACTCCCGAACTGTGAGATCATGACCTGAGCCAAAGTCCGACGCTTAACCAACAGAGCGGCCCAGGCACCCATAGCACAACTTTTATTTGGTATTTCTTTTTTTTTTTTTTTAATGTTTTATTCATTTTTGAGACAGAGAGAGACAGAGCATGAACGGGGGAGGGGCAGAGAGAGAGGGAGACACAGAATCGGAAACAGGCTCCAGGCTCCGAGCCATCAGCCCAGAGCCCGAGGCGGGGCTCGAGCTCACGGACCGCGAGATCGTGACCTGGCTGAAGTCGGACGCTTAACCGACTGTGCCACCCAGACGCCCCATTATTTGGTATTTCTTTAAATGAATCATCTCACTTACTTCTCACAGGAGAGAAGGAAGTATGGCGTATTTCTTCCCTGCTTCCTCTCAGCTCTGGGCTGTGACCACTGGCAGTAGCTGTGTCTCTCCCTTACTGTCACTTGTTGTGTGTCCCTCTGACATATCTCCAGTTTCATGGAGGGAGAGGTTGGTATTTATTACTTTGGCTCTCCCTGCCAGGCTGCAAGTTGACAGGAGCTGTAGTCCTTCAGCTAATGACCCAGTACCTATAGGACAGTCTTTCTCCTAATGGTATGGCTTTCTCTCCAATAACGACTTTATTCTCTTGTCCACATAGACCCAAGTGTTCTAATGGTTTCCTGCTTTTGCTGGTTTCTAGGTACTTCAATACTCCTTGTTTCTTTGGACTCTGCTCACACCTTTGCAAGGAATCCCTTCACTAAGATACCTTAAGTCATCTGGGTGCAGGGTGGCTCAGTCAGCTAAGCGTCCAACTTCAGCTCAGGTCATAATCTCATGGTTCTCGGGTTCAAGCCCCACATCAGGCTTGCCCTAACAGCTTGGAGCCTGGAGCCTGCCTCAGATTCTGTGTCTCCCTCTCTCTCTTTTTCCATCCCCACTTATGCTCTCTCTCTCTCTCTCTCTCTCTCAAAAATAAATAAATAAACATTAAAAAAGTTTTAAAAGGAAGAAAAAAAGATATCTTAAATTATCTGCACTGGATTCTATTTCCAGCAGCATCCTGACTAATACAGACTAGTTACTTTAATCCTCTTAAGCTCAATTTCTTTACCTGTAAAATGGACAAAATATCTATTTTACAGATGGGTTGTAAAGATGAAATGAAAAATATATGCATGCAAAATATATGTCCCATTTAATCTGTACCATTTGTTATTTTTTTTTCTTTTGAGAAAAAAAATGAAACTAATTCAGTCAAGCACACAGAGACAGAGAACCTAGGCGCCCAGTATAATCTCTCGTCAACTGCGCAGACAGTGAAGGAATTCTCCAGAGCAGAGCATGGAGACAGAAGTTTGTTGAACACACCGCAAGGAAGCAGCAAGCAGGACAGCAAAGCAGAGACTGTCTGCCACGAGGCAGGAATGGGGGGGTGGGGGTGCTGTAGCTAAAGGGAGGAAAGGTGAGGAAGTATGGGAACGTATGGAATTTTCCTTTTTTGGTTTCTATGCCCTGGTGTAAGTAAACCTTTGGTCAGCTGGGGCTTACGGAGATTTGGAGGTGGGTCACCTAATGGGCCTTTTGTATTCAGCCAGGGGGTCCCTCCACCTTACTGAGGTGTCCACTATTCAAGTTGCTTGCCTAAAAGTGGCCTCTGTATCAACTATACCGGCACTTCTCACACATTAAGAAAAACAAAAACAAAAACAAACCATAATCTTATTGTGATATTATTATTGCAACAATACTTTTATAGTATACAACAGACATGAATTCTTAGAAACATAAAATTAAAAACATCAAAACCATACAAAATAGAAGCCCCATTTTTATTAACAGTCAATACATATACAATTGCATTTTCAATAAATCGAATTGTAATAAACGTAATAGAGAAGAAAAGAATTAAACACACACACACACACACACACACACACACACTGGAAAATGTATGTACTGGCAACAAGTACAGACTGAATTTACCTGTAACAAGCAGCGGGCAGACAAGCACAACCCCATCACTCACATATCAAATAGCACTGCACTGCGGCATTGTACTGTGGGTTATTCATTTTGCTTGATATCTGCAAGGATCAATTTCTTTACACATCAGCTAACTCTTTCTTCCCCCTCTCTTTGTCTTCATTTATTCTTTTTTTTTTTTTTTTTTTTTTTTTTGCTCTTGGTTACTTTGTAATAAAACTCTCCTGACAAGGGGCGCCTGGATGGCTCAGTCCCTTAAGCGTCCGACTCTCGGTTTCCACTCAGGTCATGATCTCATGGTTTGCGAGTTTGAACCCCACGGAGCCTGCTTGGGATGCTGTCTCTCCCTCTCTCTCTCTGCCCCCTCCCTACCTCTCTCTCTCTTTCTCTCTCTCTCTCTCAAAATAAATAAATAAACTAAAACAAAAACAACAACAACAATTATTTACCAGAAGTGGCTTATGCCTTTATGAAATGCCAGCTACTAACAGCAGAATCTCTGTTTTATCAATATACAAATCACCCGATAATAAATCAGGAAGGCTGCCAATATGCAAAACACAGTCTGCTCTCAGCACAATTCCCATATTATACCACTTTATCTTCACACAGTCGAAGAAGAATTCCTTGTATATTGTCGTATGTTTGCAGAAGTCACATGCCCTAGCTTGTGTCTCAGGTTTCTAATTCAGAACCAAGGCTGAGCCCTCACAATTTTTTTCCATGTCCAAAACTAGTTCTGACTATTCTTCCTGTGATATAATAAATGAGAATATCAATACCCAATGAACTCTTGTGTGTGCACATGTGTGTGTCTATGTGTGTGTTTTCCTTCTAAACATCATAGAGGGAAAAATGGAGAACTGGGCCTCACTGGTAGATTTTAGCCTCTTAAAGATCAAGGTACTTATTTTTAATTAAAAAAAAAAAAAAGATAGGTAAGGAGAGGGAAAGGAAAAAAAATCTTGAAGGGACAAAGAGAAGTTTCCTTTGAGTGCATACAGGGAGCGTTGCCATGGGAACCCTGCTCCAAGTGTGAGAAATCCGTCCGCCTGTTACTGGGAAGTCCATCATTCACTGGCAGCTGCAGGAAACCTGCTCTGATTAGTGCAAAAATTTAATTTTCCAGAGGGATTGGGTATGGATGAGTGGTTTTAATGGTGAGAAGGCCTACCCCCCCAAAAGCTACAGTCATTATCTAAAACTCTGCTCCCAATGACAGAATTATCTCTTATCTTCTCTAATTAGTGTCATTTTCTAAATGCCTCCAGTAACTGCTGTAGAGACGAGAAAGAAGATGTTTGAGGACCCAGAATCCCTTTGTAATCTCTTTATTTGTTGTTATTTGTCTTAGGCCAACCAAACTCTTATACCTCATTCATATCAAATTCTTCAGACTCTCTAGTTGTATTCACAGAGAACAATAGAAAAGTTCTGCAGTATACTACAAAGATAGTGGATTTCCCTATCTGAACTCTAGACAAATAACAGAAAGTGACCAGAGGTTAGTTTTCAAATCTATAGTAGCCCACAATCGCTAGGTATTTTATGCTTTGGGAAAAAACTATTAGTGCCCCGTCAATTTTTATTAATAGAAATATGTTTGGATAATTGCTCCTTCACAGGCAACAAACATAATTCTCCATCTGAGATGCAGTTTAACATTGCTGAGAATGGGGACTGCAGACCAAGTCTCTTGTGTTTAATCCTGCTGTCCCACTTACGAGCAATGTATGACCTTGGGCAAGTTACTTAACCTCTCCATAGCCCATTTTCTTCCTCTTTAAAACAGAGATTAATATGACAGTCAGGGTGCCTGGCTGGCTCAGTCAGTTGAGTGTTTGACCCTTGACTGGCTCAGGTCATGATCCCAGAGTCAAGCCCTACATTGGGCTCTGCACTGAGCTTGGATCCTTCTTAAGATTCTCTGTCTCTCCCCCTCTGCCCCTCTCCCCCCGCTTCTGCTCTTTCTCTCTCTCTCTTTCTAAAAAATAAAAAAATAAAAAATAAGATTAGGGTGATATTCCACAGTGTTTAAGAGGAGATCAAAATTTTTAATAAAAGGATTGGCAAATTTCTGCAAAGTACCAAATAGTAAATATTTTAGGCTTCTTTGGCCGTATGATCTCTGTGGCAACTGGTCCGCTCTGCTATTGTAGAGTCAAAGCAGCAACAGACAATATGAAACTTAATGGATGTAGCTGTGTTCCAATAAAACTTTATTTATAAAAACAAGCTTGGAGCTGGATTGAGCTTATGAGATGTATTTTGTCAACCACTGATTTAATACATAAAACACTTAAAATACTGCTTAATTTGGAATAAGTGCCAAATAAGTGTTAACTAGATGAGTTACACTGCAGATTTTTGTTGTTGATTTTAGTTTAAAATGAACACAGCACTTTGAAATTATCAATGTATCTTCAACATTAGTAATTCAACTAGGTCATAATTAATTCAGGAAGAAATTTGCAAAGGTTGCAAATGACTCAGAGTTTTGAGCTCCTCTGTGCAATAGAAGATAACACTATAAGGAAATATCACTGTGGAGATACCTCTACTGCAGTAGGAAAGAACGGTACAGTCTGACTCTTATAAAACAGAAGAAATGAATAATTAAAATGTGATGAATAGAATAGGTTGCTCTCTAAAGATTTTTCATGTACCTTCGTATTAAGGGCATAATTTTAAAAAGCAAGAGTAAGGTGAGCAACAATAGGAACGTCACTGACCTGAGATGGAATTAAGACTTTGAAAAAAGTAATATTTGCTGTAAGAGAAAAGTATCATCAAGCTGTGATCACAGTTGATTATACAAAATAAGCTTTTAATGTCACTGATAATTCTACTTGTGTTTGCCTTTCATAATTAAAATATGGAATCCACTTGAATTTGTAACCATGAAGTGGCAGGTGGTGAAATTTCATATGCCTATTTCAATAGCACTAGTGATGTATTAGTTGTAAAGTCTCAAGATTTAAAGGACCGTGGTGCCATATTTTCCTCCAGGAAGTAGAGTTATGGACTGCTCCTTAATTAAGTAATATTCTGACTACGGTTTACTACAATGGTCATGAAATAACTATCTTTCTCAAATCATTCAATCCCAAATTGTATGACTTGGATTCAAATCATTCAATCCCAATTGTATGATTTGTGTAACAAAAACAATATTTTTAATTTTTTTATTTTTTATTTATATATTTATTTTTAATTTTTTTTTTCAACGTTTATTTATTTTTGGGACAGAGAGAGACAGAGCATGAACGGAGGAGGGGCAGAGAGAGAGGGAAACACAGAATCGGAAACAGGCTCCAGGCTCTGAGCCATCAGCTCAGAGCCCGACGCGGGGCTCGAACTCACGGACCGCGAGATCGTGACCTGGTTGAAGTCGGACGCTTAACCGACTGCGCCACCCAGGCGCCCCTATTTTTAATTTTTTTAATGTTTATTAGAGAGAAAGAGAAAGACAGAGCATGAGTGGGGGAGGGACAGAGAGATAGGGAGAAAACAGACTCCAAAGCAGGTTGCAGGCTCTGAGCTGTCAGCACAAAACTCCACCTGGGGCTCTAACTCATGGACCCCGAGATCATGACCTAAGCCAACATCAGATACTTAACCGATTGAGCCACCCATGCGCCCCAAGAACAGTATTTAAAAAAAATTTTTTTTTCAACGTTTATGTATTTTTGGGACAGAGAGAGACAGAGCATGAACGGGGGAGGGGCAGAGAGAGAGGGAGACACAGAATCCGAAACAGGCTACAGGCTCTGAGCCATCAGCCCAGAGCCCCACGCGGGGCTCGAACTCACGGACCGCGAGATCGTGACCTGGCTAAAGTCAGACGCTTAACCGACTGCGCCACCCAGGCGCCCCAAGAACAGTATTTTTAAAACAAAATAAGGATTAGCACTAAGTAGCATGTATTATTTCTCCTGGAACAAAATTTATTGACCAATAAAGACCCCAAAGAAACATCTGTAGTGGAAGATTAAATTTTCTTTTCATCTAGAACAGTTGTTTCTTTGAGTAATTTGATTACAAAGCCCCTGGAAACCTATATTCAAATTGATTTAACTAATCATGAAAATGCACAAAAACTTTAGATGGCTTTGAAGATTTATGCTTGACTCATCCCATGAACAGACACTGTCCACAGACTTGAAGTTGAGCTCTCTATAAATTGTTTTCTCAAGCCATATTTTGTAAATTTCCAATGATGTTCTGTTACAATTGTTAAAAAGGATACAGCAGGCCCAAAATGGAGTCACTTGTGTTAAACCCCAGGAAGACTTAATATTTAACCTAACTGCAGCTCTAGTTTCTCCCAGAAAGGTGACCTTTAATCAGCCAACTCGAAATTTCCTAGTCAGCAGCAGGAGGTAATCCACTGATACACCTCTTTCATTCCCTTTAGGAGGGTAACTTTGCCAAAACAATGCTTTCTTTGCTAATAATTTCCTTTTTTGTGTTTCCTCTCTGCCTTTAAAAACCTTTCCTTTTCTGCAGCTTGATGGAGCTCCTTTCTGTTTGCTAGACAGGATGCTGCCTGATTCACAAATTATTGAATAAAGCCAATTTGATCTTTAAATTTACTTGGGTTCATTTTTGTTATTTAGCACAATGATCACGTTGCTCTAGAATAAATTTAGAGATGCCTTTGAAAACCTGAAAATCTTACCTGTCAGTTTCTTATGCTGTACTTTTCATCTCCATGAATTGATTGATTGATTGATTGATTTTAGAAAGACAGTGAGAGAGAGTGTGGGAGGGGGCAGAAAGAGAGAGAGAGAGAGAGAGAGAGAGAGAAAGAGAGAGAGAGAATCTTAAGCAGGCTCCACACTGAGCTTGCAGTCACACATGGGGCTGTATCCCACAACCCTGGGATCATATCCTGAACCAAAATCAAAAGCTGGTTGCTTAACTGACTGAATCACCATGTGACCCTTAATGTCTTATTTATTTTATAACAGGGAGCTTGTATCAGTTAATCCCTTTTATCTATTTCACCTAACCCCCTCCCCATCTTCCCTCTGATAACCATCAGTTTCTCTCTGTATTTAAGAGTCAATGTGGGTGGGGTTTTTTTTTTTTTGTTTATTTTGTTTTGTTTTTTAGATTTCACATGTAAGTGAAATCATATGGTATTTGTCTTTCTATGACTGACCTATTCCACTTAGCATAATACACTCCAACTCCATCCACGTCATTGCAATCGTCAAAAATGTCATTCTTTTTAATGGCTGAGTAATATTCCATTATATGTGTTTACCACATCATCTTTACCCATTCATCTATCAGTGAACACGGGGCTGTTTGCATACCTTGACTATTGTAAATAATGTTACAATATACATAGGAGTGCACATATCTTTTGGAAGTAATGTTTTTGCTTTCTTTCAGAAAATACGCAGTAGGGGAATTGCTGGATCATATGGTAGTTCTATTTTTTTTTTAATTTTTTGAAGAACCTCCATACTGTTTCCCACACATTTTTCTTACATGTCAATTTTTGAGTTCTGAAAGTAACCACTAACTCTAAAGGGAATATTCCATATTACTTAATTATTTGGGTTTTATAAAGCATAATTACCTGATAACTAAAAGACATGGGCCACAAAAAGCACTATATTAGCACGAATTTGTATTCCATTTTAGCTTTGATCCATTTATGTCGTTTTCACTGATACAGTATAGAAAATAATGTAGGTAGATGCACTAGCTTTCAGTTACTTGTTTATTTCTATATGCTGCTGACAAATATTTTAGTACCTACCATGTACCAAGCACTCTTCTGGGCCCCATGTGTTTTTTGCTTGAATAAATTTATAAACAAATCTGTATTAATTATTGAAGAGCCCATAGAGGCTTTTACTTTCCCCAGGGTATTAAAGCAACCATTACAAGCTATTACTGCTCATAAGTAACTGCCTTGGCTTCTGACACTGACGGACTTCACTGGCAAGCTAAGTAGTCCTGACTGAAATTAGAAAATTAAACAGAAATAATTGTCACAGTTGGCTGGCATACAGCCCTGGCATCAATATAGCATCAAGGTCTAGAACAAAATTAAAGATTTCCAGCCTTTCATATAGCTGTGAGTTTTACGCCACCAGGCATTACGTATTAATATGAATTTCCAAACAGGGATAAAGATAAGGTTGCCCTTCTAACACAGAAGAAATGGAATTAAATTCAACGTTACTAACCAGGACATGAGGAAGGCAAAGTTGGAACAGGGTATTGAAATTCCCTTGTATGGAAATTGAGGTAAACAGCCTGGAAATAATCCAGTAAATATTACCTAGCACAACGCATTGCCCATAACTGACTCTCAGATGAATTTCCAGATCAATCTTCAAAGTGCCCTGTGCTTCACACATTCTTAACTTGATCCTCACAAAAATCTGAGGATGGATTTGGCCAACATGATCCCCATTTTACAGATGAGAGATCTAAGGTTTACAAAGTTTAATATACTGACCTTTTTAATGGAAAGAAGTTATATCGCTTATAGCAATGCAAGTATACAAAATGCGAATTAAGACACATTTTTTTATCATCTTCCGCATTTGGATGCTCAGAATTAAACTTACTCCTGCAGTAACAGTGCTGCCTGCCCCTGTATCTGCCCTCCATTCTTCAGAGATTTTACTTCTCCTTCCTGCCATGATGGGACCTGATCTCTTCTGTGCCCTACTCTTCTTGGGTTCTGCTAGATGTCCAAAGGATGGAAACCATGATCTTTTTATATCCTAATCACAGAAAGGGCATCCCATAACTCCCACATTCTTTTTGGTAGAAGGCAGGCAATAAATGCAGTCCAAACCCAATGGGAGTCCATATTCAAGGGTGCGAATACCTGGAGGCAAGGGTCACTAGATAACATGGTGGAGGCTGCCTACTGCATTCTCATCCCAAACGTGCAAATGATTCCTGGTTCATTTCATTTATTTCAAGAAGGCACAGCACCAGATTGAGAAGAGGGTCGAGGTTGGGGGAATGGCACTGTACGGAAGGTCAAAATTTCCTAAGAAAAAGATCTGGCTCCTCTGACAATGGGAGAAAGAAAAATTCTGCAAATGCTTTGGTTTCTAAACGCAGCTACCGCTCTCAGACTATACCAAAAGGAGGGAGAGCCGTAGGGCCTTTTCTTTAGGAAGATGTCCAGGCTTTTGTCATGACTCTTAATCTGGAGTGACCAGGCATTCAAGGTCTATGAGACTCAAGCAAGAATTATTTACCAATTTTTAAAATTATATTGCTGAAAACTGATTGCATATTCAGTTTTCAAAAGAGTTTTAAGCATAAATTTAAATTTCTACACTATACACAAGGTGAATCAATCTGTTTTTAACTTGAAGCACCCAGGCTTCAACTAATTTAGAGAACAATTTATCCTCTTTAGGACAAAGGAGGGAGAAAAAGGGAAAAAAAAAAAAAAAAGGAAAAGGAGAGGCCAGGAGAAAAGAAACTTTAAAAAGAAAGAAAGAGAAAAGCCAATACCTCCACTAACAATACCACAAACACTGTCTTTTTTAAATCAAAAGGATTCATAAAACGATCTTTTTAAATAAAACATTCCCGGGGCGCCTGGGTGGCGCAGTTGGTTGAGCGTCCGACTTCAGCCAGGTCACGATCTCGCGGTCCGTGAGTTCGAGCCCCGCGTCAGGCTCTGGGCTGATGGCTCAGAGCCTGGAGCCTGTTTCCGATTCTGTGTCTCCCTCTCTCTCTGCCCCTCCCCCGTTCATGCTCTGTCTCTCTCTGTCCCAAAAATAAATAAACGTTGAAAAAAAAAATTTAAATAAAACATTCCCCCAAATGAGCATAGACTCAAGTCAGAACCATATCTAGAAAAATGATACCTGTGCATGAAAATACCCTTTTTCCACTTTTTTACATAGCAAAATCCTATCTTTGGGGCCAAAGTCAACTACCATCTGCTCTAAGGAATTTTCTTTTTTTTTTTCTTTTAATTTTTTTTTAACGTTTATTTACTTTTGAGACAGAGAGAGACATATCATGAACGGGGGAGGGTCAGAGAGAGTGAGACACAGAATCTGAAACAGGCTCCAGGCTCTGAGCTGTCAGCACAGAGCCCCATGCGGGGCTCGAACTCGCGGACCGTGAGATCATGACCCGAGCCGAAGTTGGCAGCTTAACCGACTGAGCCACCCAGGCGCCCCCCTAAGGAATTTTCGGTAATGTCATCCTCCCTCCCCAAACAGCAGAATCTAATACTCCATGTTCTGTCAAAGTTAGTTCCAAAGTTCCTCCATACCTCTTGCCATATTCCTTCCTTTTCTCCTCACTTCTTCTAGGAATTAACAACTCTCAAGAATAATAAAATCTCAAGAACTTAACGATGTAATCAGCAGTAGAGTGGATACATTATTTTATTGTAAATCTTATCATTCAGCTTATATTAATTTATTTAGTTCTTTGTTTTCTGAAGAGGAAAGGAGCTGAGAGGAAGGATTTGTATAAGCCACAAATGTAGAAGGTTGTGGCAAATGGATTCAACCTCAGCCAATCTGATTCAAATGAATAATGACCTAAGACTGTGTTAGTCTATCAATAGTCACTCAGGACAGAGACTCATTCTGTCTCCTCAGATGCAAAGTGGAGTAAACTATTTCAAGAGGACTCAGCCTTCAATCATACAGGCATAAAAATGAACTTAAATGTAAATATCATTCGTTTCCCTAACACATAATTGCAAACTCTGTAGTGATATCTAGTTTGCAAAGGTGGAACCTGGGCCTCACACATCCAA
Organism: Leopardus geoffroyi; assembly: GCF_018350155.1. NCBI lineage: Eukaryota > Metazoa > Chordata > Mammalia > Carnivora > Felidae > Leopardus > Leopardus geoffroyi. The sequence goes on from NC_059327.1 coordinate 168,961,959, forward strand.
GTGTCTCTAGCACGTAATGGGATGTCTGGCACATTGTCAGAATGCAGATTTTGTTGAATACAAGTATCCCCCACTTTTTGAAAGTTTACATTAAGGCACTTCGCTTTTATCAAAGACCTACCTTAATACCTGTTTGCACTCATCTAAAGAAATCCCAAGAGGATTTTTGCTTTCAGGAAAAAAGGTGAAAAGGGAAATTAGTGTTCAACATTTGTTTGGCAGAGGACTGTTTTAGAGGCAGAGGGAACCCTGAGCGGCGAGAATGGCCCCATCATGATTCTCCCTCCGGACCCACACTAAGCATCTCAGCAGCAAGCTGCCATAGCTTTGAACTGTGTCTGTGAACATCTGTGCTTTATCTTAATTTATTTTGTACATCCATTAACAAGGTGTGTCCCAAGATATCATAAAAGCCTATGAGAGATTATTTTGGGGGCTTGGGAATCCTCAAAAAATTTTCCCTAAATTAATGGTGATTGCTTCTTCGCTTTATGCTACTTTGGCTTATGAAATATTTCATAAGGACACTTTATTTTCAGATAGCAGCAGACACATTTATAAAAATAATGAAAAATAATTTTTATACATACAAATAAATATATTTAAAGATTAGGATGTTATTATATATATCCTTTTGCTTTAAACTTGGCAATATGTGGTGAGACTTGTAATCCATGATTATTGATAGCAACATAAGGTTTCACATATGGATATACCATATTAGATTCATTACATCTATTACCATATTATGGTATGTTTAGGATGTATACATATTTTTGTTAGTCAAATATCAAAATTGTGTATTTCCATATATATGCTTTTATTACCTCCATCTTTAAATGCACTATCAGAAGTAAATATACATATGAAAGGTATATAGAATTTTATAATTTCTATTTGCCTTTCAGAAAGATGTCTTTACCAATTATGTTTTTGAAATAGAGAGAGAAAGAACACTTGCACAAGTGGGGGATGGGCAGAGGGGGAGGGAGGGAGAATTTTAAGCAGGTTCCTTGAGCAGAGCACAGAACACAACACGGGGCCCAGTCTCATGAACCCCGTGCAACCATGACCTAAGCTGAAATCAAGAGTCAGTCGCTTAACTGACTGAGCCACCCAGGCACCTGTTTTTACCAATTTAAATTCCTTTTAATATTTAACCCAATTTTTGAGCAAAAACTTAATGATTTATTTTATGATACACTGGCCAGTTATGCTTGCCACTGTTGGTAAGGTAGTGAACTAGATACAACTCCGGCTCTTAAAACCAAATGCACTGGACAGCTGTCAGTGATATTCTTGCTTTATAATAAGTAAAACAAGGGGGGACAGTTTTGTGATAAGAGTGCATTGGGGGGAAGGGGGGAAGTGAGCTTGCATGAGAGTGATATGTAGGGAGAAAAAGAAGGTGCTAAATTCATCTTGAACAAATGGACTTGAATTGACTCTGGGAAAGCAAAAGGAGTTACTTAGTGGGCAATTGGGTTTGTTATTCATGGAGTGAGGATTTGGTTCGAGACATAAATTTAGAAGTTAAGAATTCATGACACAAATTTTCACTCATTCCATAAATTCATTTTGACCTTCAAATTCTTTAGAACAGAACTATAAGCAAAACTGATAAATGGATATTTGTGTGTATTTATTCCTTACCTCCAAGTAATTTGTGGGTTTTTTTTCATTTTTCTTCATTTTTTTTTTAATTCAAGGAAAATACTTTATCATAGTGCATGGGTCTTTGACAATACTGAACAATTTTTAGTTTTGCCTCCTGTTGGTAATTTGCTAGTTTCTACTTTTAATTTTCATCCATAATTTTCTTTGTCAAGTTTCCTTAATATATTTCACTAATTCCAATGGCTTATTTGGACTCCTTAGTCTATTTACATATATTATCTATTACATAAAAATAATGCTTCCAGGGTGCCTGGTGTCTGTCAGTTAAACGTCCAACTTGATTTCAGCTCACGTCCCGGTCTCACATTTCATGGAATCTAGCCCTGCCTTGGGCTCAACGTTGGCAGTGGGGAGCCTGCTTGGGATTTACTCTCTCCCTCTCTCTCTCTGCCCCTCCCTCCTTCCCTCTCTCTCTCTCTCTCTCTTTTTCTGAAAATAAATGAACATTAAAAAAATAAAAATAATGCAACCACTCTTATATAACCATTTGCTTGATAGGTATTTTTCTGTTCACTCATTCATTATTTATGCTTCCACAATACTTTGTTTTAGGTACACTTTGTATATAGTATGAAGTTAGATTTTATTTGCTAACCCATTTTGGCATTTTAATGTATTTGAGCGTTTTTTTTTTCTGAGTTTATGTATTCAGGCTTATTTCTGTCATCTTTCATTATGCTTACTGTTTTCTTCCCAACATGTTTTAATTTGTGAACTGTCTTATTCTATTAGATCTATACACTATTGTGATAATGGACATTATAAAGATCAAAAATGCAAGACCTTCCACCGATTATCCTCTGCATTTTAATTTCTAGCCACTCTGACCTTGACCATTTATAATCAACAATCTGATTTTGTTTTCTCTACCATGCGCTTTCCTGCCTCAATATTTTTGTATCGTACATTTTACCTAGAATTTTACTTTGCATACTACTGACATTGGCTTGCCTAATGTTTATTTTGTAAACGTTTTTTCAATTTTGTTTACTACAATCTGAATTCTCCAGACCATCCAGACATCTTCAGTGTTTTCAGTGGAGATCTCTAGTGCTCTGTGCTTATTTATACCCTGCTTTATAATTAACTGTTTATTTCGATTTTCTTCATTGAACTGTGAAATTCTTGAGTGCATAAAACTGATATTATGTATGTTGGTCTTTCTTTTTTTTTTTTAATTTTAATTTTAATTTTTTATTTTTTTTAAATTTACATCCAAATTAGTTAGTATATAGTGCAACAATGATTTCAGGAGTAGATTCCTTAATGCCCCTTACCCATTTAGCCCATCCCCCCTCCCACAACCCCTCCCATAACCCTCAGTTTGTTCTCCATATTTATGAGTCTCTTCTGTTTTTCCCCCCTCCCTGTTTTTATATTATTTTTGTTTCTGTTCCCTTATGTTCATCTGTTTTGTCTCTTAAAGGCCTCATATGAGTGAAGTCATATGATTTTTGTCTTTCTCTGACTGACTAATTTCACTTACCCTCCAGTTCCAACCACATAGTTGCAAATGGCAAGATTTCATTCTTTTTGATTGCTGAGTAATACTCCATTGTGTGTATATATATATATATATATGCCACATCTTCTTTATCCATTCATCCATTGATGGACATTTGGGCTCTTTCCATACTTTGGCTATTGTTGATAGTGCTGCTATAAACATGGGGGTGCATGTGTTCCTTCAAAACAGCACACCTGTATCCCTTGGATAAATGCCTAGTAGTGCAATTGCTGGGCTGTAGGGTAGTTCTATTTTTAATTTTTTGAGGAACTTCCATACTGTTTTCCAGAGTGGCTGTATCAGTTTGTATTCCCATTTATGATGGTCTAACGCCTGGACATTTTTTGACATTTAATAAAAACATAATAAATGTACATTTGTATTGTTTGATTGGATATATTAATGGACGATAAGATTTCCTAGGTATATTTCAAATTATATTTTTCTGAAAATTATCATGGGTCCTTTAATATCCCTTTGATATATCAGGCAACTTGCCTTTTTTTCCCACTTCTGCCTTCCGGGCTTTGATATTATAAACTTTGTAGCTATAAGAATTTCTTAGATGTAAGTGTATATTCAAGATTAAGTGCCTGCAATTTCTGGCCATGTGTTTTTTCATTATGACCTTAGTTTATTTTTCTTTTCTCTGCATTCTGGATTACATCATTATATATATATATTTTTTTCTTTTTTTTCTAAGAAGGTTACATAAGTGTGAGCTGTATCATATCTGATTGTTCTTGAAATGGCTTTTGCACATGAAATACAATCTAGCTATAAATGAAATTTTTGAGTCAAATCTTTTTTTTTTCCCTTAACAATTATGTACTAGATGCTTCATCATCTTCCAACACCTAGTAATACAAATAAATTTTATGCCATAGTAATGTTTATCTGAAAGATTTTTTTTTATGTTTATTTATTTTTGAGAGAAAGAGAGACAGAGCACCAGTGGGGGAGGGATAGAGAAATGGAGAGACACAGAATCCAAAGCAGGTTCCAGGCTCTGAGCTGTCAGCACAGAGCCTGAGGCAGGGCTCGAACTCACCAACTGCAAGATCATGACCTCAGCTGAAATCGGACACTTAACAGACTGAGCCACTCAGATGCCTGAATCTGGAAGATATTTTCATCACTCTTTTTTTTAATTAAAAAATGTTTTAGGTAATCCATAGACATATTGTATTATTAAATAATGTTAGAGTGAGAATAACTTATCTATTGTCCAAATATTCACATTTAATTCCAAAGATTTTTCTAGAAAACTTAGCATCATTTTTTTCCTGAGTTGTGACTTTATCTTTCGGTGCATACCTATATTTCCTTAGGTGAGATTGCCACTTTTTACTCTCCTTTTTTACAGGTATTATCTTATCTTAACCATTTCTATTTACCACTCCTCCGAATTTTAAGGGTATCAATTCTCACATTTGTTGTCTACTTCACATTTGACAAAGTGTATGTTACTTTTTCTGTTCTTCATTTTTTTTGAGGATCTTTTTTTAGATATTGTGATTTACTGTCCTTTTAATCCATATTTAACTTGGACAGCATCTTTGTAATTTAAGATTATTGCTTTTTCCCTTCAGTTTGTTGATTTTATTGCTGTCGTTTGGGTCGTATTGAGGACAGTTTTCAGTACCATTTCTGGTAATACACTTTTAATCAGCATACAGTCATGAAGTCACTTCTGATTTAAAGGGAGCTGTGAATGTACTATTTTTTTCTTCTGTTTCTCTCTCTTTCTTTTGTTTTCTTTCTTTTCTTTTCTTTCTTTAATTATTTTTTTGGTGGGTAAATACGCAGCTAGATAAAAATTGGATTTCATGATACTATTGAAGAATAGAAGAGAGATATTGGGAGAAAACTACCAGTCTTTGTCATAGCTTCCAACTAGAAGTGGGAAAGGGAGAAATATGTAGACAAATAAGCAGGATAAATATTGCATATATTTTTATGGCTGTTATTTAATTGCATTGTAGTCAAAGAACTCATTGGCATGATGAAATTATTTGAAATTCACTCAATTTTAGCCTAGATTTAGAAGAATCCATTTATACATGGACATCATATCCAATCTCTATGTGATGGTAACATGCAAGTTTAGGAGGTAAAAGTAAGACTTCATGCATCTGTATCACATGTCAGTTTGAGTCATCTGAAAAGCTGATGCCTAAATAAGATTAGACACACACAAAATTACTTCTGAAACCCTGTGAAGAATAAAAAAGAAGGTTTTCAGTTTGAAGACTAATCCATGTGAAAGAAGGATTAGCTTGGAAGAGAGATAGACTATAGAGGACATCTGAGAAAGTCTTGGCCACACCCTTGGTGATCCCTGAAGCAACAATTGGAGTGGTCCCCTGTTGGTGTAGTCGTTGGCTGGGACCAGTCTACAGGAAAAGTAACGGAGGGAATTCCAACATAGACCCTGACATGTAGCACATGGGAGTTACTAGTGAACTATGTTGGCTGCAGCAATTTCTCTTCCAGTAAGTCTTCCAGCAACCACCCTGACTGCCACACACACAGGCAACATAAACAGAACAAAATAATCCAATAAAAGACATAGGTTAAACATTTTGGTAAATAAATCTACTTATATATTTATATATACTCTTAAAATAGATACACTTAATAAATGACACTAAATTTTTTGTTAAAAAGGGGTTAAAATATGCCAGGCAAACATTTACTAGGTAAGGTAAGTTAGTAATAAAAATGTCATATATCATATATCATATAATAAGCACAAATGTGGGTAAAAAAAGATACATAGCAATAAAAGGAGAAAGTCAGAAATGGTATTTATAAATGAATATTTTATATGTATCTTGCAAAAAAAGTCTCAAATATGTAAAGCATGACATGACAGAAGAACAACTGAAATGAAAAATACCATATTATGAAAGATTTTGACACATTTATATCAGAAATGACTATATCATGCAACAAACACCAGCAAAACTGTGACGTGTGTGTGTGTGTGTGTGTATGGGGTATATGTATATGTGTATATGTATACACATATAAATACATGCATCTTGGCAACATATAGACATCATATATGATGTTCAAGTATAAACGGATTCTTTTAAATCTAAAATTCAAGAAATTTCAAATAATTTCATCATGCCAATGAGTTATTTGACTAATTCAATTAAACAATGGCCATAAAAATATTTTTAAGTTATATTTAGCATAAACATGAAAAATTTTTTAACATTTTTGTTTCAATCAAAAAAGCACACTTTAAAATGATCCTGGGATTTGAGGAGACAACTACAAGAAATGCAAAAATTTCTAGATGAATTTTAATGAAAGTACTACCTATCAAAACTTGCTGAATGCAGCTAAATCAGTAGTTAAATTTATGACCTAAAATAAACTGAAAAAACAAGTGGATAACACATTAAAGTGAAAAATATATAAGAAGAGAAGGAAATTAGACCGAAGGAAAATTGAAGAATCTGTATAAAGATGAGTGGAAATTAATGAAATAGAAAACAAAAACAAAAAGAAAAAAAAAAACTTTTATAAAAGATCAACAAAACAGTATTTTTTGTCTCATAATATTCTGACCTTATAAAGAGTTTTAAAAAATCATGTAACTTGGAAGTATGGGACATTTTTTTTTACATTTTTAAGAAACAATTTTGATCCTACTCACCTGTAATACAGATGAGCAGAGCAAGTGAGAGGACTCATATGATTATCTATGTAATTGTTTAGTTAGCACCTGTTGCATTATACTATCATATCAAATTCTTCTTTGTTAGTTTCTATTAGTGATTTTCTGCAAAATTTTTACTGCTTGGTTGATTTTTGTGTTAGTGTTTATCTTTTTGTGTTGTTAAATGTTTGAAATGCGTACCATAAGTATTTAATAAAACGGTCATTGGGGTTTTGATTTAGATTTTCTCTGTGTAAGAGTTGTCAAGGACTAATTATCTTCACAAAAGGGAACAAATTATAGATATCTAGAAGCTGGGTTGTCTGGCTCTTTTGGGATGATTTTTTACTTTATTAAAATGCCCAATCCCCTTCAAAGTAATTGTATAATTTTATGTTTCCATTTAGAATAATTTTTTTATGAAATTCCTTCCAAAATTATTAAATGTCAGGTATGGTTGATATTTTGCTTAATAGAAACCATAAGGAAAAAGAAAGTCTGTGGCTTAAGTGTCCTATAACTCCACAATATTCCCAGAGATGTCTAGTTCTACTCTAATGTAGAGCTGGCTTTTGAAATGATCTTAGAAGTACCAGACTTACACCAGAGTAATCATAGAGACAATGATATTCATTTAGGGTTCCTGTTCTTTATGTAAAGCAAAGTTTTAGTATTTCAGGTATTAAATATGTCAGTCTAAGCCACATTACACCATATTAAGAAACAGCTCCAAAATTTTAGTGATTTACCACAAGAATGGTTTTATTTATCTATTTTTATTTACTTACTTATTTGTTTATTTTAAATGTTTTATTTTTTTTTGAGAGAGAGAGAGAGACCTGACAGAGAAAGAGAGACACAGAATCTGAAGCAGGCTCCAGGCTCTGAGCTGTCAGCTCAGAGCTTGACATGGGGTTTGAACCCATAAACCGTGAGATCATGACCCGAGCTGAAGTCAGATGCTTAACCAACTGAGCCACCCAGGCACCCCAAGAATGATTTATTTATCGTCCATGTTACATATACTTTGCAGATCAACAGATTCTTATCATTTTATCAAGGAATGAAGATAAAGGAGTGGCCACCATTTCAAACATTGTCTAGTTTCTATGCTGGAAAGAGAGATTTAAATGCTGAGCTTAATCGTTAGAACCATCAAATGAGCCATGCAATCATGAGACTAAGAAAAAGTCCAGCCTTGTACCTAGAAGAGGAGAGAACCAAAAATATTTGGTTAATGGATCTGTTGATTACCAGAGTCATCTAGTTATTGTATATTTATTTCTCTCCCTTTCTTGCTTACAGAGTAAGTTTCATTCAAAAACGAAACTGTATTGAAAGTTTAGCACCTCAGAGGATGAACACTTGCTTCCATAAGAAGTCTGGATGCTGCATGTCATGACTTGAAAACACCGTGATATAAAAGACTATTTATCTGCCTTTTACACATCTGCTGTATAAAATCTATTAGTTATCTATTGCTGAGTGATAAACCACTGAAAATTTAAAACGTCATTGTTAACTCACTGTGAGTTTCTGTGAGTCAGGAATCTAGGCATCAGTTAACTGGGTTCTCCAGCTCAAGGTCTTACAAAGCTCCAGTGCCTCAGCCAAGACCACAGCCTTCAAAGTTTCATTGGTGACACGATTGACTTCCACATTCACTCAGTGATTGTTGGAAACATCTATTCCCTTTGGGTCATTGGACTGAAGGTCTTGTTTTCTCTCCTGCTATTGGATTGTAACCTCCATTCTCTCCTTATCAAATAGACCTCCCTACAGGTAGTTATAAAAATGGCATCTGACTTCAATAAAGCTAGCATGTGATTACCAGTTGAGTTATGATAACATGCTTAAGTTTTTAGTACAGAAAATGTGTTGCTTTCTCGATTCTATCAATCTTAAAATTAGGAAAATTATAGCCACATATATATACTATACTATATTATATATTACAAAGGAAAGACGAAGAGAAAGCACAAACAAGATGGAAGTCTCACTCGTTTAAAATCTAATGTTTGAATTGACATCCAAACCTTTTTGCCATCTTCCACTTATTAGAAGCAAGTCATTATCCCCAGGCCAAGATCAAAGGGAGGAGAATTTACAAGGGCATTAATATCAGTAGGGCACAGATCCTTGAGAGTTACATCAAAACCACCTATCTCTGTTGCAGAAGGACAGGATAACTCCAAGTTTTATCCCTCCAAGTATTTGGAAGGATAAAAATGGAGACATAGCAGTTTTTAATTCATAGGAGTTAAAAAATTTGACTGGGAAGATATTGCAAAGACTTGAGATGTAGATTGTTTCTTAACTAGATCCTTAACATTGTTTCTGGGATATGCATCTCAATCCTTTGTTTATGGTGGACCTTGGAAAAATTCTATTTCCAATATGAGTCTTCCTACTCCATTACCACATCCATGGAGATTATGCAAATCTTGGGGGCTGTGCAACTTTCCGAGCCCAGTTTCTATGGCTAGAAAGTTGGAAATCCAAGATTGTTTTGTGTCTTAAATAAATAATTCTTTTTAGCCCAGGTTTATGATTTCCTTTACAATACAAAGTTTACAGAACTTAACGGGGTCACGTATTTCATTCCAGTCCTTATTTCAAGAGCCATGATTGTAGTTATTTTCAACTTAATGGCAGATACTTTTAGTTTCCCCTCATCCCTTCCCCCAGCCATTTTGTTTAACTAAAAGAATTTTGGGGAAAAGCTTTAATCTAACTAGAGGTTTTAACAAAGAGAGAGCTACTCATATTTTGATTTGATTCTTCCAAAATGAACAATATCTAGTTGGTCTCAGTTGTCTCAGTTTACTGTTACAAATGGGTGATAAGGAGTTTCCTGTCTTTGCCTCTTTGATTACTGGAAGTTTCTTTCTATTCTGTGTTCTTTCTATTCTCTTCAATCTCTGTTTCTTTTTTTTTTTTTTTTAATTTTTTTTTAACGTTTTATTTATTTTTGAGACAGAGAGAGACAGAGCATGAACGGGGGAGGGGCAGAGAGAGAGGGAGACACAGAATCGGAAACAGGCTCCAGGCTCTGAGCCATCAGCCCAGAGCCTGACGCGGGGCTCGAACTCACAGACCGCGAGATCGTGACCTGGCTGAAGTCGGACGCTTAACCGACTGCGCCACCCAGGCGCCCCATTCAATCTCTGTTTCAAGTTGAGCTTATTTCTTTCTTTCTGTGCTTGTAATACCTTGTCAGATATAGCCAACAGCCTCTAAAATATGCTTTCTATTTTTAAACTTCTTTTACTAAAACTGCATTTTCATTAGAGACATTGTATCCTTTCCCTGTTATTGCAGGAGCCAATTTTAAGAGATTTTGTGCTACAGAAGAAGCGTCCCCATCCATCTAGCATCTGGTAATAGTTTCTTCACTATCCATTAGCAAGTCTCTATGCCAATGTCACATTTAGGATTCTTTGAAGGCATCACCCACTTCTATCTATCAGTATCTCTATTATTTCATGATATTTCAACCTGAGAGGTTTACATGATGATAAAAAGAAGAAAACTCAGATCCTTAACTCAGCAAAAATTTACTATTCATCCATTCTGCCTGTTCATGAGTTTTCAGGGGGCTGCAATTGTCATAATCACTTAGGGACCCAGAACAAAAGAACAGTAACCATTTTAAATATTGTTAGTTGCTAAGACAAAGGAAAAGATGTTACTCTTATGCAGTCAATTACATGTTCTGGCCTAGAGGTAACAGTGCTGCCTCACAAGTTATCTAGCCCATTATAATCACAAAGAGACCATGAAAGTCAACCCTATTATGTTCCCAGAAAGAGAGAGAACCAGAAATATTTGGTAAACAGCTACCAATAACTACCAAGCACAAGGTTTCGTTTAATTCTTATATAACTCCCTAGAGTAGGTATCAGTTTCATTATTTTAAAGATGAAGAAACTGGGGCACCTGGGTGGCTCAGTCGGTTGAGCATCCAACTCTTGTTTTCAGCTCAGGTCATGATCTCACGGTTTGTGAGTTCAAGCCCTGCATCAGGCTCTAAGCTGATAGTGTGGAGCCTGCTTGACCGTCCCTCTGTCTGTCCCTCCGCCACTCACAATGTCTCTCTCTCTCTCTCTCTCAAAATAAATAAATAAACTTAAAAAAAAAAGATGAAGAAAGTAAGCAGAGAAAGAGGAAGCAACCTGCTCAGTGTCTCCCAGACAGTAAGTAATGGGGCAGCAAACAAAACCCATCCAGTCTCACTATAGCTTCCTTCAGCATTACTCTAGGGTCCCTGACAAGGAGGAAAGAAGGTAGTGAAAATTCTGTTAGATTAAAAACGAAGCAGTAATCATGCTGCTACTGCAGATATGCTTCCCCTTTTTAACTGTGTATTTATTTTGAGAGAGAGTCCACACAGGAGGGGAAGGGACAGAGAGAGACAGAAGGAGAGGAAACAAGCAGGTTCCTCGCTGTCAGCATGGTCATGAGATCATGACCTGAGCTGAAATCAAGAGTCCGAGGCTCAACCTACTGAACCAGCCAGGTGCTCGATATATGCTTCTTTTTATGCTTTACTTATCTAATCTGTTTTCATAACTATTCCAAGAGGGATCTGTAGAAACTTGCTTGATCTTAGCCCTACTAAGGCCTTCCAAAATGTTTAATTTATGCCTTGTTCTTTCTGAATTTTTGATAATGAACCAAAAGCGAGTGCCAAGGGCTGCTTGCTTGGGGATCACACTCTTGGGAGAAATCCCCATTTGTACTCTTAAATCTAATCAGAAAGAAGAGCTTTTATTACTATGAAGTTGATGTCTTTAACTCAAATAAAAGTGCTTCATTGGCACGAATCTTGATTTGATTTCTTTTCTATTTTATCTTTGAACCAGATATTTAAAGAAACTAGAGTGGCTTACATCAGTAAAGGACACTTATTATGCTAAACAAAAATATTTATAAAATATGGACACTGAACCTGAAGAGTAAAATAAATTAGGACAATAAAATATGACCAAATATTTATGTGGAGAACTTAGAATTAGCATAGACATAGCAAAGAATAGACAGCAATACAAAATTTGCGTGACAAAAATTTCCAAAGTACAGAAAAGGTAATTTAAATGCAGCACAAGTGAGGGGCGCCTGGGTGGCGCAGCCGGTTAAGCGTCCGACTTCAGCCAGGTCACGATCTCGAGGTCCGTGAGTTCGAGCCCCGCGTCAGGCTCTGGGCTGATGGCTCAGAGCCTGGAGCCTGTTTCCGATTCTGTGTCTCCCTCTCTCTCTGCCCCTCCGCCGTTCATGCTCTGTCTCTCTCTGTCCCAAAAATAAATAAAACATTGAAAAAAAATTTAAAAAAAATTAAAAAAAAAAATGAAGCACAAGTGTAACCATCAAAGTGATAAAATAAAATCTCTATGAGCCACTAAGTTGCTCCTACATTTGCCCAAACAGATATAACAAACTATCTGGTGACTTATAGAAGTTTTAAAATTTTGTTCTCCCTAACTATTTTTAGGAGTTTCATTTCCTTCTATTTAAATACCATCAAAATTGAGGCTCTCAAGTCCATATTTAACTTTCCAGTTGAATCAATGCATTCAAGTGTCCTCATGCCAAGGATCTTGAGCTGTTCAATAAATCTGTCATAAAGAAGATGATCTAAAACCTGCAACAGATGCATTGATCTAATCAGTTGCAGCAAAATACCCCATTTAGTGTCATAAACATTTCAATATCCAAAGCATTGGCATTTAGTAGACCAGAAAGCTGACTCGTAGGAATACTTTTTTTAATGTAGCAAAAGCAGCAACCAATAAGCATCTTTCAATATACAGCAGTTATTGTGGACATAAAATATTTCTTACAAAAGACATAAGCATTGCACAAATAAAATTAGATGCTGTGCTCTTCAGAAAGGGAGCCAATACTGTAGACAGTAGCGTTATAAAATATCACTTTAGAGAATAATCATATTGAAAAGTAATTCCAAATTTAACAGTCTTATGCTTTCAGATAAATCCAGAATCACAATTTAAAAACTCTTTTAATGAATTTATGGTTGAATGGAAATCAGGAAACTAGGGCTGTGTTCATAACTTTAATTTACTTACCCAGATGATCTTAAACACTGCACTTCAAAGCTAGTAAAAGCCATGAGCTGGACTATTCTTCAGTGTGGTCCTTCTTACTGTTAATTTTTTTTTTTTTCTGATAGGAAAATTTTAACTGTTAGTCAATAAACTACTGTAGGCTTAACAAACATTACCAGAGAATGCGGCTCTAAAAAAAGCTGAGTCGTGTTATACTATTATTTTTGTTTTGTGTCATGTTGCGTAATTCTTCTCACCTTGAAGACATGGAACAGAACGCTATTGCACATGGCGCAAAAGAACGAAATCAAAACATCCTGAGTTATGAAATTGAAAGGATGCTTTTGTCAAAATATCAATTTCAGGGGCACCTGGGTCGCTCAGTGGGTTAAGTGTCTGACTCTTGGTCTCAGCTCAGGTCATGATATCACAGTTCATGAGATCAAACCCCATGTTGGGTCTGCAATGACAGTAAGGACCCTGCTTGGGATTCTCTTTTTTTCCTCTGCCCCTCCCCCTCTCACTCACTCTCTGTCTCTGTCTCTCTCTCTCAAAATAAATACACCTAAATAATATATATATATTATATATATCATTTTCAAACATATGAAAACATGATTCCCATACAAATTCTAATGACCGTATAGAAAAATGTATTTACATTATTAATGAGGGAACCAGTGAAATGCAGTATTTATGAACTTTTTTTTTTTAAGTAAGAATAAGATTGCAAGGATAGAACAAAACTGGTTAATGTTTTTTACAGGGTAAGAAAAACATCCTCTTTGAGGTTATTTTCCATGTCAGTCAGAAATCTTCAAGTTAATATGTACCTTTGTATTATCTGGGCTTTGTCAAACAGTAAACCCCAAAGCACTTTCTAATTCTTATAGAGAATTTAATATTCCTTGAGTAGTAAAAATAATGAAATGTTAATGCAGAGAAACAAGTTAGCACTGACTTGAACATCTACAGAGAAACTACATTCGACCTATGTTAAAAAACAAAACAACAACAACAAAAAAAACAGCATACAAAATCTCTGTGACCTCAGCTTGATGACAGATTGGGTTGGAAAGCTTTGCATAAAGCCTGGATCAATCACATAAATTGACCTTTGGGAGTAAAAACAATTCCTTATTGAAGAAGAAGATTTGGAGTACATGCGTATACCAACATTGGCTCTGGTAAAGTGGAAAGACAAAAATAATTTCTCAGATTTTCCAATGACAAGTCTGTATACTTAACAAAGATTTGGGGTCAGAATTCATAGAACATATGTGGCCAAAAGGATATTCGAGAATTAGAAGTTGTTACTCTCGGGAGTTTGGGAATAACAACCAAAATATCTTCTCTGGAGGAAACCATTTTAAACTTAGTCCTTTAAGGGTTGTCATTAAAAAATTTCCAGTAATGAGCTCATAATTTTTTCATAACAAAAAATTATAAAAGCTCTTATAAACGTGAATAAACAGCATCAGCTGACTGCAGAATCAGGTCAGCAAAGACTGAAGATAATTTAATGAACCAAACAATGTTAAAATAAGCTTATCTGATGTGCTTTGGAGAAATAAAAAGAAGGGACAAAAGCAGAATTAAGGTAAATCAAATATTATTTCTAAACATGAAAAATAGATAAGGCACAGCTGATAAAAGAAGAATAAGTATGTCCAACCAACTGGATAATAGATTTCAAAAAAAATTACACAGAAGATGGCACAGAGAAACAAAGAAAACGAAAATTGGAGAAAGTAGTTAAAAAACACAGAAGATAGCTTTGGAAGTTCTGATCTGAGTCACATAGGATTCCTGAGCAGATGTGACACATTAAATATACACGTAATGGCTGATAATTTTCCTATAATTAATTGAAAACACCAGTTGTCTGAGCCAGGAAAATTATGAATCCCAAACAAGGTAGATACAGGGGTGCCTAGGTGGCTCAGTCAGTTAAGTGTTCAACTCTTGATTTTAGCTCAGGTCATGATCTTGTGGTTTGTGGGATTGAGCCCCACATTAGGCTCTGCACTGTCACTGCAGAGCATGCTTGGGATGCTCTTTCTACCTCTATCTCTCTCAAATATAAATAAAAATGAACATTTTTAAAAAAAGATAGATAAATATATCCACACCTAGACAAATGTTAATGAACTGGAGCCCACCAAAGATACTGAGTTTTAGGAGCCAGAGATAAGACAGATTACTTGTAGAGAAATTAAAATTGAACTAACAGTTGATTTAACAATAGGTTTAAAAGGCAGAATAGGTAGAATTTATTTTAAAAGTGCTACACAAAAATATCTTCCAACAGCCTAAAATTCTATATTATGGTAAATTTTATCCTATAACACAAGTCAAGTCAAACAGATACAGATGAACAAAAATTAAAAAAAAAAAAAAAAATTACCTCCAGGGACCTCCAGGTGGCTCAGTGAGTTAAATGTCCAACTCTTGATCTCCGCTCAGGTCATGATCTCAAGGCTCCTGAGTTCAAGCCCCACACTGGGCTCTGCACTGACAGTGTGAAGCCTGTTTGGGATTCTCTCTTCCCTCTTACTCTGCCCCTATCCCACTTGCACTCTCTCTCTCTCTCTCTGTCTCGAAATAAAAAAGTAAAGTGTAAAAAATTAATATTTTACCTCCAATTGATTAAAGAAACATCTGAAGTATATATGTGAAGAAAAAACATAATCACAAAATAATCATAAAATTTTATTCAAGTGTTAAGCATACAGGTAAAAGTCTAAAGAAATATTGACTATATAAAAATAACCACATGTCTGATTTGTGGAGTTAATAAAAATAAAGATAGAATTAAATAATGGATACCCAACATTAATGAAGAAGTGATTTGAGGAAGTGCTTTAAGAATCTTTATTGTTTTGGAAGAGGGTAAAGATATTAATTAATTTTAGGAGTTTAATTTAAAAATACACATTAAGGGGCATCTGGGTGGCTTGGTCGGTTGAGGGACCAACTTCGGCTCAGGTCATGATCTCACGGTTTGTGAGTTCGAGCCCCACATTTGGCTCTGTGCTGACAGCTCGGAGCCTGGAGCCTGCTTTGGATTCTGTGTGTCCCTCTCTATCTCTGCCCTTCCCCCACTCATGCTCTGTCTCTGTCTCAGAAATAAATAAACATTAAAAAAATTAAAAATACACATTAAAATGTCAAGTATAAATGACAAGTAATAAAAAAAATTGAAAACCCATAGAGGCAAAAAATAGAATAAATAGAAGATTCTTTTAAAATGTTCAAGAAAAGCTTGGGGAATAGGGAGAAAACAGGTATCTGGACAAAGAAAATACATAACACCCCTGGAGGAGGAAGGACATACTCATCCTAGGCCTTAGCAAACACTATAAATAATTTTCTTCCATATGTATATATATACATACATGTATATATATCCGTGTGTATGTGTGTGTGTGTGTGTGTGTGTGTGTGTATATATATATATATCTTTACTGACTATTCTCTTCTTAATTCACATATCTCAAGAAAATTCTGCTCCTCCTTTTTCAGCAACCAAATTAGGAAATCATAGTTTTTAGAAATTTCTAAACTTTATTTAGTCACAACACCCTTAGGCCAAAATAGACACCTAACTAATTTATCACAGAATGATATACCAACATGTTTAGTGGAAAAATACCAAAGGAAACGTGTTAGTAAGAGATGTGGTCACTGAAGTTCAGGGTCCAGATCAAAGAACAGGAAAAGAAAGTCCTGAGGAAATAGCTCCCAGGATTTGTGGTTTGGTGGGATGGCTTGTGGTTTTCTAAAATAAATTTGCTCCTGAACTTCTCTAGTGGAGACCTTCATTGTCAAGATATCAGGAACAGATTTACTTGGTTATTTCTTGAGAGAGTCCTAGGGAGGCAAGGATAAGAACAGGATTAGTTGGCATATGACTTCACTCATATGGGGACGTTAAGAGACAAAACAGATGAACATAAAGGAAGGGAAACAAAAATAATATAAAAACAGGGAGGGGGACAAAACAGAAGAGACTCATAAATATGGAGAACAAACTGAGGGTTACTGGAGGGGTTGTGGGAGGGGGGATGGGCTAAATGGGTGACGGCACTAAGGAATCTACTCCCGAAATCATTGTTGCACTATATGCTAACTATTTGGGATGTAAATTTAAAAAAATAAAGAAAATTAAAAAAAAAAGAACAGGATTAGTTGGTGCCTAAGATCATCACCAGCTAATCATCATAGAGAGAAGAGGAGAATGTGATGGCTTTTGTCTGTGTGGAACAGTTTGATTGTGTTTTTTCCAGCAGTCCCTTTCCAGGTTAAAAAAAAAAAATTAAGTAAAACTGTACATGTAATATATCATGCATGTTATATATTTAGAGGGAAAACATCTCCCACAGATCAGGATGAGAGGAAAAATACAATTTTATTATCTTTCAGAAGTTTACTCAGTATTAAACAGTGCCTTATACTGTCTTAACTTTGTTTTTTCCTAGAAATCCACTTGTTTAAATTATTTGTGTAGCCAATTTGATTCAGAGACCATATTTCTTAGGACACGTTTCAGTTTTATAGAGTTCTGATGAATGGTTATTCAGCCTACATTGCAAGAATTTTGATAAGAAAATCAAGGCATAATCACTAATGCTGCCCCTTGTTTAAAGATGTAAGTGAAACTCCCCCCTAGAGTATTCCTAGAGATTGCTGCTTAAAATTATTAAATTGTGATAATAAATGACTTTAACTTTAGAGAGTCCTCTTTAATTTTTAAAAATAACTTTGGAGAATTGGCTCAGTGGAAAACAATATTCACTGTACCTATTTTATATGGGTTAAACCTCAGGACAATTATCACCAAATTGATAAGTTTGATATTTATATTTCTTAGTCATATACCACATAATGATATTTTCTTTCTCTTTTTAAAATTTATTTATTTAAATTCAAGTTAGTTAACGTACAGTGTAGGATTGGTTTCAGGAGTAGAACCCAGGGATTCATCACTTACATATGACACCCAGTGCTCATCCCAACAAGTGCCCTCCTTAGTGCCCAACATGCATTTAACCCATCCTCCCATCCACCACCCCTCCATCAACCCTGTTTGTTGTCTGTCTTTAAGAGTCTCTTATAGTTGACTTCTTCTGTTTTTATCTTATTTATCCTTCCCTTCCCCTGTATTCATCTGTTTTGTTTCTTAAATTCCACATATGATTGAAATCATACATTTGTCTTTCTCTGACTGACTTATTTTGCTTAGCATAATACACTCTAGTTCCATCCATCTTGTTGCAAATAGCAAGATTCCATTTTTTTTTGATCGCCAAGTAGTATTCCATTGTATAAAATACCATATCTTCTTTATCCATTCATCTGTCAATGGACATTTGGGTTCTGTCCATAATTTGGTGATTGTTGATAGCGCTGCTATAAACATTTGGGTGCATGTGCCCCTTCAAATCAGCATTTTGGTATCCTTTGGATAAATACCTAGTAGTGCAATTGCTGGCTCATAAGGTAGCTCTATTTTTTATTTTTTTGAGAAACCTCCATACTGTTTTCCAGAGTGGCTGCACAAGTTTGCATTTCCACCAACAGTGCAACAGGGTTCCTCTTCCTCCACATCTTCACCAACATGTGTTGTTTCCTGAGTTGTTCATTTCAGCCATTCTGACAGGTGTGAGGTAGTATCTCATGGGGGTTTTGATTTGTATTTCCCTGATGATGAGTGATGTTGAGCATCTTTTCATGTGTCTGTTGGCCATCTGGATGTCTTCTTTGTAAAAGTGTCTATCGTGTCTTCTTCCCGTTTCTTCACAGGATTATTTGGTTTTGGGATATTGAGTTTGATAAGTTATTTGTAGATTTTGGATACTAACCCTTTATCTGGTATGTCACTTGCAAGTATCTTCTCTCGTTCTGTTGGCTGCCTTTAGGTTTTGTTGATTGTTTCCTTCACTGTGCAGAAGTTTTTATTTTGATGAGGTCCCAATAGTTCATTTTTGTTTCTATTTCCCTTGCCTCCAGAGACATATCTAGTAAGAAATTACTGTGGCCGAGGTCAAAGAGGTTGCTGCCTATTTTCTCTTCTAGGATTTTTATGGTTTCCTGTCTCATATTTAGGTCTTTCATCCATTTTGAGTTTATTTTTGAGTATGGTGTAAGACAGTGGTCCAGGTTCATTCTTTTGCATATCGCTGTCCAGTTTTCCCAGCACTATTTGCTGAAGAGACTGTCCTTTTTCCATCGGATACTCTTTCCTTTTTCATCGAAGATTCATTGGCCATACATTTGTGGGTCTATTTGTGGGTTTTCTATTCTGTTCCATTGATCTATGTGTCTGTTTTGGTGCCAGTACCATAGTATTTTGAAGATTACAGCTTTGTAATACAGCTTGAAGTCCAGAGTTCTGATGCCTGCAGTTTTGTTTTACTTTTTCAACATTATTTTGGCTATTCTGGATCTTTTCTGGTTCCACACAAACTTTAAGACTATTTTTTATCTAGCTCTGTGAAGAATGCTGGCATTATTTTGATAGGGATTGCATTGAACGTGCAGATTGCTTTGGGTATAATAGAAAATTTAACAATATTTACTCTGTATTAAAATTCAGAGGGTTGCCACATTGTTTTCTTTCAATATAAAAGAATAAAATATAGGGGTACCTGGGTGGTTCAGTCGGTTGAGCATCCGACCCGACTTCAGCTCAGGTCATGATCTCACAGTTTATGAGTTCAAGCCCTGCATCGGGCTCTGTGCTGGCAGCTTGGAGCCTGGAGTCTGCTTCTGGTTCTGTGTGTGTGTGTGTATGTCTTTCTCTCTGTCCCTCTCCCACTCACAGTCTGTCTCTCACTCTCTCTAAAAAATAAATAAACATTTAAAAATATGTATATATAGATAAAAATAATCAAATATAAACAGATAATTATGAGGATCTTTATATTAGGACTCAGAAGGCTTCTTTGCCGAGAATCCACAGATGCTTGAAGATTTTCTTTTTACGTATATCAAATAACCCAGAAATTAACATCTTAATGTGTTTGTTGATTGATTTGCTCAATTATTTGACAAGCAATTATTTAAAAATGGATTATTGGAAGCCATTTTAACAAGCTTGGACTTTATTCTTCAGACTCAGTCTTTGAAAGGGCATAAGAGGGGCGCCTGGGTGGCTCAGTCGGTTGAGCAGCCGACTTCGGCTCAGGTCATGATCTCGCGGTCCGTGAGTTCGAGCCCCGCATTGGGCTCTGTGCTGACAGCTCAGAGCCTGGAGCCTGTTTCAGATTCTGTGTCTCCCTCTCTCTGACCCTCCCCCGTTCATGCTCTGTCTCTCTCTGTCTCAAAAATAAATAAACGTTAGAAAGGGCATAAGAGAGAGAATGGCATAGTCAGATTTTCTTTTTATAAAATTTATCTTGCATTTGAATAGATTACAGGAAAGAGGGACAAGACAAGAGTCATGGAGAACAGTTGGAAACATATTTCAAAGCCTGCATATAAGATGTGAAGGTCTGAGCCTGAGCTGGGACTGAGGTACCAAAAACATAGAGAAAGAAATTTCTTTGGAGAAATATTAGGTGGCAAAATCAATAGGAATTGGTAATTGATTATATAGAGTGAGAGAGTGAGGTAGAAGTGACAGAGTTTAGGTGGGCCTGGGTGGCTCAGTCTGTTAAGCGTCCAACTTCAGCTTAGGTCATGATCTCACGGTTCGTGAGTTTGAGCCTCACTTCGGGCTCCGTGCTGAGAGCTCAGAGCCTGGAGCCTGCTTCAGATGCTGTATCTCCCTCTCTCTGTTACAGGTAGGAATGAAACTGTACCAGGTGGCAATCTCTTCATGGTTCATGTCTGGAGCACAAGAAAAATATATGCATCCTGTCTCCCCAGATTTCAGGTAGCTTCACTGGGTATGTTCTCAGCAGATTTAAGGTAAGAATTACCCACCACCAGTATTCTTTGCTTACATGTGTGAAACTCATAGCTGCAATTCTTTGAAAACAAAAAGTCACACAAACCCACCCTCAATTACCCTTCTTGAAATTGTTTTATATCCTCTTTAGTGGATTATACCTTCTGAGGTATTTAAAGCACTCTGGCAAGAGCATCGGCTGGAGTTTGTGATCATTTTCCTTATTTTCATGAACCATTGGAAATACAAGGTGTAAAATTATCTCCCTTCATCACTGAAAGCCAGCTGTACAAAAGTCCTTAGAAATATTTTATTAACCACTTTAGTTTTGACTATAACCATGTTATAGGCAATGCATTACATGATATAACTAGAAAAAAAGACAATTCATAATGAATAACTTTTTTGCTTTTATCGTTATTGAAATACAATTAACATATAGTGTTATATTAGTTTCAGGTGTACAATATAACGATTCAACACTTCTATACATAACTCAGTTGTCATTACAATAAGTGTACTTTTAATCCCCTTATGTATTTTACCCATCCCCCCACCTACCTCCCATCTGGCAACGATCAGTTCATTGTCCGTATTTAAGAGTCTGGTTTTCTTTTCTCTTTTTTCTTTCTTTCTTTTTTTTTTTTTTTCTTAAATTCCTCATGTGAGTGAAATTATATGGTATTTGTCTTTGTCTATTTCACTTAACATTACATCCTCTAGGTCTATCCATGTAGTTGCAAGTGGAAAGATCTGATTCTTTTTTATG
The DNA here is from genome assembly GCF_018350155.1 of Leopardus geoffroyi. Classification (NCBI taxonomy): domain Eukaryota; kingdom Metazoa; phylum Chordata; class Mammalia; order Carnivora; family Felidae; genus Leopardus; species Leopardus geoffroyi. Next base: position 168,983,547 of record NC_059327.1, read on the forward strand.
GCCAAGTAATATTGCACTGAACGTATACACCACTTCTTTATCTGTTCATGTATCTTTGGACACTTGGGCTGCTTCCATATCTTAGCTATTGTAACTAATGCTGCAATACACATAGGGGTGCATATATCTTTTCGAATTACTGTTAGAAATAGCACTGCTATAGCAATAGCAGAATTACTAATAGCAGAATGACTGGATCATATGGTAATTCTGTTTTTAATTTTTTGAAACTCCATACTGTTTTCCGTCAGTATGTGGTCGCATCAATTTGCATTCCCACCATCATTGTATGAGGTTTTGTTTTCTCCACATTCTTGCCAACACCTGTTATTTCTTTTCTTTTTTATTCTACCCATTCAGACATGTGAGAGGTGATGTCTCATTACGGTTTTGATTCGTGTTTCCCTCAAGGCTAGTAATATTGAGCATCTTTTCATGTGTTTGTTGGTCATTTGCAAGTCTTCTTTGGAAAAATGTCTATTCAGGTCCTTTTCAATTCTGTAAATTATTCTATTTTGAGTTTTTAAGATGCTTGAAAATTTTAGTCCATTCATAGAGTATATTAAAAATCAATTTTGAATTTAATGAAATTGAACTGGAAAATAACAGAGAATTAAGGTTTTTGTACTCAGAGAAATCATTATATGCAAATTGTACATATCGCAAAATCACTGGGCACAGTAGGTTGCTGAGTTACAGCTTTGATAAAAGCATAATTTCAACTTTACAAACGTGAAGACGCACTGTTGAAAGACAACACCTGAGAGTTGTAGCAAAACTTTTCATTGATTAAAAAGCAAGTAATGGAGCATCTCAACACTTCAAAAGTGCTTTAACTTTCTTCCCTTATAGAAGAACTTCCCATTCATTAGATTAAGGTTGTTTTCTCATTTTTTCTTCTTGAAAATAAGACTGCAATGGGTAGTATTAATATTTTTGTCTGGGGGTTTAGAATAGATTTGAACAATATGCTATACGTTGTGCACAACACAATATGAATAGGAAGAGAAATAATGTTGTCATTGGCAAAAGTGTTATTCATTCATTAATCAAATAACATCTTAAGTCCTACCATGTATGGGGTAACATGGATACAATGTGATAGACTGGAAAGGGGTGAGGCTGGTGAGATCAATATGCACCTATAACAACAAGTGAGTAGGAGAACAGTTGTGGTGGGAACAGAGATGGAAAAATAAAAATGCATTGTGGGAATATCTTTAGAGGGTTACTTTCAGGAAGAAATCTATTGTACTCTCTGGCTTTAAACATCTGCTTCCAGTTCATACTGTTGCCATGTGGACTGAGTTGACCTTGAGCCCTTAGGCCTCAACCTATCCCCTACAAAAGTTGTCACCAGAGGTTCTTGATGTCATCGTGAAAAAGAATTCAAAGATAGACACAACACAGTGATGATCAATACAAGCAAGAAAGTTAATTAAGCAAAAGTACAGTCTCAAGATGTGAGAGACAGGGAGCTCAAAGGAGAACTGTGCCTATTATGGTACAGTTGTTAACAAAGAGGTGGAATATTCATTTCTTGAATAGAGGATTTCTTAGAAATAGCGTAGTGTCTTCTAGGAATATGGATTATGCAGTTTTTCTTCCTTATTTAGTCAGGGGTTTCCTGTTATAGCACCCTTGAGGAGGACATTTTAGTATGTTAAGTGGTATAATGAAGGAATAATGTGACCTTTGGACTACTTTTTCAGCCATCTCAGGCCTGTCTGGTTTTATTTGGTTTCTTGTGGTTTTGTTTTGGAGTGCTGCCAGGATAGGCTTCTGGCTTCCTCATAGTTGCTGTCCTCCAGACAATCTGTTAGAAACTAACTAATTGCCTACAGTAACAATAGAACATCACAAATACAACATAAGTACAATTTCTGAAAAGATGTATCCTGAGTCAGCCCTTGACCCATATGCATTATATCTATATCTAATCTCTTCTTTAAATTTGACCATTTACTGAGTCTTAATAACTTCCTGAATGTTTTTCTTTTTCTTGACCATGCTGCTCATTTCCCAAATACTGTTTATCTTCGATATCATCCTGAACACAAACTTTGTCTTCTTGGTACTGGGGCTCCTTCCTTTGAATTATGCTTCCCTGAGTCATACAGCAGAGCACAGCCATGGCCAAATGTCTCTATTTTTCTACAGTCACTAAGTACCCCAAAATGAGTGGAATAGAAGATTTTATAGGAACCATGAGAGGTGTTGATGATTCTTGCATTGATCAGTGTTCTTGCATTGCTCAGAGAATCTATGTAGTTAATTTGAGCAGGAAAAGTCTTATAACAGGGTGATATGGGACATACAGAATTTTAGAGAATGACTCTCCATCTGAAACCACAGACTGGGACTCTAAGGAATCTAAGGAATCTGCTCTTACTGTTGCTATGGAGTCAGGAAGTTTGGGGTATGGTCATGAGCTTCTTGTTCATTCCTCCTCTGCTATTGTCCATATCTGAAAATGGATGCCTTGCAGCCTACTTTTCTATGGAGTTCATGGAGTGGGTCTGGCTGGCAGACCTTAAATCAAATTTACAACTATAATTGAAAGAGTATTAGGGACCTGGGATATGCATTCTTACATTTCCATCTTTGATTTCAGAAAGGCAGTCTATGTGAAGATTGGGACAGACTTTGTTTACATCCAATCACAGTATCAGTTCTACTATGGTTAATCAGCAGATTAAAGTATATAATAGGACACATGGAAATTCATTATTACCTTTGTGTATGATTAAAAGTGTCCATAATTGGGGCGCCTGGGTGGCGCAGTCGGTTAAGCGTCCGACTTCAGCCAGGTCACGATCTCAAGGTCTGTGAGTTCGAGCCCCGCGTCGGGCTCTGGGCTGATGGCTCAGAGCCTGGAGCCTGTTTCCGATTCTGTGTCTTCCTCTCTCTCTGCCCCTCCCCCGTTCATGCTCTGTCTCTCTCTGTCCCAAAAATAAATAAACGTTGAAAAAAAAAATTTAAAAAAAAAAGTGTCCATAATAAAAAAAAAAGGAAAAAGGGAAATGGATACAAATTTTTAAATACTACTTTAATCAGGTACCCAAAAATAAGCAAGAAGGTATTGCTTGTCTGAAAGAATACAACTTGTGCAGTCAGTCAGAAAAGCCTGACCAAGTCAAGGTTTTATTTTGTCAACTATATAGAAATTTTTTTTTTAATTTTTTTTTTCAACGTTTATTTATTTTTGGGACAGAGAGAGACAGAGCATGAACGGGGGAGGGGCAGAGAGAGAGGGAGACACAGAATCGGAAACAGGCTCCAGGCTCCGAGCCATCAGCCCAGAGCCCGATGCGGGGCTCGAACTCACGGACCGTGAGATCGTGACCTGGCTGAAGTCGGACGCTTAACCGACTGTGCCACCCAGGCGCCCCTAGAAAATTTTTTATAAATGGAGAGATCGTTGGAAATCCATTGTAACAATCCAGGCAATCGAGATGGCCTGGACTGGATTAGTGGGCAGATACATGAAGATTTTGCCTAGATAGAAAATAAAATGTAACACATTCTGTCTGCTTCAGTTTGACTGGAATCCTGTTAATTATATAAGCTCTAACATTAAAATAACAAGAAACAAAAACAAAAGCACCCTAAACACACACACACACACACACACACACACACACACACACACACTGACACATTCTCTAGGCAGTTTCAGGAATATAAATAGTTATCATTTACTGAGCTCTTGCCTATGAGGCACCAGACCTAGCTATGTGTGTGTGTGTGTGTGTGTGTGTGTGTATACATATACATATATATATATACACATATATATGTGTGTATATATATATATATACACACACAGATATGAGATTCATATTTAATCCGCAATTAGAAGATGAGGAGCATGAGGCTTAAAGCAGTAAAGTGCCCTGTCAAGGTTACACAAGTGACAGACATGGGAATCAAAAGCAGATCTTCTAATCATACACATGTGTAAAGGTCAGCCACCATGTGATATGTATAAAGATGCAAGACCATAGTTAAGAAATATCATACATGGTGAGAAAATCCAGGTGGCACCCAGGTGTGGATTTCCTGTCTTCATGTATGCATTCATTCCAGATGACTTTTATTTGTTAAGCTCTGGAAAAAGCAGCGAACAAAAACCTGGCTCACAAAAAAATTCCAAAAATTAAATTTACCAAAAAAAATTACCAAGAATTAAATTTACAAAAAAATTACAAAAAAAAAAAAATAGTGAGAAAGACAATACTTGCTCTAATAATTCTCACTTTGGGGTGGGAGAATACATTACTTTTTCTAAACATAAGCCGTATTTATTTTTGTTTCATGCTAGAAGATTTGGTTTCGGTGCCAGGAACTGAGCTTATCAAGACAGTGACAGTTCTCTGCTCCCCTTTATCATGTCGGTCCATTCTTTGCCACACAATTTCTTCTTCTACTGGCTGCCTAAGACAGCACATCTGTGACTAATCCCAACATTCTAATGCAGACAGGCTATGTCAGAATTGTTTTTTTTGGTTCTTGGTAACATGCGGGTCCAAAATAATGCTCTGGGAAGAATATAATCCAGAAGAGAATACCTGGGGACACAATGGTCATTGTGTCTGAGGTTCCGGTATTTGAACTATACTCATTCTCACCACACTTTTCTAGGGACAATGGAAACTAGCTTCAGCGCCAACCCAATATTTAACCTTGCTTTCTGTTATTCCAGTTTTGACCAGTGTTTCTTGTTTCCATCTTATCTACTTTCCTTGTCCTGTGCACATTCCTGGTCTCTCTATCCTCAGTATTGATGTGCCAGAGTGAATTCATACTGAGTTACTTGTAAGAGCCATTTCTTAAATTTACAGGAATTTTGAGAGGCAGTTTTTAAACACAGTCATCAGTAAAAATTGAATTCTATAAATTTACAATTAAATAAATTATATTTTAAAAAGTAATAAAACCCACAGCTTATAATTTCCTAATTATTTTACTACATTTTACTATAATATGTACTCTCAAAATTATTTACATCTCTTTTTTTAAAATTTTTTTAATGTTTATTTATTTTTGAGACAGAGAGAGACAGAGCATGAACAGGGGAGGGGCAGAGAGAGAGAGAGGGAGACACAATCTGAAACAGGCTCCAGGCTCTGAGTTGTCAGCACAGAGCCCGACGCGGGGCTCGAACTCGCGGACCGTGAGATCATGACCTGAGCCGAAGTCGGATGCTTAACCGACCAAGCCACCCAGGCGCCCCTATTTACATCTCTTATACCCATAAGGAGGTATTACTTTGTAATGGTGCGCTCCTGCCCACCTCTTTCCAACTGTGTTCAGTGACACCACATTAGGAGTTTGAAATTGGCTGTGGTGGGAGAATATTTACACCATGGAAATCAGTCAAAGCTACCAGTTAGGGCTTGATTGGTTGTTTTGTTGATTATTTACTTAAGTAAGTGATGGGGAAATGCTAATAATGCAAATTTTATTTTTTTTTTTTAATTAAAAAAAATTTTTTTTTCAACGTTTATTCATTTTTGGGACAGAGAGACAGAGCATGAACGGGGGAGGGGCAGAGAGAGAGGGAGACACAGAATCGGAAACAGGCTCCAGGCTCTGAGCCATCAGCCCAGAGCCCGACTTGGGGCTCGAACTCACGGACCGCGAGATCGTGACCTGGCTGAAGTCGACGCCTAACCGACTGCGCCACCCAGGCGCCCCAATGCAAATTTTATTTAAAAGTGTGCTGCATCTCTAGCTATTGCATTATGAAGAGCAAAAAAAAAATCAGAAAATGGTTTCCCAATATTTGAAAAATATATGATTCAGCATTTTCTGAATCAATGAGAAATAAGTGAAACTGATACATACATAGCGTTCAGGATAAAAGTAACTTCATTAATATGAATATAATTTGAATAAAGCTCAGGAATAGTTTAATAGTAGATCACATATCATATTAAAAGACAATAAAATTACTGAGAAAACAGTGGATTGAAATGCAATTCTATTTTGTCAATCCCTGGTTGAACTGCAGCCGTGGGTTGCCTATCATTCCACAAATTTGGCCAAAATCAACACAGCACTTTGTGAGAAGCAATTGGCTATATGGAATTTACAACAAAAGAACTACATATTTATGATTGCATATATATTAATATTATATTTATATTTTTTGAATTTTGTGCCAGACATCCTTCATATCAGTAACATTTACAGCAAATTGTGTGTATATGTGTATGTGTACTTATATACGTACATACATATATATTTTTTAATCTGGAAAGTTGTTAACATTTATGGGCACATTACTGATTATAAAGCCCTCTTTGTTATTTGAAGACCCTTTGGTCTCAACTCGATCACTTTTAAATGTTCTCAGATGAATTGAATTTTTAATTCTTATTGTTTCCTTCATGAATCAATGTGTTGAATAAAATCTCTGACGTATGTTCATCTTATATTTACATGGAAGCCATGATTTTACATCTTGGAAAATTATACTTTAATATCTATTATGAGCCAGATTCACAAAGATTATTCTAAATAACTACTTCTCAATCTTATCATTTACTAGAATCAGCTTGAGAGCTTATTAAAATACAGATTGCTGGCGCCAGATTTTCTGATTCAGTAGATTCAGGTGAGGTCCAAGAATCTGCATGTTTAATAAGTTCCCAAGTGATGACGATGTTGCTAACACTGGGAAAGGATATTGAAAACTATTGTTCTCAATTTATTTTGAACTGTCTAGCTCTTTAATATTCTTTTTAAGTTTTATTGAATGTTTATTTACTTATTGAGAGAGAGAGAGAGAGAGACATACAGGGGGAGAGGCAGAGAGAGACAGAGACACAGAATCTGAAGCAGGGTCCAGGCTCTGAGCTATCAGCACAGAGCCCCACACAGGGCTTGAACCCACAAACCGCGAAACCATGACCTGAGTCGAAGTCAGATGCCCAACCGACTGAGCCACCCAGGCACCCCTGTAAATATTCTTTTTAAACTGCTAAACATCATCTATTACAATACTCTTTGTATAAGATTTGGGAAGTTATAACTTTATACAAGGAACGTTATATAATCTTCTCAGTAATATAATTTTCCACTTTGCCACATAGCAAATTAGAGTTTAATCCTCCCAAGAGTTTCATATCTTTGTTATATAGTGAAAATAATTGCTTATTTTTAATATAAAAATTACAGAATGTGCAAATTAACAAGTCTGGTGTTTTACTTCTCTGTTGTATTTTCGTAATTGTGAAGACCTTCCCTGCACTTTCATGATGAATGGGGCTCTTTATCTGCGAAAAAACAAGAGAATTAAATACTATTAATTAAATACTAGAGAGCTAATAGACTCCTATTTTGAAAATAAGGATATGTAAAAAATTTCTGTCTATAACAGGATCCCCTCCCCTGATAAAGGACATTGAAAAATCACCTGGGAGTTTTGCTCAGAAGGGGTATTGGTTTCCAATAAATTCTCTATTATCAACCACCTCTTAATGTTTCCTAAACTTCATTGAGCTAGGAATCATTGGGAAGTACTTGTTAAAAATACATATTCCGTCCCCTCCCCTATGGTCTTCTGTTAAGTTTCTCAGGATCCACATAAGAGTGAAAACATGGTATCTGTCTTTCTCTGTTTGACAATAAATTTCATATTGAAAAGATAATAATAGAGAAATAAACACATAAATGAAGTTTAAAAAAACAGATACTTAAACAAATGCTTACAAGAAAAATACATATTCCGAGGCATCCTGCACAGACCCTCTAAAAGTCAGAATCTCCAAGAAAGGAGTTGGGGTTGATCAGTTATTCAGTAAAGTCCTGGATGACTCTTATTTTCAGGGAAACTTGAAAGACACTAAGGGACAGAGAGGGTGACCCAGGGTCTATATGTGAATAACCACTTCCTTGAGACATTTTAGTCGTTCCCAAACTTGGCTTCATTGGGATCTTTTAAAAGTACTGATTCCTCTTACCCCCAGACATTCTGATTTAATTGGTATGAAGTGCCACCAAGGAATTTGGAATTTTTTTTAAAGCTCTACATATTATTCTAGCATACAGCAGAACTTGGGAATCACGGACATGGTTAGTAAGACTTGTTCCAATGCATCTCTAGGGTCTTAAGAATAAGAAACTTCTTTGGACTTGGTATCTCTGAGGTTTATTTTCTAGTGCCTTGTGAAAAGAGGAAAGGTTAAAAACTTCATCTACTCATGTCCTTAGAGAAGAAAAAGATGGCGGATTGGAATACTGACACTGACCCTTTTGGTTGGTTTGCTATATTTTTACATGGGAACTAAGGAGTCTTCAAAGCACTGCTAATTATTGGAATCTTTCACAAAAGAGGCAGTGAAGTAACACTGAGAAACCGTTTTGTTTTTCTCTTTGCTTTATCACTTAGTGCTCTCCTTACGGTCACTATGTTCTCTGGGCCTCGACATCCTGATCTTCAAGATTGGGCCACTATTTGTCAGGACCTTCTGCACAAAATTATTCTGAGTCTGTGAATGTGAGGTGTTGCGTGAAGTAAACAGTGCGAATGATATGAAAGGGTGTCCCTCTCTTCTTGTGGCAGTAAGATTACTAAAGTAATCTATTTTATTTTATTCATCACATTCTAATCATTTTTTTAATTAAAAAATTTTTATTAATGTTTATTTATTTTGGAGGAGAGAGAGAGCATGAGCAGGGGAGGGGCAGAGAGAGAGGGAGACAGAAAATCCAAACCGGTCTCCAGGCTCTGAGCTGTCAGCACAGAGCCCAACGCAGGGCTTGAACTCATGAGCTGTGAGATCATGACCTGAGCCGAAGTAGGATGCTCAACCTACTGAGCCACCCAGGTGCTCCTAATCAGTTTTTCTTTTAAAAATGTTTCCTGAAGTACACCATGCATACTCAAGGGTGGCAAATTAAAAACATAGAAATAGAAGGTTCTTAAAATGAAGTATTCACAGTAAATTTAGTCTAAGTATTTTTAATGTTTGTGTGATTGGTTTTTATTGTATGATCATATTTATTATTATTTAAAATGTTCTATATGAGAAAAAGTAAAATATTTATCAAAGAGTTTCCTAAAATCCTTACCTGATTTTGTTGTTCTTTGGACAAGTATTCATATTTTACTCTTATTGAATTTCAGCAGGTTGCTTTTGAAATATTTACCTCTTTTGCTTCAGTTTGTTTTCAGTAAATGATATTAACTTAAGACCATATTAAACTAAGGCCATTTCAGGGCGCCTGGGTGGCTCAGTCGGTTAAGCAGCCAACTTCGGCTCAGGTCATGATCTCGCGGTCCGTGAGTTTGAGCCCCGCGTCAAGCTCTGTGCTGATAGCTCGGAGCCTGGAGCCTGTTTCAGATTCTGTGTCTCCCTCTCTCTCTGATTCTCCCCTGTTCATGCTCTGTCTCTCTGTCTCAAAAATAAATAAACGTTAAAAAAAATTAAAAAAAAAAAACTAAGGCCATTTAGTTTTTCCACATTTGTATGCTATGCAAAAAACAGATTGGAAATAGTTCCATGTTACTCATGTGTCCTAGGCAATAGGCACTTAGATTCTGTAAAGGTAAAAGATGGTCTTTGTTAATTTCTTTCCCCAGAGTTCCTATTTTCCCAACTCACATTTCAGTTATTTAAAAGGTTTTACCAGATCTACAGAAAAAGAAAGTAAGAGTAATGTTTTCAAGTGATTTCTGCAACTTCTGCCTATCATACTAATGTCCCGAGGCTTTCTACTTTTTCTTCTTCTTCCATGTCCCCTCTTCTCTTCCTCCTCATCCTCCTTCTCCTTCTTCTTCTCCCTCTCCCTCTCCATCTCTTCATCCTCCTCGTCCTCGTCCTTGTCCTGCTCATCGTCCTTCTTCTCCTTCTCCTCCTTCTTCTTCAACTTACTACACAAGAGTAGTACGATCTTCCTCCAACATAAGAAAAAACAAAGTTGGGATGGATACAATAGACCTGTGACCTTCCATTTCACTTTAGTGGAAGGTAGAGAAAAATGCCTTTGAATAGGGGCGCCTGGGTGGCGCAGTCGGTTAAGCGTCCGACTTCAGCCAGGTCACGATCTCGCGGTCCGTGAGTTCGAGCCCCGCGTCAGGCTCTGGGCTGATGGCTCAGAGCCTGGAGCCTGTTTTTGATTCTGTGTCTCCCTCTCTCTCTGCCCATCCCCCGTTCATGCTCTGTCTCTCTCTGTCCCAAAAATAAATAAACGTTGAAAAAAAAAAATGCCTTTGAATAAATGTTGTAGATGATGGTATTTCAACTATGTTGACAGGGCCCTATTAGGTTTTGTTGCAGTCATCTATTCTTTGAAGTCACAGAAGTGACTATATATATATGTATGTATGTATGTATGTATGTATATATATATATATATGTATATATATGTGTATGTATATATATACATATATATATTTAATTTTTCCCATTTTTTGTTATTGTTTTGGACAAAGATTCTATTTATGACAGTTTAAATCCCATTTGATTGGCATTATTAACTAATTTTTAAATTTCCCAGGAATCTAAAGATCCTTACTTGTTCATAATTTGAGTGTATATTAATTTGCAGCAAAGCAGCCTCACAAAAACTCCATTGTGTGCATTCTGGGCTTGTCTATTCAGACACAGCTCACAAACCCGAGGATAAAGTTTTCAACAAGGAGCACTACAGAGGAGAAACTGGGCAAGTGAGTTTCTTTCTACCTCTGCAGATACCTACTTCTACATAGATAGCTGCATCTGTGCCTGTCTACATCTGCAGGAGACTTTCTCACGTTCAGTCTAACCCAATATTCATAAATATTGTATTAGCAGTGAACACATGGGTCTTAGCACCCAGTATATTCTGCACAATAAATTGGCAAATGTGCACTGAGTACCTGCTGTGTTGGAACTGCTATGCCATATGCTGAGGCAGCCTGGTGAACAGGAGAAATGTGATCAATGTCCTCAGAGAACTTGAGGTTAAATGGAAACAAACACATCATCGCAATAACCAGGAGACTAAGCTCCATAAGCCCAAGGACCATGTCTCTCTCCCACTGATAAATCTTTAAAATCTGGCTAAGTGAAATCTAGCAACACATTTTGTTCCTTCCAAATTAAATGAACGAATAAATTTAGGACAATTTTCAAGAAGGCTCTCCTCTGTTCTTTATTTTTCAATATCCTTCTTTATCTGAAGTTCACTTGAGAAATGCCAGAAGTCTCTTTATTGTCATCTTTCCAGCAGGGTGTGGAATTTCATAAGCCTATGAGGTCTCTGAATTACCATCCGGGTTCCAGTTCAGCTCAGTATAGTACTCTGCATCAGTACTGTGCTCAAAGCCAGCTAAATATGAGCCATGATTGTGTTTTCTGTTTGCCATTTCCCCATAGGCCCTGTTGAGGAGAGAGAGCTGTTATCTGAATCAAAATTCATCTTTTCACAGAAGTATTGATTTAATGTTCTTTTGAACACTCATCTCTCACCAATATTTTGCACAAGTATGATAAATGCCCGTATAGGGAAATTAGGTAAATTACATAGGATGGACTGCTGACCTACGGTTGAGGCCCACCGGAGGGATTTCTAGAGGAAGTGATACCTAAATTGAACTTGTCGGGGCGCCTGGGTGGCGCAGTCGGTTAAGCGTCCGACTTCAGCCAGGTCACGATCTCGCGGTCCGTGAGTTCGAGCCCCGCGTCGGGCTCTGGGCTGATGGCTCAGAGCCTGGAGCCTGTTTCCGATTCTGTGTCTCCCTCTCTCTCTGACCCTCCCCCGTTCATGCTCTGTCTCTCTCTGTCCCAAAAATAAATAAACGTTGAAAAAATAAATAAATAAATAAATAAATTGAACTTGTCAAAGATGTTTCCTAAAATGTGAACATGGATCTTTCCTTTATCCAAATGAATTGCCACTCAGATACGGAAATATTTTGAATATCGTAAAATATCTAAATTTCTAAGCTTGAGTACACTTCTTTTTCTTGAATAACTTTTCTATGCCTTTCCCATATTCCAAATAAAACAATTCAGCAAGCAAAATGAAAATAAAGTCATAGCAATTTCAACGAAATATTAGCACAGAAGTTGTTGACTCGTTTGCAACCTATACATATGTATGTGTATAATTCAATTAATTTAATAAAAATAATCACTAGTAATATAGGTAGACTTGCAGAGGAATAAAACTGATTCTCTTTAATGCTATAAAAATTTTACTCATTGAGGTATGACATATTTAACAAACTAGTTAAGATTTTGTTATTAATATCATACTCTGCATACCTTAATAAGGCTATGAAGTGTCATTAATTTGTGACATTACATAAAGTTAGATAAATTAAATAAATTAAGCCTTTGAAAACAGTAAGTGCAGTTCTAAAAGCGATTCAAATTATTTAGAATTGTGGACTTGTGAAGTAATCATACGAAACACAGCTTGCTCCTCCTGTGGCCACCAGGACATCCAGTGGGCGGGCACAAATGGCTTCCAGAGCATTTCAATGAGAATAGTAATATGGATCACTGTGGGCTGGCTGAGCTTGTTGAAGGGGTCAGAAAGCAAATGTGTACACATTATGTCTAACAAATCAGTGAAAACACTTAATGGACTGAAGAGGAGTGAATGATAAGTTTGATGCTGTTTTAGAAAAAGGTAAGTCCAAAAAGAAGTCAATTTAGGGAAGACTTAAAAATGCAGTCGATTATCTCCATTGTCTGAATTCATTAGGTATCTGACCAGATTGTTGATTCAAACAATTCTGGCCCTTGGCTGTTTTGACTTGCCCTCTGTCTGCCTCCATTTTCTCATCCATAAAACAGGGATAGTGATAATAATTATTCATAACAGTGTTTGATAATTAATTATGTGAAAAGTGCTTAGAACAGTGGCCACCACATAGTAAGTACATGTAAATGTGTTAATCTTAATAAGATGACTTGGCTTTTGTGCTTTTAAGATCCAAAAATGTGATTTCTGTCATAAAATTACTGTAATCACTTCCCTCTTTATTCTTACATAACTGTTTCCATTTCATTCTATGCCATTAAATCCATCCATTCATTCATGGGTTTTGTTTTTGTATTTCCCTTTCCACCCCCATCCTCCATGGCCCCCTGCCCAGGATTGTTTCCCTAGCAGTCTCAGAGTCTGTGTCCCTTTCCTTTTTCCCATTTGGCCAGACACTGAACCTCCACCAATTGTTTCTAGATATTTTTTCTCAATATTTTTATTTATCTTATCACACTTTATAGACTTGCATGAGTCCGTGGACCACACTTTAAGTGGCAGGGGTCAGCAAACATTTTCTATAAAAAGCCGGGGCATCATAAAGTCTTTTTACAATTATCTAACTCTACCACTGTAGCTTGAAAAGTCTTAGATAATAAATAAATGAATAGATGAGGTTGAATTCTAATAAAACTTTATTTATAAAGTCAACCTGGCTGGATTTGGCTGTAGTTTGCCAACACTTGATGTTATTACAGAGAATGAATAGGCTTTTGGATGCTATCTTAAAGGCAATATGAGGAGAATGAAGGATACTACAATGCAAATAACTCAATTTTGATTTCACATTTACTTTGTTCACTCTGAATAATGAAATGAAAAAAACAAAGTTTCTAGGAAACAAATGAGATATTATGAGAGGTATGAACTCACGTGATAACATTTGCTATAAAAGAACTATCTACATTCAAGAGATGTTTATGAAGGGTAAATTCATATAAGGTGATCAAATGTCCCAGTTTTCCTGGGACTAAGGAGTTTCTCAGGGCCCAAAACTTTTAGTGCCAGGGTGTGGAGTAACAACTTACTCCAATAATTCTTTTTTTTAAAAAGTGGTGGCCATAATAATGGATATATGTCACCATACATTTGTCCAAACCCAAATGATGTGTAACACCAAGAGTGAACTCTAATGTAAACCGTGAATTTTGGGTGATTTTGATGTGTCAATACAGGTTCAATAAGCGGTAATAAATGTACCACTCTGATGGGCGCCGTTGATAATGGGAGAGTCAATGCACGTATTAGGGGCAGAGGATATATGGTAAGTCAGTATACCTTCCCATCAATTTTGCTGTGAACCTAAAACTGCTCAAATAAAATGAAGTCTATCAAAACATGTTTGGTGGAAAGTAGTGTCATAACTTAAAATAAATAATAATGGTAGAAATGCAAATGAGGGAGACATACAATGTTTCAGTTTGGAATTCACAAATTATCTACTACCTGGGAAGTAAGTCTTGGAAATGACCAGCAGACAGTTGATATATGGTTCTGGATTTCACAAAAGAACAATAACCTAGAGATAAATTCTGGGAAGTTAGCAGACTGTCAATGCCAATATGACAAAAACCATATGAAACACTTCTGTCATCAAATACACTTGACTCGCTGACTCTTTTCAGTGAAGAAAACCACGCTCCATGGGGAACTGTGGGGTATGTCAGTGAGAGAGTGTTAAGAAGGGCCTGACTTAGGAGCTGGAAATTAATGTCTTTAAAGGTTTAAAGGTTTATTCTGTTTTATATTTTAAAAGATTTTGTGTGGAATAATTTTGGACAGGTACCAAAAATATGTTCCAGTCTGGGCACCAAGAAAGCAAGGTACTATGATTGAGTACCCTCGTAATTTTTATCTATAAGGTAGGAAGAATGGAGTAATGCTAAAGCTAACTGGTAAAGAAGCAGCAGTCACTCCCATTCGCCCAGAGAAGGGTATGTTTTGTCCTTTCTTGTGCAGTGTTCTATAGCTTTTGTCTATTCTCAAGCATGATTACAAAATGCTCTCATTGTTGTCTTACTTCATTAGTTACCCAGTGATCTTGTTTGATATTGGTATTCTATGAAATTGTTTATGTTAAGTAGGGAACCATTGTGGTCTAGTTTTTATGGTTGGGACAAATACCATCTGATAGATGTCAGAAGTTGTTCCTCTTTTTTTTCCCCTCAAAACTGAAGCTTCTATTTAAAACTATGAGGACCTCAGAGATTTCCTAGGGACAGTGTGCAGATTGCAAGGCATAAAAGATATAGGGTAGAACTCTGAACTATATAATCAGTGCTTTGAATTCTCAGTCTCCACTCCCTTGTCAATCACTCCCATCCCCAACACCTAAGATCATCTTTAGGTCCTGGAGTAATTTAGAAAAGACCAATCAAGTTTGCCTGTAGTAAATTGAGAAATTTGGTTGACATAAAACCAACTGTTTCCATATGTGACGTCAGTGTGACATCTCAAACTCTTTTCAAAAGCAGTTACATTGTTTGAAAAATCTAAGGTTCACAGAATCCACTCCTCTCAACATTTGCATCAGGAAAAGAGGCTTCTGATTGTTATTTCTGAGCACATTAAAAGAGGTATGGAGAACATTTAAATAGTTTTGAGAAGTGTGAGAGAAAGCTGACTGGAGCACAAGATACTATTTAAGATATTATTAAGATATCATAAAGAATTCAAATGAATTTAATGATCCCACATTTGGCATCACTCAGTTTAGAACCTCTTCCACAGTTTGACTGTTCTCTGTTGCTCAGAAGTGTAGGATCTTAGAAGGTCAGCACATTTGGCCCTCATTTCCTAGCTAGCCGGTCTCCTAATGCTGATATCCTGCTTCCAGATTTAATTTCAGATATCCCTACAGACAGGCAGCATAATATTGTTAAAAACACAGATTTAGGGAACATTTACTAGGGTCCCAATCCTATATCTACATCCTTCTTGATCTTTGGCCTTGGGGAAGTTAGTTTATCCATGATTCACTTTCTTCATCTGTAATGGGAACATAATAGCCTCATAGGATTATTATGAGAATAAACAAGTTACTCCATGCAAATTTTCTTAGTATGTAGTAAGTGCTTTTTAATCATTTGCGATTAGTATTGTTTTTGTTGTTACTTGTATCATCATCATCATCATCATCATCATTATCAAGAATTAATCCTCCCCAAGGAGGTATCTGGCCTTTGTCCCAGCTCCTAGTAGGTGACCTCTAAATCCCTGAAATTTCTCGAGTTATAGGAGGGATTTTGTTATAGAGCGTCCATAAAACCACATCTGATAATTTATGCTAATGACATAACTAAAAATGGGGGCAAATGCATCTGACAATCTCAGTATGAGGGCTACCCATGCGGAGAGATCAACTCTGTGATTATAGCATCAGAATGTTGAGGCACATAATACCAGTCTGACCTCAGGGTTGGGGGGCAGGAGGAAGGGAGTTCAACCACATAGACCATGATTCAATTAATCATGTCTATGTAATAAAGCCTCAATAAAATCTCTGGTCACTGAACTTATAGTGAAGTTTCTTAAATTGGCAAGTCTTTTTGCGTGTTACCATACAGGAATGCCAGGAAGATAAGCACTTCCCTGAGGACATAAAGACTTCGTGTTTGGGAATCCTTTCAGTCCCAGATTCCACTATGTATCTCTTCCTTTGTCTGATTTTGATTATTTTCCCTTAGCTATAATAAAAGTGAAATCATAAGTAGAATGGCAGTACTTTCCTGAGTTCTGTAAGTTGTTCTAAAGAATTATGGAAACTGAGGGTGGTTATAGAAACCCCCAACTTTGTAGTCAGCTAATCAGAAGTCAGGGTGGCCCTGGGAACCTCCCAACTTGTGGCCGATATCTGAAGATTTGGGAAGATATCTGATATCTTTGGGAAGATTTGGCACTGTGGAGGGTTATGCTCATAACCTTGAATTCGGCTCTTTGTAGAAATAAATTAATATAAACAAATTTTCTTTTTTTTTTTTAATTTATTTATTTTTGAGACAGGGAGACAGAGCATGAATGGGGGAGACACAGAATCTGAAACAGGCTCCAGGCTCTGAGCTGTCAGCACAGCTGACGCGGGGCTCGAACCCACGGACCACGAGATCATGACCTGAGCCAAAGTCGGACGCTTAACCTCAGCCACCCAGGTGCCCCAATATATACAGATTTTCTTACTATGTAGTGAGTACTGCCTAACCATTAGCTATTACTATTATTTTTATTATTGTTTCTATTATTATTTTCAGAAAATTGTTCTCTTTTTTTCTGGCCAAAAAAAAAAAAAAAAAAATTACACCTGAATTTTCTCATGTGTTGAAACCACTGCTCTTCTCCCCAATTTCTGTGATGTGTTGGCCTCCTAATTTAGGTACTTTTGATGTGACATCTCTACCTATCTCCAACCTTATCTTTGCATCCTACAGTATATTCTCTACATAACATTTGGAATTATTCTTTAAAAATATAGGCCACACCAGGGGTGCCTAGGTGGGTCAGTCGATTAGGTGTCCAACACTTGGTCTCAGCACAGGTCATGATTTCACGACTCACGAATTTGAGTCCCACATTGGGCTCTGCACTGATAGCCCTGATCCTACTTTGGATTCTCTCTGCCCCTTTCCAGCTCTCTCTCTCTCTGTCTTGCTCTCTCAAAATAAATAAATAAACATTTAAAAATAAAATTAACTCTTTAAAAAAATATATAGGCCAGACCATTCTCTTCTGAGAAAAAAATTTTAATAGTGTCTAATATAACTCAGTACTGTATTTGTACTTTTCATGGAGGCCTGCAGGATCCTTGGTAACATGGCTCCCATTCCCTGTCAGTCCTCATCATATATAATTTTCCCACTCTCAGGCTTCATTCTAACAAGGTGAATTTCTTAATCTTCCTCAAACATATCTTTATGATCCTCCTTTTTAAATACACAATTTCAATTTCTATTAATATGTCATCGTCTCAGAAAAAGTTCAACAAGTGTGTTTTGAATGAATGGATTAATGGATGAATGTATACATGAAGAAGAAAAAAGAATAATTGGGTGAATGAATGAATGAATGAATGAGTGCATTCCAGGCCTGGTAATGAAAGTTGGCTGGTACAAATAAAGCTCTTTGGAATGAATGTATTGACATTATTAAATATGTGTACATTTTTAATTCTAGCTTTTTTTTATGTGAGAGGAAAATTGAGTGAATATTACAGCCCAAGGCAACTGGAAGATGGATTTGTCATTAAAGTGAGGAAAAAAAAATTAGAGCATAGGAATAAAACTTTGATTTTGTAAGGGGTATGGAGGACTTTAATTGCAGGTTGTGATGAAAATAATAGCTCTCAGCTCACATTAGTTCTAAGCGCAATGTTATAGGACACATAATTAGCACATATGTACATATACAATTTTGTATGAAATTAAATTTTACATTATTATCCTACTGCACATTACACAATAAACTGCATATTTAAAACTTATAAAAGAGAACCAAGCTTTGTATGTTTGATGATGTTAATGTCTACATATTGTATTTCATTTTGAAAATAGTCCCTAAGATTACCGAATTAGAATTAGGTCAACACAATTTTTACTATATACAAAGAATATTTAAGTACCACTCCTCTCCAACTGCAGATTGTTTTCATACATCTGCCTGTATAGGAATTACTTTAACATCTCTTGAATAAATAATCAAATTTAACTAATTATTCCCACCACAAACAAGAAATGATAATTATATTGTATTATATTTTTATATAATTGTATTATAATTTACATATGTATCAGACACGTTGCCTACCTTAAATTTACACAATATTATGTGTCAAATATATTTCAATTAAACAATTTAAAGAAAATTGGTCCAGCTTTTCCAAATGTATTTTCTAAGCATGTTTGAAAAGTAACAACATAGAAGCAGCATTGCTGATGTGTTAGTACTCGTGTACTTAATAAAATACAAAATCTTCATGTACTTAATACAAAATCTTCAAGTTTATGTATTATAACTTCAATCTATGACAGGCAAGACTATTTAAAAAATAAATAACGTTTAAATGATCTTGTGGACAGTATGGTATTGGCACGAAAAAGACACATAGAAAAAAATAAAAAAAAATAAATGATCTTGTGGGTAAACAACTTAATTTAATGTAAATACCATTTCATATATATCAGTAGAAATACATATTTTTGGGGCACCTGGGTGGCTCAGTTGCTTAAGCATCCAACTTCAGCTCAGGTCATGATCTCACAGTTCGTGGGTTCAAGCCTCGTGTTGGGTTCTGTGCTGACAGCTCAGAGCCTGGAGCCTGCTTCAGATTCTGTGCCTCCCTCTCTCTTTCTCTCTCTCTCTCTCTGCCCCTTCCCAGCTGGCACTCTGTCTCTGTCTCTTCAAAAATAAATAAATGTTAAAAAAAATTTAAGAAATATATATTTTTTATTTGCATAGACCTCACAAAATTTTCATTTGAAGCAGAAAGTAGTTAAAAATAATAATTCTGTTTAAAAATAAAAATGTCCAGGGGCGCCAGGGTGGCTCAGTTGGTTGAGCGTCCGACTTCGGCTCAGGTCATGATCTCGCGGCCCGAGGGTTCGAGCCCCGCGTCAGGCTCTGTGCTGACAGCTCGGAGCCTGGAGCCTGCTTCAGATTCTGTGTCTCCCTCTCTCTCTGCTCCTCTCCTGCTCACACGCTCTCTCTCAAAAATAAAGATTAAAGAAAAAAAATTTTTAATAAAAATGTCAGTACTCTTACAAAATTCTAGTAATATGAAATTTTACTAGAAGTTTTATTTTCTCTTTATTTTTAATCTATCCAGGCTGCCTTCCTGGAATTAACCAGTTATGAGTTCCCTGTGATGCTTCCAGATATTCATTTCATCTGTCCAATCCTTCCTTCATTAACTATTTGATGAAGATGTATTGAACACTTACTATGTGATAAATGCTTTTTTCTCGTCACAGGGGACACAGGAGTGAACAAAACAAAATATGTCACAAGTTTTACAATACAGGCAGTGAGGCAGATAGTTAACGAATTCAACCAATAGAAATGAATTTTGGTGAAAAACACCATGAAGAAATAAATGTAACAGTATAACAAGGTAAGAAGAAAGAAATTTTGTGGGCTGATTTTCAGTTTGATACAGAGTTAATGAAGCCCCCTCTAAGAGGCGGCATGTGAGCAGATACGTGAATAAAATAAAATAAGCCCTACTAAACTTGAGTGAAGTCTCTCTCATACAGAAGGAACATCAATGATTATACCCTAGAAGCTTGAGTTGATGTCTACTTTCTACCAGATACTGTGAAAGACACTTGGAAGCCAAGATGGAAGATTTGGATCCAGCCCTCAATATGCTCACCAGTAAGCCACTTAATAATGCCCTGTGAAAATTGTCATGACGAAGGATCCAGCAGGCTAACTGGATTAAGGCAGAGATTTTCTGGAGGCAGTAAAATGTGGTGGCTAAAAGCAAGACTTCTAGGACTCAAGAGACAGAGTTTGAATTCTAGCTCTGCTGCTAATTAGCTAGATCTCCAAAGGCAAGCGATTTAACCCCTGGCTGCTTCTGTTCCCTTAACTGAGAAGTGAGGTTAATACCAAAACCAATCTCATTAGACTGCTGTGATGATCAAAAAGTTACTATATGTGCAATGTTTAGGACTGTTCTTGGTACATCACAAGTACTCTGTAAATGTTAGTAGTAGTATTTTTGTTTGTTTTATACCCTACCTCCAAGAGAGTATAATGGGAAGATTTATCAGATTCATTTTTTGGGGTTTTTTTTTTTTAATGTCTTACTTTCCCTAGAAAATCTCCTAGGGAAATAATATATCAAGCTCAGAATCCCTGAAAGACAGGTGAGTAGACAGTTTATCCAGCTAACTCTGTCCCAGTTAACAAAAGTGTAATGGTTGCAATCATCGAAAAATAAAAGACAAAAAATAAAAAAAAGATGAGTATCTTGTCTATATTGTCTTGTCTTTCCTGAAGGTATTTGTTGTAGCAATGTTACCTGGCATTTAAGTCAATGGGACTAAATTCAACAGTTAGTAGACTTTTTTTTTATTTTTATTTTTTTTTTAACGTTTATTTATTTTTGAGACAGAAAGAGACAAAGCATGAACGGGGGAGGGTCAGAGAGAGGGAGACACAGAATCTGAAACAGGTTCCAGGCTCTGAGCTGTCAGCACAGAGCCCGACGCGGGGCTCGAACTCACGGACCGCGAGATCATGACCTGGGCCCAAGTCGGCCGCTTAACCGACTGAGCCACCCAGGCGCCCCAACAGTTAGTAGATTTTTAATGCTAATGTTATTTCTTTGATAAAATCATGTTCTAAACATTTTGTTGTAGCAGACATGATGGAATATGCATTACCTATGGGCAGTGATTTTTACAAGGAATGGACCTTAACCTCCTGTCTTTCCATAACTCAAATAGTCTCTTTCCTTCATTTAATTTCTTTGTAGGGTTGCTATGAAGGTTTAGGGTGTGAGATGAACAGTTATAAATTTTTGTAGACTTCCATGAGTATAAAACTTGGATAGATTGACATCCTTTTAAAAGGACCTAAAAGTATTGTCTGGCGTGAAGAATTGACCCCATTAACAGTGTGCTGTAAAGGGCAGAGATAAGCTATCGTAAACTTGTAGATTCAGCAGGAGAAGCCGTGTGACTATAGCCATAGTAATAGAATGATTTAGAGGTTGAGTCCCACTGGCAACGTGCCTGAAGCTCATAACATGAATATCAGCATGACATGAAGTCATAAAGAGGGTTTTCACTCAGGTTCATGTCTAAGTATCTCACAGTGTTCTTCTCCATCAAATTCTTCTTCCTCTTCTTCTTCCTCTTCTTTTTTTTTTTCTTTTTTTTTTTTTTAACCAACCTTACCTTTCTGTTCACCTACCACGTTTCTTCATTTAGGTTTCTTCTTTCTCAAACTTCCCTGAGCCCTGTCTTCATACCACTTAATAATATTTAAATGGCTTTGTTTTGAGCCCACTTATAATCTTGGAATCTTCTTAAGTGGCTACATTATTTACATGAAATATCAACAAAAACTGCGTAGAGCATGTAAAAGAAAGTGCTTTAAATATATCAATCCATTTCATCCTCAAGCCCCCCTATAGGAGAGAACAGCATTGTCATCTACATTGAACAGATGAGGAAAGTTAGACATCAAGAATTTAAGTAGCTTTTGTTTTTAACTTTTTTTCAATGTTTATTTTTGAGAGAGAGAGAGCCCAAGCAGGGGAGGGGCAGAGAGAGGGAGACACAGAACTAGAAGCAAGCTCCAGGCTCTGAGCTGTCAGCACAGAGCCTGAGGTGGGGCTCAAACTCACAGACCCTGAAATCATGACCTGAGCTGAAGTTGGACTGAGCCACCCAGGCGCCCAAAAATTTAAGTAGCTTTCTAATGCTCAAACAGCTTAAATAGTACTTAATCCAGGATCTGGATCTGTCTATCCTAGAATCTTTCTTTTTAAACTTTTAGTTTAATAAATTCTCTTCTGGAACTTCATATTAGTTTTACTCAGACCCTCTGACACTATGCAGGAATCTTAATGAAATGCGCTGATATTTTAACCTGTGGGTTTTTTTTAATATATAGCTTTTTCAATGGCCCATATTATGATCCAACCGCATATGACATGTACTACATATATCTGACAAGAATAAGAAGCTCAGATACCTCAGGAATGATGGTCTTATTTCCCAGGATATAAACCAATGCTAGGTCATGGCATTCTGCTGCCTTCCAGAGCTCTGCACTTGTTATAACTGAAAAATAAATTTCATAAAATTTCCATGGAGAATACGAAATTCTTTTCAAACTATGCTACCAAAGCTGAGTGAGCATGCTCTTATATGATAAATTCCTATGAAGTCTCTAAGTAGTACATCATGGCTTGGCGTGTGGGGTCCAGTAGATGTTCTTGGGCAAGTGACTTCACTTGCTCAGACTGTTCCCTATTCTGTAAATTGGTAACTGTAGTGGTACCCCAACTCCTCGGGCATTGTTTAGAATGCAATGCAATAATACATGTAAAGATGTATGTAAAAATGTAAAACATGTAAAAATATGTAGCATGAACTAAATACTTACTAACTGTGAACTGCTATTATTATGATCTTTAGCAAACTGAAGCTATCAGTTCCCTCCTTCACAGGTAGTGGCTCACTGATACCAGAAGTTAACAGGGCTCTTGCCTTCATTATCTTACACTTTTGGTCAATTAGGGATGTGGATGGCCCAATCACAAAATCAACAATAGACCATTTTATTAATGCTTTAGAATGATATTTCAGGGCTTCGGGATTTCTCAACGGGGAACAAAGAATTATAAAAGAAAACACTATTTGTTATTAACTTCTTAAGTACTGTTTACCGTATTTTTCAACTTCATTTGAATATATTATTTAAATTAATTTTATTCATTATACTTACATATAATATGACTAGAAAGGCTGGAATTACACTTATTTAGAGTGGTTATATTCTAATAATTATTAATATATATATATATATCGCTTTAAATAGATTTAAAAAATTAAAGAATAAAAACACTACCTGCTGAGCTAATTGTTAAATGCTACTTCTCTTGAATTGAATGACATATTACTTGAAGGATTCATTAACTCAGTCTTCTAGGTCTGTATGTGAGATTTAGATCTGGATTGGGGAGGTTCTATAACGTTAAACCATAGAGGGCAAGCATTTTCACATCTACTCCAAGCATTCACATGAGTATATCTGTTAGTCTAAGTTGGTTAGATTTATCTCACTTTGCTAATTGACTCCCAAACCACAGTGTCTGCTCCAACAGACATACCAATGACACCACACTCCAAGAGCTTTCCATATATCTTGTCAGTACTTCCCACATACTTGTCCAGCACTTAGACTTACAAATATTTTCTAGCACCTAGAAAATTAGAAAAGAATGTTTGAACTTCACTTGTTGGCTATGTCTCCTATTACTTTTACAGCCTTGTTTTCTATGCATTAGTTATTTCATGTAATCTATTTTTTTAATGTAATCGATTGTCAAGTTAGCTATCATGCAGTATATACAATGTGCTCTTGGCTTTGGGAGTAGATTCCCATGATTCATCGCTTACATACAACACCCAGTGCTCATCCCAACAGGTGCCCTCCTCAACACCCATCACCCATTTTCCCATTCTCCCCCACCCATCAACCCTCAGTTTGTTCTTTGTATTTAAGAGTCTGTTATGGTTTGCCTCCCTTTCTGTTTCTAATTAATAATTTTTTGATGTTGAAAGAATCTGAAGACTCTGTTGGGCTAAAATTTTAAAGATACCCTTCCTTGCATAACCCTTGACCCATTTGCTGAAGGTCCAACACTTCTCTTTCCTTTTCTATTACATACTTAAGACTTCTTCTCATTCTTCCCCTCCTCTTCCTTCTTCCTTCTCTCTCTCTCTTTTCATCTTACTCCCCTGCCTCCCCACGATATCAAAAATAAATAACATATATTTAGCACTTGCAATGTGTGGGTTACCATGCTTGTTCCTTCATTTGTTTTATTGTATTTAATCCTTGTAACACCCATAAGAAGCAGAATTTTATTTTCTACCATTAACATAATCCAGGTTGGCATATTCATAGTCCTTGCAACCCATTTAGACTAAGGAACTCATTTACACCCAAAGAATAGAATTAAGACAATGAGCTGCTTTTTATAGGACTCACTTCACTTCTCACATATCCCATTATCATTATCAAGAGGCAACTTTCCCACAAGATGTCCACCAGCTAATGCACCCTTCAGTGAACTTTTCTACTGTTCCATTGGGGTAATACCTGTAAAAGAGTAGAAAGAGTCACTGAAGGGAGCACCAGCTGGTGGGCATCTTGTGAAGTTGAGATTCTGTAAATAGTATGTGCGATGTGTTCTATCCCAGCAGCCCATGATACAGTTCTTCTCCCGTTCTCAAAATTCATGATTCTAGAATCCAAGGGGTGGAAGTGAAAGTGGCCACTCTCACCATTCTTCCTCTCAGCCTCCTGGCAAAGTTTTTTTACCGTAACTTCACTTATTTGTTACTACAAACTTTGATGTTACCCTCTAAGCTTAGAGAAGAATGTGTCAGCAAGATAGGGGCTCCTCTGAGGCAGCTGACAATCGTGTCACATCCAATGGTTCAAGCACCTGGATTACTTTAATAACTTCATTTAGGAAGAGCCATCAGGGTTCAGACAACTCTAGAATACAACTCGAACTTCCCCCCAGGTAAAACATGATGACCAGCCGAGGCACTAGATGAGGAGGAGAGAGACGCTGCATGGTTATGGAGGTAATGGAATCTCTGTATGGCCTCACGGTTGGCAGCAGAAACAGGAAGTATAATGTCTTCTTAACTCCTTTTCTGGTTGTGCCATTTAAATATCTATAATTACATACTTGACTTGATTTTCCCTTTCTTTTTGGCCCTATGTGTCCTACCATTTTATACGTTGTATAGCAATGGTGGCGAATAGTTCACAAATTATCAAGATAAGATTGTGATGGAAATAGCAACACCAAAACTAGAAGGGATTACAGTTTGCCATTAGATACTGCTATGTGCAGCTTGGGGGAAAGAGTAGGTAGGTATGTTCACTTTTGAATGAAAGGATGGGTGCCTACCCATGTGGGCATCCAGGTGGGACCATGATGCAATTTTTATCGGCGTTTGGAAGTCTAAGTGTGGCAGAAGGTATGTGATGATGTGAGGAAGGTAAGGAGTGGCTGCCATGGACATGGGTGACCACGTAACGTCTTTGAACACCTTGCCTATTTTCTGACCATCTGTGTGCTCATCTTTTTACAGTGGAAACTGGAGAATTGTCTTTTTCAGCCTTCTTGACTGCACCAGCACAAACAAGCTGGGGCACAAACGTGGAGGTGATGTGAAGAAGTGGATACGTGAAGAACCCCTTATTTTAGTGAAGGTGGCAACGTGGACAAGTAGCTTCGTACAGACAGATGTACATGAGGTGTCGAGCTCCACCTGTGTAAACTACAGCCGTGGCCCCAGAGTCGGTACCATCAGTAGAAGCTATAGCATTCTTGCTGGAACATCCTCAGAGGGCATGTGGGGATTCTGGCTGCATAATTTAGGAGCCTGACTCTCTGATCCTTCCAGAGATTCTGCAATCTATCTAGCATCCTTTACTAGGATCCTATTCTCCTAATAAAGCAGGCCTTATTCTATAGTTTGCACTAGGAGTTTCTATTGAATCTTTGAGCCATAAAATAAATTTTAAAAATATTAAAATAAAAAGTACAAGCTATTTCAACTTTTCAGCACAACAAAGGAAAGTCAGGAGATAAATCAAGTTAACAACAAATTACCACTTTCAATAACGATTATAGTCCTCTTTATAATCACCTTTCATTCTAGAATAGAACGCAATTATAGGCATGAAATAATTTTCTTTTAATTGTATCGTGCAGTATGATAGGAATGACTCAAAGAAAAAGTATTGTGCCACTCAATACACAGAATGACTTTCATAAGCGAGAAGAGTATGAACCTATTAAGAATAAATACAGTGATGGAGAAAAAGGTCAGTAAAGAAAGAAAGAAGATGTAACGTAGGCAGAGAAAGCCCTTTCACTGTGGAAATTATTGACTGATTGTGTAAATAAAAAAGCAATGAAATAGTGTCCTGTTAGGTCAGCTGGCGTATTGGTTATTGATGCTACAAAGATCTCATTTCACCCTGTAGTATAAATATTTCACAAGGTCAGGACTTTTTTAAGTTTGATTTAGTTGGGATAAAACATTATTTAAAACAAAAACAAAAACAAAAAATTTCAAAATAAAATCTGTTTTTAAAAATCAAAGAGGTTAGCAAGAGTAGGCAGAGTGGACGGGAATCTCAGATGGCAGTAAACTTTTGAAATCAATAAAAAAAAAAGGATTTTTTAAAAAATATCTTTAAATAACACTTGAGTTAAGTTCAATGTGAACAAAGACAAAGGCAGAAAGTCAGTTTCAGGGGCTCCTGGGTGGCTCAGTCGGTTGAGCATCCGGCTGCGGCTCAGGTCATGATCTCACGGTTTGTGAATTCAAGCCCTGCGTCGGGCTCTGTGCTGACAGCTCAGAGACTGGAGCCTGTTTTAGATTCAGTGTCTCCCTCTCTCTCTGCTCCTCCCCCCCACCTCATGCTCTGTCTCTCTCTGTGTGTCTCAAAAAAAAAAAAAAAAAGTCCGTTTCAGAACCAATTGTCAATCACTAATTCACTATCAAACGTTTATTCAACACTGAATATTTCCCTGGCATAATTCAGAGCTCAGTGGCTTAAAGACAAACAGGTGTCTTTATATCCATGAATAGCTCCAATTAAGGGAGAGGACAGAAAGCCCATCAGTGAATTTAGAAACACACTTAAGACACAGTTACAGCAGAGGGGACCACCAGATGACATGGGGGTCCGGGGATAGGGATGTCTGGAGAAAGACCAGCTAACTGATGAGTAGACAGGAAGGAGAGCTGTGAAGAACCGATGTCAAAGAAAATTTCCTATAAAAGTTAACTGAATTAGAAAGAGGAAGAGCATTAGATACACTGTTATTTTACTACCACTTGTTACCACCTTTTGCCACTATTGTCTTAGAACCGTTTGGTATAATCCGTTTGGAGCAAAAGGTCAGTAAAGAAAGAAGATGTAATGTAGGCAGAGCAAGCCCTTTCACTGTGGAAATTATTGACACAGTGATTCCTCTCATAATTCAGAGTTAGAAAAGTGTAAAATCCACTTGTTCCAACAACCATCCACCTGTTTATTCACCTAGCATTTGTATGTTAAGCACCCATGATATGCCAAACACCTTTCTAGACCTGGGGATGCGGCGCTGAGCAGTACAGACAAATACCGTATCCTCTTTGAGCGTACATTCTGATGGGGAAAAAAAAAAAAATCAGACCCTCGCATACATCAGGCGGTGGCTGTTTATTTGGCCTTTGCAGTACTCGTGAAAGTCAAGTTCTAGATTTCACGTAAGTCAGACACCTAACCTTTTTATGCTCCGTGAACTTTCTCCCCCTTTCCATCGCCTCACCTTTCTTACTTATCATCTAGTTTTTGGCTTACCCAACCAACATCTCTGTTATATCTGCCTCTCCAAGTTCTTCTTGGAACTCTGTGACTGCCTCTCTGTAACATTTAGCACATTAGCAATCACTTGTGTGTTCTTTTCTGGTGAAATATAAAGTTCAGAGGAAAAGGAATTTTTCCTGTCTTATGCTCTTCTTATTCTCAGCCACTAGTATAGCCGGTGGCACATAATAGGTGGTTTATTTGTTATATTAGTCATATTCGTGAATGGAGTAATTATATTTTCAGTCTTCGGGCTGAATGAAGACTTTTGGTCTCTAATGACCGTGTCACTATATGACCTGTGGCGTCTGAATTTGTCCTTTACTCTTCAGCAAGTTCTCCTGTCCTTTACAGGAATCCAAGGTATAGAGTTGGGTGTATTTGGGAGTAAGTTTAGTCTCAAATGGAAATTCATTTGTTAATGCTTAGTTTATCTGTAGTGACCTAATGATTAAAATAGAAGTTTTCCTATTAATAACTCATTACATTTCTTCTTTTTATAAGTTTATTTATTTATTCTGAGAGAGCACACAAGCAGGGGAAGGGGCAGAGAGAGAAAGAGAGAATCTGAAGCAGGCTCCGCATGGTCAGTGGTCAGCCCGGGAGCCTGATGAGGGGCTTGAACTCACAAACCATGAGATCATGACCTGAGCTGAAGTGGGATGCTTTATCAACTGATCCACATTATATGTGCCGATTAACTCATTATATTTTCTAATTCAGTCATGCTTCAAATCACTTTCTAAGTAATAATTTTTTACATCATCAGGTGATTTTTTTTCTTCTCTGATGAGGAAAAAATTTGTCCTCACTCTTCCTTTGTTTCTATATTCTATTTGTGTTAGATAATAAAGTGTTTGTGGGTGCCTGGGTGGTTCAGTCAGTTAAGCATCCCACTTCAGCTCAGGTTATGATCTCATGGCTTGTGGGTTCGAGCCCCACATTGGGCTCTGTGCAGACAGCTCAGAAGCTGGAGCCTGCTTCGGATTCTGTGTCTCCCTCTCTCTCTGTCCCTTCCCGCTCATGCTCTGTCTCTCAAAAAAAAAATAAACATTAAAAAAAAATTTGTTAAGAGTTTGCCTTGAATTTATAGTAATTATATAGCAAATAATTGGTAATGTGCTAAATGCTACAGAGAGCATAAATACGAGTGCCTGAGACTATTCTAGGAGCAATAGGAACAAAGAAACACAATCAGATGCATTTGTCTTGAGGCAGAAATCCTAATGATCTTTATGGTACTTTTATTGTCTTCGGAGCTCCTTACACTCTTATAATTTAGTAAGGATCTCAAAAAGTTGTTGTTTTTTAAAATGAGGATTATAATCATTGTTTATTATATTGGAAATTAAAACTGAGAAACTTTAGTATATTTATTTACTCATCAGAAAAGAGTAATATTCATTTTAAGTGTTTATACATATAACATTATTAATGAAATAGTTTTAACCTTATTAACCAACTGAACAAGTATGACGGTCCTACAGTGTCAATTGTTCTAGAATATAAAGAAGCAAAATTAAGGATAAACTTCCACATGGAATTTGATTTGTCCCCATCCATCATATCTAAACCTGAAAAGAAGCCATGAAATGTGTTAAATTTTCACAAAGTTTGATAAATTTTGAAGTTCTTGATTTCTTACTTTAAGAAATTAAGTTAATGCCTTTACTTACAATATAAAAGGTTATGCTTTGTGCTTTGAATTTTGTATTATTTGTACAAAAGTCATTTTTTTTATTTTAACTTTTAAAAAATTATCCTTTCATAGTCCTTAAAAATGATACTGTAAAAATATTTAGGGATGTGGAAAGATATGCATGATATAATAAGTTAAAAAGTGGGTTACAAACAGTATTTATGTTAGGATACCAATTTTAAGTTTTGCCTGAAAAATAAACATATGTGCATTTCTTCATTTTGTTGGTTTGTGGTCATTTACATAAAAATGTAAACAACATACAATATCGTATTTTATATGCATTTGCAAAACACAGTTCATTTAAACTTCTGTTTATCTCTAAAGGTTTATATCCTGTTGTGATTTTCTACTTCTGATGAATGCCCAATTACACTAATTCCTTGTAGGGCACCTCCTTTCTTTAGACCTTCATGAAGCAGGAAATGTTTTCCTTAACTTCCCAAAATATTCTCACATATTCAATTCCTATGTAGCAAGTTTTATTCATGGTTCGGGGCAGTGGAAGGTGCCTGCATTGCTGTATGGCAAAGAAATTAAAACTGCACATAGATCATGCCTAACTACAAATTACTTTGGTCATTGCCATAAAATGAAATCTGTAGGGGTGCCTGGATGGCTCAGTCAGTTTAGCGTACCCTTTTGTCTCGGGTCATGATCTCCTGGTTTGTAAGTTCAAGCCCTGCACCGGGCTATGTGCTGACAGCTCAGAGCCTGGAGCCTGCTTCGGATTCCATGTCTGTCTGTCTCTCTCTCTCTCTCTCTCTCTGCCCCTCCCCTGCTCTCATTCTGTCTCTCTATCTCTCTCAAAAATAAATAAACATAAAAAAAAAAAGGAAATCACTAACCTGCCATATTTTCTCCACAGCTTGGGCAATTTCCACCATATTGTTACTCCTTTTCTCTCCCTCCTTATTCTCTCATCACTGAGTTCTACATCCTCTCCTTTTTGAACAGATGTTTAAGCCTCGCTTACTTTACAATCTTTGTCTTATCCTAGCCCATCTTATTCATGCCTTGGGAACTTTTTCACAGCCCAAAGTACCTCCAATGAATGAAGCCAATGATGATGATGATGAGTAATGTATATTGAAATTTTATTATGAGCCAGATATTGGCTCAAAGACTTTATCTCCTTTAAATTAAAATCAACTCTAAGGAACAGAAAATAATAGTTTGTGCATTTTACAGATGAGGCCAAAAGATTTGTTAATGTTTCCAAAGGTACAAAGGTAGTAAGATCAATGACCTGGGTTTGCACTCACATTATGTAATTCAAAAACCCATCATCAATATTTTTTTGATATTTTTTAAAAGACATTTTCCCCTCTCAGAGCAGTTACATAACCAGTTTTGTAAAATTTCATTTTTTCTTCCATGTTACATATTTTTTCATGTATATTCGGAAGCAATCAAAGCATTTTTAATAGAGGACAATGGTGATAATCATTTATTATTTTCTCTTCTTTATATTTTTAAAATTTTCCATAGTAAAGCATATTGGTTTTCTAATATAAATAGGAGAAAACATCTTTAAACACTAGATTAAAGCAATTTGACAGAGATAATTTTGTTTCCAATAGATAATCTTGAGTGATGATATATCTGATGGTATGGAAATATTTAGAAAAATCTTTGTCTACTTTCTGGCTTTCTTAAATATATTTTTCTCCATTAGTGTAAGAAAAATAGTTTAAAAAAGAATACCTCAAACTTTACTCAACTATGTATATCACAAAACTGGAAATCAAAGCCAAAGGAATCAATTAATTGTTTGATCAATACACCAAAGTGTAAAATCCATAATCCAGTATTGCCATTGTTAAGATGGTTCAAGAGCTCCACATGTAAATATCTCTTTTTTATCTACAAGAGATCGTTATACTGTATCTTGCCTTGTGAAACCTCAAACAACTGTTTAGTGTACAGCTTAATTTTTCTCCCCGTCCATACAAAGGCAAATTATTTTATTTTATTTTTTGAAAGTTTATTTATTTATTTTGAGAGAGAGATAGAGCACATGAGCAGGAAAGAGACAAAGAGGGAGATAGAATCCCAAGCAGGCTCCACACTGCCAGTGTAGAGCCTGATTCGGGGCTCGAGCTCCCCAAAGGTGAGATCATGACCTGAGCCTAAGCCTAAGTCAAGAGCCCAACCCTTAACCAACTGAACCACCCAGGTGCTCCAGAAAGGCACATTGTTTTAAAGTGAAAGAAATACCTTTATTTTCTTTTTCTTTTTCTTTTTTAATGTTTATTTATTTTTGAGAAAGACAGACAGAGTGTGAGCAGAAGAAGGACAGAAGGAGAGACACACACAGAATCAGAAGCAGGTTCCAGACTCTGAGCTGTCCGCACAGAGCCCGACGCTGAGCTCAAACCCTCGAACCGTGAGATCATGACCTGAGCGGAAGTCTGATGCTCAACACACTGAGCCACCCAGGCGTCCCTGAAAGAAATACCTTTAACAAATCATGTAATTTGCAATTTGATTTAAAGAAGAGAAGAAAGGCCGTCTAGGGTGCCTGTGGTGTAAACCTGGATGCACTTGATCTCCATGCTGGTGGGAAAGAGTACAGTAAAATCACCGTTGTTCTCTTTCCCTGTTCTGGGCGCCATAGGCACAACCAGCCAGCACCTGCCCTCCTCCCCCAGGGTGCAAATGTTAGTCTGCTACCCGTGAATTTATCTGTTCACATTTCTATGTAAGTAGTTCAAAGCCCCATATCCATGATACCATTTCCACTTCCAATTATAGATACTAACACAATGCTGTTTTGAGGTTTAATATCCAAAATAATAATAAAAAAATACACCATATACAGAGCCCGAGACTGAATAAATATTATTCAGACGAACTTAATTATCCAGATAATTCTTGTGCATCTCTTGATGAAGCTGAAATCTACTAATGATAATCAATTGCTGTTTTAAATCAAAGAGCTGGAGCTTATTTGTGGATTAGATCTATTCATATTGTGTTTCCATAAGCTATTGCCTTGGATAATTGAGACCTAAATGTGTGCTCTAGAGGCCTACCTTCATAATATTTTTGTTTTATTATTTTAATCTACTAGGAAACTAAAAGGAACCACATAAAAAATAACATCATGAATGCGGATGCTGTAGTCCTGCCCAGTTGAAAAGCCTGAAAAGGGAATGCCAATACGCTAGAAACCTAGGTGAGTACAAGAACTCGTTAAGGAGTGTGAGGCAGTCACTGAGACAGAGGAGAGGGAACCCTGGTTGTCAAGGTGGGTGCTGCATAGAGAGATGCTGATGTTCTCAGCCATGACACTGACCGCTCGCCCTTCTCAGGGAAGACACTCTACTAGATGTGAGACCGCACTGATGCTAAACTGGATTTATTTAGTATGAAACCAAAGTCTATGGGCCACATGGGAAAAACTAACAGGAAGACAGAATTGATCTCTAACTGAGAGTTGGAAAACGACAGCGGAGAAATGGCTCCACAAATTTGCATCTCTGAGGAAACATCTCTCCTAGGGTCATCTGGAGACTGAGTCAATGGGGAGGAAAATGCCCGCTTGGATTCTAGAAAGAAAAACAAACAAGACCTGAGAGAGTGAAGGAGTGAGGGAGCCAAAGGAGTGGGAGGGAGCGAGGGAGGGAAAGAGAGAGAGAGAGAGCTTGGCATGTTTCTGAGAGAGGATTGCACTGAAGTGTGACAAAGAAAATGTGTACTTCAGAGTTTTTCTTTGCTCTGATTGCAGTAACAAGAGTAGAACAAGCTTGAGATATCAAGAGTGTCTTCTGAAATGGAAAACAAAATAATTTAAACATTTGAAGAATCAGAAACCTAATACAAGTGTGTTAATAAGAAAATCCCACTGCAACAAAGATTTTTATTTGAAAAATCATATGTTCTTAAAATTAGGAAAAAAAATTTTATTGCATGTGTCTACTGAACCCATAAGTATTCTGCTTATTTAAACAATACTTAGGGGGTGCCTCGGTGGCTCAGTCTGTTAAGCGACCTGCTTTGGCTCAGGTCATGATCTCACGGTTCATGAGTTCAAGTTCGGCTTTCAACATAGAGCCTGCTTCGGATCCTCTGTCTTCCTCTCTCTCTGCCCCTCTCCTTCCCCCCTCAAAAATAAACATTTAAAAAAAATAAAATAAAATGAATAAAAAATAAAAAAAATACTTAGGCCTTTGAATTACATTAATACACTTTGAAGGATAGAAGAGTGAAGCACATTATTTTCTGACTTTGAATGAAAATTAATCTTTCCACAAATATTTTTTCCCAAATACCAATGGTTAATTAATATTTATGTTATGTTTCCTAATAATTTCAATAATGCTTAAATTTTAGTACTTTGCAATCCTTACCCTTTTTTAATTAGGTGAATATGTTTTTCAATATTAACAAATGATCTTTTGATAGTTATTACTTATCCATCTAAAAAATAAACTAAAACTATACAAGCATTGAACTATATTGCAGAATGAAAACAAGAGAGAATTACTTTTGCCTCTTATCCTGACCTTGTAAATAATAAATACAACCATATTTATGACAGGCGGATTATCAGTTTTGAAGTAATCAGCAACAATAGCTGTGACCCTCTAGCATTCAGACTCTCTAGGCCACTCTTTGATAATAATTGCAAAAGTTGTTCTAATACACAATTCTTTAATAGTATCTAACACTTAATTATCAGAAATTAACTTAACATTTCTCGGTAAACTTTCACTATCTTAGAGGAGTAGTCTCCAAAAATAATATTTCCTTTTGTCTCACTAAAAGGATAATATAACTAACCTGATTTCTCATGAGCATTTCCTGGAGTTTCTCCAGAAATATAATTTAAATTTAGATTTTTAGTTTCTGTTTGTCCACATTTTCAAAGGACTTATGAATGTCAGTGTGTGTGTGTGTGTGTGTGTGTGTGTGCGTGCATGCTTTTATTCCCCCTTGAGAAATCATCCTGGATGCTGCCCTTACAGTAAGGTTTGTTCTCCAAATCAGATGACCTTACCTTAATCTTAATTATGAAACCAACCTTTAGTCTCAAGATATTCTTTTTTTTAAGTTTATTTTGAGAGTGAAGGGGGGGGGAGAGAGAGAGAGACAGAAAGAGAGAGACAGAGAGAGAACGAGTGGGGGGGGGCAGAGAGAGAGGGAGACAGACAGTCCC
Source organism: Leopardus geoffroyi (assembly GCF_018350155.1). NCBI lineage: Eukaryota > Metazoa > Chordata > Mammalia > Carnivora > Felidae > Leopardus > Leopardus geoffroyi. The sequence continues at coordinate 169,018,292 of NC_059327.1, forward strand.
AAGCAGGCCCCATGCTGCCAGCGTGGACCCCAATACAGGGCTCGAACCCACGAACAATGAGATCATGACCTGAGCCAAAATCAAAAGTCTGACGCTTAACTGACTGAGCCACCCAGGTGCCCTTAGTCTGAAGATATTCTTAATTCTTACTCCTTCACAAAATAAATCTCTTTTCCATCCCAAGTCACAAAGCCATTTCTGGAACATAGATTTTGATGAAGGCAGGAGTAATCTCTCTGAAATATCCTGAAAGACTGAAGACAAATGAACTTTAGAAAAGTGCCATTTTCATAAACTGCAACTTGAGTCTATGCTTAGAATAAGAAAAAAAAAATGTATCTATAATGTACTGTGTGGTCTACAGAGATTTTTCCACTCTGAAATTGTTTGTCTAGACTAAGAAAGCGAAGACGGATATTAAAAAAAAAACAAGCTCCATTTGGAAATCTGTATAACTCATGATCTATATTAAGGCTCTATTTTTGTTCTGAACACTATGAAAGTTACTAATGAAGTAAGAACACTCCTAGGGGGTTTACAGTCGATGATCGGGAGATAAATAACCACATAAATAATAGAAGAAAATAAGATAGACATAGACAAACAAAGTAGAAGCATCTAGTTCCATCTGTGAACAGAGCCTCAGAAATTCTTCTCAGAGAAAACGGCACTTGAGCTGCTTCTTAAAAATAAGAAGGGGTTATCTAAATTGGCAAGGTTGGCCATAGGGAAAGAACCTAACTGTGGAAGTGTATATCTTGAGTTACAAAAAAAAAAAAAAAAAAAACCTTGGTTTATAAGAGTCTGATTTTTATTTATGAATGTAAATTAGTTTGGTTTTCCCATAGCATAGGTTGTAAAGCAACAGGAGAAAGGCAAAATATTGTAAAATCTGAAGAAGTTAGCTCTAAGCGAGTGGCAGTTCCTGGGAAATCCTGTATATAGTAGCAAAGCGTCTAGAATCTGTTCTGAGCAATGAATGTCAGCAAATATTTTTATTCAGGAGAAGAATCGTTAAGTTTGTATTTCACATAGAGCTTTTGTCTGCAATGTAAAGTGTGAATTGGAAAAGGAGGTGGTATTGGCGAAGAGACCAGCTGCACCCATAGTATTGGTGAGAGCTGATGTGTGTGTAAGCTATAGCAGAAGTCATGAAAGTATAGAGGGGGAATTAGGGTTTAAGGGAGTAGAATTTATAGGACGTGATGCAGGTTTAATGGAGATATGGCTACTTAAAATATATCCCTTAAATAGAATTTGGATGACTGGGTAAATAATGGTAAATATTTTGGGGAAAATAAAGATATCCTTTAGTTTGTGTTGTGTATGAGGTCTTTTAAGGTTATCTTTTTTACAAATATCCCCTATACTCTTAAATATACAAGTCCAGAGTTTAGAGAACAAATTTGCACATTAACTCTAGATTGGTTTAATAAACATTTGTTGAGCACCTATTATGCAGCAGGGAGTGTTCTGGGGATGCAACAGTGAACAAGCCTCCCTCAAGGAACATTTGCTCTATTGCATTAGACTAGATATGGTGGTCAACAGCCGAAGTTGTCCCAATAGGGATAGAGGATCATTTTGATAAAAATTTAAAGGTGAGAGGTAAAGGAATAGAGAGAGAAAGAGAAAGGGAAAGAGAAGTGATGAGCAGAGAAAATTGCACATGGAACCTTGGTGAATATTAACCTTACGTGGCATCACAAGCAGAAAAATGCAAAAATGAATAAGAATATTTAGATGTAAAAAAACTAGAATTTTAAACTTATTGGGATCTTAGAACCCAAGAAAGGAGAAAAGCCAAGAGTGATGATCAAAAAGAGTTAAATGTTAAACAAATGTTAAATGTTAAACAAATTCAAGTAATATGAAAGTAAAATCAGAAATTTTTTCAAAAGCACAAGTCGAGGGATCTGCTTTGAACATGAGAAAAGGGACCACTTTTTCTGACTGGATGAAATGGAGTGACAACAGATGATAAATGATAGATAGATGATAGATAGATGATAGAGATAGATGATAGATAGGCAGATAGATAATAGATAGATAGATAGATAGATAGATAGAGGATAGGAGAGAGAGGTGAGAGAGAATTATCTCTAACACCCCAAATTAAAATTCCACATTTCAAATTATTTATATAAGAAGAAGAAGTTAGGTCTTATTTCCAGGTTGAGAAAAAAATATCCACACTTGCTTTCACTAGTTAAAATTCACCCCCTTTCTAAGTGTTTATTTGTTATAGAATCTTTTTGATTGCTAAAAAGATTAGCTGTTATAACCCTCTTAAATTGAATGACCTAGCAAGCAGCACATTATATTGGTCAATTGCACATGACTATAAGGGTGACTGCATTTAATACACTAGCATAATTGCAAATCTGCTCTTAATAAATTACTGCCAACATCCTTTCTACTAAATTACTTTATACTTGTTTAAAAAAAAATCAAACAAGTTTTACCAGTAAGATAGCTTTCCTGCTATATTTTAATTATAGTGTCTTTTTTGAATGCAACTTACATTCATTAGGACAGTAGAAATCTCCATAACTCCACCAGTTAACTGAAAGCACCTCAAATTTATATATCTTAAACAAAACTACTGGTATTCTCTCCATCTTCTATTTATCTCAGAAAATAGCACTACCATTCACTTTGTTGCTTAAGCCCCCAAATGAACGGATCTTGTAATAACTTTTTACCTTTTTCGTTTTCCCACGTTTACATAAATCCATCAGGAGATCCCGCATCCATCAGCTTCCCACTAGCTTCAACACTATGAGTAAAGGCCAAGCGATCGCTGACTTTTGCCTAAACTGCAACATCTTATTTACCTTATCCTTCTAATTTTGACCCCCCAGTTGATAATTCAGATTTCAGTTGCTAATTCTTCTTAAAACCTATGTTATATCACATTCCTTCTTTCTTGAAACCTTGTAATGGATTCAAATAACATGAAGGAAAAAAAAAAAAAAAAAAAAAGCTCTTACTATAACCTGACAGGCTCAGTAGGAACTGATCCTGGCAATCTTTTTTTTTTTTTAATGTGAAATTTATTGTCAAATTGGTTTCCATACAACACCCAGTGCTCATCCCAACAGGTGACCTTCTCAATGTCCATCACCCACTCTCCCCTCCCTCCCACCCCCCATCAACCCTCATTATATTCTCAGGTTTTAAGAGTCTCTTATGTTTTGGGTCCCTCCCTCTCTAACCTTTTTTTTTTTTCCTTCCCCTCCCCCATGGTCTTCTGTTAAGTTTCTCAGGATCCACATAAGAGTGAAAACATATGGTGTCTGTCTTTCTCTGTGTGGCTTATTTCAGTTAGCATAACACTCTCCAGTTCCATCCACATTGCTACAAAAAGCCATATTTCATTCTTTCTCATTGCCAAGTAGTATTCCATTGGACATTTAGACTTTTTCCATAATTTTGCTATTGTTGAAAGTGCTGCTATAAACATTGGGATACAAGTGCCCCTATGCATAAGCACTCCTGTTTCCCTTGGGCAAATTCCTAGCGGTGCTATTGCTGGGTCATAGGGTAGGTCTATTTTTAATTTTTTGAGGAAGCTCCACACTGTTTTCCAGAGTGGCTGCACCAGTTTGCATTCCCATCAACAGTGCAAGAGGGTTCCTGTTTCTCCACATCCTAGCCAGCATCTATAGTCTCCTGATTTGTTAATTTTAGCCACTCTGACTGGCATGAGGTGATATCTCAGTGTGGTTTTGATTTGTATTTCCCTGATGAGGAGTGACATTGAGCATCTTTTCATGTGCCTGTTGGCCATCTGGATGTCTTCTTTAGAGAAGTGTCTATTCATGTTTTCTGCACATTTCTTCACTGGACTATTTGTTTTTTGGGTGTGAAGTTTGTTGAGCTCTTTATAGACTTTGGATACTAGCCCTTTGTCCGACATATCATTTGCAAATATCTTTTCCCATTCCATCGGTTGCCTTTTAGTTTTGTTGATTGTTTCCTTTGCAGGGCAGAAGCTTTTTATCTTCATGAGGTCCCAATAGTTCATTTTTGCTTTTAATTCCCTTGCCTTTGGAGATGTGTCAGTAAGAAATTGCTGTCGTTGACGTCAGAGAGGTTTTTTCCTGCTTTCTCCTCTAGGGTTTGATGGTTTCCTGTCTTACATTCAGATCCTCTATCCATGTTGAGTTTATTTTTGTGAATGGTGTACGAAAGTGGTCTAGTTTCATTCTTCTGCATGTTGCTGTCCAGCTCTCCAGGCACCATTTGTTAAAGAGACTTCTTTTTTCCATTGGATATTCTTTCCTGCTTTGTCAACGATTAGTTGGCCATACTTTTGTAGGTCCAATTCTGGAGCTTCTATTCTATTCCATTGGTCTATGTGTCTGTTTTTGTGCCAATATCAAGCTGTCTTGATGATTACAGCTTTGTAGTAGAGGCTAAATTTTGGGATTGTGATTCCTCCCGCTTTGGTCTTCTTCTTAAATATTAGTTTGGCTTTTTGGGGTCTTTTTTGGTTCCATACAAATTTTAGGATTGCTTGTTCTAGCTTCGAGAAGAATGCTGGTGCAATTTTGATTGAGATTGCATTGAATGTGTAGATAGCTTTGGGTAGTTTTGACATTTTAACAATATTTATTCTTCCAATCCATGAGCACAGAATGTTTTTCCATTTCTTTGTATCTTCTTCAATTTCCTTCATAAGCTTTCTATAGTTTTCAGCATACAGATCTTTTACATCTTTGGTTAGGTTTATTCCTAGGTATTTTATGCTTCTTGGTGCAATTGTGAATGGGATCAGTTTCTTTATTTGTCTTTCTGTTGCTTCATTATTAGTGTATAAGAATGGAACTGACTTCTGTACATTGATTTTGTATCCTGCGACTTTGCTGAATTCATGTATCAGCTCTAGCAGACTTTTGGTGGAATCTATCAGGTTTTCCATGTATAATATCACATCATCTGCAAAAAGTGAAAGCTTGACTTCATCTTTGCCAATTTTGATGCCTTTGATTTCCTTTTGTTGTCTGATTGCTGATGCTAGCACTTCTAACACTATGTTAAACAACAGTGGTGAGAGAAGACATCCCTGTACTGTTCCTGATCTCAGGGAAAAAGCTCTCAGTTTTTCCACATTGAGGATGATATTAGCTGTGGGCTTTTCATAAATGGATACTAAGGGAAGATGTTGGAGTAGGAGGACACTGGACTCACCTCGTCCTGCTGATTGCTTAGATTTCGTGGCAGTCTTTTGAACGTCACCTCCTAACTTCCTTCTTGATGACTAACTGCACCTTCTTGGGCACCAGATATGCTCTAATGGCAGTGACCTTCCAATCACTGGTCACTCTGCCTGGAACAGTCCTCCCTTACCTCACTAACTTCCACTCAGTTGTCATCTATTAATGGAGACCTTTCCTCACAAGCTTAAAAAACAACTTGTCATTAACTTCTCTCCTCTTAGCTAGCTGAAGTTTCTCTTCTAAACACGTATCACCAACTAACACTATCCTCCCATTAGAATATAAGGTCCATTGAGGGGGTTCTATTAGTTTTGTTGACTGTTCAATTCCCTACAACGTGCAAGTGCTAGTTACTCAACATTTGTTGACTGGGTGAATAAATGAATGAAGGAACTTCATTCTCTGTTTGGAAATCTGTTTACTGATTTTCTTTTCTTGTCACTTTGAGCACATATCTCAGAGAGATGGTAGTGTGGAGAGAGGCTACAGCCTTGAATAGCCTGCTCACCATATCTGCGATTAGTGATATTTTAAACTGGATTGGATTATTTTGAATAACTGAAAATGACCAGAAAGCTATGGGGTTTGCTTAAAATGTGATTAAATGATGTGGAAATAAGGTTAGAGAGAAGTCACTGAAGGTACACAAAACTATGTCAACAGATACACTGGGTTCAGACTACTAAATAGCCTTTTTATGTATTAATAAAAATACATGGGGATAAAAATGAGCCTCAAGATCCATGACCTGATAATTTAATATATTTTATTTGTTTCTTAATGTTACAGTATCATATACTGAATATAATATGCTGTGAATTATAAAGTGAACCTTGCAGCTAACCTGCTTTTTATTTGTTTGATTAGTGTTTTTATCAATGGCTTTTCAAAACGTGCTTTGATTCACAAACATCACAGATAAATTGGTTGCCTACTGGATTTCTAAGTATAATTAAATTATTTAAATTTTATGAGTAATTTTGCTTTGAGTCTAATCCCAGTTATACTATTTATATGTTGCGCAATACGTTGTGCAGGGACAGGTTACTTGGAGTTTTCTCATCCATTAAATGGGAATATTAACATATTTATTCCATGGCTTGCTATGATAATAACATGAAATAATGCATTTAAAGTGCTAGCAACAATGCTTTGGAGAAAATAATTCTTTTTTTTTTTTTAATTTTTTTTTTTTTCAACGTTTATTTATTTTTGGGACAGAGAGAGACAGAGCATGAACGGGGGAGGGGCAGAGAGAGAGGGAGACACAGAATCGGAAACAGGCTCCAGGCTCTGAGCCATCAGCCCAGAGCCCGACGCAGGGCTCGAACTCACAGACCGCGAGATCGTGACCTGGCTGAAGTCGGACGCTTAACCGACTGCGCCACCCAGGCGCCCCTGGAGAAAATAATTCTTAAGTAAATTTTTATATTATTAACAACACCATGTGGTAGGTGTTTGGGTTATACAAATATGGAGAAATGTTTCTCTATCTGTTATGGAATGAATGTTTACATCCCTGAAAAATACATATGTTGTAGTGCCCTTGGGAGGTAATTAGATCATCAGATGGGAGCCATCATAAATAGGATTAATGGTTTTACCAGAAAAGGCCAGAGAGCTAGCTTGCTCTCTTTTCACCATTCAAGAACACAACAGGAAAGCCCACAGTCTGCACCCTGGAAGAGGACCTTCACTGGAACCCACACATGGGCACCCTGATCTTGGACTTCCAGCCTTTAGACTGTGAGAAATAAATGCCTGTTGTTTGTAAACTACCCCATCTATTTTACTTTGTTGTAGTAGCCTGAGCCAACTAAGACATTATCCTTTCATATGGAGAGGGCACAGTCAGTTTTTTAAAGATCACACAGTTAATAAATGTCAGAGCCAATATTAAAACGTAAGTAGATTCACTCCAGAGTCCACATTCTTGCTTTCCATGTCACCTCTAGAGAGGCAGCAGGAAATATGAATTGATTTTGAAATGTATGTGCTTTTCCCTGAAAATAGACTAAGGAGTAATTGAGTGCTGTGAAACATTCATAGTATAGGAAAACAGAACGAAATAAAGAAAAAGCACTGAATGTGGGCAAATTAACCAGTTGCAAAACAGAAACCACATTCATGTTGCCTATGAATAATTTCTACATTTGAATGATATTTAAATAAAACTTTTGGGAATTACATCTTTAAAATCAGATTTGGGAAAAATTTATGATGATTTGGATTTTTCTGAAATTATGAATCTGATTCAACTTTGAGGTCTACGGTAAGAATTACTTTTTAAATATTTTAGAAATATCTGCCAATATTGTTACCACTAATGATCCTGATGTTTCATAAGGTATCACTGACCTCTGCCATGGGCTCAGGGATGACCAATGTTGAATGACAAGCTACAGAAAACACATATTCACCAAAATCGCAGATCCAAGAAGCTAGAAAGGAGAAATAACATCAGCAATTAAAAACCATGATTAATAGGATGCCGGGGTGGCTCAGTCGGTGGAGCATCAGACTTCTGCTCAGGTCATGATCTCACAGTGGTTGGTAGGTTGCAGCCCCGCATCCAGCTTTGTGCTGACAGAGTAGAGCCTGCTGCTTCCAATTCTGTCTTCCTCTCTCTCTGCCCCTCTCCCACTCTCTCTCTCTCTCTCAAAATAATTTGAAGAAAGGTATTCCTGTGTAAAACTGAGATAATATAATTTAATAAGAATAAATTGAAAATATTGCCTTTAATTTCAAAGAATTTATTGTACAATAAAAGATTAGGGATCCCTGGCATAAAGTTTGTTCACAAGAAAATGTTCTGACAGTTTAGCTGAACCTAAGCAAAGTCTCATGCCCCACACATTCTCCATAGTCTTCCCTCACTCTTCCCGAAGGTTGTGATCATTGATTTAATGTATCATCTTGACTGGGCCACGAAGTGCTGAGGTATTTGGCTCAACCTTATTTCTGAGTTTGTTTGTGAGGTATTTCTGAGTGACATTAACATTTGAATTGGTAGACTGAGACAATGGGTCCTTCTCTGAGAATAATGGACCAGTAAAGTTGCCTCAGCCTCTTACAAACCAATGAAGAAATTTCTTCACCTCATCATCACGTCTTCTTGTTACAATAAAGAAAACAACCCTTCCTCAATCAGAAGCTAATGATCTCTTTTCTTGTGCTCCAGAGACAATCTCCTCTCAAGAGTACTCCTGTGGTTTCTTTTTGCTCCAGCATCATCAATATCTCTTTCTCCGTTGCTTATAACCTCATCACCACGCAAATGCCCTCTAATACATTCTACTAGATAGCAACCACAACAACAAAGCATGCTTCATTGACTGCTTTTTATCAATTTTACTCCATGGCCAAACACTGACAGATATTTTTCTAAACATTATAGTCACACTTCCTTGAACCTATGTGTTCTAATACAGCTTCATTCTCCCAGGCACTCAAAGTTTCCAGAGATCTCCATATTGCCAAATTCATGTTTAAAGTACCTTTTTTAATATGTTCAGACTTTCAGGAGCATTCCATATAGTTCAGAATGACTTATTTTCATGAAACATCCTCTCAGTTTCCAGAACACTATACTCTTTTGGTTGCCCTTTTACCACTTCTGTCTCCTTAGTAGGTCCTTCATCTGTTCCTCCCTAAATGTTGCCAACCCTCAGTAATGAGACTTTTTCTCTCCATGCTCTTAAGTTTCTCCCTTTGCAATAAATACCTTCATTGCTATTAATTTATATGATATCTACATTATATATGCTCTTTTTAGTTACAAATAGCAGATTCCCCAAGCTTTATTAGTTTAAAGAATAAAGGGATATTTGAGTGAATCAATGAAGTTAAGAAGCTGGGCTGTAACTGGTTTTCAGTCTTTATTTCATGATTGCAAAATGGCTGCTACACTTTGGATAATTCTATTTTTATACAATAGCATCCTGAGATGAAAGCAAGGTGAAACGCTGAAAACAAAATAAAACAAAACAAAACAAAACAAAAAAGTCCTGATGTCTTCATGTAATAGGGAAGATAACATTGAAAGAAGCTTTCAGAAACACTTCTCATGTTTTATTGGCCAGAATTGGGTCACATGTTCACTTATAGACCAATTGTTGTCAATGTGGAAGAGTTGCTGTAATTTCATTAAAATCAAACTAATTCATCCCCTGGCCTTGAATCAGTTCCCATATAAATTTGGAGTTCTAATAGATGTCCATATTGGACATAGTGTGCATTCATGGGAATGAACTCATTCTCTCTCTCTCTCTCCACCTCCCCTCTCTTTTAACAAATAGAACTTTATTATCTTTTTCATGTATTAAATCAAGAACACCAGATCTATGGGAAAGCAGTCCCAGCCCTCAGTCAAGGACTGAAATTATGGTTGATTTTTTTTTACCAGAGGAAAGAGGAAATTTTCTAAAGTGCTTTTGGGAAAGATTTTGAATCTCTCAAAAGAAGGAAGCATGTGCTGAAAAGGACTTTGTCCCATGCTGCTCTCTGTTTTTCCATGTTTGAACATGACATGGTGTTTGCAGCTCCTATGGTGAACTTGCAGCGATGGGAGGAAGGTTCAACACATATACATACACACAGACACACAGATTCCTAACATTGTTGAGTCCTTGAACCAATGCTTATATTTTTGCTTTGATCATAGCGAGCCTTTACCTTCAGAATTCTTGCAATATGAGAAAATTAACTCCTCTTTAAGTCACTATTTCTCAAGCATTTTGTTACTTATAGGGATAGCATAACTAACTGATACACCAACTGTGTTCTGTTGTCTTTTTAATCTACACTTCTCAGACCTCTGTGAGCTGTCCCATCTCTGGCACAAGACATAATGTGTTGAATAATTAATGAATAAAAGAACTCAGTCTGTTTACAAAATTCCTTCTTGACATCTGCAATTGGATATGTCAAATCAAATTATTATGGTCAAAGCCGAACTCTTCATTTCCCCTTGCTCTAGAATTTATTTCTTCCCTTATAATTTTTAAACAAGTGGGACAAAATGCACTGCATTAGCGTTCTCCAGAGAAACAGAACTAACAAGATGTATATAAAGAGATTATAAGGAATTGGTTCATGTGATTGTGGAGGATAAGAAATCCCAAGATCAGGTCCAGTCCAAATCTGAAGGACTGAGACCCAGGAGAACTGGTGGTGTAAGTTTCAGTCTGAGTCCAACTGTGAAGGCAGGAGAAGACCCATGTCCCAGCTCAAAGACAGGCATACAGATAAAACAAATTATCCTTACCTCAGCTTTTTTTTATCCTATTCAGGACTTTAGTGAATTATATATGGCCCACCCACATTGGGAAGGGTAATCTGCCTTACTCAATCTACTGATTCAAATGTCAATCTCATCCAGAAACATCCTCACAGACACACCCAGAATAACATTTCAGCAAATATCTGGGCACCGAGTAGACCAGTCAAGCTGATACACAAAACTAACCATCACGTCTATCAAGGTTCTCAAATTGAAATCAGTATTCATCTTTGATTATTCTCTTAGGACAATTCTATTGCCAATAAATTGAAAATTCATTTTCTACCATGATGTTTCAAGTCATGCATTTGGATTAATGATCCTTCACTTTCATCTTCTGCTACTTACTCATCATTGTCCATTGATGTCCATACACAAGTGGAAGTCATTTTTGTTTTGTTTTGTTTTGTTTTGTTTTGTTTTGTTTTGTTTTGTTTTGACTTGTTTTAATATTGAAGACAATGCTTCTAGACCTTTATGCATAATCACTTATTCTGTCTGGAATACTCTTTCTGCCCTTTGCTAAAATTGTTCCTTCTTTTCTTTTAGGTCCTTAAAAAAGATATCCACAGACAAAATTTCCCTAATTTTTATTCAGATTTCTAAGTTATTTGATATCACAAGACACTGCTTTCTTTCTTTACTTCATATTATCTATTGCACATTATTGTTTCTAATTAGTTTAGTGTTTTTAAAATACATTAAAAACAATTGGATAACTTATTTAATATGTATTTGTTATAGATGTTCTATTGTCAGACAATAGGAAAGGCATAAACTATGTGTGATTTAGAGCACCTGTCCTTTTCAATGGCATTGTAATTCAAGTTTGAATAAAAACTGCATTAGGTATCTATGTTACATAACAAATGACCCTACAACTTTGTGACTTAATACATTAAACATTAATTATCTCAAAATTTCCATGCCTTGGGCATTTGGTTGCAGATTAGTGGGGTGCCTGTGCTTCGGGTTTCCTCATAGGATTGTGACTGGGGGAGGGTCCTTAAAAACTCACTCATGTAACTATTGAAAAGATTTACTTCCTCCTGTACTGTGGGACCATCAGGGCCCTTCATTCCTCACTGACTGTCCGCCAGAGACGTTCCTCTGCTTCTCACCAGATAATCCTCTCCTTGGGAAGCTCACATGTCAGCCACTTCCTTTAGAGTAAGCTAGTGGATGAGTGAAAATAGAAAGCAAAATAGAAGCCGCAGGCTTTTTGTAGTGTGTTCTAGAAAATGACATTCTATCATTGTTGACATATCTTGTTCTTAGGAAATGAATCTCTAGGTCTAGCTTAAACTCAATTGGAAGTGATTACATAAGAGCATGACTATTAGGAGGTAGGGATATTTTGGGGCCATCTTAAAGGCTTCTACACCAAACATAATATTTCAGAGTTCTAAATTTAATTATTATGCTGTGACTGGTGCTTTTTATTCTACAGAATGTAAGAGCTATGAACGTACATTAAAATGTTTGTTTACTACCATATCTCCAGCTTCCTGACTACTGCAGATCCATACAGGCACTTGTGGTAGGCCAAATAATGTTCCCCACTCTTGCAAAGCTGTCTACATCCTAAATACCCGAGTCTGTGAATATGTTACCTTACATGGTAAAAAGAGACTTTACAAATGTGAATATACTAAAGATTTTAAGATGGGAGCTTATCCTAGATTATCTGGTTGAATCCAACGTAATCACAGGGTCTTTGTAAGAGGGAGGCAAGAGGATCAGAGGGAAGAGGAGATGTGATGTGATGATAAATCAACATGTTGGGATAGTGCAAGGAAAAGGCCATTAGCCGAGGAATGCAGGAATCTTTCAACTTGTAGAAGTTGAAAAAGATGTGAGTATAATTATAATGATTATACCTATACTACTAGTTAATCATACAATACTGTATAACAGTTGAGGTAACTAGAAATGATTAGCCTGAAAAACAAAACTAGGGAAGTAGACATTATACTATTGTCATTTAATACCTGTCAAAGCATGAGCTTGTAAAATCTGAGCTTTGAGCTTTGCAATGAATAAGTGACTTAGGTACTGAAATAAAAAGATTTCAAAGTCCCTTCCAAACCTAAGAGTCTATGATGTCATGATTGTTAGTCCAAAAGTTTGTTAATTAAATATTTCTATTTTTCTAATACCTTTTAAAATTGTATGTACTGGTGTCACCTGAACATGTTTCTAAATTCAAAACATGCACACATTCTATACAATTATATGCTATAAATAAATCATTTCAATAAGGTGTGTTTCAATAGTCAAATTCTTCTTAAAGGAAGGTAAAACATCTTTTAGCATTTCCTGTTATTTTGTAATTCAGTAAGGATAAAGACAGTTTGAGTGAGGTAAATGTTTACGTTATGCAAATGCAATTTAATACATTATTTAAAATACACCAAAAATACTTCTGCAACATTAGGTAATATCACTGAAGTTCTGGAGATACATGTTTCATGTATTGCTCTTGTAATTTGTTTTACCTTAAGGGACTGTGATGACTGTTTGCCGTGTTTATAACTCAGTATGATAAGCATACCTCAAAGATATTGTGGGTTTGGCCAAGTGAATATTGCAATAAAGTGAGTGACATGATTTTGTTGGTTTCCCAGTGGATATAGAAGTTATGTTTACACTATCCTGTAGTCTATTAAGTATGAAATATAATTATGACTTAAAAACAATGTACATACTTCAATTAAAAATATTTAATTGCTAAAATATGCTAACCATCGTCTGAGCTTTCAGTGAGTCAAAATCTTTTGCTGGTGCAAGATTTTGCCTCAGTATTGATGGCTTCTGACTGATCAAGGTTGTGGTTGCAGGCAGTTGAGGTGGCTATGGCTATCTCTTAAGACAACCACCCCTTCTTTTCATGAATGATTTCTCTATAGCCTGTGATGGTATTTGATAGCATTTTACTCATAGTAGAATTTCTTTCAAAAATGGAGTCGATCCCTTCAAAAACTGCAGCTGCTTTATCCACTAAATTTATGTAACATTATAAATCCTTTGTTGTCATTTCAACGATCTTCACAGCATCTTCACCAGGAGTAGGTTCCATATCAAGAAACCACTTTTTTTGCTCATCCATAGGAAGCAATTCTTCATCTGTTAAATTTTTGTGATGTGACTGCAGCAAACCAGTCCCACCTTCAGGCTCCACTTCTAATTCTAGTTCTCTTGCTATTTCCACCACATCTACAGTCACTTTCTCCACTGAAGTCTTGAACCCCAGGTCCTCCATGAGGCTTGGAATCAACTTCTTCCAGACTCTAGTCAATGTTGGGATTTTAACTTCTTTACCAAGGAATCACAAATGGCATCTAAAGTAGTAGATTCTTTCCAGAAGCTTTTCAATTTGCTTTGTCCAGATCCATCAGAAGAGTGGCCTTTGAAACTTTGAAGCCAGGAATTGACTTCTCCTCTTTAGCTATGAAAGCCCTGGATGGCATCTTCTTCCAATAGAAGCCTGTGTCATCTACATTGGAAAAATGTTTAGTGTAGCCACCGTCATTAACTATCTTAGCTAGAGCTTCTGGATAACTTGCTGTAGCTTCTACACCAGACCTGCTGCTTCACTTTTTATATTATGTACTTTCATGTTATGGAGATTACTTTTTTTCCTTAAAACTCAACACCCAACATCTGTTGGCTTCAAACATTTCTTCTCACCTCTCTCAGCCTTTATAGAATTGAAGACAGTTAGAAACTTGCTCTGCATTAGGCTTTTGTTTAAGGGAATATTGTAGCTGGTTTGATCTTTTGTCCAGAACACCAAACCTTCTCCATATCTGTAGGAAGGCTGCGTTGCTTTCTTATCATTGATGTGTTCCCCGGAGTAGCATTTTTAATTTCCTTCAAAAACTTTTCCTTTGCATTCACAATGTCACCAACTGTTTGATGCAAGAGGGCTAGCTTTCAGTGTATCTTGGCTATCAACATGTCTTCCTCACTGAACTTGATCATTTCTAACTTCTGGTTTAAAGTGAGAGATGTACGGGGGTACCTGGGTGGCTCAGTTAGTTACATGTCCAACTCTTGGTTTTAGCTCAGGTCATGATCTCATGGTTTGTGAAATCGAGCTCCACGTCAGGCTCTGCACTGACAGCACAGAGCCTGCTTAGGGTTCTCTCTCTCCCTCTCTGCCCCTCTCTTGCTTAATCTCTCTCCCTCAAAGTAAATAATTTAAAAAAATTTTTTTAAGTGAGAGATGTATGACTCTTCCTTTCACTTGAACACTTAGAAACCCTTATCGAGTTATTCATGGGCCTAATTTCAACTTTGTTGTGTCTCAGGGAATAAGGTGACCCAAGGAGAGGAAGAGGCAGGTGAACAGTCATTGGTGGAGCAGTCAGAACACAACACTTACTGATTAACTTCGCTGTCATATGGACTCAACTATGGCACAAAACAGTTACACTAGTAACATCAAAGATCTCCGATCACTGACCACCATAGCAAATATGATAATAATGAGAGTTTAAATTATTGTGAAAATTACCAAAATGTGGCAGGGAGACATGAGGTTAGCAAGTGCTGTTGGGAAAATGGTACAAATAGACTTGCTTGACACAGGATTGCCACAAACCTCTAATTTGTAAAAAATGAAATGTCTGTGAAATGCAACAAAGTGAAGCAGAATAAAATAGGGTGCCTGGGTGGCTCAGTCGGCTAAGTGCCCAACTTCATCTCAGGTCATGATCTTGTGGTTCACGAGTTTGAGCTCCACATCAGGCTCTGCGCGGACAGCTCAGAACCTGAAGCCTGCTTAGGATTCTCTGTCCCGCTTTCTCTCTGCCCCTCCCCTGCTTGCATTCTGTCTCTATGTCTTTTAAAAAATAAATAAACAGGGGTGCCTGGGTGGCGCAGTCGGTTAAGCGTCTGACTTCAGCCAGGTCACGATCTCGCGGTCCGTGAGTTCGAGCCCCGCGTCAGGCTCTGGGCTGATGGCTCAGAGCCTGGAGCCTGTTTCCGATTCTGTGTCTCCCTCTCTCTCTGCCCCTCCCCCGTTCATGCTGTCTCTCTCTGTCCCAAAAATAAATAAACGATGAAAAAAAAAAATTAAAAAATAAATAAATAAATAAACATTAAAATTAAAAAAAAACAATATGGTTTGCCTATAAATTAATATCTGATTAATATCAGAAATTTTAATATTCATAGATCCCTGCTATATCTGAATGTTAACATTTAATAAATATTGACTATATTTCATAGTAATGTATGTACATATCTACTTATATTGTAGTTATTCATTCTATAGAAATTAATGTGCTTCTTTTTGGATAGTTTTTTTTTAGGTCTAATGGAATTATGTGGTTTTCTGGGAACTGTAATTCTGTAAAGTATTAATTGGTGTTGTACTCTATTAAGACTGCTTAAGTTATAAATAAGTGACACATTCTTGGGAGGTTCAATTATTTTTATCAGTCTCTTGATTAAAAATATAGAAATTCTTAATCAAAAGAATGTTATGTACACTTAATTTTACTATACTTTGCTATTTAGGACATTATATATAGCCAGTTTTCATAGTGTAACAAACCATCTCAAAACATGGTACCTTAAAACAATGTTTATTTAGATCATGATTTTGTACTGGTGATTGTGTAAGGTTCACATGGCTTGAATGATCTCACCAAAAGGGTGAGCCTACTAAGGATGGCTGGTGTATGGTGGTCTCAGATGTGAAGGTGGTGACAGCCAAGATGACTGATGACTTAAAGGTGACTTAAAATACCTCTATCTTTCATTTTTAAAAATTTAGACCACTTCCTCGGTAATGCACATTTTCATAGACGAAAAAATCCTCTGAATATAATGAAGTTCAACCTGGGAGAATGTCAGCTTTGGTCATTTTAAGAATCATTAATATGATCCTCTCTAAGGTATTAAGGAAGATATTCTTAGAAATGTAGAAAGCTAGACTCCTGCTTGGGAAAAAAAAATGTGGTTTTAAAAAAATGAGTTGGCAGACATATGATCATGAATCCACATTCCTTCCTATTATCAGTCACATCTGTGTACCTCACGTTACTGGTAGCCACTGCCAAGAAGGGAATAATCAAGGAAAAGGGGAAAAGAAAATCAATTTTATCATTATTGTGAAAATGTATTAAGACTGTTTAATAGTTGAAAATGTAAAGCATGGTTAAAAATTCAAATTACTTTTGACTATGTTGAAACATCTAGGAAATTTATAAAGCTTAGAGAAATTTGAAAAATAAATTCAGTTTGGCTTCGTTTACATGTCTTTATGTTTGTCTTTATGCACAAGAAATAAAGATCATTTAAGCTGATCGATTTTGGAGCTGAGCAGTGACGCATACAAACTTTATCAGTACCTTTTAAGGAATATCCTTCAGATTGTAGTATTCTTTGGAATTTTTACTTTTCTTCTACTTCACTTATTCACTTTAATGTTAATTAATTTTTCCATTTTTTCACTTTTACAAAAGTGCTTCTTGAGTGAGCTTATATGCTAGAGACTGCATTAGTTTCATTGCCTTACGTGAATTATCATACAATAACTGGCAATCATCAGTTTATATTTATAAATATCATCAAAACCCGTGCTGATATAGACTCGTCATTATCTACTTCATTGGCTTCCAACTGAGGGCACTTTTGTCACCACCGCCACCATGTCCCCCACCCTTCAGGCAACATTTCAACATTTGACAATGTCTGGAGTCATTTTTTTTTACCATCATGACTTGCTGGGAGGGATGCTACTGGTATAGGTTGGATAAAGGCCAGGGATGTTGCTAACCATTGCAGCACCCGCAGGGAAGTTCCTCACCACAGAGAATTATCCCGCCCAAAATGTCGTTAGTGCCAAGACTGAAAAACCTTGATCTGCTTATGCATTTGCAAAGTCTTCACATGCATTATGCGACAAATCCAAAGCATACTTCTCTTGAAAATATATTTGTCTTTTGTCCATCTGCCAATAGCAACAGTGTCTTAATAACCATTGAAGAACCTATTATCCTCAGATGTGAAAATTTGTAGAATGAAACACATTTTTTAAAGTATAGTGGAAGAAAAAAAAATATAGTGGAAGAACATTGCATCATACAGGTATGCATGTGTATGTATGTATATAAGTAGGTATGCACTTATTTGCTGCAGATGTCAAAGATGTCCATACAGCTGAGTTTATAGCATAAACAATGGCTTGTTTTTTGAAACCCGATTTGTACTGAAAATATGAAAATGGTGTCCCACAGCACTAAAAGATTGCTTGCGGAAGGAAGCAACTTTGGAAAGCTATTGACTACTTCAGGCAAGAAGTCATGTATTATAACTCAATCACATGAGAAATTATGCAACTTTTAAAGGTTTCTACAAAGGAAGATCATAGTCTAACCTCAGCAATGCATCTTCACACACAAGATGGTTAATTTATACTTCCAAAGCAATCCTAAGAACCAAAATACCTCACTTCTTAGTTTAGTTGCATTTTCCCTTGTTCTGTGCTCAGTATAGAAGAAAAATGGCTGGTACCTGTCGTCTAAAAAAAAAATCTCTTCATGCTCTTGAAATCTATTATTAAAAATACTTCAAATGTCTTTTCTTTAAAATCATTCACTGTCTCAAGGCCACATGGAAAGTTTGACATGTTCTGGTTTTGGAGACTAAGAGCTTGAGTTAATATATAAGAAAACCCCTCAGAAATTCAGCCATCTAATTTATCACTAAAGAGCTCTCTTCTTAATCAAACTAGTCCCTTCTATTAAAAGCTCTACTTTCCAAAATGAAATCACTTCCTAAGCCAAGAACATTTTCTGCAGATGTTGTGGCTACTGGAATTGAAACACTGTTTCCTATACTGTACTTCTAGAAATAGTAAGTCCAAAAGTATAGACAATAACCCACAATAGAATATCAATGTAGTTTTCATCACAGTAGGTATAACACAAAACTGTAACAAATTCAAATATATAGAGACAATTTAAATCAAATTGATTAGCATTTGGATATAATCAGTCATGGGCATGAAATGCTTTTTAATCAGGTAATGACTTCATTAAACATGGTTAATCACACACCACCTTGAACTCATTTTCTAAACATAGAATTAATTATTCAAATTATGGCAATTAAAACACACCAGTCAATGGCTGGATTCATTTTTAAAACTACCTAGGCAAGCCTGCCAAAAAAAAAAAAAAATCTACTCATCATTTGCAGGAGTTGGAGTGTGCATTGAATACTTAATTCAAGAAAATAGACTTTTGAATCAAATGGTACTATAAGAATAAAATATAGACAACACTGGGTAATTATTTCTTAGCCAAATCACAGACTTAGAGAATTAAATAGGTCACAGAGAATACACTTGAATCTTGAAAAAAATAATTCACTTGGTGTTTATTCATAATACCATTTTTTCAATGTAGTATACTTTGTTTGTTTGTTTTTTATCATAGAACAATATTCCACTCAGATAAAGTAGAAATTTTTTTTTCACACAGAATCAATAGATATCTATAGAACACCTACTCAATGCATGATTTTATGATACATACTCCAGATAAATGAAAGTACAGCCTACTTGAGAGATTGTAAATCCAGTTTGAGATGCTGGATATAAAGTGAGGAAAGTTACAGATAATATACACTGAACATAGTCAACTGGAGAAGAGGCTGTTGGGCTTTCTGTCTTGAGGTATACATTTGGAAAACATATTTTATCGGCAACTCAGCTGAAGAAATTAAATTGGATTCTGTTTCATTGCATTCTCCACATGGTTGTTCTTGAGCACTCTGGCACTGAGTAGAAGAGTTTATTTCCTGACTTTGCTCATTTATATATTCACTAAGAAGAGGTTTTGCATGGTCCAACAGACATCTAGGAGATGCACTGGAGCATGTTGTTTTAAATTTACCCTCTGTTTCAGAGCTTTTATTCACAGCAATTTAAGAACAGTACTTATTTTGTGTAATAGTTTCTTTTTCTTAATAATTTGGTGTGTGATTTAATTATCCCACACTTAATTCAATGTTCCAGCTGCTAGTGGACATGATAATATTATGTATCTAGAATTGTTACAAAATTTTTTTCAAACATTAATTAAAAAGGGTTGACCTATGTATAGATTTGGCATATCTATAGATGTCTATAGAGGTATCGAGGTACATCAATAACTTTTACCCCTCAGTTAAAACCCACCGCGTAAAGATTGCATGCACACACAAGGTATAGACTTGTCCAATTACTGTATCACACACCTGAAACTACAGTAGCATTGTGTGTCAACAATACTTCAATTTAAAAAAAAAAGGGTATAACTTAAAGGGAAAGAAAAAAAAGATTGCATGTGAAAATAGTGCTTTGCAAGTTCACAGGATGAAGTAAGTTTTGTTGCATAATTTTTAACAGTTTTCGGTAAAGCAATCTTTTCCTTATTCAAATGTCCAAATAAGCAGGCAAAAAATGATCATATTTACTTCTGAAGAAGTGATAACTCTTAGCAACATCCTTAAATGTGACATTAAATATATATATATATATATATATGTATGTATTTATGTATAGAGAGAGAGAAAGAGACAGAGACAGAGATAGAAACAGAGAGACTGAGAGAGAGAGAGAGAGAGAGAGAGAGAGTCTTTACTAAGGAACATCTAATTTTCACATGTTAGTTGTAATTTAGAAAATGAGTAGAAATGTCAAACATGTCCTCATCACAGAATGTTCACTTATGGACATGTGCTAGTCACATAATGTTTCAAACTGAACAACTGTTACTAAAAGACATATCAAACAACAACAAAAACAACAGTCATAATAAATTTCAACTCTATTCCATTTTTGCTCTTTTAATGAACATTTTAACAACATTGTTTCTTCCAGACCATGATCATGGAGTATCTTTCCATTTGTTTGTGTCATCTTTAATTTCTTCCATCAATGTTTTATAGTGTTTGGAGCACAGATCTTTTACCTTCTTGGTTAAGTTTATTCCTAGGTATATAAAATACATTGCATCTTTTTGATGCAAATGTAAGTGGGACTGTTTTCTTAATTTCTCCTTCTGCTACTTCACTATCAGTATATAGAAATGCAACAGATTTTTGTACATTAATGTTGTATCACAATTTTTACCTTTTAGCTCACAATCAGGTATGCATTTTCTGGGAATTAATATGCTCCCTATGTCTGAACCTGTATTTACAGCATATCAAGTAATATTATTGACCTAGTAATGCAATTTAATGAAAATTGTGCTTCATTATCATAAATTTATAAAATAACACTGAATAATTTTATTGGAAATTGTTTCTGAAATTATATCATTATAACAATTGAAGAGGAAGCAATATAAAAGGAAAGTTCCATCTTTTTGTCCGTGTATAACCATAGTTTATAAAGGCTGGCTGACATGTTATTGTTTTTTCCTTTGAGGCTAGAATATGAAAATGACTAATGGCAGCTAAAACAAGTAATCCATATCTAAAATTCCACCCTGAAAATTAATGAATTTCATGTATAAGGTCCACCTGAAATGCTGCCTCTTTTAATTTTTTTTTTTTAATGTTTATTTATTTTTGAGACAGAGAGAGACAGAACATGAACGGGGGAGGGTCAGAGAGAGAGAGGGAGACACAGAATCTGAAACAGTCTCCAGGCTCTGAGCTGTCAGCACAGAGCCCCATGGGGGGGCTTGAACTCACGAACCGCGAGATCATGACCTGAGCCAAAGTCGGCCACTTAACCGACTGAGCCACCCAGGCGCCCGAGCCTCTTTTAAGCAGTATTCCTTGTTGTAGTATCAAAACCACTTTTTCTCCTCGAAATTCTCCGCAGTAATTGGCCCTTTGTTAAGTTTATCACTTTTTTATTAACATTAGTTTAATCTTATCTATATATTTTTCCCAGGAGTGGTTCTGATGTTGATATTACAAGACTGTCACAGAGAGCTAAAATTTTCAGTCATTGCCATTTAAACTTAAAAGCACGGCCTTGTTGATCCCACTGTTGGAAATAGGTGTGCATACAACTAAATATAACACAATATGACCCTGGCACAGCATGTGTGGTGAGAATATAGGGGACGTGTACTAGGCAGTGATTGTGATGCAGAGGCCCAGAGCAGAGGAGATCTCACTTGTTCTATGTCATCTTTCCAGTTTGGCAGAAGGATAACCAATAGTTTAAAGAAGCTCCACTGAGAGCTAAATCATGTGCGATCTGATGAACCCAAAAGAGTCACAGAAATTTCAATATTGAATGTGTTAGACGTAGCTGGAGTTCAAAATATTGGGAGATTTAGAAAACTCACTGTATTCTTTCACATTTCCTTATTTTAAAATGACTTTGGGTTGTCAAAATTTTGCCTGATTTTGCCTCAGGTCACAATCTCACCATTATGAGATCAAGCCGCTTCTTGTTTGCAGAACCTGCTTTTAAGATTAAGATTCTCTCTCCTTCTCTCTCTGCCCCTTCCCTGCTCTCTCTTTCTCTCTGTCCCTCTCCCTGAAATAAAATAAATAAAAATAAATAAATAAATAATAAAAAAAAAAAGAAATGTCCCAGTTGTACATATTTTCTTTGTTTTTCCTCATTAGTCCTCTCATGATTTTTTTATTTCCTAGATATCTGTCATCAACAGATAGAAACTACTTATATTTACATAATATCAGCACTCTTAATTAACATTCATTATTCAGTGCAATATGTCTGAAATCTACAACCCAGTAGGTAAGTTACATTCTAGGGAAAACTAATTTTGTCAAAATGAAAACCCAGATGTTGTGCTAACAAAACTTTACGGAATACTTTTTAATTTTTTTTTAATTTTTTTAAATTTATTTTTGGGAAAGAAAGCTCGAGCAAAGAAGGAACAGAGAGAGAGAGAGGAAGACAGAGGATCCAAACTGGGCTCTGCTTTGACAACAGCCAGCCGGATGCAGATGTGGGGCTCAAACTCATATGAGCCATGAGATCATAATCTGGGTCAAAGTTGGTCTTCAACAGACTGAGCCACCCAGGAGCCCCTACCAAATAGTTTTTAGATATTGTGTTTATTTATTTAGTTGTATGAATCTTAAGAATCACCAAATGTACAAATTCAGCAGACAAGTGATACAAAATTATGTTATAAAATTATTAATTAAAAATGTTTTAATGTTTATTTATGTTTTGAGAGACAGACAGAGACAGAGCATGAGCAGGGGAGAGGCAGAGAGAGGGAGTCACAGAATCCGAAGCCGACTCCAGGCTCTGAGCTGTCAGAACTCATGAACTGTGAGATAATGACCTGAACCGAAGTCGGAAGCTTAACCAACTGAGCCACCCAGGTGGCCCTAAAATTATTAATTTTAATGAGTACAAGTCTTTTTAAAGGAAAGTGTTTTCTCTTTCTTGGATACAGTAAGCACTGATAAACTTTAAAATACTTTTAACACATGGTTGAAAGCATAAAGGACAATTGATAATGACTTTCTATCAACATGCCTAAAATAATATTTGCCAAACACTGCAATTCATTTCCTCCCTTTTTTCCAGGATGTGAGTCAAAACATACAAGAAAGAACAAAGGGGAGAGTGAAATATAGATGGGTAATAATAACAAAATAATTAAGATTTTTGAAACATTTATAAAACAAAATTTAATATTGAAAAACGTTCAATAATTTCACAAAATTTGCTGAGTGTTAATTGAAAGTGAAACAAATCATCTAGTTTGTCAGCTTCATCCTTACCTTTTCTTTTTTAATTTTTATATCCACTTACTGCCATAGAAAATTATCTAAATCCTCACCTGCTGTTTCCAGCAATGTCAAAGACCTGTAATAACCATGAAACTTTGCAAGAGCTTCGTTGTACTTGAATCATTCTCAAAATTGTGTGTCTCATTGAAACCGAGAAGTACCGTTTCAGAAAAAAAATCAAGCTGCTATATTTAATAACTACATATCCTTATTCTAAAGTATCATTTTGAAAACCAGGAGCAGTACTTTTAAATTTTAAAATAAATGGTGACTTATCTTATAATAAATTGAAGTATTAATTATTTTAAATATTTTTTTCCTTTCTACACTCTGGAAGTATGATTATTATTTCTCTCTGGAATATGATTATTCATAGTATATATTTAGAAAGTCACATTTGTGCACTTTTTTGTGCACATTTTTTTCTCTTCAAATGTGTTTGAATTATTGTGCTAAAACACTTCACGCTTTCTAGAATTTTTTTTCTCATTCCTTTTGTCTTGCATGATACAGTTCATACATGTTAGGTAAATCAAAACCTTTTTTTATTTCTACCTATTAGAACTTACATACATAAATGGCCACTTATTGACATGAGAGTGTATCTTCCACCTTTGTTTATAGCTTAATAGAGGCTACTATTCCACAACAGTTATTATCACCCAACTTTAGTCCCTAGTACCTTAACATGTGACTATTTTGTGACTATCATGGAATTTTTATTATATATTTTTATTACAGAATTCACCTCAAGTAAAAATACACAATGTAATTCTTTTTTTTTTTTTTTTTTAACGTTTATTTATTTTTGGGACAGAGAGAGACAGAGCATGAACGGGGGAGGGGCAGAGAGAGAGGGAGACACAGAATCAGAAACAGGCTCCAGGCTCTGAGCCATCAGCCCAGAGCCCGAAGCGGGGCTCGAACTCACGGACCGCGAGATCGTGACCTGGCTGAAGTCGGACACTTAACCGACTGCGCCACCCAGGCGCCCCACAATGTAATTCTTAAAAAAAAAAGAGAAAAGAAAAAAGAAAAGACAAAGAAACAAACAAAAAAAAAAAAAAAAAGAAAGAAAGAAAGATAGTAATGCACAGCATGATGGACCATCGCAGAACTGATAAGGCAAGAAGCTAAAAGCTTAGATAATGGGATAGTCAACAAAATCAAGTCTTACTCCTCCGAAGACTTAAAGGATTATAATTATACTTGGATCAAGAAGTGAAAAGTAAATAATTTAGAAAAATTATAGCCCTAATCAAAAGCAGTTCTAGAAGGAAGAAAAAAGAATTCCAAAAAGAGATTAGAGTTATATAC
The DNA here is from genome assembly GCF_018350155.1 of Leopardus geoffroyi. Classification (NCBI taxonomy): domain Eukaryota; kingdom Metazoa; phylum Chordata; class Mammalia; order Carnivora; family Felidae; genus Leopardus; species Leopardus geoffroyi. Next base: position 169,042,856 of record NC_059327.1, read on the forward strand.
GTGAAAAATATTCTTAAAGATATTTTTGAATACATAAGTGATCTAAATAACATGATAATAAAGCAAGGCACCTCAGTTTTCCCTTACCAGTTGAACTAGTCCCGTATTTTTACTTATACTTAATTCTTTTCCTCTGAAGGACAATATGATGGGAAAAAAAACACTAAAAAAGAACAAAAATAAATTAGTATATAAATACTTTTAAAAATAAATTATTTTTAGGAGTTAAAAATATCATTTTAAGCCCCGTTACTCAATATTTTCCAAATTCTTTTGTTTGTTCTTTAATATTTGGAATAAATTCACTGATATTTGGATACATTTATTATAAAATTCAGTTCAACTTGCATTAATTACAGTTTTCAAATGCTGAACTCTTGTACAATTTGGACAAAATTTCAATAGAATCTATTACCATAAGTTAAAATTATCAAGATGAGATTTCACTGAAAGTGTTATAGGTCATAAAACCTTAAATATAAATAGAAGTTTGGCTTAATTAAATGCTGATCAACCAGATTTTATTCTTAATTTATTAACAGAGGATTTAGAATGTTCCTAGTAAATGATTACTATGATTACTCAGTAAGCATCCAGGAAACAGAAAAGACTCAAGATATTTTAACAAGAAGGGATTTAATATAGCAAATTGCATGCTTATAAAATTTATGAAAAGTTGACTGCTGATTGAAAAGGAATTAGAAAATGCCAAAATAACAGGAATTTACCACTGGTAAACCCAATTGCTTCTAGCACAAAAGCAGGTGATCTGAAACTGCTGAAAATCCTAGAATTGCTGTTTTCCCAAATACCTACCTACCACTGACAGAAGAGATAACGGATTCCCTACCCTCTCTCTTCCTAATCTCATTCCAATGGCTAAGACCCATTATATCCTTAATCATTGTCACAAAGTATGTGGAATAGTTATTTAAAATGTAAAGTTGTGCCCACTTTCAGTTCTGTGTCTCCCTCTCTCTGCCCCTCCATTGCTCATGCTCTGTCTCTTTCTCTCTCTCTCAAAAATAAATGAACATTAAAAGAATTTTAAATAAAGTAAAATAAAATAAAATGTAAAGTTGTAACATACATTATGTTTAAAATGCCAACACAAAGCAAAAACCTATGAAATGTCTCATGTCTTATGTACTCCGTGTACCTGCAACTGACTTGTCTGTTACTGAAGCGTGTGTGGGTTCGAGTTCTCTTCACCCAGTTTGCATTTGTAAATCTACAGAGATTCTGGCAGCTTCTACTTCATTTCCTTCTCTATATTATCATAGTTTGGTGTAAATAAACTATATCGCAACAATGAAGAAAGCGATACGTCTTCCTCTATTGCAGGTTTTTTTTTCTCCTTTGTTACCACATGGTGATCCCTTTGAGGAAGTAATTAAGTGTAAATGTGGTCATAAACGTGACCCTAATGTGATAAAATTGGTGTCGTGAAAGAAGAGAAAGAAGCACCAAAGATCTCTCTCTCTGAAAGAACATGAAGGAAAGGCCATGTGAGGACACAGTGAGAAGGGGAGGTCTACACCCAAGAAGATAGTCTTCACCAGAAACTAAATTTGCTGGCACCTTGATCGTTGGTGTCTAGCTCCAGAACTGCGAGTAAAAGAATGTCCATCACAGGTCTTGGGTCAATTCAAGTTTTATGATTCATTCCCCATATACTTTGTCTTCATAAACCCCTTCACCTCACTCTGTGATCACTTTGGGGTGTTAAACATATCTTTTATTTCATTGAAAAATCATAAAATATATTTTTTGCATGCATATATTATAATTTACAGAAAGTTTTATTTTTATATATTATTATACATCATTTAATTTTTTTACTTAGCACACCGTTGTTAAGACCCATCCATGTGTGTGTGTGCATATAAAATACCTTGTTTGTAATTGCGGGATACTATTCTATAGTCGCTTTTGACATGTGCAGTTCGCCAATTTTCCAGAGATGACTCACAAGGCCTCGCCTGTTGAAAATATCATGTAAGTATTCAAGTATTCAACTGCTGTCTTTTACTTTGTCTTCAGGTTTCTTCTATTTATTTTGGCTTCTTTACCACCAGAGAGCCTTTCTTCATGTCCTAATCATATCTTTTCTAACTGCCTCGTATTCACAGACCCTCTTTTAAACAGCCTTTGTGAAAATCTCTAACTCCCAGATAAATGCAGTCGTATCTAGGCCATCCACATCATGCAGTGGCATTTTGTCTTTAATAATAAAGGAATTGGGGAGCCTGGGTGGCTCAGTCGGTTAAGCATCCTATTTCGGCACAGGTTATGACCTCACGGTCTGTGAGTTCGAGCCCCACATCAGGCTCTGTGCTGACAGAGCCTGGAGCCTGCTTCGGATTCTGTGTCTCTCTCTCTCTCTCTGTCCCTCCCCAGCTTCACTCTGTCTCTCAAAAATATATAAACATTAAAAAATTTTTAAATAATAATAATAAAAGAATCAATTAATGTAGAAATTAGACTTCTCCTAAAAAACACATTCAGGCAACTGTGGTTTAAATGGTATTTTTTTTCCTCTGTATATTTACTTATTTATTTATTTAAAAACATTTTTTTTAATGTTTATTTATTTTTGAAAGAAAGAGCATGAGCAGGGGAAGGGCAGAGAGAGACACACACACAGAATCTGAAGCAAGCTCCAGGCTCTGAGCTGTCAGCACAGAGCCCCACATGGGGCTCAAACCCACCAACTGTGAGATCATGACCTGAGCTGAAGTTCAACTGACTGAGCCACCCAGGCGCCCCTCCTCTGTATATTTAAATAACAACATTGAAACTAACAAATTCTAACTTAAACTTAAAATGACAAAAATGTTTACAGACTAGACAGCGTGATTAAGACTATACTCTACCTTACCTTCTACCCATTACCCCTCTCCCACCCCAAAACCCCCACGGCTCCCTCCGTGAATTCAGCTGTAGCTGAATCCCACTGTGGAATAACATGGGCAATTTTTGAGTCCTGTTTTACATTTCAATCAAAGAAGGAAGTGTCATTTTCGGTGGGCATTGCAAATTCCAGCCTTCACCTTCAATTAAAAGAACTCAAGTAGAGGCTCTTTCTCCTAACAGTCCAAAGCAGAGGACTACAGGCATTTGGATTTCCTCCTATATATCACTTGCCGTTGCACATTATCTCCCAGCAACAGCTGGTGACACACAGGCACTGCGCCTCTAGGAAAGCCCCCCTCTTCCCCCTTCCATCTGTTTCAGTCCATTTACCTCCGCAATAGCACACTGTTTTAGCTGCTTTGCTTACCACATCTTATCCACAGTGTAATTTAAATCCTTTCAGTTAAGAGAGGAGGATTTTGCGTCTTGAAGCTGGTTTTGCTTTGAAAACTATCCGAGGTTGGAGCTCTTCGCAACTTGAGTATCAGTCAGAAATTTTTCATAGGTTGAGTCATAGGAGAACATAGGACGCTTACACGGTCGAAATAAAGTAAGGCTAATATGTACATAGGGTTAAATTCAAATCGAGGTGACCCATTTTTAGTTTCACTAGAAAACAGCAAGAATTTCCAGTTTTTATGAGGGCTTCTAGCTCTCTGTTTCCATGCGCCACTGCTCTGGAAGTAGCAACAGACATGAGAATGCAAACAACTACACCTTCTTTTGCTGCTTCTTCACCTTCACACTTGGTCTGTATGTCCAGAACATGACTATCATAAGATTTGTTCTTTATTAATTTATTTCTCCCTTGGTTAAGTGTGTGTGTGTGTGTGTGTGTGTGTGTGTGTGACCTCCTTTCCCACACATGATGAAAAATAAAGTTCTGGAGTCAAATTGCCAAAGTCTGAGACAAGACCATCATTTCATGTATCACCTTGGGACAATTATACACGTCCTAAGTCTCAGTTTCTTTATCTAAAAAATGAGGTAGCTCTCTTATAGAGTTGTAAGGAGGATTAAATAAAAAGTTTTGTTTAATGTGTTTAGCACAGTGTCAACCCCATGGTAAATGATCAAATGTAAGCTAATTTAAGTATGGCAGAAATAATAAGATGTTCTTTTCTTTGGTTTATTGTGATTCTTCGTAGTTTTCTTTTTTTTTTAATTTTTAAAAGTTTATTTATTTTTGAGAGAGAGAGAGAGAGGCAGAGTGCAAAGGAAGGAGGGGCAGAGAGAGAGAGAGAGGGAGACACAGAATCCGAAGCAGTCTCTAGGCCCTGAGCTGTCAGCACAGAGCCCAACGCAGGACTTGAACTCACAAATCTTGAGATCACGACCTCAGCCAAAGTCAGAGGATCAACCGACTTAGCCACCAAGGTGCCCCTTTCCTAGTTTTCAAGAAAAGGGACCTTCATCCTTCTTTTGGTTTCAGGAAGTGAAAATAATACAATCTTATTTTTAATATTGATGTTTTAAGAATTATGCTGTAAGTTTAGATACTAATTTTTCTCAGAAAGCAATAAAACACATCAATAATAAGTTATGTTTTACAATGTATTTATTAATTTTCCACTTGCAGTCACTCCTCCCATTCATGTGTGTGTGTTTGCACCTTTGTCAAGTAGCAAATGAATGTAAAAGTGGAAGTTTATTCTTTTGACTCTCAATTTTATTGCTTGATTTACATTTCTAACATTATGGCAATACTACACTGTCTTAAATAATATTGATTTGTGGTAAGTTTTAAAATTTGGATTAGTGAGTTCTCCAACATTGTTCCTCTTTGTTATGATTTTTTTCTGTAATCTTTCCATTATTGAAAATGAGATATTAAAATATCCATCTATTATTGTTGAATTGTCTATTTTTCTCTTCAGTTCTGTCAGTTGGTATTTTGTATATTTTGGAGTCCTATTGTTAGGTGCATACATGTTTATAATTTTATCTCTTCCTGATGGATTGAAACTTATTATTATGAAATGTCCCTGTCCTCATTTTTTTGTTGTTTTAGTGTCTATTTTATCTTATATTTACATAACAACACACATCTTATGGATGCTGTTTTCCAAACTTTTATTTTTATTTACAAATGTTTATTTATTTATTTTGAAAGAGAAGGTGCAAGCGGGGGGGGGGGGGTGCAGAGAGAGTGAGAGAGAGAGAGAGGGAGAGGGAGAGAATCCCAAGCAAGTTCTCCACTGTCAGTGCAGAGCCAGACATGGGGTCTAATCTCACAAACCATGAGATCATGACCTGAGCCAAAGTTGGCTGCTTAACTGACTGAGCCACCCAGGCACCCCAATCTTTTATTTTCAATCTTTCTAGGTGTTTGATTTCTAAAGTGTGACACCTGTTGACTCTATATAGTTAGGTCTTTAAAAATATATATATCCAATTTATAAACTGCCTTTTGATGAGATTATTTAATCCACTCATACTTAGTGTTATTATTGCTGCAGTTGGATTTACATCTTCCATTTTACTTTTTGTTTTCTATATGTCTCATGTATCTTTTATTCTTATATTTCTCCTTAATGTTTTTTGCATTAATTGAATATTTTGTAGTGTAACATTTTAATTTCCATAATGTTTTAAACATATTGTCTTAGTGATTTTCTTAGTAGTTGTTCTAGAGCTTATCATATATATGTCAACTCATCTAAATCTAATTCAGATTTACACCAGCTTAATTTCAATGAAATAAAGAAGTGTTGCTCCTATATAGCTCTCTTTCTTCTCCCTGTGTTGTGTGCTATTATTGTTATATATATTGCATCAATATATGTTACTAACTCAAATATAAATTGTTACAAGTATTACTTTTTTTGTCTTTTAAGGAAATACATGGGGCAGGTGGGTGACTAAGTTGGTTGAATGTAAGACTTTTGATTCTGGCTCAGGTCATGATCCCAGATTTGTGGGATTGAGCCCCATGTCAGGCTCCCTGCTGAGTGTGGAGTCTGCTTAAGAATCATTCTCTCTTTCCCTCTTTCTTGTCTCCCATTCACACACACTCTCTTCTCTAAAATAATTTTTAAAAACACAGAGAATAAAGGAGAGTAAATATATAGAGAATTCAACTTTGTTTCTACCTACCTCCTTTGTGTATTTTTGTCAAATATATTACATTTATTTGTGTTATAACTCCAACAACATACTGTACAGGTAAATAGATATAGATACAGATATACATACACATACAGGTATAGATATATATATGGATGGATATGGATGTGGATACATATATGCAATTGCTTTTGAATCAGTTAATAGAAAGGAGATGTAACATGCATTTACAATGGCTTTTATAATTACATAATTACTGGTATTCTTTGTTTTTGTTTTTGTTGTCATTCTTGTTTTAAATTGGTGTGTAAGATCACTTGATTTCAGCCTGAAGAGAATTCAGTGCTAATTTTATTGGGGTTCCTTTGTGCATGACAAATCATTTTCTCTTGTTGCTTTCAGGATTTTCTCTTTTTCTAGGTTTCAGCATTACTCTGTGACATGCCTGTGTGTAGATTTCTTTGCTTTTGTCCTACTTACAGTTCATTGAGTTTCTGAGATGTACAGAATAATGATTTTCATCAAATTTGGAAAGACTTCATCCTTTGACTTTTGTTCTGCTCCCTTCTCTGTCATTAACGAATTAAAACTATAAAAGTCAAACAGAAAATGCAATAAAGCATAATGCATAACTAAACTAAAAACAGGAACAGGAGTCATTTCATAATTTCTTAAAGGAGGCAGTCTGGTGGACAAAGAAGTAATATGCTAATAAATTTATACAAATAAGCTAGCACGCTGTAGTAAAGTAAAATAAGGTGGTTATTGGATAAATATGATTCATCAAAACAAAGAACATAAAACATTTATCACAAAGCTAATTAATTTTTGTATTTTGAAGAGATAAGAAAAGTGATTAAGTCTACAAGCTAAAAGTGAACTATATAGCTAGCTACTAGGTTATTATATTAATCCTTCTCTCAGCCAGCTAAAAAAAAACTTTCAGAAGATACAAAATAAGAAGATAATTGAGAAAAAAATCATCAAACATTTAAGGAGCAAGAATATGAAAACTGAAATGTATCGATTTCAAAATGATTGAAAGTACTAAGAAGGCAGACTTCTCATTTGTCTAAGCTTTTAGCATATACTATAACCAGGATCAGATGAAGAAAATAATTTATTCTTAATTTTCTAAAGAATGTGATTATAAAGGATCAAAGGTTATATTTAAATATAGTAATATGAGAGGAGACTTTGGGGGGAAATGGCAGAGTGGGAGAATCCTAGGTACACAACCTCCCATGGATACACCTAGCTAACTCCTCATCAGAATAAATAGCCTAGGAAACAACCCAAAGACTGATGGAAAGGACTCTCTGCAGCTAACTGTAAAGAAGAAGCCACAATGAAGAGGGTAAGAAGGGCTAAAATGTAGTCAGGAGCCACACTGACTTGCAGGACTGTCCTCAGTGGAGAGGGTTTCCACCAGCACAGAGAGGGGAGAGGAGCAGACCCCATACAGGTATCCCAGGCATGAAGGTTCACACTGGGAAGAAGACTCTTTGTAACATTTGGCTTTGAAAACCAGAGAGGTCTAATTTCCTGAGTTCCTACAATCAGTGGGGCTTCACAACTGCCGCAAGCCTGGCAGTGTGCAAGAAGCCCCAACAGAAGCCAACACCACTCCAAAGTGACTCCTGTCCTTGGAAAAGGGGAATAGAACCACATATCCCAGTCCAACTGTGGCCCCGACAGTGGGCTGGGGGCAGACATCAGGTGTGACTGCAGGCCCCACCCACCAGTTAAAACCTCCCAGGGAAAGCACCCTGCAGTTCAGTGCTCTGGCAGCTATGGTAAACACCTGATCTGACTCAACTCAAGCCCACAACTGGCCCGCTAAACACAGGGACCAAACCCTGCCCACAACAGGCAAAGAGAGCCAATACAGATGAGTAGACTGGAGACAAACATGGCTCAGCCACAAAGCAGGACACACACAACACATACAAGAGACACTCTTGAAACACCAGGTTCTGGTAAACAGGAGATATCGCACTGTCAGGCCTTTCAGGACGTCTTCTTCAGAAGGCCTCTACCTTCAAGAGCAGAAAACATAGCTGATTTTCCTAACACACAGAAACAGACACGGAGAATTATACAACATGTGGACACAGAGGAATATTCCCAAATGAAAGAACAGGACAAAAATCTCAGTACAAGAGCTAAATTAAATGGAGATAAGTAATATGCGTGACAGGGAATTTAAAGTAATGGTCATAAAGATATTCAGTAGACTTGAGAAGAGTGGAGGACCTGAGTGAGACTCTTAACGAAGAGATAGAAAACATAAAAAAGAACCAATTAGAGAAGAAAAACTCATTAACTGAAATTAAAAATATACTAGAGGGGGGCGCCTGGGTGGCGCAGTCGGTTAAGCGTCCGACTTCAGCCAGGTCACGATCTCGCGGTCCGGGAGTTCGAGCCCCGCGTCAGGCTCTGGGCTGATGGCTCAGAGCCTGGAGCCTGTTTCTGATTCTGTGTCTCCCTCTCTCTCTGCCCCTCCCCCGTTCATGCTCTGTCTCTCTCTGTCCCAAAAATAAATAAACGTTGAAAAAAAATAAAATAAAATAAAAATATACTAGAGGGAATAAATAGTAGGCTATAGATTTCATCTGTAGCAACATTTTTCTAGAGGCAAGGGAAACAAACATGTTTCTCAGACAAGGGAAAGAAAAGCAAAAATAAACTATTTGGACTACAGCAAAATAAACACTTCTACACAGCAAAGGGAATAATCAACACACTAAAAGATAATCTACTGAATGGGAGAAGATAATTGCAAATGACATATGTGATAAAGGGTTAGTATCCAAAGTTTTTAAAGAACTGACACAACTCAACACCGCAAAACCAAATATTCCAATTTAAAAATAAGCAGAAGACCTGAAGACATGAACAGACTTTTCTCCAAAGAAAACGTAGAGATGGCCGACAAACACCTGAAAGATGCTCAACATGACTCGTCATCAGGGAAAGGTAAATCAAAACCACAATCAGGTATCACCTTGCACCAGTCAGAATGGCTAAAATCAAAAACGCAAGAATCAACAAGTGTTGGCGAGGATGTAGAATAAAAGGAACCCTCTTGCACTGTTGATGGGGATGCAAACTAGTGCAGCCACTCTGGAAAACAGTATGGAAGTTCCTCAAAAAGTTAAAAAGAGAACTATCTTATGATCCAGTAATTTCACTTCTGGATATTTACCCAAAGAATATGAAAACATAATTCAAAAAGATATATGCACTCCTATATTGATTGAGGCATTATTTACAGTAGCCAAAATATGGAATCCAATGTCCATCAATACATGAATGGTGGTGTGGTATATATATATATATATATATATATATATATATATATATATATAATGGAATATTACTCAGCCATAAAAAAGAATGAAATCTTGCCATTTGCAAAAACATGGATGGATCTGGAAGGTATAATGCTAAGTGAAATAAATCAGCCAGAGAAAAACAAATACCGTATGACTTTACTCATACGTGAAATTTAAGAAACAGAACAAATGTACAAAGAGAAAGAGAGACAAACAAAAAAACAGACTCTTAAAAATAGAGAACAAACTGATGGTTACCAGAGGGGAGATGGGTGGGGGGATTGGTGAAACAGGAGAAGAGGATTAAAAGTACACTTATGTGAAAAGCACTGAGTAATATATAAAATAGTTGAATCACTATATTATACACCTGAAAATAACATGACATTGTATGTAATTTATACTGGAATTAAAATTTCTTTAAAAAAAGAAAAATTGATAAATAAATATAATGATATTACCTTTTTATTTAATTCAATTGATAAATAATTATCAACCTTCTAATATATTTTAGGTACTATTAAAGGAATAAAGAAAGAAAAAGAGAGAAAAGAGCTCAAAAAGGTTACAGTTTAAGAAAGGATACAGACAAAAGAATAAATCTGTCATAATAAAATGTTATAGATGAAGCAATGAGATCATTCACAAAGTATAGTATCATGAGTGTGCTTATAGATATCATAAGGTTTGTAAGTACTTCATGAAGATGTGAACTATGTTAAGAAAAATAAATGCAATTTTTCAAATGTACAAGAAGGAAAGATCTTTCCAAAGGACTGAAGAAATATGTTCAAGAAAACAAAACCATCAAAAAGTCGAATGTATGTAAGGATTATGGAATGCTAAAAGCAGTAAATAACATAGGGGGATATGATCAGGTCAAATGCGTGATTAAAAGATCGTGAATAGCCTTCAGTAAGACTTCAATTGTACCTTCAAAAAGAGTTTAAATGCTGAGAAAAAGATATACATTATAACATATCCCATAGCAAACTGACACGATATGATTATCACTTAGAAAAACCTTGCTTTGGGAGCAGCACATAAGATTACAAGAGGTAAACTGAAAATAGGCGGCTAGTCAGAGAACTAATGCCATAAGTGGGAGACTTGATGATGATCTAGGATAAAGCTTTAGAATTTTTGATAAAGAAAAGACAGGAGATGCTAGGAGAATAGGAAGGAAAGAACTTGTTGGCAAATTGTGAGATTCAATAGAAAAGGAAGTAGCCAGAATTACTTCCAATTTTCTGGTTTGGGGTTGTGATGTCTTTAAGGTAAGGAATAAAAAGAAGACACAAGTGCGTTGGGGCGAACGAGAGAGAGAAAGAGTTTTGCCTAAGATCCAATCTGCTGTAAATATCTTAGAAAAATCAAGTGAAGTTTTCATGGGAGAAATGAACAGCTGAATATTCTAAGCTGGAGTTCCAGAGGGATAATCTGGGCTGATGATTTAGATTTCAATCGGTCAATATATAGTGACAGACACTTGAAGCTAAGGGAGAGAAACTAGTTATTTACACAGAATGAGAAGAGATTTTTAAGTGGAATTTGGGGAAATATTCAATACATAATAGAAGGATACTAAGGGAAAAAAAAAAAAACTATAGACAAGGAGAAACGAACAAAAGACAAGCACACTGCATATTAGCAGCCAAAAGCAGAATTTTATTTCAAAAGGTACATTTACATAAAAGTATCAAATGCTATAGAAGAAATGTGAAATAAGATAATAGACTTATTTGTTTCCAACTGGATCTGTCAATGTAAAAATGTTAGTGGATGCTAGAAACCATAATGCAAATGTTAAAGACAATTTGATGTTCAGACGAAGAGCCAAAAAGGTAGACAATCTTTATAAGAAGCTTTGTGGTAAATGGAAAAATATACAATAAGGAAAAAAATAGAGAAAGAAGAATCAAGAAAAAAAAATATTATATGCCATGGATTACAGAATTGGAAATACAAGTATAATGGTAAATTGGAATATTTGGCAAAAAGCATAAGGTACAAATTTTTGTAAGATTATGATATTAGAATATTATAATTTTGGATGGTATTTACTGAAAAAATTATCTCAACACAGGAATAGAATACCTTTTTTGGCTTCAATACCATGGTGCAAAATGAAAGATGTCAGTGGTAAGAAGTTAAAGGAATTTATGGCTTCTGTTTCCTCTGTGAAGTAAGAGGATTGAGTTGTACTGGACTAAGGTGTCAGTGGTGTTGGGGGCGCCTGGGTGGCTCGGTTGGTTGAGTGTCTGACTTTGTCTCAGGTCGTGATTTCACGGTTCGTGGGTTGGAGCTCCGCGTTCAGCTCTGTGCTAACAGCTCAGAGCCTGGAGCCTGCTTTGGATTCTGCATATCCCTCTCTCTCTGCCCCTGCCCTGCTTGTGCTGCCTCTCCCTGTGTGTCAAAAACTAAATAAACACTTGAAAAAAAATTTTTTTAAGTGTCAGTGGTGTTGAAGTTTAGGCTTCTAAAAGTCCCTAAAGAAGTAAACTGGCAATTGCTCTAAATGTGGGAGGAAACAGATGGAAAATAAGATCCTTGTCCATCAGTGATAAGGCTCCAGTAAAAATTTCTAATGATACACATAGAATAATCCTTATGAACATATATATGTGGTTTCCTCAAGGTGTGCTCAATAGCTCAGGTGTAGAAACTAGATTGTATAGATGAATTTTCCAAATGGGTGCAAAAGAAGGACAAAGAAGCAATGGAAAACTCTTGTCATACGTGATTTTACTCCCAAGGGATTTACAATTTAGAAGAGAGGATGCAAGTCATTGATGTATAACCTTAGCACCAGATGAAGAGTCTTTGGAAAAAAAAGAGCAGCGATCTAGGCCCTTATGAGACAAGGTGAAAGGTAGAATTGCCTGGTGCTGACCAAGTGTGCCTTTATCCCAGATCTTTAGTTGCTTTGTAGCAAAACGCAACATCGTCTAAATCCTTAAGTACAACAGACATGAAAGGGTAATGAAAGAAGGAAGGTTGGCTTCTTTAAAACAATTACTAAGATGTGTACCTAGGTCAAGTGGAATAGAGGCAAACTATGTCGGTAAGAATAAGGGTAAACACCATTGTATCCTCCTGGCCTATTTCAGGGATAGAGAGTTATTTTACCTGTGCTCTGGGTTGTTCCACCAATGAGATTTTACCCAGCTTTAAAAACATCCTCTTTTGATTTGCTTTTCCTCCAGCACATAAAACATTACCATTTTTTTTAGCCACACTATTCAACTATTACCAATATGCTCACAATTTCCAAAGCTATAATTCCCATCTTGATACTTCTGGGACTCCAGTCCTGAGTGTGTTTACTTACCCTACTTGAGTATCCCAGATATTTATCCAAACTCAGAATGTCTCAACTGAGTATACACTCTCAAATGTGTCCCCCCCCTCCTCTTTTTAAAAATCTCACCGTTCGTTAAAATGTGTCACGCTCCATCTAGTCTTTCAAACTGGAAGCTTGAAAGTCCTTCTAAGTCTCTCAATTTCCACCTGAGATTTCAGTTCTCGATACCAAGTCCCACCCACCTTTATTGACATCGCAGCTCATTAGTCTCTTTGCGTCTACGTGGAGGAGGCAATCATCATTTCCCGGAGCCTTCATCCACCCTCACACTTTCACGAGAGTGAAATAACCGTTCCAAAGTGCAAAATGGGTTGTTACACTGTGTGCTCAGTGGCTCACGATGTCCTGTTCAATAAGTGTGAAATTCCTTTATGTGGCCCTTCGTCATCTGTTCCTTGCTCAGTTTTCAAAATCCTCTGCTACATCATGGAACCATTTACCAGTGGTTTTGCCTACAGTGAGAATAACACAAAGAACAGACAAAACTCCTCGCACTCGTGAAGTTTACATGCAAGTGGGAGGGAGAAGAAAGATAATAAACAATAATAGCAATGACTGCTATGGACAACATACAGCAAGTTCAGGGAAATTGGAGTTTGGGTTTGGGGAGAGATTACAATTATATATAGTGTAGTCAGGGGAGGTGTCATTGAGGTGATATTTACGCAGGGACTAGAAGCCCATGTGAATATAACTTACCAATTTCTCTTACCTTGCACTGTTTTTGCACAGTACTTCTCACCTTCTAACATACATAAATTGCTTACTTATTGCAATTATCTCCCTACAACGAAAGGATAAGCTTCATAAAATATACATATTCGCTGTGTCCCTTGATTTCTAGTTCCAGGAATAATATCCATCCCAGCACATGGTGGCCTCTCCATAAGTACTTGGTGACTCTGTGTAGGACATTAAATTGGACTTCAGCCGTATTTGAAGAAAGAATTACATTAAAACAAACTCTGGGCAATACCCACCCTCATGTATTGCAACAGGACAGTTTGCCATGTAAACCCGTTGTGAAAAAATTCGAGCAGCTTCTCGGCTCTATACATTAAAGCCTCATGAGTTAACGCTGAAGTGGGAGGCCTGAAGCAACAGCAGCTGGAACAGCATATGCAACTTAGCCCCCTGCCTGCTCAGAAGGAGAGAGACAGTACAGAAACAGAAAGGAGAGCAGCAAAGATTATACAAACATCCCAGCAGCATAATTTACTTTAGTTTATAGTGAACACTTGGATCGTGGCCATCCTTTGGAATATCTGAGGTGTGCGCGTTCCATCTTCCAACGTGCAAGTCATTTGCTCTGATGTTACAACAAAATCTCAGGACTGAATATCTGAGTCCCAGTGAAGTCTGCTCAGGTGTGTTTCTGCCATACCGTTCCCACTTTCGGTGAGATTTCAAGCTACTGTTTATTGATTGCTAATTACATGCTAGACATAGGTTCATATGTAATCTTCGTAAAATTCCTACAAGATGGATTTTATTATCTCTATTTTATGGTTGAGAGAACGAGGAGAAAGGTTAAATAAGTTGCTTCAAAATCACATAGTAAAAGGCGTGGTGGAGATTTCAAGCTGCATCTGCCAACATTCACGGCTTATACTTTTAACAAGTATTTTGTGCAGCCTTAAATTGCACACAGAACAGTATCCTATCGATGTATTATTGTACAGAATTGTTTCCTACTTTTTTTAGGACAAAAATACACATTACAGCATTTGAAAGAGAGCAAACTTGGCTTTTTGCGTTAAATTCTATATTTTAAGAAAATTAGAAGTAATCTAACTCCATATCAAATTTGAAGATATTATGAGTTTAATTTTTTAAAGTCTCTAGAATTTCTATTTATTTTAATTTGTTTTTTATAATAAAGGGATGCATGCTAATTTCAATGATAAATTTTTAAATAAAAAAGGGAAAGAAAGTAAAATCACCAACATGCCACCACCCAGAGACAACTACTGTCAATATTTGGTGAGAAATTCTTTATTGTGTACATATGCAAATATATTTACATAGGCACATTCATATAGATATCCGTATTTCTGGAGTTTGTAAATTAAATTTTATTTAATTCCTCCTCATTTGCTATATCCATACAAACCCAATTGGTTAACAGGGAAAAATTTAGATCTTCATCTTGAAACAAATCTTTAATCTGTTTTCCCTCGTTTTTATTTTCCCCTTGATGAGTGCCAATCTCTCTTCCAAACTTGTTTCCTTCCATATGAAGTGAAACTAACAGAAAGGATGCTCAGAGAGGGTAATGATGTCCAGCCTCGGCTCTACTAAATGTACCAAATGGTTGAATCCGATTTGGTATTCTGGAAGCTTGCTCACGTCACTAATAACATGTTGCATAGTTACTAATTCAGTGGTCAATGTAGGCATCAACATGAGAAACATGTTTGACATTTTCAAGGCTGAGAAAAAGTTAAACTTTTATGAATATCACTCATCAATATATTACAGACTATAGTCTGTAACTTGCATGGTGTGCATACATAACTTGTCTGTTTGCCATTTAGAGACAATTGCCTATTGATTGATCTACCTTAGCAAAGCTTCTTAATAGATAATTCAGACTGTCCTTTCAAGTAAAATGTTTGTACTATTACCTAATCCAAAGTTCTTTTTTTACTGAGTAAATCTGTATGAACATGTCACTTGTTTCTACTTCGTATAATCTTTTGAGTCAAGTCCTCTCTTCCCAAACCTTGTCTCATTTATATGGCCATCCTACAAATAGAAGCAAAAAATTGTTGATTTTGATGAAGATTGATACACTGTTTAATGATTGATTTTCTAACAAGAAATTGCTCTGGTTTACAATATTTGCTAATTTCCTTGGTGTAAATGCTTCCACCATGGCATATTTCATGCTATTAAGTGACATCACTCAATGCAGAAATGGGAAGTGATGTGCCATCATATACCCTTATACAGAATTTTACCAATTGGAAACAAGAGACATAAATAATCTTAGGATCACAGGTTGTACAATGTGATCAAATAACTAGGAAGTGATGAGTTCTGAGTTTTTCTTACTGTTGTTTTTAGTATGATTTATTTAATTTTAAGTTCATATAATTTAATTGTTCAATAAAGTTTTACGTTTTTCCCCAAAATTGAACATTTTGCTTGTGAGAACTAATAGGGGCCGGTTTTAGTGCACCACTGCATAATGGTTTGAAACTTCACCCAGGATTGTGGTTTTGTAGCAAATCAATTATTTATGGGTTATTATGATATGCTAAGAACTGTGTGAAGTATTACAGCTCCTAGGCTGGCTGGGAATTCAGGAAAATCAGGAGTTATGGAAGAGCAACTCTACTGTTTCTGTTATTCAAGTTCATTGCTAACAGCACTACAAGTTGCTTAAGTATTTTCTCTTAAGTTACCACTCTGTTTCCTTTGTGATCATGTTTTCCGATTCTTAGTTTTGAAAGAATAAAAAACACTCATTCAAATCCAGCCTTGTCTGTGAAATAAAATTATTAAATACTTTTGTTTCCATAATGATTTGTTACTGCAGAAATTATACATTTTGCTAGTGTCTATAATATGTAATATTATCTTTAAATGATATTTTCTTATCACATATCTACCCTAACTTTATAAGAAAGGGGGAAAATGTTCATTGTTTGAACTGATATTTGTCCTAAAACTCAAAGAATTAATATCAAAATCATGACAAGTAATTGATGGGTAATTAATAACTATGAATCATCATGGAAAGAAAATGATGTTTAGTATTGAGCTGTTAGTCATTATGAGTCATAACATATTTAGTAATCATTTCATAAAAACTATGTGATACTTTATACATATAAATAAATCTTTAAAAATACAAATTCAATGATATGCTTGGCTCATTTTCCACTCTACTTATTTATTTAAGTAAGTAGGAAACAACTGCTAGATGTCAGTCTCTGGTCTGCCTTTGAGAGTCAAAGATGTCTCTTTTTAGTTTGGAACCCATCTTTGTTTTGTTTTGTTTTGTTTTGTTTTGTTTTGTTTTTTAGTATATTTGACTATTGGGATGACATCAAAATGAAAAGCTTTCACACAGTAAAGGAAGCCATCAACAAAACAAAAAGGCAACCTACTGAATGGGAGAAGATATTTGTCAATGACATATCTGGCAAGAGGTTAATATCCAAAATATATTTTTAAAAAATGTATACAACTCAACACCAAAAAAAAGTCCAATTAAAAATGGGCAAAGGATCTGAATAGACATTTTTCCAAAAAAGATGTACAGATGGCTAACAAACACATGAAAAGATGCTCAACATCATCGATCATCAGGGAAATGCAAATCAAAAATGTCTTTTTTCAGAGAAACCATCAGATCACTACTTGTAGGGTCAAGTCAACTCATACTCAAAGGCCAATGGTACTGGTCAAGAGAAACAAATATTATTACTAGTCAAGAGAAACAAGTATTTGGAGCCCAGCAAGTCAAGGATTCAGCATGATTGTCCTTTGTTCTCATGTTTGAATTGTAGTACTAGGACTTCTACTCTAACCTTCAACTGCTGTCATGTTTTCCTCTTCCATAAGTAGTCCCTGTCTTCTCCCTTGAGTCTGAATCTTGTCCTGATTTTCTGTTTGGTACCTTTATTACTTCAGGCCTGACTTTCTCTCTACCACTAAGGCCCCACTGATATCAGTAGTTTGATTATCAGAACTTCTTTCTACCCATTCACTGAATATTTATTTAGTATCCTCAGTGCCACACACTTTCCTAAATACTAATTTACAGTGGTGAATAAAATAAACCATAATATCTTGGCCCATCTCATGTCAGCCTTATTCCTTTTGCCACTAAGATTGATTGGTTACATCAGTAATTGTTATTATAGGCTAATTAGCAATTGTAATAGTTGCATGATATAATCACGCACAACACTCAAATGCACAAATGCATGCACACACACACACACACAAACATACACAATAACTAGGAAATACCTGCACTACCATTTCAATATTCATTTAGGTTTTGATTTATAATAGCCTTGAACATGCTAACATTTAGGTTTGCCTATATGAGAATGCCAGTAGGTTGATAAGTATTAATTACATATTTTCTAAACCTAAACTCAGCCTTTCATTTTATTCAGCCCTAAAGTGTTCATAGAATCACTAGCTTGGTGGTCATTTTTGCCAGAAGTTCAGCAATATATACATTTTAGAATTTTTGTCACTGAATATATTTGGTTAAATTAAAATAATGAATTACTTAAACAAAAATTGAGAATTTCTATGAGTCCATATAAGGAAATCATGTGTATTATAATCTTCTGCAGCTGAATATATATGTATATAACATATATATATGTATATAACACATGTATAACATATAACATACATATGTATGTGTATATACATATATATATATATACATATATATATATATAACAAGGATTAGCAAACAGCTCAAACCCACGTACCAAATATTATACTTGGTGTGTTTGGCATAGCCTTTGAGCTAAATATAATTTTTATAGTTTTATAAAGTTGCAAAAGAAATTTTAAAAAATATGTCATTAGGACCATGCATGGCTTACAAAATCTAAAATATTTACTCTTTCATTTTACAGAAAAAGTGTGCCAACTCCTGATGGAGACTTTGAATCAACACTCTTGCTCAACAATTCAGGTACCTTGCATATACAAGTGATTGTGTATCCAAGATGCTGTTAAAATCTAAATCATAAACGTTAGTTTGTGTCTAAAAACTTAAAAATGCAAATTTACTAGAAAGAGTGAAATGGAGGATAATTCTCTTATTTTCTTTACTGATATTTTTAACACATAAGAATGCTCATTCTGATATCTGTGGATTTTTGGGTCTAGCTGAACTGAAGACTTATGGACACTTACAGAAAATAATTTATCCTCTGAATTGTTGAGGGATTTCAAAAGCTGTTCATTTTTCTTGGAAAATTTTGACATGGTAACTTGGTCTAATTAGAGCCTATTCATATCATGTCATTCCTTTTATCTTCATTTATACAATATTGATAGTTTAAATATTTTAATGACTATTTCAGTTATTTATTTTTGTGGCTCACAGAATGTGGCTAAGGGCCTAGAGAATCATTAATAATGGAAGGGACTCCCTTGTCTTTGTTGAGCTTCCTACGTCAACCTGGCAAAAGCATAATACAACATATGGGTCTCACCACAGGCATTTAAATTCAACCTACTCAGTTTTCTGACACAGCCAGAAGTAGTAGGGAATTCCAAAATTCTACAGACCTTGATGGAAAATATATTCTCATGAGATTACTAAAACACAAATCTTCATATTCATTACTAACATGCCAACCACTATCAATTACTGTTCAGCATCCTGAGGGAAAAAAGTGCAAGTAAGTCATAACGAATGACTCCGTACTAAAGTTGATAGAATCTGTGGAAGATCTCTGGTCCCCAGTATTGGGGCCAAATGTCAATATGCATGGTCCCTCCATGTGTAGAAAGTAGCCTAACAGTAACTGTTCAGTCTGGGATTGTTTTGAAAAATATGTGAGATTAACTTTCCAATTTTAATAATTATACTATGGTTATGTAATGAGAAAAAATGAAAGAAAATCTACACATGAAAATGTCTATGAAAGAATGATATTGTGGGGCACCTGGGTGGCTCAGTCATTTAAGCATCCAGCTTTAGCTCAGGTCATGATCTCACGGTTCATGAGTTTGAGCCCTGCAGCGAACTTTCTACTGTCAGCTAGAGCCCGCTTAGGTTTCAGATCCTCTGCCCCTCTCTGTCTCTGCCCCTCCATTGCCCTCTCTCTCTCTCTCAAAAGTAAATAAACATTTAAAAAAAAGAATGATATTGTTTTTATGAGTACATTCTGAAATGTTTAGTGGTATAGAGGTATCATGTCTGTAGCTTATTCTCAAATATTTCAGAAAAATATAAATATTCACACATTCACATATACAGGTACATGTGTTATATATTATGTGTGTGTATTCATCCACTATTTTGAATTCTCAATGCTATAGTTTGTACCCATCATCATGATCCATATAGACCCAACATGGCCTTACCATGTTTCTTACCTTTAGAGAGCTTCCTTCCCAACTCTAGGCCCCTGGCTTCACTTTCCTTAGAATATTTACTTTAGAAAACTTGTAATTGTAAATTCTTTCTTGCCCCTTAGGAACGTAAATATTTTCTTGGCTTTTGCCAGTTTTACAACCCAACAACATCTTTCTCAGGGATCTAGGAGTCACCCCTTTGAAATGTAATCATGAGGAAAGATAGTGTCCCTATAGTCCCATCTTTGAGGGAGAGTAGGAGGCTAATTTAGATAAGTACCAATTAGCAAACATAGATGGACTAATCACATTGGCCAGCCTCCCCTGTAATGCCCTCCAGTACTTACCTATTAGATCACTCCAAAGTTAAAAAATCCTCCCACATTTTGTTTTAGTAGGATTGAGTTCAGTCTCTCTACTCCATTGCAATAGCCTTGAATGGTGTTTATTTATTTATTTATTTATTTATTTATTGCCTATTTAATTACATCAGTGTAATTGTCTTTGATCACACACACACACACACACACACAGTGAAAAAAATGATTAAATGAATACAGTAACATTAACTTTGGGGAAAACCGGAGTGAAGGGCAACCAGGAACTCTATTATTTTGCAACTTTAGACTTTCTCAATTTTTCAAAATAAAAAGCTAAATAATCATATAAACATATATATATATATGCATTCTATAATATCTAGCAAACTATTTGAATAATACTACTAACTACTATTAATACTAAAGGTATTTGAATAATACTACTGAATTCCAAAAGCACACTCAGGATACATGTCACACCAGGTTGACATGTATCTGTGAACACAATAAATTGTTAAGAAAAGCATTGGGGAATAATTATGGTATGGCATCACACATAAATAGCCATGCTCAAGAGGCTGGAAGCAAATTTTGCTCTTTTGTACAAACGTAAAATTTCTTTCAACTTGAAGACCAATTAGCAATGTAAACTATTTAAAATATTTTACATGATATTCAAAGGCAGAGATCAAAGGACTGTGGAGACTTGGAGTTACTCTAATCCTACCAATTATGTAGTCCAGTCTCACACTCAAACAGTAATTTGTTCCATGACATCCTAGGAAGTGACTGTCTTGTTCCTGCATAATTACTCCTAATACCAGGGATCTTGCCCATTCCAATTTTGGATGTTTTTAATATTAAAAAGAAATCTTACCTTATCATAATTTTTACTCATTAGTCTTTGCTCCATCCTCTGGAAAACTTGAAATTATTTCATATGTATGTCTTTTAAATATTTAAAACAGCTTTCATTCATCTTCTCGAGCTAAATATTTCAACCAGTTTTCCTTTAACCACCCCGATCTCTATTTTGCTGCTATTTTTTTAAATGTAGAATACAATATTCAAATTAAATCAAACAGTTGAGACATGGTCAGATGAACACTGAATACTGGAGGTGGCCAAATGATGGTAGTCACATAATCCAGCTGCTAGAGGTAATAGTGACAGCAACACAAGAGGAAGAGTCAGATGTCTCGCATGGGTCATGATGATGGAGTAAGCTATGGGATCTGTGGTTCAGAACAAAAGACAGGTATCATATGATTTAATGCACCTGTGGAATTTGATAAACATAACAGATGAACACAGGGAAAGGGAAGGAAAAATAGAATAAAAACAGAGAGGGAGGAAAACCACAACAGACTCTTAAATACAGAGAACAGAGGGTTGATAGGAGGTGTTAAAAGGGTGACGGGCATTAAGGAGGGCGCATTTCAAGTCAAGCACTGGGTGTCGTATGTAAGAGATGAATCATTGGGTTCTACTCCTGAAGCCAGGACTACACTGTCAGTTGACTAACTTGAGAATAAAAAAAAATCAAAAAACAAAACAGTGGTTGTGGTGTCTTCACCAAACTCATTCTCTGAAGCAATTCTGTGGTTCTCACTTTCCCCTCACCTCCTTTGTCCCTTTCCGTTTTACAAAACTCATGCCCCAACCTCTTTAGCCAGTCTTCCAGTCAATTCCTTTGCTGCTTAAACCAGGCAGAGCCAGTTTCATTTACTTAATTCTAAGAACCTTAGTGATGTCAAAGTTTCTTTTCAACTAATCACCTGATTATTGAACGTTTATTCTATGAATGCTATGTACTGGGCCAAATGCCACACATACAAGTGAAACATGGTCCTGGTCAAACTGTCACAATCTCCCTTGAAACCAACAGCATGGTTATCATTTATGGATTTATTTAAATATCTCAAGTTTGCTTCTAGTTCCATCGCTTGTGTTGGAAAGTTTTTAGTAAAAACACCTGTGCTCCCTGACAGTCAGACCTCCAACTGGAAACATTGTCTTCTTGTCCTGAGTGTGTGTGATGAAGGCAGAGAGTATCAGTAGTCCTAATGTAAGTCTACATGGGTGGATGGTCAACACAGAAAGAAACCAGGCCTAGTAAATTCTGGGGTCTGAGCTAAGAATCTTATCACAGGAAGAGAGTAATCATAGACTCTGTTAGCAAGCTGAGATCAGAATTGGGGAGAAAAAAGTGATATGCAGTGGAGCAAACACCTGACCTAATTCTAGGAATTAATTCCAGGCCATTTTGTCGCTTAACCAAAGGCTAGAGTCAAGTTTTTGAGTTTTGTGACTTGACTCATATCTTTGGTCCCAATTTTTGGATAGCGCTGCTATGTTGAAAGAGCCTAGACCTTCTGAAAAAGTTCTGATTCTAATGAATGGCACTTGCATTCCACCAATGGTCCTTAAAGTAGATCTAAACTGAGTGGTCATGTATTAAACTTCATCTTAATTCAAGGAGCATGTCCTAATTCTAGTGTATTGAAATGAGGCCACAAGATCTGTGTTTATCTTATTTGAATTCTCCTTGGTTTTCTGGAATTCTATCTTATTTTAATTTTATTCCAGTTTAAAATGTGCATTTCTTAAACTGTTTTCCATTTTTGAGCAAAACAACACAGCCATTTGAGTTTGAGCTATTTAAGGAGGTGTAAATAGTAGCACTGGCCTCAAAATAAAAATATTAGTTATTTTCTTCCATTAAATTTTAAATAAGTAGAATCTATCTAATATGCTATTGAGTTTAGCTGATTAACCACTCTTAATTTAATGTCTTCAATATAGCCTAGCTTTGGGAGAACAAAACAGACTTTGAAATCAGACTAACCTACCTCAGAAACTTGTTTGCTGTGAGGCTTAGGGAGGAAGTAAATGAACTTCTCTGGACTTCAGGTTCTCACTTGTTTATTAAAATTATTTATGCCGCCTCATAGTGGAGTTGAAGGTAATAGATACAATAATGAAAAAAATCAGTCCTATAACGGAGACTGGAAAAGGGTAGAAGAGTACGAAATAAAGTTAATTCCCTTTGTATCACCCTTCCTCTGCCTTTCTCTCTCGTTTTTTTCCTTTTTTATCCATTTCAATCCCTACCTATTCTTTCCAGGGTAGCTTCCTAACTATAATTCACACTTGTGAGGGGGCAAGCAGTGAGTATAGAAGTCATGGTGTTGTTTAAAGAATTGCAGTAGGGGCACCAGGGTGGCTCAGTGGGTTAAGTGTCTGACTTTAGCTCAGGTCATGGTCTCGCAGTCTGCGGGTTCAAGCCCTGCATCGGGCTCTGTGCTGTTAGCTCAGAGCCTGGAGCCTGCTTCAGATTCTGTGTGTGTGTGTCTCTCTCTCTCTCAATCTGCCCCTCCCCCACTCTCTCCCCCCTCTCTCTCAAAAATAAAAAAAGCATTTTTTAAAAAGGTGGATTCTGTCACCCTGCTTGCTCAAGAATTGCAGTAGAATTGATATATTTAATCATTTCTATGAAGTGGCAACAAATTTATTAACAACATACATGAGTATATGTAAGCAAGTTTTCACAACTAAAAAGTAATACATATAAGATTTTCTTGTAATCAAATTTCTGACATTTCCATTAATTTCATTTAACTTTCTGTTTTTTGGTATTTATTTTGTTTCTTGCTAGTTATCAAAAGTTGAAAAATATTGGGCAGGGAAACTTAAAACTGAGAGATTTTGTTAACATTTGTTTTCATTTTTTTTATGTCTTGTTGAATGGGAAAACTCACATTATTTGACTTTTGTGTAAGTGTGCTTGCTACTCAATGGTCCATGGATACATAATTTAATAGCCAATGGTATGATTCTACAAACGCTGACTTGTCATAAAGTCCTCCTACACTGAAATATTTTCCAATTTCTGAAATATGTCTACAGACTCCAGATTCTACTTTTCAAATTGCATTTCATTTAATGGACAATGTATTTACCAAATATTAAGAACATTGCTTGCCATGCTATTTATTTTCCTCTGTAGCATTTACCTTCTCATTCCTGAGCAGAGAATCTCAAGAGTGTCTAAACTGAACGCACACCATTAACCTGATCCCAAATGCAATGCATTCAGATCTACTCTTTTTCTATGCTTCCTTAGGATCTCATTACTGAACAGATCTTCATTTCAGTGAAAAGACATGTACTTTCCCTATGCTCCATGTATATAATTTTTTGCTGTCATTCTTCTTACTTTCAACCAATAATCAAAATATCTCAACTCTATCAAAAGAGTCTCTTGAATCCCATTACATTTTCCCATCCTTACTGCCTTCATTCGAGCTTTTTCGACTTTCATATTAACTCTTACAATATCCTCCTACCTCACCTCTTTTTCTCAAGTTTCCAAGCCCATGTCCTTTCTTCCATGAGTAGTGAAAATAGAAAGTCAAGGATTAGTTCCTGAAGCCCTTGAGGACCCTGTACACATTATTCTTTAAGCAATGGAGAATGTTAAAAGAAGGCAAATGGGGGGCGCCTGGGTGGCGCAGTCGGTTAAGCGTCCGACTTCAGCCCGGTCACGATCTCGCGGTCCGTGAGTTCGAGCCCCGCGTCGGGCTCTGGGCTGATGGCTCAGAGCCTGGAGCCTGCTTCTGATTCTGTGTCTCCCTCTCTCTCTGCCCCTCCCCCGTTCATGCTCTGTCTCTCTCTGTCCCCCAAAAAATAAATAAACGTTGAAAAAAAATTTAAAAAAAAAAAAAAAAAAGAAGGCAAATGGTTTACATTATGTTGCTGTTCCCATAATAGAGAATATTTCCTTAAGTATTATTGATTCTATCTATTCTAGCTTTTTTACAATGAGAGTGAGAGTGGCTGGATAATTTCCAAGGCATTTTATGACATGTCAGTCATATCTATAAGCACAAAAATTAATCATCAAAAGGGAAATTGGAAGGAAAATACTACTAAATTTTAAAACTGATTTCATACCTAAATCCATATCTCTATATATTTTGCATAACTACAACTCTTATCAAAACCTCTATACAGTGGTGCAGTGAGCATTTTATAGAGTAATAACTTAGCACATTACAGTGCTATGTATGCTGTTTTTTATTTTAATAAATTCTTTTAAGTTTTTTTAATTTATTTATTTTGAGAGAGACAGAGGCAGCGTGAGCAAAGGTGGGGCAGAGAGAAAGGGAGAGAGAGAATCTCAGTCAGGCTCCTCACTGTCAGCACAGAGCCAGATGCGGGGCTTAAACCCACAAAACCATGAGATCATGACCTGAGCCGAAACTGAGAGTCAGACGCTTAAACGACTGAGCCACCCAGGTGCCCTACTTTTTTAAGACTAAGATATGCCTACACGTATAAACTCTTCAAAAATATCAAACAACAAATATTATTTAATAAATTACCAAAAAACATGAATTCTGAAAAAAATGACTATGAAGATTAGGCCCAAATGAAGTAATTTTTCACGAAATATTGTAATAATATGTCTGGTGGGTAATAAATTGAACAAACTTTAAAGGTGTTTGAATCAGGGGCCCCTGGGTGGCTCAGTCAATTGAGCTTCCAACTTTAGCTCAGGTCATGATCTCGTGGTTTGTGAGTTTGAGCCCCACGTTGGGCTCTGTGCTGACAGCTCAAAGCCTGGAGCCTGCTTTGGATTCTGTGTCTTCCTCTCTCTCTGCCCCTCCTCTGCATATGCTCTGTCTATCTGTCTCTCTCTTCTCTCTCTCTCTCTCTCTCTCTCTCAAAAATAAATAAAACAGTAAAAATAATAATAATAAAATAAAGCTGTTTGAATCAAGGAGATATGCAGAGAGATGTGTATGAAAGGTAGGGAAATATATAAAATTAGACAATTATGTCGTGTTTAGATCTTTAACATCTAAGAACATAAGGGAAAAGTCACAGGGCAGCACATGAACAATTAAACAGAAAAGAAATAGACAATGTCACTAGCTACACAGGTATAAATTCGGACAGTTTTCAGCTATGGGGAAATATAAGGGTCATTAAGAAAGTTTGGTCAATGGCAATCTAAGCCTCACAATGATTGATTAGCTATCTTGATAATTAATAGATGATTTAGGTATAGTTTACTTCAGTCAGTGAATCATATACAATGATAAAAATTAATACACAATTAGATTTGGTTTTTATAAATCATTTTGATGATTCTCATGTCACCATAAAAAAAAAATCTGATGGAGAAGTTAAAAAAAATTATCCTCCAAAGCAAACTTATTGTTGTTAAAATGTATTATTAAATGTACATTTAAATTATTATTTTTAAAATGATAAATTAAAAGGGAACATATAAAATATTTAAGTCGATTTTTTTTTAATTTTTTTTTTTCAACGTTTATTTTTTTTGTGACAGAGAGAGACAGAGCATGAACGGGGGAGGGGCAGAGAGAGAAGGAGACACAGAATCGGAAACAGGCTCCAGGCTCTGAGCCATCATGAGCCATCAGCCCAGAGCCTGACGCAGGGCTCGAACCCACGGACCGCGAGATCGTGACCTGGCTGAAGTCGGAGGCTTAACCGACTGCACCACCCAGGCGCCCCTATTTAAGTCGATTTTGGCACAAAACCAGTAATTCCTCTTCTGGGTATACACCCAAAGGAAATGAAATTGCTATCTTAAAGAGATATCTGCACCCCCATATTGATTGCAGCATTAGTTACAATAACCCAAACATGGAAACAACTTACATGTCCACTGAGGGATGAGTGGATTAAAAAAGGTAGTGTATATACACAATGGAATATTATTCAGCCACAGTAATGTAGAGAATCCTACAACATGGATGAAGCTTGAGGGCATTATGCTAAGTGAATACAGAAAGACAAATACTATGTGACTTAACTTGTATGTGGAATCTAAAAATTGAAAGAAAGAAAAAAGAAAGAAAGAAAGAAAGAAAGAAAGAAAGAAAGAAAGAAAGAAAGAAAGAAAGAAAGAAAGAAAAGCAAGCTCATAGAAACAGGGAACAAATGAGTGGTTACCAGAGGTAAGAGGTGGGGGGTGTGGAAAGGAGTGAAGATGGTCAAATGGAACAAACTTCTAGTTATAAGATAAAAAGGCTGTGGGGATGTAAAATACAGCATGGCCAATATAGTTAACAACACTGTCTTGTATATTGAAAGTTGGTAAGAGAAAATGTCTTTAAAGTTTTTATCACAAGAAAAAGAATTCTGACTATGTGAGGTGATGGCTGTTAACTAAACTTATTATGGTGATCATTACACAATATATACAACATGAAATCATTATGCTGTTATCACTAAAATTATATGATGTTATATGTCAATTATATCTCAATAAAACTGGAAAAGTAAATAAGAACACTATTCATAAGAACAAAAACCTATAATCAGGGTTTTAGTCTTTGTTCATACCCAAGCTTTTGAGTTAGTTCATAGTCCCTGTAAACTACGTATCAGAGGACGTTCTGCTCACCTTAACTGAAGCTTAAATCCAAAACCAAAACCATATTCTGATTTTTTCAAGGCTGGCTTCAGAAATAAATAATAAAATATATTTAAAGCATTCTTATCTACAATGATTTCTAAACTATTCTGTTTATCTTTTTTACAGCCATTGTTAACTGCTATCTCCTCTTGTTTTCTAGCTCAAAATATTTTAGATAGCTTGGAGAAATGTGTATTTGTCCAAACTGGTTTTGTTTCATTTTGTTTTGTTTTTTTCTAAACAAGAATCTCTCTGCTCTCAGTGCTTTACAAGTTTCTAAGAGATCATTTTAAGTGACAGTGGAAAACAATGTTTACATATTAAGAAAAAAAACTGTTGGCAACATTTTTAATGCACTGTACTTATAAGCCAAGATATATTAGAGCTCTTTATGGACAAAATGTG
The DNA here is from genome assembly GCF_018350155.1 of Leopardus geoffroyi. Classification (NCBI taxonomy): domain Eukaryota; kingdom Metazoa; phylum Chordata; class Mammalia; order Carnivora; family Felidae; genus Leopardus; species Leopardus geoffroyi. The sequence goes on from NC_059327.1 coordinate 169,070,792, forward strand.
TTAAGACACAGAGTGAAATCTACTTACAGGGAAAATAGAAAGGCCCTGATCTCATTCCCGTTTTTAGTATCTAGTGTTGACACGCCTACATTTACAGTTGGCTGAAATTGCCCGTAGTTGGCAAAATTACCATGCCTGCCTCTGAAAGTACAAAACCATCAAATTAACAATAGAATGAACTTCTGACCCCCAAAAGTCATGGTAATAGCTGAAGAACTGTGCAAGGCTTTGCTAGTCTAAGTAGTGAGAGTCACCATTTCATAGTTCAATGTACACAAATGTTCACATGGGGTGAATTTTTTAATATAAAAAGTTGGGCTGCCATGTTTTTTTCTATTTAAATAATATGAATGATTATCCTCTGGTATCATGAAATAAAGTGGTTATTACATTTTTTAGGTGATCTTTTCATGCCAATGATCTTTTCATGGCTTCCTAAAGTTTCCAGCTCATAGATCATTTTGTTTACTAGCCCCTTTTTGATAGACTATTTTTTGCTATCACATACAATGCTACCAATTATATTTTCAACTTAAAATTTTTTATTGAAGCATCATTGACATATAATGTCATATTAGTTTCAGGTGTGCAACATATTGATTCAACAATTCTATATATTGGTCAGTGTTCACCACAAGTGTCGTCACCCTTTGTCACCAAACAGTATCACTACAGTACTATTGACTATAGTCCCTATGCTGTACTTTGCATCTCTGTGACTTATTTACTTTATAACTGGAAGTTTGTACCTCTCAATCCTCTTTATTGTTTTCACACCACCCCCCGGTCACCTCCCCTGAATTTACTCAGCCACAAAAAAAGAATGAATGAGATCTTTCCCTTTACAACAACATGGATGGACCTAAAGGCTATTCTGCTAAAAAATAAGGCAGATAGAGAAAGACAAATATCACCTCATTTTAATCATAAATGAAATCTAACAGACAAAAGAAATAAGCCAACTTAAATATTTTTCACATTAAAATTGTTATGAAACAGAAGTCTAGAAGAGGAATTTAGGGGCAAAGGCTATGCATGTTTTAAAAGAATCCTTATAGGCACTGCTTTTGCTTTCTGAAAACCTGCACAAATTTATACTTTCATTAAAAATTGGTTGGGGCGCCTGGGTGGCGCAGTCGGTTGAGCGTCCGACTTCAGCCAGGTCATGATCTCGCGGTCCGCAGTCCGTGAGTTCGAGCCCCGCGTCGGGCTCTGGGCCGATGGCTCAGAGCCTGGAGCCTGTTTCCGATTCTGTGTCTCCCTTTCTCTCTGCCCCTCCCCCGTTCATGCTCGGTCTCTCTCTGTCCCAAAAATAAATAAACGTTGAAAAAAAATTAAAAAAAAAAAAAAAAATTGGTATGAGTGCATATTTTTTTACTCTCTTACACAATATATTAGTAACTTATCTATTAGTACCCATGAGACATAAAGTATTTTGTTAGTGTTTCAAGTTGTGTGTCTTTAATTATTACGTAGGTTGAATATTCTTCTATTCACTTATTGAATTTCACTATGTCATTTTCTGGGATTATCGTCACATATAATTTGTCTATGACTTCTATTAATTTATTTGCTTTAAACATATTTTTTTCAGGAACTAATTTTGGTGTTATGCTTATTAGTAAATTTCAAAGGATGGAAAGTAAGTAATGATATTTTCACATTGTCATCATTAAATAGAAATTTCTATAATTGTTATTGAAATTTTAATTGTTTTTGTTTTCCAAATACTGAACCTCCAAATACTGAACCTATCAGTTTGCTTAAGTATCAAACCTTTTTTAATTTCTTCATGGAATGCTCTCAATAATAAATAAATGTTAAAAAAAAATTTAAGCGCTCAATAATAGGTAAATGTTAAAAAAATTTAATAAAAAAAAAGGGGGGGCGCCTGGGTGGCTCTGTCGGTTAAGCATCTGACTTTGGCTCAGGTCATGATCTCACAGTTCGTGAGTTCAAGCCCCGCATAGGGCTGTGTGCTGACAGCTTGGAGCCTGGAGCCTGCTTCGGATTCTGTGTCTCCCCCGTCTCTCAGCCCCTCCCCTGCTCATGCTCTGTCTCTCTCTGTCTCCCAATAATAAATAAATGTTAATTTTTTTTTAATTTCTTTGTGGAATGTAACTTTTAGATTAGCTGTAACATAATTTTAAAATGTGATAATGCCCCCTCACTATTCCTTTTCCATGTCATGGAAGTATTAACAAATACAATTTGACAAGAAAAGGAAATAAAAGGTATACAGATTGGGAAAGAAAAAAATAAAACTATCTTTGTAAATGACACTATCACCTATGTAAATAACTGGAATAATTGACAAAAGAATCTCCTGGAACTAATAAGCAATGTAGCAAGGTTGCAGGATACAAGGTTAATATATAAAAGTCAATCACCTTCTTATACACCAAAAATGAATGAGTGAAATTTGAATTTAAAACACAATATCATTTACATTACACTCCCCAAATAATATACATAAGTATTAATCTAATAAAATCTATACAAGATCTATATGAGGAAAAGAGTAAAACTTTGATGAATAAAATCAAAGAAGTAAATAAATGGAGATGTATTCCATATTTATGGATAGGAAAATTCAATCATGTCAAGATGTCAATTCTTCCCAACTGTATCGATAGATTCCAAGCAATCACAATTGAAATCTCAGGAAGTTATTTGGTAGATATAAACACATTGATTCTAAAATGCATATGGAAAGAGGAAAAGATCAGAGTAGCCAATACAATATTGAAAGAGGAAAACAAAGTTGGAGGACTGGATTACCCAACTTCAAGATTTACTGTAAAGCTACCACAATCAAGACATAGTATTGAAGAGAAAACAAATAAATCAATACAACAGAATAGAGAACCCAGAAATAAATTCACATAAATGCAATCAACTGATCTTTGACAAAGGAACAAAGGCACTACAATGGAACAAAGATAGTCTTCTTAAATTCTGCTGAACCAACTGGGCATCCATATGCAAAATAGGAATCTAGATGCAGAATTTACACCCTGTTCAAAAATTAACTTAAAAATGATCACAGACCCATATGTAAAAAGAAAAGACATAAAGTTACTTGAAGGGACGCCTGGGTGGCGCAGTCGGTTAAGCGCCCGACTTCAGCCAGGTCACGATCTCGTTGTCTGTGAGTTCGAGCCCCGCATCAGGCTCTGGGCTGATGGCTCAGAGCCTGGAGCCTGTTTCTGATTCTGTGTCTCCCTCTCTCTCTGCCCCTCCCCCGTTCATGTTCTGTCTCTCTCTGTCCCAAAAATAAATAAACGTTGAAAAAAAAAATTAAAAAAAAAAAAAAAAGTTACTTGAAGATAACATAGGAGAAAACTTAGATGACCTTGGGTATGAGGATGACTTTTTTAGATATAATGCCAAAAGCATGAACCATGAGAGAATTAATTGATAATTCTTACTTCATTAAAATTAAAATCTGCTCTGTGAAAGATATATACTGAGAGAAAACACTGGCAAAACACACTTCTGATAAAAGACTATTATCCAAAATATATAAAAGACCTTTTAAAACTCAACAAGGAGGGGCGCCTGGGTGACTCAGTGGGTTAAGCATCCGACTTCTGCCCAGGTCTTGATCTCACAGTTTGTGAGTTCCAGCCCTGAGGGCTCTGTGTTGACAGCTCAGACCCTGGAGCCTGCTTCAGATTCTGTGTCTCCCTCCGTCTCTGCTCCTCTCCCACTTACAATCTCTCTCTCTCTCTCTCTCAAAATAAATAAACATTAAAAAATTAAAAAAGATATAAAACTCAACAATAAGGAAACAAATAACCTGATTTAAAAATATGGGTTAAAGATCTTACCAAGACACCTCACCAAAGAAGATATGCAGATAGTGAATAAGCATATGAAAAGATGCTTCAATGCAAATTTCAGCAGGGAAATGCTCAAAACCACACTGAGATACTGGAACACATCTATTAGAATGGATCACTAACAACACCAAATGCTGGTCAGGATGCAGAGCAAAGGAACTCCTGTTTATTGTCGGTGGGAATGCAAAATAGCCACTTTGGAAGAGAGTTTCACATTTTTTTTTTAAACTGTGTAAACTCTCTTACCATGTAATCCTGCAATCACACTTCTTGGTATTCACTCAAAGGAGTTAAACTCTTAAGTTCACACAAAACCTGTGTATGGATGTTTGTGGTAGCCTTATTCAAATTGTCAAAACTTGGAAGCAGCCAAGATGTCCTTCAGTAAATAAGTGAATAAATATACTGTGGGACATTCAGACAATGGAATATTAATCAGTGCTAAAAAGGAAATGAACCATCAATCCCTGACAAGACATGAAAGAATCTTAAACACATATTACTAAGGGAAAAAGTCAATCTCGAAAAGCTGCCTACTGTATGATTCCGTGACATCCTGGAAAAGGTAAAATTATGGAGATGATAAAAAGACCAGCAATTGTCAGATGTTGGAGAGAGGAGGAGGGATGAATAAGCAAAGCACAGAGGATTTTTAGGGTAATAAAAATACACTCTATGATACCATAATGATGGATACATGTCATTATACACTTGCATAAACTCATGGAATATATAATATCAACAGTGAACCCTAATATAGACTATGGACTTTAGGTGATTATGATGTGTCAATGTAGGTTCATCAGTTGTAACAAATGTACCACCTTAGTGGGGGGGTGTTGATAACAGGAAGGGGGGTGTTGATAACAGGAAGGGTGTTGATAATGTGTGTGCAGGGGCAAACAGTATATAGGGAATCTCTGTACCTTTCCCTTTAGCTTTGCTATGAATTTAAAATTGCTTTAAAAATACAGTGTTTAAGGGTGCCTAGGTGGCTCAGTCGGTTAAGCATCTGACTCTTAATTTTGGCTCAGGTCATGATCTCACAGTTCGTTGGGAATCGCTTCGGATTCTCTGTTTCCCTCTCTCTCTGGATCTCTTTCTCTCTCTCTCTAATAAATAAATAAACATTTAAAAACACTATTTTTAATAAAAATATAGTGCTTAAATTTTTTAAAATATTTATTTATTTTTGAGACAGAGACAAAGACAGACAGAGAGTGAGGGGGAGAGGGCAGATAGAGAGGGAGACACAGAATCTGAAGCAGGCCCCAGGCTCTGAGCTGTCAGCACGGAGCCCAATGCTGAGCCCGATGTGGTGCTTAAACTCACAAACTGTGAGATCATGACCTGAGCTGAAGTCGGGCACTTAACCAACTGAGCCACCCAAGCTCCCCCCAAAATATAGTGTTTAAATAGATAAAAAATAAAATAGAAAAATATCATTTTAATAATGAATTTTCATCATTTAATATTCACTTTCTCCTTCTGTAATTCTACTTTGGTGTAAATATATCTCCCTCTTCTTTCCTTCTTTTGTCAGTGTCTTAGTCTGTTTGGGCTGCTGTAAGAAAATATCATAGATGGGTGGCTTATAAACAACAAAAACAGATTTCCCACAGTTCTCGAGGCTGGGAAGTCCAAGATTAAGGAATAGGCACATTCGGTGTCTAGTAAAAGTCTGCTTTCTAATTCACAGGTAGCTGCCTTCTTGTTGTGTCCTCATATGGTGGAAGGAATAAGGGCATTCTGTGGGATCACTTTTATAAGGGCGTTAATCCCACTCATGAGGGCTTTACCCTCATGACCTAATCTCCTCTGAAAGGGCTCACCTCCAAATACCATCACACTGGAGATTAAGCTTCAACGTATGAATTTTAGGGAAACACAAATATTCAGGTTGTGGCATGTGTCCTATCTATTTTATTTTACATTGCATAATTTGATATCACTCTTTGAGCTAGTTGCAAGGAATGTGATTCAAGCCTAAGTCAATATTGTCCACATTGCTTTATGAAATGATGGGCATCTGACCTCTTCTGCTCCTATCACAATTCTCTCAAACATAGTCATTCACCCACATACGTAAGTAATGAGGCACAGGAGCCATCATGGGACCCTAAGTGGAGCATCCTTCCAAGAATGAAGCCAACACTGAAGAAGGAGGGTTGAGAAATGGACCACAATTAGTGAGGTCCTGGACATGCTAAGTTTTTGAACCAGCCCAGTTTAGGAACTACATTTTGGTTACAAAGAATGCATTCCTTTTTTTTTTTTTTTAAATACAGTTTGATCAGCGTTTTTCATTGCAAAGAAAGCATACAGATAATGACATATGAAGAAGGTAATGGGAAAAGCATAAATTACAAACAACATTTTGCCGCAAATTACGACTCCCCCATTTTCTAGATGAGCAACAGTTTCAAGATATTTAACTTCTCTCTCAGTTTCAGTTGACTCGTTACAAAATAGAAATAACCCAATTACAAAGCATTTAGTACAGACAGAATTGACAGGATGGGATTAGATGGGATAAAAATTAATATGTTCCTGAGCGATTCAACTTTGATAAAAGTGTGTTACAATGGCCTTAAACGTATTGGCTCAAAGGAAGGATATGACTAAAGGGTCTAGTACATTTATTTGAACACTATTCTGCTTAAAGAGCTCCAGGAAGTGGCACCTTGATGGTTCAGTCAGTTAAGCGTCGGAATTCCGCTCAGGTCATGATCTCCTGTCTTGCGAGTTTGAACCCTGAGTAGGGCTTTCTGCTGTTAGCATAGAGCCCACTGCAAATCTTCTGTTCCCTTCTCTCTCTGCCCCTCCCCTGCTCATGCTGTCTCTCTCAAAATTAAATAAACACTAATAATAATGATAATAATAATAATAATAATAATAATAAAGAACTCCAGGAAAAGAAGTTAGAAAGCCTAAAGGTAATTAGGCATAGAGATTAGGGTCTGTGTTAGGAAATTCACCGCAGGAACAGGAATGAAAATGGACTTGCTGGAAGAATATTTCAAAGACCAGAAAAAAAAAACAATTGATCCTCTAGTTCAGCAGAATAAAGAAATATATTGGCTTAGTTCTACTGAACACTGACATTCTAAATGGCTGTTTTATAAGAAAATAATAAGTTTGGTTTATGGTTCAGCAAGAAATTAATATTTGAGTTATACTAGGTTTCAGAATTTTGTAAATCTGTGCTTTTCTACCTGGCTTGTAGTTCACAGTTCAGTTAAAGACCTTGCTGAAACATATGATGCTTTGCTGCACAGCCAAGAGCTACAGAATAGAATAATATATTACAGTGAAATAGTAGATTTGTATTTGGTAGAACAGTGCAGAGGAGTGTAGAGTAGTTGAGATCAGGTTGAGAGTAAAATAAATCAGACAGCATGAATTTGAAAGAAACGCTAACCTAAAAATAGTCATAGGTTTTGCCATGTTTATATATGCTAGGGGAAAAAAAAAAGCAATACTTCAGACTGAAGTTTTTCTCCAACCAGGAACCATGTTTACAAAGATAAAGGAAACTGAAGAGCTGGAAAATGTTTAATAGATATTATAAGAATAAAACCATAGGTTTCTTGGAAACCATGAATAGAGGGAACCATCGAATTATCTAGAATAATAACTCTATCTGTAATATTGATTTGGTTATTTTCATTTCAACTTTTCATTTCTCTAAAAATAGCTCCAATCTTGAGGTAGAATGTGGGTAGATCATGAAGTGCATTCACTTCAGAGAAATATAGATTTCTGCCCTGATGCTTCTGCTACGATTGCAAGCTGCTTATTCTCTATGTTGCTTTATTCCCTCTACAAACAAGAAAAAAAAAAAGATAATATCCCAGAGATGATTTACACGGTTGCTTTTTAACAGCAACTTATAAAACATAGGCTGTAAAGCATTTGGAAGATATCAGATTTGGAGCAAATGAATAATCATATGTGCTAAGATACCATGCTACAAAAGACAACTCGAATGTTCCAGGTGTTCACAACCGAAAAAAGGCTAATGACACCAGAGTAGCTATAATTCACAAAAAAGACAAAGATCTAAGTTCCGCAAGCCAGAGAAGGATGCAGTAAACATTGTAAGACTTTATTCATTATTAAAATATGCAAAAATTAAATAGCCAGGGCCTCAAGCTAAGAACCCTATTGCATATAAAATGGATTGCAAATTAGTTATTTAGTTTATGCTAGACTATCAGAAGAATTAATCTATAATTTACGTTAAAGAATTATTCATTTTAATTCTTCACCAGGATCTGTGTGAGCCAGATATGCAAATGAAGAAGAAAAAAAGTCGATTGTCAGTCCCAATATGTTTTACTACCTCGTTCCTTTTGTTTTCAGCTTTTTACATTTGCTCATCAACACAATCTCTACAATGCCTGTACTGAGCCAGTTCCTGAGCCACTTCTGATTAAGCCAAGAAATATAGCAGTGCTATAATCTGGGGGCCTATAAAATCAAGTCAGGTTCTCACTTTTTGGTCTATGTTGTTGCCTTGTTTAATATTTTACACAGTCCCTCCCTTGGTGGAGACTCCGTTTCAGCAAATTCATCTCTATTGATCACTTAACTTCATGTTAAAATCCGTGTTCATCCTATAAGCTTTTTTAGCTTCAAATATTATAAATTGAGTTAATCATATGCCTCAGTTCATGACACTTAATCACCACTGGTCACTGCAAGGCTTCTTGTTAGTTCAATTCATAATTTTTTTTAATCCATCATCTGCTTTCTCAACCTCTTTCCCAGCTACTAAGGGGTAGGTAGCAGCAGCTGCACAATGCAAGTAGGGAGAATGAATGAAATGCAAAAGTCTTTCTCCTATGTATTGTGATGACAATTAATGGCAAACTGCAGATGAAATAGGCAGGTGGTCTTAATGGTACAGACCCTTAAGGAATGAAGCTTGGGGGGGTCACTGCACCAAATAAGAAGTCATAATCATTTGAGGTGCTTCCTGAGGACAAAAGACATATGAAATTGCTAGCATAAAATGGAAATTATCAATACCAGCTACAGCCACATGATCACTTGCAGCAAAGAGGATTAGCAGTTATAGCTGCTTCTTCCTTTTGTGTGCTTGTGTTGTGCATACACATATGTGTGTGCATGTATATGAAAAAAGGCATTTGTATACGTGTGGGTATGCCGATTGTTATTCTTTTTATTTTTTACTCCTGTTTTTTTATCAAGGATAAAGATGTTGATGTGTTAATAGTGGTAAACCTTATATTTAGTATTTAACTGAGGAGATATCAAAGTTAGAAAACATCAAAGGGAGAGTATGACTTAGAAGAATGAACATTATCTCAAGATGAATAAAGTAAGAGTTTGTGTATCCTCTTTTGGGGGAGTAGATCAGCATGTTTTGGGTTTTACGAGGGACAGTTGTGTTGTGTTAGATTCAAATCCATTGTGTTTATTTAGAAGTTACATATGGCTAAAATGATGTGTGTGAATACCAAACAGACAAGGGGTGGACTGTGGTGGACTTTTCTCTGTGGCTTGGTTATGCTGGAAATTAAATTTTCAAGAATGTCCTTCCTGTATGTCTCTGGATTAAAAGTAGCCAAAAGAGAAACTCATGAGTGGTTTGGAATGCACAATAGCAATAATGACTGTAATCCTTAAAAGGCATTTGTCGAGTCCAGATGTGGTGACTAACAGATTCAGAGATGTGTGCTGATTTCCCATTCGTGGTCACTAAGCTCTCCTCCATGCTCACCCTTGTTCACAGATGCTGCCCTGAGAGCAGTCACCCGAGGCTCACTGCCATATACTTGGCTATGGATCCAGTCTATTGTTCACACACCATTCGAATTATAATTGTATAGTAGATGCCTATATAAACCTATAAGTCTCATGAACTACAAACTCTTTCCTATTAAATGAATGAAACAACAGATGCATTTTAAATTCTACTATTCCAATAGTCTAAGTTCTCATTAAGATTTTTCATGGAAAGCCTATGATTCTAGCCAGTTGAGTTGTCTAGCTCCACTTCTAAGCTGAGCCAGCGCTCTGATCATTTTGAGCCTCTGGTTTGGTTCAGAATTTGAACTCAAACCCTGGAAAATATTGCTTTATCTCATATTTAATTCTGTTTCTTCAGTTCTTGCTTGTCTCCTGATTTCTGACCTTGTTCATTGGTTCTTATCACACAACAAATACACTGCCGCTGATCCTGGGGCTGTGCCAATATTATTAGCCCGTGTCGTGTGGGACTTCTCTCTTTAACTAGGCTTGCATTTCTCAATGTGGTCCCAGGCCAGCAGCAACAGCAATACCTGGGAAGTTGTCAGAGACGGAAACGCATGTGTCTCATCCCAGACCTGCTAAGTTGGAATCTCTGGGGATGGAGCCCAGCCATCTGAATTGTAACAATCCCTTCAGGCGACTCTGAGACAATTAAGTTTTAGAACCATTGAACTAGAGTGTGCCATTTCCACTCTTCATTAACCATTCCTTCTACCTTGTTCCTAACTTCCTGTGTTCCTGTTAGCCAGCATTAGTGTTATTTGCCCAGAAAGCAGTCACTGTAATAGTATTAATCTACTTACTTAATTAACATTAGTTCTGTTAGGAAATAAATTAGGGAATTTTCTGCAGCCTATTTAATACCTACAATAAATTGTGAGATTAGTCCTTGTTTACATCCTTAATTACATTGTTGCTATGACAAAAACTGTCCAGTTTGTTTTTCACATTATTCCCTGTGGTCTTTATCTTGTTCTTTATTACTGGACTAAATACCTAATTGCTTCGCCTCTTAGAAACTTCTTTTGAATGCTTATGTAGAGCTTTTGCATTCTCTTGATTTGTACATTTCTTCAATTATGTGTTGGTAAGCATAATATGATAATCAGTCATTTGTTTATGAAGTTATTTATTGTTTATGTCCAAATCCATAGGTATTAAAGGTAGAAGCATAAATGAAAATCTGGTGTCTAGTGCTATTAAGTTCTTAAATTGCTCTTGTAATATGAATGTTTTTCACTTAAAATATATTTCGTAAAGTAAGTAAATACTGAGATACGAGCACAACATTTGTCGCGTAGTGATTAAACACACTGCTCTAACATTTTCCTTGCATTTCTTAGAGGGAAATTTAACAGTCTCATGGAAGACATATAATGGTGTTTTTGCTGCTGCACAATAGGGGATCCATTTTAAGCTTGAGACCAAGCAGAAAATGGCTTATTTCATCAAAGAGATTTAAACCACCTCTCCTATCACCCAGTAGCAGAGGCTGCTGATTACAGTAGGAAACAAGACCGCTCACATCCCCAACACACACACACACACACACACACACACACACACACACACACACACTTTTCTCAGGTTAGAGAAAATAAGAATTTAAGCGTCACACAGCCACTTTCTTTCAGATGTAAAACACATAGCTAGTTTTAAGCAGAAGACACTAAAAAGAAAAGAAGTCTTCCATAACAATCAATTTATAAAAACTCAGTTCTTACAGGACTCAATGATAGAAGACTTGCTGTGTTTAGTAATCAGTCCCCTGAAGCAAGAAGTGGCTATCCCAGCATGGAGATCTTAGAATGAAATAATGGCAAAAGATTTGCAAGATGATCCTGGCTCTACCTGAAGGTATCCAGCACTGTGGCTTAGGGGTTTTTGTCAGTGCCTTCAAAAAGCATATCCCTATAATTTTATAGCAAGAACCCTGGCACAGCCTTTAATTTCTTATATATTATATATAGAATCAAATCTAGCTAACTTTTTATTATCAGAAAATATGAGTCACTGTTAGCACATCATTTTGCGGTCTTTTTAAAATCCCATGGTAAGTAAATTCTCCAGGTGGTATTATAAATAACTATGTGAATAGAGTGGACTCTGTTTTGCTATAAACAGTTGAATACCTTGCCAGCACAAACTCTCAGGAATTCTATTGAAGCAAGAATTTTATTTTCATTCAGGAAATACAAAGTAATTGCCTCCTTCCTTCCATGCACTGAGCTAGATCATCTACTCGCCCTCATGTATTTACCATTTAGTGGAAGAAATAGTAAAAGACACTGTGCGCAATAGAAAATATAAAATTATTAAGGAAAAATAGAAGTCTGAGAGATGATTTATAATGATGGAAGAAGAAGGGTCTAAGTTTGAAAGACTAATGATGGAAAGAATTTTTATAAAGAAAAAATTAGGCTAAAATCTAAAACAGATTAAGGATTCAGTTACATGAAGGTACAAGAAAGAATGTTCAAAGATAGGGGCACCTGGGTGGCTCAGTCGGTTGAGCGTCCGACGTCAGCTCAGGTCATGATCTCGCGGTTCGTGGGTTCGAGCCTCGCATCAGGCTCTGCTGACAGCTCAGAGCCTGGAGCCTGCTTCAGATTCTGTGTCTCCCTCTCCCTCTGCCCCTCCCCTGCTCATGCTCTCTCTCTGTCTCTCAAAAATGAATAAATGTTTAAAAAATATTTTTTTAAAGAATGTTCAAAAATAAAATTCCTTTTTACAAAGACATATGTTAAGAAATAATATATTTGAGATGTTAGAGGGTTAGAATGATCCTATAAGACCCATGTATATGAAGCATAAGTGGCAGAGGTGACCTTGAAGGGAAGACAACTAGATCATACAAGTCCTTTTAGATCAGGTAGGTGTTTGGATTTTTTTAAATAGGAATAAGAACCCAGTAAGGAATTTTAGACAGGAAATTACATGACTCTATTTACATTATCAGCAGATAATTTGGAATCATATATGGGAGAAAAAGGAATGAATTAGGATTATGGATACCAGCTACCATGCTGGGGCAATAATTCAGACAAGTTTAGACATTAAGTTGTACAATTTAAATATACAAAATTTGTATATGTCATAGCATAGATGTCTCAATACAAAGAATAAGAATTTTGGCATTATGAGTAAAGCTCTATACACATCCATGTGCGGATTTTTGTGTGGATATAAGTTTTCAGTTTCTTTGGGTTTATACTAAGGAGTTCCTGAAACTTATGATAAAAGTGTGTTTACTTTTGTTAGAAACTGATAAACAGACTTGCAAAGTAGCTGAAGCATTTTGCATTCCCATCAGCAATGAATGAGAGTTATGCCATATCCTCACTAGCATTTGGTCATGTCAGCATCCTAGATTTTGGTCAATTTAATAGTTGTGTAGTGGTATACTTTTCTACCTCAGCTTAAAAATGTCTGAGGGCACAGTAGAAGAGTTTATGGGGAAGGAGAAAAGTGAAGTTTACAGAGTAGTTTGGAGATATGCAGCTCTTCTAGATATCGTATTAGTATACGCACTTTCCTACCGGGTCCCACGGTTCAGTTTTATCTATAAACAGAACCCATTTGATGACAAGTTTAGTTAATTTCTTATGCTATAATCAATGTACTAGTTAAAATATACACTTAAAGCTTGGGGTTCTTATAACGATAAGAAGAAAGGAAGAATGAATTTGGAGGGATGGAGGCAATTGGCAGTCCCACCTTAAAAAGTATCTCAAAAGCCAGAAAATCAAAAGAAAGTCAGCATATTAAAGATTTTTTTTTTAGCTGAGGAAAGTATGTGACCTCTCTCCAAGAGAGACAGGATAATATTCTCCACACATTCTCATAAAAAAGGATGTCTGTGCAATGTAATAGAATTGCCCTTAATCATTACTGCATTGATTTTATACAACAATCTTGCAATGTCCTTCAATAAAAACTAATGGAACAATTCAGTAAAAAACAATTACTCTGTGGTTAAAATGAGGAAGGAGATAAGATTTTTAAATATTTTAAATGAATGAGTAAAAGCATTATTGCTCCTAATACAAAGGTAGAATTATCTTCAAGCACACATAATGATTATGTTCTTTAGTAATGACCATGAAAGTTTGCAAGACATAATCTATATTCCCTTAATTCACCTTGAAGTTTAATGGCACATATGCAACTTACCCTTATTGAGAAAATTTCTTTAGTCTCTTCAATTTTGTAAGACATGTTTGTATTTATTTCTATTACAGTTTTATTGTACTGTATAATTGCTACTTGTGATTATTAGCATACTTTCACTTGATGAAATTTATTGAAGAGTTAAACAATATTTGTTAATCTTTTCTTGATAAATAGTAATATATTTAACAATAATTTTACTATATATTTCTGTTCTTCCTCTCATAAATCAAATTTAATTTAGAATGTAAATGTGTCTTACGAATATTTTGTTCTCAGTTCTTAATTCCATAGCTGGCATATTATATATGTTCAATTGCTGCTTGTTGATTTTGTAAACAATTATACAGTAGTATGATTAAAGGATATATTATTTTTCTAATATTTATTTTTGAGAGAGGGACTGAGCAGGGGAGGGGCAGAGAGAAAGGGAGACAGGAGATCCGAAGCAAGCTCTGTGTTGACAACAGAGAGCTCAGTGTGGGGCTCAAACCCACACACCATAAGATCATGACCTGAGCTGAAGTCGGACACTTAACTGAGAACTGAGATTAGTTCAATCAAACCATTTTCTGTATATGGTGGGTGTAGATAAGAGCCCCAGTTGATAAAGACTCAGAATCCTCTGCATCCAGTCTGCAAAGGAGTAAATACCATATAATTTCACCCATATGTAGAATTTTTATTAAATTTTTTTTAACGTTTATTTGTTTTTGAGACAGAGAGAGACAGAGCATGAACGGGGGAGGGGCAGAGAGAGAGGGAGACACAGAATCGGAAGAGTCTCCAGGGTCTGAGCCATCAGCCCAGAGCCCGACGCGGGGCTCGAACTCATGGACCGCGAGATCGTGACCTGACCTGAAGTCCGACACTTAACAGACTGAGCCACCCAGGCGCCCACCCATATGTAGAATTTAAGAAACAAAACAAACCATCACCACCAACAACAAAAAGATTAAAAAAAGACTCTTTTTTTAAATAATTTTATTTAAATTAAGATTAAGAATATATAGAATTGTTGAATCACTAGAACACCTGAAACTAATACACTGTATGTTAATTATACTGAAATTTTAAAAATAAAAATAAATAAATAAATAAAGAGAGAGGAGAGGAGGCCAACCCATTTCCTTCAAGGCTCAGACTACAAGTGAAACACAAAACTTATACAAATTATGTCGGCAGCAACCTGGCACTTGGCTGAAGATGAACACTGGCAAAATGGAGTTCCTGGCTTGGTTAACATAATTAAAAGCCAACACAAAATTGAGGAAAGTATATTTACTAACTTATTTTCCAGTGAATTTAGGGGAAAATGCCAATATTCTATTTTAGTACAAGAACAAGTTGGTGCAATTCATTAGACATTAAAATCTTTGGGAATGTAATTTAAGAAAGAATGATCTAGAAGTTGATCAAGAGACTCAAATGACTTGAAGCTCTGATATGTAAGAGGAAATTTCATAGTTGGTATTCTTTTCAGCATTCCTAAATAACAACAGTGTTGTTTTAAAAAAATTCAAATACCAAAGAATATAAAATCAAAACATAAAACCCCTTTCTATTTCCTGCCACCTCCCATTTCCTTATTGGATGGTGGAGCCACTATTAAAAGAACATTTGTACACATGTGTACATATGTGCAAATGTGTGTGTCTGATTGCACATATAACAAAAATGGAATAATCTCATGCTTATTTTTGGAACTTTCTTATTTCACAAAATAGCATATATTAAATTTCGCCATGTCATGCATATGTAATTCTATAACATATATGTATATATATAATGTTATCATTGATGGACATGTAAGTAGTTTCTAATCTTCTGTTATGACAATGTATAAATTTGTATCTAACAAGATATCTTTAAATGTTTCCATGCTGTGCGTATAATTCTCTATTATGTGTATATGAAAGTCTATGCAATAATTCCCTTATTAATGGTTAGTTGTTTCTATTTTTTTGTAATGACAATACTGTAATAAGTATACTTGTAAATATATTTTGGTGAAATATGCATACACTTGTGTTTAATTGGTTATTACAAGTGAATTTTCTGAGTCAAGGTACGTACAAGCTCTATGTAAACTTATGTATAGATTTGGTCCACATTACTCTCTAAAAATACTCTATCAGTCTCATTCTACCAACATTCATTGCATTTCCACATTGTCTCTACTCTGAATCTTTTTGGATAATTTTCAATAATCTAGTTGGTAAAAACATGATATCTTTTTGTTGTTTTCATTGTATTCATTCCATTACTTGTAAGATTAAACACATATGCACTGGCTATTTAATTTCTATTTTTGGTAATTGACTTCATACTCTGACTTTTTTATTGGATTCCCATGTACTTATTTCCAGTGTTCATATAAAGGCACAAATAAATTGCTGCCTTTTTCCATACATTAGCAGTTTTCTCAGTTTTCACTGAGTTTTCTTTGTTTCTTTTGTAAAAACTAAATTTTTGTGTATTCATATCTGTCAATATTTTTCCTTCATGTGTTCTGGATTCTGTTAAACTTAGGAACCACACTCCAGGATTATAAAAATGGTCTCCCATATGTCTTCTAATATATTTTTGGTTTCAGTTGTTCAAACTAGTTCTTCAATTTATGTAGAAATCAATTTCTCTATAAGATGTAAAATAGGGATCTATCTTTATCTTTATTCAAATGACCTATGCTTACCCTAAATCCATCTCTTCCCTCCTGATTTAAAATATCACATTATTTTTTTTAATGTTTATTTATTTATTTTTGAGAGAGAGGAAATGAGAGAATGGGAAAGGGACAGAGAGAGAGAGGGAGAGAATGCCCAGCAGGCTCCTGACTGTCAACGCAGAGTCCAGAGCGGGGCTTGATCTCACAGACTGTGAGATTATGACCTGAACCTACATCAAGAGTCAGAAGCTTAACCAACTGAGCCACCCAGGCACCCCTCACATATCACATTCTAATGGTATTTTGTTCATATATCTATTTATCTATATCTCTGTCATGACCACACTTTTCCAAAAGATCTTAGATTATGTTGTCATTTGATAAGACGTGTCCGCCATTATTGTTATTCTTTTTTAAAACATGGCTTAGCCATATTCATGCACACATTCATTCACATACATTTCACAATTTGTAAATTATAAATAAATTGTGAAGTGGTATTGTGGTTATTGCAAAGGATTTTACTTAATTTTATTTTATTGTTTTATTTATTGTAGAGAAAGAGAGTTAGCACACGCATGCTCAAGTAGGGGAGGGGCAGAGGGAGAGAAAGGGAGAGAGAATCCCAGGCAGGCTCTACACTCAGCATGGAGCCTGACATCTCACAACTCTGGGATCATGACCTGAGTTGAAATCAAGGGTCAGATGCTCAACTCACTGAGCCACCCAGGCACCCCCTAAGAATTTTTAGACTATGTTGCTGAGAAGTATTATGTGATGAACATGGTATATTATCTCTTTTATTCATGTTTATTCAGATTTTCTTTTACAAAGTATTCAAAAGTCGCATGGTTATATTGGAATGTGTTTCAAACTTTTCTTGGTGTGCAAACACATCACAATTTTCTACTACATTTTCTGGTAGGATAATAATGATATATAAGAAAATAATTAGGGGCGCCTGGGCGGCTCAGTAGGTTGAACTTCCGACTTTGGTTCTCGTCATGATCTTGCAGTCCGTGAGTTCCAGCCCTGCGTCAGGCTCTGTGCTAACAGTTCAGAGCCTGAAGCCTGCTTCGGATTCTGTGTCTCCTTCTCTCTCTGCTTCTCTCCTGCTCACGCTCTGTCTCCCTCTCTCTCAAAAATAAATAAACATTAAAATTTTTTTTTAAATAGTAATTAATTTTGGACTACTGATCACATATCTACCTGTGAATACATGAATTTACATTTACTAAACCTCTTTTGTTTGTCATATACCATGTCATATGATTTCCTTCTTGAATTCTTTCAATTCTTACCAAAAAAAAAAAAGACAAACAAAAAACAAAACCCAGTAATATTATTATCCCCATTTGAGGGAAGGGCAAACTGAGGCTGAAGTGATTCTTTTGGGGCAACTAGGAGTGCAGGGAGACACAAATCAAATCCAAATGTGCCTGTCTCCAGTCGGAACTCTTAACACTTGGGACGGTTTCTAAGTTCTAGTGCTTTATCATCTGAGGTTCACAATTTATAAGTTGACAGCTATTTCTTTTGCAAATATTGGTGATATTTGGTTTCTCTTTGTAAGATTTTTCCCCTATTTTCTCTTTGCATAGGATGGAATTTATGGCCTGATTTTCTACCAGAAGTTTTATTCAAATTTGCCAATATTCCAGTATTTCAGAAAGACCAGATGTGTTTGAGAACCCACTTTGAGTTCATTACGAAGAAAGTACTTCAGAATCGTTTCAAAATTTTCAGTGTTGTGAGGAAAATTTCACTTTATTCACAACATCAGATTTCAAATTTTGCAATTTAATTTTGAGCTAAAATTTTATCTCAAAGAACAAATTAAAGCTCCCATTAAAATCAATTTTTTGGCTGGCTCCACAGGCTTTGTCCTGTTCCACGAAGGTAGTCCTCTTCAGAATAATGCTGGGGTTCAGCGTTTGCGTTTTCTAATTTCTAACTTTAAGGTAGCAGAGAAAGACTTGCCTATCCTATAAACTGCCCCCCCCCCTTTTTTTTCTAAAATATATTTTGGTGTCTGTTAAGCTACTATTAAAGGTCATTTTTGGCTTTGCCTACACTGAGAAGGCATCGATAGGAAGAAACTAATATTTGAGTGATTACACACTGCATCAAGAATATTGATGAGCACTTTCTCTTAATTGATCTCAGTTACTCTCATATAATTCTCACCAAAACACTTATGAAGTTAGTATCATTTTTCCTGTTCCTAGATATCAGACAATTATTTTTATATTCCTTGGTGATTTAACTCCTGCCTTTTAAAAATCAGAGCTGCGGGGCGCCTGGGTGGCGCAGTCGGTTGGGCGTCCGACTTCAGCCAGGTCAGATCTCGCGGTCCGTGAGTTCGAGCCCCGCGTCAGGCTCTGGGCTGATGGCTCAGAGCCTGGAGCCTGTTTCCGATTCTGTGTCTCTCTCTCTCTCTGCCCCTCCCCCGTTCATGCTCTGTCTCTCTCTGTCCCCCCAAAAATAAATAAACGTTGAAAAAAAAATTAAAAACAAAAATCGGAGCTGCTACCTATTTGCTTCTCCCTTCATTATCAGTTAACACATGTGATTTCATGTACATGTAACTAAATGCAGGAAAAACTAATTTATTTGTTTGCAAGTATATTTAGGTAATGTCACTGAGAGGGCTCAGGCTGTTAGACAAATTTCGAGTTAGACAAATTTTGTTTCACGCATTAACACTATCGCTCACTTACTTAATAAACTGGTGCACATCACCTACTTCTCTGTGCCAGAGTTCCTTCAATGGTCAAATGGAAATAATAGCATTTATATGATAGTGTTGGGGGAATGATTAAATAAGAAAACTTGTGATAACTGCTGAGTTACAATATCTGGTACAGTATACATCAATATGAACTGTGTTTCATAATGGTTTCAATGCATCTAGTGAAAATAAATAGAAATATTTAGTGATGTCTTAGATTTTTTTTTCTGAAGTATGCCTGTTTATTTTAAAAAAAAATTTTTAATGCTTATTCTTCAGAGAGAGAGAGTGAGAGAGACAGAGTGTGAGTGGGGGAGGGGCAGAGAGAGAGACACATAGAATCTGAAGCAGGATCCAGGCTCCAAGCTATCAGCACAAGGCTGGAACTCATGAACCATGAGATAATGACCTGAGCCGCAGTCCGATGCCTAATAGACTGAGCCACTCAGGCGCCCCTAAAATATGCTTCTGTTTACTGAAAACATCTTGGGGCGCCTAGGTGGCTCAGGCAGTTGAGCATCCAAGTCTTGATCTCGGCTCAGGTCATGATCTCGTGGTTTGTGAGATCGAGCCCCACGTTGTGCTCTGTGCAGACAGCATGGAGCTTGCTTTGGATTCTCTCTCTCCCTCTTTCTCTACCTCTCTCCAGTTCACACGTGTAGTCTCTCTCTCTATCTCTCTCTCTCAAGATAAATAAATAAACTTTTTCAAAAACCTGAAAAAATCTTAAAGAAAGTAGCGTTTTGCTACGAATATTTTTTACCAGTTCAACATAAAACAATAGCAAAAAAAATGTAGTACATAGGAAGAAAGAGAATTTAAAATCAAGAATTTTCCAAAATCAGAGATGTGGAGTAAGGCAATGGCAAACTCTGGGACTTATGGAGATTTTTCATCAAGAAAATATTGAGCTTTTATTTTTTACTGCCTGGATGTCTAATGCGTTTAGTATTGCTTAGAAATATTCCAAACCACAAAACTCTCTAGCAAATGGAATAAACAAGTCATTCTTTTTTTTAAATGTTCCATGACTCAGTGCTATTGAATGCATATGTAATCCAAATTTCATTTAGTTTTAAATATTTGCCTCAAAAAAATCTCTTTGCCACAGCTATTCATTCATTTGTGCATTTTTCTACACACATTTCATGTCATCTAACTATAAAATTAAGAGATACATTTTAATAAATTATTCAGATATAAATTGCTGCTGCATTTGAAGCATACAAATGCAATTGATCAGATGTTGCCAGAATGTTATATGGGATATAAAAATTAAATAAATAGAATTTGTAATTTGTGAATCTCATAAAAATTAATTATCTAGATAAATCGAGTATATTAGATTCTAAAAAGTTGCCATCTGAAATCAGTGTCATTAAATAATTTATTGTCTTCTATGTTTGTCAAACTAGAAACATTTTCTAGCCTGTATTTTAGAAGCAGATTGTATTAGAAAATTTCTTGGTGTCTTGGTGTCTTTATTCTAAAATAAAGTAGCTAGAGAAATACAAATCCAAAAAAAAATCACGTTAGGAATTATGGCACACATAGCTATGAAATGCTCAGAGTCCCCTCAAAAAACAAAGACTTATTTCCCAGCCACGAAGCATATGGGTCATCTGGAAACCTCCAGTTGTCAGTTCTTTGGAGTCTACCTCAGCCTTCAAGGTCATGCTATTCTTGGGCAATCCCCAGACACTAATTGATTACAGTAGTGGTTTACAAGCCTGGTGGTGTCCACACATGTGGGCAGTCTTCCCTCTAGAGCTTTCTCATGCCGTAGTACTACCGGCAGGTCTCTGCACCTTGGCGTGGTGACTCCTCTACCCATTCATACTCCATCTCCTTCCCTTCACTTTCCCTTCACAGATGGAGCTCTCCTGTAAATCGGCATTGCTAACTTCTCAGCTTCTGCTTCCTAGACAATCCAATCAAGCTCAGGAATTGGACTCCAATGTTTTGCCAAATACATTATCACATTCGAGAAGTGACATAGTATTTTCCTAAAACAATACGCTTACCATAGCACCCAACCTAAAAACTGCTGGAGTACAACTGAAATCTTTTCCCCCAACACCACAGTAACTACACCAGCTTTAGTCATTTGCGTGCTTAGTTTCTATCTTCACATATAATTGCTGACCAACCATTTCTCATTAGTGATATTGCATTATTTACAAGCTGAATGCAGTAATGCAGGAGCCTCCAGAACACGCAACCAGTCCAACCTGAATAATCGGACTGATGGGTCAAATCTTCACATTAACATTTCAGTGCAGGAAAAATGACTGCTCGTGCCTCAGTTTTTCATTTTGTGTTTTCTATTTCTTCACTTACCTCAATAAGGTGTTCATTTGGGGAAAGAGAGTCAACTCTTTTTAGCTGGTGGCTTTGACATTCCCAATATAGAATGCATCCTTGTTCTGAAGGTACCTACTTGCCTCCCTTTGCAAGAGATAATAGGGAAAGCTTGAAGTTTGCATCTAGATTAGCTGGAATATTAATCTTTGTGATAGCACAAAGACAGAGAGTTTCCAGAACCAGAATGTAGTCAAGCAAGAATTTCATTCATTCAATAACCTTCTAGAGATGGAGGGAACCTCTAGCTACCATGTGAGTTATAGTAAGACCAAACACCCCAAACTTGGTCTGGTTCAGTAGTATCAATTCTGGTGACATCAGTCCTGACAAAGAAGTGGGTTGCATTGAAAATGAAATTAATATAAGTAACCTGAAAGTATGTCTTATTTTTCCTACATAGATACATTTTTGTATAGAGTATTTTTGGGTGATGCTTATAACATGACAACATGGAGTAGTTAATGTTGATGCTGAACCGTTCTAGAAGGTTTCAGAAATACTACTGTAGGTCAAGCTGGAGTTGGGTATTTGCTCGTACAACAATAAAAATAAACACTGTCCCTTCCTTCCTGCTGCGGTGGTGATGACAAGCCAGTAAAAGGCTAAGGCCACGTGGTGAGGTCAGTGCTATTGAACAAAAGTCCAGGATGCCACAGGAGCACATGTGACATGCCTGGAAGCAGATGGGGGGAATTTGAGCCACTGATGGTTGATTATGGGAAATGATGGCCAAACTGAGAACTGAAGGATGTGAATGTGAGGGATGGGCAGGAATATTCTGTAGGGAAAGGAGTAAACTATTCCAAGCAGAGGAAGTAGTATGTGTAAAGATCTACAAGCCAGAGAGAACTTGTTCTTCTATTTTCCTGTATTGGAGATTTCCCTGTAAGTCCTGTGGGATAAAGGGAAAGAAATGTCATGCACGGTTAGATAAGAAACAGTCCAGTTCTTCGTTGAATTAGCCTTTATTGTGTGTTGTGTCTATAGAGTGATCACACAGTCTTCTGCCCACCCCCCTTTGCTGGAAAATGTCTCCTCTGCCTTGAAGCACTAACTCATGTCTCCTCTCTGAAGACTTTCCTGACATTCAGCACAAGTTTAATAATTTCTTCCACTGTGTTTGGAAGGATAACATGATTTTAGCACAAAAGGGCTGAAAAGTTATATCCGTGAACTCTTGCTAGAGCAGAGCTTTTAACGTCGGTGTAAAGAAAGCAGCAGAGCTTACACGATGAGCAGAGCCAAGTGTCACCTCGGGCTCTAAGCAGAAAGCGATTCCTTCATCAGAGGGGACTTCAGAGCATGCTGATAGTGAGTGAAAGGCCACTGGTCCCTCCGAACTGGGCACAAAATACTCAAGCTGGAGAGGCAGAAGCTATGGCAGCAGCTAGTTACCATTTATATGAACCATGCAAAACAGCTAGCAAAATCAAGCATCACTTACTGGCGGAACATGCATCCTTCCCCAAAAGTGATTCCATGACGATTATTTGTGTAAACAAGGGGGAAGGTATTCTGTGATTTATCAAATGAAAAGAAAGAGAAGCTGGAAGCTAGC
This sequence comes from Leopardus geoffroyi, assembly GCF_018350155.1. Taxonomy (NCBI): domain Eukaryota; kingdom Metazoa; phylum Chordata; class Mammalia; order Carnivora; family Felidae; genus Leopardus; species Leopardus geoffroyi. The sequence continues at coordinate 169,093,909 of NC_059327.1, forward strand.
TCCAGAAACAGAAGCCAGTATCAATACGTGCATTTTGATATCCACAAGCAAAAGCATGTTGGTACTACAAATGAAAATATATTTTGTATGAGGGCATTTTTTTTTTTTTGGCCACACTTGTTAAGGATTCTCAACTGCTTCTGGAAGTGAGCAATTGGTGATTTCATGATATATTATTTACTATTTGTTCTATGTACAATTTAAAATTATACATATGTATGTATATATATATTCTAATTACAGATTTTAATATATATATATATATTATATGTATATTCTAATTACAGGATTTGCATCTGGTACAAGTGCATTCAGAACAAGGGTACTTTTTTTTCTCTTGTGTCAAAAGTCTCTAGTCAGAGAATACAAGCTAGTATTGTCCGTATCATCCTACGGTGCTCTTTTAGATCCAGGACTCTGTTACTCAACTTGGGTAAACTCTGATAAGTACCCCCTGTATACAATGCTAAGTTAAGGAAGCCTACTTCTGTCTCAGTTTCCTCAGTATATATACACATAATAGAGTACTATGTTCACATCTTAGCATTTTTTATGTGCACGTGTATACATTTATGTATACATGAACATACACATGTGTGTCCGTGTGTATAGATAGACAGATAGATAAAATATACTGTATATATACACCCATCACTGAAATATGAGATTCAAAGTACAGGGGACTTTGCAGGTCTAGTATAGGTGTCTCTCATACTTTTGATGGATGAATTAAAAACTAAATGAATGGATTCTTGGCCAAAAATTATTTGGCATAGGAATGCAGTTGGATTTTAAAGTAGTCTTAAAATAGTATCATTAAATTATGTTTTGAGATATTTAAGTTGAATTAGAGGAAGCTGGCTTTTCAGAGGTAATCAGTGAGAAATCAAGCATTGCAGATGAACCTGGGGGAATCTCTGACACTTATGCAGAATGGCAGCTGACAGAGCGTATCGTGTTAGCTCACTCACATAACAGAGTTTAAAATGTTTCTTTGTCTTGCCATATTTCTAACCCTGAGGTGTGTTCTATGATGCTTTTGGGGGGAAGTAAGGACAAAAAGCAGAGGTTAAAGAAGTTCTATAGAGAAGACTGTATTGAAGGTGCCGGGGTAACTCATGAATACAATTCCTATCTTTGAAAATTCTGTAAATCTGTTTTTCAATGGAATATTTTCATAACTGGATCATTTTATAAATGCATTAAGGATCTTACAAGATGAATAAACTCCTTTTGTGAATTCCCTTGTAAAGTGAATAATCAATTCTTAATTTACTACATATGTATTGAGTTTTCTTAAGAGAAGAAAATCATGTGTATTCAAATGCCTTCTGTGGGCAAATTTTCCACCTATCTAGAAAATAACAACATACACCAAAATTAAAATATTGGGCAAGAGCCAATCTCACCCTATCTGGCAATGAGGAAACAACTCTGCTTGCATTAAAAAAGAAATACTTATCAAAGCATGTTAAATGGTGTGGTTATATGCATAAACCACATAAAATGTAGAACAACAACAGAAATACAGTAATGTACAGAACAACTTTCCTCTAAAGAAATTAAAGTGCTCTCTAGTGCATTATCTCATTTAACCTGAGCTTCTACCCTGCTTGGCAAGCAACTGAATTTACTGCCTACAAAATATTATGAATTCCCAGTTCTCTCTACACATCCTGAAATAGACTAGCTTAAATTAGACAAGAACTTTATAAGCTTGTTTAAAAGCTGAATCTAGGCTATGGATATTGTTATCACCACAAGGCTGAAAATCACTTCTTTTAAGACACGAACTCCTGCAATCTATATCTAACCTAGAAAAGATTACAAATAGTTGCAGGAAAACCATGAATTTCTCGATTAAGGCAAAACCACCTTTAACCAGGCCACAAGCCAGAAGTAAAAGCCACTGGTGATTTCACACATTATACTATTAGTGGAAGTTTAAGAAAAAAATGGCTCCTTAGTCACTAATCTCTTAGTCTAAGACATTAGTCTTGTTTTCCCTGAGTTTCATTTCCTCTTACCTGGTCTACCGATGTCTACTTTTACTTCCATAGTGTCCATCCAGTAGCCAGTCATCCATTTATCTATTTATTTATTTATTTATATTTATTTTTTATTTTTTAAATATGAAATTTATTGTCAAATTGGTTTCCATACAACACCCAGTGCTCATCCCAAAAGGTGCCCTCCTCAATACCCCTCACCCACTCTCCCCTCCCTCCCACCCCCCATCAACCCTCAGTTTGTTCTCAGTTTTTAACAGTCTCTTATGTTTTGGCTCCCTCCCTCTCTAACCTCTTTGTTTTTTCCTCCCCTCCCCCATGGACTTCTGTTAAGTTTCTTTGTATGGAACCACAAAAGACCCCGAAGAGCCAAAGTAATTTTGAAGAAGAAGACCAAAGCAGGAGGCATCACAATCCCAGACTTTAGCCTCTACTACAAAGCTGTCATCATCAAGATAGTACGGCATTGGCACAAAAACAGATACATAGACCAATGGAATAGAATAGAAACCCCAGAATTAGACCCACAAAAGTATGGCCAACTAATCTTTGACAAAGCAGGAAAGAATATCCAGTGGAAAAAGACAGTCTCTTTAACAAATGGTGGTGGGAGGACTGGACAGCAACATGCAGAAAGATGAAACTAGACCACTTTCTTACACCATTCACAAAAATAAACTCAAAATGGATAAAGGATCTGAATGTGCAACAGGAAACCATCAAAACCCTAGGGGAGAAAGCAGGAAAAAACCTCTCTGACCTCAGCAGCAGCAATTTCTTACTTGACACATCCCCAAAGGCAAGGAAATTAAAAGCAAAAATGAATTATCGGACCTCATGAAGATAAAAAGCTTCTGCACTGCAAAGGAAACAATCAACAAAACTAAAAGGCAACCAATGGAGTGGGAAAAGATATTTGCAAATGACATATCGGACAAAGGGCTAGTAGCCAGTCATCCTTTTAAAATGAAGGTTACACAGGGCGCCTGGGTGGTTCAATCGGTTGAGCATCCAACTGTTGATTTCGGCTCAGGTCACGATCTCACAGTTTGTGAGATCGAGACAGTGTCAGTCTCTGTGTTGACAGTGTGGAGCCTGCTTGGGATTCTCTCTCTCCCTCTTTCTCTCCTCTTCCTCCACATGGTCTCTCTCAAAATAAATAAATAAACATTAAAAAAAAATAAAATAAAGTGAAAGTTACAGGATGTTTATTTGGAATTTGTTATTGGCACTAAGTAAGACATAATAAATATGATTTGGTGAAGTTACAAACGAGACCTCTCTTTCTTTGTGATCTTATCATAGTCATCTCTTTTCTTTTTTCAGATATGCTCATTGTAATCTGATGCAAGACTTTTGAATTTAATCTTCCCTCTGACTGGATCTCTCTTTGCCTGAAATTTACAGAGCTCTTCCTCACCCTTACTTCGTTTAGATCTTTGCTCTGAAACCACCTCCTCACAAAACCTTTCCTGAACACCATATTTAAACAAGAACCCACCCCTTCTCTACAAAACCAGCCACTAGGACTCATACTTCCTTCACTTTTCCTTCATAGCATTGAGCACTGCTATGATTAGAACAAATGCTCAGTATACAGTAAGGGCTCAATGTATATTTGATGTACGAATACACGAACACATCCAAATAAAATCTCTGTCATTGATCACATGGAATTATTTCACCTAGTAAATAATGGAGGTATTACTAATTAGACATTACTGTTATGAATTTGTTCAGACATTCAGGCTTATCAATATAAGATTTTTAATTTTTTTTTAACATTTATTTCTTTTTGAGACAGAGAGAGAGCATGAACAGGGGAGGGTCAGAGAAAGAGGGAGACACAGAATGTGAAACAGGCTCCAGGCTCTGAGCTGTCAGCACAGAGCCCGACGTGGGGCTCAAACCCACGGACCTGAGCTGAAGTCGGTCGCTTAACTGACTGAGCCACGCAGGCGCCCCAATATAGGATTTTTAGAAGCAAACAGAATATGTTATAAATAGTGATATGACAAAAGAAAAAATTATTATGCACTCTAAGATATTTTACACTTTCACTGAAAATGGTATTACTCCAGAATTCAACCCCAAAAGAAAAGGTCGATTCTCTCTCAATAATATTCCCCTGAGCCAGTGGAATTTAATTGGGGGGATAATAAAATACCTTGAATTGCTAATTTAAAATATGTAAATTCTTTTTTCCCAAAGTGTGTTTCAGCCAATGCTTAAAAATATGATGCATTCAAATTCAGTGAACATGACCGTAAGATTAAGAACAGGAGCCATAGACTCAGAATATTTAATGTTACAAAGAGTCTTTGGTCCAAACACTTGACTTTAAATCTGAATAGAGAGTTAGCACGGCTTGTGGAAGGTTGAACAACTGTTAAGTAATAGGTTAATGTTTCAATAGAGCATGAAAAACCAGCGCGTTTTGAATAACATCTTTGTTGAAAAGATTTTTCAAATCCAAAATTTCTGACATAACCCTTTGTTACAAGTCCTGAAATTAGTTGAAAGTCCAGTATATTAAAATGTAAATTCCGCAGGAAAGGAAGTTCCACCATGTCCTCCATTATACCACTTGTTTTTCCAAAGTATTCCGTAAATAGCTTTTCATCAATCTTTGACAATCTATATACATGACATCCAGCCCCTTTAAATGTTAACAATTAAGTATATCATCATATATGCCAAATAAGTATTCTCCCAAAATATTATATCTATTCTATAACACTTAATGAAAGTCGTTTGACAAAAACATGATGCAACATTATTTTCCTCAGCTTAATTTATTGGAGCAAATTTATAGCATGTCTTCTCATCTAAAAAATATTGATTTATATGATGATTTTTTAAATTTTTCAGATATTGTATTTTCATTTCTAGAATACCTTATTTATTTAGTTAGTCAGTTAGTTATATTTTTGATTTGCATCCATTATCCTTCACTAAGCCAAAGAAAGAAGACTTTTCCTGTCTGTTTTTTGTTGTTGTTAACACATTTAGGAAAGACTTCACATGCTGAATGTCCCCAACTTCTGATGATTCAACTTAAAAGAGTTTTTGACTTTATAATAGTGCAAAAGTGATGCACACCCAATAAAAACCATACTCTGAGGGCGCCTGAGTGGCTCAGTCGTTTAAGCCACCGACTTCAGCTCAGGTCATGATCTCGCGGTTTGTGGCTTTGAGCCCTGCATTGGGCTCTGTGCTGACAGCTCAGAGCCTGGAGCCTGCTTCGGTTTCTGTGTCTCCCCCTCTCTCTGCCCCTCCCCTGCTCAGGCTCTGTGTCTCTCTGTCTCTCAATAATAAATAAACGTTAAAAAATTAAAAAAGAAAAAACAGAAAAAAAACACCATACTTTGAATTTTGAATTTCCATCTTTTCCTAGGACATCGATGGACAAACTGGGCAGCAGCAATGAGTGACAGGTCCCAGTCAGCCAATGATCATGAGGGTAAACAACAGATACCCATGTAACCTGTTTTTTTTTCCACCTTCCTTACAGTATTCAATCAATTCCTTAAGATATTCAACACTATATCATAATTCTTTTTTTTAAGTTAAGCCCCAGTGTGGGGCTTGAACTCACAACCCTGAGATCAAGACCTAAGCTGAGTTCAAGAGTTGGACACTTAACTGACCGAGCTGTCCAAGTGCCCCTCAACACTGTATTATAAAATAGATTTTGTGCCAGATGATTTTGCCCAACTGTAGGCTAATGTAAGTATTCTGAGCACATTTAAGGCGAGGCTAAGCTATGATGTTTGATCATTAGGTTATGGGAGGCAACCCTATCATAAGCTAAGGAAGAGCTGTATGTCTGTCTCTTAGCTAGAAAGGTTGGTGCATACCTTAGTATGCCTGAGAAGACACACTGAGGGCTAACTGCTTCTGGAAAACCCCAAAGAAATAAGTTAGCTAAATAAATAAAATTTAAAATTTTTGTTAATGGCACAATCAATATGCAAGTAAGTTTACTTGAACAAAATCTGTATTTTGAAGTCGTTTTTTTAAATTTTAGTCTTAGTGAATGTCAAGTTTTCTGACTAGATTTTAAATTTTTTTTTTCAACGTTTATTTATTTTTGGGACAGAGAGAGACAGAGCATGAACGGGGGAGGGGCAGAGAGAGAGGGAGACACAGAATCGGAAACAGGCTCCAGGCTCTGAGCCATCAGCCCAGAGCCTGACGCGGGGCTCGAACTCACGGACCGCGAGATCGTGACCTGGCTGAAGTCGGACGCTTAACCGACTGCGCCACCCAGGCGCCCCATGACTAGATTTTAAAAATCTCATGAGTAACCTCTTAAATGGTTATACATCTATGTGTATATTTGACAAATATTATTATTTCATTTACCTTACAATGCTAGTGCCATTATTATTCAAAAATACTAGGCTCAGTGCTTGCCGACTTCAAAATCAAACTAGTTTCCAGACAGTTTTTAGAAATACATTAAGCAAATTATTTTTAAATAATGACGAATATAAATTATTTACTTCACATGACTCAGGTGTTCCGTGTTTCTGACAGGGAAACATCATGTTATCTTTAACCTGGCTCTGCCAGAAAGAAAACCTCCTGTTAGATTCATATCTTGGTATCGACAGGTCTGTGCTAACCCTCATTCTTCCGATAAAAGGTCCTACTCTCCTGGTCCCACAAATGGTAAACGTCCCGAAATAGGCCCATTATAATGTGCAATATGAGTTAGGGACTGATCCACGTAACGCTCAAAGCCCATAAAGGGCTGATCAACTTCCCTTTTCATCTGATTGATAGGCTAGAAGTATTTGAGGAAAGAGCAATGTGTTGTGTCAGTCACTGCTGTGAGACTGCCCATTTATGTTAGTAGGAAATAAAGCCAACAGAGAGAGAAGCAGAAACACAGGCATCGTGATAACATTTAATTTATTTTTTCTTAGTCTTCCCAGAGACCAGCTACACATCTACACTGATCAAGGTGTATAAATATAAGCAATTAACTATCCCATTTGATTATACCACAATAAAGAATTTAAACTCTGCTGGGGCGCCTGGGTGGCGCAGTCGGTTAAGCGTCCGACTTCAGCCAGGTCACGATCTCGCGGTCCGTGAGTTCGAGCCCCGCGTCGGGCTCTGGGCTGATGGCTCGGAGCCTGGAGCCTGTTTCCGATTCTGTGTCTCCCTCTCTCTCTGCCCCTCCCCCGTTCATGCTCTGTCTCTCTCTGTCCCAAAAATAAAATAAACGTTGAAAAAAAAAAAAAAAAAAAAAGAATTTAAACTCTGCATAACACAAGAACGAAGTCCGACAACATCTTCTATTGCGATTCTCCAGCCCTCTCTTAAAACTGCTCCCAATTCCTGGTTCCTCCTCTCAGCTTCTCCCTCCTAGTGAACAGAATGACAATTTCAAATCCTTGTTGATTTTAGATGAGGTCTTTTTCAGTGATGATTTATAACCATTCACCTACCCCTCACCTTCAGTGACAAATTCCTTTATCCAATTACCATTAAAATGGAGAGGTACAAGACACATATAAAGGCAGATTAACAGAATTTTGCGTAGTTACAAAAAAGCCACCGTTTTTTTCTTATATTCTTTAAAAAAAAAAAGGGCTGCAGGGTAAAATTTTTGGATATGTGCCAATGCTAGACTTTAGTCATTAATAGATGCAATAAGACACTCTCAGGTTGTTCATTTCTTTTTGTTTCTACCCAAAACTTGTCAACAATTTGGATCGTTTAATGAAACAACATTCCATGAGCTTGTATAAATAAATACCACTTTGATGTCTCTTTTCTGAAAGGAAATGTCAAAAACTATCGCCCTAAATTTTATTAACTGAAAAAAAAAGACACAAATGAGCAATAACAAAAAGGTGTCTTGAAAAAAGAGAAGAGAAAGAAAGCACTTTTACGTATGGTATTTTAAGAGGATGATCTACGACTACCTTTTACGTAAATTGGATTTTATAAATTATTTTTATTTTCATACGTATCTTAATTTTTGCCTATTCATAAAATAAAGATAAAGACAATGCTCTTAATAACATCCTTGGATGGTTGGTGCCTTTCAAATTTATCAAACTATTCCAAACAGCCTACTTATCTCTCTCTTACGTTTCAAGATTAAAGCAATTAGGCTCTCTCCACGGTATCCTTGCAACCTACCGGGATATTAGGATTGGTTAAAACTAGTTTGTTATGCATCAAACTATAGACACTTTCATGATAATTAATGAATTTTGAATGACTTAAAAGAAGTCCATTCTTATCCTTGCAATGACTATCATTTGCTTTGTTGTATCTTTTTTTTCCTGTGTGGGTAAAAAGAACATGAAGTAATGAGCAGTGTCCTTGGAATTAAGCAGACTGTAATCTGCTTTTTTTTTTTTTTTTTTTTTTTTCCCCAGCCTCAGTCCACAGAGAGGAACTCTTTCTGGGACCTAATGGTTGTGCTGCATATAAATTATTGAGAAGCTTTACTTCCTTAAAAAAATTTTTTTTTGGTTTCATCAAAATATGAATGCTTCCAGAACACTGTCATGCATATAAATGCCATCCATTACGGGTGACTTTTACTTAAGGGAAAAGAAGTTTGAGAATCAGCCAAACTGTCACCTTTATTTACTCAATAAATCTTCACTGGATTCCTGAAATGTGAAAGTCACTAAAAATCTGTTAACTCTCTTTTTCATTTCTTCTAATTAGTAGAAAAATATTAATCCTAAATGATACATTTTTCAGTATCAGAGCGGAAATTATTGCTGAGTTCATTTCCTGGTACTTAGACCTACTTTATTACTAGACAAACATTTTTAAAAGACTGCCAGATCTCATCTTCAAAGATCTGTCTCCATGGGCTTGCATGAAGGAAGAAAAACTGATCCTACAAAAGTAATAATTTAATGCCATTTTGAAAGGTATCACATGATTTGTGGGTATGCCATCAATTTGAGGCTATTAGATTAAACTACATTTATTTTAGCTTCATTTATTTAGGCTCCTAAAGCCAGTCAGTTATAACATTCAGTCTGATTAATGTTAAGCACTCAAATGCCCAATGGCAAAGAAAAGTGACTATTGGGGTGCCTGGGTGGCGCAGTCGGTTAAGCTTCCGACTTCAGCCAGGTCACGATCTCGCGGTCCGTGAGTTCGAGCCCCGCGTCAGGCTCTGGGCTGATGGCTCAGAGCCTGGAGCCTGTTTCCGATTCTGTGTCTCCCTCTCTCTCTGCCCCTCCCCCGTTCATGCTCTGTCTCTCTCTGTCCCAAAAAAAATAAATAAACGTTGAAAAAAAATTTTTTTTTAATTTAAAAAAAATTAAAAAAAAATTAAAAAAAAAGAAAAGTGACTGGGAGCTTCTGTTAGTGATTTTTAAAGCACAGACACTCAGAAATAATCATATCCTTAATTTCAAAATCTATGCTTTTAGTTACTTAGTATACATAAGTATGCATATATATGCATATAGATGTATGTATTCTTATATACATACTCTTTAAGAGCAAATTTGCATGTTCTTTTTTTGAATTATTTTATTAATGTTTTTATTTATTTTTGAAGGAGAGAGAGAGAGAGAGAGCATGAGCAGGGGAGGAACAGAGAGAGAGGGAAGCACAGAATTCAAAGCGGGCTCCACAGGCTCTAAGCTGTCAGCCCAGACCCCGATGCGGGGCTCGAACCCACGAACTGTGACATCATGACCTGAGCTGAAGTCAGACGCTTAACTGACTGAGCCACCCAGGCTCCCCTGCATGTTCTTTTTTCTCTTTATGTTAATACATTTCAAAAGCAACCTTGAGAAGACTCTGTTTAAAAAAAAATCTTTTTTTATTTTTTTATTTTTTTTTTTCAACGTTTATTTATTTTTGGGACAGAGAGAGACAGAGCATGAACGGGGGAGGGGCAGAGAGAGAGGGAGACAGAATCGGAAGCAGGCTCCAGCCTCCGAGCCATCAGCCCAGAGCCCAGGGCTCGAACTCATGGATCGTAAGATAGTGACCTGGCTGAAGTCAGACGCTTAACCGACTGCGCCACCCAGGCGCCCCTAAAAAAAAATCTTTAGGTTAAAATGGTTATCCATTTGTTATCTAATAGGCAAGATCTTTTTAAAATGACACCTCTGATTTTACTTGGTAAAACTTCTCACCTGGGGAAATGGGACAATCTCAAATATCTTCTTTAAATGAGTCTCCAATATTTTAATGAAAATCCATCCTAATTCTTTTTTTTTTTTTTTTAAGTAGGTTCTATGCCCAGCGTGTAGACCAACACAGGGCTTACACTCGCAACCCTGAGATCAAGACCTGAGCCGAGATCAAGAGGCAGAAGCTTAACTGACTGAGTCACCCAGGCACCCCATCTTAATTCTTAAAGAGGCCTTCTCAACTACCAATAAATTGAAACATAGATGTCCTACGAATTAGAAAAAAATTAAAAACAAATTCTCTGGTATCTGATAACTCCAAAAATATATACAATCCCAGAAAATAAGATACACAAAGAATAAGAATCATTACAGAGTATCAGACCAGATTACTACTTACACTAGTTATTACTAATTTCACTATTCTATTAAAAGAAAAACAAACAAAAAACTCTTTACTTCCCCAAACTTTTCTTTTCATGGTAGAATTTGTTTTCCTTGGAGAAATATACCAGATGATAAACAAGGGAAGCAGGGAGAGGAATATATACTTACGCTACTAAAGATATAAAAAGCTATTTCACTTAATAATGCCTATGCAACCCATATACTGAAGTTCTGCCTGTTTTGTTTTAAGACTTCTTTGGTCCTGGGGTGCCTGAGTGGCTCAGTCGGTTAAGCATCTGACTTCAGCTCAGGTCATGATCTCACAGTTCGTGAGTTCAAGCCCCACATCGGGCTTTGTGCTGACAGCTCAGAGCTTGGAAACTGCTTTGGATTTTGTGTCTCCCTTTCTCTACCCACCCCCCTGCTCGCTCTCTCTGTTTCTCTCTCTCAACAATAAAGCATTAAAAAATAATAATAATAAAGATTTCTTTGGCCCCAACAAATTATTTAATGGTTCTTTCGTGTGGAACTCTACCCATAGGAAGAGAAGCAGTCTTTAAAGTCTCAGATTACTAAGGATAGCCCTCACCCCTACACACTCTAGACCTACCTCAACACATCCCAAAGCAAGATTCGTTCCCTAATGTTTTAGCTTGAGGCCTGGACTTGTCTCAGACCCAACAGCTGCTCTTAGTAATACTGCTCACCCTAATTTTTCCCATATTGTTTTCTGCCTCCAAAGGCCTGGCATGAACATGACAGAAAATATTGAAGACCTCATATATGAAGGTAGGACTTCACCCTTGCAGTGAAGGGAAAGAATAACCCAAAACATATCCACGAGGTTCAAAGGGATTAGAGGAATCGGTATTCAGCCCCACTGCCAATATGCCCACATGTAGTTGGATCAGGCTGTCTAGTTCAAAACCAGAATGGTTGCCTAAACTCCAAATTCACGTGGGCTACGAGCAAACAGAAGAGTATCACACAGGGCAGAAAGGCACTGGCTCTCTTACCTTCCAGCTGCAAAAATCCAAAAAGAGGGAGAAAAAGTAACAAACATATCCCAGGTCTCCTTACCACACAACTTCAGGAAGCACAAAAGAGGGCCCAGGACATGGCATCTTAACATTAGGATGAAGGATCTTCACCCCATGTGGCCTCTTTAAACTTAGTATGACTCACTAAGTGTCAGGGCTCCAACAGATCCAGGTTGCCTTGGATCAAGTTTTTTTTATTTTTTTTTATTTTTTATTTATTATTTTTGGGACAGAGAGAGACAGAGCATGAACGGGGGAGGGGCAGAGAGAGGGGGAAACACAGAATCGGGAACAGGCTCCAGGCTCTGAGCCATCAGCCCAGAGCCCGACGCGGGGCTCGAACTCACGGACCGCGAGATCGTGACCTGGCTGAAGTCGGACGCTTAACCGACTGCGCCACCCAGGCGCCCCCCTTGGATCAAGTTTTATAAGACAATTTTGAAACCAAAATATACTCTCTTCCAAATAAATTTTAACTGAAAACAAAAGAAAAGTCTTATTCATAGACTATTTAAAGAATACGGGTAAAGGGCGCCTGGGTGGCTCTGTCGGTTAAGCATCCAACTTCGGTTCAGGTCATGATCTCGTACTCCGTGAGTTCAAGCCCCGTGTGGGGCTCTGTGCTGACAGCTCGGAGCCTGGAGCCTGCTTCAGTTTAAATAAACATTAAAAAATATTAAAAAAAAAAAAAAAAGAAGAAGAAGGGTAAGTTGGGGCACCTGGTGGTGCAGCCGATGAAGCATCCTACTCTTTTTTTTTTTTTTTCCCAACGTTTATTTATTTTTGGGACAGAGAGAGACAGAGCATGAACGGGGGAGGGGCAGAGAGAGAGGGAGACACAGAATCAGAAGCAGGCTCCAGGCTCTGAGCCATCAGCCCAGAGCCCGACGCGGGGCTCGAACTCACGGACCGCGAGATCGTGACCTGGCTGAAGTCGGACGCTCAACCGACTGCGCCACCCAGGCGCCCTTAAGCATCCTACTCTTGATTTCAGCTCAGGTCATGATCTCCCGCTTCTGGGGTGGAGCGCCACCTGGAGCATTACGCTGGATGTGGATTCTGCTTAAGATTCTCTCTCCCTCTCTCCCTCCGTCCTTCCCCCCACTCCCATGCGGGTGTGCTTGTTCTCAAATTAATGAATTAATTAAAGAATAAGGGTTAAGTGGGGCACCTGAGTGGCTCACTTGGTTGAGCATCTGACTTTGGATCAGGTCATGATCTTGTGGTTCATGAGTTCGAGCTGCACATCGGGCTGGCTGCTGTCAGCCTGTCAGTGCAGAGCCTGTTTCTGATCCTTTGTCCCGCTCGCTCTGCCCCTGCCCTGCTTGAGCTATGCCCAAAATAAATTTAAAAAATGGTTTTAAGAGAATAAGGATAAGTAACAAGAACTTTACATTTTTCAAGGTTCAGGTGATGTGACCAACTTACAGGAAAATGAAATGATTGGACTACTTCATATTAAACAAAAAAGAATGAAGTAAATGTACTGTTTAGGAGGTATTTAAACGCTGCAGAGATCATCTTAATAAATAATGATTGTTGTCATCATTATAAAGTGGTCATAATGATTTTTACATAGTAATAATGAATCTACAAGAAAGAATTCAGAAAAGAACTCAAGAAGGAATTTATAAAAAAAGACAGAAATAAGAAAAAAGAAAAATGTAGAAAAGATAAAACATATTAGGGGCACCTGGGTGGCTCAGTCGGTAAAGCCTCCTACTTCAGCTCAGGTCATGATCTCATGGTTCATGAGTTCAAGCCCCACATCAGGTTTGCTGCAGTCAGCACGGAGCCCATTTTGGATCCTCTGTCTCCCCTCTTTCTCTGACCCTCCCGCCACTGGCACACTGTCTCCCCATAATAAATAAACATTTAAAAAACATATCAAAGGTGTTTTTCTCTGAAAACCCCAAGAAAATAAATAAAGTTCAGGAAAAAACAATCAAGAAAAGATGCAAGAAAGCCAAAGAATTAGAATAAACAATTCAATGTAACCATAGATATAAGAGTGAGTAAAGATGGTAAGAGATTGTAAAGCACAGTTCTTTATCATATATCAGAACAGAAAATTAATGAAACACAGATACAGAGATTTCTATTGAAATGCATCATTGGACGTGTTTACTGTGAGTTTTGCAGCACTCCATAGAGAAAACCAAGATCTATTCGCAGGCCTCTCTGCTGCAGCGGTTCACGTAAAGGAAAATAAAATTGAGTTCCGCGGTGTGGGGAGCAGGAAGTGGTCCAACCTCCAGTCCCTGCTTCATCCCGACGTGTGGCTCAGTTATTCAGCTTTTCTTCCTTTCGTGTTCTGTCCTGCATTGTCAGAAGATGACCTTCAAACCCTGGGAAGGAGTCATAATATCGAAAAAAATGCAGTGTTATTTTGTTAAAAACATTAGAAAATACTCTGATTCTTCAACGTGATCAATTTGTTACTCGTTTGGCATACATCTGTTTAAAAAAGAAAATTGTTACAGATGAGGATTCTGCTACATGAAGAGTTAGGCATAATGTACATTTCCCTAAAACACAGTAAACACAGTTTCCTGATCTGCTTATGGAAGGATGTCACCCACAGCATCCAGTAAAAGAGAGTAGGATTGATAGGGATTGAATACATTTACCAGTGTCACAAGGTGAATTCATGGTTGAGCCAGACATCAGATTAGGTCTTCTGACTCTTCCTCGTGTAATGATGCCTAAATGAAATCAGAAATTTAAAAAAAAAAAAAAAATGGAATATTCCCTAGAGTGGATCCTTATGAAAATCCTTTTGTAGGAACAGAGTAGCCTGTAATGAACAGTTACACATTTTAGGTAAATCAAAATGAGAAGCAGTGTATTTATGTATCAGTCATTCATTTAACAAAACAGCAGTGAATTTATTTATGAACGTGTTTTCCCTTTTTCGTGGCTAACTTGAAATCATTTTATACACTTCCAACTGATCCTAATACATCTGTGTCTTCAGTTCCCACTACCAGACACAAAGGCATGAAATTCTGCCTCTTTGTATCACTATTTTCTACCTAGAAAACACACAAACACACAGACACACACACTCTCTGTCACACACACGCTCACACACACGTCTTCAAGAAGAGTTGAGTAACTTTTCAAAATCCAGTCAGCTAAAGAGAAATGTGAAAGGAAGAGGAATCATATAACATTGAAAGAAAGGATAAGAAAAGAAGTGTGATAAGGAAAAGAAGGATCTAGTAATAGGCAGCATGTCAGGATAGACTAATTATTTTGATTGTTTTGTTATTTTGAGTTATGTGGCTCTGAGGTTAGATATCAGTTGGAGTTTGAACTCACGAACAGTAAAATCCCCTCCAGCCAATCTGAGCATAAAAGAACCTCCTGGTGAATCAAATAGTCAAGCTTGTACATCAAACAGCCAAAAACAAACCCCAGCCCACACCTCCAGGTTGACCCCGTAAGACGTCACTCCTCTGCTATGGGCACAGATAGTGCAGCTTTCAACACCGAGGTGTGGCACAGGATGCCAGAACCAATGCTTCTCCCTCCTGGGAAAGACAGAACTTCTTTGAGAAAAATACTACCACAGAGGTCTTGCATTTTCAGTTTGATAAAGTCTAAATCACATGACACAGAAGGACTGGGAAGGTGAGTTTCTGGCTTCTAACTTGAGGTATCCAACTTCTCATTATGGGAAATTCCACGGGCATTGGAAGTTTATTCTAAATATGGCCACGAATCATGAGAAATAGCCACATGGGCCACCTCAGATTTTCCTGCCATTTGATGTCTGGGCAAAAACAACAACCACCACAACAACCACCACCACCACAACAACATTGCTTCAATAAGGTTAGTCTGTTTGCTTTAAGCCTACTAAGACTGTAACAGGTGTTCAATCACACTGTGCAAAGCACATGGGAAGACTGACTTTTCACACCAGATGCGGTGTGTTGGGGACAACCATGAAACAAAGACGTGGAGACGGTGACTTTGTTGGATTTGGGACCGTCAGCCATATTGTTGGTGCGATATGGACAGAGTTGAAAGACGGGTCAGTTTTTGGCACACTGGAAAAGTAGCATGGTGTGTGTGTGTGTGTGTGTGTGTGTGCGTGCATGCGTGTGTGTGTGTGTGTGTGTGTGTGTGTGTTTATTCATGTGTATAAGGTTGTTGAGGAATGGAAACAAAGAACAGAAAAAGGGATTTGTTGAGACTAAGGATAGTGCTTGGTGATGTGAAGTAAATGTGCTCGGTAAAAGATGAGGTGATCCAGCCAGATTCAGAAGGGATGAGCTACTGAACAAAACGTGAGAGCAGTTATGGTAACAGATTGTTTCTCCGGGGTGCAACTCTTTCCATCTTAGATTTTGAAGATGAGTCAAAATTATACTGCCCTTTATATCAACTTCATATACTGTAATAAAAGTTTTGACTTTCCTTTGCAGCAAACAAGTCATGACAGACCACTTAGCTTCATAAGCACTTTAGCACTTTGCTGTGCCCCAGTGCTGGCTTTACTCCCAAGAATGGCTGCGGGGTCTCAGAAAGAGTCTAAAGACGGCAGAAAATGCCAACTGGTAAGGATGATTCCTATCTGCTGAGTCAAGTGGTAAGGGGGGGAGGCGTGGAAACTGAAGAATGAGAAGATTGCTGCTGAGGGAGGGCAGCAAATAAGAAATTGTTGTTTGAAAAAAAAGACTAGATAGAAACATTGAAGGAGATGATGAGGTCATGACACAATCAGCGGTGAGCAATTTAGACTTTAAATTGAGTGAAACTACCAGGTTAATAACTCCCGCACACTCTGGGTGTTTACAGTTCACTTTCAGAGGCTTCCAGGAAAATGGATTTCTTTTTCTCCCAGAGTTTGAATCAAAGTCCCTACTTCTGAAAAGGAAGACATCATCCTAAGATCAGACAGAAGTTAGTGACCAAAACCATTAAGTTCTATTAGAAATAGTTACTATAAAAAAAAATAGTTTAACCTTTAAGACAAAATGGGCATCTTTGGAAGTGAACAAAAAAATACCTTGTAAGAAAGAAGAGCCGGATTAGGGATTTGAGAGCCCCACATACAAAATGGGGAACAGGCTAAAATCAGTAGCAAGAAAAACCATCGTATGATAAAAGGTACTTCTGCACAAAATTCAGAACCATACCCCAGTTAAACATTACAGATACAGTGTTGATAATTAAAATAAAGTTGTTTTTAATGTTTATTTTTGAGAGAGAGAGAGAGACAGAACATGAGAGGGGGAGGGACAGAGACAGAGAAAGAGACACAGCATCTGAAACAGGTTCCAGGCTCTGAGCTGTCAGCACAGAGCTCCATGCGGGGCTCGAACTCACGAACCAGAGATCATGACCTGAGCCGAAGTTGGACGCTCAACCGTCTGAGCCACTCGGGCACCCCCCAAAATAAAATTATTTTAAGTTTACAAGAAATACTGGAGATATGGGGATACTAGACCAAAATTCCAAACTCCATTTATAAGCTTCCAAATTCAAAAATACTTTATACTCTGTGCTGACAGCTCAGAGCCTAGAGTCTGCTTTGGATTCTGTGTCTCCCTCTCTCTCTGCCCCTCCCCTGCTTGCTCTCTCTGTCTCTGTCTCTGTCTCTCTCTCTCTCTCAAAGATAAATAAGCATTAAAAAAATAAAAATCAGAAAAAAGAAAGAGAGATCACATTATAGTTATAACATCTTTGTCACTATTGTGTCCTTGTAGAACCATGTTACTAAAACATGAAGTAAGCAAGTCAGTTTTACCTGATCTACATGTAAATATTAATGATAAAAGCTTTAGAAGAGGTTCCAGGAAGAACTCTCCTTACATGGAAAATTTATACAATGATGAGTCTTGATATTTAACAATATAATTTGTTCTGAGCTTTAATTAGTTCCAAATGGTCCTAAGGAAATTATTTTAAATTTCTGTGAAAATGGGCTTAATTTCCTACTGCTGGATTTTTAGATTTTTAATTCAATAATAAAACATCTATTCTTTTGTACAGCAGTCATTTATGGGGCAGGATGAGGTAGTCTATGCCCTTCAACCCGTTTGTCCGTCTCTACAGTATGTGGAAGCCGAGGAGATAGCCATCATTCTACATTTGTGCGCGAACTATTCACTGGACACTTACTTTGTATTAGCTGCACTGCTATCTGCTGGGTAATAACACTTTAAAGCTATGCTGTGAAATGTGATCAGTGTTAACAAGAGAGCCACTAGCTCATCTTAGACAGTCTTTCATGGGAGGGAGAAAAAGTGTGAAAATCCAAGACAAACAGGATTGACAGAACAGAAAGGGGAAGTGGAAGCATGGCAAACCAGGCCCAGGGGAAAGGATAGCAACGGAAAACAGGGAGATCAAGAAAAATGAAACTCCCAAGTAATGATGAAAAGGAAAGTTAGCACAAGCTGAAAAAGCAGAATGCTTAAATGTGTGTGCGTGAACTCGTGCCCATGTAGGAAGAGAAAATACCTATGTTTGCCCTTTCTGCGGGATTCTCATTGACTAGAACATAGATGGGATGTTTTCTGGTAATACCATGAGCTTATGTACATTCACGGCAACTGATAACATAAAGAGGAACACAGAAAAAGGAATCGAAACGGGAAAAGTACAGAAAGGCAAATTTAAAATCCTTAGCACCTGAAAACTTCATGCTTCTTATCTGTCAGCACTACTCATGTCCTAAGCCAATCTGAGCTCTTCTTAAACGCCTAGGAATGTATTTCACTCGGGCAGGATCCAAGAACCTCAATCCTGAGGAATATCAGGGCAGAGCAAATATCCTCACCTCAGGTTTGAGAAGGCAACGCCAGGCCCTTCTGCAGTTGAGAGGACAGACAAACCCTTCTCCATGGAGCAGGCACGAGGCTCTCTTGGCTACACTCTTCTGGGGATTGTAAACGCCTGGATCGTGCTCTCTCTTCCCAGGGCACCTGCAAGATACAGGCTTGTCGGGCTCTTCGTCACCTGGCTGGGACCTGGGGCATTAGGATCAGATCATCTTCTCGTATAGTATTTTTCTCACACTTATTTAATAGCATGTAAATTTGGACAAATTTCTTAGCCTTTCTTTGCTTTACTTTGTGCCTACAAAAACAGGGTTAGTACCCAATCCTAGGGGATTTTAGACAAGTAGGTGGATAATACATGTAAAGTATTTGAAACTGTGTCTGGCACTCTCAACCATTCAATAAATGTTAGATATCTTCATCAGCATCATCAGCAGCATCAGCATCATCCTCATCCTCACGATGTTGTTTATGCATTATTGCTGCACCGACTTTTTCCCCCACAGACTTCTGTGTCTACTCTTTAGAGCTACTTTTAGAGTGGTAATTTCACCTTGTACCCTCGCAGGCCCTAACTGTATCCCCCGATGCATAAAGCGATCCGAATATGCTACCACTCTGTGCAGACAGAGTCTTAACTTATTGACTCTTTCTTTCATTCGTCTATTCAACAACACCTGGTAACCAGCATGTTGGATATTCAACACTAAGGTTAAAGTTGATCTGGGAAGGCAGAAAGAAGACAAATCCTGTTCCCGCTTTTGAAAATAGCTTCTAACTTCCTATAAACTCCTTTCAGCTTTATTTCCCAAAGACTATTTTGGCACACAAAATGATTACTTCATCCAAATCAGTTTTCTGTGTGCTATTACTTCTGAATCAATTATAAGAGGTTCCTATAATCCAATATAAATTTTAAAATGCAAACATTTTTAGTACTTAATAAGGTAATTACCTCTTATTGAACACCTACTATGTCCCAATTGATTTTTTTTCTTAACTATTCATGTAGGTTATTTGATTAAATCTGTACATTGTGAAGTACATACTGTTATATCCCTTTTACAGGTAAGGATGCTGAAGTTTTGGGGACTTAATTTGCCCAGGGCTGCACAAATGCTATGTAGCAAAGGTCTGATTGAAACCTGTCTGACTCCAAAGCCCACGTTTGCAATTCATGAAATGACTCTGCCTTGTCTTGCTCGATCTCAATACTATCCACAAATCAAATTCACTTTACATAGTCGTGCATCTCATGTTGTATCTATAAAGCCCTCATTGAGACTTTCTAATTTTCCCTCACGATAAATCTCTAAAGTGTAATAAATAAAATATCCCTTTACAAATAAATAAATAAACAAATAAATAAGCAAATTAATAAATTCAGTCCATGAGAATCAGAGGACATGGTGCCAAGGGGCAGAGCTGAGACACAAACTTCTGACCTTGAATCTCATCTGAGAAGACAAAAATCTGCTGATGTAGGCTTTAATGGTGGGAAAACATGGTCTACCAAAAATGATCTAGACTAGAAGAAGTTGAGCAAGGGTAGCTAAAAAAAAAAAAAAAAAACGACAGAAACAAAAAAGCAAGATTCCTAACAGAAGCAGAAGTAGAGGCTAAAATATTACATCAATCGGGGTGCCTGGGTGGCGCAGTCGGTTAAGCGTCCGACTTCAGCCAGGTCACGATCTCGCGGTCCGTGAGTTCGAGCCCCGCGTCAGGCTCTGGGCTGACGGCTCAGAGCCTGGAGCCTGTTTCCGATTCTGTGTCTCCCTCTCTCTCTGCCCCTCCCCCGTTCATGCTCTGTCTCTCTCTGTCCCCAGAATAAATAAACGTTGAAAAAAAAAAAATTTAAAATATTACATCAATCAAGTTTTAAGGTAGGAATAAACCAAAGAGACAAAAACATAAATCTGATCGCATTGCTTTCTGGTTTTATATCTGTCAAGAGTTCCAGTGACCCATATGGTAAAGGTCAGAAGCCTTAGGATGGTTTGCAAACCCTCGGACATTCGAACCATGACTGTATCTGCAGTCTCCTTTCTAGTCATTTCTGCTGCCCCACTAAGTGTTTTTCTACTCTTGGAGGGGCCATGTTCTCCTGTCTGTTAGCTTTTAAAACATGTTGCAAGTTTTAAATTCAAAGACAAAATGGGGGGATCTGACTTGGTCTAAGCAATCACCATCCAGTACTATGCAAAAGCTCTGCTCATAGGCAGTAGGCAAGTAGGTTGATAGTGGTCATTAATCCAGATGCCATTTTCTTCCACCACAACCCCAGGTGATCTGTGGTTACAAAACTACAGATAGGGCCCCTGGGTGGCTCAGTCGGTTAAGCGTGCAACTTCAGCTCAGGTCACGATCTCACGGTTCGTGAGTTCGAGCCCTGCATCAGACTCTGTGCTGACAGCTCAGAGCCTGGAGCCTGCTTTGGATTCTGTGTCTCCCTCTCTCTCTGCCCTCCTACCTTGCGCTCTGTGTGTCTCTCTCTCAAATATAAATGAACATTTTAAAGAAAAAGAAAAAAAAAAAAAAACTACATACAGTCGTTGCCTCCAAAAGGAGTTTGTGGAAATGGAAAGTCTAGCTCAAGATGGAAAACTGCAGCAAAAGATCCAGCCAAAATGCAAAGTGGATAAGCAAAACCTTCATTAGCACCACCTCAAGGATACAGTCACGCATCATCACATAGTGCCTTAAGACTGAATCAATGAATTGTTAATTATTTCATATAAGTTAGTAAGTCTGAAGAGGCTAAACAATGAACTTGGATTAATACCCTAAACAAGCAACAGCTATTAGCAAAGTCATTAATTAGGGTTATGTTTACCCTTTTATCAGCAACTCTAATTATTTGTTTGTTGTTATTACCAATAAACATTACAGGCAGAAAAGGAAAACATGCTTACATTTCTCAAGTATGAATTTCAGTTTTGCCAAGCTGAGCTTTAGTCTGGCTTACTATTTTCATAACAAGGTTGCTAAGGAAAGGTTTTTCTTTACAACAGATATAGGAACCTCATTAGTGGATTTGCTAATTAGTCTGCCTTTAATAGATAAACACATTGAAGTAGGAGGACAGACTAATCAGTTTTGCTAAAAGAGCATGGTTACCTTCCATTTTAAAAACCCTTGGGCTTATAATGAGACATATTAATTCTAGCGAATCATCTTTGGAAAATGAGTTACAACATCATTGCTACATTTTAAAATTTCACATCATTATAACCATATTAAAACCTGACCACTAGACTGATGATCATAACAGCTATTACAATTGTCCCTTTCAAGATAATAATTACATATATGGAAAGTTACATTTGCATATAGTACTATTTTAATTGTCCTAAATGCAACTGACAACTATCATTAAGTCAGTTTGTTTCATGACTTGGGACATTCCAAATAGACCATATATTTTGGAGTCTGTATGAAAAAATCTGATTTGCAAGTTAATCAACTAATGAAAAATTTTACACACTTTTTAGTTTTTTCACACTGCATAAATTAAGTGGCAAGTTTCCATAGGTTTTGCCACCTATGATACTACTGTATTATTTTGCTTTCTCATTTCATCAATGCATTGACCAAGGTACCATAAGGAAACACAAATATTTCAATGAGCAGACTTACAAAGGACCCTCAGTTACAGAGGAGTGGACGGGGATAAGGAGATAAATTAGCAATGGTGAGATACCCGTAAGAGAAATGGAAAACCATTACCATTCCTAGGGCTGAAAAGACACGGGCATGAACCAGAGTCCACTGAGAACTGGAGTTTTGGAGGAGTGGCCAGCTGGCATACAGATACTTCCAGAAACCTTGTAAAAAGAAAGGAAGGAGCAGAAGAAAATATAGCGTTTTCTTCTGTTCCACTACAGTCTGACAGTGGCTCCCGTTGGCTTGACTCAATCAGAAGACTGTCAGGGAATTGTGAAGGTGTATTCAGTTCACAAGATTCAGCATCCTAGGGCAATGCGTGGGAGAGAAGGACAGAGAGTGGATTAGGATGAGGTAAATGCAAAATTTAGCGCAATTACTAACACAAAGAGATACAAATACCACCGGGTAAATATACATTTTTCTAAGAAGGCTTTTAATATGAAAATTTTATTTTCTATCATAAAATAATTCAAGTACACAGAAAGGTATAAAATACTAAGATTTTTTTCTTTTTAAAAAAATTTTTTTTAACATTTATTCAGTTTTGAGAGAGACAGAGCGTGAGCAGGGGAAGGGCAGAGACGGAGACACAAGAATCCAAAGCAGCCTCCAGGCTCTGAGCTGTCAGCACAGGGCCTGACATGGGGCTTGAACTCACAAACTGTGAAACCATGACCTGAGCCGAAGTAGGAGGCTTAACCGACTGAGCCACCCAGGTGCCCCTAGAATACTAAGATTTTTCTAATCTCAAAAATTGCCCATGTTTCTTCATGTATTTAAATATATATATGATATATATATATATATATATGTGTGTGTGTGTGTGTGTGTGTATATATATATATATATATATCATATATATAGTTGAAGCCTCCCATGTAATTCTGAACGTTGTCCCCTTTCATTCCTAGAGAATTTTATAACTGATAATTCAACAAGTGTATCTAGAATTTTACTTCATGTATATACATAATATATAGATATATAAGCATATTTGGTAATATAAAATATGTACATATATAATAAATATGTATACACATAAATATGTATAAATATGTACATAATATACATAATTATTTTTATAATAAATAGTATTGTTTAGTATGTCCTAGTCTTCAAATAGATTGTATTAGACTGCATATATATACGTATATATATAGATATATGTATATATATATACACACATATTTTTTACAGGCTCTCTCATAACCTTTTAATTGGAAGCGTTCAGATATATACAAGAAATTCTAGTTCATGCATTTTAGTTTAATCATATCCCATTATGTTTGATATGAAATTTCCTTATGAATTTTCATGTTGTGAAGAATTGTCAATATTTAACAATTGGAAATAAAGTTATATTGGACATAGTTCTGCTTCTCTCTTTGTGCCCTTAGGATCTGCTCAGCATGGTCAGACAGATACCATTTCAAAACTTGATGAAAATGTGCTGTTAGACCTCCTCGATCTGTCACTCCATGGCTCATATGACATAATCACCAAGTTTCCCACAATCCAGTACCCAGTTTCTATCAAGGTGCTGGCAGTGCGAAAACTATTCCTCAGGACAAGAGCTGTTATTTTCTGAAGAACACATGATCTTGAAGCAAAATACAGTTGTTCAATTTGGCTGCTGATAATGGTTGACTAAAGACAAGGAGAAGAGCCACAGAGAATATAATGCATCTGAAAATTGTCAAAGTAGTAACGAATTATAAGACAAGGATTTAGAAGAAAATTAGGAGAGGTAAGGCTGTGTCCACAGTCGCTTCACCCTGAAAATTTTGGAGAAGACGGGGTAAGTGAGTGGTGCTTTCCACAGACAGATGGGAAAGACAAAGATTGGCATTTAGATTCACAAGTAGAGCCCCTTGGAAAATAGCTTGAGTATTTTCATAGGATGGAAGGTTCATACTACAAATGTCTCAATTCCTAATTAAATTAAATTAATCCGGGATGGCTAGTGAGTTTAGGCCAGCAGGTAGCAAACACAAATACCTGGAGGAATATCTACTGATTCAATTTATCTCTATAGATTTTATGTGCACTGTGTGATATTCAATCAAAAAGAACCAGGCGTGCTAGTGGGAAATGATCACGAAGCCAAATAATTAAACAATCAAAGAGTCAGATCATGCAGTTCTTTATTTTATTCATCATTTTTATAGCACTTAATGTGTGCTAGCCGTATTCTATGTAATTAAAGAAAAATGCTAACCTGATGAAATCCTCGTAACAACCCTAGAAAGTAGACATTATTACCCACCTCACCCCACTCCCATTTTACAGATGGGGCTATTGTAGACGTAGTAATATCCCCAGAAGAGGTTCACATTTTATTGCCTGAAATCTCTAAATACATTGCTTTACATGGCAAAAAGGGCTCTAAAATTCGAGTTGAGGATTGAGTTGAGGATCTGGAGATGGGGAGATTATCCTGGATTATGCAGTTGGGCTCCATGCGATCAACCACAAAGATCCATAAGAGACAGGCAGGAGGATAAGCGTCAGAAAAAGAGATGGGATGAACAAAGCAGAGGTTGAAGTGATAAGAAGGGGTCATGAGCAAGGAATGCGGGCGGCCTCTTGAAGCTGGACAGAGCAAGGTAATGGACTACACTCCAGCCTCCAGAAGGAACGCAGCCCAGCCAACACCTGATTTTAGTACCTTTGACCTCCAGAACTGTACAACAATAAACTTGTGTTGTTTTACTGCCACTGTATGTGTGGCATAGAGATTGAATTAATAGCCCATATCTTGTATTTGATTTTTTTGGATGGTGTTTTTTAAATTCATTTTTATTTTATTTTATTATTATTTTTAGTATTTTAGTTAGTTAACATACAGGACAATATTGGTTTCAGGAGCAGAAGTCAGTGATTCATCAGTTACATACAACACCCAGTGCTCATCACAAGTGCCCTCCTTAATGCCCATCACTCATTTAGCCCATCTCCTGCCTGCCTCCCTTCCAACAACCCTGTTTGTTCTCAATTGTTAAGAATCTCTTGTAGCTGTTTCTTTTTCTTCACTTCCTCCTCCCCTTCCCATATGTTCTTCTGTTTGTTTCTGAAATTCCACAAATGAGTGAAATCATAATGGTATTTGTCTTTCTCTGATTGACTTATTTCGCTTAGCATAATGCAGTCTAGCTCCATTTCATTTATTTTTTTTAATGTTTATTCATTTATTTTTGAGAGAGAGAGAGAGAGAGAGAGAGAGAGAGAGAAAGTACAAGGTAGAGAGAAAGGGAGAATCTGACAGTGTACAGCCTGATACAGGCTTGACTCACGACTTGAGCCAAAATCAACAGTCAGCAACCCAGGAGCCCCTCTAGCTCCATTTTAAAATATATGAATTGGGGCACCTGGGTGGCTAAGTCGGTTAGGCGTCCGACTTCAGCTCAGGTCATGATCTCACAGTCTGTGAGTTCGAGCCCCATGTCAGGCTCTGTGCTGACAGTTCAGAGTCTGGAGCCTGCTTTGGATTCTGTGTCTCCCTTTCTCTCTGCCCCTCCCCTGCTCGTGCTCTGTCTCTCTCTGTCTCAAAAATAAATAAAAATATTAAAAATAAATTAAAAATAGGTAAATAAATAAAATATATGAATTAAGTGGGCACTATATCTAGTAATTATTTCTGTTGTCTCTCAAACACGTTGATTTATTTCCTTGTGTCTTGGGGATCTTTGCTGGCTCACATTTTCTTGACCATAGTCTTAGGAATCCTAAAGGCCTCAGTTGGGGATCTTTTACTCTGGAAAAGATTTTCATTTGCTTGTGATGGAAATTAAGAGTAGTGCTAACCTAGGACCACATTCATGTCCCTTGAAAATCACAGACCTAATGGAAGAACCTCAGATTTAATCCTGCCCCTTGGCAGATGGGTTTGTTGTGCTGATGATCCTCTTGTCCCTCGAGATACCACCACTCTGTTTATGTTTAGGTGCGTAAAGAGAGGAGATCCTTGTAGATTGCCCTTACTTCTTGAAAGCCGACAAATATATAAAAAAAAAAAAAAAAATGGCTTATTTAAAGTGTAGTGTTTTTTTTGTTGTTGTTGTTTTTTGTTTTGTTTTGTTTGAGAAAGAGAGAGCAAATGAGCAGGGGAGAGAAGCAGAAGGAGAGAGAGAAAGAAAGAGAGAGAGACAGAGACAGAGACAGAGAATCTCAACCAGGCTCCAAGCTCGGTGCAAAGCCCAATGCAGAGCTTTGATCCCCTAACTCTGGGATCATGACCTGAGCTGAAATCAAGCATTACATGGCCAACCAACTCTTTCAGGTGCCTCCCCAAATCTAGTTTTATAGTGAGAAGCACTTCATGGTACATAGTCCAACAAATTGTCAAAAGCAGACCTTTCTGTGTGTGCTTAATGACTTCCTATTGCTCAATCAATGACTTTGCTTATTTACTTGATACAATAACACAGCTGGACACTCAAGATGTTTCTTTTCTTTTTTACTTTTACGATAACCCTGTGATACAGCTTCTTGTGTATAATTTAACCTCTATTCTGATTATATCCTTGGGATAGAGCTTTACAAATTTAATTACTGGATCAACACACATATAATATCTAAAGGTTTGAAAATACTTTGCCAGGTTTTATTCCAGAAAGTTTCTACCAATCTGTACCCTCGCTAGCAATGTATAATAGTTCATGTATTTAACTTTAGTGTGATCATGTATCCAAATTATTTTCCTTTGGTATGTGAGGTTTAGTACATGGAGCTTATCAATTTCATCAGTAAATACGTCAGAGAAGTTAGAGGTTTCCCTGTCTTACGTGAGTAAAATATTTCAAGGGCACCCTTTCTTTGATCACCTGGAGATAATCCTGGAACACCTGATAGAAGGTTTATAAAAGAATATGAGGAAATAGGATCACAAAATTAACTGCAAAAAATAAACCATACCTATTTTGGAGATCTGCTGAGAGCTGATCCAATTTATGGGATAAGAAATCTTAATAAATGAAACACCTCTAGATCACATACATATTTATAAAAAAGTAATTTTCCCGAGGGGAAAAAAAAAATCTGTACAGGGGTTTATTTCTATTAACTAAGGTAAAGGGGAGGAAAAATGATTGTATTAAGAAAACTGCTTTTACTTGCATTACTGCTGACGGGGCCCAAACTAGCATAACCACCATGCGGGATTTCAGCTGGCTAAATGATTAACTGGGCAAAAGTAGAAGCTGCTGACACACTAATAAGAAAAGATTTATTTGCAAAAGATCTGTTGTTGCCCCTGCAGAAGATCATGTAACTGGATGCTATGTATCTTTTTTTTCTAAAAAATATTCCTTAAGTGTGAAATATCTCTAGAAGAGTGGAAACTCTTAAAAGGAATGAGGGTTTTGCAAGAAAAATACATAAAATGATATTTTTATCTTTCCACTTGCTTTTCTGTAAGCTATCTACTAAATGAGATAATATTCACTTCTAAGTGTAAGTGTAAAAATAATGTGCTCCTCATTTCAAAGCAGTTTTGACCCATGCACATGAATAAAATGTGACCTAAACAAATATTTAATATTCTAGAGCATATTTCTGATTCCTCTAACTTATTCATGTGATGGGAGCCCTCCTTTGCTTGTATGCTTTTACAATTTTTGAATTTCAAAGAGCTCTACTAGCATGTAATAGGTCATAGAGTCATTGGTATACCTAGCAGAGGATTTAGCCCTTTCATTTACCCTCTTGGTCCAGGATTGTAAAAACGTATCCTATGATTAATCAGCTCTGGAAGCAAAGTTCAACAAATAAAAAGGTTGATCCATACTTGTGAAAGTGTCACATGTCCCTAATTTGAGGAAGAATTTCATGTCCTAGAGATTCATATTTCCAGACTGCTGTCCTCCAGTAAATTTGCTTCTCCTTAACTGTTTTCTGAGCACAAGGCCTAGACACATTTTAATGTTTTCTCTTTTGCAAGTTTCTCTTTAAAAGTTACTCTAGGGGCGCCTGGGTGGCTCAGTCGGTTGAGCGTCCGACTTCGGCTCAGGTCACGATCTCGCGGTCCGTGAGTTCGAGCCCTGCGTCGGGCTCTGGGCTGATGGCTCAGCCTGGAGCCTGCTTCCGATTCTGTGTCTCCCTCTCTCTCTGCCCCTCCTCCGTTCATGCTCTGTCTCTCTCTGTCTCAAAAATAAATAAATGTTAAAAGTTACTTTAAAAAGATACTTTAGGGCCCCTGGATGGCTCAGTTGCTTGAGTGTCTGACTTCTGCTCAGGTCATGACATAGTGGTTTCTGAGTTCGAGCCCTGCGTCGGCTCTGTGCTGACAGCTCAGAGCCGGGAGCCCGCTTCAGATTCTGTGTCACCCTCTCTCTGCCCCTCCCCTACTTGCACTCCGTCTCTGTCTCTGTCTCTGTCTCTGTCTCTGTCTCTCTCTCTAAAATAAATAAACATTAAAATTATTTTTAATTACTTTAAATATACTTTATTATTTTAAAATAATGAAACGAACGGAAACATCTCATTGACGAATCTTAAAGAACAAAAACCATTGTCATACCATGAAGCATGTGAACAATATTTGACATTAAATATAAATCTTCCTTAACCTGCGATAGTAAAGGTGACTGAAGGCATTCTACATTAAGAAAGGAAGAAGAAAAAACCACAGTGAAATATAGTTGGAAACCTATTGTGTTGACAAATGAAACCCTGTTCACAACGTACCTGCTACTTACTGTATGGAAAACATTGATTTCCTTAAAAGAATATGCTTTGTCATTAACTGACGTCTTAAGTCAAATCACAGTATGTTGAAAAAAGTTTCGAAAGAAAGCTAGAGTCACAGTCATAATGGAAAGAGTTTTACATACATTTTAAATACATACTAGCTTGAGGCTCCATAGCTCAGGGGTTAGAGCACTGGTCTTGTAAATACATACTAGCTGGAAAGGTTTTATTAGTACTGTTTGAAAATGTCCCTCAGATAAAGAGAAGACTCATCGAAAATAATTTTGATATTTTAAATAATAAAAACCATTTTAAAATGGTCTAACCAACAATTCCTTCAATCAGATAATTGCTTTGCAGTATATGGAAAAATAAATTTTTATTAGATCTTAGGATGGGATAGATAAAACAAAAGCTCTGTAATTAAACATCGCAGACACAGGAGTATTTCTTCACAAGCCTCTTGGGTGTATTCTCATGCTCTCTTTAAATAAAGTTCTCTAGTGCTTTGGGTTTGAAAACGTTGCCTTATTTCTCTATCATGGATCTTAAATAGATGTCTCACATCCTAATTTAT